>NC_082697.1:83325262-84525262 GCF_949987515.2 Delphinus delphis | reverse complement strand
CTGAGACCCACTCAGAACATCCAGCTCATCTTCTGTTCAAGGTCAGAAATGTATAGACTGAAAGGCAGAAGGAACAGCCCTCACTATTTAATTCCTATTTCTCTGTCTTTCTGTCTTGGGTGGGTGGGAATTCCTCTCTGTTGGGATTTGAGGAAAGTTAATAACTATCAGTTGAGTCTTACTAGTTTTCACTATTTTTCTTTAATTAAGCCGGTGATTCTTGGTGGGACTTTAAAACAGATTACTAAAGTTTGGGAGTTAGGATTCGGAGTAAATTTTAGTTTCTCTCTGTATTTTTCAGAGATGGAAAGCAAGGCTGGGGAAAGTTATCAGAAGCATGACTTGTGAACTGCAGAACAAGTGAAGAGAGTGGGACTTGGGTTGGGGTCGGGGGGAGCAGCAAGGCCAGGGGAGGTTTCCTGAAGGACAAGACAACTAAACAGAAGCTCAGAGTGCGTCAGCCAGCGAGGGAAGCAGTCGGGAGCGTTTCAGGCAGAGGGTCCGTGCCAGGGGCGGAAGCAGGAGAAACGGGAGGAGCCGGCCTTGTGAGCTGCGCTCGCACCTGGGGGTTGGGTCTGAAAGCAGTGGAGAGCTACTGACCGGTGTAGGCAGACTGCCTTTTAGAAAGAATCCGGTGACTTGGAGAATACATTGGAAGGGACTAATCTGGGGTACGGGCGAGGGGCACCACCGTTCTGGGAAGGAGCCTCAGTTATGACTGACTGCGGGACGCGTGGCAGCTTCTCCCTCGGCCGTCGCCGCGGCGAGCAGCAGACCTGGACCCGGCCTCTCAACTCAGTCTCCTCCCTCCTCGTCCACACGCGCCTTTGCTTGTGTTTGTAGGTGGCTGAATCCCACTCTGGCCAGATTAAGTGAAAAAATGGAAACGGGGGTGGGAGGCGAGGCGTGGTGGGGAAGCCATTGGGATTTGTCTGCCAGCCTTCAGGTGAGAACGGGAAACCCAAGCCGCCGCCCGGGACCCCCAGCCCACGGGGTGCTCGGACATTCTCCTCAGCCCCACAGCCTGGGGATGCGCCGTCTCTCTCAGGTCAGAATCGCAGACCCCGAGCTCGAGCAGAGTGGACTTGGTGGTCTTCGGGGACCCGCGGCGGGGGCCCAGCTGTGTAAGGGCCCTGCCAAGAGCCCCCCAGCAGCTCCCAGCGCGGTGGCTTGGGGCCACGTTGCTTTTTCTTGCCTCTGGGGCTGGAGTAAGCCTAGAACCAGGCTTTGTTTTGAGGCTTGCTTCAGCATCTTACCTGTTACAAGTGCTCAATAGATAGATTTTTCAATTAAGTATTAGAGTAATGTGTCATAACATTTGACCTTTCATTTAATTCTTGTTCCCAGAAGTTAAAGGCTCACTGAAGGAATCTTTTGAAAAGCAACTGGTTTCAGACTAAACCCCCCTTACTTTTGACTCGTAAACCAATCGGTTTGTGCTTCTGGTCCTGGAATAACAACCCGAACGCGTGGTTTGCCGTAGTAACTGCTGGAGCGAGGGTCCCCCGCCTGGTGGGGGGAGCAAGGACCCAGGCCGGGTACCCAGTCAGCGGGTTCGTCACAAGAGGCCCGGTGGTGCTGGAACCACCTTCCTCCGCGACACCTGGCTTGTTCTCTGCTCAGCAGGGCCGGTCCCCAGCCCGAGAGCCGTCCTGTCACAGCTCAGGGCGGCGTTTCCGGGTCCCTCGTCGCCGGGTTGCCGACGCCGTCGTCTTTGTTTAGGGAGCTCCGGGACGAGGAGCTGGGGAGGCTCTGTGCCCGGGTCTGTGCGCTACTGCGAGAGGAGGACTGGGGTCCCGACGCCCCGGACGCCCTGCGGAGGCTCTTCCTCATCGTCTCGGCCACGAAATACAACAGGAGGTGAGCGCACGCGTCCCTGGGGCATCGCGGGGTGGGGGGCGCTGCCTGGCCCGGCCCCGGGGGGGTGACACGCCCCCTCCCCCCAGGCTGGAGAGGCCGTGCCTGGCACTGCTGCAGACCACCCTCTGCTCGCCTACCTGCCCCGAGCAGCTCCAGCTGCTCTGCGCCGCTGTCCTGAGAGAGATGTCGCCCTGCGACAGCCTGAGCCTCTCCTGCGACCACATCCAGAACACGCGGCAGCTGGGCCTCGTGGCCTCTGTGCTCTTGGCCCAGGTAACGTGACTGCCGCCACCCTGCCCTTGGTGGCCCTGGGGCCTCGATGAACCGGCAGGCCGCGTGCTCCCCGTGGGGCGGGCAGGCTCGGCTGGGCCCTTGTCACCCAGCAGCCCTCCCCGCTCCGCCCCCATTCCGGGTGGGGGGATGAGCCAGGGCTGTGAGGCTGATTCAGGCTGCAGGGCCGGGGCTGCCCTCGTGACGTTCCGGACGCCCGAACCAGGTGGCATTCGTGACGCGCAGGAACACGTTCTGCTGTGGGGTTTGCAGGGTGACCAACAGCAGGTCAGGAGCTTGGCCCAGCGCGTCCTCAAGGTCCTGGAGAGCCGGCAGCCCGAGGGGCCCAGCCTGAGGCACCTCCTCCCTATCGTGTCCAAGGTCACCAGCCTGGCCCCGGACGCCCTCCGTGAAGGTCTGCACACATCCCGCCACTGGGGGCGAGGGGCCGCCAGGGCTGCTGCTGGTTCCTAGGAAGACCTGCGGCAGCCCAGGCAGCGCGAGCCTGCGGGACTTAACTTGGTTCCTGCGGTGTCACCCCCGCCCTGCACAGAGCAGACCAGGGCGCTCAGCAAGCGGCTGGGGGACTGGCTCCGCTACGCCAGCGTCCAGCAGGCGGTCGCCCACTCCTCCGGGGGCTTCTTCTCCACGCCTAGAGCCCGGCAGGTGAGGCTGGGGCACTCGGAGCTCCGTGTCCCCAGGCTGCCTCAGCCGGCCTGGCCTGCAGGCCGCCACCCGCTCCTCCTTCCTGGTTCCAGAACGAGCGCGCTCTCCTCGCTCCACTCGGGCATGCGGGGGTGCCTTGGGTCACAGCCCCCGAGCCTGTGGCGTGCTCTGTGGGTTGAGGCCCGGAACACGCGGGCAGGGACCGTATTTGACCGAGGGCTGCGTTTTCAGCTCAAGTGCCTTCGCTCACGCACCCTGGGTGGGGGCGGGGTGCCCGTGGTCCCGGAGGAGCGTGGACGGCCAGGGCGGTGGCTCGCGCCCCATGCCGCCTGTTCTTGGCCCTTCCTGGGCCCTGCAGCGCCGGCTGACCTTCCTTGCCTCCTGCAGCTGGGCCCTGTCACCGAGGTGGACGGGGCAGTGGCCACGGACTTCTTCACGGTGCTGTCCACGGGCCAGCGCTTCACGGAGGACCAGTGGCTGAACGTGCAGGCCTTCTCCATGCTGCGGGCCTGGCTGCTGGACAGCGGCCCTGGGGGCTCCAGCGCCCCGGACGCAGGTAGGACGCAGGCAGGACGTGCTGGGCCCCTGGGCGACGTTGGCTGAGCCCTGTGGTCTCCAGCAGGCCTTTCCCAGACGTGCTGAGAAGCCAGATGTCGACAGGACTGTTGCAACAGCTTCTCCAAACTCTTCCTCCTCTGCGAGCCCACTAGCAGTTATAGACGGTCTGGGCTCATCTACACCACCGCGTCCCGTTGGGGTGGCAGCAGGCGGGACAGGGCGCAGGCCTTGGCAGGCGGCGACGGCAGCCCTCCTCGCACCCTGCGGAGTCCTTCTCTGTCCTGAGCCCTCGTTCTCTCTCCCAGACGACAAGTCGGAGCTGGAAGGCTCCACCCTGTCCGTGCTCTCGGCCGCCTCCACCGCCGGACACCTGCTGCCGCCCCAGCAATGGCTGCGGGAGAAGGCCTTCGAGTACTGCCAGCGCCTGCTGGAGCAGAGTAACCGGCGTGAGTCCCAGGGCCACCCTTCCTGTCCGCGGCCCGTGGCGCTCGGTCCCCACCTCGTGTCTGTGCTGCGGTCGCTCCCAGCTGTGGGCTCCCCGGCCTCTCCTCCAGCTTCCAGAACACGGGGCACCTTCTTGTTCGGCTGTTCTGATGGGGACACAGAGACCAGGTGGCTTTCTTCCCTCCCCCAGGAGCCCTGAAGAAGGCAGACTCAGACCTGCAGAAAGCAGTGAGTGCCCGGCGGGCGGGCGGGCGGGCGGGCGCTCCCTCCCAGCTCTGTCTGAGCGGCCTCCTCGGGTCCCCGCAGTGTCTGGTGGAGGCTGTGCTGGTGCTGGACGTGCTCTGCCAGCAGGACCCCTCCTTCCTGTACCGCACCCTCTCCTGCCTGAAGCCCCTGCACACGCGCCTGCGCGGGGACCCAGCCTGGGTGCGGGCGCTGCTGCCCGTCGCCCAGTTCTTCCTGCACCACGGTGAGCCTCCGCCCTCCCGTGGGAGCAGACCCGCTCGCGGGGAGGGCGGCTTTCCCCTGCACGCTGCCCCCTTCCTTCGCCTGTAGAGCAGCACTGATCTGATGAGCCCTTAGCACTTTGACGGTGGGAACTTTTAGATGGATTTAAGTAGCAAGTTAAAACGTTACCAAGTCTGTGTTGATCTTGAACTCTCTTTGCCACGAGAGTTTCCTGGAAGGTGCCGTGAAACCAGCCCCTTCCAAGGAACGATCCCCGTAGCGTAACCAGAGGGTGGGTCTCTGGCCAGAGACACCTGGGAAGACCCGGATCCGGCTCAGCTGGCTCTTCCCGTGCTTGCGAAGGGCGGACGTGTCTGCCTTTGGTGTCCCGCAGACACGTGTGGCCCTGGAGGCTTGGCCCGAGGTTCGGGGGGCCCCCGGCAGCACCCAAGGCCTTCTGCCCTGACGGAGCCCACTGCCTTTCAGGGGAGGCCGCCGCAGTGGATGCGGAAGCCGTCTACCAGCACCTCTTCACCAGGATCCCCGCTGAACACTTCCACAGTCCGATGCTGGCCTTCGAGTTCGTCCAGTTCTGCAGGGACAGCCTGCCTCTGTTCGGCAGAAGCCTTGGCATTCTCAGGACAAGCTTCCCCAACCTCTTCAAGGCATGCTTGGTCATCCATGAACCAGAGCAGGGGCTTGGGGGCCTGGGGTGTGCAGGGCCCCTGGGGCAGTGTCCTGGCATGGGCTGGGGGCGCCCGTGCCCTCAGGAAGGCGAGGTCGGGCCTGGCTTGGTGGCTGGGCTCGCAGAGTTGGTGCAGGTTAGCATCTCTTCACTGGGGAGCGTTGCCGGGTGTGTTCAGCTGTTTGGCACCTTTGTCTTCGATGGGTTTTTTTGGTTTTTTTTTTTTCTGTATTTGGCTGCATTGGGTCTTCGTTGCTGCGCGCAGGCTTTCTCTGGTTGTGGCGAGCAGGGGCTATTCTTTGTTGCGGTGCACGAGCTTCTCATTGTGGTGGCTTCTCATTGTGGAGCACAGCTCTAGGCGTGTAGGCTCAGTAGTTGTGGCGTGTAGGCTCAGTAGTTGTGGCACACGGGCTTAGGTCCTCTGCGGCATGTGGCATCTTCCCAGACCAGGGCTTGAACCCGTGTCCCCTGCACTGGCAGGTGGATTCTCAACCACTGTGCCACCAGGGAACTCCTGATGTGTCTTTTGTGATTGGCGTGTCACTGCGTGGCCTTTCCAAAATCAGAGACTGAGTTCTTTAATCAGGAAAATAAACGATGATAAATGGAAAGTGATTTAGATGGTTGGTACAAAAGTGAGTGCAGAAGCAAAAAGAATGAGGGGGAAGAAAGTTGAAGGGCATATTTTCCAACTCCTGGATCACAGTGAAACAGGAGGTGGCAGGGCTGGCCATGCCCTCCGGGCTCCCACTAGAGCTGCGCTGCTTGTCCCCACAGTTCCTGGCCTGGAACAGCCCGTCCCTCACCTCTGACTTCGTGGCGCTGCTCCCATCGCTGGTTGACGCAGGGACGGCCGTGGAGATGCTCCACCTGCTGCTGGACCTGCCCTGTCTGACTGCAGCCTTGGACCTGCAGCTCAGGTGAGCCCCTGCCCGGCCCCGCTGCTCACTGTTCTGACCGTGTCTGCCCTGTCCCTGTCCCTCCTTGCCCCCGGCCGCTCCTGCTGTCTCCCACGCAGAGTGTCTCTGCACCTCTTCGCCGCCCTGACGGCAGCCCCGGAGCCCAGCCTGTCTTTCACTCAGCCACGCAGCCTCCCAGGGGCCCGGCCCCCAGGCCTTTTTGGGTCATCCTGCAGCTCCTGGCTGGGTCAGGGCACAGTGATGTTACGGTGGCGTCCACTCTAGTCTCTCCCTGGCCAGTGGGTACCACGAGGGCAGGGGCCGAGTCCAGCTTCTTCTGGCCTGGGCCAGAGCCCACATGCGAGCCCGGCCTCAGGAGTCTCTCTGCTTGCAGGTCGCTGCAGGCTGCATCTGAGAGGCCTCCCTGGGACGTCTCCATCAGGGCCCCCGGCTGCCTGGAGGCCCTCCGGGACTCGCAGGTGCAGGGTCTTTTCCAGCACCTGCTGCGTGCCCACGCCAGCGGGACCGTGGAGAGGTAGGGCTCGCTGCCGGGCGTCCCAGGCCCCACGTGGGACACGAGAGCTCCCTGGTGCCTTCTGACCTGGAGAGACAGCTCTGGTGACCCCCCACGCAACAGGCGCCGGCCACGTGGCCAAGCGCTTCCTGGGCACCTGGCTTGTGGTCTGCTCGTTCAGTTTCCTGATCCCGTCCTTGTCGCCCTGTGGGGTAGGCACTGTGCTCACTCCTTGCCACAGGTGGGGAAAGGGAGGCTTAGCACAGCCTAGGGGTGGCGGGCCAGGACTGGACCACGGCCTCCTGCCCCCAGCCGCATTCCAGCCCTCCCGTGTGCCACGGGAGCAGGGCGGCCACAGAGGGAGCAGGCCGTGCATTAGGAGATGCGCAGGGTGGCCTCTGATGAGGGCAGAGCAGGCGCTCCCAGAGCCGGGTCCCCAGGCGGACAGGGAACAGGCGTGTGCTCAGGGCTGGGCCATGTGTCCCCAGGTTGACGCCGCTCTACCGGCTGCTGCAGCCCCTGGCCGGCTGCGCCCGGGTGGTCCAGTGCGCTGAGGCCGTGCCCACCCTGCTCCGGGCGTTCTTCTCGGCGGTGACACAGGTGAGCCCGCTTCCTGGGGCCTCTGTCCCTGCAGCAGAGGGCCTGCTGGAGCTAGGACCCACAGGGCCCCAGCTTCCTCAGTGGCCGAGGGGCCAGTCCATCACAGCAGACAGGGCAGCTCACACCAGCCCCAGCCTGGCTCCTGTCCCTCCCAGAACTGGGGCCGAGAGAAGCCCCCAGGGCAGCAGCCAGCCAGGTCCGGAGCAGAGGTGTTCCCGGGGGTGGGGCGCAGTCTCTCTCTCTCTCTCTCCCCCAGTTTGCTGACGGGGCCCTGGCCAGCCAGCTGGCACTGCTGCTCCTGGAACGAAGCGACTCGCTTTACCAGGTCCCAGGGTACGAAGCCGGTGTGCACAGGTGGGTCCCTCCTGGCGGGCTTCGCCCCTCCTGCGGCTCCATGGCCCAGCCCTGGACGGGTTCACTGACCCCGCGCTCTCTGCCCCTCACGGCAGCGGTTCCCCAGCTGCCACCGACCCCAGCCCAGCCTCGGCACTTTCTCGGCCACTGTACGCACCCTTCCCTGCCCACCCAAGCCCCTCTTCCACGGAGCCTTCCAGAACGTGTGTCCCCCTTGCTGAAGGCCCAGTTTATGCCGGCTCATCCCCGCTCCAGCCCAGCCTCTTCCCTGGTGGGGCAAGAGGTTCCTGGCGGGGCCGGGACTACCTTTACCTCCACCTGGTGCTCGGGGGCTTCCCGCCACCGCCCAGCTCTCCTCGGGACGGGCCGCGGGGCTGGGGTCTGTGTGGGGCAAGCACAGCCCACGGGTCCTCTCGCGCAGGGTGCTGAGCTCCCAGTTCCCGGCCCTGTGCAAGCTGCATCCTCCACTGGTGGTCGAGCAGGCGAAGGAGCTGCTGGAGTTCGTGGGCGGCCCCCGCAGCGGCGGGCACGTGCTCACATCCGTGGTGAGGCAGCCGCTGCCCCGCCCCAGCCTGCACCTGACGTGCGGGCCTGTCACAGGGCTGAAGTGCTGTCCCCCACCCAGGTGTGGGCCATCGGTGAGTACCTGTCGGTGTCCTGGGACCGGCGCTGCACCGTGGAGCAGATCAACAACTTCTTCGAAGCCCTGGAGGCCCTGCTCTTTGAGGTCACCCAGTCGCGGCCCTCCACCACCCTCCCCAAGTGTCCTCCGCAGGTCATCACTGTGCTCATGACCACACTGACCAAGCTGGCCTCTCGGAGCCAAGACCTGATTCCCAGGTACCAGTTCCCGGTGGGCGGAGGGAAAGCTACAGGCTTCCCGTTGGGAAAGGGAACGGCGTTGGAGGTTGTCCTGTCCCCCAAAGCCCTTCTGGTTGGACGCAGGTGGCGTGGGCTGTGTCAGCACTGCCGCCTCATCTCTCCCAGCCAAGACCACGCTAGCTGGGTGCTCCTGGCAGCTGGTCCCTCCACGACACCCCTGCCCGCGTGAGGGGTGCACCTGCAGCTGATGGGCTGGGACTCCCTCGTCCCCAGGGTCTCCCTGCTCCTGTCAAAGATGAGGACCTTGGCCCAGAGCGCAGCCACGGGCTCCACGCCCGGTGAGGAGGGCGTGGGAGCCATCCACACGCGGGCCACCGAGCTGCTGAACCTGCTGAAGATGCCCAGCGTGGCCCAGTTTGTGTTCACACCCAGTGTGGAGGTGTCTGAGCCCCGCTATCACCGTGACACCAACACGGCCCTGCCCCTGGTCCTACGTACGGTCAGCCGGCTGGTGGAGAGGGAGGCAGGCCTCCTGCCGGGGTGAAGGGACCAGGTGGATGCCAGGCAGGGCTGCAGGCTGAGAGCCTGGTATTACCGGCCATGGCTTCAGCGGTCAGGGAGGCTGTCACAGTCTCAGCCTTTGGCCTCTGTGTGTCTGTCTTTTCTCTTAACCCCCTTCTCCCGTGGCCACACTGAGCTGTGTAGTGACACAGCACTGATTCTCGGCTTTAGCTCCTCTTGGGGCTGGGTGGAAGCTGCCTGGTCTGCGTCCTGCCGGTCCTTGTTTGTTTGGGGGCAAGAAGAGATACGGCGAAAATAAATCTTTACAAAAATGGCTGCGTGAACAAGACGGGGTCTGTCCTTTTTTCCTCCACCCAGGAAGCAGGGAGCCCCACGGGCAGCCACGTAGCTGCTGCAGAGTCCAGGGGACGCAGTGCTGCTGGGCGGGGAGAGCTGGCCGTGGGGCTGGGAGGGGCCTTCACCTGGTGCTCTGCCTTCTCACCTAATCCCCATGTGTCAGGGCCGAGCCCCATTCAGCCCATGTCCCACATGGTACAGAAACCACAGATCACTAACAAACACACACATGCGGTCAGTCACAAAGGAAGCAGTGTCGACCTCCCCGAGGTGGCAGCTGCCACTGGGGAAATGGGTTTGGTCAGTGACATTTTTTTAGACCTTCTCCTGCTCCTAAGTTGAAGACGGTAAGGCTGGGGCTCTGGGGCTCCTGCTGGGTGGGCTGGAGGTGCTGTCACCTTTGCAGACCTGCAGCCTCCTACGAGCAGGGGGAAGGGCAGGGCACCCAGCAAAGTGTTCCCAGTGACCACCATACCTGCCGCCAGAAGCCTTACTGGGAGCAAGTCCGGGTGCGCTTTGCTCTTACACCAAGTGGGGGAGACACCCCCTCCTCTCAAGCGCTTTCTACCACTGTTCCGTTCAAGTCAGGCCCCGGCCCGCTTGTAAACCAAACCCCAAGGCTGCGCCCCAGCTCCCCGGGCGCCTGGCGGGGCTCGGCCACCAGGTGGTGCTGCTGCTTCGAAAGTCCCAGCCCACCCGCTCCACCGCGCCCAACATCCAGGCCTACTCCTGGCCACGCCCCCAGGCTCCCGCCCTGCCCCTCGCGGGCTCCGCCACGCCCCAACTCCGGCCACGCTCCTGGCCACGCCCCCAGGCTCCGGCCAGCTCCTGCCTCCGCCCCCGGCCGGTTTTGCCCCCCCAGACTCCCTAAGAAACATCCGCCGCCAAGGAAGCTGATGGGGGCCGGGCGGGTGCCGCAGGGGCGGACGCCTCTGGCTGGCGTCCCGGCCCCAGGATGCTTTCCGAGAAGCAACAGGTGGTGCGCGGAGCAGAGCCGTGGGGCACTGGTGCGGGGCGTGCCAAAGGACACCTGACCCTCCCAGGATGGGACCAACCCAGACCTGCGAGCCCCGGCGACACCCTTTGCCCGCCCGGGCTGCCCGGCCCGGCCCACCCGGCCCTGCCTGGCCCTCCGGACTTGGGTCCAGGGAGGCCAGGGTTGAGGATGTGACACCTAGAGAAAATGCTTTTTTTCAATTTGCCAAGATGCCAATTAATGCTCGGCTTTCAGTTTTTTCACGTCGTTCGTTCAGATGTTGCAAGTTTGGGTCTCAAACGTGCCTACGAACCAGTTTCAGAATACGGATTTTGAGGGGACTTTTTTCCCTGCTTCACACGGAGCCAAGGCCGCTCTAGAAACGTTCCCTTACCATTGTCTTTGCAGGGTAGACTTCTGTGGTGGCTGGGAGTCCAGTCCAACGACGCGAGTACAAATCCGGCGGGGCTGGGCTGTCCCAGGCGTGTCAGCCGCAGCGGCAGAGCCGCCGGGGGCCTCGGAGGCCGTGAGGACACGGGCTGGGCTGCGGCCCGGAGGATGGCGCGCGAGCAGGGCGCACTCACCTGGGCCGGGCGCCCACTGCAGCCGCGCCGAGGGCGGACCAGGGTGGCTGCTTCCAGAGGTCGGGTTCTGTCGGGTTGTCCTCACAGCACTTACAGCTCTGGCCCACTGATGTAGAAAATGACAGTCCCATCGTGCTCCACTTTCCTCGTCTGCAAATGGGGATAATCACAGTGCTGACCTCAAAGAACATCCCGGGAATGAAGTGTGTCCTTCCCTGCAGAGGGATCCGAGGGCTCTCAGCACCCGCTCCCTGCCAGCGAGAAGCGCAGCTCGGAGGTCTTCCCCCTTCCCTGGGGCCCCAGCCCTCCCAGGGGCCCCAGCCCTTCCCTGCCCGAACTCTGCAGTATGCAAGGGGTTCCCCCCCTACCCCATGCAGCTCCACGGGGGGCGGGGTGGGGTGGTGCTCGGCAGGCCTTGGGTCAGCCGCCAGCCTCCCTGAACTTGTGCCCTTGTTTCCGTTTAGGGCTTTCAGAATTTTGGGGGGTTCAATTGCCCATTTTAACTGACTTTTTAAAGTACATTTCATGCAGCGTTTTGGGAACTGCTTCAGGTCAGGTGGAATCCGGACACCTGGTACTGAGCACCCGCAGGCCCGGGCCCCCACCTGCACTCTCTTCTGCGCCCACAGCTGCCCGAGGCCCAGTGCCTGGGACACACCTTCCGGCCGCTGGTCCCTCCACGAGACCCCTTTCCACGTAAGGGGTGTGTCTGCAGCTGCCTGGCCGGGACCCTCTCGTCCCCAGAGTCTCTGTTCCTGTCGAAGAGGAGGACCCCAGCCCAGAGCCCAGGGAGGGGCACGCTGCCGAACCTGCCGAAGACACCCAGCCGGGAGGTGCCCGCGCCCGCTGCCACTGTGACACCAACACGGCCCTGCACGTGGTCAGCGGCCGGTGCAGGAGGCGGGCCCCTCCACCAGGGTGAAGCAACGGCCACCAGGTGGACACCAGCCGGGCCGCAGACTGAGAGCCTGGCACCGGCCAGCCTGGTATTAGGGCCCAGCCATGGCTTTAGCGACCAGAGAGGACATCAGGAGGGGTGTGAGTCTGAGGGAGGAAGCCTGGATACCCACAGTGGATCAAGACTCTCACTTTGTAACCTTCTGGGGGGTCCAGACCCCTTCTTTGGGACCGTGCTGAGTGTGGCATCACCGAGGGTGCAGCCCCCTCTGATGGGGGTGGCTCTGGCCCTTTCCCTTGGCGGCCGGGGGCTGTCTGCACCTCCCCCGCTGCTCCTTGTTTGCGGGCAGGGTGGAGGGCAGGCGAGGAGCGAGTTAGAGCCATCCCGGCACCCCAGCAAGCCCCGTGTCCCCCCGGGGTCTCTCCCGCGCTGGCAGGGAGGGAGCAGTTCCTCGGAGGGCACCGCCCCACCTCCAGCAACCCTTCTAGGGGGCCAGCACGGTGCCCACCCAGACTCCACGCCCCGCCACCCTCTACAATACGAAAGATAGTTTATTGAATCTATACTTTAACACTCAAATCTTCAAACACGAAGGCTCTGTGACAAGCATCACAACTTAGTGTTATGTGTCATACCAATAAAACAAAATGTACACTAGGGACTGCGGCTAGCGTCCTGTGGGTGACGCAGCCACACCGAACAGCCTGGCAGAAGGGGCCGTAACCTGGGAGCCGCAGGCGTAGGTGCTCGGGCCGCCCCTGCACGGTGCCTAGGGAAGGGGCGTGCGGAAGCGGATCTTCTTGGCCGTTTCCACGTCTGACTTGGCAACCAGAAACCGCACCTTCTTTCCCCCGTGTCGGATCAGATCCACGGCTCTGAAAGCAGAGAAGGGGTGGGGACGGTGTAGAAGAGCCCTCCGGGTGAGGACTCAGTGCCGGTCCGGCGGGCAGAGCCTCCTGGAGGCGCTGGGGGGCGACCCAACCCCCCACCCCCCAGCTGTCACCCCAAGTGGACAGTTACAGTCAGCAACCCTGAGCCCCCCGTGCTGTGACAGAGCTTCGGGATCACGGAGCCCGCCCCACCCCAAGGTGCCTGAGCCCCTGCGGGGACCGGTGTGTCATCGGAGGGCCAGTGCGGGGGAAGGGCGGGGGGTGGCCCTTGGGAGCCGGGCCCGACGGCTGTGCCTCCATTTACTCAGCTCCGACGTCCCAAGGGTGGGCGTGGCCTCCCACAGGCGGGGGGCGGGGCGAGGCGCGGTACCTCAGGTAGCTGACGCCCACCAGGCTGCTGCCGTTCACCTCCAGGATGCGGTCTCCCAGCGACAGCCGCCCGTCGGACGCTGCGGGGCTGCCCGGGAGCAGGGTCTGGATGTAGAGCCCTGGGGCGCCCAGGGGTGTGTGCTGGGGGAGAAGCGGAAGCCTCAGAGCTCCGTGGGCCCCTCGCACACAGGGGTCTCCAGGCAGGGCCACCTCCGCCCCTCCCCCGGTGGGGCTCCCTGTATGGTCATCAGTGTGTCTTCAAGGACAGCGCTGGACACCATCAGAGTTCCCGCAGGCCCAGGACAGACGCCATGAGGCCTGAGGGTGCAGGCGGCGGAAGCAGCTGCTGAGACGCCCCCACCAGCCCCTGGTCCCCAGGGCCATGGGCCTCTGCCCACCGCCTGCCTGTGACCACCCCAGCTGTGGGCCTGTCTCTGGGAAAGAAGAGGAGCCTGGGGGCCTGCAGGAAGTGGCGGGGCAGCTCACTCACCATCCCGTCGACCAGGCCCATACCCAGCCCGGAGGGGCCTCGCTCTAGCTCCACCACGAACATGTAGCAGAAGTCGTCCGTGCTGGAGCTGTGGCTGGAGGGGGCTGGAGGGGGCTCGGCCGCCGGGGCCGCACAGTCTCCTGGGCGGGCGAGAAAAATGCAGCGAGGTTAGGTAAGGTCAGTGGCCGGCGGCTCAGTCCTCCGTCCAGACTCTGCCCCGGGGGCCTGCGCCTGCCCAGGAGTCTGGACCCAGGGACATCCTGGCTTAGCTACTCCAAAGAGACACGTGCTCACAGAGGTCCAGAAAGATGCCCGTCTGGCCAGAAGGGAAAAGCCAGACCTGGACCACCATCAGGGTGACGGGGGTCAGGCCACCCTGTGCTGCCCCGGGACACCGGCCCCTCTCAGAGGCCGGGTGCTTCCGGAAGGTTGAGAAGGGGGCTCTGCTTTCCCTCCCCTGCCCTCCCCCACCGCACTTCTCAGTGGTGACCCCACGTCTGTCCCTCCGGAGCTGGGGCTCTTTTCAGCTGGGCCTTGCTGCTCCCCACGCTGAGGGTCCTGCGCCCTCTCTCTCCCCACGAGGTCAGTTGTGGAGCCCTGCCGGGGCACCGCCCAGGTCGCTGAGAGGTGTCCTGCCTCAGGCCCAGCTCGGTTCCAGTGACCCCTGCCCTCAGGGCACCCTCTAAGCTTGGCGCCAGCACTGAGGACTCACCACGGGCCGGGCGGGGCTGGGGGATGCTTGCCCTTCGTTGCCCTCCAGCCCGGCCAGCCCAGTGTCCACACGCCCAGGGCTCCAGCTCCCCCGCACCGCCCCCCCACCGATCCCGCTGGCCTCGCATCGGCTCTGGGGCTCAACACACGTCATGGGGCCATCCTTCCTCCCCCCCGGGCAGAGTGACTCCCCGAGTCCCCAGCTGCCCGGGCCTGAGCCACGCGGTGCCCTCCCCAGCTGCCCCAGGAGCCTGTCCTGTGTCCAGGGCAACAGGCGTTCGTGGGCAACTCTGACAGCCCGGGCCAGACGCGACACCAGGGCCCCGCAGGGGAAGGACCCCAAGGCAGTTGCCCAGGAGCCAGCAGGGCCAGGACTGGGGTGCGGGCCTGGCTCGGGGCTCACCTTGTGGGGCTGCGCACCCCGGGCCGCTCGGCCCGTTCCTCCTCCCTTCCAGAAGCACTTCCCCACAGGCACTGCTGGCTTCTGGCCAGTCGGGGACAGCGGGTTCCAGGCTGAGTGGGGTGCCGGGAGGCGTGAGCAGGCACGAGGGGTCCCCGTGTGGGTCCCCGGCCTGGGCCCCCCCACGGCTCACGCGGCCTGGCGGCCTTCCCAGAGGGCCCTGTGCCTGGGGGTCCCCCGCGGAAGGAGGCGTGCGCTCCAAGCCGGCCTCACGGGCTCCCCTGCCAGGGTCCCTGGAAGCCAGGGGGCGGCTCTGGTCCTCAGGGTGGCCCTCGGCGCTGGTGTGTTGCGGGCCCTGGGGGAGGGGGAAAGAACTCAGCACCAGGAAGCCCGATGTGCTGGGAGGACAGAGGGGCCCCCCAAGCCTCCGCGGCCTCGGGAGCCCCCCGCTCCTGCGTCCACCCCGGTACCTGGAGACACTCTGGCCGCGCGGGCCTGGGCTTGCTCCGCAGGTTCCACAGGAACTGGCGGATGTAGAGGAGGTGCTGGTGGAGGCTGTCGTCCAGGCAGTCGGCCTCCAGATCCACCTGGAAGCCCTCGCTCGGCAAAACGATGGGTGGGGGGTTTTCATAGGACTCCAGGACGTCCTCTGCAGGGGCGAGGGCGGCGTGACCCCCCGGCCAGGAGGCAGCTGCCCGGCCACCCCCGCCTGACGCCATGGGACCCCGGGGACACGGGAGGGGCCGCACAAGCCCATACGGCGCTCTCACGCCTCCTGAGTCCCAGCGAGCACCCAGGATGAAGCCCCGGCGCCACCATTCGGCACTTGGGCCCCACGCCACGACCCCTGCCTGCGGCCCCTGGCTCCCCCGGGCCCACCGCACACCCCAGCCTGGAGCCCAGCTCACCCGGCCCAGACACCAGCACCCCAGGCCGCCACCTGCTCCTGCCGGGCCCCCGCGGCCACGCCGCCTGCACCGCGCACGTGTCACGGGGCTGAGCACAGCCTGCCTAAGTGCTGGCCTCCGCACGAGGACACACGCGCCTTCCAGACGGAGGGAAGACGGCAGCCCCTGCCTTGCTCCCGGTGCCCAGCACAGAGCCCCCTCCCTCCCTCCGCGGAAGGCCTTGGACGTGAACCAGTAAACGGGGCGGGGGACGGCGCCCAGGGCCCAAGCCCCAGGTGACCAGGTGTCGGAAGCCCTACTTCTATCTGGATCTTCCCCCGTCCTTTACTTTCCGTTTTTGCTTGTGTTATAGTGTACATACTGCTAATGAGGAGGTACAAAACTCATAAAAATATACACACACGTATGTACGTCTGTCTCCACACGTAATACACCCAGGGCAAGACGGCTCAGCACCGTTTCCCGACAGGTTGTGCCGTGGCAGCCGGTGTGGAGACCCTGCTCTCCTCCTGGTGGCCGTGCACCCAGCGAGGCCCCATGAGGGGCAGCGGGGACCTCTGATCTGAGCCGAGAGCCTGGGGGCAAAGGCGAGCCTCCGCCCTGGGCCGTCTTCCTCCTCGGGTGTCCTGCCCTGTCCCCCCACCTGGGGACCCAGGGACCTGGGGGTCAAGGAGCCCCCGGGCCACACCCGAGTTCTGAGCTCCAGCCGGAGGAGAGGCCTCACCTGACTTGAAGGCTGCGGGGCTGTCCTGGGCACCCGGCTCCCAGGCGCTCATGGGGCCCATGGCCGAGGCCAGCTGGTACTGGGTCAGCAGGCGGTGCAGCTGCGCGGGGCTCAGGGCAGGGAACGCGGCCCGCAGGTTGGCCCAGCTCATCTGCTGACGAGAAGGAGCTCCTGGTCAACGGCCGGGGACCCAGCCCGCCCCCCAGGGAGGGCCTGCCTTCTGGGAGCTCCGGCGGCAGGGCCCAGGGCTCCCTGCGCCAGCACCCGCTCCGCCCTGGGGCGTCCGTGCGGGACAGCGAGGTCAGCGAGGCCGAGGTCAAGGCCGGTGCAGAGGGCAGCTCACCCCATGCCTGTGGGCGTCCAGGGCGAGAGCCGGGTCAGGTGGCGGGTGGGGGGGGGGGGGGGCGTTCCCCGGAGAGGCCAGCAGGCACCGCGCCGAGTGCCCTGCCCACCGAACAAGCCCTGTCACACCACCTCGGGGGGCTGAGAAATGGGGCGAGACCACTGGGAGGTTAGGGGGCCGTGAAATAGGACCCCCGCCTCGTACCGTGTGAAGGGAGTCAAGCAGGTCAGAGACCTGCACGAAGGCACGACGGTAGCATTAGGTGCCGCACGAGACTGCGGGGGCAGCCGGGGGCAGGGAAGGCGCCCTGGCAGAAGACAAACGGCAGGTCGCTGAGTTACCGTCTCCGTCCGTCTTGCTTCCTGGAACCCCGTCCTTCTGCTCTCGAGGAGCTTCCCAGGGAGGCCTGTGCTAGGGGGACGCTGGGGGCCTGGCGTGGGAGAGCGTCCTCAGGCCACTGTCCCCGCCATCAGGCATCAGGACTCCAGGCTCGAGCTGGCCTCGGAGGGAATATGGGAGGCAGCTCCTGCATTCGCTCCTGAGAAGTCGGAAACCATCCTGACCGCTGACCTCCAGACCCGAGCTGCTCTCCTTCTTCTCTGGAAGCTCAGTGGCGTCTCTGCAAGCCTGTGAGCGCGTCTTGGTGCAGGTCTGTTTCAGCCACTGTGCTTTTCACCCACCGGCTGCACCTGCAGTCCGGACACTCGGGTCGAGCGGGCTGGGCAACTGTCGGTTTGTCTTCACTCCCTGTCGGCCCTGCCGTCTCTGGCCTCACGCTGCTTGGATGCGGGGCCTCACTTGACCGGTCCCTTAGTTTCCTTCTTTCTTCCTTCTTCTCTGTTTCGCCCACGTTTGATTTTACTGCCCACATCAAGAGGCCTGGGCGGTGGTTGTCGAGTATCGACACTGAAGGGACAGACAACATCCTAAGCTACGTGGGGAAGCGGGGAGAGCGGCCTCTTCCTGACACCTCCACCCCAAACACATGACAGCACAGGACGGCCTCGTCTGCCCGGAGGTGGTTTTGACTTTCGTCCTAGAAGCCACGCTTCGCCACGCCTGTGCTTCTCCGAGGCTGGCGTCGGCGGGCGCCCCGACGGCGCTGAGCCGTCCCCCAGCAGGAGCGAGCGCCTCTTCCACCTTGCTGGCTCTGCTTCCGGGCGATCTCCCGGACTTTATCTTCCAGCTCTGCTACTGAACTCTGCATCTCTGCTGTCGTAGTTGTAACTTCCAAGAATTCTTTTTGTTCTCTTATTTATAGCATCCTGTTATGTAATGGTTACTGTATCTTCCCTTATCTTTAAGACGATACAAATGTGTTTTTGTTTTTTTTTTTCCTCTGTACGCGGGCCTCTCCTCACAGGCTCCGGACGCGCAGGCTCAGCGGCCATGGCTCACGGGCCCAGCTGCTCCGCGGCATGTGGGATCTTCCCGGACCGGGGCACGAACCCGCGTCCCCTGCATCGGCAGGCGGACTCTCAACCGCTGCGCCACCAGGGAAGCCCTACAAATGGTTTTTCAAGTAAGTTTCTCCTCCCTGAACAGTCCGTTTTGAGGGTGGCAAACTACGGCCTGAGGCCTCTTTGCCTCACTCCCTGCCTCTCTCTCCCTCTCCTGGCTGGTTGGCTGTGGAGGCCCAGTGTCAGCATCCTCCGTCCTGCCCTGGGCTGTCGCTGACCGCCAGCCCTGCCAAGTTGGCCGCCCCCTGCTTGGAGGGCGCAGGCCCGGGCCTGGTGGGCGAGAGTGCGGGGCTCCAGCAATGGGGGCTCTGCCACCGGGGTGCTCCCTCCTTCAGGGTGAGATCCTGTGTCCCAACCTGGAGACCCTCGGTCTTAAATGCTCTAGAAATAGACCCCAGTCTTCTGCCAGAGGACGGAGCGGGCAGCTCCCAGCTGTGCAGGGAGAGGCGCAGCTGAGCAGCTAGTGCACCGCTGCTCCTTCCTTGCCGTGCATTTTGTACTGAAGTACAAACACCACAGAAACCACAGAAAACCACGCAAACCTGAAGCACCCAGCTTGGTAACTCAGCGGTCCCCAATGCGTTTGGCACCAGGGACCGGTTTCGTGGAAGACAATTTTTCCACGGACTGGGCGCCAGTGGGGGATGGTGTGGGGATGATTCAAGCGCATTACATCTATTGTGCACTTTATTTCTATTATCATTACACTGTAACGTGTAATGAAATAATTATACAACTCACCACAATGCAGACTCAGTGGGAGCCCTGAGCTAATTGTCACTTGCCGCTCAGGGATCGGGTTTTGATATGAGTCTGCAAGTAACTGACTTATTACGGTCTCCGGACAGTCAAACCTCTGTGCTAAGGATCTGCATTTGCGGCCCCGCCCCAGCGCCAGCGCCCCCACCTGGGATCACCAGGCATTAGATTCTCGTAAGGAGCGTGCCACCTAGATCCCTCGCACACGCGGTTCACAGCGGGGTTTGCGCTCCTGTGAGAATCTGACGCCGCCGCTGGTCCGACAGGAGGCGGAGCTCAGGCGGTGACGCGAGCCATGGGGAGCGGCCGTACATACACCTGGAGCTTCACCCGCTCGCCCGCCGCTCACCTCCTGCCGCGCGGCCCGGTTCCTATCAGGCCACGGACTGGTACTGGTCCGTGGCCTGGGGGTTGGGGACCCCTGTGGTAACTTCGCCAGGGCACACGCCTGTGTGCCAGGCCAGGGCAAGAGCAGTGTGCACAGCAGCGCCCCGGGGGGACCCCATCTCGTCTTCCCCTCTGCAGGCGGATGCGCTGCCCAAGTCTGAGCTCCACACAGTGGCTCGCGGCTGCCCGTGGTGGCCGTGGCTGTGGACGCCGTCACTGCCATGTGGGGCTTCCTGGCTGCGCTCACGTCGGCTGGGACTTCACGGGGGCGGACGGGGCAGCCGGTCCCCTACGCGGTTCAAACACGGAGCAGCTCCCCAGGGCGTGGGAAGCGGAGTCCATGGGGCCGCCCTGCAAACACGCTGGCCATCCCCTGGGTGGGTTCCATGTCGCTGCCCGGCAGGAAAGGGCCTGGGTAGCTTGGTCTCGCTGATTACCTGTGACGACCATGTCGCACAGCAGGTGAGGGAGGCAGGTGAGCTGGTGTCTGTTTCCTGCTGCTATTCTAACAAACGACCACGAAGGTGGCAGTGAGATCACCGTGAGCGCAGTCTTACAGTTCTGGGGGTCGGACGTCCAGCACAGGTCGCACAGGCTAGAATCCAGAGTTGCAGGGCTGTGCTCCTTCTGGCGGCCCCAGGGCAGGATCCGTTTGCCTGTGGTTGTAGGACTGAGGTCCCGTTCCTGTGCTGGCCTCCAGCCGAGGGCCATTCCCAGCTCCTGGAGGCTGCTGTACCCCTTGCCCCGTGGCCCCGTCCTCCACCTTCAGAGCCAGCCCTTTCCTGTCTCTCTGACCCACTCTTCTGCTTCCCTCTTTCTTCTTTTGTTCAAGTATAGTTGACTTGCAGCGTTCTGTTAGTTACTGGTCTACGGCAAAGTGATTATATATATATACGATCCTGCTTCGGATTCCTTTCCATTATGGTTTATCACGGGATATTGAATATAGTTCCCTGTGCTGTACAGTAGGACCTTGCTGTTCACCTGTTTTATGTGTAGTAGTTTGTATCTGTTAATCCCAAATTCCTAATTTATCTCTCCCCCCGCCCGCTTTCCCCTCTGGTAACCATAAGTTTGTTTTCTATGCCTGTGAGTCTGTTTCTGTTTTGTAAATAAATTCATTTGTATCATATTTTTAGATTCCACACAGAAGTCATAATCATATGGTATTTGTCTTTCTCCTTCTCTGTCTGACTTACTTCGCTTAGTATGACAATCTCTAGGTCCATCCGTGTTGCTGCAAATGGCATTATTTCATTCTTTTTTATGTCTGAGTAGTACTCCATCCATACGTGTACCGCATCTCCTTAAGCCAGTTGTCTGTTGATGGACATTTAGGTGGCTTCCGTGTCTTGGCTATTGAAAATAGTGCTGCTATGAACACTGTGGCGCATATGTCTTTTCAAATTAGAGTTTTCTCTGGATATGTGCCCAGGAGTGGGACTGCTGGGTCATATGGTAGCTCTATCTTTAGTTTTCTGAGGAACCTCCATACCGTTCTCCATAGTGGCTGCACAGTTTACATCCCCACCAACAGGGCAAGAGGCTCCCTTCTGTCCACGCCCTCTCCAGCATTTGTTATTTGTAGGCTTTTGAATGATGGCCATTCCAACCGCTGTGGGGTGATAGCTCACTGTAGTTTCAACTTGCATTTCTCTGATAACCAGCAATGCTGAGCGTCTTTTCATGTGCCTTTTGGTCATCTGTATATCTTCTTTGGAGAAATGTCTGTTTAGGTCTTTTGCCCATTTTTTTATTGTGTTGTTTTTTGATATCGAGCTGTATGAGTTGTTTGTAGATTTTGGAAATTAAGCCCTTGTTGGTCTCATCGTTTGCAAATATTTTCCCAGTTTTAAGGACTCGTGTGCTTAGACGGGGCCACCAGGTGCCCCGGGGTGACCTCCCCACATCAGCAGGGCCCCCTGTGGCCACAGCTGCAGGTCAGAGACTAGACACAGACATCCTGGGGCCGTTATCCCGCCTGCAGGTGGGAACAGCTGTGGGCTAAGCCACTGCAAGCCCACTGAGCCCCTCCTGGTCTGCAAGCTGCTGACCCCAGGGCGACCGTGCAGCGTGCCGCCCCATCCTCGCTGCGCCCGCTGCCCCCCACCCTCCGTACCCCTCCCACCTGCACGAGCTGGGCACTGGGCGTGGCCAGCAGGCTGAGTGTGCAGGAAAGCTTCTGGAAGAAGCGCTCTCCAGCCTCGCCAAAGCCGGCATTCCGTGTCCACTCCAGGAGCTGCTGCAGGCGGGCACAGGCCTGGACGCCTCTGGGCCAGTGGAAGCAACTCAGAGAGGGCCCTGGGAATGGAGGGAGGGAACGAGGGTGATGCTGGGCAGCCCCCGCAGGGCAGGCATGCTGCCCGCCACCCCCCACCCCGAGGGAGCCAGGCCCGGCTGGGCCCTAGCCCTGTCCTCCTCCCGCGCCCCCCCCACCAGGCCTCTGGACAGACGGAAGACCTTACGTCAGTTTCTAAGACAACTACCTGCTTCCAGACCCCTCTCTGGGCATGGGTGGGTGGGTATGGAGGTGGGAGGCGAAGGTGGCAGGGCAGGGAGGGGCGGTGACAGCCACGCGACCCCAAGTGCAGAGGGCCGTGGTCCAGGCTTCGCACGTGCTGTGGGCTGGCCCCGCTCTCCCTGCCCCGCACCCCAGCACTGCCTCGGCCCTGAGCGCTGGGCAGGGCGATGGAGGAGATCTGGGTGGCAGTGAGGCAGGGTCAAAGGCCACGTCACTTCCCTGAGCCTGCTGCCTCCTTGCTCACAGGGGCCCCAGGCCACGCGGGGATAAAATAAACCAGGAAAGGCCGGCAGGGCCCTGTGCAGACACAGATGGGCGGCTCCCGCTCCCACAGGGACAGGCTCTGCAGCACGTCCTCCCCCCGCGGCACCCGCCCAGACCCCATGGAGCGGGACAGCTCAGCCCGCTGGTCTCCGGAAGGACACGCTCAGTGGCCCTGCGGGCTGTCCGCCCCGGACCCTCACCCTTGTCCAGGAGCTGGTTGAAGAGCAGCGTGCCGGAGAAGAAGAAGAGGTAGGCCAGCACCTGGGCGGCGATCTCGGGGTGCACCTGCAGCGGCCGCAGGAGGTCCAGGGTGGCCTGGTAGATGGACACGACGCGGTGCAGCTCCTCGGGCAGCTGAGGGGCCGAGCACCAGCTCTCGCGGCACTCCAGCTGGAAGGGGGGGCACTCCAGCAGGGCCGGGAGGCACACGTACAGGGACTGGGGGCGAGAGGAAAACACCGGCTGCTGTGGGCGGGGGCCCCGGGCCCGACCCATCCCGCTCACGCCTCGGCCAGACCACGTGTGTCAGCGACCCACGTGTGAGCGCCGGGCTCAGCCAGTGGGAGCCGCGGCGGGGAGGGGGGTCGGTAAAGCTCCCAGCGAAGGCGCAGATGACACGGGCTGCAGGGGCTCCGGCAAAGGGGCCGGACGGCACCCAGAGGACCCTGAGGGCAGGGGGCTTCGCCCTCTTCTTATTTTATCAGAAGGGTTTTACTGGACGGAGTGGGGGCGAGTGAGCCCCACTGACCCAAGGACACGGCAGAGCCCCGGGGTCCCCCGCTCGGCTCTGAGTCCCGAGACATGGCCGCACGGCTGCCCCCACCAGCGTTAGGGACGGCGCGGGCAGGGGAGCCGGGGCCACGGCAGCCGGAACCACCGCACAGCTGGCCCGCCGTCCGAGACGCCTCCCCAGAGCAGCCGGCCCCGTCTCTCTCGCTCGCTGGCCCCGCCTGGGGCAGAGGACTCGCTCGACGAGAGCAACAGCAGGTGAGGGGGCCGGGGCCCGAGGCCGGGGTCCGGGCGGGCAGAGGCAGCCGGGCCGGCATGCAGGTCCCCCGGGAGAACGCGCACGCAGAGGCCGTACCTTGGAGACGTAGTACACGCACTGCTGGAAGGCGTACAAGATGACCTCCTCCAGCACGGCCATGGCCTCCTCACTGGCCGTGAGCGTGCAGGAGAACAGGGACTCCTTCGAGCCTGCGGGGGAATGTGGCGCCGTCACTGCAGGGCCAGGGGAGGGGGGACTCGGGCAGGAACCTTCTGGAACTGCCGCGAGTTCAAACCCCCACCCGACGCCTCCTGAGGGCTCCGCCCAGCACCCTCCTCTTGGGTTGGGAAAACGTGACAAACCAAAGCCACGGGGCCCCCGGGACCCCAGGCCCCGAGCTTCCAAGCCCACGGGCACCAACTCGATACCAAGCGCAGCGGACGCTCGCGCGCTAGCAGCTTCCAGATACGGGTCGGGACCAAGTGCCCAGCGCTGGCAGATCCTGGCCCGCAGGTCACTTCTCACTAGGGATACAGGTCAAAGGACACCTGGCCAGAGGTCCTAAGGAGGCCGTCACGACACTTTCCCGAGAAGCCCAGATGGCCCTCGTGCCCCGTTCCCCCCCCACTAGCGCCCCCCAGGGAAGACACTGCCGTGTCGCAGGCACAGAGCGGAGACCCTGGGCGCTCAGCACCTCGGGGGACGGGCCTCCCAGGCTGGGCAGCGGCCGGGGGGCTGCAGCTGCGGCTGGGACTGGGGGGTGTGAGCCACGCCAGCTGACTCCCTCCCCTGGTTGGGGCTCCTGTACGGCCAAGAGGCCAGGCTGGCCACGGGGTCCCCAAGACCAGGGGCCCAACAGGGAGGGGCCGTCCCGAGGGGCCTTCCCGAAGTCGGGAGGCATGAGGTGCCTGGTGCCAGCGGCCCCAGTGGCACTTGGGGAGGGACCGGACGGGACGCCCGCCTCCATCCTCCGCTCGCTCAGCCCCTCGCTTCTCCTGACGAGGACGGAAGGCCGGCAGCAAGGCTTTCCTGCACTGCCCGTCCCGTGCGGCCTCTTGCTTAATGCACAGAGTGGGCCCCACGTCTGGGAACCTCCTTTCAGGGAGGGAGGGAGGCCGGGAATAGCCCTGAGCGCTAAGCTGGGCCTCCCAGGAGCACAGGGACAGGGCCGCCTGGCTACTGGGCCAACGGAAACGGTGTGCGCGTCCGTCAGAGACCCGCCCTGCAGACGCCAGCATGGCCCATCGAGGGCTCGGGGCTCCCTGACCCCCCCAGGGCTCACACCCCAGAACCCTCCCGACCAGGAAGCCGGAGGCCTGCGGGGCCTCCCCAGGGCCCTTCCCGGAGCCCGGCAGGGTCTGGCTGCTCCCTGCAGCCCCCCTGGGCTTTGGGGGAGAAGCCAATCGGGTGACTGTAGGGGCCGCAGGCTCTGACGGCGCCAGCTTGTCTGAGAAGGAGACCTACGCCCCTCATGTGGGCCCGGGGGCTCTGGAGAGAGGGAGGAGGGGACGGACAGAGGGAGGAGGCTGGGGTCCACAGAGCACAACCCCAGGCGGCTCCCAGCAGACGCCGCAGAAACACCCTGAAACCCTCCTAGCCGCGGCGCGGGCTCTGCTGGGGTTTCCGACTCAGCTGACGCCCGCACGCGCCTGTCAGAGGACCCGGGCCTCGTCCCCCCTCCCTCCCGAGGCCCCGGGGCTGAGGACCGCCCCCTGGGA
Source organism: Delphinus delphis (assembly GCF_949987515.2). Taxonomy (NCBI): domain Eukaryota; kingdom Metazoa; phylum Chordata; class Mammalia; order Artiodactyla; family Delphinidae; genus Delphinus; species Delphinus delphis. The sequence continues at coordinate 84,500,895 of NC_082697.1, read as the reverse complement.
CCCCACAGTCCACAGGCGCTGAGGCAGAGCCTCAAAGCCTTACAGGAGAACTTTAAATGAATTAAATAAACGTCCCCCCGATGGGCTAATCTTTTATCTTCCCCTGTGAACGGGCTTCCTGGATAAGAGCTTCAGACAGAAAAGGTTGTTTGGGGAAGAAAAAGCTCTTTTTCCAGTTTTCAGGACATGACACATCTCTGTTTTTAGAATTCTTCCCACAGATATTTCCTGCTAAAGGTCAGGAGGCCAAACACGCCAACTCTGACCTTCCCTTCGCCCCCTGGTTGATCGTTTTTTCCTCTGAGCTCTCCGGAGCCTGCACTGCCCCGGACGTTGTTTCCGGGACGCTCAGGTCCTGCTGTGGTTTCCCCAGCCCTTGTGGTCCCCGGGGCGGGCAGAGGTGGGACCCCAGCCGTCCACGTGCTCACTCTCCCAACGTCGACTGGCCTACACGACATCTGGGCCTTGGACCAAGAATATCTTCCTAAGAACAGAGCCCCCAGCAGCTTTTTTCATGAAAATCAGCCTGACTCAGGGTCCCTGTGAAGGATACGCTAACCCCAGGCCTGCAGCCTCTCAACACAGCGTCTGAAATATGTCCAGACAAGGAGGGGCACCGGCGGGACTCGCCTGTGAGCACTGTGCCCGAAGTCGGGGTGACGGGGTGCCGTCTCCCGACCTGGCCTCCTGGCTTCCACACGGAAGGACCAGCCAGAGGCCGGGTGCTCGCCGGCCGACGCCACGTGCACAAGAGTCCCCTGCACTCAGAGCCCGCTGAGAGCTGCGGCCTCAGTCCTGGGGGGCTGGAGGCCACCCCCCCAAAAGAGCTCAGCAGGGTCTGGGGAGAGAGGTGACAGGAAGCCTCTGCAGACGCTGGATTCCAGCAGCACCAGGCCCGGGGTGGGCCCGGGCTGCTGCGCAGAGCGAGGCGCGCTGGCGACGGAGACTCGGGAGGTGTGGTCCTCGCGTCACGTTCGGGGCAAAGGTGGGTGACAGTCTGTGTCCAACCCAGGCCCGGTGGACAGACAGCAGCTGCCCCATCCTGGGGGTCTACTGGACGGTGTTCACAATGTCCGCCCAAGGGAGGGAGCGACAGGCCAGCGGGCCAGCAACGAATGACCGACCACTGGGGCACGGAGGAAACACTGCTTCTGCCACATATCCACGGAGGCCCTGGGAGCCCAAGACAGTCCCCACTGCCCCTTCCCTGCGAAGTCGGGGGCAGAAAAGACTCAGAAACCACAACTGACGAGAGGAAGGTAGGCGGACCCCATCTCCCCGGGCCTGGCCGGGACGCCCCAGGGCCTCGGCCCCGCCACCCCGTCTCCGAAGCCGGTGGCCAACTGAGCGCAGAGTGGGACAGCCCGCCCCTGGGCAGACCAGCCCCCTCGCCGGAGGCCGCCACGAGCCCCTCCCCTAGGAACCTAGCCGGTCGGCATCAGGGGAACCAGCAGGGCCCAGGGCCTCAGGCCGACTGTGAGCCTGTGTCCCGGGAGACACGGCCGCGCCCGTCCTGCCGAGTGGCCTCCCCACCGCTCCCCGAGGCAGGCAGGCCCCCGGCTCTGTCCTCGCAGGGCAGAGCGAGGCCGCACGGGACGAAACCGAGCCCCTGGTCCCCGGCTGCCACACCCGGTCCTGCTGCATGCAGCCCCGCTGCTCCGTCCCGGCTCAGTGCCAGGACGCGCTGCGGCCCCATCAGACACACGCCAGCTGACATCTCACACCCCCTCAGGGCCTGGCCGAACGCCACCTTCTCCACGAAGCCCTCCTAGACCGCCCCAGTCAGAGTCACTCTCTCACTGAGCGTTTTCACCGCTTTACGCTGCGTTGCATCAGCTCTAGGAGGCACGTTTTCCTACGTTTTAGTCTCTGAAGTCAACACGGGTCGCACAGTCTCGTAACTCTCACGAGCAACGCGCCTCCTTTCTGAGACTGCGGTGCGTTCTGGAGGAGCTGGTGACCAAGGGCTGACAGAATGCAGTGAGTGACCTGTGTCTCCCGGGCCTCCCCCAATGGGGCTGCGTGAAATGACGGGGACAGAGAACGCCGACGCGTCACAGACGAGAGGCACCGGGTTATAGCCCGACCGGCAGGTCACCTCCCTCTTTGGGGACGCCCCCGACACACACCCGTCTCTGCTCTGGGGGCCACCTCTCCCCTGCTCACCACCTGGGAGCAGCAGCACGGCCATACCTGTGACATCCAGGTCCTCCTCCAGGCTCTGCATGTAGAGTGGGCACTTCTGCTGGATAAAGTACAGAAGCTCAACCGAGTTGGACATCCAGAAGAGGATGTGCTGCAGGTCCGGAACCAGGCCCGCCATGGTGAAGCTGGCCGTGGAGAGGGGCTCCTGGCTGCCAAGACAGAGACCAAGAGTCACGCCGAACCCGCCGCTCTCTGTGCGTGAGAACAGCGGACGCTCAAAACGCCCACCGCGATCTGTCAGCCTGCCAGCGTCAGGCCGGGAACTGGATTCAGATCCATAACCTGTGAGAGGCACATCGCCTACAAACCCTCACAGGAAGGACCGCCCGAGGCCACGCTGGAAAAGGACTCTGGTAAACGGCTTCTTTTCACATCTTCTCTTTGAGAATCAGAGAACAAAGCGGCTGTGACCGTTCGGACGAGCAACAGGAATTGCCCCTCGTACTCGAGAGCAAGAGAGACGAGGGCGGGCGTCTTAAGTGAGGAGCATAACTAACACAGGAAGCAAGCAGAGACGCATCTGCTTGGGGCGGTGATCGGACAAGCGCCGCTAAGTGCTGCCGCATTCCGGCAGGAGGCGGAAGAGGGCAGCTAAGTGCCGCCGCGAACCGGCAGGAGACGGAAGAGGGCAGCTAAGTGCCGCCGCGTCCCGGCAGGAGGCGGAAGAGCGCAGCTAAGTGCCGCCGCGTCCCGGCAGGAGGCGGAAGAGCGCAGCTAAGTGCCGCCGCGTCCCGGCAGGAGGCGGAAGAGCGCAGCTAAGTGCCGCCGCGTCCCGGCAGGAGGCGGAAGAGCGCAGCTAAGTGCCGCCGCGTCCCGGCAGGAGGCGGAAGAGCGCAGCTAAGTGCCGCCGCGTCCCGGCAGGAGGCGGAAGAGGGCAGCTAAGTGCCGCCGCGTCCCGGCAGGAGGCGGAAGAGCGCAGCTAAGTGCTACCGCATCCCGGCAGGAAGACGACGGCTAAGGCAGTGTCAGGAGGCAGGGATCGCGGGCGCTAACTGGAAGATTCTGAGATACCATTAGGAAACCCACAAACGACCCCACTCACGGGGGCTGCCTGGCCGTGTCTGGGGCCGGGCGGCGGGCAGAGGAGAGGGGCAGGAGGGGCTCCCAGGCGGCGGCACGGAGCTAGGCCCTTCCCGGCCCTCCAACCCCATCCCACCCTGGGGGACGGCCGCCTGGGGTAGAGGGCCCGTGGCACTCCCTTTCCAGGGGACACTGGGCACGTGGGGGGCCGCCTGCCTCCCTCGATGGGAGCCTGCAAGGTCAGCTCCGCCCATCTCAAGCCCCTCCTCCCGCGTCTCCCGGGCCCCAGCCACCAGCATGCAGGACCTGGTGTCCGAGTCGCCTGCAATGTGACAGAAGCACCGCGCTGTCCTCACCAGCCTCCTGGGGAGGCCGAGGGGCGGGTGCGGCGAGCAGAGCTCCGGGCGATTCCTCCCTCTAAATGCCAGTCGGTGTCTCGCCCGCACGGTTCCTCATCCCGACAGCAAGCCCGTCGGTGGGCCGTGCATTCTCAGAGCATCCTCACACCGGAGGGTCCCTGACCACACCTGCCAGGTGCTCTGACAGGTGAGCAGAGATCCATTGACAAGCAAATCAAACCACTCAGAGGTAACTGGGTCTGTCTGGGGGTGACGCTGGGCTGTGCCTCTTACTGGCGGATTCCGGGGGGCAAGGCGGGCGTCTGCGGGCATCGCGCGAGGACGGCGCTGTCCCTAGGCTCTTCATCCTGCCTGGAGGGCTTGCCGGCGCCCGGAGCAGCTCAGGGACTCTGGCTGTTGCAGTGACCGTCGTGCCGGGGGTCCTGGCGATCAGGCCCACGGGAAAAGCCGACGGGCCATATCAGCGGCAGGGTTGGTGCGGAAGTGTCGGGCGGGCTGCAGCCTCGGCCTCCTCCGCAACCCCACGGGCCTCGGGCTCCCTTCCCCACGTTCTCCTTGTGCCTGCACTTTGCTGCTCTCTCTGACGTAACTTCACTTTTGTCCACAGACAGCATGACCCCCCTCTGTCCTGCTCCTGGGGAGGGACAGGCTTCAGACGCGTCTCCTTGTTTCCAGTGCTTATCTTGCTTCTCTCGTCCGTTCTCCTCGCTGGTTGAATTACACACACACGTGCATGCACGAAGAGCTTTATGTCGTCAAAAAAGGATGAATCTGCTCGTCAGAGCCTAGCTCCATTTTGTTTTCAACATTTATTGCCCTTCTCCATTCCGCCCAGAACTCAACGGGACAGACAGGCAGGCCTGCACGGAAAAACAGTCCACCAGCTACTGCCAAGCGGAGCTTTGGTGTCGGGTCCCAGCGAGGTCAGCGCTGAGGACGCGCCACCGGCCAGCCCTGCCGTACCGTGGGGCACAAACAAGGCACAGCGGCCTGGCCCACCCGTCCGGGCAAGCACCGAGTAGGCAGGACGATTTCAGGGACATGACACCAAAGGCGCAGGCAATAAAAACACAAATAGACAAGCGGCGTTACGTCAAACGAAAAGGCTTCTGTGCAGCAAAGGAAACCATTAACAGAATAAGAAGGCAACCCACGGAATGGGAGAAAACATTTGCAAACCACATATCAGATAAGGGGTGAATTTCCCAATACACATAAGGAATTCCTACAACTCAAAAGCAAACAAAACAAAACAAACCACTAATAACCCTACTAAAAATGCGCTGAAGACTTGAATAGATATGTCTCCAAAGTAGACAGCCAGCCAGAGGAGCATGAAAAGGTTCTCAACATACATAATCATCAGGGAAATGCAAGTCAAAACTCAAGCAGCTGCCACCCCACGCCTGTCATGGTTTCATGAAAAAGACCAGAGTCAACAAGTATTGGTGACGATGTGGGAAAATCAGAACCCTTGTGCACTGCTGGCAGGAATGCAAACTGGTGCAGCCACTGTGTAAAACAGTACGGAGGTTCCTCAAAAAACTATAAGTAGAACTACCTTATGATCCAGCAATTCCACTTCTTGGTGTTTATCCAAAAGAATTGAAATCAGGATCTCCAAGAAATATTAGCACCCTGGTGTTCACTGCAGGGTGAACTCATAATACCCGAGACGTGGAATCAAACGCAAGGTCTACTGACGAATGAATGAATAAAGAAAATCTGGTTTATAACACAATGGAACATTATCCATTAAATAAAGAAGGAGGGCTTCCCTGGTGGCGCAGTGGTTGACAGTCCACCTGCCAATGCAGGGCACACGGGTTTGTGCCCCGGTCCAGGAGGATCCCACATGCCGCGGAGCGGCTGGGCCCGTGAGCCATGGCCGCTCAGCCTGCGTGTCCGGAGCCTGTGCTCCGCAACGGGAGAGGCCACAACAGTGAGAGGCCCACGTACCGCAAAACAAAATAAAAAATGAAGGAAATATGCAACAACACGGATGAACCCTGAAGACATGATGCTCAGTGAAATAAGCCAATCACAGAAGGACACGTACTGTGTGACTCCACTTACATGAGGGACCCAAAACAGTCAAACTCACAGAATCAGCGAGCAGAGGGGCGGTTACCAGGGGTGGGGGCAGGAGGGCAGACCAGAGAAACTGCTCGTCAATGAGCATAAAGTCTCAATTACGCAGGATGAGCGAGTTCTAGAGACCTGCTGTACGACAGTGCGCCTACAGTTAGCGATACGGTACTGCACGCTTAGAAGTTTAAGAGCATAGCTTTCATGTTAAATGTTCTCACCACAGTAAAACAAATAAAAATAAACCAAATCAAATCAATGACGTTCTGATATAAATTTAAAAAGAAATCATCTGGGGGACTTCCCTGGTGGTCCAGCGGTTAAGACTGCGCTTCCACGGCAGGGGGCGCGGATTCGATCCCTGGTCGGGGAACTGATCCCTCATGACGCATGATGCGGCCATAACATTTTTTAAGATAAAAATAAAGATCATCTGGGACCCCTGGACGAGAGAAATTATTGCTCTTCTATATTAATTACTATTAATAATATATTATTGATTACTGAAAATAAAATTTCAAACATTTTTGTTAGTAAATAAAAAAATGAAAAAATTTCAAAAAACTTTCTAAACAATTCATGAGTCAAAGAAGAAATTAAAACAGAAATTATGCAAGGATAAGGAAATAATAAAGAGGTAAATGGAATAGAAATCAAAGAAAAGGTAAACAGAAACAACAAAATTGGTCCTTTTAAACAGATGATAACAGACAAATGCCTGGGAAGAGAAATCAAAGGGGGTGGGGAGAGAAAAAATAGGAACACAACCGGAATTAAATAAGGCGATGTCACTACAAACATGTTAGAGATGAAAGAAGTCCTACAAGAATATAATGAACAATTTTATTCCAATAACTTTGAAAACACAGGCAATAGATAATTTCCTAGGAAAGCAAAACTTACCAAAATCAACACAAGAAGAAACAGAAAACTAAACAAACCATAAACATTAAAGAAATGGAATCAGCAAACACAGGCGCCGCCCAGACGCTTTTCTGGGCCGCTTCCAGGAAACGTCCGCGGCCCAGAGTCCTCACCCTCCGACAAATCGACTCAGAGAACTGAAAGCAGAGAAGGCTGCCCAATTCATTTCTGAGAACCTTGCCATTAAAATCAGACAAGGACAATACAAAACAATAAATGAATTCACAGGCCGATTCTACTTATGAATTCAGATGGGAAAATCCTGAAGTATCAACAAACCGCATCTCGCCTTGCTAACGACAAAATCAATAGTTATGAGAGGTGCGATCCCGGGAATCCAATCACGGTTCAGAAAACCTCCTGATGTAGGACCCACACTCAGATTCAAGGGGAAAATGTGTGATGATCACAGACGCGGAAAAAGCATTCAGGAAGAGCTAACGGCCACTTACAATTTTAAAAGAAGCACACAAGAAAGACCTGAAGCTAATGGGGCAAAACGTGAATCATGTGAAATTCAGGTGTGGGTTCAGGGGTAACTGATACGCTCTGTACTCTCCTGTATTTTGAAAGTGATTCATAATTTTTTTAAAAAAAAAGCATTCGCTGGGATGGAGCCAGGGCTGTTTTTAGGCCCTAAGGACACAAGGAGCTGCTGAAGGAGGGGCTGTTTCCTCCTGTCTAAGGGCCAAGGCCCCAGCGGACAGGCACCAGTGGGAGGATGCGCTGGAGGGCGAGGGCAGGGTTCTCCTGAGGACTCCTCCCTCCAGGCCCGCCTCACCCTGGGGACAGGACAGAGCCGCAGGTGAGGCTAGCTCCCTCGCAGACTTCCCCTCCCGTTCGGAACCTGAAGGATGCAGGGCTTCTCCGAGCTGCCTGGGCCTCAGCTGGTCCCTCCATGCCGGGCCAGCTGTAGGCTATCTTCCGTGGGGCCCCCCGCCCGGGGCCTGGCCTGTAACAGCACCCCGCTACCCGCTACCCACTACCCTCGAGCAGGGCGGCAGCCAACAGAGCACATTCGTGAGCGACAGGGATTCTGCTCCACTCAGCCCGGCGGGAGCTTCGCTGCTCAGACCCCGGCTTCCCGTCTCTGAGCCTCTAGTTCCCGGCTTCGGAAGGAGGGGATAATGATGCTTCCTCCCGACTCCCTTGCAGCAGAGGTTCCCCCCCCCCGCCCCCCGCAGCCCCAGGCAGCACAGCAGGAGGTGAGCGGCGGGCAAGTGAGCGAAGCTTCATCTGCCGCTCCCCGTCGCTCTCATCACCACCTGAACCATCTCCCACTCCCCGCCCCGTCCGTGGAGAAACTGTCTGCCACGAAACCAGTCCCTGGTGCCAAAAAGATTGGGGACCGCTGGCTTACAGGACCACGGGCGGACGGTACCCCACAAGCACGGACAGCAACCATGTGCTTTATAAACGGAGTATCTTCTTCACATGTCATCCTCACATAAACAGAAATGAGGCAAACCCCGTGGACCGCAGCATGACTTAAGGCCCCGCGAGTCCTTCGTCCACGACGGGCAGTGACCACAGGCAACCTCTGCTCGGGCTGTCACCACATGTGCGTGTTCCTTCAAGGGGACGGACAGCTGTGGCCTTCAAGCCTTCACCGTGGCTAGGGGTCCACAGCACAAACACAGGTGCCGCCGCCACCTTCTGCAAAGGCGGTTCTCAGTGGTGTCCGCTCAAGGGCAGGCGGGGGGTGTCCCAGGATACGCACGTCTTTACCGTTAATGCCAAATGGTTTCCTCAAGTCCCCCCAGCGGCGCGTAAAAGTAGAACCCGTACTTTCTATGAAAACCGACGTTGAACAGCGGAGACCCCCTGCCCCACCTCTACACCGGGAGGCGTCCACTTCCCCAAAGCAGCAGGTTCGCATTAACACAGCAACTACGGGAGGGCGAGGAGAAGGCTTCCCGGAGGGTCGTGCCCACTCGTCTCACAGATGCTCTGGAGAGACCTCCCCGACACAGAGCTGCCCAGGGTGGTGACTACAGACATGGAAACAGCCACCCTGAGACAGAAAGACACAGAGCTGACCCCAGAGGTTGCAGGGTGAGGGCTGCTGGGACTTGGCTCCTGGGGAACCAGTGGCCTGCTGGGCGGGTACGAAGACGGGGCCGTACTTACAGGTGCGCCTGCTTCTCGGCGAGTTCTTTGGTTTTCTCCTACAATTATAAAGGGAAAAAAAGCAAAGATGAGACAAGCAGGACACCACTGACACAGCCTCCCATCTACATGAAACACGGCATCACTGCTCCGGGCATCGCTCCAAGCTACACTGGGAAGACTGTTTTCCATTTGATCTGACCTCCTGGCATTCCGTTACTGCGTACGAACCACGCGTTTCCTACAAGGGCACCGTTTCACAGCCATCTCTCTTACGTAACAGCCGGCCACTTAGGGAGCAGTAAAGATGGGTCAAACGTACGACAAATGTCAGAACGAACGTTCTAGCAACACTCTTACGGTCAAGCTTCACAGATGCACTTTTAAAAGTCAGCCCCAGTCACGCGGAGCAGATGCACGTGCGCCTGAGTACACACAAGTATGTTTAAACGTCCCCACAGGGACTCAGGTCTAGCCAACATTTTCTGTCCCCTTTAATCAAGGACTCATTCCTGCTTTAGTGCCGTTATCCGGCTTAGCGTGGTCCTAACCGCGCCTCCCTCACACGTTCTCTCAGAGGCTCACATCGGCCTGAGTTGACGAGACACGTGAGCACTGGGGGACGCAGAGGAGCTGCCGATGCCCAAGAAACAGACACACAAATGAAACTCAAGGCTCTAGACAGACTTCTCACACCCCAGAGGGGAAGCCGTACGGGGGACACCCGGGCCCGGGACCTGGGGTGGGGGGTCCCACCTCCACGAGCCCGTTTCCAAGCCTGCACGGGGGCAGGGGAGGGGGTTCGCAGGGCTGATCCCACGTGCATGGCGGGGGAGCCAGGGACGACGCTCGGGCTCGGGGGCATCCAGTTCTCTGCCCGGAGTCACCAGCACCCTCCTTTGCCCCGGCGTTCTCAGCTGTGACGTGGGACACAGCACCTACGCCGTCAGGGTGGTTGTGGGAATTAAGTCCAACAGCATCTGATTACTAGTAAGTGTCTGGCACAGAGCAGACTCGGAAAAGGACGGTGATTCGTGTGAAATTCAGAGCTTCTAAGCGTCAGGCCCCTCGGTCCACACTCTGCACGGACTTCAGATGCACAGAGGGGAAGCGACCACACACCCCAAATGCCACTCGGGACTCTGGGGGACGCGGCTCAGATACGCACGAGGCACAGATCGCTTGCACAAACCTTTGGATGTGGCAGGCCAGCATGGCTTTTGCTTTTAAAAAGTTTCAAACGTTTTAAATGCAGATTTTAATCTGAGGAATCTATCCAGTGTCTACACGGCCAACTGGTTTCCTTTTCCCACGTCTGCCTCAGGGTGAGCACAGCTGAGACTAAGGGGGTCTCTCTGAAGGACTGCGTGTAACTACCAGCCAGCCTTCGGCTCCCCAGGGAGTCCAGCCCCTGGAGGGGCAGGAGATGCCCGCCGGGTGCTCTGGTCCCAGGGGACGTCTGGCAGTGCCTGAAGCCGCTTCCGTGAGGGGGGAGGGGAGGCGTGCTGCCAGCCGCGGGGGGGAGGGGGGAGGCCTGCGGTGCAGGGGTCAGCCCCCCAGCAAGGAATTCTACCTGCACGTGCGTGGTGCCGCGGTCCAGAGACCATCCTGGCTGAAGTTTCAATGGACAGCATCGACCGGTCCTGTGCCCCCCTCCCCCCTACCCGACAAGGGCTCTGCAGTGGGGTGTCGGCAGGGTCTCGACCTGCTCCCGGCAGAAAGCGCGGGGCTCCCAGGCCGCCTGGGCGCCGGCAGGGCTGGGCCGTGAGGAGGGACACAGGACCGGAGCTCACGAAGCCGAACCCTCGGCGGCTACCCCAGCCCCCCCGGCGGCCCTGCCTATCCTGCTCGCCCGACAGCGACGAGGGCTGGTCTCGGTCAAGGGGGAGCTCGCGCCCTCCACCCAGGCGGCCGCGGCTCCCACCCGCTCCTCTCCCGGCCGAGGCCGCCGGCAGCGAACCGCCCCCCGCCCCGCCACTGACCCAGACCGTCTCTCGGATCATCTTGGCCATCTTGAGCAGGAGCTGCCCGAAGGAGCCCGGCTCGAGGCGGGTGGCCGAGTGCTGAATGCAGAGGCAGAGGAGGAAGGCGGGGGTCAGCTTGTGGTCGTCGCCGCCCGGCTCGACCAGCGTCATGATCCGCTGCAGCAGCGCGTCCTCCATGTCGGGCTCGAACTCCAGGTGCAGCGGCCGCGCCCGGGGGGGTCCGGGCCTCGCGGAGACCGAGGCGCCCCGGGCCCGGAGCGGGGCGCCGCACATCCTACAGCTCTCCGGCACGGCCCGGAGGCGGGCCAGGGCCTGGGCGGGCAGGGGCTGGGCCTGCGCTGGGTCCTTCAGCAGCAGCAGGTAGTACAGGCCCAGGGAGAGCAGGTCCCCGTGGCGCAGCGCCACGGCGCGGCCCCCCACCTCCGAGAAGTTGACCGAGACGGACGCCCCGGGGATGGGCTCCAGGACCAGCTGTGCCCCCGCCTGAGCTCGGCCCAACGGCCGGCGCCTGCGGATGGTGCAGTGCAGGGGCAGGATGTCGGGGGCCGAAAGGCTGATGCTGGGCTTGCTGGAGGGGGTCCTCTGGCCCACCGTGTGCCGCTCCCGGTTGAGCACGTAGACCAGGCTGTCCTGAAACGCAGACACCAGACCTCAGGGGCAGGACGCCACTCGGGCAGTTCCACCCCTGGTACCTAAGCCGCCCTGGGCAGCACCCCCCCCCCGCCCCCCGGAGCCCTTCCTGCCCCGCTGCCTGCCCACACTGGGCGCCCACCCCATCTCCCAGAGCAGCCTCGGTGGTACACCAGACGCCCGGGGTGCGGTGGGGGGGAGGCCCCAGCTTCGAGACATGAGAGGCCAGCCAAGGGCAGACCTGAACGTGGACACTGGTCTACAGACACGCCAGGCCCGCCCGCTCCGCCAGGTGACGGCGACAAGCTGGGGAGGCGCCCCCCCTTTTTGCGCCGGCTCCGGGAAGGAAGATGCCTCCCAGGACCTGAGCTGCAGAGCCCTGACAAGGTCACACAGCGTGCGGGGAAGGTGGAGCAGGAAAGGGAGCGGGGGACACGCGGGTGAGCGAGAGGCCGGGAGGAACAGCAGACCTCCCCGGGGCGGCAGCACGGGCAGGGTCGGCGGGGTCGCCAAGGGCGAGCCCCTTCAGGCCAAGAGGCCTCCGACAAAAGTGGTATGAAATGCGGGCGCGGGGCGGGGGCCTGCGGGACTCCTCAGAGGAAGCCGCCCCGCACACGCTCGAGGCCGCGGGAGGCCTGCGGCCCAGCCCACGGGGGCCATTCCCCAGGGGCCCGCCAGGCCGGGCAGGAAGGGGGCCCAGTACCAGGTAAGACCCACACTGGGATCAGTGAGTGAGGAGCTGGGGGGACCCCCTCCCAAGGCCCTGCTGCCGCCCACTGCAGCCTGGACGAAAGAATGTTCTGGAAGCAGAGGACGGGGAAGCCGCCACCCTCCTCCAGCGTCTAGGGCGGACCCAATGGGGTGCTCCCCCGCAGCCCATTTCTCCGGCCCCCGAGTCCCCCGCTGACGTGGTCAGTAAGGAGCAGAGGGGCGGGGGCGCCAAGCCGAGAGCCTCCCACGCCCTGCTCGCCGCCGCCCCTCCCACCGCCTCGGGCCCAGGAGAGGGGCGCTCACGTGCTGCTGGCTGTAGCCCTGCAGGAGCAGCAGGTGGGGCGACTCGTAGAGGGAGCAGCGCATGGCGTCCTGGCCGGGCTCCTCGGGGCCCCGGGCAGTGGACGGCGGGGCAATGGCCGAGCCCAGGCTGGTCTCGCTGACCGTGCGGCGCAGGCGGGGTGGAGGGGGGCTCCAGGTGCCCCCCGCGGCCGGGGCTGTGGTTCCCTTGGCGCGGCTCCGCTGCAGTCTCCGGGCCTGGGCGTTTATCCCTGCGGCAGAAGCAGCGCGGGGTGAACAGATGGCTCGAGGCCGCTCCTAACACGGGTCGCGGCTCCGTCAAGCAGGCCTGCAGGCGGCCGCGGGACTCTGCCCACAGACCGCATCCTCGGAAGGCCGTGGCTCCTCCGGGGCTCGCCCCGAGAGCCAGGCAGCCCGGCCGTCCGAGGCCCCAGACGCCCCACAGGAGCCCGTGGCGCATCCCAGCCCCGAGACCAGCCAGCACCACGGCCTCCCCGCGGGATGCCAAGCCCACCACAGCCTCGACCCCCGCAGAGTCAGCGTGCTGGGGGCTTCGTGGGTACCACGCCGACCCCAAAACCTGCCCATCCCCTGTCCCGTCCTGGCAGCCCGTGTGTGCGTGCGTGAGCTGATTAGGTGACGACTGTTCATCATCCCCCCCCATTTACAAGGAGGAAGCAGTCAACTCGCCACGTCACTCCAGCCCACAGGGCCGGCTGGTCTCCATCCAGAACACGGCTGCTCCGTCCCGGGGCACCTCCAACACGGCCAGGCACACGCATGCACACGCGCACACCCGTGCACACCCCACAAAAGCCTTACCCTTCTACACGTAGGAAGCGCTCTTTTAAACTAATGCCGCGTGAAAGCTGAGAAGCCACACGGAACTCGAGGGCCAGTCTCCTGTCACCGTCGCCTTCCCCGGCTGACCCAGGCCTTCCTCTCTGAGCCCCCTGCCGAGGGCCCTCCACACAGCCTCTGTCTGCAGCATCCCTTCCTGTAACCGTTCCAAACAAAACCAGACAAACCCAGGGCAAGTGAGGTGGGCAAGCGGGGGCCGAGGGCGCCCGGGAACACCGACCTGCCTTCCAGAAGGAGAAGGGAGCCCGGTCCCCGGCAGCCCACAGGGAGCCGGGGCTGCAGGAGGGAGGCTGCTCAGCCGCAGTGCGAGCCGTTTGCCGGGCGCCCGCTGCTCCCCGCCTGCTGCAGAGCCGGGCCAGCGACCGTCAGGCAGGGCAGCGGGCGGGGGGAGGGGTGGGGGAAGAGGGGCGGGTCAGGGGAAGGAGGAGGCCGAGGGCAGGAGGCAGGGATGGAGGAACAGAGGTGGGGGCAGGCGGGGAGGCAGACCCCAGCCTCACCAGTCCCACCCCCCGCTCTCACGGCTGGGGCATCACGGCACAAGCGGGGGCCCTGCCTGGAAGAAGACATTTAAAAACCAGTCCAAAACGACGCTCTAGCCCAGGCTTTTCCTCCTCCTAGGACGGGGCTGCAGGAGAGGATGCACCTCAGAACCACCTTGCACAAGTGCTGGGGCTCCCGGGCAGCAGCAGAGCCCATAAGGTCACCCTTTCCTCTTCGATTCCTGGGGGCCCGCAGAGGCCCTGGACGAGGCCCGAGCGACCAGGGCCAGCGTCCCTGGGACTGCAGCAGATGGGCGTGGGCGCACACTCTCGGCCGACTGGACACCACTCCTCCAGCTAGGGTCCCACGTCCCCTCGCAGCTGACCCCCTCCCAGGCTAAAGCAGGGGCTCTCACCCCGCCCGCGCTCAGGGCCGCCTGGGGAGTTTGGAACAGCGTCCAGGGCTCATCCACAGGCCCTCAGGGTTGAAGGGCCAGGGCTGTCGGGAGGAAGGTAGCGGCAGCTCAAGGCCGGGGCCGCTGGGCCGCCAACGCCAGCACGGCCAACGTGCAGAGCAACCCACAAGGTCCAGCCGACAGATCCGTGCACACCCTGCGGGCAGCACAGCCACGAGGACCCTCACACGTGTGGACACCTGAGCGAGGAAGGCCCCGGAACCCCACGCAACCCTCCACGGGGACTATCCTCGCACAGGGCAGAGATGCTGCAGGGAAAGCTGGGCCCAGCCTGTACCCAGTGGCGGGTGGAAAGGCAGATGGGGAGCAATGGGTAGGGTGTGGGACCTCTGTTTACATGCTGAAAAGAGCACACAAAACCCCGCGGCATGCTGCTCACGGTGTGCGTACACGTGCACGTAAAGCTGTTTTCAAAAACGGACAGAAAAGGCACAGAGCAAGTTCAAGAAACGGCCGCCTGACAGGTGGGGGTCTGGGCCCGGGGAGGCACGTTACATGCCGTATGGGAGCTGCTAGAACACGCGTGACATCACATACTGCACGTGTAGGACATGCTTTACGGATAACTCTGTGATGTTTTACTCGTTTTATTTTTTAAAACTCTAAATAAATGTGATTAAAAATGTTTATGTCAACTCTGGAAGGCAAGTACTCAGGTGTAAAGTAAAAATCATAAACACTCTGAGGTCCTCGCACGTGTGTAGGACTCTGCGGCTGCCCCGAGGTGGGCTGGGGGCCTGGCGGCGGGGGCGCCTGATGAGGCCGCTGGAGACCGGTCGTTCGGCCAGGCGTCCTGAGGAGGGTCGTGGCTTCGGGTGCCGATGAGGGTGCCGCGCCGCGTCTGATCCCACTTCAGCTTCACCACCACAATCCACGCATCCCAACGACGCGCAAACCCAGGGCGTGTCTGCCCGGCTCTGAGCACAACCTCCTCCCTAAGCCTGGGATGGAGGCTGGGCGGCGACAGGAGGGACGTGTGGGCAGCGTCACCCACAAGCCAGCGGCCTGCGGGGCGCGGCCTGGGGTTCTCAGCCTGGTCCAGGCAGACCCGCAGCCTCGTGGTCCAGGCTCTGCACACTGGATCTGGGGCGTCACGGTGGAGCCCGCGTCCCGAGCAAGGTCGTCCCCATGGCCCCTCCACCGCCACCATGATGGGGATTCGGTAACAGACACACCACGGAGAAGCCCTGGCCCACAGGGGAGCGGCGCCGGCAGGATAACGTGACGAGAGCGGCCAGGCCTTGTACGGCGGTGATCTCACGTGCCAAGTCACTCATCTTAGAGGAAAACGCCCAACCTTGCCACTGGGTGAAGAAGACGCGCTCCATTTCTGGATCACGCCTCCCCGTGAGCTGGGCTGGACGGCCCAGCCCTGGACATTTCTCGCTACGCTAGGGGTGACCGAGTTAGCGAGGTCAGAGGTTTATCTGGTCCTGCAGGTCTGAGGGACACCCGGGAATCTGCATTCTTGTAAAAGCTCCCCAGAAGGTTCTGGAACTCAGCTAGGATAGGAACCGTTGCCAGGGCACTCCCCCCCCCCCAGTGCCCTGTACACAGAAAGCCCACGGGGGAGAAAGGGAAACCCATGGGGCGCTCGGAAGACATACTCGAGCACCTACCGCTTTTATTTGCGTTTTGGATTTCTAACTCTTTTCTCTAGATTAAAACGTTTGTCAGTTCCCAGGAAGGTGGCAGATACGAGGCTCTGCTCTTCCCTCTCATATAAGGCACACCTCGTCTTACCGCGCTTCACGGACACGGTGGGCTACAAACTGAGGGTCTGCGGCAACCCCGGCTGAGCAAGTCTATTGGCACATTTCTTCCAACAGCGTTTGCTCACTTTGTGTCTCTGCGCCACACTGTGGTAATTCTCGCAATATTTCAGACCTTGTCGTTATTCTTATATTTGTTATGGTGATCTGTGATCAATGATCTTTGATGTTACTCTTGTAATTGTTTTGACATTTTTTTAGTAATAAAGTATTTTATTTTTTTACTTATTTTTTAAACGCCTTTATTGGAAAAATATGGAACGCTTACGAATTTGCGAGTCATCCTTGCGCAGGGGCCACGCTAATCTTCTCTGCATCGTTCCAATTCTAGTATATGTGCTGCTGAAGTGAGCACGGTAACAAAGTATTTTAAAATTAAGGTTTGTACGTTGTTTTTCTAGACGTAATGCTATCGCACCCTTAACAGACCTCAGGAGAGCGTAAACATCACTTTTCTAGGCACTGGGAAGCCAAAAAGTTCCTGTGACTCTCCTTACCGACGTGCCGCCTTCACTGCAGTGGTCTGGGCCTGAACCCGCCACATCTCAGAGCTGGGCCTGTATCTGTTCCCTGGTGAACAGGCAGAAACACACCCAGCAGAGGAATAAAAGGAGGGGTCTGGGTAACCAGAACCTGGAGAGGCCTCTGTGTCCCCCGCACCCAGGACACACATGGGACCACCTTACCGCCCAACACTGGGCCCCAGACCCAGAAGCACAATGACCACCTTCCCACGTCTTAGGCGGATAACACAGCCAGGAGAGACTCTGAAACAACCCTTGCTGCCCCTGAACAGGCTCACAGTTAGGCCACAGGCCCTGACTTGGATGTTCAGGGCCGATCCTGCCCGCTCCTGGACTGTGCGTCTCTCCCACGGGAACTGGGGAAGGGGCCCTAACCTGCAGGAGGTGTAACCGTGACACAGACGACGGTGGCGGCCTGCACAACAGACGCGGTTAAAGAAAGGAGCTCGGAGCTTCCCTCTCCCGGCAGCTGCTCCAGCTGCCGCCACCGGAATCAAGGCTGCGAGTGGCTGACTCTGCAGGGCAGGGATCTGCGGTCCCTCATCCCCTCCATCAGACGCTCCTGGGCCAGGCAGCCGTCGGGCAGGGGGGGAGAGGTGGAGGGATGACACCCCAGGCCACACGGTGTTTTACGTGTCGGTGCCGGCACCCCCTCTGCGGGGAGAGAGGAAAGGACCCTGGATACCGGGGCGGGGGGGGGGGGGGCGCGGTTGGACATTAATTCTGAAAGCAGCTGGCAGCTGTCATCAGAGCTCCCGTCATGGGCTCCAGCACAGCACTGGAAAGAACAACACAGCTCTCTTCCTGAACGTCAGTAAGTTCAGGACAATAAATTCAAGCTGTCGGTTTTACCCCCGGGCCCTGTTTGCTCTTCTCTCCCAGGATCGGAGGGTTTGAAACAGCGTCTCCAACTCAGAGAAGTCCCTGTTGCTCACAGCCACTACCAGGGCTGCAGGAGAACTCAGGGATGTGGTTTTCGTCGGGGACGGATGAGGCAAATGTTCCTGCATTCGGGAATTTTGCCGAAATTGGGGGAGTTGAGACTATTTCAGTGATCCCTAATAACAGCGGGAGAGGCGCTGCTGACACAAACTCTGCAGTAGCCGCTGCAAAACTCAGAGGTCAGACCTGCCTTAAACAAGCCCTTTTAAACTAGAATGCGCTTTTCTGGGTTAGCAAAAGATGCAGAACGCAGCCCTAAGTTAATCAAGCAATCCTTGACGTTAATTTGAGGTTTTTTGTATTTGAAATGTACAACGACGACGACAAACTACCTAAGGACCATTTGGGGACGCAGCATCTATCTGCTACATGGCCAGCTTTATTCTGAGTGTTTTGCATTCAATTCCATTGCATTCTCACAATAAACCCTTCAAAGGGACTGCAGTGACACGGGAATATGTTACCCAGCTTTTTAGGATCGATCCTACCATCGGCAAATAAAATTCTAAAAAAAGTGTATATCGTACCCGCCCTCCCCAGTTAGGGACACAACACGGATGCCTGCTGACCACTTCTGGTCAACAGCGTACTGGAGGTCCTGGAGGTCCCAGCCAGTACGATAAGGTAAGAAAAACGAATGGAAAGGTAGGATTGAAAAGAAAGAAAGAAATTTATGATGATTTTCAAGACGATGTGATTGTGTATACAGAAAATGCAAAAGAATCTACGGACAAATTATTAGAATTAACAAATGAGTTTAGCAAGGGAACTAGATATGGTGAGTATGCAAATTCAATACTATTTTAAAATACTAGAAACAAAGAGAAAAGGGTATGTTTAAAAAGAAAGATACCATTTATAATAATGTCAAGAAACATGAAACTAAGGAATAAATCTTCCAAAAGATGTGCAAGACCGTGTCACTGAAAACTACAAAGCACCACTGACAGAAGTCAAGGACGCTTAAGTGAAAAAGACGGACAGGCCAAGTGTGAGAGAGGAAGTGGGACGGTTAGAGCCCTTGCACACTGCTGGGGGAGGGGGGTGTCAACTGGCACGAGCAGCCTGGAAAGCACCGTGCGCTGGTGTCTCCTACCACTGAACCATCAAGTCCACTCCTCAGTGTACACACGATAGGAACACACGTGGGGCCACAGGACGTGCACAGGAACACGTCCACGGTGGCATCACTCCTAATGGGCCCAAACTGGAAACACCACGTGTCTACCAACAACAGGATGACCAGATCAACTGTGGCCCATTCACATAATGGAATCCTGCACAGCAATAGTAATGCATGGACTCTTCTAAAAGCAAGAATAAGCCCAAAAAAAACAAAAAACAGAAAGCCAGACACAAAAAGGTACCCATAATACGATTCCATTTATAGGAAATTTACTTAGAGCCAAAACTGAACTATGGTTTTAGAAGTCAGAGAGGTTGGCTCAATGGCCAAGGACCAGAAGGGGGTGTGAGGGAGGCTGCAGGTGTCCTGATAATGTTCTAGTTCTTGCCACACAGGTGCACTCATCTTCTGAAAACTCGTTGAGCTGTACCCTCACAATGTGGGCACGCTTCTGTCTGTACGCTATTTTTCAATGAAAATTTTCCTTTTAAAGAAGAGGACATCAGATGTTAAGATTACCATACACAAATTATAAGATCATGCTTACACTGTTTAAAGAGATAAAACATGCCTTGAAATATGTGTAGAGAACAGGAAATCATAAACAATAACATCAGCTTTGAAAAATAACCAATTAGAACTTCTAGAAACGAAACAATACAGTAACAGAAAGTATGCAGCATATCAGACACAACGGAAAAGAGAATCAGTGAACTACAAGGCAAGTCTAAAATGTCTAGGATGTGGTATAAAGTGACCAAAAATGGAAGAACAAAGGAGACACGAAAGACATTAGGAGACAGGGAAGAGAGAGCAAGAGGCCTCACACACGTTGAAAGACAGCTCTGGGGGGACTCCCTGGCAGGCCAGTGGTCAGGACTCAGGGCTTTTACTGCTGAGGGCCCGGGTTCAAGCCCTGGTTGGGGACTTAAGATCCCACAAGCCATGCAGCACGGCCAGGAAAAAAAAAAAAAAAAAAAAGACGGCTCTGGGAGGAAAGAGGGCAAAGGCAATATCTGAAAAGAAAATACATGAGCATTTTTCAGAATTGACTGAAGAAACCAATTGGCAGTCTCATGAAGTCCAATAAAAGAAAGAAGAGAGACATCACAAGAAAACTACTGACCAATATCCCGTATGTAGAGAAATGAAAAAGTCTCCAAGATAGTAGCAAACCATGTTCAAGTGGGATTTATCCCAGGAATGCAAGAGTGATCTCACATACAACAGTCAATCACTGTACTATACTGTATTGATACAATAAAAGACCAACATGACATGGCCAGGTACTAAATGCTACTGGATTATACACTTTAAAATTGTTAATTTTATGTGAATTTTATTTCCATTTTAAAAGTCAGGCTTTAGGGCTTCCCTGGTGGCGCAGTGGTTGGGAGTCCACCTGCCGATGCAGGGGACGCGGGTTCGTGCCCCAGTCCGGGAGGATCCCACGTGCCGCGGAGCGGCTGGGCCCGTGAGCCATGGCCGCTGAGCCTGCGCGTCCGGAGCCTGTGCTCCGCAATGGGAGAGGCCACAGCAGTGAGAGGCCCGTGTACCGCAAAAAAAAAAAAAAAGTCAGGCTTTAAAGACCCTAATGTGAAAGGCAAAACTATCAAGCTTTCATAAGAGAACGCAGGGACTATCTCTACAACCTCAGAGGCAGGGACGGATCTCTTATACGAGACAAAACCAAAACAGAATCAAAAGCATTGACCATAAAGAAGAGAATCAACAACGTCAACTATACGAACAATTTTATTCATCAAAAGACACGATAAGTAGAGTTTAGAAAATCAACTCACAGACTGGGAGGAAATCATTATCATTACAACACGTATTACTGATAAAAGACTAGAATCTAGGGACTTCCCTGGTGGTCCAGTGGGTAAGACTCCTCGCTCCCAATGCAAGGGGCCCAGGTTCGATCCCTGGTAGGGGAACAAGATCCTGCATGCGTGCCGCAACTAAGAGTTTGCATGCCGCAACTAAGAAGTCCGAATGCCACGACTAAGAAGCCCGAATGCCGCAACTAAGACCGGCACAGCCTAAATAAATAAATAAATATTTTTAAAAATATATTTTAAAAAAAGACTAGAATCTAGAATAAAGAATGCCCACAAATCATTAAGAAAAAGACCAAACAATAGAAAATGCAACAGAGCAGACCAGGCACTTGACACTTCCAGTGGAATGGTAAACTAGGAAACTCTTTGACCCCATCAGGTGAAGTAGAAATATGCACACTCAGTGTCCAGCAATATCCCTACCAGGTGTGCACCCCCGAGGGACTTGTACGCTTAGGGACCAGGACGCTCTGAGCTGCACGATTCCCAGACCCATTTGCAGAGCTGCTCAGCATCACTGCACCCACGTGGCAGGACACGGCTCCAAGCAGCACGGGCGGGAGCCCCACAAGCACGACAGGAAGGAGACGTAAATCCACCCGCATAACTCAAAACAGGCAAAGGGAAACGCTCGTAGGCAAAAATGCACAGGTGATAACACTAAAAGGAAACTGAGAAAACAGTCATTACGAAGTCAGGATGGTGGTTCCTTCCGAGGGGGAGGGGGAGGGAGAGGGTGGAGCTCAGGGTGACCCCGCGGGGACAGCGAGGCTCTGGTGGCGGCTTGCTTGGTAATGACCTACCGACCCAAGCAGGCGGGTCTTCTGCCCTTTCCTGCACACGGTCCCTTCTACAGTTACATACCCGTCCACAGCCTCACGACCCGCCGCCACACCTGTCCAGGGGGAGGGCGCCCTGAGGACACGCCGGGTGGGGACCGGAGCCCCCTGCCCATCCCGCCGAGGGCTCTGCCGCCTGGAAGTGGCCACAGGCTGTTGTGGCCCCTGAGTTCCAACCAGCGATAAGGACACTGCCTACACCAGCCGCTCCGAAAGTTGGATGCTGCCGGGAGGAGGCGCCCCGAGTGGCCGCTGCCCGCTGCCAGCTCTGCAGCTCCATTTCCACCCGGCCCTGTCCCCCCAGCACAAATCCTTGTCCGCCACCCACGGAGCTGCCCGACGTCCGCCTTCCCGCCAGTGGCCCAGGGGTTCAAGTCCCGGGCAAAATGCAGATGTCCTAGGCTTCCCAAGCCTCCTCTCCACGGGCCTGGAAGAGAGCCACGAACACCTCCAAGGGGACCGCGTCCCCTCCGCACCCTCCGTACTCCACCCGTGACATCTTATTTCTTAAGCTGGGTCATGGGTGTGCAAACAGTTCATTACACTACACTGTATCTATTTCTTGTGTGCCTGAAGTATTTCAAAATAAAGATTAGGAAAGCAATAAGAAGCAGGTACAGATGACAAACAGATGTTCGTGAACATTCCAAAATCTGCTCCACCTCACAAATACTAAAGGAAACGCAAGCTAAATAATGAGGTACACTCTCCCTTCAAATCAGCAAAGATTCTTTGGTGATGGAATCACACGATCGCGAGGATAAGGAGAGACGGCACACTCAGAAACTGCCCATGGGAATGTGAACTGGCATTGGGCCACCCCAATTTAAAAACAGCCAGCGGGGGGCTTCTCTGGTGGCACAGTGGTTGAGAGTCCACCTGCCGATGCAGGGGACGCGGGTTCGTGCCCCGGTCCGGGAGGATCCCACGTGCCGCGGAGCGGCTGGGCCCGTGAGCCATGGCCGCTGAGCCTGCGCGTCCGGAGCCTGTGCTCCGCAACGGGAGAGGCCACAGCGGTGAGAGGCCCACGTACCCCCCAAAAAAAAAAAAAAAAAAAAAAAAAAAAAAAAATATATATATATATATATATATATATAACTATGTACATAGGTTGATTTAAATTATGTAAGAAAAGTAATGCAACAGTAAGAAAAGAATGAAAGGCACCGAAATGTTGAAAGCAATTCTCTCTAGGCGGTGACTTTACACGTGATTTTTACTCTCTACCTAATACTTACCCTTATTTTCCAAATTTTCAATAATGAATATGTCTTATTTTCTTAAGTGGGGGGAAGTCACATTTTCAAGTACCGAGGAGCATTATTTCCGTGGTAAAACTTGGACCTTCTCCTGCCAATTAGGGCCCTAATCAGGGAAGAGCAGCCGTCTCTAGAAGGAACTAATAAGCTAATTAAGATAATGGGTAACTGAGGAGATCAAACGCTCAGACCATTTGTTAGCCAGTCACAGATGGAAACAGAGCCTTCCAGAACCATGCCAACGAGAGAGCAGTGTGGCAGAAGCAGGAACTTTCTTTAGCTGAAACCAAAGGCCCTGTGTGACTCCCCAGAGAAGCCTCGAGCCCTCCCTGGGAGAGGATCCTGGTAAACCGAGCGACACCAGCCCACCCGGCGCCCCTGCTCACAGACCCACACGGGAGGGGCCGCCGACGCCCCTTCCCGGGTCCACCTGGAGGACCAGCTTTGTCGTGAAGGTCAGCACCCCCTGTCTCTCGCCCAGAGTGAGGAGCCTCCCTGCCCAGGAGGCTGCATCCCGAGGATGCCCGACGCCCCACTGCCCTGCAGCAAAATCCCTACACTCGTGCAGGCTGGAAGAGACAGCCATGGAAACCGCTTTGAAAATTGGGCAAGAAGACAAGAGAAACTAGGAGAGAAAAGACCCGGAAAACACGTCAGTCCAGAAGACGCAGAACCTGGATAACAGACGAACCAGAAGGAACGATCCAAGGAGGGATGTGATTTTTCAGAACTGAAGAACATGTGTTTTTAGCTTAAAAGTCTGACACACAGTAGAGGTTAAAAACGCATAAGGGGGGACTTCCCTGGTGGCACAGTGGTTAAGAATCCGCCTGCCAATGCAGGAGACATAGGTTCGAGCCCTGGTCCAGGAAGATCCCACATGCCGCGGAGCAACTAAGCCCGCGCGCCACAACTACTGAGCCCGCATGCCACAACTACTGAAGCCTGCATGCCTAGAGCCCACGCTCCGCAACGAGAAGCCAAACCGCAATGAGAAGCCCCGCGCACTGCAACAAAGACCGAACACGGCCAAAAATTTAAAAACGCATAAGGGGTCAAAATACGCAAACAGCAAATTTTAATAACCTTAATAAGTTAAGAGAATATGGTCGTTATAAACAAATACGGTAACAGACACAACCATCACTTTTTACATAAAAAAACAAAAGTCTAGCAGAAAGGGTGCAAACACACCCCGAACACAACCGAACACACACTGAAAGTCTGCAGAATGAGGCAGCGTGAAGAAATTACCCGCGTCTCCAGAGGGAGGAGAGAGAGATTAAGTCCAAAGGAGTGAGAGTCCCAACACGCCCCAGCCTCTCCTGGAGGCACTGGGAGCTGAAAGGAATGGACTGAGGCCTCCAAAATTCTAGGAGAGAAAAGTATTTTCATCTAAAGCTCTATGCCCAGCTAAGCTATTAATCCAGCATTAAGGTGGAGCAAAGGTTTTTCAAGCAACTTCACCTCTCATGGACACTTTCCCAGGAGGCCACGGGAGGAGCTGGTCCACGTAAACCAGGTGTAAAGCGAGAACCAGGGGAAAGGGAGCAGAGACGGGGGTCTCCTCTGCAGAGACACCAGGGTGAGGACGGCTGAGAGCGGGCTCGAGAGCAACCAGCCTGACCTGAGCAGGCGGAAGGTGCCCAAACTGGATAAAACCAGCCACACACCTGAGCATCTTGAAAAGAGATACTGGCAGAGGATGGAGGAATGCTGAATTCGTGAAAAGTACCAAGAAAAAGGGCAAATAATACCAATAATTAATTCCAAAGAGACTGGAAGCTGGACTAGAAGGAAAGGTAATCTTTGTGTACACCAGGCCTCAGCTGTAAAAAGCTGTCTCTGGTCCTAAAAATGTAAACACTGATTACTAATCTAAACAAATTTACAACTGTCCTGAGAGGACAGGGCGAGGGAAGCTGATGTTTTCAAAGAGGGATGGTGAACAGAGCTGAATTCTCATCTTCATGGAAGGAGTCACTAGATCAGGCTCAAAATGTAAAAACCAAGCAGTAGTGGGATAAATGTGTTACTTTAAGCTGTGGAATCAAATGCCAAATAAGGAACAGTTCACAACTGAAACTGGCTCCCTCTGGGCAGGGCAAATCGGGAAGAGGGAAGGCTAGTACAGGGACCTGCTGCGTCAGCATTTTTTCTTTGTTTTGTTATTTCTAATCAGCAATGAGAAAGTATCGCTTGTAACTGTGCACGTATATATAACTGGTGAAAGTAAGTTTTTAAGCGTA
The DNA here is from genome assembly GCF_949987515.2 of Delphinus delphis. NCBI lineage: Eukaryota > Metazoa > Chordata > Mammalia > Artiodactyla > Delphinidae > Delphinus > Delphinus delphis. Next base: position 84,476,193 of record NC_082697.1, on the reverse strand, counting down.
CATACTTTTCAACCTCCTAAACGAATGAATGAATGAATGCACGCGCTTACGGTATGTATTTCATCGACTCCTAGACACACTTTTTTGCACATTTTAACATCTCTGAACGCATCCTGCGTTCTTGTGGAGTGTCCCAGGCAGCAGCTGTCATGTGAGAACTTGGCTATTGTTCCTGGGGGGCGAGATTCTTCAATATTTCAGCCATTTAAGGGCCATTTGAAGAATGAATGAGCTCTGGTTGTCATGTGCAAACTTGCAGAATTTGGGGCAACAGCTTGAGAGAAAATCCCAGGGATAACAGTGGAGCACTTTCCAGAAATGCGGCATCAGCAATATTCTTGAGGGCGCAAAGAAGGGCACCGTGTGGGAATGTGCACAGTGACAGCTCGAGCCGAAGAGAAGACTTTGAATTTATTTCACTCCTATTTATCTTCTTGTGTGTGCGTGTGCACAGAACACTACAGATTAAAGTCCGTGTTTAAATAAATCTTCAGGTTTATTAGAGCTCTTTAGGTAAGTACAAAACTAGGAACCCCAAGCAATAATAGTAAGACATTGTGTCCTCGTTTAACTTGTACGATTTTTCATGTTAGTGGTAAGTAGGTATGGTGGTCTTACAATCAATAACATCTTTTATGTGGTGAAATACGGTATATACAGGAATATGTATTGCAAAATTGTTCTTAATGACCCCCAAATATACACAGTGCTCTGACCACACCATGGAATATTCCATAAGCCCTAGAATGAATGAATCAGAATGATAACAGATGACGTGCGGAGATTTTCAAAAGGAGTTTGTTAAGAAAAGATACAGAAAACTAAGTATGTGATCCCACTTTAAAATGATAATAACTGGGACTTCCCTGGTCACGCTGTGGTTAAGAATCCGCCTGCCGATGCAGGGGACGCGGGTTCGATCCCTGGTCCGGGAAGATCCCACATGTCACGAGGCAACTAAGCCCGTGGGCCACAACTACTGAGCCTGCGCTCTAGAGCCTCCCCACTGCAACTACTGAGCCCATACACCACAACTACTGAAGCCCCCGCGCCTAGAGCCCGAGTTCCACAGCAAGAGAAGCCACCGCAATGAGAAGCACGTACACCACAACAAAGAGTAGCCCCCGCTCACCGCAACTAGAGAAAGCCCGCGCGCAGCAACGAAGACCCAACACAGCCAAAGATAAAATGAAATTAAAAAAAAATAATTTAAGAAAAACTGACTAAAAGTTTGCATGTGTACGTGTTTACACAGATCTGTACAGGAGCATCTGAGCACAGAAAAGCTATGGAAGGTCACGGTGGGAGCAGAATTCTAAGGTGACCCCATGATCTCGGCCCCTACGGTTACTCCCATGATTAAGTACATGGGCAAGAGAGATTCTGCCGGTATAATTAAGGTAACTGAGCAGCTGATCTTAAGATACAGAGAGTACCCAGTGGGCCCAACCTGATCATGTGAGTGACTTCAAAGCAGAGAGTGTTCTCCAGCTGGTCACAGAAGAAAAGGGTCTGAACAAGGGGCTCCCCCTGCTCCGATGGGCGGGGCTACAGGAAAAGGAGCTGAGAGTGGGCTCTGGTCCACAGCTCGCAAGAAAAAGAAAGGAAACAAAACACGGAGATTCCGGTCCCACAGCCCCAAAGAACTGAATTCTGCCTTGTCAGCCAAACTTTGTGGGAAAGTTGTCTACACACAGGCTTCCTCTCTTTTCTCCTGTTCACCCTTCTGTATAAGCAGGAAACATTTCAGGCACCCAGAAGGGTATGAAGAACAAAATAATGCACCCGCTGCAGCCTGAAGAAAGGAAGCGCATCCTAGATACGGCTGAGCCTTCTCTCTCCCACCCAGAAATAACAGCTACGCCGATTTGGGGTCATAACTCCCATGTGCAGATTTATTTTTTTTCCATGTATTAAGTATGGCCAAGATATTATATACATACATAGTAAATATCTCTGAAAAATATATTTAATTTGCCATTTTTTAAAAAACTGATGAAATGGTATCATACAATATGAACACACCCACTTGCTATGTGTACCTCCAGCTCATTTGTTTTCAGTGCTGTATGGTATTCCATTGCAATATATTAAAATGGACCCATTTTTCCTGTTGGTCAATGAGCAAGTCAGTCTCCAAGACGGCCCCTAGTGACCTCCTGCTTTTCGAGCCCTTTTGTAGTCTCGTGCCACCGTGAATAGGGCCCGTTTAATCACAAAGACATGGCGGAAGTGGCAGTGTGACTTCCATGGTCAGGTCATGTAAGACACTGCGGCTTGTGCCTGGCTCTCTCAGATCACGTGCTGGGGTTAAGTCGGCCGCCATGCTGTGAGGACACTCAGTCAGCCCTATGGAGAGCTGAGGCCTCCTGCCAACAACCAGCATTAACGTGCCAGCCGACATCTCACATGTTACATCATCTCGGCATTCCAGAGATTCATCAAACTTGGTCATGACGGTTTTCATATACATTTCTGGTTTGGTTTTAGTTTTCAAAATCAATATTCATAAGTGAATTTGGCTCATAACTTTTCTTTATCATGTTTCCTTTCTCTGGTTTATGTGAAGGTGAGATTTGTTATAAAAAATGTTTCTTCTTTTTCCGTTTTCTGGAATAGTCTGATGTAAAATATTGGAATAATCTTGTCACTGAATATCAGTAAGAATTGGCCTGTACAACCTTCTAGGTTTTATGTTTTTGTGAATTTACTTTGGTTTTGGTGGGGACATTTTCAAACTACTCATGCCATTTCTTTCAAGGTTATAAGTCCATTCAGGTTTTCTGTCCTTCAGTGAGTCTGGGTAGGTTACCTTTTTCTACGAGATTGTCCATTTCGTCTAAGTTTTCAAATTTACTGCCATAAAGCTATCTATAAGATCCTTTAAATGAAAATGAAAAAAAAAAAAAAACCTACCGTATTTGTAGCTATATCCCCTTTTAAATTCCTAAGATCGCTTGTGTACCATCTTTAGTTTTCCTCGACAATCTTCCCGGTTTTGACTATTTTATTAGTCTTTTCAAAGAACCTACTCTTCACTTTGTTGATCCTCTGCACTGCACGTTTATTTTGTCTTTATTTTCTGCTCTGTATCATTTCCTTTCTTCTCTCACTGAATGTATATCCTTTCTAACCGAGTTCTGTAGGCACACAGCTCATCAACTGCCAGCCTTTACTCTTTTCTAGGGTAAGCATTTAAAGCCATAACCCTCCCCTTCTAAATACCACATTGGCTGCATCCCACAAGTTGCATTTTCATTACTGTTCAGTTCTAATTCACATTAAAGTGTCTTTTTTGATCCTGACTTATTGGGGAGTATTTGAATGTGCAAACGTATGAGTTCTGTGTAATTCGCTCTACCACTGCCTTCCAACACCCATCCTCTCCTTCTCCCATCGCATAATGGTGGGGAACGGTGGTCGTGTAACCAGCTGATACAAACTACAACTTCCGGTCTCCCTCACAGGTAGGCAGGGCCTTGTGACTAAGTTCCAGTCAGTGAAAGACGAGGGAATGTCATCTTCTAGGGACTTCCAGGAAAGCTCTATAGGAGGAGGACGCAGTCTGCAGGGACACCTTTGGCCTTGCCCCCTTCCTTCTTTCTTCCTGCCTTAAATGAAGATATGATGGCTATGATAGCAGTGGTCCCGCCACCATCCTGCACCTTGAGGTGACCTTGAGGATGGAAGGCATGGACTACAATGGTGGGGCTGAAAGTGCAGAAGCCTGGGTCCCTGGGGACCAGGAAAGCTCCCCCATCAGCCCTGAATTTACTCCCTCTGTAATGTGAGAGAAAAGCACCCTGTATGGAGTTCAGTAGTTGTTATCTGGCCAAATGCAATTCCTAACCCATAAAAAGGTCTTTAAGATATCACTTTGATGTTGGTTTCTTGATTACAAAATACTTCTCACACACACACACACACACACACGAAAGCATTTACAACTGAGACTAATAATAAAATGAACACCATTTCCTCCACCACCCAACCTGCAAAAAGTAGAACATTTCCAGTCTGCTTTCTTGCAGCTGCACCTCCCCTGCTTCTCCCCACCTCTCGCCCTTGCTATTCTGAATTTTATTTCACATTCCCTCGTTTTTCCTTTATAGTTATACCTCACTTTTTTGTCACCCTAAATTATACTGCCCTATTTTGCTTTTCTGTAAACCTTGTGTAGATTGTGCCACACTGTGTATTTTTCTGTGACTGTCTCTCTCCCCTCAACACTATGAGACACACCTACCCCGATGCATGAAGCTTTGGTCCATCTAATCTCACAGCTTTACGCTGTCTTCTGCATGAATACACTCTCTCCACTCCCCGTTCAGAGGTATGTGGGTCATTTCGAGCTTCAGGCTATTACAGAATGCTGCCGCAAACACTCCCCTACTCGTCTCCCGGTGACCCGTGGGACGGTCTTTCTAGGAAAGTGCTTCCTGACTTTTCTGATACCATGGCATGTGAGGGAAACGATGACATCCCCATGGCACGCTGGAGGTAAACTAGAGGGTGTGTAGGGTTCTGGACACGGCTGCAGCGGTGGCCCACAAACTCTGGCCACCTCAAGGGATAAAGAGACTGGTGAGGTTAAACCCACCAGTGCCCCACAGTGTGGGAGTGGAGCCCCCAGGGCAGAAGGAATGGAGCACAGGGTGTGGGCACGTCGGCCACGCTAGACAACAGCCACCTTCTCCTGAAGGGACCAGACAGCGTGTACTCCCCCCGCCTCCTCGCCAAACCTGAATATTGTTAGGCTTCATTTTTGTAAAAGAAAAATAGCTCTGTGGTCTTAAATCCTATTTTCCTCACTAACAAGATCGAGCACCTTTCCATGTTTATTGTCCATTCTTAGTTCCTCTTCTGTGAAATACCTACGCATGTCTTTTGCCAGTTTATTGGGTTGTTTCATCTTTTCAAATAGACTTTTTTCTTCATCCTTAATATAGCCTGGCTAGTAATCATTTGTTTTACGTATTATGAAATCTCCCTGCTTACAGACTGTTTTTCAATTTTCACTGTTCATTACTCAATACGATTAAGAGATTCTGTTCATCAGTCTCTTCACGGTGTGAGCTTTCTTGTGTCTTCTTTAGGAAATTCTTCTCTATGCTGTTTGTCATGGTTCCTAACTTACTGTTCTGCAGTAAGAGAACACGTTCTATGAATCAGATAACTTGAGCTATGTTGAGTCTTACTTTCTGGATCTAGCATGAGGTTATTTTTTTTTTTTTTTTACATGTCCAAGTGCTTGAGAATAACATGCATTTTCTAATTGTTGAGTGGAAGTTTCTATAACAAATGCCCAATAGATCAGGGACGACAAACGCCAGCCGGGGGGGAATGGGTGACAAATCCAGCCCTGGCCATCTGTTCACATATTGTCCAGGGCTGCTTTCACTCTACAAAGGCAGAGTTTGTATAGCCTCACAAAGCTGAAAATATTTCCTATCTGGCCCTTTACAGGAAAAGTCTGCCAAGCACTGTTGTTGTGTTCAAAACTGTTTCCCTTCTACTTGTCGTCTGCTTAGTATCAATTAATGAAAAGAGTCATTTAAAATCTTCTGTGACAGTGACGCTTTTGGCAATTTCCGTTAATCTTTGCTTTATGTTGAGGTTATTTTACTAGGTGCAAAAAAAATTAAATTGGTCCCCTTTCCTGCTGCACTATTTCTTCTCTCATTAATTCAGTGGTCCCTTTTGTCCCTAGTAATTATTTCTGCTTTGAAATGTTTGGATAACATTGTTACTGTAACAGCTTTCCATTGGCCTTTTTTCCATTCTTTATGTCTTACGTTTTGGGTGTGTCTCTCATAAATAAAGAGCATACAGCTGGGCTTAGTTTTTCCATGGACTCTTGACAATCTCCAAATTTTACTCAGGAAGCTTAGTCCATTTATTATGTATATAGTGACAGATATATTTCGTTTCATTTCCACCACCTTAGATTGTATTTTCTTTCTACACCATTTTCTCTATGCTTCCCACCTCCCCCCCCCCACCTCTTTCCTGCCTTCTTTTGGATTAAGATTTTTTAACTCCATTTTTTTTGTACCACTAGTGATATGAAGTTTTAACCTTTTCATGTTTTTTCCCTATTATAACATGAATTCTAGACTTCAAGTAAGTCGAAACGTTCATTGGTGACTTTACCCACCAGAACAACAGTATGAACATCTGAACTGTTATCATCAGATTTAAACCCCTCTGCTCGCTTCTCTCTTGCTTACTTTTATTGTGTTTTTTAATGGAGAAATACATCATCTGTTTTCAAAATAGTGCTTGAAAAATACAAGGAGTACAGATACTATAAAACAAAGCAAACTCCAGTCATGAGATACGATGCACACCATATGAAAAAAATAGTCTGATATTCAGGTAACGAAAACTAGAATTAAAAAGCTCCAACTTTCCAGCTCGGTAAAACAAGTACAGTTACACGAAACATTTAATAAACTAATTTTTCGCCAATGTGTGAACAAAATGACAAGACTAAATCTGTGCGTGGCAATTTCAAGGACACAATAGCTATTCAAAATACACAGGTACTGTACACACTTCACCTGATTTTATTGTGGTGGAAGGGGACTGCACAGGTAGTGGGAACACTGTGTATTAGGCGTCAGAAAGTCATGGTGAACAGAAAGTCTCAATTACTGCACAGCCCACAACAGAAATGACTATATTCCAACTTTGGGGGAAATTATTTAAAAGGATAGGGAAAGGGTTTAAGAAGCTGCAGTTTAACATGAAAAACGCACACGTGGTAGAAAGGAACACTGTTGGGGGATAGGAAGAATCAGCATCAGGCTATTTGGAAAACCTGTTAGGTTTGCTGTGTCCAGATTAAGAAAGACTGTTTTCATTCACCTACAACTGTTGAGAAACATGAATGTTCTGCTGCTAATTATGAGCTGTCTTTTTTGTTTTTTTTAAAGAAAGGTTATTATTTCAAATCTTTTGCAGGATAAAACAAAAGAGTAGAAAGCTGACTAGATGTCAAGTGCTTGCTAGAAATTTCTGATGTTTCTACATGTAAGTTTTACTGATGAATTTTAGGAAGTCATTTACAAATAAAAATTGGTTTAAAATTCTGGAGAAAATGCTTTTTTGCTTACACGTTTAAATTAGAAATTAACTTTACTATAAGCAGGGATTCTGTGGAGTATACAAATCTTCTCTTATGTGGAGACCAAATGACCATCCAAGATGGATAACATGCTTCACGGGAATTACTTTCAGTAAAGCTTTACTAAAATATTAGCCATGTGGCCACAGGACTGTTGGTTTCACATCATGGTTAAGAAAATACTAGCATACTGAGTTTTCTGTGAAACGATATACAAGCATACCTTGTGCACACAAGCAAAGAGAAGGCGGTGGGGGCAGGGGACACAAAAAGCTCTTTTTCTTTTAGGGCAAATGATTAAGGACAAGAGAATATGGAGCTCTGTTAGCTCAGGACAGTATCTGCTGTTTGGCGGCTGACTGTATGCACTCTGAAACAGTTCTTCAGATAAAACCAATCATTTCTTGATCCCGTCCCATCAAAACCAAACACTTACTAATTACTGTTTCAATGCCAAATATATACCCTAAGAGTTGACATTTCATTTTAAAGGGTTACAGCTCTCACAGGGACAGAGCTAGATGTACTTTATGCTTTTTCTGAAGTACAGTACACCACTGCACAATGGGAACCAATCTGAAGATTAATAATGAAGAACATCATTCAGGAAAAATCTGAAATTCATCAAGCTGAAAAATCTAAAATTTGTTCTACTGTCTAATAAAAATATAAAGTGCATCACCAGCATGGAATTCTGATACTAGTTTGTACTGCAAACTTTCCCCAACAATGCATCCAACATCAATCCAGTCCCAATGTCAGTCATGGGTACAAACATAGCTGGAGGGTTTTTTTCTCTCTTTTTCCTCTTCAAGGGCAGGAGTCCTTCGAAATAGTTAGTGTTTAACTGTGGCTGACACATAAATAATCTGACACGTTAATTAACAGTACTTCTGGCTTCACATACTAACCTGGACTTCTGATTAAGATAAGCCCAATAAAGGAAGTCATCAAATAAGCCTAACAAAGCTATTCTGAACCATGTCTAGTTTGGTGCCCTTCGTCCTCCTTTAGCATTTGAAGACAGCAGGCTGAGTTGGCAGACGCTGCTTACAGACCCTTGAGATCGTTCTTCTTAGTTCAATCTGTTTTACTGAATTCTTGATAATAGGAATAAGATTTGCAGGGAGAGCAGGGATACTGAGAAGGTCTGCACTGGATGTTCCCCATGAGGCCAACAGAGAAGCTGCTGTCTGAATAGTTTCCAATTGAGTCGCACCTGTTTCTTTATGAGACCGTTCCTCTTCTGTTTTGGTTTCCTTGGTCCTTTCTTCTTTGTGACGTGACAATGTCCTCTAGACTCCTATGATAGGGTTAGCTATGTTTGCTGCTGTGCTCCCTGAAGGCCTGGGTGGATGGTTGACCAGAGGTGTTGAGGAAACAACTCTGGTGACCATGGGCTTCGGCGGTGGAGAAATAGTTGGTTGTGGGGCAGTCTGAGGGACGCTTCCGCTGGACGCGCCCCCCGGGCTGTCGCTGGGATTTGCTTGTTGTAAGGAAACTTCAGGAACCTGTACGCTGGTCACAGATGCTGCCATCACAGCCGGGGCAGGAATGCTTCTGCCCTGAGCGCTGCCAGTCACTGGGCCAGTCTTCATAGAGCCAGGAAGTGAAGACACAGACGTGCTGTCTTCACTGTCTACAGACAAGTCGAGGCTGCCGTCATCCAAAGCTGTCCATCTGACACCTTCCATCGAGTGTGTTTTCTTTTTCTGAAGCACGTGACCAGGTAGTAGTTGATGAAGTTCCTTTCTTCTCAAATGCATTGCAGCAATTTTCATATCCATCTCAAACATCTTACTATTTATCGCTTGCCTATAAACTGTATCTGTGAAAGACTGGATATCATAGGTGAGATCAATACTGAGAATGTCAGAGTTTTCTGGCTTTTTTAACACTAACCCAATCACCCACATTGTACGAAATTCTTCCCTGTCAGGATTTTCCTTGGGTGCTGGAAACGACTGAGGATTCACATGTGCCAGTGTAATAAATTCATTCTTCTCCAAGCTTCCAACCAGGATTCGGATTTTTGATTCCACCAAGCCCACCCATTCTAGATGTTGTTTTTCTGTTGGCGCACTTGCTAGAAGTACAATATAATGCTTGTACTTTTGAAAGAAGCTGGGAGCTTCAAAAAGTTTGGACCACTCTGCCTTACTCAGCAAAATCTCATGTGTAATAGCAAGCCCTTGCTTAAACTCCTCAATCATGACCATCCTTGTTGAAACAGACACGTTGTACGTGGAGTTCTGCTGTGGGTATGCTGGTGTAATTATAGGCATGAGATGGTACCTATCGCTGGGATTTACTCTTGGGTCCCAGACAGGCAAATTAAGATTCCGTTCTTCAGGCTCTTTCAGTAGCACTGGATTTGGCCATTCCCATTCAGAAAACACCAAGAAAAATTTACGTACAAGAGTTGATGCTATCGCATTTGGATAAAGCTGGCAAGTTCTTGCTACTAGCATCGCCCAGGAAACACCTCCTAGGAAACCTAATATATTGGAATAGATATTGTGGCATTTGGCCCACAACTTGATGGCTCTCAGAGTTAATCTGAAGTTGTCAATGTTTGGTACCAGATGTAAAATCTCATCAGTTACCCGGCAACCATTAAGACTTCTTATGCACCTAATATCTAAGTTTTTAAGCAGACTGTCATCTCTTAGGTCCAAATCTTCCGGAATAGTCTGCAGTGCTAATCTTGCGAACAAAATATCAATCTCTATCCCATCAAAACACAGTTTGATAACTGGTACAAATGCCTCTTCAACAGCCCTTAAATCCTTTACTTCTTCGTGTAGTTTCAATTTACCATAGAAGGAGGTGAAAAAGTCGCTTCGATCAACATGTCTTGGTGCCACGCACAACGCGTCGATATCGGCACCTTTCGTATGCACCCCTAATCTATAAGAACCGAATGTAAAGATTTTCCCTCCAACGTTTTCTAATACAGCTTGTGGAAGACTCTTGCTTTCACTGATTTCTCGTATCCATTCCTTTACCAGGTTATTTAATTTCTCCAAAATTAAAATCCTGCGCTGTAGTTCCTCTTCCTCTTCAAAAACCCCAAAGGGCTTCAGGGTTTCAATTAATTTCTGGGTAAGTATGCAGTCAGTCTCCCTGGGGGGTGCTAAACTGATGGGGGAGGAGACGCCATAGTGCTTGGGCGGCGGCGGGGTCTGTTGTGATCCCGGGGTGGTCACCGGAAACGGCATCATCTCTAGCGCTGGCCCCGCCACGCCGCGTCCCCCGCCACCGCGACCTCCGCGGCCGCCCGAGTCATGATCCGCTGAGGCGGGAGGGGCGGGGCTCCTACCAGCCCAGGTCCGACCCGCTCCCGCTCCGCTCCCGCCGCTTCAAGCGCCTCTCCGCCGTCCCCTCGGCCCCAACATGGCGCCGAGGCCCTATCTGCTGCGTTCTAGAACGCCCACGCACGCCACGCCGCGCGCCACGCACAGCGCGCACCACGCGCGCCACGCGTGCCACGGCGCATGCGCGCGCGCAGAGCCTCACGGGGGCTGTAGTTTCCAGGTCTCCGGCGCGGCTTCTGGCCGGTGGGGGCCGGCACGGCTGCGCCCCGGGGTTCGGCCCTGTTATAGCTGTTTTAGACGTTTGCCCAGACCTACCGTCCAACTCCTTGCTCGCCATTCTCTACACCCCGGGTCTCCTTCCTCTCCAGTGGCATCTTCAGGTGGCCTTTGCCCTCTGGCCCATCCTTTGGAATCCCTCTATGGCAGGGTCCGTTGGTGGGAAGCAGCTCCGTGGCATCCTCCGTGGCCCGGCGCCTGGGTGGTGGGGCAGCCAGGACCGCAACTCTGGGTTCTCAGTCCTGTTCTCTCCAGCTTTGAAGGCCCCATCGGCTGACCTCTGGTTTCTGCGGTTCCGGGTGGGGAGCCTGCTGCTCGCCTGTCTTTTCTTCTCGGCGACTGTAAAAATCTCTGAAGTGTCCTGCAGTATCACCACTAGGCAGCAAGGGGTAAACTTTTCGTTTATCTTACAGAGGAAGCACTGTGATTCCTGAATCGGAAGACTGCTGCTTTTCATCCCATGCTCCCGGATGACTCTCAGGTATGTCCGTGGAGTATGTCCTCACCCCATTCTCTTGATCCTCTTCACGTGGACATGTGACAGACCTTCTCATCCCGTTCCCCGTGTCTCTCAACCCACGTTTCTGTCTGCGTGATGCCAGGTCTACCTCGTCCTCTAATTCTCTTCAGTTATAGTTAGTCTGCTGTTTAAGCCATCGCTGAAGTAACCATTTACAAACTTGCATTTTTATTACTAAAAGCATTATCTTGTTCTTTTCCAAATCTTCCTTGCCTTTTGGGATGACATTCTGTTCTTTCCTGTTTTCTTTCTACCTTTTATTTCATTAAACATTTTAAAAATACTTACTCAATCTTTTATATCTAATGGTTCCAATTCCTAAGTTCTTGAGAACCTGATTCTACAGTTTGTTTTCTACTGACTCTTTTCAGGAAGCATCACTTCAAGTGTCTCGTCATTTTGGACTGTTAGCTCGTCTCTGGCCAGGCTTGGGATGCCTGTGTAGATGTCCTTCCAGAGAGGATTTACTTTGTTTCTGTCCGATGTCCTTGTACACTATCAAATTACGTACACAGTAATTTAATTTCTTATCCAGTGATTATCCAGATCACTTAAGTAGTGCAATTTTGAACCCCAGACACCTGAGAGGAGAGGTGATTTCCAATTCTAGGAATGAGTAGTTTTTCCCACCCAGAGCCCAGGTCAAGAGAGATAATAACTCTCTGTCATCTCCTTTCACCAGGTAGCAGATTCTTCCTATTCTGTCTTTTCATTCAGTGTGTCACCCTTTACAGTTTCCCAATATATGTGAGGGTCTCAGTCCCAACTTTCTACTTCCTGAGGTCCCAAGGCTCTGTGTCTCTTTCTTAGACAGCTATTAAACTTAAATTTCTTGGTTATAAAGACTGGCAAGAGCCTGTGGGGCAATGGTAGCTTCATAATCAGCTAAGATTCTAACGTTTCAAGGTCCTCATTTTGTTCTGTTTTGTTTTTTCACCCTTAGAGATTACTTTACTTTGGGGGGATATTCAGCTGTGCATCTAAAAGGAGAATTGTTATAGTTCAGCCAGCACTTCCAGGTACTTTATATAGAAAGATCTTCTAGAATAATTAATCCCACATATTGCCAGTACCAATTTCTCAACCTATTTCAACATAGTTTTGCATGCTTAACATTCCAGCAGCACAGCTATCAGTAAGGTATTTGGTGACCTCCATGTTGCTCAATCCAATGATCTGCACCTTTTTGACCTACAGTAGCCTCACGTTGGCCTCCACGGCACCACACTCTTTTGTTGTCTTGTACATCTCTGGCCTCCCCTTGGTCTCATTTGTTCCTCCATTACTTTGCCTCTACAGTTGGAGTTCTTCCAGTTTCCATATTAAGCCCTCAACTCTTCTCATTGTATATACATTTACTACCGGGTCATCTATCAGTTTTCACAGCTTAAATATCACCTATTAACAGCTTAATGTAAGTTTACTCTTCCGAGCTCCAGATCCATATCATCTGACATCCCACGTGCCACCTCCGTTTGGATGTCTCAAACTCAACAGTCTAAAGAGAACTCTTACTCTTCCCTCCATAACTTCTTTCTCTCTCGGTGGTCACCACTTTGGTAAATGGCGTCTCCATCTACACAACTGCTCATGTCAGAAACCTGGGAGTCATTCTGGACACACCCCCCACTCTTTCTCATCTTCAACATCTAGTTCATTTACAAATATCGATGATTCTACCTCCAGAATACGTTTGGGATTCATCAACTTCTCTCTACCTGCTTCCCCATAACTCGTCCAAGCTACCATCAATTTTCACCTAGACTCCTACAATAAATTCATCTATTACTGACTTTTCAAAGTACTTTTTACCCAGTAGCCACAGTGGTCTTTTAACCCCTTCAGTGGCCTCTTATTAGTCTAAAGCCCAAAATACCTAACAACCCCCGACCGTCTCTCCAGCTTCACCTCCCACAATCTCCCCCACCCTCCAGCCACATTGTCTTCCGGTGCCTTGCATTTATTTCATTCTCTCTCATCTCTGGGTCTTTGCACAATGCTGTTCCCTCTGCCCAGAAAGCTCTTCCTGCACCACTTACTGTCTACCGCTCTTCACCTGCTTAGTTCTGTCAACTTTGAGATTGGCTTAAATTTCATCTCCTCACAGAGAATTTCCCTAACCTCCCTGCTAAATTAGCACCTGTACTTTTCTTTCATAGAACATATCACAATTTGTAAGTCTCCGTTTTTCGAGTGCTTGTTTCTTTGTCTTTATTTGCTATATACGTGATCAGTACCTGGTCAAGTACCTACCATAGCAGCACTCAACAAATGTCTGCTGACAAATAAATAAATGAATAAGCACAACGAAGAAAATTCTTTCACCTTCAAATCACTGGCTAATCAATACCCAAAAGACCCATCTCTTGAGTTTTAGTTTAGGCAGAGGGACAGTTTCAAAGCCACACACCGTGACTCTGGGGAAATCACTTCACGACTCGGTTCACGCTGCTCGCGTCCGTCGGCTGCAGGGAGTTTCTCCGGCTGCGTGACTCCAGCACCTCACTCTCCTGCAGCTCCTTTTGATTTTAACATATTCTCAGGGGAGATTTTCGAGGGTTGGGGGCTCATACCCAATGCTTAAGGATGTGGAAGGGCCACACAAGAAAGCACGCCAGTGTCGTGGCAGCCTTTCTGGAGAAGCTGCCGTCCCGCAGTGCTTACTAAGAAATGAAACAGACGTATCTATAATCCAGAAACTCCATTCCCTGGAGATGACCCCCCCAGAGAACTCTGCACAGGCCCTCGAGAGGGTCATCATGCCATTGTCTGTAGTACGACGGAGCTGGATGCAACCTGAGAGCCCATGATTAGGAGAATGGATCATGGGATATACGCAAGTGACGGGAAACTACGTCTCCAGAAAAAGCAAGGAGCTGGATTCACATGCAGCACCGTGGGTAGAGCTAAACCTTAGCTGTAGAATGTTCTTAGTTAAAAACAAAGCGTCAACTTTGATACAGTCAAATGCATCTACCTTTCCCCTGTGTTTTGCATCTCTGAAGCCTTATTTATGAAATCCTTCTTCTGGCTGTAACTTCACCTCTGACTTGCAGGTTTTCAATGCATTTGGAATAAGGATCCAACCTGACTTTTCCTTCCCTGCAGTGTCCACCCTGGCCATACTTTGGCCAATTCCTACTATGTTTTGTGTCTTTCAAACATTTTACGCCAGTTCTGATCTCCCCGTGTTTAGCACTGAGCCTCTGGAGGTTCCTTGGCCAGAAGTCTCCCGAGGGAGGATGGGGTGCTGCCAGCCAGGCCCCAGGTGGGCAACACCAGGCTCGGGAGAGCAGGGCTGCTAGGCCTCCTTCCGACGCCGCGCTTCTACATGAAACTGAAAACTATGAATTTTTTTTTTTATGAAACTGGCTATTAGCAGCTAACCATTCAACTTTATGTTCTCTTTAAATTGAAAGTCCTCAAAGATGTCTTTTAAGTGCAAATAGTTTTCTAGTTTTAGACTGATGGAAAAAGTTGGGCATTGTTTTGTTTCCCCCAAACTACATAAAATAAACATTTCCCTCAATGACTGCATCGCTGAGAATATGCCCAGAGGAAGCCTCACTCAACAGGCAGCTGCTCTTCAATAAAAGGAGAAGAGAATCCAGGCCGCCTTGTTCATCGTGAGATAAGTGTTATTAAAAATCAGATTCGAGGCGGGAGGAGAAAAACATCCAAAGAAAACAGCACAGAGAGGTCGGGGGACTCAAGGGGACAGAATCCGCGGCGCACAACCAGCAGATGGAGACAGCAGAGGCTTCGTGAGGCGCCTGAACATCCCCGTTTAGTCGGGGCTCAGGCCCATCTGCCCGTCTGTGGATGACGGCAAACACACCCAAAGTCAGGCACTCAGACGACACGCCTGCCACCACTCCAGCCGGCCTTGGAAGAGAAGGGAGGCTGGCAGGTCACACTGTCGGCGCCAGAGCAGCGCACTCCTCACTCAAGCCCCCACCTGCAGTAGTGGGCAGCCATGCCGTCTGCACGCCACTCCCACCTGCCCTCCCCCCACCCCACCCCCAACCCCCCCCCCCCCCCGCAAAGAAAACCAGTTCCAACCCTGGAGTCTTGGCGCACCCGGAAGCCGAGACTCACAGAGGAGCTTGCTCTTCTAATTTGCATCCACCCTTAAACAGGTGTTTAATGAGCACCTACTGTATGCCAGACCACACAGACATTGAAGGGCAATTTGTGACGAGCCCAGTGCTGATGCAGAGATGTCCCTGCAGAGAGAACCTCAAGCCTCGGTGGCTTTTAGAAACCCTCTAGCCTTGTCTCCTCGGAAGAGGGCACCGAGAGCCAAGGAGGCCCTGCCTTCCAGCATCGTCAGCCTCTGCGGGCCGGGGTAGGCCACCCAGGAAGGCGTCCACTGGCACAGAAAGAAGCTCGCACTTCCCCTCCTCAAGGCACCCAAGTCCCTCAGACGGCGCCCCCATGACAGCCAGCCTGGGCTGACGGTCCAGGTCCTGGGGCACAAGGCCACCGGCCCCTATGGGAGGCGCAGGGCGTGGCCAACAGACTGAGTTCCTCCAAAGGGTCCAGGCCACCGGGTCCAAATCAGTGGTTCCCAGCTGAGGGCGAGCTTGCCCCCAGGACACTCAGCAAGGCCCAGAGGCGGCCAGGCCTGGGACGCGGCTAATGTCCTGCAAGGCACAGGGCGGTCCCCTACAGCGAGGAACTGCTGGCCCAAAGTGTGACGGGACTGAGGCTGAGAATCCAGCTTACAAGCTCTGTCCATCCTGGGAACACAAATAAACCCGGCCCTCTCGCCCTTCCCCAGCCGCTGACAAAAACCACATGGCCCGCCCTCCCTCCCAGAGGGAGAAGTGATTACTGTCTTTATCTCGGGCACCAGAGCCCGCCCTGCGGGGCACGGGCCCCACAAGCCAGCCCTCTGGGAACACGCTGGCGGGCTCCGCAGCCCCGCCCCCGCCCGCCGCCGGCCCGGGGCTCACTCAGGATATTCTGATCCTCTGGAGACCACGGAGAAGCTGGCAGCTGGGAAAGGCGATATTTATGGAAAACAAACGCCGAAAGTGCCTGAGCGCATTACCACGGGCGCAAAACCACGGTCCAAACGGTCCAGGGGAACCGGGTGGATTCTTCCTTCAGTGCCATCGGGAAGTGCCTGGTACAGCCGCTTCTGCCACCTGCCCTGCTGGGGCCTATCCCAGTTCACCCAAGGGCGCCTGCGGTGGGCTCCCAGCCCCGAGGGCCTAGCGGACGCTCGCAGTGGGCTTTTAACGTGAAATCAGCGAGCCCCAGCTCACCGACACGGGGTGGGTCTTCTGCCGTGGGAACGATCCGGGAACGATGAAGATCACTGTGACCGTTCAGTAACCTGAAGCCTGGGGCGGCCGGCATTCGTTCACGTGCACGCACACGCACGCGTGCCCGCACAGGCGGTCCCTTCCTTTTGCACACTTTGCCAGGGGAACGGGGACAACGTCACCCGTTCTCGGGGAAGGAAGAAGGGAATCAGGGTGCCTGGAGCCTGCTCCACGCTGGGTCCCCATCTTCCTCAACAGTAAAGCCCCCACCCCGTGGACACCGCCGAGCTCACCGCAGCCGATGCCACCTCACAGCGACGCTCAGGCCGCTCGGGGCGCCAGCAGCACCTGGGGCTCATCGCAGGCAGGCCGCCCAGGAGGTAGGGGGCCCCCTTCCCTGGAGACAAGACCACAGGTGTCAGGAACGTGGGCGGGAGCCGCGGGGGGGGGGGGGGAAGCGGCCAGAGGGGCTGGAGATTCCTTCTCATCATCAATGTAAGGCAGCTGGCACCCACCCGACACCAACACCCTTCACTCCTCCTTCAAGTCTCTCTGGTTCCCACCGGCATGAGGAGGCAGGGAGTCTGGGACCTTGGGGGTGCGCTGGGAGGTGAGGGGCATCTGCAGATCGGGAGGGGCCGCATCGGATTCTTTACACAGGGGAACAATGCAGAGCGTGAGTGTGTGTTCACGTGCGTGAGTGGGAGAGCATGCGTGTGCATCCTTGTATCATCAGGATCCTCAGACAGACCCTAATGCAAAGGTCCCGGGCTCTGGTGATGCTCCGCCAGCAACCTGTGGAGCAGGGCTGGAGGGGGCGGGCCCGGCTGCAGGGTCCCCAGTGCCGGCTCTGCGTCTCGGTAGCTGGCGAAGGGGACAGCACGGCCAGGAGGCACAGAGCACCCAGGCCACACCCAAGTCAGAGGCCGGCCAGGAAGGCCAACTCCCTGGGGCCCGGGAAGCCTGCCCCAGGCAGGTAACACAACCCACTTCCAGCCCAGAGAAGTGTGTCAGTGAGACCCGCCCGCTTCAATAGACTCTTTCTCTGAAAGGTTTTGCAAAGCCACCACCAAGTTGAATATGTCGTGGGCCTTCTCCTGCCTGGACGAACGTAAAAGGAACAGGTCTAAAAGGGGTCTGTGAACAGGAGAACAAAGCCCTGCTCCCCGCAGATAGCGTCTAGCCTCGTGGTCACCCTGCTCCCCCCACCCCCCGGCCAGAGCGATCACCCACGTGACACAGAGCAGGCCTTCCAGGGCCCACCCGGGACCGAGGCACAGCGACCCGCAGGACAGGCAGGGCTGGCCCGGCCACGTGCTCTCTGCTCTCCATTCAGCAGAGAAAAGACTGGGCAGGACAGCGACCATGAGCTGAACACCCGCCCTCTCCACCCACGTGACGCAGCCCCTCACAGGCCTCCGAGAGTGCGGAGGGGAAGGGACCAGGCCTCTGGAGAACAGCAAGGCGGCGTCAGGACGAAATCCAAACCCCTGCCACCCCGGGCCTGTGGGCGGGGCATTCAGGCGCTCGTCCAAGGAGAGTTAAAAACAATAACACAACATTGTAAATCAACTATCTTCGATAAGGTTAATTTTTTTCAAATAGTTAAAAAAAAACCCAAACAAAAAACAACCCACTAACATCAGCTACTCATTGGTCAGTTTTTCCTTATCCCCCATGCCTGCAACTCTGCACAACGTTGGTGATAAAACACTCCACTCCCCCATCAGAGGGACCCCAAATCCGCCCTTGGTCCACCCCTGCCTGTGAGCGCACAGGAAAACCGCGTGCAGGAGGCGGTCAGGACGCACGGCCGAGCAGAGAGCTCTGCACACACCACTGCACCGGCCCGCGGGTCACTGGATCCTCCAGATCACGAGACTGGGGCCAGAAGGGCCGCCGAGAGCCCACCACCAAGCAGTGGCCCCGTCAGGCCTGCCACACCCTCGTCTTCACACCCTAAAGGCACAAGGTGGGTTTCGCGCCAGAGGAGAACCGGAGAACATGAGCATTCGCGACACCTGGGGACACACACAAAACGTCAGAGCTCAAGCCCCTCGACCCCGCAGCACCACGAAACCGAGTGACGAGTCTCCTGAGGCCACTGAACGCCCTCTGCTCTGAGCCACACGTAAGACCAGTGCACTTGCTCGTGTGAAGCCACCAAAGCCAAACGTGACCTGAGATGCGCTGAAGAGTCTGTGGGCGTCTGAAAAACACCCATGTTTTATGGCGCTTCCCTATTAAGACAATGAGCTTCTTTCCGCCGAGTGAGCAGAGCAGCGTCCCGCAGGGCCTGGAGCGCCCCGGCCCCGGGCAGGGACTCAGTGCTGCTCCCAGCACGACCTCCACTGCCCCGGCGCGCCCCCCAACGCACCGCACCTCCGGAGACCCGCTTCCTCCACCGCCTTCGCGTGCGCTTGCCCCTGAGACTGCCCCGGCGCCTCGGGCACTGAGGGGCTTTCTGAACCGCGTGTGCCGCCTGCGCGGGACAAGGTCCTCTCTGCGGCCAATGACACGCGTGCCAGAGCCCTGGACGGCCATCGTCAACCGAAAGCAGAAATCGCCCCACGGCACTGCAAGACGCGTGAGGAGCGCGGAATGACCACCAGCAGGCGCCCTGCAGACAGCCCCGCAGAGCAGGGAGAAGAGTCCGTCCTGAGCGCCACCGCGGCAGAGGCCCACGGGCCTCCTCAACAACACGCCTGCCCGGTGCTTCCCGGAGCGGCGGCCGCCCCGCGCCTCCTCGCGCCCCTCCTCACCTGCCGTCACGGTGTCCACGTCCCTGGCTGCCAGCTCCTCCATCTCCGACCTCTTTCTCAGCTCAAACCTCCGGGACAAGCCTTCTCGGGGTTTCCATAACTCCTGGATCAGGAGGGGCTTCTCGTTGTCGCCGAACACCCGGAAGCCCTCGGCCTGCCACTGCCGCCCGGAGTCGCCGGCCTGGCCCACCACGTCGCACAGCACGTACTGGCCGGCACGCTCGGGGCTCAGGGCGTAGCGCTCCAGGGCCTCCCTCACCAGCTCCCGGGCGCTGGACGTGCCGGTGGCCAGGACGCTCTTGTAGTGGGTGCCCGTGCACACGCTGTCCCCGAACACCTTCAGGACCCCAGGGGCCGAGAGCTGGGTGGAGAGCTCGGCCGGGTCGTCGCTGCTGCCCAGGCTGGAGCAGGTGGTGTCCAGGTCACGGTACTTGTAGCTCAGCGTCCGGGACAGCACGCTGGACAGCAGCTGGCCCTGCCGCTTCAGCTTGCTCTTGGCAGGTGGGGACATGATGAAGTGGGTCCCATAGAACATGGTGGGCCCGTCTTCACGGACGAGCACTGAGGGCTCTGGCCAACGGCAGGGAAAAGGCCGCGTCCTGGGAGAAAATGAAAGGCAGGTTACCATCAACCAGCAGAGCGACAGGAGCCCACGAGGCTTGGGGGAACATCAACAGACTGGACCGGCCATCTAGGGCCCGGCGCCCCAGCAGAAGCCGCGGACATGGCACCTCGGCCGGGTCCAACAGTGAGGATACAGACGAAGCCGGCGGGACCGCAGGGGACAAAGCAGGTTGGAAGGGGCTGAAATGCCCTTCAAGGCAAGCCATTACTGGGAAGCACGGTGAGGTCACCCAAAGCCAAGACACGAGAAGCCTGGGCACCACGCGCTCCGCACAGCAAGCTACCAAGAAACAGGGCCGGCCAGGGTGGGGCTGGGTGGTGCTCGCAGGGTGGAGTCCCGGCGGGGTTGCCCGGCCTCATCTGAGTCAGCCCCCATCTATCCCATCGCACCCAAAGTCATAAACAACTCTGAGCGCACAAGGCCGTGTCTTCCTAAACTCCACCTCCCCCGCACCACAGCCTATGCTACCGAAAATTCATCACAAACAGCAGTGGAACTAGGCAATCAGGCCAGGTGGCAGCCACACGAGCAGGGCAGTAAGCGACCGGGCATTCAAAACACGCCCCCAGGATGCTGCTCCCGGATGACTGGTCCTGGCTCTGAGGAGCCACTTCCCTGGGACGGCGGCACTAGAACGGACACATGACCACAATGCACACAAAAGGGCCCTTCCAGAAGCAGTGGAGGCACGGCTGGAATGCGTGTGTCCACCCACGGCGTCCAGCCTGGCTTTCGGGCACTGGCCAGGCCGGAGAGGCAGTCTTGCCGGGTAAATGAGAAAACAGCTCTGGGGCAACAAGGTGCGTCATAAAGTCATGACTCTCGTGTGCTTAATGCCCCAAAGGCGTAGGGTTCCAGACAGAGAGTTCGTCAGACCCCCACACACACCCAAAGCTCCGGGGGAGCAGGCGGGCAGAGTCCAAGGAAGATGTCCTGCTTCACAACGAGTTGGTGGAGGCTGAACACCGCCCATCTCCTGACTCTGTGCCCCACTTCCAGGCAGACAGACCGAAGAAGAAAGGGCCATTTTCTAGAAGGCTCTGGAAACAGTGGCCCAGGACCTGGTGAGAGCAGCTCTGGGCACCTGCCGTGGATGAATGTCAGCACTGAACTCCACTACAGTCCTCTTTTCAGCTCTGACTCACTCGTGGTCACAGGCGTTGGGAGAGGCTTTCGGGAAGGGGAGGGGACTGCCCAGGGCGGGAAAAATGCCTAGGGAGCCCCCCAAAGAAAAGGAGCGACCCGACCCCGAGGGGCCCAACAGGGCAAGTGGCCCAGCCTCGACGCTGACACTGAACTGGGCTCTTCCCGGCTGGCCCCTGGGCCTCGGTCACATCTGCGACGTCATCACTCCCACCAGGGCTGTCGTGAACAAAGGCTGAGCAGCAGACCCGCCCTTCAGTTCCTCTAGAACCAGCCACCTGACATCCTCGGCGAACCCTGCACCCTTCAAGATGCTCTGACGACTTCACGCACCAAAGACTGGGTTCCGAACACGAAGGTCTGCCCCATGGTGGGGTGGGGGGCGGCACTCCTCCTGTGCCAACAGCGTGCTTCTCACCGTTTACCACGCAGAGCCTTTTACTGCGGACCAGCCTTCCGAAGCCTGAGCCTGCTGAGAACAGCCAAGTGTCCCAAGCAGAGGAGCACACGAGGGCCTCCGGGCTGGGGAGTAGAGCTACGAAGCAGTATCTAGCCAGAGGCTGCTTCCCCTCCCCCGAGGAAAGTGCCCACGCCTCCCTGTCAGCCGCTGCGGAGCCCAGAGCAAGTTGCGGCTCCCCCCTCGGCCCCATCCAAGGCCCCGGCCAAACTTACAACAGAAGCGTTTCCAGTAGCCCTCATGTGACAGGCACACGGCTTTGGTTCGCACATCACATCAGCGGCTTCAAACCACGGCGCCTT
Organism: Delphinus delphis; assembly: GCF_949987515.2. Classification (NCBI taxonomy): domain Eukaryota; kingdom Metazoa; phylum Chordata; class Mammalia; order Artiodactyla; family Delphinidae; genus Delphinus; species Delphinus delphis. The sequence goes on along the minus strand of NC_082697.1, from coordinate 84,454,389 downwards.
CTGAACGTCACACAACCCGCCTCAGAAATTCCCAGCACGTGCCTCTGGCCACCACACGTTCTCAGCGGACCTGACCCCTCCACAGACACCTGGCTCACGTCAGGCACGGCCCCGCTGGTCCCGACCCAAACCCCCAGGGGCCCCCAGGGCAGCCCCTGCCACCAGGCAGCGTCTGGCTGGGAAACCTCTGCCTTTGGAGGTAATGCCGAGGGTAAATTTAAATACAATGTGGAAAACGGCGGAAACAGTAGAAAACCAGGTCTCAGCAGAAGCCCAACTCCCAGAAAAGTCACAAAGTAAACACGGGGATTCAAAAGGCCCTCAGATACAACGGAGAAGTAAAATGCTGTTTTGTACCCAGGGGTGAACCTTACAGGCTCTGTAAGGTCTGAAGCTTATACAATTCTGCTTTAATTAAGAAAGAAATAGAAAATTACAAATACGCAGCTGCTAGGTCCCCTCCCAGGGCCTTGGAAGAGAGCCCACTCCCTCCTTTTCTAGGGCAAAGTTAGCATCACGAAAATGGGGTAGAAAATGTAGGACAGACGGTGACTCTCTCCCTTCCAGTAACTGCTTCATAAGCCCAAAGAAGTCCCAGTAAACGCAGACCCTGATCTACTCGATCCGTTTTATCAGGAGGCTCTCTTCTCCTCACGGTCACTCCCTCTGTGGCCATCTTCAGAGAGGAACCACAGAGTGTGGCCATTGCTCATGTGTGCCCTTCCTCCACAACCACAAAACGCAGAGCACGGCCTCTCCGTCAAAATGGGCCAGATGCGTTTGTGCAAAGGGCAAGAGGAGTGCAGGAGTTTCCTACAGAGCCGAGCACACCCGGGGTCACCAGATCTGTTTTTTCGGAAGCATGACCTGCCTTTTCCTTTTCTGCTCAGTTCTCTCCTCTTTCACACAAATACTCGGAGAAACAGGGGCCCAAGGCTGTAGGTCGCTTGCTGTTGCTTCTCCTGGAGAATGTTTTTCTCTTGTTCTCAAGGAAGAGTCCGATTTCTGATGAAAACAAGCCCATGTCACAGCAGCGAGTGAGGTCACTGTGGGGCTGACCAAATGGGTGGAGGGACACGGCCATTCCAACACTGCAATGTGGGATCCATTAGAATTTCCACCAGGGCAGGAAGGGAAGAGGGTAGCTTCTCAGGCTCTGCCTTATCCCCACCGGCCATAAATCCTATCTTGACAAGTCAGAGTAACGCTTTTAAATACAAAAATAATTTAACCAGATTTAAATCTGACATGCTAGCCCCTTGAGAGGGGGCGGAATTTTTCTGCCAGCGGGATTAATGGCTGGCTCCTCTCTGGAATGAAGGAGAGGTGGCCTGTGCTAACGGGAGACACCTGTAACTAACCAGAGACACCTGTAATCACTGGTGGGCGGGGACTCAAAATTCTTTTCAGCAATTCAGATTAATCAAACACTTGACCAGGTGCTGGGAGCCCGAGTGTCTGGGTCTGCAGCCCCTCCCCAGCCCCAGCGACTGGCTCCCTAATGGGAAACAATCCAGTTTCTTCTGAAGGGTTCCCCAGGAGCCCCAGCTCTGCATGTTTCCTTAGATGCACTACTTGTCGAGCGGCTGGAAGTGGTACAGAAATAGCTGGGAGACAATGCTTTCAGCTGGCACACGAGTGGGGAACGCGCTGCTGTGTGAACAGGAAAACCGGGGCAGGCTGTGGGCCGGGGGATGTCCCCCCAACCCTGGAGGGAAGGTACAGACGCCGGCGCCTTGTGCCCACCTGCAGACCTCTCTCCAAGGGGGCCAGAGAGACTGAGGCCCGGGGGACCCCGCCGTTGAGGTGCCAGGCTCCAGGGGTTGCAGGGGGGCTGGCCGCAGCTGACCCCCTGGAACCCGCAGGCTGGGCCGCCCTCGCCCATGTAGCCAGCCTGTGGGACCCGCCCCCCGAGGCCGCGCCCGGGTCCCCCCCACCAGGAGAGCCGCCTGTTTCCATGGCAACCGGACAAGCGGAGCCTGGGTGGCCGGAGAAATGCCCCGTGCGGGCCCAGCTGCCCCAGCGCGCGCCCGCGGCCTCCCCGCCCGGCCAGCCTCTGCGCCCCGGAGCCCCGTACGCCACGGAGCGACCCCCGCCTCCGCTCCTCTCGCACCCCGCACTCACCTCCAACACAGCCCGCCGCCGCCGCCGCCGCCGCGTTCCCGCGCGGCTCCCACACCCGCCGTCAGCTGGAGCCCTTGCTCCGGACCCGCGCATGGCGCGGCGCCTCCTGCCGGCAGCCCAACAGACCAGGCGGGCCCTCGGGGGGGCGGGACCTATGTGGGCGGTGCCTCGTGCTGGGCGGAGCCGGCGGCTGGAAGAGGAGCGCTCGGGCTCCTGCTGCGGCCACCCAATAAATGGAGCGGGGCCTTGGGGAGGGGCGGGGCCTCCGAGGGACTAGCTACAGGCCCAATGGACTAGGATGAGACCTCGAGGGGGCGGAGCCTCCGGGGATGGTTGGGGCGATACGAAAAGGGCTGGGCCCTGGCTCCTCCTGCGGCCACCCAACGGTCGTACACAAGGCTTGGGAGGGGCGGGGCCTAGAGGGGGCGGAGCTGATGAGGGGTAGGGCTGAGCGCCTGCACCACCAGCAGACCAATTAATGGGTGTGAGCGTGGCCTTGAAGGCAGGGAAGGGCGGGGTTGGCTGCGGAGAGGCGGGGCTGTGCGGCGCACCCCCTAAGCTTCAGCTCAAGGGGCGGGGCCTATGCAGGGGCGGGGCCAGTGCTAAGCTCCGGGGCCACGTGCCAGCCTCAGGCTGGGGGCGGGGACTGGCAAATTGTTTTGTCCCCACCTTCTAGTCCCTAGGCGGACAAGGCCAAGGAAAAGAGGAAGCAGGTTAAGGCGAGCGAGCGCTGATGAGAAGGGGGCGGTACAGAGCTGTGACATATATGAACATCCAAAACACAGAAAGAGGACAAGGGTGGCAGGCTCCATCTCCCTTACAATCTGTCCCCCACCCAGCAGCCAGAGTCTTAAATGACAAATCAGATCATGGCACTCTTCTGCTTAAAACGATGCAAAACGGGGCCAGGTCAGCTCCGGGGCTCTGGCCCAACGGCCCTCCTCGGGTAACTTGTTTTAAAAGAAGTTCGTGTCCTTAGAGCTCACTTTGGCACCGGTCGTCGGGCTGGGGTTTCGCCTTGGAGAAAGGCTTCTCACAGACAGCTCCCTTTGTCTGCTCATGGTCTAGACCTGGGGGATTCACGTGGCCTCGGATAAAAAGATGAATTCTTGAATTCTGACCCTGAGAGTAAATCTTTTTGTTGACAGTGGTTGGGGTATAAAGTTATATGGTAATGACCCCAAATTTGCGAAGGGGAAAGTGGGGAGGAGGGAACAGACATTTACTGACCGCCTACTGTATGCCAGACTCTATGCCAGGGGCTTCACGTTGGTCATCTCATCTAAAGCTCCCATCAACTCTTGTGAGGCAGACGTTGTTACACCCAGAGAGGTCAAACAGCTAGAGGTAAAGCCAAGAATTGAGCCTTGGACTGTGTGATTAAAAAACATCCTTTCAGGGCTTCCCTGGTGGCACAGTGGTTGAGAGTCCGCCTGCCGAGGCAGGGGACACGGGTTCGTGCCCCGGTCCGGGAAGATCCCACATGCCGCGGAGCGGCTGGGCCCGTGAGCCATGGCCGCTGAGCCTGTGCGTCCGGAGCCTGTGCTCCGCAGCGGGAGAGGCCACAACAGTGAGAGCCCCGCGTACCGAAAAAAAAAAAAAACCTTTCAGGACTCCCCATAAACATGTACAACCTACCCCACTCTGAACCCAAAGAGGCAAATATCAGAGCTGGAAGGAGAGCCTGGGTTTAAACCTGTGTTTTCCTCCTAAGGCATTCCTCACCATGATCCTGTCGCAAAGCCCACCCCTCCCAGCAACCCTCTTCAGCAGGGGTTGGCAAACTCCCACCTGTGGGCCAAATCTGAGCTGCTGTTTTTGTAAATAAAGTTTTATTGGAACACAGCCACACCCCTTTGTGTATTGTCTAAAACTGCTTTCATGCAACAGAGACTTTACAGCCCCCAAAGCCTAAAATATTTAGTATCTGGCCCTTTACAGAAAAATTCACGGGCCCCTGCTCTTCAGGATCTAATGATGTCAACTATTTGCTATTACTACGCCGTTTCACACATCTCTATCTTTGCTCAGGCCACCCCCTCTGCCTTTTCCAAGGCTGCCATAACAAAATAGCACAGACTGGGGGCTTAAACGGTGGAAATTTATTTTCTCACGGTTCTGGAGGCTAGAAGTCCGAGATCAAGATGCCGGCAGGGTTGATTTCTTCTGAGGCCTCTCTCCTTGGCTTGTAGACGGTCAGCTTCTCCCTGCGTCCTCACACAGCCTTTCCTATGTGTGTGTCTGTGTCCTAATCTCCTCTTATAAGGACACCAGTCAGACTGGATTAGGGCCCACCCTAATGACCTCATTTTAACTTAATCACTTCTTTGAAGGCCCCATCTCCAAATACAGTCACATTCGGAGGTGCTGGGGGTTAGAGTTTCAATGTACGGATTTTAAGGAAACACAATTCAGCCCCTAACGCCAATCTTCATCACCTGGCTAATTTCTACTCATCCTTTAAGACTCAGATTAGGTGTTGCTTATGTAGTTGCTCCCCTCCAAAGTGGCCCACAGTGATTCACACCCTCTAGTTTTCACACCTGGGTGTAGTCCCCTCCCAGGTTGAACAGGGCTAACCTGTGTAAACAGTAAGACGTTGCCAAAATGACAGTGTCATTATAAAAGACCTGGCTGGGCTTCCCTCATGGTGCAATGGTTAAGAATCCGCCTGCCAAGGCAGGGGACACGGGTTCGAGGCGTGGTCCGGGAAGATCCCACATGCCCTGGAGCCACTAAGCCTGTGCACCACAACTACTGAGCCTGCGCTCTAGAGCCCACGAGCCACAACTACTGAGCCCGCGTGCCAAAACTACTGAAGCCCGTGCACCTAGAGCCCATGCTCCGCAACAAGAGAAGCCACCGCAATGAGAAGCCTGCGCACCGCAACAAAGAGTAGCCCCCGCTCGCTGTGACTAGAGAAAGCCCGCGCGCAGCAACGAAGACCTACTGCAGCCAAAAATAAAAAATAATTAATTTTTTAAAAAAGACTTGGCTTCTGCCCTTCTTGGACCATCCCCTCTGGAGGGAGCTAGCCGCCATGCTGGGAGGACACTCAAGCAGCCCTAGAGAAGTCCACATGGTGAGAAAACCAACGCCTCCCGCAAACAGATATCACCAACTTGCCGTCGGCGTGAGCCATCCTGGATGCAGGTCCCCCAGCCCCAGCAAAACCTTCAGAGGGCTGCAACCCTGACCAACATCCTGACTGCATCCAGGACCACCCAGCAAAGCTGCTTCCACATTCCCAACCGTCAGAAACTACGTGAGATGATAAATGTTTATTACTGATTTGCACCACTAAGTTTTGGGGCAATTTGTTATGCAGCGATAGACAAACGAACATCCCTTATCCAGAAAGGCCTCCCTGACCCCCAGACTTGGCTACATGCCCCTCCTCTGTGCTCCCACAGACTTTTATTTTTTACCTTTTTATTAACCAAGTCCAACTTTATCAAACCATGTTCCTTAAATGCAAATCAGATGTTGTTCCTGCTTGGCCTGGAGTCCTCTAATCGCTACCCTTCCTCCAGCTGGCCCCTGCGGACCACTCCACCTGCTCTCTCCCTCCACCACGGAGCCCCAGCACGACGAACTTCTGTTTTCGCACACATTAAGCTCGTTCCCTCCTCTGAAACCTTTCCCCTGCTGTGTCCTCTTCCCCAAATGCTTGTCCCGTTGTGTTGGCGTGGTGCCATTTTCCTCTCATTAAAACCCATCTCCACTATCATCTCCTGACCATTCTCATGGTGGCCACCCCTGTGGTCATTCTCTGTCTCATAACCTGTCTCGTTTAATTCACAGGCCTTTATCACTATTTTTGTGTGTGATATTTGTGTGTGATTTTTGTGTGTATTTAACACACACTAGGATTTCAGTTCTGTAAAGGCAGGCGCCTCATCTCTCTACTGCTACGCTTGGCACCAAATAGGGGCTCCATAAATATTTGTTATAAGAATAAACAAAGGAATGAATAGATTTCCACCTATCTCAACCTCTCACTCCCTCCCTCAACTGGAAGCTTCTCAAGGGCAAGTACTGAATTTTATTCATCTTCGTATTCCTGCACCTGCCCCACTGGCATGTGAGCAAAACAAGTTTTTGAACTGTGAGGTTAAATATCTTTGGAAATCCATGGGACAAAAATGGAGTGTTGAGCTGCCCTCTGTGGCCACCAGAGGGCGGCAGAGTCCTGGGACTCAATCTAGGAAAAAACCAAATGAGCCCAAAGGAAAAGCATCTGGTTAAGGTCAAAGGGCAGGTTCCCACGGGATGGCCGGTCCCGGGGCGGAGAGACTGGGCTCTCGGAGGCCAGGAGAGAGGAAGGGAAGGAGGCAGCAGGCACAGGGAGGACGTTAGATCCCAGCCTTTCTTTCAGAGACTGTTACATCCGCATCCCTAGAAGGGGCTGGAAACAAGTGGTTTAACGCTCAGGTTTCATGCTCAGTGATGTCGGCACCACTACCCAGAATGCCAGTGCTTCGGGCCTGGTCATTCCCCGTAGGCTCATCTGGCAAAAGCTCTGCAAGTGTTATTTTTCGTCCCACATCCTCTGCTGAACAACTTCCAGTTGACAGTGAGTACCTCCCGGCACTGGTAACGTGTGGGACGCCAGGACTTCAGAGTTGTATCGTTACCCACCCGGGTCCTTGGGCTCTTGAAGCAACAGAAATTGACAAGAGGCCAGACGAGGAGTTCAGGCCAGGCTGCCGCACAAGGGAGTGAAAGCAAGTAACGGTTGGGGGAGGGGCAAGGGGCGGCTTAGGTGGGCTGCCCACCCCCTTGGTGGTGCAGGGAACATGCCCTGCTTTTGCTCCAGGCGGCTCAGAAGTGGCAGTTGGTTTGTGGCCTTTTTGTATCTCATTGTTCCTAATTTGCCCCGTTTGCGCATGCCTGCAGTTATTTTTAGTCCCTTTTAGTTTCTTTGTATTCTGTTGCTTGAGGAGACCCTTGTCCAGGTGCCAGCCCTTCAGCAGAGGGTCCCAGCCTAGCTCAGTAGGGGGTGCCAGAGCTACAGAGTAATATATAGGGTGCCAGGACCACCCCATTAAAATAGATCACGATGTCAAGTTACTTTACCTTTTTTTTTTTTTTTTTTTGCGATACGCGGGCCCCTCACTGTTGCGGCCTCTCCCGTTGCAGAACACAGGTTCCGGACGCGCAGGCTCAGCAGCCAGGGCTCACGGGCCCAGCCGCTCCGCGGCACGTGGGATCCTCCCGGACCGGGGCACGAACCCGTGTCCGCTGCCTCGGCAGGCGGACTCTCAACCACTGCGCCACCAGGGAAGCCCAAGTTACTTTACCTTTTAATGCCAGGTCTGTTGTAAAGAACTTTGAATCACGTTTAATTAACTGTTAAAAATTTTAGGCTGGGTGGGATTTAAGAAATCATCTACCCCAGTGATTAGGAAACTTTTCAGTTCTAGTTTCTAGTGCTCTTGGGACTGGGAGTATGTTGAAAAGTTATATTTCAAGCCATGTAGGTATCAGGATTAATTTCATTAGCCAAAAACATGACCATGTGATAAACACAAACTCACAAATATGGGCAAATATGGCCTCAAGAAAACATACTGTGGAAGAACCAAGTGTCAGACCCTTGGTTGGGTCTGACATTTCCATGAAAATTAATTTTTTTATTGTTTACTTGATATGTTACCTGGAAGCATTTTTTTAGAAGGTACCATTTGGCTTATGATGTATGTTTGCAAAAAATAATTAAGATGGAGAAAATACTACATATTAACTTCTATTTTTAACTGAGACTTGAGAACACGTGGCCATTTTTCAAATTGGGGACGAAAGAGCTTGGTCCAGCTGGACATATTTTTCTAGTACCCAAGGAAAGAAATGTGTGAGCGCCCCTGATGTAATCCACCGTCTGCACTGATGTGGAACAGAAGCCAGGAGAGGCTAAGGGACTTGTCCAAGATCACAAAGTTTCATTACCAACAGATTATTCCTCCCTTGTAATATAGCACATTCAAAAACGTGGGCAAGCAGGAGAGTAGGGAGTTTTCACAGTGATTACTTCTGGGCCACGGAGCTTGTGGCAGATTGCAATTTCCAAAGATAGCCACGTCAACACACCCACAGCAGTACCTACCCCATCCCACACAGTCTTCTTACTCAGGACCCTCCTGAACCAGGTGTGGGCAGGAGGTCTGCCTTCCCTCCCCTCGGTCTTGGCAGGATCTTTTTGGCTGGGTCCAACAACAGAACATGGCAGCATGGACGATGCAAACTTCCAAAGCTAGGTCATAAAAGACATTATGTCTCCTGCCTGCCTCGTTCTCGGGACCCAGCCACAATGTTGTAAGGAAGCCCAGGCCACGTGAGGAAGACGCTTGTGGGTGTGTATTAAGTATGTCTTTTCTTCCGATGTTTTGACATATGGGGCCTTTGGGACCATGGGGAGACTGCCCCTTGCAGAGTGGAGATAGTAAACCATCCCTAGAGCTAGTAAACAGTTCACCTGTGAGCACACCTTGCATATGCAAATCAACCCACCTGGAGACCACACCTCCCCACCTTCTCTATTGGACTTTTATACTCTAGGCTAGTATTCCCAGTCCTCGTTACCCCAGTAAAATTACCACATGAATAGGGACAGCGCCTACGCCCCAGAGCCCACTGAAATGATTCAAACTAGCCAATACCAAGACTGCTTATACTGCCTCTCCCATTGCTTCCCAGGAAAACCACAATAAAGGCTCTGGCCCACATCCCCCCCGCTCCCTCTGCCTCCTGACCCACCCTGCTGCTTCCCTGTGTGGCCCTGCCTGGTATCACAGGCCCCCTTCTCTTGGGAATCTGTGAGTAACAAACTGTCTTTTCAGTGGCAGCCATCTCCTGATCTTTTGGCCTCACTATACCTGAATAACAATAAAATCTACGTTTTAAAGCAGGGTGTTTGGCCAAGCTCCCCAGTGAGGGCTATAGTTGGCTCCCAGCATCAACCACCATGTGAGCGGATACACCTTCGGAGGAGTCTCCTCTCCAGCTCAAGCCCAGATTCTGAATTCCTGACTGACAGAAGCCATGAGAGGCATTGATGATTATTTGTTGTTTTAAGACCGTATTTTAGGATAATTTATTAGACAGCAATAGACAGCTAATACAGGGTTTTTACTTTATACTTTTCTAAATATTCCAAGTTTTCTACAACGAACAGTGGCTGCTTTTATAAAAAGATTCGACCCATGTTATTTTTAAGAAGACAACTGGGCAAGCATGAGGCATCTTGAATTTTTATTTATTTAAGTTCTTTCTACTCCACTGGAGACAATCACATTCACCAGCAGGGTTATTCTTCTTAATACAAATGTTTATCAAATATCTTGTTAATACAAAAATGGCAAAATCTCACAACCACAGAAAGGGTCCAATACCAGCAGGACAGTTTTTAAAAGTCATGCCACAAATGCCCATCTCAACACTGTAGACACGATAGGTGTATAAAAGTCAGTAGGTAAGACAATCAGAGCTCCTGTTCCCCCCTCAAGAAAGGCCTTAACAAGCAGCAGGACCTACACCTGCACAGAAGTAGGCAGATTCCTCTTGAAACCTGGTGGCAACGAGGCCCCAGAAGGACATTAAGAAGATGCCTTCACCTGCTGCCCCAGAGCTCAGCCCTCGGGAGCAAGACAGCCCAGCACCATGGGAGGAGGAAGATGCAACACCCAAGGACCACGACCTGGATCCCAGGCCCTGCCCCGCTGGACCACCCTGGGCAAATCACTTAGCCTCTCTGAGCAGTCTCAGTCTCCCCGTGTAATCTGCAAACAGTAATTTCATCTTGCCAGGTTTTGCAGGGAGAAATATATGAGAACACGGATGAGAATGAGCACGTTTGTGATTGTGTGTATCTGACCCGTTAATTATGAAGAGGGGACGGAACACAGAAAAGTGTCCATAGGGTGAAGGCTGCAGCTCACTGGTAAACCAGCTTCCAAAAACGTTAAGCTCTGGGGTGCAGCCTTTGCCGATTTCCACGGTGTAAATATTCCCACCCTGACCAGTCTCACACGAGCCACGGTTTAAGGACTTTCCAAGTTCCTGAATACCTAGCATTCGGTCTCCAGGGCGCCACACGCATGTAAAGCACACCGGTGCCCTCTGTGACTTCTCACCTCCCACCGGCGGTTGACAGTGTCAAACAGGGTGGCGTCTGCAGCACCCCCTCCACAACCCGCACGCATCTCCCTCCTGTGCCACCAACCAGACCACCTGCAGGACAGACACACGCCCCTCCCTCCTCCACAGCTCACACCTTACGCCAGGGTTGACTTTTCCTAACCTCCCAGATAATCCAGCTCTCTGGCGGCACCCAGGCAGGAGGTTACTGGATGCCCAGACTCCCTCGGGGACAGGGACAGTGGCCAATTGTAGGAAATCATCAGCCCAATGACAGCAGGAAGGTGGCGGCCAGGACTGGGCAGCCCGAGAGCAGGAAACAAATTTCACCTATCGTCTTCGTGTGGCCTAAAGAAAACACGCTCAATATGAGGGAAAACTTTATGTCGAAAGATCCTCATCACAGAGCTATGTTTATCACCTGAATTAAAAGCACGATTAGAGAAATTGTGGTGGGCTTCCCTGGTGGCGCAGTGGTTGAGAGTCCGCCTGCCGATGCAGGGGACACAGGTTCGTGCCCCCGTCCGGGAGGATCCCACACGCTGCGAGCGGCTGGGCCCATGAGCCATGGCCGCTGAGCCTGCGCGTCCGGAGCCTGTGCTCCACAACGGGAGAGGCCACAACGGTGAGAGGCCCGCGTACCGCAAAAAAAAAAAAAAAAGAAAAGAAATTGTGGTACACCCACTCAATGTAGACTTTTAAAATAATGTTTATAAAGGGCTTGAAATAATAAGAAAAAATACTCAGAAAGTTAAGAAAAAAGGTAGGGTGTAAAGGTGTCTATAGCAAGAGAAGAAAACACCGAAGTTTAAAAGTACACATTGAGTGGAGAGAACAGAAAGAAAAAGGTGAGTGGTTGGTTACCTGAGGCAGACACTGTCAACTATTTTCTACCTGTCTAGCGTTTTCTGAAATTTTTATAGTAAGTGTATATTTTTTCCAAAGCTTTTATTGATACTTTATTTTAAATGTATTTATTTTTGGCCGCGTTGGGTCTTTGTTGCTGCGTGCGGGCTTTCTCTAGTTGCGGCAAGCAGGGGCTACTCCATCGCGGCGAGCAGGGGCTACTCCATCGCAGCACGCAGGCTTCTCATTTCAGTGGCTTCTCTTTGTTGCGGAGCATGGGCTCTAGGTGCATGGGCTTCAGTAGTTGTGGTGCGTGGGCTCAGTAGTTGTGGTTCACGGGCTCTAGAGTGCAGGCTCAGTAGTTGTGGCGCATGGGCTTAGCTGCTCCACGGCATGTGGGATCTTCCCGGACCAGGGCTCAAACCTGTGTCCCCTGCACTGGCAGGCGGATTCTTAACCACTGCACCACCAGGGAAGTTCAGTAAGCATATATTTTTATAATGAAAACATCTTTAAGGAAACAACCCCCTTCCAAGTCACTTGGGTATGTACTCCCGCAAATGAGTCTCAGGGTCCCTCCTCAAGGCCACCCTGACACGTGAAGACCTTGTCTGTTTCACCGGGGTCCTGTTTCCTTCACCCTGGGGGCTGCAGACCCACTCAGGGCAGAGGCAAAGCTCGCTACAAACTTGAGTTGGAAAAACGAGCCCGAGAGCCTCCCGGGAGTGCTCCGAGGTATCTTCCGACGTGCAGAGACACCAAGAGTAAAGGCCAGGGCGGTCAGTGTCCCCGCGGCCCCTGGTAGTGAACTTGCCGCTTCCGGCCCCAGATGTAAAGTGACCTAGACTACAGGAGGCTCCCTCGCCAAGGCTTCCCAGCCTCAGGGAGGAGGAGGTGGGCCCCAAGCCAGACCAAGCTCAAAGTCGCCCGTTCCTCCCAAGCACGTGTCTGAGCACCTACTAAGCGCTGGGCGCTCTGCTGGGCACTGGGCATTGCCAACAGTCGACGGCCACGGGGCCTGCCCTCAACATCGAGAGGGCACCCCAGACCACTGCTCACACCCCTCCTGCCTCTCTGTCCTGCCCACGTCTCCAGGTTCAGCTAAAATGGGCTAAAATTAGATAGCATTGGTCTACGATAAGGACCGCTGACAGAGCGTCTCCAGATGTAAAGCAAAGGGGACAACTCCAGATCCAGCCCTGGTTCTTTTTTTTGGCGGTAGGCGGGCCTCTCACTGCCGTGGCTTCTCCCGTTGCGGAGCACAGGCTCTGGACGCGCAGGCTCAGCAGCCATGGCTCACAGGCCCAGCCGCTCCGCGGCATGTGGGATCTTCCCGGACCGGGGCACGAACCCGTGTCCCCTGCCTCGGCAGGCGGACTCTCAACCACTGCGCCACCATGGAAGCCCTTACCCCTGGCTCCTAACCACGTTTAGTCTGGGCCCACGGGCCCCCCAAGACCCTTCCAGGGGGTTCCCAAAGTCAACCTGTTTTCATCACGATCCTACGACATTATTTGCCTCTTTCCCACCCATGCTTTCACGCAAAGCTCTCCAGAGGCTACGGGATGGGTGATGTCAGAAGCCACAGAGCCAAACGCAAAAGCAGACGGGAGACTCGGGGGCCCTCCGTTAAGCCAGACGTTCAAGAGATTTGCAAAAACACAAATGATGCCACTCTTCCCCCTAAATCTTCTTGTGTTTGGAAACAATACCGTTATCTTTAATAGAAAAATGTTACTTATGTTAACGTGTAATGAGTTTATGAATTAACAGGCATTTTAGAATACTGTCGGGTTTAATTTCTCATCCTGTATGATGAATGTTCATAGATAGAGCCCATAAACCAAAGTTCTTTGGTGTCCTCAGTGGTTTTTAAGAGTTCAAAGGGGTTCCAAGACCAGTTTGAGAACCACTGATCTACCAGCATTATCCAATAGAACTTTCGGCCACGATGGAAATGATCTATGGCTAGGCTGTCCAGAAAGGCAGCCACTGGCCCCGTGGGGCTACTGAGTACTTCTGATGCGGGTAGTTAATTGACTTAAAGAGCCACCTGCATTTAACAGCTACCATCCCGGACAGCATTGCTGTTGACGATGTCTCTTATTTCTCTGTCCATTCGGGATTCTTTATTTCTACTTTCCCTTCACAAGTTACTTAACCTCTCTGAGCCACAGTCTCCAAATCAGTGAAATGGGCTCATACCTACCTCCCAGAGTGACGGTAAAGACCATGGAAATCACACAGGACTTGGGACTGAGCTAGGAAAAATCAGTGACAGGGCCCAGTTTAAGGCATGGCCTTGTGTATAAACGCAGGCTGCTGGGAGGGTTAACGTGAAACCACATGAAAAAGAGACAGCGAAAAGCAAGAGCACTGGTTAGGTCCCCAGCCCCTGGACACGAGTTCTGTCCCCTGGAGAACCTCACCACTAACAAGCAGGGCCGGGCCTCAGAGAAGATGAGCTCCAGAGCAGGGCTTCTGGAACCAGTGTCCAAACCACCCGGGAGTTTGCTGGAAGTTCAGGCTCCAGAGTTCCAACTGCCCTTCCACCATGACCCGCTGGCTCAGCATTCCGGGGAGTGGGTGGGGATCTGGGGTCTGCAGTTTAGCATCTCCCTGGGTGGTTTTCTGCAGTTCAGCATCTCCCTGGGTGGTTTTCTGGCCAAACCCTAGGGCTGAGAACAGCTGCTCTGACTTCTTCCAGCGAAGCCGTGGCCTTGGCCCCGCAGTTAACAGGACAGGGCGGTTCCATACACCAATCGCAAGCTCCATTTTACAGATGAGGAAACTGAGGCACAGAGAATGAGGACCGGCCGGGGGCCTTGCACGCAGGCCAGTGTAGGGCTGGACTGGCTCCAGATTCCTGAGACAAAACTTCTGTGTGTCTCGGTGACAGGCCTGACCCCAGGTTCCTTCCGAGCTGCATCCCTGGCCAGCCTCCGAGAGGAACACCACCGGGAAGCAGGGGGTAGTGGTGTGCTGGGCCTGGCTTGTACGCATCTTCAGGAACGTCACTCCGGTAGGGTGAAACGGGCCATTGTGGGGGAAGGGGGGTTGGTATTTACACCATGGAAATTGGCTGCAGGCCAGGGTGTGGGGTTTTTTTGGTTTGTTTTTAATTATTGTTAAAAATTTTGAGCGTGGCTTTCCTCCCTGGAGGAAAGACTTGGGGGTAGTGGGTTTCCTTGGAAGCAGGAGATCTGCTCAAGGGACGTGATGGTTGGGGGTTAGAGAGTCCTGGCTTCAAAGCTTCGCTCTGCCGGTTCGAAGCTGGGTGCCCTTGGGAAAGTCGCCAAACCTCCCTGTGCTTTGGTTTCCTGCTTTGTAAGACCAGCCAGTAATCCTCGCCTCACTGGGTGGGAGTGAGGGTGCATGTCCGTCAGTGGAGAGAGCATCTCTAAAGCCACTGGCACAGAGACCGGCCCCCGGGAGGAGCGCCCTGCAGGTAAGCCCCCGCCTCCCTCAGCTTCCTGCTCCTCCCGTGAGTACACCTGAGCAGGTGTGCACATGTGGAAGTGGCTGCTGGGGTTTCCACGGGCACCTTCCAGACCCCACAGACCCCGCGATGCTATTCCCAGAGCCTACATCTCAGCATCTGGTTACACAGTACGTGGCAGCAAATTTGACAGGTGCCTTTCTGACCAGGTCTCTAGACCCATCTCCCAGCCTCTGAGCTCCACCTGCCCCTCTGAGCACCCGTGGTGCCTGAAGTCAGCGTGGGTCTGTGGGCTGCCTGAGCAGCCCCTCCGCGTGTTCCCCATGGAGGCCCGGGCCCCAGTGCCGGCGCTCAGGCAGAGCTGCAGCAAAACATTCAGAACACTCTGGCTTTGGCAGACAGGTCTGGAAAAGAGCTGGCTAAGCTGAAGCCCAGGACTGCCACCTCCTAAGTCACCCCACTGTGCGGGGTACCGCAGAGCTCCAGATCCAGGCCCACCTGCAAGTCCCATCTCTGTCCCCCTCCCCGCCAGGGCTTTCCTAGGGTTCTTTCCCAGCCTGAGCCCGAGGCTGATGGAAAGGAGGATGCTCAGCCCTGTTCCCAGCATACGTTCAATTTCCAATCAAGACAGAAAGGCAGCTCTGGTCTATGATATTGATTTCAATCCCTCCCTGGCCTGAGGGGCTGGTGGCCCTAGGGACAGCCCGGAGCAAGTCCTGCTCTGGGCCTTTCAGGGAAACCCTGCCGGCTGGGGACCAGGCCTCCACCAGCAAGCGCGCCTGCTCTGGTTTGTCCCGACCATGGCCAACAGATTAACTAAGCAGGTGGTCAACTGCAGGCCTGGCCGCCAGCACGGGGTGCCATGGACGTGTGCTGTTGAAATGGGAGCCTCTCCCCACCCACTTCACCTCCAGCCTCCGCATCAGCTCCCACCCCTCATTGCGCCCCGGCAGTGCCCAGCTCAGGAGCACTTGCCAAAGTGCCCGGAATGTCAAACAGGCCAGTCCGCTGCCAACTGCTCCCCTGGCTCCTTGGGGCAAAACAGCCGCCATGCTGGGTCGTCCTGGCACATGACAGCTTCAAGGAAGAGGGAGCTGGCGGGCATCTGAATTTCCAGTGTCGTGACCTCTCCACTCCACATGCCCAGGGCACAGCCTAGAATGCTCCTGGGACAGGGCCTTACCTAAGAAGAGACGGGCCTAAGGAACGTCTTTTCCTTTCCTGCAATGTTCGTGATATATCTGGAGGAGGTCCAGGGTCTAGGCTTGGATTAAATGGAATCCTGGGAAATTCACTCTCAGAATGATGCTGGGGAAGAGAGACAGTTCATGGGAAGCAGGTCCTGAATTGGAATGGGGGTGGGGGAGTGTGGTCAAGGCCGCACAGAATACCCAGAATACTCTCCAGTGTCCTCACCAGCCTGTCCACAGTCAGAAATTCCACCATTAGTGATTCATTCCTTTGGGTAGCACAGGCTCTGTCCCCTCATTATCATTAGCAGGGGTTGCCTTCCAACCAAGGGAGCTAATTAGGACACCAGGCCTGATGTTTTACAGTCATTATCTTGCTGAATCTTCAAGCAACCCTGCAAGGTGTAGCCTTATCACACCCATCTTACAGCAGAGGACACTGAGGCCCAGAGAGGTTAAGGAATTGGCCCAAGCCCTCAGCAAGGGGGCGATGCCGCAATTGGTCCCAAGTCTAGCAAGACGCAGTCCCTCCCTCCAGGAGCTCCTGGGTTGGGTGGCAGGTGCAAGTACCAGGGTGACAAAGGACAGGGCTCCGAGTGTGGGCAGGTGAGCCCAGGGGCTTTGGGGAAGCAGAGGAGGGAGCCCCTAAGTCAGAGGAAGGTCGGAAGTTCTTCAGTGCTGATGCCCGAGTAGGGCTTTGAAGGATGTGTAGGAGTGAGTTGGGTGAATGACGGGTGAACAGAGTTCCCATCAGAGGAACCGGCACCCCAAAAGGTGTGGGAGATAACAGGGCAGGCTGTCTAGGGGAAAATGTAAGACCCAACACCCAGGAGGAGGAACAATGAGACGCAGGTATCAGAGGAGTTCAGCGGGGGTTGGGGGGCCAGTAAAGAGAGCCCAGGTCAGTGTCCCAAGCACCCAGCATTGGCCCTGTCACGGGGCTTTGGTCCCCATCAACCCCTTGATGACGGGACTGTCATCTCGCTTGCCATGCCCCGCTTTGGGAGCTTTCCTGAACAGCATCCCAGGACCCACGTGACCCCTCCCCACCTCAGGCTCAGGCAGAGGTCAGGTCACAGTGTCCCTGCCCCCAACCAGGGGCAAGCCTTGCCCTCCAGCCTGCCCTTCCCCCGCAAAGCTTCCCCTCCCCCCCAACTCCAACCCTGACCCCAAATGATGAGAAGTACTTGGTGGACTCCACAGGGCAGGCGTGCAGAACAGAGGCAGCTTCCAGGGTCTGGGAGTGTCAGTGTAGACACACACACACACACACACACACACACACACACACACACACACGCAAGAGGACAGAACATCCCCAAGGCATCTCCCAGCTCAGAACCTGCCTGCCTGAGGAATGTGTCGGACGATTTAATACCGGCTTGGATGTGGGATTCCAGCTGCCGGAGTCCTGAAATACCCTGGAATGTACGAGAACTAAGCATAAGGCATCTTGTCTTTGCCCACTTGACTCTGGTTGGGAGTCGTAGAATGAAGCCTGTAGAATGAGACCGATCTTGACCCAGAGAGTCTGAGATTCCAGGTCAGACCCCGGATCTAGGCCTGGATCCCTCCCAGTAAACGTCCCTGTGCCGGGTACAGATCGCTGGCCCAGCCCTGGGAGGGGGCCGAGGATAGGCCCCTGGAAGCCTTTTCTTTGGGCGACTGGGGGATTCAGAGGCTGGGGTGACCCAGTCACTCTGCCCAGATCCCTATCAAATTAGCCGAGGCCTTCTCTCTAGGGCTCATCGGAGGAGACTCCAAGGGCCGCTGATGGGCACCCGGTAAGAATCTGAACCACAAACCCTAAACCGGGAGCAAGTACACAAGTTCTTGGGGTCTGCCTGCCCCTCCCCATTCCCACCCCACCCCCAGTGAATGGCTCTCATAATTTCTCTGGACTTTTCGGCATGAGAACAAATGGCCAAGCGACAGCTTTCCCATCCCCAGCCACCCATTCCTCTGCACTGAGAACCAGCTATGGTGCAGTAGAGCGACAGGGGCTGCTCTGGGTACACTCGGTCTCCCCCCACGGGCCCAAACCGGCCCCTCTAGGGGATAAGCCTGCTCCCTGACATGGAGACACTGAACTGGTCTGGCCATGACCCCAGTGCAGAGCACACGGGGCAAGCAAGGCCAAGAGGTGCCATCATGAGTGCCAAGTCGATTGGTAGTGGCTTCCCAGAGCAGTCTTGGGAAGGATCCTGATACCACGCCACGCTGCAGTTGATTGGTGATGTCTGCCACGGTCGTGGATCTTCACCAGCCCTGATCTACAAGCTGGGTGACTTTCCCTGAGCAGGGGACAATTCCCCAGCCAGGACTTTGGTAGCAGAGAAGGAGGCCCTGGCCACCCAGGTATAACTAACCCACTAGACTCCCTGATAGATTTCTCAGGACCTTATAGGAAGCTCATATTGGCCCATCATTCCTCAATTGGCCAGGACCACGTCTGCCCCCTTTTCTGACGATGTTGTATTAGGAAACATTTGTCTAGAATAGAAACACATTACAGGGTTAATTTCTCCTCTGTAAAAATGATTAAATGCTTTCGTTCTCACCTAGGACCCAAGGGGTGGTCTGGCTGTCACCAGAAGTAACCTTGGACCCATCAAAAAGCTCTACCCATAGGAGGGAAGACGGGGGGCCTGGGCGCTGGGCGCTGGGCTCAAGTTCACAGAAGCACTCCCTGTGATGCTCTGCTCCAAAAGCCTAAAAGTCCTGTGCAGGCTGACACCTCATTTGGACACCTTGGCCTGCAGGGTGCTGGGCAGATACAGGTACCTCCAGATGGCATAGTAGTGGGTACCAGCACCAAATGCCACAAAGAGATGCCAGATGGCGTGGGCAAAGGGGATCCTCCCGTCACTCTTGAAGAACACCGTGCCCAAGCAGTAGAAGACCCCTCCGGTCACCAGCTCCCAGATGCCCTCGGTGTTGGGCTGTCGGCAAGGACAAGGGTGAGCACAGGTCAGACGAGCAGCCAGCAAGACCAGAATCACCCAGCCATTCCCCCACCACCCAAGGCGAGAAGACGCGTGGACGGTGAGGCAGCCCAGAGCCCCAGGCGGGGCATCTCAACACAGTGACGTCATCAGTTCTCCCCAAATTCATTCTCCAGTGTAACGCATTTCTATCAAAATCTCAAAGAATATGTTCTAGCTTTGTTATCTTTTCTAAAAAGCAGTCTATCTGGGTGTATCCCCAAAGAAGTGAAAGCAGAGACTCAAACAGGTACTTGTACATCCAAGTTCACAGCAGCATTATTCACAGTAGCCAAAAGGTGGCAGTAACCCAAGTGTCCATCACGAGAAGAACGGATAAACAAAGCGTTATTCACGTTACTTTATACAATGGAATATTATTCAGCCTTAAAAAGGAAGGAAACTCTGACACATGATACAACATGGACGGACCTCAAGGATGTTATGCAAAGTGCAATCAGCCAGTCCCAAAAGGACAGATACTGTAGGATTCCATTTACGTGAGGTCCCCGGAGGAGTCAAGATCATAGTCAAGAAGTAGAAGGGTGGCGCCTGGGGGGCTGGGGGTGGGGGAGGGGAGTTAGTGTGGAACGGGGACAGAGGTTCAGTTTGGGACGATGAGAAAGTTCCGTGGATGGATCGTGGTGACGGATGCACGACAAGGCGAAGGTACTTCACGCCCCTGAATTGTACTTAAAAGTGGTTAAGATCATAAATCCTACGCATATTTTATCACGCTTTTTTAAAGTAATACATACTCACGGCGAAAAATTGTAGAGAAAAATGAAGTGCAGCAAGAAAAAGGCAGCAGTCCCAGCCCTCTGAGGTGCGCACCATTAACACCTGGGTTTCTGTTGGTTATGGGGGCTCAACGAACAGGAGGGACGGAGGGAACGGGGAGTAAGAAGAGCCCACTGCCCCCTCTCCCTGAGCCCACTTCCCGCAGGTATCACCGCTCACCACCAGTAACGGTGTCTGCCGGTATCCTTCCAGAATTGTCTAGACACGCACGATATACCTACGGTCTGCACTTCATATACATGTACGTGTGCAGAGGAACTAATCATTTTAGAAAAGGGGGCTCGCACCATCCCTGCCGTCCTGAGACATCCGTTCCACGACAGAGTCTTGTGGAGATCAGGCTACATCCCCACGCGGAGGTCCATGCCAGTCTTTGGAACAGCTGGGTAGTATTTCATTGAACATACGTATAGTCACGCACCCAGTTCTCAAGCGGTGATACCTGAGTATTAAGGACATGTTACAGTAACACTTCCCAGTGCTTACTGTGTGCCAGGCCTCGTACACAGCGCAAGGGGCCTCACGTGAGGTAACTCATGCCATCTTCACAGCAATCTCACGAGGCAGGGTGACTATGTGACAGGCACGGACACACGCCCACGACAACATGCCAAGTGAGAAAAGCATGTCGTAGAACAGTGTGATCCCATTTTTGTAAAAGAAGAACAAACAAGTCGATACGTCCGCATATCCACGTAGACTTGCCTATAGATAAAAAATGGAGGGAATTCTCTGGCGGTCCAGTGGTTAGGACTCAGCGCTTTCCCTGCCAGGGTTCAGTCTCTGGTCAGGGAACGAACATCCCGCAAGCCAAGTGGTGCAGAAAAAAAAAAAAATGTAAGAGATACACAACGAACCATTAATGGTGGTTGCACCTGGGGCGTCACATTGGGGAGGGGGTGAGAGGGGGATTTCAGCTCTTTTATACGTTTTCAGACAGGACTTATTTTTTGCGGTGAGTATGTATTTAAATATACACTTACAATATATGTATATATGTATTTAAATTATGTAATACATAATTTGATGGATATTATGTAATTAATAGATACAACTTAAACGTACATATTTAAACAAGTAAACTTGGCGGGGGGAAGGTAATCTGTAAAAATACATACAAATCGCAGGGAAAATGTTGAGTAGGAAAACTAACGGGGAGAGATTTCACTGCCAAGTATTGAGATGCAACAAAAGCTAAAATAAGTGACATGGTTTGGCACTAGTATAAGAATAGGCCAACTTGTGAAACGGGACCCACGTACACGTATATGAAGCTAACATATGATAAAAGGAACATTTTTAAATGGTAGATAAATAACTGCCTAATCGTTTGGGGAGGAATCACCACATACATAAGAAACGGCGGTGGGAATACAGAGTTTAAAATTAAAAATTAAACCGTAAAGGAAACAGGAGAAAATATAGGTAAATACTTATGTAAACTTGGGAAAGGGAAGACCTTCCTAACCATAACACTTAAGGTAAAGCCATAAAAGTAAAAAAAAAAAAGGAAAAAAAAACATGCTAGATTTGACTACATACATTTTCTTTAAGAGCTATGTATGGATGCTAACACACTCAGAAATTTTTCACTTCAAAATATTTTCAACTTTAAAATAAACCACTACTCATAGATAAGAGATTAATTTAGACAAAGATCAATGCCTCAAATATATATAATGTAATGTCATTTAAATTTATAGGATACGTTATTTATTGGTCATTTCAAACAGATAACAGTCAATTTTAATTTTGGGGAAAAAAAAGAAATATCTATTTAAACACAAATTCCTCCAGCAAGATCTATAGGACATACGTCCTTTCTTCTTTCGAAATAATTTTATTAGCTATAATTGACGCACCATAAAATTCACCCTTTTAAAGTTCACAATCTAGTGCTTCTCGACTACATACATTTTTAACATCTGCCAACAATAATCATTTAAAAGTAAGAAGCTGTTACCTGGCCTAGGGAGGTACCAGCAGGCTGAGTTGACCGTGCCCATTTGACAGAAGGGACAACTGAGGCTCAGAGAGGAAAGGGGATCCACCCACGGCCACACAAGCTGCTGCTCTTCCATGGCTGGGGCCCTGAGGCCTCTCCCTGCAAGGCTCTCCTGCTCACAGGGCGAGGTGGTGCAGCCCAAAGATCCCGATACTCGGGGTTGGAGGTTACGGGGCCACATCCCAGCTCAGCCCCTTGAGGGCTGCATGTCCTTGGGCCAGTCACCTTCTCTCTCAGAACCTGAGCATCCTTGTTCATAAAACGGAGGTGGTCACATCCATCTCCAAGGACGCCTGGGGCGGGGAAGTAAGGTCCTGTGAGCAAGCTTCCTGCACGTCACAAGGGCTCAGGACGCACAGTAAGGAGGTCAACCTTCACGTGTCAAGAAGCAGCTTAGGGTGTGGAAGCATCAGAGGGGGTGTCAGAAGTCTGAGACTTGGCTCTGCCTCCATGGCCACCTATGTTATTATTATAGATTTAGTTTAGCGATCGGGTGCTTACTCTGCTCCAGGCACCATTCTAATCACTGTCCATGGGTTTTTCTTACTTGAGCCCTAAATAGGCGGGAACTGGAGCCCCGAGGGACTAACGAACTCATTGGAGGTGAAGCAGAGAGAGGAGGTGCCGTAGAACCGGGGAGCCGAGCCCTGGGGTGACCTGCACGTTCTCCTGCCTCAGCCCGCAAGTCACGCTGACCCCGGGCCTCAGTTCCCTCGTCTGCCAGAGGAGAAGGTTCAACCTGACAATCTCCAGAGTCACTGTGAGTCCCCGCCAGCCAGACCGGAGGCCCCACGCCGGGTGGGGGCAACTTACCATGGAAAGGATGACCAGGGCGGGGAAGAAGCCCATGACGACGTAGCAGAGCAGCTCCACGAGCTTGTACCTGCCAGGAAGACAAGCCATCTTGGCCTCAGGACAGCCTCCCCACGAGGGACAGCTCCCCGCTCGGGTTAGGAGGGGACACCCTGGCCGGAAGCATGACTCCGCCCTCTGCCCAGCACTCCTGGGCCCAGATTTCATCCAGCTACACCCAGCAGGTGCTGGCAGAGTTGGGTGGCCATGGGAGGGTCTGTTTCCCTCTCTGAGACTTGGTTTCCACATCCATGAAACGGCATTTGAGGATTGCAAATGCTGGGTGTAGCATGCCTGTGGGTGCTTCCCATGTGCAACCCAGGGCAGACATTACTATTCGATCCCCGCACCTTTCCGCACAAGGCCCAAGCAGCCACTCTCCATCCATCTGAGTGGCTGCACCAGCTGACACCTGTTTGCTGTCCCTGGAGTTTCCAGGAGTCTGTTATTCCCTTTGGCTTCAGCTCTAGCTCTGCTTCTTTCCCACACTTAATCCCTCCCAGCTTGTCACTCAGCAGGATGGAAGGAAGTGGGCAGCCCTGAGAGCCTCTCCCCCTTATCCGCTAACACAGCTTCGGGAAGGCAGGTAATACCTGACATCACTCAGTGGGTCTAGGAACCTACAACGCCTTTTTTTTTTTTTTTTTTAACTCTTCAGATTGACCCTATGGGCTGTGGACCTGGTGGCCATCAATGGACCTGAACACAGGGATGCCAGGCACAGCTGAGCCCTCATTCTTCTGGGGTGACCCTGGGGTCTCGTCTCACTGGGGGCAGGGAGGAGGCCCTGACGGAGGCAGCCCCCCCCCGCCTGAGGCCGCTCCCCCAAGCCCTGGCTTACCGCTCATGGAAGAAGAAGACATAGACGGTGCCCACAGAGGCCATGACCCAGACCAGCCACCGCATGTGCGAGGCCCAGGGGCCCAGCTCGCGAAGGTTCAGCCTGGGGGGGAGAGCCGAGGGCACAGCCTGAGAAGGTTCAGCCTGGGAGGGAGAGCCAAGGGCACAGCCTGAGGCGGGCCCTGGGATCCAGCCCTCCACAGCCAGCCCGTCACAGGAACACCGACCCCAGAGAACCCCTGTCCCCACGGCCCCATGTGTGGGATGCGGCCTCTCACGGGAGGACACGTGGACAGACAGAAAGGGAAACGGAAACAACAGGCAATTATTAGAGCAAAATTAGCACAACTGATAACGTCCAAGCATTGAAAGAAAAGGGCATCTCAAGCCAGTGGGCATATAAACAAGTAAAGCCTGTCTGGAGAACGTATCGGACTCTGAAGGCCACGTAGCCCGTGGCCCAGGCACTCCAGGTTCAGGGGCTGGCCAGAGGAACGCTGTTTTGCGAGCACACAGAGGCACAGAAAAGGACATTCATCCCAGCATCAGTCCCTGTAGGAAACGCCTGAAAACCACTCAAACTGGCCACCGAAAGGGGACAGGAATATAAGGTGAGTGTCCCTCCAGGCTGGTTACTAACGTACTGACTCTCAGCTCTACGGTCACCCTTTTTGCCGGCTGGGTTATTCACTGAGCTGGGCCTCACGAAGTTCTTCCTTTGCAACTGGCACAGCATCAAGTCTGTCGGTAGAGGCTGATGGAGAGACTTTGCAGAAGGAATTCCTTCTTTCCTTCCGGATTCCTGTGACTCTCTCCCCAGGCTCCCGGAAGGTGGGCTTTTCTCTCCACTGCTTGGCACAGGTGGTATCTCCAGGGCCAGGCATCTGTGGGTCCCAGCCTCCTCCAACCTTTGGCCTCTGTGTGTTTTCTCCAGCTGTTGGCTTAGACACACAGCCGGGGGCCCCGGACAGTGCAGGCCTGTGCCCCGCCCCACACACATGCATTCCTGTCCAGCACGCCGACCGTCTTCAGCCTGTGCAGCCGTCTGCACAACTAAACTGCACGGAAACGCTCCAGATTCCTGCAGAGAGGGACCCTGGTTCCAGAAGAGGGTGATCTTTCTCTTGCCCACCTCAATATTTATAACTCTACTGTGTTTGTTTTCCGAAGCACTGGGGAGGGAAGATTCTGTGTCACACTTGATCCTGCCAGTTTTTTCCATCCTTCGTGACATGGTCCTGCTGGCCTCGTGAATCCCGTGAATGACGTCTGCGTCCTCTGATTCTCTCTCTCTCAACCCCACATCCGAGCAACCGCCGAGCTCTGCCGACTCTTCCTCCTACAAAGCCCGCGAGCCAGGGCACATCTCCCCACCTCGGCACCTGTACCCCTCCTTCACGGCACAGTTGTGGTTCATTCCTTGTGTCAGTATCCTTGGGACAGTCAACGTCTGCATCCTCCGTGAGACTGTAAATCCCATAAGGAGAGAGAGTCTGCGTCTTTGCTCATAGCCGTATCTTCAAACACCAGCACGGGATGGGCACAGAGCCGGTGCCCGAGTGGTCACAGCCAGGGATAAAGAGTAGAAATCCAGGCACTGAATCAGCCAGGCGGGGGACAGTCAGAGGGCTATTCTAGAAATCTACATCGAGGAGAGTTACAGCAGCTGAGCACAAAACCTAGCTTTAGGGCTTCCCTGGTGGCGCAGTGGTTGAGAGTCCGCCTGCCGATGCAGGGGACACGGGTTCGTGCCCCGGTCTGGGAAGATCCCACATGCTGTGGAGCGGCTGGGCCCGTGAGCCATGGCCGCTGAGCCTGCGCGTCCGGAGCCTGTGCTCGACAATGGGAGAGGCCACAACAGTGAGAGGCCTGCATACCGCAAAAAAAAATAAAAATAAAAACCTAGCTTTACTCTAACTGGCAACATCCGAAAAGAAACCTGAGATCACCTGGCTCCCAACAACTACAGGTGGTGCCTGGGGGTGACACGGGGCCATCAGGAGGCGGCCTTGTGGACTGAGTGCCCAGCCACGGCTTCTGGCTTCTCCCTCCTGCTCTCAGCTTCTCCCGTGGCTCCCACCTACCCACTCCAGCAGCAGCCCCTCACCCAGGACCAACACTGCTTCTCGGAGCCTCCATATGCCTGCCCACCTGGCATCCGACAACCAGAAGCATCCTGGTCGGCAGGACAGAAGCACGTCCCCTCCTCCCGCAAAGCCCAGCTGGGTATGGGGCTGCCTCTGACGATGTCTCCAGGCTGACGGCAGCAGGGCTGATTTCCTAACACTCCCGAGAGTCGCTGATTTCCTGGGGAAAGCTGATGCCGGAAACCCTGGCATCTGCCGCTCTATATCCCCTCTCCCCCACCTTCAGTCACGCAGTCCACTCAGTTTCCTGTAAATGTCTTTTCCATCCATCCATCCGTCCATCCATCCATCCATCCTCTCGACTTCAAGGCCGCTACCAGGGCCCCAGCCATCACAATCTCTCTCCCAGGTCCTTGCACCAGCCTCCTCACACCTCCCTGCTCCCAAGGCATCACCTTTAAGTCCAAAAAATAAAACTACATCAATATCCTGTTTCAAACCCCCAACCACTCCTCAGTGTAGACCAGCAGCTCCCGTCTGTACCCTGTTCACCACCACACCCGCACTACAATGACCAAAGGACCGTGGAGCAATAATCACCCTCAAACGCTGGTCACAGGAGGTGGAGACCTGTGGTTTATTCGCCCAGAGCACTGTCCAGCAAGCAGACTGGACAGTGACTCCTGCAATCATGACTCCACGACTCTCACCACATAATGTTGCCCGAAAGAAGCAAGATCGAAGGAACGATGATCCCATTAACATGAGGTAAGAAATCAGGCAAAACTACCCTATGATGGTAGATGTCAGGACTGTGGTTACCCCTGGGGGGCAGCGGACTGGGGAGGGGCTGGAGATGTTTTGTTTCTCCACCTGGGTGCTGGCTGCAGCGTATGGGAACTCACTGTGCATATCCCCCGGGCACGTTTCAAAAGCAGTTGTCGGGCTTCCCTGGTGGCGCAGTGGTTGAGAGTCCGCCTGCCGATGCAGGGCACACGGGTTCATGCCCCGGTCCGGGAAGATCCCACATGCCGTGGAGCGGCTGGGCCCGTGAGCCATGGCCACTGAGCCTGCGCGTCCAGAGCCTGTGCTCCGCAACGGGAGAGGCCACAACAGTGAGAGGCCCGCGAACCGCAAAAAAAAAAAAAAAAAAAAAAAAAAAGCAGTCATTTTTGTGCGCACCGACAAAACCCGTTGATTAGTTGAGATGATAAAAAAGAACGCTCCGTTTACGACAGACAAAAATGGGAATTCCCCAGGCAAAAATGGAACAAACCTCTGTGGCTCCCACTCCTCAGAGGCCAACGTGCAGATTCTCAGAGCAGCACACCTCCTCCAGGAAGCCCTCCTGAAGCCGCCTCTGCAGGGTGGTGCCTCCTCTGAGCTCGACAGCTGCATGCGCACAGGCCCGTGTCACCGTGTTGTCACTGTCCTGTCACAGAGCCCCTCTGCCAGCCAGAACCTTAGCGTCCTGACCCCCAGCACCGCCCAGCCACCCAGACACGTTCAACAAGTGTGACTGGAACGGCCCTTCTCCCCTCACAGGGGCTCTGCAGGCTTCCCAGCTTTTCGCGTGTGACCTGAGTGTTTCTTTATTCCAGAACTTTCGAAAACCCTGAGGCACTTGCTGGGGGAGTTTATTTTTTTGTTTTTCTTTTTTAATTAATTAATTAATTTATTTATTTTTGGCTGCGTTGGGTCTTTGCTGCTGTGTGCGGGCTTTCTCTAGTTGCAGCGAGCGGGGGCTATTCCTCGTTGCAGTGCACAGGCTTCTCATTGCGGTGGCTTCTCTTTGTTGTGGAGCACGGGCTCTAGGTGAGGGGGCTTCAGTTGTTGTGGCACGTGGGATCAGTAGTTGTGGCTCACTGGCTCTAGAGCGCAGGCTCAGTAGTTGTGGCTCACAGACTTAGTGGCTCTGCAGCACGTGGGATCTTCCCGGACCAGGGCTGGAACCCGTGTCCCCTGCATTGGCAGGCGGATTCTTAACCACTGCGCCACCAGGGAAGTCCCTTGCTGGGGGAGTTTAAACTGGTACAATCTGTGGAGGGTGACTTGGCAACAGTTAGCCAAATGAGTAAGGCCCACTCCTGCCCCGCAGCCGTCCAGTCCTCAAATTTACCCCACAAAGACCAGGCTTGGCCACGTGAACCTGCTGTTTCTGTAGATCAGAAAAGCTTGCCTCAACAATTTCACCTGATTCGAGCCAACAGAACCAAGCACCTATGCTGAGTGGTACAACAGCAAGGACTTTCACTCCAGCCCTGTTTGTTATAGCAAAGGAAGGGGGAGTGCCTACGTCATAAATATTCATCAATAGGGGTGGCCGGGGAACATTATACTGCTGTAAAAAAAAAAAAAAGAAAGAAAGAAAGAAATAAAAAGGAGTGGGGAAATCTTCAAGGTACTAATACGGAAAGATGTCCCCAAGTCCACGACTAAGAGAATGAAAGCAAACTGCAGTTTGTACGGTATCCTTCCTTTTGTATTAAAGTAGGAAAGTATAAGTATAAATATAAGGATATAAAATGTAGGCATGTGTGCGTGTATTTGCATATATACATATGCATATACGCAAATGTGTGTCTGTACATGGACTCACACATACACGTTTGCTCTTTCCTACACAAAAGCAGTCCGGAAGGATACACAGGAAACTGGTACTAAGTAGTTGCTTCCAGGAAGGAGAATGGGTGGTGGGTGTCTTTTTACCTACGCGCTTTTGTGCCAACACATCACCCAGCCAAACACGAAGAAATTCAGACAAAGGAAAGAGAGGGCGCCAGCGCTCCCAGGGACCCGCAGAGACACTCACCAGGGCGCGTAGGAGGCCGCGATGAAGAAATAGATGACCATGCGGTCGGACATGTGCAGACAGTGCTCCACCGTCCTGTGGCAGAGAAGGCGGGTTACGGACCCTGCCCTGGACCAACGGGCTTTGGGGGAGCCTGGGCTCGGGGCTGACGCACCTCCGTCCACCATGACCCCTCGGGCCTCGGTGTCCCCATCTGTGAGTGACCAGAGCAGTGGTTTTCCAACCAGGCTCCCTGTCACCCTAGGAGTTGAATGGAGACACCTCGGGGGTACCACCAAGGACCCTCCTCACCCTGACAGCCTCCTCCCATATTTTAATCAGAGAAAGTCTGCATTCTGTTTTATATTCTGGGCTTTTTGAAAGATTTCAAATGATAAAGAATTCAGTAGCTTAAAAAAAAGTGTGAGACACAGACTCACAGATACAGAGGACAAACTAGTGGTTACCAGTGTGGAGAGGGAAAGGGGGAGGGGCAACATGGGGGAGGGGATGAAGAGGCACAAACCATTACGCATAAACTAGGCTACAAGGGGGATTCCCTGGCGGTCCAGTGGCTAGGACTCAGCACTTTCATTGCGGTGGCCTGGGTTCGATCCCTGGTCGGGGAACTAAGATTCCACAAGCCGTGCAGCACGGCCAAAACACTAAATGAATAAATAATAAAATAAAATAAGCTACAAGGATGTATCGTACAATCCAGGGAATATAGCCAGTATTTTGTAGTAACTATAAATGGAATATAACCTTTAAAAACATTGTGAATCACCACGTTACATACCTGTAACTTATATAATACTGTGCGTCAGCCATACTTCAATTAAACAATGAAAGAAATTCAAGGACCTACTGTAGAGC
This sequence comes from Delphinus delphis, assembly GCF_949987515.2. Classification (NCBI taxonomy): domain Eukaryota; kingdom Metazoa; phylum Chordata; class Mammalia; order Artiodactyla; family Delphinidae; genus Delphinus; species Delphinus delphis. The sequence continues at coordinate 84,425,418 of NC_082697.1, read as the reverse complement.
ACGGGGAACTATACTCAATATTTTGTAATAACCTATATTGGAAAAGAATCTGAAAAAGAATATATATATATACAAACACATATATATGTATGTATAACTGAATCACTTTGCTGTGTACCTGTTAACTAACACAACATTGTAAATCAACTATACTTCAATTAAAAAAATAAAATAAAAATAAAAATGAACTTTAAAATGCATACTCAGGGCTTCCCTGGTGGCGCAGTGGTTGAGAGTCTGCCTGCCGATGCGGAGGACATGGGTTCATGCCCTGGTCCGGGAAGAGCCCACGTGCCACAGAGCGGCTGGGCCCGTGAGCCATGGCCGCTGAGCCTGCGCGTCCGGAGCCTGTGCTCCGCAATGGGAGGGGCCACAACAGTGAGAGGCCCGCGTACCGCAAAAAAAAAAGCATACTCAATAGAAGTCTAGCAAGCAGAAGAAAGTACGGAAAATTAAATGTTTATTAATTCTATTCTATTCTCCTTTCATTAAAGAAAAATAAGTGCAAAACGAACAAACCTAGGTGCCCCCTGAAGACCCTCTGGGTTCTGGCATTCTGGTTCAGGTCCAGGCTCTGAAGCCATAAGACCTGGGTTCGAATCCCAACCCTACCACAGAGGGACTAGGGCCTTCAGCAAGTTACTTACCCTCCCTGGTCTCAGCTCCCTCAGCTGTAAAACAGGGAGGACACTGGCCACCTATCGGGGTCGCTGTGAGGACGAAGAGGGTCAGGACTCAGCACAGCGCATAACAGGAAGTGCTCATAAACGTTACTGTTTCCCTTATGACCTCCCCTTGAAGAGCAAATTACAGTCATCAATACCTCTGACCAGCGTGGTAGCCAGCCTCCAAAATGGTACCCAAGGAGCCCCACTTTCTGGTCCTCACACCTGTGTGCGGCCCCTCCCACAACAAATATGGCAAACATATGGAAACAACAGGAGGTTGCAGAAACGATGGTGTGTGGTTTCTAAGGCTAGATCATAAAAGAGATCACAGCCTCTGCCTTGTTCTCCTGAATCACTAACTTTGGGGGGGGACGAGCCATGTGGCCGAGGGGAGGTCCACGTGGGAAGGACTGAGCACCACCAAGCATCCAGCACTGACATGTCAGGCCTGGGAGGGAAACACCTTGGAAGTGACTTCTCCAGCCCAGGTCCAGTCTTCAGATGATGGCAGCCCCGGGCAGCATCACGACTACATCAGCAACCTTGAACCAGAAACACACATCTAAGCTCCCAAATTCCTGCCTCTCTGAAGCTTTGAGAAAGAATCAGGGTTTACTGTTAGTTGAAGCCTCTACTATGATTCAGGGTAATTTGTTACGCAGCAGTGGATAACTAGTACAAACTGTGATTCTATCTAGCGGCTGCAGCCTTCATTCAATTTGGCCGTGTTTCTATCTGATGCTGGCCTAACTGCAAGTCTTCCTAGAAATAAAAGGAATAACAACAGCTGATACATACAGAGCACATTCTATAATCAGAGCACTGTTCTAAGCTCTTTACGGGCATTAACTCTGTAATCCCACCTGGGAGGTAGGGACCATACTTTTCATCCACCACGTCGCAGATGAGGACACTAAAGGGCAGCACCGTCACACCACTGGTAAGTGGGCCCCAAACCCAACGACCGCTGTCTTTAGAAGAAAAAGGAGAGGGAGATTTGGACACAGAGACACACGGGGAGGAAGGCCTGCGAAGACAGAGGCAGAGATTGGAGTGATGGTGCCACAAGCCAAGGAACCATGGGAACCACCAGAAGCTGAAAGAGGCAGGGAAGGGTCCTCTCGTAGAGACATGGCCCTCCTGATACCCTGATCTCGGGTTTCTGGCCTCCTAACTATGAGAGGCTAAGTTCCTGTTGTTTCAAGCCCCCCAGTGTGTTGTAATCCATTACAGCAACCAGGAGCCACAGAGAGGAAAGAATGGGGACAGGAGGGGCTGGGATACAGCAGAGTCACAGGGCTTCTGGGGGCAAGAGGGGGCATTGGACATGGGGACCAGTGGTCACTGCAGCTGCTACAATGGACCAGAGCGTCCCCTCACTTTATGGGGGCCCTGGAAACCCAGAATCAACACTGGCTTGGACACAACTATGTGACCTTGCGCAAGTCACATTCCAGATTCAGTGTCATCAGCCACAAGACAGGGATTCTACAAGCTGCAACGTGGATGGGCCCCAGGACATCACGGTCAGTGAGAGAAGCCAGTCACAAAAGGCAGAAGCGTCTCAAGGGTCCATCAACAGATGAAGCGATAAACAACGTGTGGTCCACCCAGACAGTGGCATACGATTCAGCCTTGAAAAGGAAGGCGATTCTGACACCTGCTACAACACGGATGAACCCTGAGGACACTGGGCTCACGAAAGGATAAATATTATACGATTCCACTTACATGGGGTACACAGAGCAGTCAAATTCATAGAGACAGAAAGTAGAAGGGTGGGTGCCAGGGGCGGGGGAAGGGGGAATGGGGAGTTAGTGTTTAATGGCGACAGAGTTTCAATTTGGGAAGATGAAAAAGTTCTGGAGAGGATGCTGGTGATAGGTGCACAGCAACGTGAATGCAGTTAACACTACCGAACTGCACACTTAAAATGGTTACGATGGTAAATTTTATGTCCTGTGTATTTATCACAATTTTTAAAAAATTAAGAACAAAACAAATCAAAATTAAAATCCAGGATTCTAATGCCTACATTGTAGAATTATTGGAAAGATGCAGAGGGACATCTGCAGAATGCCTGGAACCTAGGGGGCGCCCAGAAGGGGGCGATTATCATGACGATGATGAGGGTCCCTCACAATGACCCTGGGAGCGAGGGGCTTGTTCTTCCGGACTCGCAGAAGTGAGCAAACGAGGCAAATGAGGGTGAGGTGGTCCGCCCACGTGGCAGTCAACCCCGCCGGCCCGAGGCCAAGACGGCACAAGGCCTTCCATCCAGGGCCCCTCCTGGCTCAGCCAAGCGTGGCCCGAGGCATCCTGCCTCACCCCTCAGCCCACCGTGGGTCCCAGCCCTGGTCACCCCTCCAGGAGCTCGCCCCCTCCCATGGGCTAGGCAGCAGGCACCTGAGGTGGCTCTTCTTCCAGGAGATCGTGTGGAACACGGTGGACACCACGAAGAGCCCACAGAGGCCGAGGCCGTAGATCCAGGCAGAGATGGTCTCCCAGTCATCGTCCGACAGGAAGTAGAGGTTGGAGCTGCCGAGAATGCTGGGAATGATCCAGAGCTGGAAGCAGGGTGGAGGGAGGTGCTGCAGGGCCAGTCTTTGGGGTGGGGTCCAGGCAGATGTGGAGGGAGGTGCTGCAGGGCCAGCCTTCGGAGCGGGGTCCAGGCAGATACAGAGCCCCTGAGCAACCCGAGCCTTTTCTCCAGACCTGCGCTGTCCAACAGAACTTCCCACGACGGAGGGAAGGTTCTAGACCTGCACCATCCAGAACTTCCTGTGATGGTGGGAAGGTTCTAGACCTGCGCTGTCCAGCAGAACTTCCCACGACAGAGGGAAGGTTCTAGACCTGCACCATCCAGAACTTCCCGTGATGGAGGGAAGGTTCTAAACCTGCACCATCCAGGAGAACTTCCTGTGATGGTGGGAAGGTTCTAGACCTTCACTGTCCAACAGAACTTCCCATGATGGAGGGAAGGTTCTAGACCTGCACCATCCAGAACTTCCTGCGATGGTGGGAAGGTTCTAGACCTTCACTGTCCAACAGAAATTCTATGATGGAGGGAAGCCTCTAGACTCTGGACTGCCCAACAGAACTTCCTACGATGGTGGAAACATTCTAGATTGGCACTGTCCAGTATGGGAGCCACTAGGCACACGCCGCTACTGAGCACTTGAAATGTGACTTGTACCACTGAGGACTTGACGTTTTCATTTTAATTGGTTTCAATTTCAATTCCAACAGCTACACGAGGCCAGAGGCTACCCTACTGGACAGCATAACTCTACAGAATATCGTGGTAAAACAGGAAGCCAAGATCTCCTCTCTGCAAGAAGCATCTCTGGCCACTGCCCCCGACCCCCTGGGTCCACGGATACCCCAGCCTCCCGGTCAGGGCACCCCGCTGCATGCCTCTGTGCTGTTGCACCTGTGGTTCTCTGTGAAGAAGGCATCCCTCCCTATCATGTCCACCTGGAAAACTCCTCACTCTTCGAATCCTGGTTTATCCATCGTTCCCTCTGAGAAGTCTCGGAACTCTCCGAAGCACTGGGGGTCCAGGGTCCCGGCAAGGGTTTGCCCAATTTCGTGTGTTAGGAGCCCTTTTTCTGGAGAGAGATTCTCCAGCAGCCCCAGCCAGCAGAACTCTAACGTGGGTGGCACAGGTGATTTTAGAGTTTGTAGTCACCACATTTTGAAAAGGAAATTACTTATAGGTGAAATTAATTTTAATATTTTGCTTAGTCCAATATATCCAAAATTTCATTTCAATGTGTAATTAATATGAAAAGTATTAAGAAGATACCTTACATTCTTTTCTTTCCATGCTAGGTCTTTAAAAGCTGGTGTGTATTTTATACCCACAGCACATGTCAATTCAGACAAGCTACATTTCAGTTGTATGAGGCCAGTGGCTACCAAGCTGGACAGCGTAGGTCTAGAGCTTCATTAAATCCTCAAAGGGGCCCATGAGCCAAAGGGTTAAGGACCACTGCCCAGAGAAGGATTTCTTACACAAGGCTGGGGTGGGGGAAGAGGGCAAGTATTCCAGGCAGAGGGAACAGCGTGTGCAAAGGCACGGGGTCATGCCTTCTATTACGGAAACAGCAGGTGTCTCAGAGCGCTGGAGCCTGGGGACAAGATCGTGGCAGTGGAAGGTGGGCCAACGTAACACAAAGGCTAAGACCTATCTGGGAGCTTGCTACCGAGCCTGGATGCTGTACAAGTACCAGGGAACCACTGCAGGTTCTTAAGGTAAAAGAGAGGCACGCTCAACGCCTCCAATTTCCCCAAGTGACCTTCCCCCGAGATCCCACACGCTCTTCCAAGGGCCATGGAAGCCTTGAGAACAGGCCGCTCGGGACATGGCCATGGAACCGAAACACAGTCTCTCCAAGGGCAAAGAGGCTGCGTCCCCAGACCCCTCTTCAGCTCTCAGCCCCCCAAGACTCACAGCATGGGTGGCGCAGTTGGCGGCATGCTCGTACTCCGTGGGCTGGTACCTCCTGTGGGCAGGGACTCGGTGGTTCATGAACCTGCAAGGAGACACACAGTTCCCGGAAGCTTGGCTGGGAAGCCGGGAGCGGCCCGGGTCACAGAATTCCCAGGAGGCCTGAGGACCTCGGCCCCTGCTGGTGGGAAGAGGGTCCCCCTCCCCTCCCCTGCCGCCCCCTTTCCCTCCTCCTCTCCCCTCCCCCTCACGCTCCCCTCCCTCCCTCCCTCCCTCTCTCTTTCCATTACACTTTCTTTGCACTATCCAACATTTTGTGCTTAATCCCCAAAGTGGTGTTTGCTGAATATCGGTTGCAGGGAATTCCCTGGCGGCCCAGCGGTTAAGACTCAGTGCTTTCACTGCTGTGGTCTGGGTTCGATCCCTGGTCGGGGAAGCTGCGCGGCACAGCCAAAATAAATAAATAAATATTGGGTTGCAGCATCCTCTTCATTTCTTACTTTTAATTTGCTTTAAGCACAACAGACATACAATATAGCTCCCCAAGGTACGGCTGGATGGACTGCGATGTAGACACGTGCCCACGTGACCACCAGAGCCTCTTTTGCACACCCAAGAAAGCGGCTTTGTTACTGAACCCAGGTCCGGCCGCTCGCCGCTCGAAAGCCAGTTCTCGAGAGACAAGTGTTGGTAGGAAAGGAAAGGTTGCTTTATTATGGAGGCCAGCAATCGGCGGGGAGGGCGGACGCCTGTCCAAAGGCCGACTCCACCCCCCGCGGACAATCAGGGGGCAAGAGCTTTCACAGACAGAGGGAGGGGGCTACAGGCAGGAACAGCACAGTCAGCTCCGACAGTCGTCTTGAAATTGGTCATCAGTGGTCTGACCAGCGTCATCACGATTATTTTAGGTACAGTTAATCTTCAGTTCCAGGGTCGGTTTGTTTCCATTTCTTTGGGCCAATTCTTGGAATTGTGGCAGCTTATGTCATGGCTACAGCCTGGTCATCATGTAGTTAACTTCTTCCACCTGGTGGTGTTTCAGTACCTATAAGACAGCTCACGGGATATGGCTCAGAATATTATCTCTAGCCCTTGAGGAGGAACTAAAGGTCCTTGACTTTGCTTAATGACTGAACTATTATTATTTGGTCTCCTTTGACTGTGTTCCTCTGTTACTGCATTTTCTCACTTCTCTGATTAAACTTAATTCTTTGGCTAAATTTTTTCCACAGACAAAAGGCAGGCGGAGGACATTGCGGAGGGAGGGGCAAGGACCATAGCGTCCTGCTCCATTTCACCTTTATACCCCTTCCCAGGGGTACTGCCCGCCAAGGACCCCCCCTCTGACACTGCCACCATAGACTAGTTTTGCCTATTCTTGAACTTCCCATCAGTGGGATCACACAGCACACACCCTCTGGGTCTAGCTCCTTGGGTTCAGCATGACTTTTGCCAGCCTCAGTAATTGGCTGTTTTCGTTGCAGTAGAGTATTCCACCCGGTGAGGGAACCACAAGTTATCTATCCCATCTCCTGGAGGCGGACATTCCAGCCTGGAGCTGTTATGGTAACTCTGCCACGAGCGTTCACTGTAGTGAACATATGCATTCATTTCCGCTGGGCGGAGACGTGTGGAACGGCCAGGTGACTCTATCTTGACAATGAACATTCCTTTTTTTCTTAACTTTTTTTTTCTTTTCTGGCTGCACCATGCAGCCTGAGGGATCTTTGTTCCCGGACCAGGGATCGAACCCATGCCCCTTGCAGTGGAAGCATGGAGTCCTAACCACTGGACTACCAGGGAAGTCCCAACAATAAGCATTCCTGATGCCCTGGTGTCTTGGAATCTTCCAAGCCCCACCCACTGCCTCCGCCCCATTCTCTCACCTGATCCTCACGGGAGCTCCTGGTCCCTGCAGGCTACCATGGAGCCACAGAGCCACCACCATGCCGGGTTTACGGAGGGGAAGCTCCAGGGCAGAGTTAGGAAGTGACATCACCCAGGTGGGATGGGACGTGGCCACACCTGGCTGACCAAACTCTCTGCAGGGGTCTTCAGGTCAGGCTGGCGGTGGGGGAGATGAGATCTGCAAACACCTGGCTCTCGGGCGGCAGGCAGGACCACGCCGGCTCAGAGTCAGGTAAGTGGACAGTTCACCTTGGACTTTGCCAAGAGTCATCCACCAGCTGGGGTTAAACTCCACTAAAACACACAAAAAACTTCCCCCACACCCCAGGAACCTGATTATTACTACAAAGACCCACACAAATGAGAAATGGGTGTGGTTCAGAACAAAGGGCACAATGCAGTACAGTGCACAGAGCATTTATGAAGTGCCCACTGTATGCTGTGTCTGTGCTAGGGGCCGTCCACTTAGCATTTCTTGAGTACCTTCTGTATGCTGGATCTATGCCAATAAAGCAAATACAATAACAACAAAAATAGGGTTATGGGTTGAATTGTGTCCTCCCCAAATTCCTATGCTGAAGTCCTAGCCCCGAGGACCCGAGAATGTGGGACTTATTTGAAAAGAGTCGTTGCAGATGTAATTAGTTAAGATGAGGTCATACTGGAGCGGGGGGCTGAGCCCCTAATCCAATATGACAGGTGTCAATATAAGAAGAGGAGAGACACAGAATGAAAACAAACGGCAGAGACTGGAGTGATGCAGCTTCAGGCCACGGATGCTGGCAGCCGCCAGGAGCTGGGAGGGAGACCTGGAGCAGACTCTCCCTCAAGTCTCCAGGAGGAACCAACCCTGCAGACGTCTTGACTTCGGACTTCTGGCCTCCAGAATGGAGAGAGACCAGATTTCCGTTATTTTAAGCCACTAAGTGTGTGTTCGTTTGTTACCACAACCCCGGAGACACTAACACAGGTACATACAGTGTTAGCTTTGATAGATTCTGCCCAAAAGCCCCCCAAAGAGGCGGTGCTAATTTACGCTCCTTCCACTAGGGCTGGGGGGGTGGGGGTCTGAGGCCAATCGTGAAGGGGGTGCAATGGACGCCTTTCTTCCCAGCGGGAAACCAAGTCTCCCCCACCTGTTACTGGGCTGCCCTCTCCCCTGCTCCTTTAACAAACAGCAACAAGCCACCCGTGGTACCAGCCCCTGGGATCTGAGGGTGACGTCATGGTTGCCGTGGCGACCTGGATGGGCAGTTATTTATTTATTTCTGGGTTCCACAAAACTTTCCTTGTCTCTCACCCAGCACTGCAGCTATTGAATGAGAGAGAGAGAGGGAGAGAGAGACAGGGGTCGGGGGCCAGGGCCCCAGGGCCAGGGGCAAACGCCCAAGAAACAGAGTTCCCACAGCCCTCAAGAAAGGAGAGCTTTTTCTTTCACTCCTTGTAGCCTAATTTCTTTCTTCCTAAACCTCTAGGCAGGCGTTTGAAGAGGACAATTAATTCACTGTTTACGTTTTTAATTTTCCTTTTAATTTATATTCAGTAAAATTTCCCTTTTTGCTACACATTTTTATGAGTTTTGACAAATGGAGAGAGTTGTATAGTTGCCACCATAATCAAGATAAATAAAAGGTCCATCACCGCCCCCCCATTTGCCCTCCTGCCCCCTGGTACCCTAACCCTCCCCGCAGCCCAGTAACCACTGCTCTGTTCTCTGTCCCCATAGCTTTGCCCTTTCCAGAACATCATATAAACGGGATCATATAGAAGCTCTACAGACCTTTTTTTTAATGTCTAAAGAGAACTGATTGCATAAAATCAAGTGTATTCTTAGGTGAAAAGAAACTGTGCTTTGAGTGCCGAACAGGGACTTAGTTATTAGCTCTTGTTTTCTGTGAGAAGAAAATGATGAACCCGCCTAACATTACTATTCTTGGCTGTCATCACAACCCTTCCAGGCTTCCCCCCACCCCACCCCGCCCCAGCACAGCCTTTTGAGTTTGGCTTTTCTCACTCAGCTTAAGGCAGGTGAGATTCATCCATGCTGTTGCCTGGGTCAATGGTTCCTTCCTTTTTATCGTTGAGAACTATTCCATCGTAAGGATGTGTAATGACTTGTTTATCCGTTGCCCAGCAGAGGGACAAGGGAGTCATTTTGAACAGCTGCAATTCAGAGATAACGTTTAGACTATCTGGAACAGAGCTGGCAGTCAGCTAGGCAGCCTTCAAGATTGTGGGAAATTTCAAAGAGTCGACATTTCTGCAAACTGCCGCTGGTTCAACGAAAAGAGGGAAATGGGCCTTCGGCCTGCTTTCTGGAGAACAGAATCCCCATTCTGTGGCCAACCCTTGCCACTTAGATAACCACGTGGCCACTGCATTTGATGGGGGTGGGGAGGGCAACTCCACGTGGAGGGCTCCCAAACTGAGCTGGCAGGGAGACAAGGACCGAAGGTTGCCTTCCACCCTGAGCTGGAGAGGGCAGGGCTTCGGAGCCAGGCATCGCTGGGTGGAAAGTCCCTGTATGATCACTTAGCTGCTGTGTGACATAGGGGAAATGTCTTAACGTCTCTGGGAAGCAACTTCCTTGTGTGTTAAAGGAGATAATAGTACCTAGCCTGCAGGTACCATGAAATGATACGGTTCAAGAGCCCATACGGGGATGTCTGACATACAGCGGTGCTCGGAGAATAAATGTTCTTTTCCCCTCTCCCTGGGGAGCTCCCCTACGGAGCCCAGGCACCATTTTCTTACTGGACCCATCCTGGTACTTCACAAAGAGCGCCCCATTAAAGCCCACAACATCCTTGCAAAGTAGTTACTATTATTCCAATCTGAAGAGAAGAGGTCAGACCAGCGTTTCTCAGTCTTGGCCACACATTAAGAATCATCTGGGAAAGGGATGGGTGGATAAACAAAACGCAGTCCAGCCACACAACAGAATATTATTCAGCCATCATACCTGCTACAATGAGGGTAAACCTCAAACACACGACGCTCAGCGGAAGAAGCCAGACACAGAAGGTTCCACATTGCGTGGCCCCATTTATATGAAATATCCAGCCAGGCAAATCCATAGAGACAGACAGCAGGTCAGTGGTTACCAAGGGCTGGGGGCAGGGGGAGAAACTGTTTAATGGGTACAGGGGGTCCTTTGGGGGTGATGGAGATGTTGGTTGTACAGCCCTGTGAATGTATGCATGCCACTGAACTGTTCACTTTTAAACGGTTCATTGTATGTCGTGTCAATTCTACCTCGATGTTTTTAAAAGCTAAGAAAACGAATCACCTGGGAAGCTTTTAACTATGCCAATGCCCAGGCTATACCCCAGACCAGAGAGGCTGCAATCTCTGGGGCTGGAACCCAGGCAGGGATATTTCTAAAGCTCCCAGGGTGGGACTTCCCCGGTGGTCCAGTGGCTAAGGCTCTGAGCTCCCAATGCAGGGGGCCCAGGTTCCATCCCTGGTCAGGGAACTAGATCCCGCATGTGGCAGCTGAGAGTCCGCATGTCACAACAGAGATCCCGTGTGCCGAAACTAAGACCCGGAGCGGCCAAATAAATAAATAAACATTTAAAAATAAATAAAATTCCCAGGCTGAGAAGCACTGAGGTAGGTTCATTAAAAACCCAAGATGCTAAACTGGCCTGTGACTAAAAGTTACACAGACCTGGACAGAAACTAGTAACAGGAATGAACCCGAATGTTTAACAGGTGAGAGGTAAATGCAGAAAAAGAGGCCTGAAAGATAAAGGAGAGGTGGGTGGATTTGGGGGTGCTGGTCACAGAGGACTTCCCGCATATTTTAATTTCCAGGATGAGGTAGAAGATAATTTGACCTGTATTGTTTGACTTTTTATGAGATTATATTCAAATTTTCCTTGCATAACTGAAAATAAGTCTTTAAAACTGTATCATGAAGAAAAATGGGGAAAAAAGAAAACTGAAAGAAAAAAGAAAAAAACCGTATAATGACATGGGAAATGTTTGCCATATAATACGAAGCGAGAAAGAGAGAATCTGTAATTCGTTATGATTATAATAAGGTCAAACGCTGTTGTGGATGGAAGAAAACACACATAAATGAAATACAGATTTGTGGTGAGGCAGTAGGATTCTTTTTTTTTTTTTAGTAGAATTCATTTTTGATGACATACTTCTTCTTCTTAAAAATTCTTTTAAGGGAGTTGACGGGAGATAAAGGTGGACTGCCTATCAGATCACAGTACCGTATCAAGGGCTGAATTTCTAGGAGAAGGAATACTGCGGTTACACGGGAGAATGTCTTTGCTTTAGGAAATACACGCTGCCGTGTTTAAGGATGAAGTGTCCAGATGTCTGCAACTTATCCTCAAAAGGTTCAAAAAGAAGAGAAGGCAGCGAAGTCAACATTGCAAAATGTTAACATCTGGTGACTAAGTGAATGACTGGCACCTAGATGTTCACTGAACTTTTCTCGCAACCTTTCTATGTTAGTTTGAAATTTTTCAAAATAAAATGTTGGGGGTGGAATTCTTTTCCTGTCATTATGCTAATGCTTTTACAATATAAAGACTTAATCGCACACGACTGTTGCCAGAAAAGGCAAGAAGGAAGGGGTGCGGGGCGTCCCAGAGACATGATGGTCAGAGGCACTGAAGACCGAGGAAACTTCTGGAAACCAGAAGGGCATCAGGAAAAGCTTGGTGGCTGGAAGGAGGAGGCATGTTTCGAGGCTGGGAGGGAACCCACGAGGCTGGAGTGGGAGCTGGGGAAGCGGCAGGGGGTCACAAAGCAACACCAGTTCCTATATCCCAAGGTTCCAGCTTTCCAGAGGGGGCAGGGGGACAGTCATCTCCCAGCACCCATTCTCCCCTCCTTCCCTGGGAACGCTGACCTTTAACTTGGCACACGGATGCCCAGAATAAAGGAAGTCGCCGGAGGAAAACATCTGGAGGTAGGCTGTCTTCCTACCGTCACCCAAGTACAGTACGACTGTCGAGCTTTCTGGCAGCAGGGGAACTTCAAGCTTATGCCCATAACTCCCTGAAGACATCATTGATGTACCTTGGTTTTACAGATCCCACAATTTGAACTTTCTTAATGGATCATGAAAAGCAGAAAATAATATGACTTTATTTTCTACTTTTCATGATCAATTAAGCTTTTTCATCGGCTCTCCCACTGGCCACAGGACAACAGCCATACTTTCCAATATGCTTCCAATTTACTGATGGTGCCACTAGATGGATGGGTAGGTGGGGTAGGTAAGTAGAGAGAAGGCAGGCAAATAGCTTTCTAGACAAATAAGTGGATAGTTGGATAGATGTCTGGATGGATGGATGGATGGATAGAAGGAAGCAAGGAAGGATGGATGGATGGATGGATCAGGGGTGGGGGATGTTGGGGTGGAAGGATGGGTGGAGGATGGAAGATTGGCGAGATGAGTGCAGGTGTCAGTCATTTGGGGTGCTATAACAAGATACCATAGATTGGGTGGCTTAAATGAGATACATTTATTTCTAAGAGTTCTGGAGGTTCAGAAGTCCAAGATCAAGGTGCCAGCAGATTCAGTGTCTGGTGCAGACAGCAGCCTTGTTGCTGTGTCCTCACAAAGTGGAAAGATAGCTCTGATGTCTCTTCCTCTTCCTGTAAGGGCACTAATCCCATCATGAGGGTCCCACCCTCATGACCTGATCTAACCCTAATTACTTCCCAAAGGCCCCACTTCCAAATACCACCACATTGGGGGTTGGGACTTCAACATACAGATTTTAGGGAAACACATTCTGTCCACAGCATGCCACCACTGGTCCCTCAAACTTATGTACTTCTTGAATGTAAAATGCATTCATTCCATCCCAGCAAGCCCAAAAGTCTCAGCTCAACCCAGTATTACCTCTAAAGTCCAAAATTCAAAGTCCCATCTAAACATCATCTAAATCAGACATGCGTGAGACTCAAGGTACAATTTATTCTGAGGCAAAATTCCTCTCCAGCTGTGAGCCTGGGAAACCAAATAAATTATGTGCTTCCAAAATACAATGGTGGGACAGGCACAGGACAGACATACAGACATTCCCATTCCAAAAAGAAAAAAAAAGAAAATATACCAAAAAGACGGAAGGGGTGATGGGTCCCAATGAAGTCCAAAACGTAGCAAGGCAAGTTTCTTGAGATCTTAAGGCTCAAGAATAGTCCTCTTTGATCCGATGCCCTGCCCTCCAGGCCCCCTGGGGTGAGAGCAGAACCTCCACAGCTCGGCAGGTCACCCCACCTCTGAGACACTGGGCAGGGCCCCACCCTTTGAACCAGAAGCAGCCAGCCCCGCCCTGAGATCTAGAAACTGCGTTCATCATCCTCCTTCCCTTTTCCAGGGAAACAGCACATGTGTGCAGCCCTCCTCCATTCCTTTGGTCCCGGCTTCAGAGGGAGGCTGACTCGGCCCACGGTCCGCATCAGCACTAATCTCTGTATGAATGGTCTGTGCGCCACACCCGTGATGCTCCCTTCTGAACACGTGCTCGTTTTTACACTATCGATAGGCTGAGAATTCTCCACATCTTTACATTCCGGTTCCTTTTTGCTTAATAATTCCTTCTTCGTTCATTTCTCTCCTCCCGCATCTCACTGTGAGCAGCTGGGAGGACCAAGCCGCCCCATCAACACCGGGCTTAGGCAACCTTCTCAACGCATCACCCAATCCCACCACGCGCAAGTCTTACCTTCCCCGGAACATGAACACAACTCGGGCAAGTTCTCGGCTGCGCTATACCAAGGATATTCTCTCCATTGTCCAGTAACATGCTCCTCATTTCCACCTGAGATCACACCACACTGGCTTTTACGGTCCATATTTCTGTGAACATTCTGTTACCGATTGCTACGCATTCTCCAAGAAGACGAACGCTTTCTCTACCACTCTCCTCTTTTGCTGAGTCCACACCAGAATCACCTTTCAAAGTCCCTTCTCGGCTTTTTCTGGCACGAACTTCAAGACCCTCCCAGTCTACCCTCCTTCAATCCCAACTCCACTCCTTACCAGCCGCGTGTCCAGGGACAAGTTACTCAAGCTTTTCGGGCCTCAGTTTTCTTATCTGAGCAATGGGGATGTTATCAGCCTCCACCCAGGGGGATTCTAAAAGGATGGAATGGGTTAATCTGTGCACAGCACTCAGCACGTGTTGACACGTGACCGAAATTGATGATTCTGTTACTATAAATCCTCCATCCTATTATTGAACCCATTTGACAGCTGAAAAAACTGAGGTCCTGAAAAACCAAATCACCTGCCTAACACATGACAGCTAGGAAAGGATGGAGCCAGGATTTAGGCCCGGGATTGTCCAAGCTTGAGACCTGGGCTCCAGGGAGGTAGTACACCTGCCTCGCAGAGGAGAAGACATCATGTGCCAAGTGCCCCACGCACAGTAGGCACCTGTACATGTTGATCACTCTCTGCCTCCTCCATCACCTCTGGAAGAGATGCTATGACGTGTCTAAGTAAGGAAAGAAGAAGCTTTGCTTTAAAAATCAGGCCTCATCACTGCACACCCATTAGGGTGGCTATTATTTTAAAAGAAACAAACAGAAAACACATGTGGAGAAGTGGGAACCCCTGTGCACCGCTGATAAGACTGTAAAACGGTGCAGCTGCTGTGGAAAACAGTATGGAGGTTCCTCAAAAACCTGAACATAGAATGACCGGCAATTCCACGCCTGGTTCTACACCCAACAAAGAACTGGAAGCAGAGATTTGAAGAGATTCTTGCACACCCATTTTCAGAGCAGCGTTACTCACAGCAGCCAAAAGGTGGAAGTCACCCAAGTGTCCGCTGACAGCTGAGCAGATAAACAGAATGTGGTTCGTCCACACAATGGAATATGACTCAGCCTTAAAAAGAAATGCAATTCCGACACATACGATGACATGGACGAACCTCGAGGACATGATGCTGAGTGAAATAAGCCAGTCACAAAAAGACAAACACTGTAGGATTCCACTAGTACGAGGTCCTTGGAGGAGTTAGAGTCATAGAGACAGGAAGTAGCAGGGCAGCTGCCAGGGGCTGGGGGAGGGGGAGGGCGTGTTAGTGTTCGATGGGGACAGAGCTTTAGTTTGGGAAAAAGAAAAAGTTCTGGAGATGATAGTGGTGACGGTTGCACAACAATGTGAACGTGCTTAATCCCACTGATTTGCACACTTAAAAATGGTTCAAAGAGTAAGTTTTATGTTATGTATAGTTTACAAAAAAAAGAAAAATTCAGGCCACAGGCAAAGCTGTGTGCATACGAAGACCCTCTGTTAACATGTCAGCAAAAAGTGACACGAGCTGAGTTTCAGGTTGTGCCGTCGTTACTCTCGCCCCAGAATCCTGCGCTGCCCAGGACCTAGCAGGGTGGAGAAAGGGGCCAGAGCAAACGTTACTGCACAGAATCACTGGGGAGGGACTTCCCTGGTGGCGCAGTGGTTAACAATCCGCCTGCCAATGCGGGGGACACGGGTTCGAGCCCTGGTTGGGGAAGATCTCACATGCCGCGGAGCAACTAAGCCCGTGCGCCACAGCTATGGAGCCTGAGCTCTAGAGCCCACGAGCCACAACTACTGAAGCCAGTGCACCTAGAGCCCGTGCTCTGCAACAAGAGAAGCCACCGCGATGAGAAGCCCGTGCACCGCAACAAAGAGTAGCCCCCGTTCGCCGCAACTAGAGAAAACCCGTGCGCAGCAACGAAGACCCAACGCAGCCAAAAATGAATAAATAAATAAATTTATAAAATTAAAAAAAAAAAGAATCACCGGGGAGATCTGAAAAATCCCAATGCCCATGCCACATCCCTGACAATTAAAACAGAATCACGGTGTGGGGAGTGGTGTCCAGGAATTGGTATTTTTTAAACTTCCCACGCGATTCCAGTGGACAGGCAAGCCTGAGAAGCAGTGGGCTGGGGGGAAGAGCCCAGCAGGGAGGGGATGATGGGCCCCCCCAGATGGTGCCAGGTGCTACACAACGGGAATGTTCCTGGACCCCAGGACCACAAAATGAACACCGGGCTCAGCAGGGGCAGCAAACGGGCCTCAACTCACACGGCAATTCTGGTCCACTGATAAGAGGCTGCCTGGAGTGCTGTGCTAAAAGGATTCTGCGAACGAATCTAGATGATGAATTAGCAATGTCTGCCATGAACGAATCTAGATGATGAATTAGCAATGTCTGCCATGAACGAATCTAGATGATGAATTAGCAATGTCTGCCACGGGTACCAGGCAGGCGAGAGGCAGCCATTCCCTGGTGTAAGAGTTACCCAAATGCTTTCACTCCCTCCTCCTCTCGGAGCCTCACAAGGACGCTGGAAACTGAGCAGAGCCGAGATGATGCTTGTCATTTTATACAGGGATTCGGAGAAGTGAAGCCACTAGTTAGAAGTGGTGCAGCTAAGATGGCAACCCAGACCTTCTGACTCCTTGTTGAGACCGTCCACTCACTTCCCCTTTCAGCCCTGTCCATGGTTCTGATAGGAAAGGTTCTGCCACTAGTCTTTCACGTTGTAGTGGAAAGTATCTGACCATCCTCTCCAGGATGGAGGAATGGCTGTGGAGCTGGAGGCGAAGGAAGAGAAGGGACAGGGCCCTTTCCCAGCTCCTGAAACCCACACCTCATTGGCCAGTGGTTAGAGCAGCCCTGGCCACAAGTTATCCGTGACCCCAGTCCCCCTGAACCCTGGCTTTGTCAATCCCTCCCATGCTGGACAGTCCACACCAAGACTCCCGGATCCCAATGACCAAGGCAAAGCCCTGGCGGACCCGGAGCATAAACGCCTGTGCCAAGGCCAAGCACAGAAATGCCAGGCAGCTTCTGCATGGGCTAAAAGACCCTGTGCTCCAGGGGGATCTGCTTCCTTTGTTTCCCTGACTCACTCCCTTCAGTTGCTCCTCACCCCAGGAAAGCTCTCCCTGCGGCCCACAGTCATCACACCTCTGGGCCTTCCACATATTGTTCCTTCTACATAAAAGCCCCTTTCCCTCTTCTCCAGGTGGTAAACTCCTATTCAGCCTTCAGAGTCCAGGTCAAAAGGCCCTTCCCCTGAAAATTCTTCCTTGATCCCTACCTTCACACCCCATCCAGACTGGGTTGTAAACTGCCTTCTCTCACCTCAACGCCACTGCTTAAGTTGCCTGTTTGGAGTCTCCTTCCCTCTTTTCTCTTCCTGGAGCATTCCTAGGCAGAGAGAGTGGCTCTCCCCTTTGGACTCCCAGAGCTGCCTGTGCGACCCCTACTGTAGCACAATTATACATATTTGGGTGCCCTGGGTCTGCCTCGGCCCCGAGACTGCAAACCAGGGGACTGGCCCTGATTCCGCTTCATCTTCCTGGACCCAATGCAGAGCCTGCACACAACAGGTGATGCTCGGCAAACAACCTTATGATCAATCATCTCCGAGCATTTACGAAGTTGTTTAGACTCGAGGTAACAAGTTGGGAACAGTTCCAGTCTTTTAAAACCTTCAGAATTTTTGGAATAGACAGACTCCAGAGACATGGGTTAATCCAGCCAGGACCCTGGCCACTCAAGGTCACACGATTCCAGGGGCAGGGCCAGTTTGCTGCTTTAGAAAAGCAGGAGGTATGAATGGAAACCCCACTGGAGAGCCTGGGGAGAAGGGGGGAAATATTATTTCTTTTCTTTCTATTTCTGGGCTGCCTCACTGGCTACAATGTTCATTTACTACTTCAATAATTTTGTTAAAATCTAATAAAACAAAACGTTTTAAATATGCAGGTCTATGTCTGAAATCAATATTCGAGACCAAACGTTCCCCAACCTACAGCATTCGAGTTGCGAGAGGGGAGAGGCTGTTCCCAAAGAGAGTTCCGGTAACCACCCAACTGCCCGTCCGGGGCAGGATGCAAACACACTGCGGAGGGTCCCACGTGGAACCAGACTGCAGAGAGAAGCGGCGAACGCCCTGCACTCAGAGACGAGGGTGCATCGCAGTCATGGTGCCAAACAGGACAGGCTCTCCGACTCCATTTCTATAAACTTCAAGAACCGGCACCAGGAGTCTTTGAGGATAAAAGCCAGGACAGTGGTTACCCTTGGAAGCGGGGAGGCAGTGACCAGGGGGCGTGACGGGGTTCCTGACAACTTGCGACACTGAGTGATCTGCTGTGGGTGCTGGTGCCAGGAGCGTGTTCGGTTTCCCAGCCATAACGGAAAGGCACACACTTTCCTGTAATGACACTTCGATAAAAGGCTAAAAGATGGAGTAGCCCCAGGCCCCTACCAGCCAGGTCTGGGAGGGGTCTGTAAAAGGTGTGCTTCCGACACCCCCCCGGGGCCTCTATGGCAGCCCCGGGCACGGCCCAAGCTTGCTGACCACCTGCCCTGTCCCCACCACCTGGGCCTCCCTCCAAGCCGAGCGCACCCCAGATGCTCCTCTGCCGTCCCGCTCCCCGGCTTGCAGTCCGGAGCAGCCAGGCCCAGGCTCAGAGCTTCTGCCATTTCTCCCTCCCCTTCTGGCCTGGGCCAGCCTGGGGTGCACAGCGTCCAGAGAGAAGCAGGCCCGCTCTCCCAAATGAGCCCAGGCTCAGGAAAACCGCTGCGGCCGCCCCTTCCGGGCTGGGCCAGTGCCTGGCAGCGGCAGCCCTGAAGCCCCAGGACAGAGGACTGAAGAGATTTGTCCAGGAGACAAAGCGGGGGTCTGTCCGTCCCACAGAAGCAAGGGCAGCCCAGGGCAGAGCTGGCCCCGGGCCCTCTGAGCCTCTCCCTTTCTCCAGCTTGGTCCCGGGCTACTTCTTTGTGTCCATTCATGAACTCACAGCTCCTCCTGGACGGCAGACAGCATCTTGGCTCCGTCTTTGGGAAACAGAGTCGGGGAGAAACAGTCCATGGGCTGGGGCCAGCTCAGAATTGTGGTGAGATCAAAATCCCAGAGGGGAGACAGGAGGGGAACAGGAGGGGAAGCCAAGGAAGGAGGGGAAAGGGCCAGGGTCTCTGGCAGGTCGGGAGCAGAGAACACGTGGCATTCCACGTGAATGGCGCCCCCTGGGGGTGCGTGCCTGGTGGTACTGACCCAACACAGCTGGGGCCAGACACCCCTAGCCCTGCACCCTCCCCAGGGCTCCCTGGGGAATCTCTTCCCCTCTGGCATAATGAGGGTCCACGCCTCTGAAGCAGGGCCCACCCCATCCTGCCTGCCTCACCAGGAAGCTCCCAGAAGATAACAAGATGAGGAGATGCCATGGGAACCCAGAAGCCCGGGGTGGGCCTCCATCTCCACAGTCCTTGTAACCAGGGGCTGATGCAAGCCTGGTGGTCGACCCACTGCCTCCGTGCTGTGAATGCCCATCCCCCTCCCCGGCGTGCAGACCCCCAGCCCGAGAGCTCTGACCTGGGGGATTTGTGCTGCAGCTGCAGGAGCCCGGGAGCTAGCGCTCCGAGAAATCAGCCTCCACCAGTGACTCGGGGGGGAGCTGACGGATGCCCCCGCTCCCCTGCCCTCAGCGGAGACGACTCCAAGCCACGTCCCCCCGTGTCTCCCAAGCAGAACTAATTAAGCTCCGAGTGCCTACAGTGCAACCCGCTTCGTACAAACCCTTTAGCGGCTGCGTGCCCTGCCCTGTGCTCACTTCCGCACTCCCCTATTGCCGTATCTTGGGGTCAGCTCCCAGATACACCCCTTGTCCCTGCATCCTCGTCCCCGGGTCTGATTCTGGGGAAACCACACGAAGGCAGATTCTCGGCAGCTAAGAGTAAAACCCCGAAGGTACCAGCCACAAGCACTCTGGGCAAGAAACAATATTGCTTCTGAACGATCCCAGTCCCAGCTGAGGCCGCTGCTGACCCCAGGAGGCTTATCTGCACAGCACTTCACAGTTTGCAAGGCTCACGCACACCCGCCGGCTTCCACCGCCTCTGAAAGGGACAGGCCACTGCCCCGTCCACCCACGACCCCCTAAACCAGGGGGATCTAGGGGATCTGCAGCTTTCCCCTCCCTGAGGCCAGGATGGGGTTACAACCACCTTCCTCATCCCGCAGGGGCCACACCCGCAACACGCCTTCTAGGAGACACGCCCCGAACCGGAATCCACCAGGAGGAACTTTAAGAAACTCAGCAAATACCTCCCCCTACCCACCCCCACCGCTCCCAAGGGACCTTCAGCCCTTGGCTCGCCGTATGGAGCCCAAAGCAGCTCTAACTCCAGAGACGAGGGCGACCACCCGCCAACAGATGAGCCGTTCCCTCCGCCGCCGGCACGACAGGGCACGCTACGATGGCGGGTCCTCTCACGGGAAATCATTCTCTCCACGCCAGTACTATTCCCCGTGAAAGGAGGGGCCGCTCGAGGGCTCGTGGAACGTGCAAGAGGCCTGGGAACGTCCCATCCCCGCCGACACAGCGCCACACACAGCCTGGCCCAGCCCAGCCCTGCCCGTGGCCGAGCGTCCAGGGTACCATCACAGGGCAGGTTTGAGCCCAATTCCCAATTCCCTGGGGTCCCCCAGAGCTGGGCCCCAGCCCAACTCCACCTCCCGTGACCCGGACTCCCGTGAGCAGGCAGCAAGGCAGCTGCCTTCAGGTAGAAACAGATTCCCCCAGAGACGCACACGTTTCTGGAGCAAAATGCACGCAGGTGCACGCACACACACTGTGCACACAACCCTGAAATACCGTCCGCACATCCTAAGAATACCTCCACTACGAACAGGGGCTGATCCATTCCTTCCCCCAAGGCCTTTCTTTGTAAGAAATGAATCCCCTGGTTCTGTCTTAGATAATAATAAGATCCCACCACTTTGGTCCACCAAGTGCAGAGGTGCTTGGGGGGACGATCTTTTTCCTTAAGAGCGGCTCCTGAAAATCACAAAACTAACCACTAATGAAATCATTGATTCAGACAAGGGTAACCAACGGATGCGGAGAAGGCTGGTGAGAGGCTGCTGAGCGACAGGGTGGTCAAATCCGGGGAACCCAGCATCGCTTTCTTGTCCCCAAGATCAACCTCAGCATCACCAGAAATGGGACAGTCAGATGTCTCCTGCCTCCTGGGGAGATGCAGTGCGAAGTTTCTCGCCTCTCTTGCCAAGGTCGTCACCCTGTGTGTGATAAGGCTCTGCAGCTGTGCAGGGTACCCTGGCAGTCACCGGCCATATGCGGCTAAGTCAAATCTAAATAAAATGTACAATTCAGTTCCTCAGCCACGCCAGCCACATAGCAAGTGCTCGACAGCGCTAGGAAGTTTTGCCCATGTCGTCAGGTGTGATGGGGTCTGGTGGTTACGGAAGAATTAATCCTCGCCAGTTAGAGACGTGGACTGACACGTCATCTGGGATTTGTCTTCAACTGTCGGCAGAGAAAAAGCAAAGAGATGAAGCAAGCGTGGCAAAATGGTCATAAATGTTAATTAGAAATTGTTAGTCATTGTTAGGCTATGGGGTTATTACATTATACTAGTCTCTACTTTTTGAATGGAAGTTTTCATAATAGGAGGAATGCAATATTTGCATGATCTCAAAACACTCCCCTTCCCGCAATGCTCTTCATCACCAAAAGGAATGGTAACTTTACAAAGAGCAACGTGGTGGATACCAACTGAACCAAGGGTCAAGGTTAAAACACCACAGTGACAGGACGGTCATCCTGCTGCCGGCAAGCGGCCACTGAAACAGTGATACGGCAACCGGTAAAGTCTGCAGGACACCTATTAAGTAAGACTGCATCAATGCTAATGTTCCTTTATATTTTAGTTTCCTCTTACACTTAATAAATGACCTGCTTATGTCACCATTTTCTTTTTTTTAATTAATTAATTTATTTATCTATTTCTGGCTGCTCGGGTCTTCGTTGCTGTGCGCGGGCTTTCTCTAGCTGCGGAGAGCAGGGGCTACTCTTTATTGCGGTGCGCAGGCCTCTCATTGCTGTGGCTTCTCTTGTTGCAGAGCACGGGCTGTAGGCGCACGGGCTACAGTAGTTGTGGCACGCGGGCTCAGTAGTTGTGGCTCATGGGCTCTAGAGCGCAGGCTCAGCAGTTGTGGCGCACAGGCTTAGCTGCTCCGTGGCATGTGGGATCTTCCCGGACCAGGGCTCAAACCCGTGTCTCCTGCATTGGCAGGCAGATTCTTAACCACTGCACCACCAGGGAAGTCCCAAGCCCACCATTTTCAACTAGCTTTTATTTTTCATAAATTTTCTAATGGTGGTAAAATACTCATAACATAAAATTTACCATTTTAACCATTTTTAAGGGTGTCCTTTTGTGGCATTAAGCACATTCACGCTGCTGTGCAAAGATCACCACATTCCATCTCCAGAACCTTTCCATCTTCCCCAGCTGAGGCTCTGTCCCCATTAAACTCTGACTCCCCAGCCCCCTCCCCCAGACCCTGCCATCCGCCTCCATGAAATTGACTCCAGGGACCTCATGTAAATGGAATGACACAAGGTTTGTCCTTTTGTTTGTTAGCTTATTAGCAGAAGGCAGTAATAGCATTTTCTTTGTTATGCTCACTAGCATAACGTCCTCAAGGTTCATTCATGTTACAGCCTGTATCAGAATGCCCTTCCCGGGACCTCCCTGGTGGTGCAGCGGTTAAGCATTCGCCTGCCCATGCAGGGGACACAGGTTCGAGCCCTGGTCCGGGAAGATCCCACCTGCCGCGGAGCAACTAAGCCCGTGCGCCACAGTTACTGAGCTGGCGTGCCACAACTACTGAGCCCATGTGCCACAACTACTGAAGCCCGTGCACCTAGAGCCCGTGCTCCGCAACAAGAGAAGCCACAGCAATGAGAAGCCCGCGCACCGCAACGAAGAGTAGCCCCCGCTCGCCACTAGAGAAAGCCCGTGCGCAGCAACGAATACCCAATGCAGCCAAAAATAAAATAAATAAGTAAATGTTAAAAGGAAAGAATGCCCTTCCTTTCTAAGGTTAGATTTCATTTTTTAACCTCATTCCATAAGCGAGTACCCTGGGACTGAGGAAATACGCACTCAAGGCTTTGGGGTAAAGGGGCATATGGGCGAGCAACCCGCCTGTAGCCAGGAAATGAGATGAGCAGCCCTCCCCAGTAAGCTCCGGCAGCCCAGTCCCTTGGGAATCCCAGGAAGCTCCCCACTTTCATCGCCACAGCCGTCTCTGAAGTAGCCTCCCTCCCTTGAATTCTTCCCCTTCCGGAACCCAAGTCATGACACTCTCAGCATAAATCAGCCTCAACGGTGCCACGGAGCCCACTGGAGAAAGGCCAGCTGCTGGGCGCACCCCAGGGCCCTTGGGGACCAGAGCTGGCAGCCTCCCCACCCCATGGCCTGAGGGCCAGCCTCACCAACTCTCCCCTGGTGCCCCTGAACCTCCCCCTCCATGCTCTGCCCTCTTCCAGGAATGGCCTCCCCCTGCATCACCTCCTCTGCCTTCCTGGAGAACTATTCATTCTGAAGGGTCCACCCAAATGCCCCAACCTCTCTGCAGCCTCTCCTGCCCTACGGTGGGTACGGGTGGCTTCTGCCTGTCTAGCATCTATCCCTCACGCAGTCAATGGCCCCACTTCCGTCTGGGGCCGTCCCTTCTCCGCTAGCACTCCATCAGGCTCAGGTGGAGCTGCACCCCACCTCGACCCCAAGTCATGGCTGACTCCTCATCTCCAAGCTCCAAAAGAGAGGCTGTGACCTAGCTCTGGCATAGCCTTTCCCCCAACCTCAGCAGCAGGTCCGAGAACGGGCACGAGATCCAAGCCAGGACAAGAACACTCGACTCCAGGGCCATGGTGATTCCGAAGGGTTCCGCAGGAAACTCTCCATTCGTAAGCACTGTGGGCGGTCCAGAGAATGGAGCCACCAGAGGAAACAGAGCCCAGAGATGGAGAGAGGCAGCCTGGTCGTCTTTGAGACCCTGGATCCAGCTGTACCTGAACCCACATGCTTTTCACTTCTGAGTACCAACCTTTTTTCTCTTCTTTTCACTCCCCCACTGCCCCTTCCTCCTCTTTCTCCTTCTCTCTCTTTGCTTTAAGCCAGTTCAAACTGAGGCTTTGTTACTTATAACTGAAAGTGTCAATGTCACCCTCAAACCCTTTCTTACCCAGGCATTCAAGCAGAAACCATACTGACATTTCCAGCATATTTATCAGTATCTCAATTATGCACTTGTTCACATATTATTAGCAGACCGAGTCCTCCCCTAAACGATGAGCTTCTGGAGGGGAGGGGGTAAGCTTTGCATAGGACTCATTTTGGTGCCCCAGCCCTGGCTCTCAACAAGGTTGTTGTTGGTTTATTAATTTATTAATTTATTCATTTATTCATTTTTGGCTGCATTGGGTCTTCATTGCCGCATGCGGGCTTTCTCTAGCTGCGGCGAGCGGGGGCTACCCTTCGTTGCAGTGTGCAGCCTTCTCATTGCGGTGGCTTCTCTTGTTGCAAAGCACGGGCTCTAGGCACGCGGGCTTCAGTAGTTGTGGCACGCAGGCTCAGCAGTTGTGGCTCGCGGGCTCTAGAGCGCAGGCTCAGTAGTTGTGTCACACGGGCTTAGTTGCTCCACAGCAAGTGGGATATTCCCGGACCAGGGCTCGAACCTGCTTCCCCTGTATTTGCAGGTGGATTCTTAACCACTGCACCACCAGGGAAGTCCCTCACCAAGGTTTCTGAATGAATCAGTGAACTACCTAACCAACTGTGGGTGCCCAACCAGTGGACAAGTCAGGCATGCCCGCCACATGCCAGACCACGCTGGCCCCTCAGGGGACACAGGGTGTCTGAACAGCCCCCAGCCCACGCCTGCTCCAAGCAGCTTGCAGTCTGGCTGCGGAAGGGCGATCAATGACACGGGGCCGGCCGGCCTCTCCCCTGCTTGAGACGGGGACTTAGGACAAACCGGGGGGGGGGGGTGCGCTGGGTCTGGATGAATCTGAAGGTGCGTGCCTGCACTGCTGGGGGCGTGGGGTCTCTGGACAATTGTCACTTCCTAAGTCTCCCTGCACATCTGTCAGCTTAGGTTTGCAGTCCAGGCACAGGGCAATGAACGGAGATCTGCTGGTGCTGAAAGGACAGCTCCCCTGGGAGCCCAGCACAGCTGCTGGCACCCCAGTCCCGCGGCACCAAGCTGTCATGTAATCGGCACCCACCGTGCCAGTTTAGACGCATTTCCTCCAAACTGTCCTATGAGGGGAGCAGCATCCCCGTGTCACCCGGCCCTGCCCCCACACCCGCTCCTGGCCGCATCACCACCTGAAATTCTAGCATACGGTTATCTGTCTGTTGTCTGTTTCTCACACCAGAATGTGAGCTCCACGAGGACAGGGTCAGCCCTGTATCCCCAGCACTGGGGACAGCGCCCAGCACACCACAGCACGCAGCAATTATTGCTTAATCAACGAACAAATGAAACAGATTTCCATGCGGTGCAGCCAGGTGTCCACGGCAAGGGCAGGGCACGTGCTCCTGGCTGGCCTCACCGTGGCCCAACGCCACACTACAGACCCAAGCTCCCTCCCCTCCCTCTCCTGCCCCACCTCCAACTACAGACCTCCACCCAAGCGGTAATTATTAAAATCGGGGCCACACAACCGCCAGGGCTCCTGCTCCCTTCAAGCCCCCTCTTGGCCTCCAGTACTTCCGCCTTCTGGTTGGTGAGATCCGCCCACATGGCAGGGTCGTGGCGACTTCCAGACAGCCCCAGCCCAGATGCCCTTGTGCCCTTGGTGACTCCTTCAGCTGGACATTTGCGGAGGAGGGGGAACTTCATCATCGGGTGGAAGATGGGAGCTCAAGGGCAGACCACACCCTGCAGGTCTGACCTTCACCATCTGGCAGCTCCTGCTTCCCTAAAAAGCAGGACTGAAGGTGCAGGGACCTGGTCCCAAGACGAGACTTTCTCTTAGTGTAACCCTAATGACTCTGCTTCACTCAGAGTTATTCACTGTCCATTCTGCGGCCAGAGGGACACACCCCACACCCTGACACGTGTATGCACCTGGGCCACCCCTCCTGCAGCAATGGAGGACCTGAGTCCCAGGGAAGCTAAGTGACCAGCCCAAGGGTGCCCGGTGGGTGAGTGAAGGGACCAAGACGAACGGTACACCATCAGAACACTCAGTCCATGCTGGGCTCTGGGCCAAGCACTTGCCATGCTCGGCATTTAGTTCTCCAACTCTCTGATGAGGGTCAATTATTTTGTCCGTTTTACAGATGAGGAAACGGAAGCTCAGAGACTCAATCAACCCTGTGAGATTAGTACTACTATTATTTCCCGTCTTTCAGAAGAGGAAGCCAAGGCACAGAGAGGCCATGTAACATGCCCGAGATCACACAGCCATTAGGGGGAGGGGCCCCGAGGCAGACCCAGGCGGTCCGACAACAGAAGTCACCTGTGGTGAAATTCCACTTTCCAATTCTCAAGTACGTAAGTCCCCTACACACGAACCTTCAAGTTGCGAACTTCCAAAGATGCGAATGTGCTACTACCCAGACATCACTGGATCGTGTTTTCAAGGGGGTAGATAGCATTGAATCCAGCAAGGAACCAGAACCTGTGCCACCAACGTCAGGCGAGAGTGACATTGCAGCTCGCCCTCCGTCTCCTACTGCTGACGACCCTTCAGCTCTGCCATCTCCCACCTCCTCTCCCCACTCCAGTCAGTACCTCTTCTTGCCTGTTCCCTCGATGCCAGCCCCTGTGTGCCAGCTGTTGTGCTGCGCTGCTGTACTTGCCAAGGTACTGTACTGTAAGATTTAAAATGTTCTCTTGGGACTTTCCTGGGGGCGCCGTGGATAAGACTCCGTGCTCCCAATGCAGGGGGCCTGGGTTCGATCCCTGCTCAGGAAACGAGATCCCACACGCATGCCGCAACTAAGAATCTCCATGCCACAACTAAGGAGCCCGCCTGCTGCAACTAAGACCCAGCACAACCAAATAAATAAATATTTGTAAAAGTTTTCTTTATTTGTTGTGTTTCTTTTTTATGTACTATTTGTGTGAAAAGTATTATAAACCTATTACAGTACGGTACTATGTAGCCAATTGTTAGTTGGGTACCTAGGCTAACTTTGTTGGACTTACAAACACACTCTCGGGGCGGGACTCATTCTTCTGTAGGGGACTTACTGTATTTACTATGTGCCATCCACTCCCAGGTAACGTGGAGAGGACATACCTGCTCTCTCCACTGCCCCAGGTTCGTGGGGAGACAGCCAAGGGAGCAATTCAAATGTGGGGCAAGATGGAGACAGCAAGCAACAGAGGTGAAGGAACTGAGGTTATGACAAGGCAGAAACTGGGAGGCAAAGGAAACCAACAGAGACAAGGGTGAGGAAAGGAAAGGAGATGGTGAACGCGGAGAATAGGGTAAACACCCAGAGAGTCACTGAGGCATCTATGGGGGCACCTGGCCTCCGGCTCCGGCTCCCTTGGAGCCCTACACGCACTAAACTCTGTAACAAGCTCAGGTGCCCTGCTGTTTAAGAAACGACTTCACTTAGTCACGGTGAGCACTGTCCACACTCACACTTTCTGTGAGCTGAGCCAGCACTCCGTGGTCAACTCCAGTGGCCCTTCCACTCATCTGGCTACGGATCCCCGGGGCTGCCAGGGAGGGGTGTGAAGAGGTCTGGACCTCAGCCTGGGAGCTCTGACAGCACGGGGATCCTTGCAGGGAGGGCTGGGTTCCCTGCAGGGAGGAATCGGCAAAAACTCAGACTGTAGGTCAGACAGATCTGAGTTTAGAGCTAGCTGTCCCTCTCACCTGCCATCAGACCAGCCTCCCTGTCAGCCTCATCTGTACCATGGGGCCAATAACACTTATCTGGCAGGGTAAAGAATGGATTAGAATCAATGCACACGGCATCTAGAGCAAAGCCTGGAACATACAAAATGCTCAGAAAAAATAACAAGAAAAAATTAGTGGCAGAGAAGCAGTCTGAGACACTGAGAATTAGTCCGCCCAAATCTCGATCCACACTTCTTATTGCACCTACCTGGCCGTGTTCTTGATTTGCTTCTCTGTTGGCCAGGAGTCCCGGGTTGAGGCATCAGAGGCTCCCTCTGCTCAATGGGAAGAAAGATTTTGAATCCCATGATCGATTAGTGATGCCTGCCCTGGGTACAAGGGAAGGCTGACAGTAGGTGTGCTATGTATCCTACCCTAATAATCCTATTAATGTTCAGGCAGTACTACCCTTAAACAAGAGGGACTCTGTCCCTAAGCCTGTGCCTTTAGATCCATTACTTCTCCAACTTTCATGCACACATGAATCACTGAAGGATCTTATGAAAATAAACATTCTGATTCCATAGGTCTGGGGTGGAGCCCAAGATTCTGCATTTCTAACAAGTGCTAGCTGACGCCAATGCTATGGATCTGTGGAGCACGTGTGGATCAGGGTTTAGAGGTCCTGCTCTCACAAACTCAGACTAACTTGTTAGGGAGACTTTGAGCACCTTGGTCACGGGGGATGCAGCCCTCATCGCTGGCAGTGTGAGCTGTCATCCTGGACGTTCACTTTGTGAATAACACGGGCAGGACCAGGCAAGTACTGCTTCACATCTCCTGTCCTGTGTCCTTGGAACAAAAGGTGGGTGCAAATCCATACAATGGAACATCACTCAGCCTTAAAAAGGAAGGTACTACAATGAGGTATCACCTCACACCGGTCAGAACGGCCACCATTAAAAAGTCTACAAATAACAGATGCTGGAGAGGACACAGAAAAAAGAGAACCCTCCTACACTGTGGGTGGGAATTTAAGTTGGCACAGCCACCATGGAAAACAGTATGGAGGTTCCTCAAAAGAAGTAAAAATACAGTTACCATATGATCCAGCAGTCCCACCCCTTGGCATATCTGGACAAAACTATAATTCAAAGAGATACATGCACCCCTATGTTCACAGCAGCACTATTTACAATAGCCAAGACATGGAAACAACCTAAATGTCCATCGACAGATGAATGGATAAAGATGTGGCATATATATACAATGGAATATTACTCAGTCGTTAAAAAGAATGAAATAACGCCATTTGCAGCAACACGGATGGACCTACAGATTATCATACTAAGTGAAGTAAGAGAAAAGAAAGAGAAAGACCCTATCATTTACCATATGATATCACTCATATGTGGAATCTAAAATATGACACAAGTGAACGTATCTACAAAACAGAAACAGACTCACAGACATAAAGAACAGACTTGTGGTTGCCAAGGGGGAGAGTGGGTGGGGGAGGGATGGCTTGGGAGTTTGAGCTTAGCAGATGCAAACTATTATATATAGAATGGATAAACAACAAGGTCCTACTGTATAGCACATGGAACTATATTCAATGTCCTGTGATAAACTATAACGGAAGAGAATATGAAAAAGAATGTATATATATATATGTATAACTGAATCACTTTGCTGTACAGCAGAAATTAACACAACATTGTAAATCAACTATACTTCAATAAAATTAATTTTTTTTAAAAGAGGAAGAAAATTCTGACACTTGCTCCAACATGGATGAACCTTATGCTGAGTGAAAGGAGCCAGACGTAAAAAGGACAAGTATTGTAGGATTCCACTCACACGAGGTCCCTAGAGTAATCATATCCAGAGGGACAGAAAGTAGAAGGGTGTGGGTCAAGGGCTGGAGGAGGGGGACGGCGGAGTTAGTGATTAACGGGGACAGAGTCTCGGTCTGTGAAGATGAAAAACTCCTGGAGACGGATGGTGGTGACGGCTGCACAGCAAGGTGAATGTACTTAATGCCGCCGAGGTGTACACGGAAAACTGGTCAAAATAGTACATTTTACATTAGGCATAGTTTACCATAATTTTTAAAAAACTGACTGCATCCAAATGCTGTGAAGGTTTGTGGGTGATGCCACTGCCGGCATTGGCAGCCAGAAAGATGTGAGCAGCAGGCAGCCTTGGGTAAGAGAGAAGACAAACCACAGTCACGCTCCCCGTCCGTGGGTTACACATCCCAGGGATTCAACCAGCCGGGGATGGAAACTACTACGCGATCCGCGGCTGATTGAATCCGTGGATGGTTGAATCCACGGATGCAGAACCCGCGAATACGGAGGAACACCCGCAAGAGATCTGAGCATCCGCGGACACGCCAGCATTCGCGGGAGTCCTGGAACTAAATCGGCTCCCTGATCCCCGCTCCCCGCCCCCGCGGGTACGGAGGGACGACTGCCGTTCATCCGCGAAAGCCTTGCTCTGAAGACAGCATGAACGCCATAGGCTGATGCCCAAGAAAGAGTCACAGCCCAGTGACCTCAAGCATCCATTTGTTTCTCTTCCTGTTTCATTTCCAGGTTTCAAAGACACTCATGAATTGCCTTGGAATTCCCAGTACGGGCACATGGCAGCTGAGAAGCATGTGAAATATTAATGAATTCATATCACTCCTGAACTTGTATATGTGCAGGACTAGAGGTAACTTGCATTAGACATAACTCCTATTCTTTTCTTTTTAATTGAAGTACAGTATAGTTGACTTACAATGTGCGCCAGTCTCTGCTGTACAGCAAAGTGACTCAGTTTTACACATACAGACATTCTTTTTTCAATATCCTTTTCCATTATGGTTTAGCCCAGGACACTGGATATAGCTCCCTGTGCTATGCAGTAGGACCTTGCTGTTCACCCATTCTAAATGTTGATAGTTTGCATCTACCAACCCCGAACTCTCAGTCCACCCCTCTCCCTCCCCCCAACCCCTTGGCAGTCATAAGCCTGCTCTCTACCTATTCTTTTTTTTTCCCTACCTATTCTTTATGTTGGCAACGAGGTGGACACTGAACTCCAGATGTGAGCAGTTTCATTTCCATATGATAGGTTTCAATCACATTTTCAAAAAAAATCAAATAAAATATTTCAGCTTTACTTAAATACTGTTTAACTTTAAAATGTTACACTTATTCATCTTAATCTGTATTTTGCCTTTTCAACTTAATAGAAGTTTCTGAATATTTTAGAATTAAACATCATTTAACTTTTTTCAGTTTCTGACATTTGCTTTAATTTACATTTGTGGGGTTTTTTTAATTACATTTTTCATTTGAATCCTTTAGACTAGTGCTCTTCCAGAGAAACTTCTGCAATGATGGAAACATTAAATGTCTGTGTTGTCCCATACAGCAGCGCTGGCCACATGTGACTATAGAGAACTTGAAATGTGGCTGGTGTGACTGACGAACTAGCCTTCTAATTTTATTTTAATAAATTTAGATTTACTTTTTTTTTTTTTTTTTTTTTGGCCGCATGGCATATGGGCCCTTAGTTCCCCGTCCAGGGATCAAACCCATGCCCCCTGCATTGGGAGCACAGAGTCTTAACCACTGGACCTCCAGGGAAGGTCCAAGATTTACTTTTAAACAGCCACAGGTGGCAAGGGCCACAGTCCCCGACAGAACGCCTTTAGATGATTACTGTTAACAGAACCCAAATATAAGTGAAAATCTTGACTATAGATAATGATTTTGCTGCAGTGAAATCAATCAAATAAATCACATGACATACATAATAATTAATAAACTATGTCTTTATTACTCATCCAAGCAAGGCTGCCCAGCAACGAATGCCAAAGACGCGTGTAAAAATTAACTACGCTCAGCTGCCTTTCTATTTATTTATTTATTTTTTTGGCCTCGCCACTCGGCATGTGGGATCTTAGTTCCCCGACCAGGAATCGAACCCATGCTCCCTGCAGCAGAAGCGTGGAGTCTTAACCACTGGACCGCCAGGGGAGCCCCTTCAGCTGTCTCTGATGCCAGCCAGTCTTCAATCAGATGACGGCCACCGTTTTACAGAGGGTTCAATGTTGTCACCACAGAAGTATAGTTGTCGGAAGGAGGACAGAACCCATTTTGTTGAGAAGCTTGTTAGCCTGGTTGTTTTACTTTAAATAACCAGACATAAGGCAGGTGGGCTTCCGCGGGGACATTGCTCTGGCCCGACTGCGTTTGGGGCGGGGCTGTCAGTGAATGAACAAAGGCGGCCGGCGCACAGACAGTGTGTTCTCAGAGCCCTTCCAGTCCCGGCGAGGGTGCAGGCAGCAGGGAGGGCTCGGAATTCTAATCCCCGCGTCCAGTGGGGAGTAGAGACTCGGCGTGCGAGACACGTGCCCTGCAGCTGCGGGTGATGACGATGATTATTCCCCAGGGTCGTGGGGGGTGGGGGGGATGCAGACAAGCAGGGCCCAGACAAACCCAGGTGTGAATCCTACCAACTGCTCGACGGCCTCGGGCGAACCAAACAGGACTAGAAACTGCCGCTACTCCCAGGACGGCCAAGGATCAGAGGAGACGATGTACAGGAAGTGTGGGTCATCTATCTGCCCCTCCTCCATGAAGCCCTGGGCCGACCGTGCCCCAGGTAGCCCGGCAAGGCAGAAGCACCCATGAGCCCCAGCTCCCCTCCCACCCCTTCTCCAGCCATGCAGATACCTGCTGACGTCGGAGAAAGCTCTACCAAGGTGGAAGGGTCTCTCCGACAGCCCCGTGGATGTTGAGAAACTTGCTTGTTACAAACTGCTTCGAGTCCTCTCCGGAAAGAGACAGACTGGATAACAATAACGACATAAACAGCCACCACTCTGGAGCACCGGCTGTAGAAGGACCTCGCCAGATGCTTCACATGCCTCATCTTCATCACCTCAAGAAGCACAAACGTTCACAAAGCCCGTGACCTTCAGAATTTCAGAGTCCCGGCTGGTGCAGGACTGGTCCTAAGTGGCTGTGAAGGGACCTCAGATAGAAGGACGGGACTAAACCTACAGAAGGCCTCCCAGGGCCACTGCCACCACCCCACCTGTGAACCTCACTTACAAGGAGGAAAGCAAGGCTCAGGGGAAAAGTCCCCTGCACAAGAGAAGACGACAAAGAGGAGGGTGGAATCACAGCACAGGCTCCTGGCTCCTTCTATGTTTCCCAAGGACCCCGCCATGGAAGGAGTGGGACCCGATCTTTTTTTTTTTTTTTTTTTTTTTTTTGCGGTACACGGGCTCCGGACGCGCAGGCTCAGCGGCCATGGCTCACGGGCCCAGCCGCTCCGCGGGACGTGGGATCCTCCCAGACCGGGGCACGAACCCGCGTCCCCTGCATCGGCAGGCGGACTCTCAACCACTTGCGCCACCAGAGAAGCCCAAGGGGCCCGATCTTTGGCCTTAGGAGCAACTCCAAACACCATGGCAGGAACTGCGCTGGTGGTGGGGCAGGTCCCCAACCAAGTCATCATAGTCTGGGCTGTCGGTGAGCCTCGGCACCCGGCCAACACCCAGAACTGACAATGGATCAGGTATGTGCTGCAGAGATGCTCCTGCAGCGCTGTGCACAGAAGCGGAATCCAGAAAGCAACTTGAGTGTCCAAAAGTGGGAAATAATAAAATAAAGCAGGGTGTGATGACGACATGGAATATTAAGCAAAAGCCCCCCTTAGGCTGAGGTTGCAAAGCAATTATGAAAGACAAAGGAGACTGGATTGCGGCAGGTCCACTTTCAAAAATTAGAATACAACGCTAGCTATAGAGTATCTACAAAAAAGCCTGGAAGAAAAGTCAACACATCTAACAGTGATGATCTCCAGACCATGGGATCAAAGGTCTGCTGCTTTCGTCTTTATACCTACTTCCCATAATTGAAAAACTTTTCTCCAAGGAGCATGTGTTACATTTATAACCATAATGTTAGTTTACAGTGGCCCACGTTTAAGGTCACGTTGCATTAAGCGAAAGAGGGTACCTATGTCTTCGGAGGTTAATTCGCTCATCCTAAGTCACACAGCCAGTATTACGCACGGATTTTGATTGGTAACTGCTCAGGTGCCGTTCTGGACATGGAAGCGGCAGGGGGCACAGACAGACAGGTGGACTACACTTCCCAGCTTCCTTGCAGTGAGGTGGAGCCACGTGGGGCTCACCCAGGAAACGTGAGACCTCGCTGCCTTCTAGGACACGCGGAACCCAGTTTATTTTTCTTCTCAAGTTAAGAATTACAAGGACCCACAAGCCCCCTGTGTATCTTTCCCTCCCTCCCTTACAGGTAGCCACTAACCTGATTTTGGAATCATCGTCGTCTCACTTCTCACGTACTTTTCTCTGCATTCCTAAATGACACAGTTTACTGGGATTTGAGTGTGACATGATTGGAGTCATGCTTTCTTCCGTGTTTTGCTACTGTTCAAACACGTCTGTGAGATTCATCCATACGTTGCCTGGGACTGGACTTGTTTTCCTTGCAGGATTACTGCTCCATTGCACGGATACATACGGTTCCATCAACGTGGACCTCTGGGCTGATTCCAGCTCTTGCTTACCTTGAACAGTGCTGCTGAGAAGATCCTGGGCCACCTCCCCCGGCATACATGTGCAGAATTTCTCTAGCGCAGACACCCAGAAGAGAGTAGCCGTGTCCAAGTTTACATGGTAATTTCTGTTTTCCGAAGTAGTTATGATAGTATTGTCAGACCTCTTATATATTGAATACAAGAATGGTGTCCCATGGACTCTTATTTCGCATTTCCTCGATCACCAACGCCAGCGAGCAGCTGTTCCCATGCTTTTGGCTCATCTGTGTCCTCCCTTCCTGAAATGACTCTCTTTTTACATTTTCTATTGGGCTGTCTTTTCCTTATTGTGGTTCTTTATAGATTCTGGATATTATTATTTACTTAATTTTTTTTTTTGGCCGTGCCGTGCAGTTTTTGGGATCTTAGCCCCCCGACTAGGGACTGAACCCGTGCCCCCTGCAGTGAAAGCGCTGAGTCCTAACCACTGGACCTCCAGGGAGTTCCCGATTCTGGATATTAATTACTTGTTGGTTAAATATGTTGCAAATGCAAATATGTCCTTCAAGTTCGTGGCTTGTCTTCTCCTGTCTTCCTGGCATTTTGTGGTAAATAAAAATTCATCATTTTTAATGTAGTTGAGTTTATCAATCTTTCATGGTTTGAACTTTTTGTGTCTTCAGAAATCTTTACCTAGCATGATAGCCAAAAGATATTGTTTCAAATTTTCAAAAAGTTTTCAATTTTTTTTTAAATTTCACTTGCAAATCTTTAATCCATCTAGAAATGCTTTTTCTGTATGGTGTGAGGTAGGACTCTAGTTTCGTTGTTTCCATCTAGATTATTGTCTCAGTACCATTTATTCAATAGACCATCCTTAACTGGGTTCATCAGCAAGGCAACCTTTGTCAAAAGTCAAATGCCTTTATATACATGAATCTGTTTCTGGCCTCTCTGTTCTGTTCCATTGGTCAGTTTGCCTAGCCCTGAACCAACACTACAGTCTTTAATTCCTAGAGCTTGATGATAAGTATGTTCCTGGATGTAGATAAACCATTCAAGGACTCGAGATTAGAACCTTAAAGATCAGCTGGTACAACCACCCACTGAGAAACAGAGGCTCAGAGACGGAAAGCATCTTTTGCAACGTCACACAGGAGCAGTGTTAAGAGCGGAATGTTTGTGTCCCCCCTCCAAAAAAAAAATTCATATGTTGAAATCTAACCCTCAGTGTGATGACATTTGGAGGTAGAACCCTTGGGCATAATTAGGTCATAAGGGTGAAGCCCTCATGAATGGAATTACTGCCCTCTGTCTCTTTCTGACCTATGAGGATACAAGAAGTCGGCAGTCTGTAACCTGGAAGAGGGCCCTCACCAGAACCCGACCTTGCTGGTACCCTGATCTCAGACCTCCAGCCTCTAGAACGGTGAGAAATACTTTTCTGCTGTGTATAAGGCACCCAGTCTACGGTACTTTGTTACGGCAGCCTGAAAGAACTAAGACCAACACCCATCTCTCACCCTGGAGGACATTCCTGTCCTGTTCAATATGACAACCACTGACCACATGTGTTTATTGAGCACTTGAAATATAGCTAGTTCAAACTGGGATGGGCTGTGAGTATAAAACACACCAGATTTTGAAGACTTGTGGTTGAAAATAAACTGTAAAATATCTTATGAATAATTTGTTTATATTGATTACATATTGAATATCCTTTGGATATAAAGTGGTAACTAAAATATATTCTCATAATTAATTTCACCTGTTTCTTTTCACCTTATGACAGTGAGATGGGAAATTAGCCACACATTAAACTGAACGGCTATGAGAAAATTTAAAACTACCTCTGTGGCTTGTATGCTATTTCTATTGGACAGGTCTGGGTCATACTATTAAATTCACTCAATCACAAAGCCTTGATTAAGGACCTAATATGTGGACTGGACGGTAGTAAGGGCCGCACAAGGAAGAAGGGAACAGAAATAGTTCTAATCAATGCATTCCATTTCCTCACTGGACTCGTCACCTGTAGAAGCGTCATCAGCCCAAGCATGAAAGAAATGGTTCATGGTCCAGCCCTCAGCCCAGCTGGAGAGCCCTATTCCAGTTACAGCGGGAGCAGCACCAGTGTCAAAATCTAGAGATCATTTAGACCAACCCTCCCGTCTAACGGATTAACCAGTAGAGGTCCAGAGAGGTTGAGACGCCTACCCAAGGTCACACAGCAGGTGTGGGACAGAGCTCCTTCCCCGCATCTGAAGTCTCCAGCCCCGGGTTTCTCCCTTCCCTTCGAGTGAACACTCCACCAACTTACATCTCACACCAGCACACAGGACCCTCGAGAACAATCCTCTGAAAGTCCAAGTTCCCACACCAGACGAGACTGCCTCGCAGATCTGTGCAGCCAGCCCCTCCCACCTTCCCGCCAAGAGAAACACCACAGGAATTCCTCCGGGCCTTCCCACCAGCAACCCCTTTCCAGCGGGACTCCCCAACTTCATGAAGGAGACACAATGCCCCCCCCCCCCCCCCGCCACCAGAGGAAACAGAGATGAGACTGAGAGGGAAAGGACCCAGTCCTGCCTCCCCACTTTCCCGCCCTGAAGCCGAGCTCAGCCCGGCCTCTGGGGTCAAGCTGTGCTCCATCTGACAGCAACTTGTGGAGACTTCATGGGACCAGGGACCCTCAACAATTGCCAGGAGACAATGAGCTGTGTAGGTGTGACAGCAAAAAGGATGCCAACCCAGCTCAACTCACCACCTGCCCACTCCACCCACGGAGGCAGGAGGCCTGGCGGGAGGGTAAGAGCAGGTGAAGGCGGGCTCCCCGGGGCAGGAGGCCGACGCCTAGGGCTGCACACCCAGAGCAGTGGGTCCTCCCGCAAGCCTCCTAGGGGCGAAGGGGCAATCCTAGAAAAGGGTTTTCATCCAGCTTTCAGGCAAGCCCACCCCGCCAAAATCTTAGAGGAACTTAATATTCCCTCCCCTCCCCCCAGCCCCTTAATTGGGAATCAAAGCGACAAGACCTTGGCTTCCACTCGGCAATCTGAAATCACTTTAGAAGAAGAAACTGAGGTTCAGGTGGGACCACAGACTTCCCACTATGAAAAAGCCAAGATGTATAGGTCCTGGTCCTGTGCCTCAGTTTCCTTACCCATTCCTCCTGCTTGCTATGAGGGTGGTCAGGGGTGGTGCGGGGGACAGGGGTGGTCGGGGGTTCGCTGGGGCGGTGCGGGCCAACGCCTTTTATCATTAGCAAAAGCGCCGAATAGCGATTGAGCCCGTGCAAAGTGCTTTCAAGAGATCATCTCACTTAATCCTCGCGGGGACCCCAGGGGTGGGGACTCTCATTATCCCCGCCTTTGAGACCTGGAAATTGAGGTTCAGAGAGGTGAAGCGACTCGCCCCAGGGCACCACGCTAAGTCGGAGGCGCGGGGAACCCGCGCTCCTCCCGGGTCCAGGGCGCAGAGCTGCGCGCGGAGACTCACAAAGACAACGACGTCTCGTGTCCGGTTTCTTCCGGCCGGGGACAGGGTCCATTTATCACCCTGAATTCTCGGGGCGGCGGGGGGAGCGCGCTGGCGGCGCAGGAAGCCGGACCCGCCGCCCGCGCTCCCCACCCCCGCTCACCTCGCGTACTTCGTCTTCTGGAAATCCAGGAGCCGCGGAGCGAACATCGCGGCGGTTCCATCAGCCTCCAGCCCGGGGCTCCGACCGCGGCAACTTGAAGAGGCCGCGGCGCCGGAGCAGCAGGTCGGCGGCCGCGGGGCGGGGGCGGCCGGGGGCGCGCGGAGCCGAGCTGGAGCCGAGCCCGGAGCCGCCGACGCCAAATCCCGAGCAGCTGGTGGCGGGCGGGGCGGGGGGGCTCCGGGCCAATCGCCTGAGTCCCCGCAGCCCCGGCCCCCTCCCCGCGCGGGGCCGACCCCTCCCAGCCTCGCTGCGGGAAGGGAACCCTGGGGGAGGGGTGGAGGCCTAGGGGGAGCTTCCGAAAGCAGCCCCTTCTTCCTTGCTCCCCGGGCCCCCTCGTCCCGTAGTTTTTCCTGCGAGAAGACTGCCTGTTAGACGGAGCCCCGCTGTCCCCCGCGGCGGGGGCTGGGACGCCAGGGGGTCGGACCCTGCCCGCGTGCCCGCCCTGCGACCCCTCTCGTGGCCGGCCCCAGGGCGCGCCTGTAGCTCACACTCCCCCCTCCGCCCCCGCCTTGCGTCCCTGCGAGGTGCGACGGCCCCAAGAGGATGGCGCAGTCTCTGGGGAACCCCCTAATTCCCAGAGGCTGTGACTCTGGGGACCCTCACGACCCTGAGACAGGGGCACACGCATATGGGCATTTGGTCGCCAGGTACCCAGGATGTGCCCACCACCACCCCAGCCCCCAAACCCTGCCCCTCATCTTTACAAAATTCAGCTCTTCTTTAGGGGACCTTGGCCTGGGCGATGGGCTATGTGAAACCACCTACTGGAAGAGGTGACACCCTGGGGGCTGCTGGAAGGCAGGACGGCCTTTGATGTGGAAAGACAGGTCCCCGGGTAGATCAGGTCCCTCCTTCCCACGCACACACCTCCCCCTCCTTCCCTCTCCTCCCTTCCCTTCCCAAGCCCCAGCTCCCTGCTACTTTTTATAATAAGATTTATTTGAGATCCTACTACACAGTCAGAAAATAATCCCACCCACGTTCTCTGCCCCAAGGTAGCTAGAACAAGATGAAGGAGAAAGACAAAAGGACTCCATCCAATTCATTTCTGCACTCCAGATGCTGGGCACACGGTGGGCACACACACCTGAAATTGGTGAGGACCAGAAGGGTTGCAGGTAGATGTGTTCAGAGGCCACTGCAGGGCCAGGGGTGGGATGGTCAAGAGAAGCGATCCAGGGATGCTTAGGAGGTAAAAATCCACCAGACCCTGTTGATGGAGGACTAGAAGTGGGGGGTGACCCCTGGGATTCTGGCTGGCCCTGCTGGGTGGGTACTGGTGTCACCTAGGGATGGGGGCGGTGACAGGAGTAGGGGAGATCGTGAGTCGGGTTTTGGCCAGGTGAGCTTGAGGTCAAGGTTGGCATGGGTGGAAGGCCAAGGGATGGACATGTGGGCCAGAGGGTCTGGCAGGGTCCCAGCCCAGCCGGTGAGGAGGGGCTGGGAGGGTCAAGCTGGAAAGATCCCTTAGCGCCGTGGGTTTCGAATTGCTCTCTGGACTTGCTAGCGCTGTGACTTCCAATACAATAACCACCAGCCTCGCGCAACTACTTACGTCTACGTTGAGTTAATCGAAATAAAATTGAAAATTCAGTGCCCTGGTTACTAGCCGTATTTCAAGGGGCTACCTTATCGGACCATTGCCAGCATCATGGAAAGTTCCACGGGCCAGCACGACACCAGAAGATCGCGGAGTCAACCTAGGGCATGGTGAGCAGCATTTAAAAACAAAGTGGAGTAGAAAAGATGCAATGAGAACACGTCACGTTCAAGAAACTTCTGTTTGTATACATCTGGGTCCTGGTTGCGATGGAAGATCTATTTCTTACTAGGAGTCATGGTTAAGAAGGACGAGGAGGGCTTCCCTGGTGGCGCAGTGGTTGAGAGTCCGCCTGCTGATGCAGGGGACGCGGGTTCATGCCCCAGTCCGGGAAGATCCCGCATGTCGCGGAGCGGCTGGGCCCGTGAGCCATGGCCGCTGAGCCTGCGCGTCCGGAGGCTGTGCTCCGCAACGGGAGAGGCCACAGCAGTGAGAGGCCCGCGTACCGCAAAAAAAAAAAGGAGGGCGAGGCTCACAGATGTGGTGTTTATAGCACCTCCTGTCCCCTCATATAGAGGAGGGAAAGGGAGGCTGAGAGGGGCCAGGGCACCCTCCCAAGGTCGCACAGCCTGAGGAGCAGGACCTGCCCCAGAACCCAGCCCTGCAGGCTCTGAGCTCACTGCCCGCCACAAAACCCCTGTTCTAACGAGTTCTTAGATCTCCAGGAGCCCAAAGTCAAACTGAGTCAGGTAAGGCTGAGCCCTGCATATCATGGCTTCTTTCCTGACCTTGACCTCCAACACCATTGCTCTGACCCCCAAACTCTGCCCCCAGCCTCACTGTCAGCCGCACCAGGACACACCTGTCCCCAGACACAAGCCAGACCTCCTCCAAAGCCCTCAACCCCAACTTCCAGAAAAAGGGCCCTGCTGGCTTTTCAAAGCTGAGAGCCCCACACTTTCTGGGGTGGCCAGGCCAGGCTCAGGGGGCCTGCCGGTAACCACAGCTCCCCAGAGGCCGAGCAGAGACACACAGAGAGGTGGCCTGGGCCTCCCCCGGGTTCCTGGGCCTCCCCCGGGTTCCTGGGCCTCCCCAGCTCCTGGGCCTCCCCCGGGTTCCTGGGCCTTCCCCGGGTTCCTGGGCCTCCCCAGCTCCTGGGCCTCCCCCAGCTCCTGGTCCACTGGCCTCCTCCCGGCCCCCACCTGCGGTCGACCTTCAAGCAGCTCTTGGCTGTGGGCTCAGCAGGGCCCCGGAGGAGACCCCCGAAAGGAAACACAAGCCTAGAAATGGATTTTCTTTTCCTCCCAGAGCAATAGAAGTTGAATAAAAAACAAGTTACTATTTTTACGGCTGGGATCCAGTTGTTATAGCAACCGAGGGCCTGACTCCTGCACGGGAGCCAGGGTTGGACTGCGTGTGACGGAGAAGACAGGTGGGCTCCGGGGGCAGCAGGGACTGGGGGACAAGCCTCAGGCCCCTGACCTTGGGGCCTGCCTGGGGTCCAGGTCTGCCCCACCCGCCCCCCCGATCGGAAGTCTGGCCCTGCTCGCTGCTGACCCACCTCACCATGGCAGGTGGTTCTAACATCCTCTCCCTTTGGTGCAAGCCCACCTCCTACTAGCGCTGTGGTCCCAGACTCGGCCCAGCCTTGCTCCCAGAGCCTTACTTCACCAATCCTGGGACTGGGTGACATGCCCCATCTCCACCTGCGGCCCTGCCACAGTGGCAACTCTCGGGCAGAGGAGATCAGATCCTCGACCTCACCTGGCCGAAACCCCACTCGCGATTCCCCCCTCCCTCTCTGCTGTTCCTCCTCTGGTCCCCTATCTCCCAGAGGTGGTACCAGCATCACCCCACCGGGCCAAGTTGGACGGGGGTTGG
Organism: Delphinus delphis; assembly: GCF_949987515.2. Classification (NCBI taxonomy): domain Eukaryota; kingdom Metazoa; phylum Chordata; class Mammalia; order Artiodactyla; family Delphinidae; genus Delphinus; species Delphinus delphis. The sequence continues at coordinate 84,384,027 of NC_082697.1, read as the reverse complement.
GAAGCCCTGAAGTGGCCTCCCTGGGACTCAAGGCGAGGCGCTAGCTCTCACGCCTCCGTCCCGTCACTTGTAAAATCGGGGTAACAGCACCCACCTTGCCAGGTCGGCGGGGTAACAGCACCCACCTTGCAAGATCGGCGAGGAGCAAAGGTGGCCCGGGGCTGACATGATTATGGAAAGTTTGCTTCCCCGTTAATCCTCTCTGTAACTCTACGTGGCAGGCGTTGGCGTTGCTAATATACAGGTTAGGACACGAGCTCAGCCAGGTTAAGCCACGCAGCAAGCCACACGGCTAGATTGAAAATCAGACCCGGGGCTGTCTAAGCCTTAAGCCCCTGCACTATTGAACAGACGTTGATTATGCACTTACCGTATTCCTGGCTCTTCGGAGGTGCAGGGCGGGAAGTAGGCGGGTGAGATAAAGGCTGCCCACCCACCCATGCCTCTGTCCCCTTCCCTGGAGCCCTGAGCACCTCACCAGGCTCTCCCTGCCCCGCAGCGAGCCCCGACCTGATCCTCAGCCTCCTCCCTCTTGCTGACGTTGATCTCCAACCGTAGGTGTGAAAAGGGCACCTACTGTGCGCCTAGCAGGGTGTGGGAGCCAGAGGGAGCCACAGTCCTGGCCGCCTAGAGCTTGGGATCTGGTGTGACAGAAGGGACGTGGGACAATTGCAAACCATCTGTTCGTTCGCTCAGTCGGTGAATTTGAGTAAATGGCACCTGCCTGATTCTTCACGTACATCACCTCATGAATCCTTTCAGCAGCCAGACAAGGATTCCCACTCAGCTGACCGACTAAGGCTTGAAGAGGTGGCTGGTGGCAGGTAGGAAAGGTGGAGTCGGGTTTCATACCCAGGCTGACCTCACAGCAAACCCCCTGCTCGTTTCCAGAATTTCTCTTTCAGCATCCCAGCCTCCCTGCTTGGGGCACACAGGTGAATGGGGGGCAGGCCTGGTGAAGGCAACAACCCAGGGGCAGACAAAGTCTTGGGGGGTTGGGGACCAAGGAGGGGGAGCAACTTTGCCTGGGGGCTCAGGGCTGAGAGGAAGTTGGGGAAGCTTTCTCAGCTGAGGCTGTACGATGGCTGGAAGGTAGCCAGGAGGACGAGGGGCAGCCAGCGGAGGAAGCGTCTTCCAGGCAGAGGGAACAGCATCTGCAAAGGCTCAGTGGCACGGAGCAGCCTGAGTGAGGGGTCTGGACTCTACCCTCTAGGCATTGGAGAAGCAAAGCATTTTAAGCAAGGGGGTAGGCGAGCGGCACTCTCCACGCTACGGAAGCTCTGATGCTCGTGGAAGATGGGCTGCCATTTAGGGCAGGAGCAGAGACACCCAGCTGAGCTGAGGGAGCAGAGACTAGAGATGCTGGAAGACAGAATCTACATGTCTTCAAGTGGAAATGGGGGGAAGGAAGGCATTGGAGTGGCCCCCCAATTCCAAGCTGGGGCCCAGCTTCTCAATGACAATACCACATTTCATCAAATCTAAGACAGCATCCAGGTAAGGTGCACTTTTGTGTACCACTCAGAAAGATAAATCGCTAGCAATTAATTCTGCCGACACGGTATTGTGAACTTTTTCAAGCACACAGAGCAGTTCAGAGAATTGTACGGTGAACACGCATATAAACACCACCCGGAATCTACTGCTAACATTTGGTCCTATCACGAATCTATGCCTTGATCCATCCATCATTCCACCTTCTTTTTTTTTTGAGTGCATTTCGAAGTAGCTTGGCGACATCATAATAAACGCTAGCATACATATCTATTACGGTCCTCTTTTTAGGAGGAAATCAAAGAGTGAAATACAAGTCTTGAGCAAATATTCACTGATATACTAAGTGAAGTAACTCGAAAAAGAAAGAAAAATACCATATGTGGAATCTAAAATATGACACAAATGAACCTATCTACCAAACAGAAACAGACTCACAGACATAGAGAACGGACTCGTGGTTGCCAAGGGGGAGAGGGTTGGGAGACAGATGGCGTGAGGGGCTGAGGTTAGCAGATGTAAGCTTTTATATACAGAATGGATAAACAACAAGGCCCTACTGTATAGCACAGGAAACTTATTCAACATCCTGGGATAAACCATAAGGGAAAAGAATTCTTTTTTAACTTATTTTTTTGGCCACGCTACGCGGCATGCGGGATCTTAGTTCCCCAACCAGACATTAAACCCGTGCCCCATGCAGTGGAAGTGTGGAGTCTTAACCACGTGACCAGCAGGGAAGTTCCCTGGAAAAGAATATTCAAAAGAATGTATATATGTGTATAATTGCGTCACTGCTGTACAGCAAAAATTAACACAACATTGTAAATCAACTATACTTCAAAAAAAAAAAAGAAGCACATTCACTGACATTTGACAAATGCATACGCATATGTAAGCAAAATCCTATAAAGATGTAGAACCCTAGAAGGTTCCTTCATGCCCTGTGCCGGTCAACCCCCAGCCCCACTCCCAGAGAATACCACTCTTCTGGTTAGTTTTGCCTGTTCTAGAACTTTCTATAAATGGAATCATACAGTCTGTATTCAGCATAATGCCTTGGATGTCTTTTGATATCCTTTGATCCTCAGCATAATGTCTTTGAGATCCATCCAAGTGGTTTCGTGGGTCAGTAACTCATTCCTTTCATCACTGAGTCGTTCCCCAGCGTGTGGGCGTAGCAGGGTTAGTGCAGCCATTCCACTGTTGATTGACGCCTGGGCTGTTTCCAGTGTTGGGCTGTTACCGCCGCTAAGAGGTCATCAAATGTTAAGACACATCCTGATTTCAGGGCTAAGCTGGGAACTGCAGCTCGAGCCACTGGGAATTGAGCATTTATTACCTGCAAGGTGTGGGCTCTGCACATATTCGCTCATTTCATCCTTCCAGCATCCCTCGGTAGGTTTCTCCCCCTGTTTTACAAAGGGGGAAACTGAGGCAGAAAGAGGTTAAATCACATGCCTAAAGGCAAACAGCAAACAGAGCTGGAGTCAGGAGCCAAATCCGGGGAGGATGGGTCCAGGGCTTAACTTCTGTGCCAGCCGCCCTGGAGGCGAGAGTGGGGCTGCCTAGTGTGCCTGGGTCCTACCCCAAGAGGGCACCACTGCTGACCACTTGTTTCCTCAGGGCCCTGCAGAGATCCAGGCCTGGTGAGGGCTGCTATAGACCCCCAGGTGGGCCAGGCGGGCCCTAGAGTGGAGGGAAGACGCCGAAGCCTCCTGAGGCAGAATTCACAGGCCCATCCCAGCGCCCCAGGAGCAGAGACGGGGTAAGAACAGGGGGCCCGGGACCTGTCCCTCCCCCACCAGCGCTTCAAGGGCCCAGCGAAGTCCCTGCCAGGCCACGACCCCTCCCTCCCGTCCACCCCCTCCCTTCCAGAGCAGTCTCTCTAAAATGCAAACCTGATCAAGATACTCTCCCCATTGCCCTCAGGGCGGAATCAGGATGAAAGGGCCTCACCCACCATCACAACGGTAGATGACTCTAGACCCCCCCAAACACTCGTGCTTTCTCCCACTCTGTGAGTATGCAGATGCTGTTCCCCGCCTGGAATGCCTTTCCACCTGGCAGGCCTCTATTTGCTTTTCCAGATTTAGACGGAGAGCAAAGGGCTCTGCCAGAGCTTTTGGGAAAATAGCTTCTTCTTCCTTTTGTGCCACCTTTGAGCCACGCATATCTTATCTATGTGTGTGTGTGTGTGTGTGTGTGTGTGTGTGTGTGTGTGTGTACATGTGTGTGTGCATGTGTGTATACATGTGTGTATACACGTATGTGTGTGTATATAAGTGTGTGTGTGCGTATATACGTGTGTGTATATATACGCGTGTATGTGTATGCATGCATATGGATGAAACTATATAAAATGGTTTCTATATACATATATCTCTCAGATTTTATAACGTATTGCAGATTTTACCATGTACATGTTCCATGTTTTATTTTATACGTGTGTATGTAACTACTGGAGTATTAGTCTAACCAGGCTCCTCCATCCTCTGTCATCGCCCACAGCTGGGACCCCGACCATTCATTCCTTGTTCAGGCTACCACGTGCCAGGGCCCGGAGCCTGATGGAACTGCTGGGCCAGGGAAGCCAGGGGCAGGGGGCGGGGTGGGGGGGGGAGTCTTCCTCCTTTACACCCTTGACTCCCTTCCCCCACCAGCCAGCTTCAGATCTTCCCAGAAAGGAAAAGAGCGGCTCCCAGGAGCCAGCTCCAGCCCGGTTGGGTTCCCCGGAAGCAGGCTCTGAGATGAGATTAGCCTGAGGGGATTTAGTAAGGGACTATTTTTGGGGTGGGCAGCAGGGGCAGGGGGAAGAGGCAGGAAGGGGCGGAGTGAGCGGCTGGGCTGCAGGGCACTCTTTTTCTTTTTTTTTTTGCATCTCAGTCTATTTTTTTTTTAACATCTTTATTGGAGTATATTTGCTTTGCAGTGTTGTGTTAGTTTCTGCTGTATAACAAAGTGAATCAGCTATGTGTATACATGTATCCCCATATCCCCTCCCTCTTGTGTCTCCCTCCCACCCTCCCTATCCCACCCCTCTAGGTGGTCACAAAGCACCGAGCTGATCTCACCGAGCTGATCTCCCTGTGCTATGCGGCTGCTTCCCACCAGCTATCTGTTTTACATTTGGTAGTGTATATATGTCCATGCCACTCTCTCACTTTCTCGCAGGGCACTCTTGACAGTGGCTTCCGCAGATCTCAGGCGAGTTCTGGAGCTGGGGAGACCCTCCAGGAGTGAGGGAGTTGGGCCTTTACACCCTATCCGTCAGTCATCGGATGCAGCTGCAGGAAGGGGCAGGGGTGGGCGAGGCAACCTCGGAGGGCCAACAGCCTGGAGGGTAACTCCCCTCGTTCCTGCCGAGAGCTTCCCCTGATTGGGAACCTTACTGCTCCAAACTGTCCGGCTCTTCCTGAGTCCCCTTGACTCTCTTCCCAGCCTCCCACCTCCTCCAAACACATCTGCTCCACTCCTGACTTAGCTGGGAATCCAAACCCCAAACTTCCCAAGCAGCAGAGACCAGGACAGGAGGAGGTGCGTGGGTCTGGATCCCATCATGGGTCTGGTCTTTGTCCTCCAGACACCTGCTGTCTCTGCACAGTGTACCTGTGCCCAGGAGTTACTGCCCAAATCCTGTAGGAGGAGAGACTCGGTAGTGCTACATCTCAGTTTGCAAGGTGCGAAGGGCACTAATTCAAGTGAAACCGGTCTCATTTTCAAAGAGGGCACTAGGGCTGGAGAGACCTCCTGAGAGGATGAAGCCAAATTCAAACCTATGGTCTCCAGTGACCTGGGGGCTTAGATGGAGGAGGGGGAGGGGGAGAAGGTATTTCAGCTCTAAAACTGTAAAATTAAAATATAGCAACAGCAAAAGAAGAGCAAAATTGGAGTAATCATACTATGTGATTTCCATTTACTGTAAAGCTACAGTAATCAAAACATTAAGAGGACTTCCCTGGTGGCGCAGTGGTTAAGAATCCACCTGCCAACGCAGGGGACACGGGTTCGATCCCTGGTCTGGGAAGATCCCATATGCAGGGGAGCAACTAAGCCTGTGTGCCACAACTACTGAGCCTGTGCTCTAGAGCCCGCGAGCCACAACTACTGAAGCCCGTGTGCCTAGAGCCCGTGCTCCGCAACAAGAGAAGCCACTGCAGTGAGAAGCCCGCACACACCACAATGAAGAGTAGCCCCCGCTCGCCTCAACTAGAGAAAGCCCACACACAGCAACGAAGACCCAACGCAGCCAAAAATAAATAAATAACTATTTTTTAAAAGACATGAATACAAGGAAAGAACAAACATACAGATCAATGGGATAAAACAGACCCTTCGATTTTTAACAAAGATGTCAAGGCAATTTAATGGATACTCAGGATAGTCTCTTCAACAAATGGCGCTGGGAAAAATAGAACATCCATATGCAAACAAAAGTGTTGCTTCCATATCTCACATCGTATACAGAAATTAACTCATAGGCGTCAGTGGCTTCCAGGGGTTGGGGGGCAAGGGTAGCCAAAGTTGATGACCAAGGGACGCAAGGGAATTTTGGGGGGCGATGGAACGGTTCTATATCTCACTTGTGAGGGTGGTTACACAACTGTATAGATCTGTCAAAACTCATAGAACTGAACACTTCATGCAAGTGAATTTTGCTGTGTGTAAATTATACTGTAATTAGACTGAAAAGACTTAAAATACATATAATGGTACAGGGGGAAAAAGCCACATCTTTGTACCTGTTCTGTGTGTGTGTGTGTGTGTGTGTGTGTGTGTGTGTGTGTGTGTGAAAGGTAGAGAGTAAATATGTGGTGTTCTTGCGCCCATTTGCTGCTGTAATTGATGGTTATCAACTTTAACTTACATGCATTTTCTTTTTGTTCTGTTTTGTTTTGTTTTTTTGCGGTTCGCGGGCCTCTCACTGTTGTGGCCTCTCCCGTTGCGGAGCACAGGCTCCGGACGCGCAGGCTCAGCGACCATGGCTCACGGGTGCAGCCGCTCCACGGCATGTGGGATCTTCCCAGACCGGGGCACGAACCCGTGTCCCCTGCATCGGCAGGCGGACTCTCAACCACTGCACCACCAGGGAAGCCCTACATGCATTTTTAACCATGGAGATGTTCAGTGCTCAAATTCCCGGGAGCTGGCCACTAGCCCTGACGGTCAGGTCAGCCCTTCTCTCATCCAGGCCTCTCTGACATGCTTAGCCCCTCATCCGTACCTGCCCCATCCACCCCACTTACCCATCTCCTGGTTACTGGACATCCCTGATCCCAGGCCCTTCAAGAGGATCCAAAGCCCAGGATCCAGACTTGGAGGGTCCCTTGGGTCCAAAATCTGGGCCTTGCTGGCCTCTTGTGGCCAGTAGAATTATCACACGTTAAAAAGTATGACAGTCTGGGAGTTGACTCTGATTGGGACTGGGGTAGAGAGTGGGCGTGAGGGGGGTGCGGGGGGAGTGTAAGTTGAGAAAACCTTCTCAGCGGCACATCTCGAAATTTGAAATGCGAAGACTCTTTGACCCATTGACCCCAGCTCTGGGAATCAACGATGATATTTTCTTGCCGAAACATACTTCCTCTCGTTCTCAGTAAAAAGTTAAAAGGGGGCTTCCCTGGTGGCACAGTGGTTGAGAGTCCGCCTGCCGATGCGGGGGACACGGGTTTGTGCCCCGGTCCGGGAAGATCCCACATGCCGCGGAGCGGCTGGGCCCGTGAGCCATGGCCACTGAGCCTGCGCGTCCCGAGCCTGTGCTCTGCAACGGGAGAGGCCATAACAGTGAGAGGCCTGCGTACCGCAAAAAAAAAAAAAAAAAAAAGAAACCACAGAACCCAGAACGTGGGGTGCCTGCAAGAAAAGTGATCCTGTCTCTTCAACAAATCCCTGGCATAAAAACGGGGAGGGGGAAGATTCTTTTGATGAAAATGAGACTTCCAGGCGCATCATGAATGTAATGCAGAGCCGTTGTTTGGATCCTGGTTCTAAGGAAACCACTGTAAAAAAGGCTTTTGTGAGACAGTCAGGAGAGATGGAGCCCGGACAGCGTGCTTGATGACATTAAGGAATAAGCGTTCATTTTGTGAGGTGAGACAATGGTTTTATGGCCACGTTAAAGAAAAAAAGGGGTTTTCTGAGGCGTATACTGAGGCACCTATGGGTGAAATGAAATCATGCCTGGGATTTACTTCTCAAGTATTTCTACCAGATGTCAGGGAGTGTAGCTGAAACAGGGGTGAAGTGTCAATCGTCATCGAGGCTGGGTTACGGGTGTGTGGAAATGAGTTGTGCTTTCCTCTCTGCTTCTGGTGTATGTGAAGATATCCATAATTTTTAAAAAAAATTAGGCGCTTAAAGGGGAACAGAGGAATTCCCTGGTGGTCCAGTGGTTAGGACTCCATGCTTTCACTGCCGAGGGCCCAGGTTCCATCCCTGGTCAGGGAACTAAGATCCCATAAGCCGCATGGTGCGGCCTAAATAAATAAATAAATAAAAGGGGAACAGAGGAGACAGCGGGACGGGGTCACGTTACGAAACCAAACTTGGGTCTGCTCACGCGCACACAGTAAAGCCCATCTATTGACACTCGGTCACGGGGAAGGAAAGTGCGGCATTTATTGCAGGGTGCCAAGCAAGGAGTCCAGGTAGCTAAATGCTCAAAGGCCTGAACTCCCCAATGGCTTTCAGGGAAACGTTTTTGAAGACCAGCTGAGGGAGATGGGCTGTGGGGCGTGTGATCAGCTCGTGGACATTCTTCCGATTGGTTGGTGGTGAGGTAATTTGAGGTCAACATCATCAACCTTCTGATTCCAGCTGGTCTGGGGTCTATGTGCTTGTGGGCAGCATGCAGTTCACTTCTTCCACCTGCTGGGGGCTTCAGTCTCTGCAAAACAGCTCCAAGGACGAGGCTCAGAACAGTATCTACAGCCCTTGAGGAAGAAGGAAAGGTCCTTGACTTTGTTTAACGGCTACACTAATATTATTTTGTCTTATTTGACAGTTTTCTTTCTGCATTTTCTCACTTCTCTGATTAGATTTACTCTTTGGAACTCAGGGAAGGCCTAGGAAGCTAAAGTTTTTCTACAGACAAGAGGCAGGTGGAGGACAGGGTTGGGGGAATGGGGGGCCGGACCTGTTCTGGAAGTCCTCATAGGGTTCTGCTCAGTTACAGTCAGGGAGGTTGGTTGGCCTTGGCCCAAGGGGTCCCATTTAAGCCAAGACTTGAAAGATGGGAGTTGGGGGTGGGGCAGATTCAAGGCAAAGGGAAAGTCTTCAAGGTGGGAAAGAGAGAAAAAAGGGTTTGGAAGAAGAATGATGGGGCTGGAGAGTGGTGGGAGATGGCAGGTGAGATGGAAGAGGTAAGCAGAGACTGTCCAGAACAGGCCCTTGTAGACCACGGTGAGGAATTGGATTTTGTTGGGAGGTAGGGTGGGGAGAGTGTCTATGATGCCGTTGCCTTTTAGGATTCCTCTGAGTGATGCTTCCGATAGTTTGAAATGAGGCGAGGGTGGAAATGTGGAAACCAGATGGAAGCCTTTTCTCACCCCAAGGTGAGAGATGATGGTACCCAGGACATTGATGGGGGTGGACAGGGAGAAGCGGTTAGTTTCTAACTGTACTTTGGAAGTAGGAACTGCCCTATTTCCTGAGGGTGTGGCAGACTGGATATACAAACATACCATCGCCAGACCAGTAAGTCCAAGACCCCAAACAACCCCCCCTGCAGCCATCAGCCCCAAACACTGGGACTTGATCAATCACTGACAACTGCCCTCAGTTTTGTCCCCACTTCCAACTTAGGACCAATCAGAGAAAACCAAATACACTCCCCTAACCAGTGACATGGGATGCCCCACTTCCAGTGAGCCCATCTCCAGCCTTGCCAGGTGATGGTCTCCAGGCAGGACCCACCTGGAACCATCTCTTTTTTCACCATGAAGCTTCCCTGCCTCTGCCTGCCTTTGAGTCTCTGCCAAACCCAAGTGATGGTGGGCAACTCTCTTGCTATAGCAAGTGCAGAATAAATAGCCTCTGACTGTTCTCATTTGGGTGGTGTTTGTTCACTCCCACAGGTGTGAGAGAGAGACAGGGGCCACTGACTGAGGTGGTGAAGGCCTAGGGGAGGAATGGCTTCAGGGAAACCCAGAACGTGCTTTGAGTTTTTAAGTCGGAGATGTTCCATGTGGAGTCCCTGTCAAGGGAGGAGTTGGCTGCAACATTTTAGAGCCCGGGGAAGAGGTCAGGGCAGAAGGAATAAATCTGGGAGTCAAACATAGGATGGTACGAGAGAAGGGATGACATATCCTGAAACAGTGAAAAACTGGAAACGTCCTAGACACCCATCAACTCGGCATTGCTGTGTTAAACGTGGTAGGACAGCCGTAGAGTGGAATCCAGAGCAACTTGTAGAAAAGAATGCCTTCAAACTGAAGTGGCCCGGAAATGTCCCCAAGGTACATGGTTAAGCGGAAAAGCAAGAGGTAAAGGTGGTACTTCCACAGTGATGGAGTAGGGAACTCAGCAGACCCCTTCTCCAGGAAAGCAACAATTTAACTGTGAAAATATTCCAGATCCATCATTCAACATCTCTGGGAACGGTCCTCAGGGCATGCAGCAAATAGAGCAACATTCTTTCAAGAAAATCTACGAAATCTATGGAAAAGCAGCCGTCTGTGGCTTTCGAGCCAGGAGCCCCTGTATCACCTACCCCCAGCGCCACGTTACAGAAGCTCTACCGAGGGCTGGTGGTGTCAGGAAAACCGGCTCCTTCTCCTTCCAGCTCAGTCTGGGCTATGGTTTCACCTGGGAGGGGAGGACTGCCAGCGTTTCTCATCACCCCATGCTGCTGAAGCTCCAGTCCCGGCCGATGTGACCAGCCTGGAGGACTCCATCCCTCTTCTCCACCCAGTCCTCCCCAGGTGGAAGCTGCGTGCATGGCATCGCTGAGAACACTGAGGCGCCCTTGGCCCCAACCCCGGTCCACTCTCCACCCCTAGAGGTGCATGTGGAGGAAACCAGGGGCTGCCACCGGCCCCCTCCTGTGCTCACTTGAAGAGCTTGGAGTGACGTGCGTGTCACTCCAAGAAAGGCTGGTCCAGGGATCTGCATGGAGGAAGAGGCAAGACTTGAGGGTGAGGAGCTCGGCTGCTGTGGCGGAGGGGACTGGCTCTGCTGGGAACCCTGAGCTGAACGTGCCCCACCTACAGGGAGATCTTGCACGTCTTGGTGGAGATGTGCAGAACACCTCGACGTTTAAGAGAGAGAGCCAGAGGGAAAGACAACCAAGAAAAGCCCTCCTGGGATCATAGGCAACCCTGGGGGCAGGAAGACTGTACCCACTCAGGAGCATCCAGAGCAACAGGTGAGGTCAACTTGAAAGCAACCCCCACGCGCATCCAGCTCCATCCAGACAGGCGGAAGCCTCCTTGGCCCAGGGCGCTCGCCAGAGCTCCTGACCTACAGCCACCGGACCGCAAGCTGTGGCTGTTCTTGGAAGCCAGGCTGTAAGATGACAGCCTGGTCAGCCCCGGCCACCTGGAAGACAGATCCTGTGCCAGGGCCGCGCCCTCCCGGGAGAGATCGTAGAGACAACCCCAAGCTACTACTGTCTGGCTGAACGTAGGGCAGAACGAGTAAACTCTCCCAACGGTGGTGGCAGCTTCCACGCCACACACACAACAGTAAAGGGCAAACATCTAACTGGCCAAGAGGGTTACATACAACCTTTGACCTGTAAGTGGCTTATGCTGACCCAGGGGCGACCCTAGGTCGCCAGGTTAAAAGACAAAAATAAGAGGAGAAAATCTGAGCAGGGACATCGGAGGTTTCACACTGTGGGATTGGGGGATGGGGGGGTGGAAGTGACTTCTCAGACTTAGTTCAGCCAAGTCACTGAACAAATAAGCGAACGACCCAGCGAACAGCAATGACAACGACCCAGGGGGTAGAGGTGGGGGTGGGGGGAGGATTAGTAGCCAAAATTGCTACAATATATTATATAAAATGTCCAGTTTTCCATAGAACTTACGAGATGTGCGAAGAGACAGGATAGCATAACCCACACACAGGCTTCCCTGGAAAATTCTACCAAACATTTAAAGAAGAATTAACACCAATTCTTCTCAAACTCTTCCAAAAAATAGAAAGGCAGGGAACATTTCTAATTCATTCTATGAGGCCAGCATTACCCTGATCCCAAAGCCAGAGAAAGACACCAAAAGGAAAATAAACAAACAAAACTACGGACCAATATTTCTTACCAATACAAAATCCTCAAACAAACAAAACAAAACAAAAAACACTTGCAAACTGAATCTGACAGCTTATTTTAAAAAATTATATTCCCTGACCAAACGGAATTTATCCCAGGAATGCAACATAAGAAAATCAATCAATGTAATACACTATGTTAATAAAACAAAGAACAAAATACGTGATAGTCCAATAGATACAGAAACACTTATAAGAAAATCCAACATCCTTTCATGATAAGACACTCAACAAACTAGGAATAGAAGGGAACTTCATCAACATGATAAAGGACATCCACAATAAACCCACAACTAACCTCACACTTAACAGTGAGAAGCTTAATGCTTTCTTTCCCTCTAAGATAAGGAATAAGACAAAGATGTCTGCTCTTGCCACTTTTATTTAACATTGTACTGAAGTTTTATGTAGGGCAATTGATCAAGTAAAAAAATAAATAAAAGGCACCCAGATTAGAAAGGAAGAAGTAAAACTATCTTTATTTGCAGATAATGCGCTCTTGTATAAAGAAAATCATAAGGAATCTGTTAAAATAAAACTGTTGAAGTAACACACAAGTTTAGCAAGGTTGCACAATACAAGATCAATACACAAAAATCAATTGTTTTTCTCTGCACTAGCAATGAACAATTTGAAATGAAACTAAGAAAATTCCATTTACAGTAGCATCAAAAAGAATAAAATACTTAGTAATAAATTTAGCAAAACAACTGCAAGACTTGCATACTGAAAACTGTAAAACACTGTCAAAAGAAATTTAAGACCTGTGCACAATCATTGTCACACACATTACATCTTTTACATTATAAGCCTGTCTACACTGTTTTATTATTACTTTTTATGCAATTGTTTTCTAAATCAGATAGAAGAAAAGAGTTACCAAAAATACATTTATCCTATCTTTATATTTGCCTATGCAGTAGATTTTCTTGGGTTCTTTATTTCTTCATAGGGATTCGAGTTACTGTCTTCTGTCATTTCATTTTAGCCTGATGGCCTTTAGTATTTTTTGAACAGGTCTGCTAGGGACAGATTCTCTCAGTTTGTGTTTCTTTGTCAATTCTTTTTTTTTTTTTTTTGCGGTACACGGGCCTCTCACTGCTGTGGCCTCTCCCGTTGCGGAGCACAGGCTCCAGACATGCAGGCTCAGCGGCCATGGCTCACGGGCCCAGCCGCTCCATGGCATATGGGATCCTCCCAGGCCGGGGAACGAACCCGCGTCCCCTGCATCGGCAGGCGGACTCCCAACCACTGCGCCACCAGGGAAGCCCATCTTTGTCAATTCTTAATTTCTCCTTTTTATTTTTTTTTTAATATTTATTTGCTTATTTATTTAGGCTGTGCCGGGTCTTAGTTGCAGCACATGGGCTTCTTAGTTGCAGCAAGCATGCAGGATCTAGTTCCCCGATCAGGGATCAAAACTGGGCCCCCTGCATTGGGACCATGGAGTCTTACCCACTGGGCCACCAGGGAAGTCCCTCTCCTTCTTTTTTTGAAGAATAATTCTGCTGGATGTAGAAATCTTGATAGTCCTCCCCCCACCTCCCCAGCACTTTGAATATGTCATCCCAGTGCCATCTGGTGACCATCTTTCCAACGAGAATTCAGTTGCTAATTTTATTGAAATCCCTTATTTATGATGAGTCCCTTTTATTCTTGCAGCCCTCATGATTCCCTCTTTATCTTTGACTTTTAACAGTTTGACTATGATGTGTTTAGTTGCAGATTACTTTGAGTTTATTCTACTTGGCAATCATTGAACTTCTTGGATGTACAGGTTAATGTCTCTCATCAAATTTGGGAAATTTACATGCTTTACTTCTTCAATTATTTATTCCAGCCCATTTTCTCTGTCTTATCCTCCTGGGAATCTCATTATGCATAAGTTCAGGTTTTTATATTTTTCTATTAAAAAAATTATTATTAATTAATTAATTTATTTATTTGGCTGTGCTGGGTCTCAGTTGCCATGTATGGGATCTTTGTTGCAGCATGCAGGATCTTTAGTTGAGACATGTGGGATCTAGTTCCCTAACCAGGGATAGAACCCAGACCCCTGCATTGGGAGCGCAGAGCCTTAGCCACTGACCACCAGGGAAGTCCTCTAAGTTCGTTTTTTTTCTTTTTAATATATTTATTTATTTATTTATCTGGCTGCGTTAGGTCCTCATTGCTGCTCACGGGCTTTCTCTAGTTGCAGCAAGCAGGGGTCACTCCTCATTGTGGCGCATGAGCTTCTCACTGCGGTGGCCTCTCTCGTTGTGGAGCACGGGCTCTAGGCGCATGGGCTTCAGTAGTTGCAGCACGCAGGCTCAGTAGTTGTGGTTCGCGGGCTCTAGAGCGCAGGCTCAGTAGTTGTGGCAGACAGGCTTAGTTGCTCTGCAGCATGTGGGATCTTCCCAGACCAGGGCTTGAACCCATGTCCCCTGCATTGGCAGGTGGATTCCAACCACTGTGCTACCAGAGGAGTCCCTAAGTTTGTATTTTTTATGGCGTCCCACAGTTCTCTGAGGATCTGTTCATTTTTCTTCCATCTTTTTTCTTTCTGTTCCTCAAACTAGATTTTTCTCAGTTGAATCATCATTAAGTTTGCTGATTCTTTCTTCTACTAGCTCAAATCTGCTGTTGAGCCCCTCTAGTGAATTTTTCCTTTTGGTTTTTGTAATTTTCAACCCCAGCTTTCTGTTAGGTTCTTTTCCTGATTCCTACCTCTTTAATGAGGTTCTCTCTTTGGTGAGGCATCGTCATCATACCCTTCCTTTAATTCTGTAGGTATGGTCTCCTTTAGTTCTTTGAATGTATCTGTCATAAATGCTTTTAAGTCCTTGTCCACTAAACACACCATGTGGGCCCCTTCATAGGCAATTGCTTTTCCCTGTTTGGGGGCCATATTTTCCTGTTTATTTGTGTGTCATAGTTTTTTTTGTTGAAAATTAGACATTTAAAATAATACAGCAACTCTGGAAATCAGATGCCCCTTCCCAACCTAAGGTTTCAGGTTCTTGCTTTTGTTTGTTTGTTGAGTGACTTTTCTGTACTAATTCGGTAAAGTCTGTGTTCTTTGTTGTGTGCAACCGGTGAAGTCTCTGCTCGTTTCTCTTAGTGGTCAGATAACAATTGAATGGAGATTTCTTTAAGTGCCTTGAATCAGTATGTCTCCCAGCCTTTGCCAAGGGGCTCTGTGTGCATGTTGGGGTACGCCTTCAACACTCCTGCAGGCATTTTACAATTCGGCCTTAGCCTTCACTTCCTACTTGTGCAGGGTCTCAAGACCAGCCATAGGTGAGATTCTAGGACCTTCTCGGGTCTTTCTTGGGCATGTGCACAGTCCTGCACATACACATAACCCTCTAGATTCTCAGGAATATTCCAGGAGCCTTTCAAAGTCTCCTATGCATATCTCATTTCCCAGTTATTCCTTTAAATTGTTGTTGTTGTTTTTCTTTTTTGGGGGGGGCGGTGTCTCTTTTTAGCCCCAGTTTGTAACACTACCTCAGGCAGTTGTAATTATTAAACAATCCCCACTGATTGTTTTAGACAAATATCTTGCAGATCAAGCTATCCACACAGGTACTGGTAAACTCTTACTCAAATGAAATAAACACAAGCTTTGAGAATTGAGTTTTTCCAAACTGCCAGACAGGTTAGATAGTGACCATTCTCTGGGGATGGGGATGTGGGGGAGCCCCAAGCCCATCCTGCCCCCTCCAGCGGCAGATGTTTGTTTTCACATCTCTCATAGTTGCATGGCTGATGGTTTTCAAGGCTACTGTGGATCCAGGAAAGACAGAGGAGGTTAGGGCAAATCACAATGCCACAAAGTTTACTGGTGTTTTTTTTTTTTTTGTTTGTTTTTGGCTGTGTTGGGTCTTTGTTGCTGCACACGGGCTTTCTCTAGTTGTGGAGAATGGGGGCTACTCCTCGTTGTGGTGCGCGGGCTTCTCAATGTGGTAACTTCTCTTGTTGCAGAGCATGGGCTCTGGGTGTGTGGGCTTCAGGAGTTGTGGCTCACGGGCTCAGTAGTTGTGGCATGTGAACCCTAGAGCGCAGGCTCTGGTAATTTTGGCACACGGGCTTAGTTGCTCCGCAGCATGTGGGATCTTCCCAGACAAGGGCTCGAACCTGTGTCCCCTGCATTGGCAGGCGGATTCTTAACCACTGCGCCACCAGGGAAGTCCCAGCTTACTCTTTTTTACTGACATTCAGTTGTGTTACTTGAATCAATGCTTCTTAGCTTGTTTCAAGCCTTAAGTTAATATCCAGAGTTCTGAAAAAGTTGATTTTTGACAATTTTTGTCAGTGTTCCCTTTGCTTTTATGGAGGAATGGTTTTCAGAGATTCTCGCTCCACTCTTCTGGAAGTGCTTCTCCCATCCATTCAATCCTTCTTCATAGCATTCTCAGGAGGTGAGTTATTTTAGCCCTTGTGATTATGGAGGAAACTGATGCTCAGAGAGGTTAGGTGACTTACCTAAGGACATATACCTGGTAAGAATCTGAGCCATTGCCTGATTTCAGTGTTCCATACATCCTGACCTCTCTCCCATCGCCTCACCTCGTGCAACGGGCACTCCACCATCCTTGCACTCCAGCCCTTTGTTCCCTCCTCCATGCCAGGTGTTTATCCTACAAGTTTGTTTAGGAACTTGCTTGTGGGAGGACTGCTGATCTCTCAATGTTGCACATAAGAAGAATACTTGAGGAATGTTCTAAGCACTTGCAGATGACGGTTCTGTTCTATGGTTGATAAGAGGAAGGGAAGCTCCTCTCCCTGAGATTGGCATCAGGCCAGTCACCTAGAGGAATGTTGAAGTGATGATAGAAACTCCTTAGCATCCTTCCTGCCCTACATGCCATCAGGAGTGTCAGCCCATACTGTCTCAAGATGAGCTGGAACACGAGGGTGTATGACTGAGTCACACACAGGTCAAGCTCTCTGGCACAAATCCAGCCTGCTCTCCAACAACATTTGTCAGTGTTTCCCAATACCAAGCAGATAATAAAGCAGTGAAACAAAAACTGAGTGAGTGGGCAGCAGCCCTCAGCTCCAGCCCATCCCAGTCATCAGGAATGGAGGCCTGGGGTGGGGGGAGGGGAGCAATAAATTGGGAGACGCGATTGACGTATACCCTCTACTATATATAAAATAGATAACTGATAAGGACCTACTGTAGAGCACAGGGAACCCTACTCAATACTCTGTAATGACGTATATGCGAAAAGAATCCAAAAAAGAGTGGATAGGGGAGTTCCCTGGTGGTCTGGTGGTTAAGACTCTGAGCTTTCACTGCAGGGAGCACAGGTTCAATCCCCGGTCGGGGAACTAAGATCCCGCATGCCGTGCAGCGCAGCCAAAGTAAATAAATAAAATAAAATCTAACACCTAATTGTTAAAAAAAAAAAGTATATGTATAACTGATTCACTTTGCTGCACAGCAGAAACTAACACAACATTGTAAATCAACTACACTCCAATAAAAATTTTTTTATAAAAGGAATGGGGGCCTAGAATTTAGTTCTCTGGGAACACAGAGTGAACAACACTGATAAAAATTCTGCCTTCATGGAGCTTAGGTTCTAATTGGGAGGGGGCATTATATGACACATTGGATGTGATACGTGCTATACAGAAATATAACGCAAGGAAAGAGATGAGGAATGTGTAGAAGGGCGGAGGTTAGTGTTTTCAAGGATATTCAGGTGTCCATACCACATGTCTTCTGACCAAGTCATTTACATACAGGTGAAGGAAGCTTGACAATGAGCTCTTGCCCTTGGAATTCACCACCCTTATCACGAGCCCTATTACTCAGTAGAAGATGGAATGGCTTACTGAATGTTCAGTTGTGGTACCAGCTAAGAGACCACACCCTGTGAGGTCAGGGTGTCATTCTACAATACGCAGTACATGGCTGCAAACCAGGAGTGGAAGGGGTAGTGTTTTCTTGCGTATTACATCTAATTATTCACTTAAGAAATTTTTGTTTCCATCCACACAACCCTATGTTCACTAGATTTTGAGATCCAGTCACCTATTACTCCAGGGAATAGAGTCATGGTTCTGGTAAATTGGAAACAGTCAAATCCCTGGCCATTCAGGGATCTTCACTTGCTGAACCAGTAGAGAGAGAAGGAGATACTATCCTGAATGGACAGATAGATTCTGACAGACTGAAGGGGAAACTGGGTGGCATTTCAAAATGAAGTCAAGGACTGTGTCCAGAGCCCAGGGGATTCACTTGGGGACCCCTTTATGTGCCTCTGTTCAATAATAATGGTCCAAAGGAAACTGTGCCAACTAATAGAGAACCACTTAAAGACATTGCTCCTGGCCTATATCTTGAGAGGTATTCACATATACATATATTTATACATTTACATACATATATGCCCATACAGCCAACCCCTAAAATAGCTCCAGCCCCCTCACGTCCCCTCGCAAACAATTCCCCACCAGGAGTAATCACTATGCTGCCTGTTTTGACTTCATATAAACGGACTCATAGGGTCTATATTCTTTTGTGCCTACCTTTTTTCACTCAATAGTACATCTGTGAGATTATCCACGGGTGTATGTCTTTTTCATTGCTGCATAGTATTCTTTTATATGAATGTACCACAATTTACTTATTCATTCTGTTGTAGATGAATGTTTGGGTTATTTCCAGTTTGGGGTTATGAATAAAGCAGCTATGAATATTTTTACACCTGTCTTTTGGGGGTAATATGCACTCATTTCTTTGAGTATATACGTAGAAGTGAAATGGCTGAGTCATAGGGAATATGCTAGTTTAACACTAGTAGATACCGTCAAACACTTTGCCAAAGTGGTTTTAACAATTTAGACTTCTACTCACAGTGTATCAGAGTTCCAGTTGCTCCACGTTGTTGCCTGCACTTGGTACTGTCAGTCGTTTTAATTTCATGCAACTTAGCAGATGCTTGGTAGTATCTTGTTTGCTCTTAATTTGCATTTCCTTGATGAGTATTGATGATGGCCACTTTTGCCTGTGCTCATTCACCATTTTGATATCCTCTTCTGTGAAGTGTCTGTGCTCAAGTATTTTATCCACTAAAAAAATGAGTTGTCAGTATTTTCCTCATTGATTTGTACAAGTTCTTCAAATATTCTGGAAATAAGTCCTTTGTCAAAAAATATGTATTGCAAATATATGTATCCCATTCCAACCTCTCTTAATGGTCTCTTTTGATGGGCAGATGTTCTTAATTTTGATGAAGACCAATCTTTTATTTTGTGGTTAGTACTTAAAAATTTTTTTTTAATTTTATTTATTTTTGGCTGCATTGGGTCTTCATTGCTGTGTGCAGGCTTTCTCTAGTTGAGGTGAGTGGGGGCTCCTCTTCATTGAGGTGCGAGGACTTCTCATTGCGGTGGCTTCTCTTGTTGTGGAGCATGGACTCTAGGTATGTGGGCTTCAGTAGTTGTGGCATGTGGGTTCAGTAATTGTGGCTTGCGGGCTCTCGAACGCAGGATCAGTTGTTGTGGTGAACACGTGTAGTTGCTCTGGGGCACGTGGTATCTTCCCGCACCAGGGCTCGAACCTGTGTCCCCTGCGTTGGCAGGCAGATTCTTAACCACTGTGCCACCAGGGAAGCCCTGTGATTAGTACTTTTAAAGTACCTGTTTAGATGACTTTGTTTACACCAGAGACATTAAGGCATTCTCCTGTGCTTTCTTCTAGCAGATTTATTGTTTTACCTTTCAACATTTAGGTCTACAATCCATCTCAAATGAATGCTTGAGTACCGTATGTGGTAGGAGGGTCTGCATATTTTATGGAAAAGACCATTCTTTCCTCAATGGTTTTCTTTTCTTTTTTTTTTCTTTTTTTTTGGATTAAAAAAATTTTTTTTCAGTCCAAGGTTTTTTTGTTGTTTTGTTTTTTGTTTTAAATTGAAGTATAGTTGATCTACTTTCCTCAGTGATTTTCAATGCATTCTTGACTCTATGGCTAGAATTAACAAACTTGATCACACCATTCTGTATTTTCAATGGTGGCATATTGCTCTTGGTACAAAGACCAGTCTCTTCCCTAACGTACCTTTTTTTTTTAAGATTTTTTTTTTTGGGGGGAGGGTTGACCATTTTTAAAGTCTTTATTGAATTTGTTACAATACTGCTTCTCTTGGTTTTTTTTTTTTTTTTTGGTTTTTTGGTCAGGAGGCACGTGGGATCTTAGCTCCCCCGCCAGGGATGGAACCAGCACCCCCTGCACTGGAAGGTGAAGCCTTAGTCATGGGACCACCAGGGAAGTCCCTTACCTTAACACCCAGCCTAATCCGGACACCTCCTGTTTCTCAAGCCAAATCTTGTGTCATGTGTACCATCCCACTCCAAGCTCAGACACACACCATAGAGTTCTTTGTCCAGGTCACACTGTCATCCGTGGACCTTTGCCATACAGAACGCTTCCATTCCTGAGGTCGGTTACCTGCTACTCAAACTTCAGGCCTCTTCTCCTCCAGGAAGCCTTCCCGGCTGCACAGTCCCTGTCCCTTAAGTCTAGGTTAAGCGACCTCATTACGTGCTTTCATTGCACCCCGGCTTTGTAATTGTGTTTACCTCTCCCACTGTAACTTCGCTGAAGAAAAGGAGGAGGCCTGTTTAGCTCACATGGAAGGCACTCTCTAAATATTACTGAATGAATGAATACGTGTAAAACAGAATCCTCCCCAGAGACCCAAAACGCGTGGGCCTTGGAGAAACAACGGGGGTTCCATTCTCAGATCTAACACTTAGCAAATAAGTTAATATTTCTGAGCCTCACTTCTCAAATTCATAAAATGGGAATGCAACATTCCCTACAAAGCATTGCTATAAGCACCAAATAAGAACGCACGTATCTGGCACAATGACTCGCACGCGGCAGGCCCTTTTAATATTAATAAAAAGATGGGGGCGGGGGACACGGAACGCCTACTCTTTACAACGCGCATGCGCGGCCCGTGACCCGCCCGCAAGGCCAGCCCATCGCGCCCCCGCGCGTCCCCACGCGCGCGCGTGTTCGACCGGAACCTGGGGCCAGGCCGGAGGTGAAGGGGCGGACCTCCGCAGTACGCCTGCGCCGTGGGAGGCCGTGCGCCGAGGAGGCGGGGCCACGCAGGCGCGCCTGGCGGCCCGGCTCTGGAGCATAAACAAGAGCGGGGTCGGGATGAGGCGGCTGTTGATGTCCGCGCGGCGAGTGGCGGCGAGCGGGGCTCGGCGCCGACCCTGAGCTCACCCCGACCTGCCCTCCCGCGCGCGAGCTCCGGGCCGGGCCCACCCGCCGCGCGCCCACCATGAACCTGGCGAGTCAGAGTGGCGAGGCTGGCGCCAGCCAGCTACTCTTCGCCAACTTCAACCAAGACGTCACGTAAGGACGGGCGTGGGCCGGGGTCGGAGCCGGGGGCCGCGGGGCGGGGGCCGGAGCCTGGGGGCCTGGGGCCGGGGAGGGCAGAGGCATCCTCGGGGCGGGCCCGGCGCGTGCTGGGAGGGAGGGGCGCCCTCTCTGGGGACCCTCCAGGCTCTGCCCTGGAGCTGCGATCTCTGAGCCGGGAAAGCGATGGAGGTAGGGGAGGTATTTTACCCAGCACGGGAAGGCTTTGTCTTTTCGGACCTCACTTCTCACAAAGTCGGGGCAGAACTTTGTGGCCTGACTTGTCTCGGCCGCCTCTGGAGCGGTGGGGGTGGGTTTCTCCCTTATAACCCGCCTCCCTCTTGTACCTCAGCTCTCTTGCTCCAGTTTTTCGCCTCTTCAGCCCCTTCTCCTCATCTCTTCATCATCTTAGGGTCCCTTTGATTTCCTTTTCTTCCCGTCTCGCTGTTCTTTTTGACAGGTAACTTTGATGTCCTCCTCGAGCAAGAAACAAACTTAGCAGTAAACGTGGTCTCTGACCTGGGGAGACACTGAGCCAAGGGGGATGTGACAGAGAACCCCTCCCCCCCCCCAGAGGTCTTGGTGCTTCGGGGCATGGGCCATCCTTACAGGGGAAGCGAGGCCCGTGATGCCAGCCCTTGTTTGTCCCAGCCCGTATGGGTTTGAAGCCGATTCTTCGGAGGCTGTCTCCAGTGACGTGTGAGGATAGTTACTAGATGAAGTTTCTGGAGAAGGAAGGATAAGTTGTGGGACTGGAAGGGAGGAAAGCCATCTTGGGAAATGAGTAAGAGGAAGTGATGTAAGAGGGGAGGAGGAGTGGGTCATTGGCTTCGTACCAAAGTAGTCGGTTGAGTTGTTCCTGGCTGAATGGAATCAGCAAAGTAGAACGTGACATCTTTTAAAAAACTAAAAATCAGTTGTAGAGCGGCAAGCCCCCAAGTCAGTGGCGTGCAGTGGGCGCTCGGTAGCACCTTCCAAAGTTGGGGAAGTAGCGCAGACAGCCCCACAGTGGGCCTCTGTTGGGAGTTGGAAGGGAGCAGATCACCTCCTCCAACTACAGGGAGAGGAAACCGAAGTTGAGGAGGGTTCAGAGCAGAGCCTGGATCTTACCCTCATTTGACAGTGGAGTGGGGGCAGCTTTCCTGAATCGTCTTCCAGTGTCCTCTCCAATCTACCACGCTGTTGTTTCTACCTACAGAGTAGGATCTGGAGGACAGTGAATGTAGAAAGCAGCCCATAGCAATCTTTAAAGGTGAAAACTACCGAACACTAGTGTTCTGTATGACCAAAAGCCAATCCAACAAAAACAGTTTGGACCACCTGTTGCAGGAGGTTGTAACTGAGATGGACTATGTTATACCAATCCAAGTGGGGAAGAGGACATTTCAAACCGACTGTGATTCCGTTTTTAAGGCCTTAGTATTTTGAGACCAGGAAGAATGGTAGCTTTATGGATTTTTATGTCTTGTATAAATTAGAGAATTTCCAAAACATTTTCTACCATTCTTTAAGTTTTTCATTGCTCATCATTTATATTGAAAGGAAATCAAATATGAGAAAACATTCTCTTTTGCTCTTATTTTAAATGGCATTCAAATACCACTTTCCCTATATAAGAGAAGAATTTCACTCTGGCCTGAAATAAGGTCTTTTTGTACTTGGAAATCATGCTTTCCCACTCCTCCGTGAGTCCTGAAGTTATTAGTTTAAGACAAGATTTTTTTTTTTGCGGTACGCGGGCCTCTCACTGTTGTGGCCTCTCCCGTTGCGGAGCACAGGCTCCGGACGCGCAGGCTCAGTGGCCATGGCTCACGGGCCCAGCCGCTCCGCGGCATGTGGGATCCTCCCAGACCGGGGCACGAACCCGTGTCCCCTGCATCGGCAGGCGGACTCTCAACCACTGCACCACCAGGGAAGCCCCTCAAGACAAGATTTGTGTGTCATAATTTTGATTTGCTAAAGAGACCTTGATACAGTGTGAGCATAAATTGTAAGGAATAGTAAGTTAGGATTATACTAAAAGTTTATTGATGAAAGTGACTAATTTGTTTTAAATCTATACCTGAAAGAAATACAGAAGTTCTGGGGAGAGGCTTGACAGTTCACTCCTTTCCCTCCCTTGCCCATCTCCAGCATTTACTTTGATAGAGGAACACAGTTTTTCACAAAGCAAAGAATATTGGATTCACATTCACGGTATTCAGTGAGGAAACCTGGAAGCCGTTTCACTTAATAGAATATGTATTCTACGTTATACAGTAATGCTTGAACAACAGTGTTCCTTTCATAACAAACTATATCTGTCCTTTCTGTTTTTCCTGGTAATATGGTTTCAAATACTGTAATATTTTTTTCTGTGATTCTTATTCTAAAAGTGTGAACGTTTTATTTGGGGTTTTTTTGTTTTGTTTTGTTTTTACCATTTGTTTTTGTTTGTTTAACTAGAATTGGGAAAAAGGCATCAAGAAAAGCTGGTCCCCGTCGTCTTCTTCTTCTTGACTGGTTAGTTCCAATCCTGGTTTCTGAAAGTAACACTTTGGAAGGCTTATCTTGAGGAATTTTTGGTGCTTTGATATCGAAGTTAAGAAACTAACAGAAGTGCAGGGTATCACTTGGATCTTCAACGGAAATATCAGGGGCTAAGTACTTGCAGGGGACCCCACGCAGCTTGTGGAAGTCATTGATTGGGCAACGTCTACATCATTTAGAAACTACGTTTCTAAAAGAAATAGAATAAGGACAGGGACTTGACTTCCGAAGTCTTCTGTTTGTAGCATTGATGTTGTTAGTGTCTAAAAGTTATGGGCATAGAGGTAGTAAGGCATTGGTCTGAATTGATTGCTTTCTTGAACCAGGTTTCTTCTAAGGTTACAGCAACTGTCCTGGAAAGTCACTTCTCTCCTTTTCCCTCATCAGTAAATCGAGGGACTTGGAAGTAAGGATTCTTCCACCTTAAAGTTCTAGGTGGTTCTGCCTGCCGTGTGGAGGATGTGTTTTGAGGAAGCAGGGCAGTCACTGGGGAGGGTATTGTCCAGCGGCCGTGGCCAGTAGAGAGGAGACTGGTGAGCCATCAGGATTTGGTGTGACCCATGGGACGTGCATGCTGCACTTAAGGGAGAAGTTAAGGTGACTCCCAAGTCTCCAGCCTAGATTCTAGACGAGCAGTGACAGCACATTATGGGAGAAAGATCAGAGGGGGATTCAGTTTAGGGAGAGAGATAAACTCCGCTTTGGATATTACTGAGTTTGAAAGGCCTTAGGGATGTCCAGCTGGAGGTCTGGGATGGCCACGAGCTTGCTGAGTAGGGCCCCGGGGCCGGCCAGGTCTCAGCAGCAGTTCAGGTGGCTTCCTTTTTATGGGCGTCACTGTTTCCACTTCACCCTGTCCTCGAGTATGGCTCTCTGATGAAGATGATGAAAAGGGAAAACATTAATGGGCTGATCATGCGTAAGTGGGCAAAAAAAAGGGAATTAAG
The DNA here is from genome assembly GCF_949987515.2 of Delphinus delphis. NCBI lineage: Eukaryota > Metazoa > Chordata > Mammalia > Artiodactyla > Delphinidae > Delphinus > Delphinus delphis. The sequence continues at coordinate 84,359,412 of NC_082697.1, read as the reverse complement.
AAAATGATTTTTTTTCTTTTAAAATGCTTTTAACATTTATAAAATGTTTTCTTAAAAATTTGTTTTGTTTTTTAATGGAAATCACTGTCTTTTAAATACTGAGCAGTCAAGTTTAAATTCAGTGACAGAGACTTGCAGTTAAAGATGGTGGGTTAAACACAAGCATTTATTTTGGCCCTCCCTCTCAGAACCCTAATAAAATGTCACAGTCAGTGAAACATCAAAAAGGCACTTAAAAAAGCTTAAACCCATAGAACGAGGAGACACTAGCAACAAAATTTTGGAAGCCAGCAAGTGGTAAAGGAAAGTGGATCCTCCATTGCTAGTGGGGAAAGCAGAGAACCAACCTACTGGAAACCACGGAATCCCCCAAAGGCTCAGGATGGGCGGTCTCAGGAGCTCTGCAGTGGAGCGGAGTCGCGTGTGGCGAAGATCGAGAAGGCTGGCCCAGAGTGTGTTGCAGAAGCAGTCACTGTTCCTGCCTGGTGAAGGACTTGGGCCTTGTCTCCAGAGGGTACAGCAGGGTCTCTGGGTTTTGACACCACGCACAGTTGAAGGCAGGGGTATGGTAGTGAAGTGAGGGATTAAGTAAATATATGCTTTTTTCTGTTATTGCTGGGTTTTCCCTTTGTCAATAAAAGATCTCTTACCTTAAAAAACAAAAAAACAAACCTTACCATGTAAACACTTAGTGGGGAGTGAGATTATTTATTAGGGGAATCTCATGCGTATATGTTACTGTACTTCTCCCATTAGTATATCATATGGTCAGGCAAATCATGAGATGTTATTAAAAGCAGAATCTCCAAAGAGGGGTGTGTGAACCTGACCATTGATATTCGAGATGTAAATATCAAACCTATTTGTATTTCATATCATCCTTTAAAAATGTCTGCCTTGGCTTCCCTGGTGGCGCAGTGGTTGAGAGTCCGCCTGCCGATGCAGCGGACACGGGTTCGTGCCCCGGTCCGGGAAGATCCCACGTGCCGCGGAGCGGCTGGGCCCGTGAGCCGTGGCCGCTGAGCCTGCGCGTCCGGAGCCTGTGCTCCGTGATGGGAGAGGCCACAACAGTGAGAGGCCTGCGTACCGCAAAAAAAAAAAATGTCTGCCTTTATTGATAAAGTATATGCTCACTCTATACCACATGTACATATCAAAAAATACTTGGTGTATTTTTGCTTACATTTCCTACTGATTGGGGTGTGCAAGTAGGAAGCCATGCGATTAAAACTCTAGCAAAGGTATTTAATATCCAAAATCAGTTTCTGAATATCTGGAAGAACATCAGAGAGCTAATGTTTGATCAGTTTTAACAAATTCTGCCCATTTGGAGCACGGCCGAAATCCTGGGTGTATCAAAATCCAGGTCCTCATTAATTAATTCAAGCTCATTAATTTTGCCTGTAGAAAAAGCCCTCTCTAAGCTTATTTTATATATGAAACTAATAAGCTTGGTGACTTGGTTTCCAAGTCAACAAATTTGAAAGAGGGAGGGGCTGTTAATGCTAGTAGGATGCTTGGGGAGCAGTGACAACTGTCAGCAAAACAAAAGGTAGAGGGTATTTTATTACCCAGCCCAACAGACTGCTGCTTGATGTAGGTACACAAGACCCTCAACTCCTTGTTAGGGTCTGAGAGGGTCACTTTGTCATGATAGTAAAGTTGTTTCATGATGTGAGTCCAGTCAAATGGTGAGGACTTGCCGTCCCATACAGAAAACTGTATGAGGACGACTTTTATTTAAATCAGAAATGGTGGGATATAAGGTTTTGGTGCTTAAAATAGCAGCCCTTAGTTATCTGGAAAACATTTTCCTGAACATCAATTTTCCAGAAGTTATGAATTATTGAGATTTTGTTTTATTTTTAGCTTTCTTGGGTATTCTTGTGTTTTTGTTGGCCCCTTATTGCTTTTCAAAAAATGTACAGGTAACAATGCCTAATTACCTCATTGATGTGATTAATTCAATACAGTGAAGCATTTTTGTAGAGAAAAATTATATAAACTGGTAGGAGTTCCATTTCTGTTTATACTTCAGGATGAACCAGTTGCAATTTCAATGTTTAGTAGTGCTTATAGCAGCTCTGTTCTTGGAATGTATTTCCTCTGCATAAGTGTGAAAGAGGTTGGAAAGCTCAAGTTTCTAATAGATGAAATGGTCATTAAAATAGCCCTAATTTTTTATCTTGGCATACACATACTCATCATATGAGATGTCAGTCTTCATTATTTCTAGGCTTCTGGTTTACCTTCTGTTTCCACTTGTTCTCCCAGACATTAAATACCAGAATGATCCCAGGATCTGATTCTTCACATCCCACCACTTCTTGCTTTATTCTCTATCCTCTCTGTTTCTGAAAGCCGTGCTTGTCCTTTTACTCCCCCTCTCGGTCAGTTACGTTCTGGACAGTGGAAATCTTCTATGAGGAAACACTTCATTTAGCGGCACAGCTCTCCTGCACTAGGGATCTGGAGAGCTCAGGGTTCCCTCCAAGCCTCTTAGCAAAAGCAGCAGTGTTGGGTGATGAATATGGAATCTTACACACAGGCCAACTGTGTCACGTAGTCTTGCCATTCCAGACTCTGAGTTAGCTCTTTCCATCCTACTGCAGAGCCATAGCCTAACGTAAGTGACTGAGCTGCATTTGTTATGGCCTTAACTGCAGTGCAGAAAGACACCATCATCCCCCAAAGTTGTAAATATCTTTGTTTAATATTTACAATGTTATCCTAACTTGGACTCTCCCATACACCAGGCATGTATATCAGATCACCTGAGAAACCGCACTGTGTTTTGAGGGGATCATTAATTTAGGGCTGATTACTTTTATTCGTATGTCAAACTTATCTTTAAAGTTTTATAGATTTTCAATAAGAACGTTGTCTATCTTTATTTTACTGACATTCCCCTTTTCCTGGCTGTGAGGTGTGGCGTCTTCCGCGCCGCTCTCTTTTCTGCTCTGCCGCCACTCGCCTGGTACAAACTACATGACCTTATTTGTGCTGATTATGGGTAGATGCTGGTGACTGTTTGGTAACGTGGAGCTAGTTTGTGCGTTATCTGCCTACACGTATCAGCTCTTATTTCTGAATTTGGCTTTTTTGCAGGTCTCTAGCTGTTGGTAGTAAATCCGGTTATAAATTTTTCTCCCTTTCTTCTGTGGATAAACTGGAACAGATCTATGAATGCAGTAAGTGTTTGCTTTATTTTTCCCCCTTCTTAAAATAGACAAGTTATACTTGAATTAGGTTGCATTCTTAAATTCACACATTATGGTTAAAATCCAAATACGCCTTGACCAATAATCTTCTTTCACCTTAGTCTTACTGAGAGGTGATGGCTATGACTGAACAATTATGTGTTCTCCCAGACCTTTTTCTGTGCATTTGCATACTTATAAATGTACATGTAGAAATACTTTATGGGTTGCCATTTCCAATACGTGATACCATACTAAATGCATTATTCTATAATTTCTCCCCTTTTTAAATGCCATTTAAACCACTTAGATTTCTGTCATAGAGGGCTTCCAGAATTTGAAAAGTTTACATCCCCCTAGGAGTGATTTATTTTCTCCATTTGGCATTTTATGGTGTTTGAGTGGCTGTGTGTCAGACACCTGTGGGGTTGCAGGAGGGCCATGAGCTTCGATACCTTGCTAAGTCACCTAGTGTGACTTTACATAGATCGCTTCATGGACCTCAGTTTCTTTGTTTTTCGTGTGTGTGTGTGTGTGTGTGTGTGTGTGTGTGTGTGTGTGTGAAAGAGAGAGAGAGAGAGAGAGTACTTGCTGAATAAATAGTAAGTAGTAGGTACAGACCCTCCCCCAGTGAGAATAGGATGGAAAGCTTTGACTCTCTGCACATACATCTTTTTTTTTCATTGCTGTAGTTGTAAGAAGCAGTACAGATCCCTGTACCCTTCTCCTAGTTGCCCCCAGTGGTAACGTTTCGCAGAAGTGCAGTACAGTATCACAGCCGGGAAGGCTACATGGATATAGTCCAGCCTGTGTGTGTGAAGTTCTGTACAGTCCGAACACCCATCTAGCTTCCTGTGTCCACCACAATGAAGACACTGGGCCGTCTGACACCGCAGGGTCCTTCCTGTTGCCCTTGTACCCACACCTGCCTCCCCTCCCCCACTGCCACCCCACTGTCCCTAATCCCTGGCAGCCACTGATCGGCTCTCTGGTACCAGAATATTGTCTTTTCGCAAATGTTACATAAATGGAAGTATGTAACCTTTTGAGATTGGCTGTTTTCGCTCAGCATCTTTCCCTGGAAGTTCACCCAAGTTGCCGGGTGTCAGTAGCGCCGTCTTTTCTGTTGCTAAGGCTGGTTCCACGTGCGGACGCAGCCCAGCTGTTTGACCGTCACCCGGCAAAGTACATCTGGGCTGATTCTAGATTTGGGCTGTTAAAAATATAGCTGCTGTGTATGGGGTTTTGGGTGGATGTAACTTTCCACTTCTGGGATTAATGTCTAAGTGTGATTGCTGGGTTGTATGTGTGGTGTTTTGTCTTCGTCTTTTTTTTTTTTTTTTTTTGCAGTACGCAGGCCTCTCACTGTTGTGGCCTCTCGCGTTGCGGAGCACAGGCTCTGGACGCGCAGGCTCAGCAGCCATGGCTTACGGGCCCAGCCGCTCCGCGGCATGTGGGATCTTCCCGGACCGGGGCACGAACCCATGTCCCCTGCATCAGCAGGTGGACTCTTAACCACTGCACCACCAGGGAAGCCCTGTCTTTGTCTTTTTTAAGTGCTGAACTGTTTTACAGGGTGGCTGTACCATTTTACATCCCCACCAGTAATGTGTGAGTGAGCCAGTTCCTCAGAATCCTTGCCAGCATTTGGTGTTACCAGTGTTTTTTCCTTTAGCCGTTCTCATGGCTGCGTGCAGCGCTAGCTCGTGGTTTTACTTTGTAATTCCCTAATGGCTAATGATGTTGAACAGTTTTTCATGTGCTTGTTTGCCATTCTCTTCAGTGAAATGTCTGTTCATGTTTTGGCCCACTTTTTAATTGGATTACTTGGAGTTTTTTAATGTTGAGTTTTGAAAGTTCTTTATATATTCTAGATACTAGTCCTTTGTCGTATGCGTGGTTTGTAAGTATTTTCTCTGTACATAATGATAGCCCTGAAGCCTGCCCGTGGCGTGATCTAATTAAGAATTCTTGTTACGGAGGATTGAGGAGGTCAGTATTATTGTAATTAGTCACGCTGGGTTATGGATTCAAGGAGAGATTTAATATTTATCATTTTAATTATCTACGTGAGCATGCAGTTTGGGGGAATTGAGTTTTCTCCTTATTAATGAAGCCAGCATCTCCTTCCTGAATGTTCCACTCTTATCAACTTTGCTTTCACTGTGGTTTGGTGTTCCATTTTGGAATTCTCCTTTGCCTGTTAATATCTCTTAAGAAGGGGAAGTTTCAGCGAGTTGATATGAAGAGACATCTCATATTCATTTCTGGTTCCACTCACTCCGTAAACGTTCGTTGAGGACCTGCTATGTGCCAGCCCTGTTCTGGCTGTGGAGACACAATGGTGACAAAGTTTCTGCTCTCTTGACACTTATGTTTAAATGGAGGCACACAAAGAACAAGGAAATACATTTGTGTCGGATGTTAGGCTGGGGACACAGTGTGGAGCGAACACACATGTAAATACCGCCCCCCACCCTTCCTGCATTAACATAAGGTGAGGACCCAGGAGAAACGTCCTTTCTTTGTGCCCAGTACTTGCAGTTGCAGAGTTCTTGTGGCCCACTGGGGCTCAGAGGCTCGCCAGACTCCCTCCAGGCCTTGGCCTCCCCTCTCCAAGTCCGCCCTCTGGTGTCCCTCACCTCCATCAGCAGATGGTGTCTGACATTCCCCAACAAGCCCCCTGTTTGTTGCTGCCCCTGAAGGCCAGCACCCGGGCCCTTCACGGGGAGATGGCTGGAAGCGGGATTCTTACAGTAAGTGTCCCTAACTCGCGGCTCCTGCCTTAGGTTTTACTCCTTTTTTGTCCTCAAACTTGCCTCCTGGTGCTTACTAAATCTTCTGAAAAAGCCTTTCTCCTAGCGTGTAGCTGGAAGGCGTGATCGGGGTGATAAAGTCTCTCTGAACTGGAGTGCTTGTGCTCGCTTATCTCAGGAGGCGCTTCTGGAATCCCCAGATTGGCAGCCTTCTCTTGATCACTGGTAGGATTGTTTCCTGTAGGGAATTCCTTCAAAGGGTTGCCTGATCCCTGGAAACAGGATTCCATCGGGCTTTTATGAATGACTGAAACATTTATTAAATCTACATGCCCATGAGCGCCTGAATCGTGCTGTTAAATTGTTGCTGTCGTGATTAGGGTCGACTGGTTTGACAACCACAGAATGGAGACCCAGTGCTTAGATGGGGTATCAGAATACCGAAACCTTGTCTTGACACCTTCTCAGTTTGAATCAGTTCAGTGACTAATTTGTTTCCTTGAAGTTTATCAAGTGGGTTTTGGTGCCTCATTTTTCAGAAGGTTTTTTTTTTTTTTTTTTTTTTTTTGTGGTACGCAGGCCTCTCGCTGCTGTGGCCTCTCCCGTTGCGGAGCACAGGCTCCGGACGTGCAGGCCCAGCAGCCATGGCTCACGGGCCCAGCCGCTCCGCAGCATGTGGGATCCTCCCGGACCGGGGCACGAACCCACGTCCCTTGCATCGGCAGGTGGACTCCAAACCACTGCGCCACCAGGGAAGCCCTTCAGAAGTTTTTGATGGGACACAATGTGATGCCTTGATAGCATCATGAAAGACTGGGTGTTTACTGACCAGCATGTTGAGGTGGTATATAGATTTCTTTGTTGTTCTTAGTGAGCTTCAGCCCTTAAAATAGGTGGGAATGGACAGAGAGCTCTTTCAGGGTTAGCACGTGACACTGAAGCTGCGAAATTCTCTTGCCCCTAGAACATCGTTAAGCAGATAGAAGAACGTCTCTTAGAAAACAGGCTAGCTACTGAGTTAAGATCACTTTCCGGTATTTTCGTACATGGAGATTCTGGCAGAGTAGAACTTAACGCCTCCACGCTCAGCCCGGCTCAGTGGGCTCGCCCCCTCGTGCCTCTTGACTGTCCCTTGTAACGTCAGGTCTTCGCTGTCGGTCACCACTGCCGGTACAGAAAGAATGAGCCAGAGCTGGTCTTGGGAGAAGCAAGATGGACAGCTATTTGTTCTGTTTCGTTTACTTAAACAAAAAACCTTTGCCCAGCAGCACTGGAAGGTTTTTGTTTTCCAACTCTCTGTATTATAGTTTCAAACTTAAGGGAAGTAGCAGGAGCTCCCATGTGTGCTTTGCCCCGTGTGTGCCCTGCATTCTCTTTCCCTCTCTGTGTGTCCTTTTAAATTTATTTGAAGGTATGTAAAGTGCAAATATGTGGTCTCTCTTCCCTGAAACATTACTGAAACAAAATCCTACCCTGTTAGGCAATATAAATAAAGGTTGTAGTTTTATTACTTGTAAAATATCACAGAAGTTCAGAAGGAAAAGTTGGCCTTTTCAGATTCTACATCGTGTGTCGTCTTTGCATTTTATGCTTCTGAGCTAGGAAATCATACCTCACAAAGCATTAGTTCTGAAACTCAGCATAAGCAGGCTGGCCGACTAGGTTCTGATTCGGCAGACCTTGCACTGGCTGGAACATTCACCTCAGTGAGATTTACACTAAAGGATCTTCCAGGGGAGAAATCCAGTAGCCTCTCTTCTTGAGCCTGTTGTAATGAAAGATCGGGTGGACTGTACACGTGCGTCTCTTCGGAGCCCCAGGCATCCACCGACACGCCTGGTTGCGGAGTGTGCTGTGTTAGTTCATGGCTTTGTCCCTCCCCTCTTCCCACCACGGGAAGTTTTATCATCGCCGGCTCTGAACAGCACCAGCAGAAGCAAAACAACATTCTTTTTTTTTTATTTTTGGCTGTGTTGGGTCTTCGTTGTTGCGTGCGGGCTTTCTCTAGTTGCAGCGAGCGGGGGCTGCTCTTCGCAGTGGTGCATGGGCTTCTCATTGCGGTGACCTCTCTTGTTGCACAACACGGGCTCTAGGCGTGCGGGCTTCAGTAGTTGTGGCACACGGGCTCGGTACTTGTGGCTCGTGGGCTCTAGAGCGCAGGCTATAGTTGTGGTGCACGGGCTTAGTTGCATGTGGGATCTTCCCGGACTGGGGCTGGAACCCGTGTGCCCTGCATTGGCAGGCGGATTCTTAACCACTGCGCCACCAGGGAAGTCCCAACAACATTCTTTCCTAAATGAAGTAGTTTCTTAAATTTTGGATAGGCACTCTCTAGGAAGAAAGTGTGGCAGAAACTGTGGCCAAGGCCACATCGAAGGGCCGTGGAAGCAAAGGCCTTAGACACTGGAGGCCACTGGGGTTTGCGCTCAGGCTTTCTCCGTGGTCGCCCTGCGTGCCGACCGCCCTGCGTCTTTTCATTTGGGCACCCTGCTCCTCAGTTATCAGCCTGATTGCTGTGCGCTGGTATTTCATGGGAGGGCTGAGCTGTGCGTGCCTCAGTTCAGTGCAAACTGACCGCTCTGGGTCTGTGGGTTCTGTGGGTGCTTGTTTGTAAAAGTTCTCTGGGGAGCGAGGTGTAACGTAACAACGTTAAAGAGCCGGAGACGATGCAGCAGAAGAATAACAAACCGGAACCACTGGCAACGTGTCAAAGTAGGTTGCTTTATGAAGGTGTATTCCTGAAAAGACCTAAGCACGTTGCTTCCTAGGGCTTAAAGGGTCTCTGAGGTGAATCCCGTTGGTTGTTTTTTACTTAAGTAATGACAAAAATGCGGTGACTCCGGGGTGACCGGCAGTTCATCTGCCTTTTGCAGGCAGCCTCCGCCGTTTTCTGGTTCCTGTCTCCTTTGGACATCTGATGGAAGTTGCAGGTATTTCCCAGAGAAAACCCAATATTTAGTGTATGATTCTGGCAGTTTGAGAGAACCCTGGAAGCCTGTGTGTGCTCCCGGGTCCAGGGCCGCGTGGTCTTGGAGGGGATCCTGGTGAAGGGCCCTCTATCACTCACGAGCTCATAGGAGCACAGCTTGATGTTTCAGGGCCCTGCTGCCCTGTCCTTCATACAGCAGATCTCAATGTAGTGGCCAGAATTCAAGTTTATTCAGTTGTCTGCCTGAGTGGGTTATTTTTTTTTAATAGCTTTTTTGAGATGTAATTTGGACGCCGTAAAAATCAGCTGTTTAAAGTGTACAATTCAGTGGGTTCCAGTATGTTTACTGAGTTGTGCAGCCTACCTTAAGCTAATTTTAAAACATTTGAGAGCCCCTCAGTCCATTAGCAGGGCGACTGCATCCCACCCCCACCCCCTCAGCCCTTGGCCACCACTAACCTCCTTTCTCCCACTGTCCATTCGCTGCTCTGGACGTTTCAGATAAATGGAGTCACAGGTGACCGGCTTCCTTCACCTGGAGTGTTCTCAGGGTTCACCCGTGTTGGAGCACGGATGGGCACTTCCTTTCTTTTTGTTGCTCATTGGTATTACAGGGTGTGGACATTCCATGTGTTGTCAGCGGACACTTGGGTTGTTTCCCCTTTTTGGCTGTCGTAAATAGTGCTTCTGTGCACGTTTGTGTGATCGTGTGGACGTGTGTTTTCATTTCTCTTTGAGTAGATAGATACTGTAGGAGTGGAATTGCTGGTAGTCATTTGCGGTTCTTTTCTTGATTTGCTTTTTTCCCCCTTTGCCTGCCCTTCTGTTGGATTATTTGTCTCTTACAGACTTAAAGCACATTAGCCAGTGGCTGTGGGTTGCTCATATTTCTTCCGGGTTGTTTGCTCTCTAACCTTGCTCGTGGTCTTCTTGCCATTCTGACGTCTTGACTTCCTGTGTATTCAGATGCATCCGTCTCTGCTCGTAAGGCTTCTGTGTACTAGGAAGGCTCCTCCTGTTCCGGGGGTGCATGAATAGTCTCTCACGTCATCTTCTGGTTCTTTGGGTTTGTGTTTTACGTTAAATACTCGTCTACTTGCAATTGATTTTGATATAAGAAATTTTCCACTTCACTCATGAGCTGGAAAAGACATTTTTCCTATGTCTTGATCTATTTAGAGGGGTTACTGAAGTATTTAGGGGTGAAATGTCAAGATGATGAGCCTCTCTTTGAAACTTCAGCAAAGAAAAAGATAGCTGAAGCTGAATGGTAGAAAGATAACATTTGTGAAATCCAGGTGATGCAGGTCTGTGGAGATTCATTATAATGTTCTCTTCTATGAATGTTTGCAGCTAAAAACAGCTTTGCTGCCTCCGCACCACACTTCCCCTGTTGTTAAAATTCTAAAAGGAGTCTCTTCTGCTTGTTTTCATTAAAGTTTAAAAAAAGAAATTTCAAACTTATAGTTGGATGGCAACACCCTAAACCCATTTTCTTTACTTTCTCTACACCTGGTTTAACCAAATGAACGATACATCCCTTTTCTTTTTCCACCATTTTATTAATGGACATTTTCAAACACCCAGAAAAGTTGAAAGTATTTTACAGCCAGTACCCATGTACCCAGCATGTAGTCTATTGTTAGCACTTTACCATACTTACCCATCTCTCCGTCCATCCGTCCATCTATCCATCAATCCTGTTTTTTGTGTCTGCGTTTCTGAGTACCTTGCAGACATCAGTACACACTCCCTGAAATACCATACCATGAATATTAGTTACGAGCGTTGTTTTCATTTTTTCCTTTTGAGGTAATATTTACATACAGTGGAATGCACAGATCTTAAGTCAACATTCTGTGTTCTGACAAATGCACAGACATCTGTGTAACCTGAACTATCAGGGTTCACCATCACTCCAGAAAGTTCCCTCATACCGCTTCCCCCATCACTCGCAGCTCCCTTCCACCTGCCAAGAGGCAAGGAGTTAGTTTGGCCTGTTCTGCATCATATAAATGCAGCATATGCCCCCTTAGTAAGGTTTCTTTTGCTCAGAGGCATGTTTTTGAGGTTTGTCCATATTGTTGCATCTCCGTTGTCCAATATATGGATATACTGCTGACTGTATATTCATTCTCCTATTGAGGGGAATCTGGGCTTTTTCCAGTTTTTAGCTATTACTTATTTATTACGAATAAAGCTGCTGTGAACATTCTTGTAGAAATCTTTTTGTGGACACATGTTTTCATTTGTCTTAGGTAAATAGGAGTGGAACCTGTGTTTCGTTTTACAGGAAGCTCTCAGGTCCTCCTAGTGGCTGTCCGTTGTGCGCTGCCACCAGTGCTTGTGACAGTCTGGTGGCTCTGCATTCTCACCAGCATTTGGCGGTATTGGGCTTTTTCATCTTGGGCGTTCTGATGTGTGTCTAATAATATCTCCTTGTGGTTTTAGTTTAAATTCCCCCGATGGCTAATGATGTTGGACACATTGATGTCTTTGTTGGCCCTCTGTGTATCTTTTGTGAAATATCTGTTCAGATCTTTCGTCCCTTTTAAAATTTGATTGTTTTGCCTTTTTATTGTCAAGTTGTCAGAGTTCTTTAGATATTCTGGATACCAGACCTCTGTCACATACGTTTTGTAAATATTTTTTCCCAGTCTGTGGCTTGACTTGTCTTTTGAGCAAATATTTTGAATTTTGATGAAGTCTGATTTATTTTTTTCATTTATGATTTTTGCCTTTTCTGTCCTTTCCAAGAAACCTTTGCCTACTGTCAAGTCATGAAGATCTTTTCCTATGTTTTCTTTGAAAGCTTTATAGTTTCAGCTTGTATGTTTAGCTCAGTGGTTCCTTCTCAGACTAATTCTGGTGTGTGGTATGAGCTATGAGTCACCTTAAGCTTCTCCCTAGGAATTCCTGCTCCACCATTTGTCGGAAAGATTTTTCTTCCATCACTGAATTGCTTTGGTGCCTAAAAACAGTCCTACAAGTGTGTGTCTGTTCCTGCTCTTTATTCTCTTTTGTTGGTCTGTTTATTAGCCTTTATGTCGGAAACATACTGTCTTGTTTCCTGACATTTTGTTTGTATACTGAGGTTTAAAGTCACATGATGTGTGAGCCCTTCAACTTTGTTCTTTTCCAAGACAGCCTCGGGTATTCTAGATCCTTTGCCTTTCTGACTTTAAAATCAGCTTGTCAGTGGCTACAAAAGAAGTCTGCTGGGCTTGTGATTGGGGTTGCATTGGACCTAGATGTCAGCTGGGTGAGAATTGGTATCTTAACGTATAATGTTGAGTACTCCAGTCTGTGAACGTGGTATATCTCTCCATTTATGAAGATCTTCTTTAATTTCTCTTAGCAATACTCTGTGGGTTTGGGTATGGAGGTCTTACATCTTTTGTTAAATTTCGTCCTCATGTTTTGGTTTTTGAGAGTGTTGTAAATGGAATTTCTTCGTTTTCCTTCCCAGTTGTTGGCTAAGAGTGTATAAAAATATGGTTGATTCTTGTATTCTAACCTTGTGTCCTGTGACTTTGCTAAATTCATTCATTACTTTTAATAGGTGCTTAGCAGAGTCCATGAGCTTGCAGAGTAGTAGTTTGCTGTCTTCCTTTCTGGTCCTTGTGCCTTTGATGTTTTCTTCTTGCCTGTGGCCTTCTGTCAGCTTCCAGTCCAGAGTGAGGAGAGGGGCTGCCCTGCCCTGTTTACCGTCTTAAAGGAAAAGAGTTCAGTGTTAGGTCCACGATGAAGTGTGGTGCTAGCTGTGACATTTTTCGCAGAAGTCCTTTATGATGGAAGACGTTTCCTCTGATCCTTAGGTTTCTGAGTTTTTACTGTGAACAGGCAGTGAGTTTTCTCGTGCTGCTTCTGCATCTCTTGCATTGATACGATTTTCCTCTGCTTGAATTTTAATTGATTACCGCGGCCTCAGCGGGAGACTGGCAGTGCCTGCTGATGATCCGACCTTTTTCTAATAACTGTTTGCTTTTACCCTGGGAGGTGATTGTTCATGCTGTCCTCCCTCATTAAACCTCCCACCTCTGTGCCCCTCAGAGCTGATAGCCGCTCGCATGCCTCAAGGAGAAACGGCTGCTTTCAGCGTGGAACTCCCTGGTACTTCCTCCCTCAGAGGACCACCCCCCTCACCCCGATCTGTGCCATCTTGTCATCTCCCTCCTTTCAAATGGGGAAGAGGGGGGTACCTGTCTGTTGAAACCAGTCCCGCTGGGTCTCACGCCTTCCGGTTTCTCAGACGTCATCCTGTCGCTACTGCATTGTCTGTCTCTCCATCGGTGCCTCTAGTTGCTCATTTATCTCAAGACGGGCACTTTCTTTGGCCATACGTGTCCCGCACGTGACCATCCGTCCCTCCCCCGTCTCTGCATCGCCTCGTTGCACAGCTCCTGCTGTCAGCTGCCAGAGTTCTCTGTCCACTTCCCCGCTCACCTACCTCCCTTTCACATTTTGTTCTGCCTCCCCATCAGAATCTGTCGGGGTCTCCGGATGGCGTCCGTGTTACCACATTCAGTGTGCCAGCCAGCGTCAGACCCGATAGGGGGCAGTGTGCCCAGGCAGACACACTCCTGCCCTTGGAAACTGGGCCTGGGCGGGGGTGGGAGGGTCACCCTGCTGAGCCGGCCTCCGGGTTCCCAGGGATGACAGGACAGCGCTGCGTGAGAGGTGCAGGGTGCGATCCATCAGGGCCGTGTGCCTCCAAACCGTCTTCAGATCTTGAGGAGAGAGTGAGGTGACTCGGAGGTGGGAACCTGAAGGGTGAGACGCCGGGCAGGATGGGCCTGAGCCTCGTGGGAGCAAGCGTGGCTGTGGAGATGGCCCTCCCTGCCCTTCCCAGCCATGGGCCCAGCCCCTCCCTGCCACGGGCCCAGCCCCTCCCAGCCCACGGGCCCTGCCCCTCCCGGCCATGGGCCCAGCCCCTCCCTGCCACGGGCCCAGCCCCTCCCTGCCACGGGCCCAGCCCCTCCCAGCCCACGGGCCCAGCCCCTCCCAGCCACGGACCCAGCCCCTCCCAGCCCACGGGCCCTGCCCCTCCCAGCCATGGGCCCAGCCCCTCCCTGCCACGGGCCCAGCCCCTCCCTGCCACGGGCCCTGCACGGGAGAAGGTGAGGATCTGGGCCCAAGGGAGGTTATCTTTACTGCACATCATTGCCGTTCTGGGTGGCGGTTGGTCTCTCCCGAGTCGTGTCGGCCTGATGTTGGAACACTGCCTGTGCAGGTGCTGGCCTCGAGTCAGCCGATGAAAACAGACCGAGGCCGCGTCCCCTGTGCTGGAGGTCACGCGTGATTGTGCCCTTCAGTCCAGGGTCAGATCCTAGAAGGGGTTGGCAGCTCCCCTGAGATGCTGCGGGGCAGACAAGCTTCAGGCTTGTGTGGTTCTTTTTGAAGGGAGGTTAGTTTGTAGCTGCAGGCAAGGGAAGTGATTCTCACTTGTGTAAAAGCAGCTGTGATTAAATTACTGTGAGGAGCTTGGAATCACGCACTTGATCTTACTGCCTATTCCAGTCTATGTAATGGCGGCATCTTAATTTTTTTCCACAAACATGAGTTGCGCCACTTTGGATGTAACTCTTGGCTGACACCCAGTAGCTGGGCCCTGTGCTGAGCACGTAGGGCTGCCAGACCCACATTGAGATGACTGATAGCACGCGCTTTCCTAGAACAGTTTGTGCCTTTCTACGGGGACCTGTGGAGCTCACTTGCTCACTGTAGTAGTTTGGTTTTGAAACTAACCTACGTGTGTTTTTAAGTTACACCATTAAGGTCAGCGACAGCTGAGTGGAAGGAACCCTTTCGAGTAGCCATGCACTTGGTCTGGTGTGCGGACTTTCACAGGAGCGTTCCTGTTCACGGTGGAGCTGCTCTCGAGGCTCCGGCTAGTCCGGCCTCCCAGGTCCCCTGGGCTCTGATCCATCTGGGTGTCTCTGTTCTCTGTGCTCCGCTCAGCTCCAGACAGAGTGTGGCCGCAGATCATTGTTAGGGTGGTGAACGGGTCTGTGCTTAACCCCGGCTCGGCGGTACTTCCCGTAGCTCAGGTTGAGACAGGCTGCGCATGAAAGTCATCTAGATTCTTGGCTCTGAGCTCTTCCTGCATTCCAGAATTCTCTTTGCCCCTCCGTCTGAACTTGCCCCAGGCAATTGCCAATGAAACCAAGGGGAGAGTAAGGAGAGAGTGCGGGTATGGGGGCCTCCCAGGGAGATGGGGGTGAAGTAACAGACGCGCAGGGTCCGCCGTGTCTGTTCTTGTCTGTGTGGGCTGCTGTGCACACAGTTCATTACCCACCGTCTTCTGAGCGGGGGTGGGGAGCAGGGAGCGAAGGGGGTCGAGGGCTGCCTGCGTGCTGGAGTCTGTAAGTCCCTCCTCACACCAGGGTAGCCGTGAGCCCCGTTTACAGGCAGGAAAGCAAGCTCTCCAGAGACGCAGTCAGTCATTCAGGGAACGCTTGGGGGCCCGTCATATGTCAGGTACAGTTGTAAGTGCCGGGGTTACAGCTGTGAGCCCGAAAATGAGGCCTCCGTCTGGGCGGGGCTCACATTCCAGTGAGCCAGGGAGCAGATGAAGGTGGTTCTGGGTGACCCCCCGGGGGGGCAGTGACAGGGTGCCACGTGTGGAATGGGGGGGCCTCTGAGGAGTGGGTCCTCCTTGCGGAGTGCAGGGCGACCTGCCGGCGGCTTGTCCAGCCCTCATAAGCAGCGAGCTTGACCCGCTCTCTTGGCCCCAGAGCTTGCAGTGGGGAGCCCGCCTGTAGACACGTGTTTGCGCACACGAGCGCGTTGTGCCTGTTGACAGGGATACACACAGATGTGGGGTTTTTTCCTCCTTTCAGCTGACACTGAAGATGTGTGCATCGTGGAAAGATTGTTCTCAAGCAGCTTAGTGGCCATCGTCAGCCTCAAAGCCCCCCGGAAGCTGAAGGTTTGCCACTTTAAGAAGGGGACCGAGATCTGCAACTACAGCTACTCCAACACCATCCTGGCTGTGAAGCTGAACAGGCAGGTGGGCCGCGCTCTCACCCCACTCAGCTGCCGGGGCCTCTGGCCTGTGTCTCCGAGTTCTCAGTGGCGCCCCTCGGACACAGCCGACCGTCCCCAGGCGGCGTTTCTGGTCCCTCTGGCCATGCTTCTGCTCACCTGACCCCCCACCTGGACTCAACTCTGTTTTCTCGTCTCAGCAATTTTGCTCAGATAGCCCCATTCCTGACGATTCCTTGGCCTCTACCGTTTGCTTTACTCATCCCTCAAGACATGAACCTTCTTTTGCTTTTTATAAATGTTACTTTTTTAAAAAATCTGTGAGCATCTTTATCTTTTTTTTTTTTTTTTTTTTTCCCACCTCTTATGGCTTGCAGGATCTTAGTTCCCCTGACCAGGGACTGAACCCGGGCCCTGGCAGTTGAAAGCACCGTGTCCTAACCACTGGACGGCCAGGGAATTCCCGATCCCTTTAACTGTTAATTTAACTTTTAAGATGAAGGGTTTATTACTTTTTTGTGTCTCTCCCAAAACCCACAAGAATGTCTGGCCCGGAGTGTAGACCTGGTGGCTGGCCCTTGAGTTTATTCCATGAGATGGTCACATGGCTTTGGCTTACAAAGTACAGCCTTGTCCTTAAGGGCTGTCACCACGTTCTGTCAACAACCAGTTGTTCTGTGCAGGGAATGCTTGTTACGTGGCCTCGGGTGGCCCATGCGTGACTAAAGTGGACACCCCTGACGTGGCTGAAGCTGGGCCTGTTGACAGAAGGTTGGTTAAAATGGTAAATTACAAAGTGAACACGTTGGACTCATCCCCTCGGTGCGTCAGCTCCACATCCATCTTCCTTAAAATGGAGCGAGAACTTCGACACCTGCAAAATAGTCTGGGTGGAGGATTTTACACTTTTTTAAAAGCCCTAGTTTTTACTTTCATCCTGCCGTGCCTCATTCAGCATCGGTTTTGGAAACCTTCACCAGACCTGTCCCAGGCTCTAGACTGGTTTTCGTGAGGGGAGGGCCGAGAGCGCAACAAAAGCAAACCATGTCTTTCTTAGCTGGAGACTAGTTTCTATAAGGTTGGATTAAATCGTGCAGTTAGAGGTCCTGGTAGAGCCGGCGGAAGCAGCTGTGGGTACAGACGCCACCCTGGGCGAGCGGGGACTGTGCCATGAGCACCCAGGGCAAGGGTTCCGGAAGGGACACGGCGTCTTGGTGCAGGAGTCCGCTAACTGGAGGTCGGGAGCGAGCGTCGTACCGGCTCTGCCTCACGTTTGGTTCTCCGTGTTCCGCTGTGTCCTCTCCAGAGGCTGATCGTGTGCCTGGAGGAGTCTCTGTACGTACACAACATCCGGGACATGAAGGTGCTGCACACCATCCGGGAGACGCCCCCGAACCCCGCAGGTGAGCACGTGGCGCCAGGCGGTCTGCCTTGCCAAGAGCTGCCAGTGAGACGGATGTCCTTCTCCTTTTAGGTTCCACAGATTTTAAAAGCATTGATCTTAAAGCAAGCTACCGTCCTTCTGGCTCTGGTCTTGTGACCACATAAATTGTTGGTTCGGTCAGCCTCCGATTTTGAGGTTTCTAACCAGTTCCACCCAAAGGGCTTTAGTCTGTTTTTACAGCCCTGCTGTCACCTACGGTGGCAGTTTGGGGCGTGTGGAACTTAAAACCCAGTGATACGGCGACCAAGGTCGCGTCAGAGCTCCCCTTGATTTCTGTGTTCTTGCTAAGTGACGAGTTCTGGTGACACTTGGAGGATCTGACCCGCGTTTGTTCCTCGTGTGTTGCTCGCAGGCCTGTGTGCGCTGTCGATCAACAACGACAACTGTTACCTGGCGTATCCAGGCAGCGCGACCATCGGGGAGGTGCAGGTCTTCGACACCATCAACCTGGTGAGGGTCTTTGGTCCTTGGAGAGCTCTTTACAGCACCCCTGCTTCCTAAGAGGAGGGCCAAGGGGCCTCTGCCCTCCTCGTTTCCTGGGCATCGTTTCCACTGCCACCCTCTCCGTCGCCGAGCAGGTCCGAGTCATCCTGCCTCCGGACGTGTTCCTGTCCCCGCGGTGCTGCACGCCTAGTGGCACAGTGCTAGAAGCAGTGGAGAAAACCGTAAAACTCCACGGAGACATTGCTTTGCTTATTTTTAAAAGGTTTTGAGCAGCATTTCCTTGGACCCCTCACCCCTGGTTAATCAGGGGGATTTGGCGTCTGTGTTAACCGTGCTGGTAGTAACAGCCGGTGGGCAGCGCAGGGCACGGTAGTCATGGTGTCTCTTTACCCTTCCTTCCAGAGAGCTGCAAACATGATCCCGGCTCACGACAGCCCTTTAGCCGCACTGGCCTTCGACGCCAGCGGAACCAAGCTCGCCACTGCTTCCGAGAAGGTAAGGCTGCTGCAGCCCTGTGGAAAACTGGGTCACCTCTGTTCACACAGTTAGTCTGCTAACCAGCAAAGCAGTTTTGTACCAGCTAGCTCACATCCAGGCACAGTCCACGGCCTGGAGGGCGGGTGCGGGGAGAGACAAGGCAGGGCTCCACGGCCACACTCGCCTCGGTGGAGCACGTGTCACGGCTGTACGTGTTCAGCTGTCATTTACTTAGCCATCCTTCTGGGATGGTTTAGTGTTTCCAGTATTTCAGCTGTATTAATATATATTTATAGTAGTAATTTTTTTTTTTTTTTTTTGCGGTACACGGGCCTCTCACTGCTGTGGCCTCTCCCGTTGCGGAGCACAGGCTCCGGACGCGCAGGCTCAGCGGCCATGGCTCACGGGCCCAGCCGCTCCGCGGCATGTGGGATCTTCCCAGACCGGGGCACGAACCCGCGTCCCCTGCATTGGCAGGCGGACTCTCAACCACTGCGCCACCAGGGAAGCCCTGTAGTAGTAATTTGAATATAGATAGAGTATGTAAGTCTTACGTATAAACTTTTCATGGTCACCTCTAAACATTAACATGAGTTTCCAGTGAGAAGGATTTTGGGGTAAGGGGACGTGGCCCTTTTTAAGCTCCCTGCACGGAGGACAAAACGGCTTGGGCATCCCTTCCGTGTGCCCCCTTCTCTTGGCCCCGTGACCCTGGTGGGCCCTTGTCCTCTCCCAGCTCAGCTGCTGTGTCTTCTCCCTTCTCTGCCTGCTCGACGTTCTCCTGGCTCATTGCTCTCTTCTCAGTGCCCACTGCCTAGTTTACTTTGATGCTTTCTCACTGAACACCTAAAGGAGCCCCCTCCTAGTCACCTCTCCCCTGGAACCAGCCACCCACATGAGGTACATAAACGTCGGCTCGCTTCTCTACCTTTCCCGCGTGGGTCTGGACCCTCACACCCACTTTCTGTGATAACGATGCTACTGTTTATGGGCCGCTCACTAGACCCTTGATGTTCATTTACCTCATTGACCCCCTTGGTAAGGTAAACCTTTCCCTACTTCATATTGAGGGCTCAGAGAGGTTAAGTCGTCGGTCCAGGGTCACCCAGCTGGGCAGCGACAAAGGAACTGGACTCCAAGCCTGACTGTTCTGAACACTGTGCTGGGTAATCACAGCGTCACCTTGTCCTTTTCTTCTCCCCTGGGAGGATCACGACAGCCACGAAACTCTGTTATCCCTTGATTAATCAGTCTTAATCTTTATGACCTTTTATTAGGTATTAAGAGGCCTTAAAGCACTTCATGGGATTTCAAGGCTAGTAAAAATAGAACATTTTTTTTCTGGGATTTAAAGAGCAAACGCTTAATTTCACAAATTGCAGTTTGTGACCTTAGACCACCAGTGGCCTTCTCGGCACTGCTGTGTACTAGGTGCTGGGGCTTCGCCGAGGAGTGTGGCTTAATCCTGTTTTCGAGGAACTGCACAGGCTGTGACCCCCAGCTCTTAATTAGTCTTACACAGTAGGTATGCCGTTAAGAACATATCTAAATCTAAAAGTTTAGGCTGCAAAGGACAAAACCTTTGCCATGGTTATTTTTGGATAACCAAAAGTACAAACTTGGCGTCCTTCTGTCCAGAGAATCATTGTCCTTATTAATATTTTCCAAAAGGGGCTCATTTTATCTCCGGTGTGGTCTCTGGTGGCTGCGCAGCGTCCTGTTATATGAATTTACCACAGTTTATTTAACAGTTCCTGATGCTGTACATTTGGGTTGGTCATAGGTTGGGGTTTTTGTTTTCCTGTTTATAAACATGTCAGGTAATCTCAGTGCTTCTTAAATTTAACAGCTCGAACCTTCTAAGTTTGTACAGTATGAGGTTAAACGTCTAACAACTCTCCTACCCCAGAGATTCGAGATGCTGCCTGTTTTAAGGTGTTTCCATTCTGCTCTGTCAGACTGTCTCTGTGTTAGTCTGTTACTGTAGCTTGTAGTTTCCTTTTAATATTTAGATGTTGAAAGTACCACTCATTTTCACGTACTTGGCTGTCCTGTCTCACCAACTCACCCAGATGCCCAGGTCCTGCCCCGCATCCACACAAGCCCTGGGAATTTGGGGGGAGGGGTGGGGAGATCTGCATGTTAACAGCATTTCATTCCCCTGCCCGATGTGACGTGCTGCAGCTCCCCGTTTAGTCAGATTTTCTTCTGTCCTGGTTGTAGACCTTTTCTTGGTGTAGGTCTTCCATTTTGTAAGTTTGGCTTCATTCCTTTTTAGGCAATTAAGTAACATTTCCAGGTATTCAGTTGCTAATCAGCGCTTGATCAGTGGCTCCACTTAAAAGAGGGGCCTCCGGGCTTCCCTGGTGGCGCAGTGGTTGAGAGTCCGCCTGCCGATGCAGGGGACGCGGGTTCGTGCCCCGGTCCGGGAGGATCCCATGTGCCGCAGAGCGGCTGGGCCCGTGAGCCATGGCCGCTGAGCCTGCGCGTCCAGAGGCTGTGCTCCGCAACGGGAGAGGCCACAACAGTGAGAGGCCCGCGTACCGCAAAAAAAAAAAAAAAAAAAAAGAGGGGCCTCCAAGTAATGCTTAAGGGTATTTTTGTTTTTTTTGTTTTTGGGGGGGTTTTTTGGCCACACCACGCAGCTTGTGGGATCTTAGTTCCCTGACCAGGGCTCGAACTCAGGTCCACGTCAGTGAAAGCTCTGAGTCTTAACTGCTGGACTGCCAGGGAATTCCCAGGGTGGATTTTTAATAGTTTAAACCTCAGATGGCTTAGGGAAAATAGAACTATTGTATTCCAGCTTTGACTTCAAGGCCCTTAGTGTTTAGAAGAAGTAGTGAGTTAAAGTGGGTTGACGTCATATTATCACGTGAACAGTGGAGCAGGGCGTGCTCTGGTGAGGGCCTGTCAAGTGTGAAGGGGGTGCAGGGGCCCCCGAGGCCCCCTGGCCCAGGGCAGCTGTCATCACTCCGTCCACTAAGGTCTGATGTGCAGGAAATACAAACCTGATGCTACCCAGCTAAAATTCCTTTTTCTTTCCTTCTTTCCCTATCACAGGGGACCGTGATTAGGGTATTTTCCATTCCAGAAGGACAAAAACTCTTCGAGTTCCGGAGAGGAGTGAAGAGGTAAAGTGCGTAAAGCTCCAAAACGGATTCTGGAGCTTCAGCTCAGATTTCACTTTCATGCTCTCATGGAAACTCAAACACTGGGATCCCAATTCAGTGACCAGCCGCTTCAGCCCAGCTGAGTGGTCAGGTGGGGTTTGGAAGTCTTGTTGTGGGAGGTTAGAGGGACATTTTTATCAGAGCAAACTGGGTTTTGTTTGTCCGTGATTCCCCCCGAACGCAGAGCGGTGGCCGGATGGCCCGGGGTTGTGGAAGGATGAGCTCGCCCAGGCGGGCGGGGCGAGTGCAGCCGGGGGCTCCTGACCTGGTCAGCAGCTCTCCTCCCCTCAGGCTCTGCTCGGAAACCTGTAACCAGCGCCCCCGGCTCCCCAGCACTCCGGCAGATAGCTTTGGCCCTTATAGTAGTTTCCTTCTTTCTAAAGAAACACCAAGCCACAGTCACCGCACGGCGCTCCGTCCGCTTCCCCATCTGTAGTACCGGTCTCCTCAGACCGGGGAACACCCTTCTCCGGGTCCCTCCCACTGGCGATGCTTGGCCTTCAGTGCCACACACAGCAGGGCCGGCCTCTCCCCGTGCGGCCCCACCCGGGTCACCATCCAGCCTCGCGCTCGCCTTGGGCTCTGCTCTTGTCCCTGGGCTCTATCCTTCAGACTTGAGCCCCGCCTGTCGTTCTTTGAAGATGGGAGTATCGTGGGAGCTGTTTGGAGCCTCTCAGGGTCGTCTTCTTGCCCCTGGGATTGGCTCCAGACCCCGAAAGGCCTTGGATTTCAAGGCCTCCCAGCATCCTTCCTTTCCAGCTGTGGTTGGTTTCCCTTCCCCGTCGCTCCCAGCTCCTCAGGAGAGGAACCTCTGTCTCCATGGAGGTCATGGCTGTTACCTGCCGACTCCTTAACCTCTGGGTCTGTTGAGTGTCCCTGGGGAGGCCTTTCCCGACCTCCCGCGGAAATAGCATTTCCCTCCGAGCTCCTGTAGCACCTTCCACTAAACTTCTCAGTCCCTTGCTTGCGGTGAATTGAGTTCCTGCTCACACCTCCCTCCGGGCTCCACTGAGGCAAAAATCATATCCTGAGCCTTAGCACAACGCCGGGTGCGTCGTGAGCTCTCGTAAATATGTATTGAATTGAGTAAAGCCCTTGACTGTTGACAGGGCTGAATACATCTTGCATTTCTAGGGTTACGAGGAAATGTAGGTTTGTTTGGTGGCTTTGGGATTTTAACAGGTAAACTGTAGAGTCTTAAGTTTATCGAAAGTTTGCTTTTAAACATTATCAATGTTGCCAGTTTACCCTCTTCCGTGTTAAGAGTTGCTATATCTCAATTATTGGGTTCTTTTACTAAGCTTAGTGCTGTAAAGCCAGCCTCATTCAGCTAAAAATGGTTTAGTGAAGTCCTGATTCCCTTAGGTACGTGAAATCTCAAAGAGTTAACCACATAAGGATCTATTAAAGGGTTACTCGTACTTGATGTCACCTTTCAGACATTCTGCTTCCTTGAACACATGTTTTGAGGGGGTGACTAGAAAGGAATAAGAAAGATACCAGTAGCCCCACATGTGCCTGTCACGGGGCCCTTCCTTCGCTGTGACTTTCGTGCAGTCCCCGGGGGCACTGCTGGTTGCACTCTGTGCCCAGAAAACAGTGTGACTCGGGCCTCCCTCGCCCCAGGTGTGTGAGCATCTGCTCCCTGGCCTTCAGCACGGACGGCGTGTTTCTGTCCACCTCCAGCAACACGGAGACTGTGCACATCTTCAAGCTCGAGACTGTGAAAGAAAAGTGAGTCTCAGAGGTGCATTTGTTCAGGTAACGCAGAGCAGTTCGTCCGCCGACTGGGTGGACACGTGAGCGCTGTCCTGCTGGCTCCGGGTTGAGCAGCGCCACGTCCGGGCTCAGCAGCGGGGCAGGTGGAGTATGGAATGCATGGTGGGCGGCCCGTGAGGCCCCGAGGGCGGTCCCCTCAGCGCCTCTTCCCACAGCCCTTCTGAGAGGGCTGCCCTGGGAGGGCTGCTTGCCCCCCTGCTGCACAGAGGCTGTTTCCATTTGTGAAGCGGTTGGTTTGAATTACGTATTGCTGCAGTGGGCGTGCACGGCAGCGGGTGTGGTCCTTACCTTTTCTCTTACACTTGATGACCGTGCAGTAGGATCAGTCTTGTTTGTTTATAGTGTGTCTTACCCTAAGGAACGTTTGGGATGACTTACAAGCATACATACACGGTGAATAACAGCAGAGATGGGCTACGGGAAAGTGGCAGCTGGGGTTTGTGTGGCTGAGGTTTTTGGAGACTCCCCGTTAGAAAGATTGGGGCGGGGGACTCTGGATTTGGCCCTCGTGTCCTCACATAGGCTACAGAGCAGGGAGTTAATCGTTTGCCATCATCTAAGGTGGCCACTAGGGAGGGGCCTCAGGGCCCCTCGGAGGACACGCTCTGTAATGTCCCCAGGGTCCCGAGAGGTCATCGCTTCCTGTGCCCCCTCTTCCCTGAAGTCTGGGAAATTTCTCTTGAGTTTGGGGGTTGATCCTTGCCTCGGTGAGACTGGGACGTGGTCGTTCTCAGTGAAGGGCCCAGCCTTGTATGCCTGACAGCGTTTCCTCCTTCCAGGCCTCAGGAGGAGCCCACCACCTGGACCGGCTACTTCGGGAAGGTGCTCATGGCGTCCACCAGCTACTTGCCCTCCCAAGTGACAGAAATGTTCAACCAGGGCAGAGCCTTTGCCACAGTCCGCCTGCCTTTCTGTGGCCACAAGAACATCTGTGCGCTGGCCACGTGAGTAGAGCGGGCGCCGCCTCTGGGCCCACCCCCATCCCCCGCGCATGCAGCTGGGAGCCAGGTCGCGGGGCGCCGGGGACTGTGGCGGTGTGGCGCCAGGATAACCTGCAAACCTAGACCTTGGATTTAGGCAAGAGTCACAGGAGCGGGGGGGGATCGTGAGGTGGGCCTGTGCTGTTTGTGGACCCTGGTGCTGTCTCTGCGGTGTCTGAGCCTCACATCTTCCTCTTTCTGTTCTTGTTGAGAATGTTTAGAAAAACATCATTAGGTCAAGACCACGTGAGAGCGCCGGTATTTAACCCTTGGTCCTCCAGCGCCAGCGCCTCACGAGGTTCAAGGCCCTCGTGTAGCCGAGTCAGCTGCAGGCCGCACAGGGCCTCTCTGAGCCTCACTGTGATAGTCCCAGTACAGCCACGCAAGAAAAGACTGGGGCTTCCCTGGTGGCGCAGTGGTTGAGAGTCCGCCTGCCGATGCAGGGGACACGGGTTCGTGCCCCGGTCCGGGAGGATCCCACATGCCGCGAAGCGGCTGGGCCCATGAGCCATGGCCGCTGAGCCTGTGCGTCCGGAGCCTGTGCTCCGCAACGGGAGAGGCCACAACAGTGAGAGGCCCGCGTACCGCAAAAAAAAAAAAAAAAAAAAGATTGTCTTGAAAATTCAGTGAGAGCACATCTGCACGATTCCATGGATCTCAGAAACATTCTTCTACATCGTTTTTATCCACTTTGCATCGTTGAAATGTTTATGAAAATATCTACCGTTAGTAATCACAGAAACCACGAAACTGATTTTGTTTCCACCTGTTCTCCTGTGGGCCTCAGTGTTTATTCACACCAAGTTCCCCCTGGCCTTGGTGTTACGGCCTCAGGTAGCACAGCAGAAGCGATCCTTATTCTCTTACACGTGGACAGTATGTTGAGTTCATGAAACTAAATCTGCTCGTTTGGGGCAGGGGGGTTCTTCCCCGGCCAGGCTAAAAGCTGCTAGTTTAATGAGAACTTTGTGAAAGTTTCAGGCTTAGAATTCGGTTGCTTTTTATTCTCACTAGAATCCAGAAGATTCCCCGATTGCTGGTGGGAGCCTCGGACGGGTACTTATACATGTACAACCTGGACCCCCAGGAGGGAGGAGAGTGCACCTTGATGAAGCAGCACAAGTGAGTTGGCTACACCGCGGCCACACCTCCTCCAAGTGGTCAGGCTGCTGCTGGGCGCCTGTTGGGGGTTTGCTCATTTCCCCAGAAGCCGGGGATGCAAAGGGACGTGTCCCAGCGCAGCCGCCTGTGCTGCGTGGGAGCTTCGCTCTGCCAGACGGAATTCCATGGGGGTACGGAGCCCGCTCTCCACGCCTCTGCCCGTTTCCGGCTCAGTAGCCAGGCAGAGACAGGAGCGGCCGGTGCGCACTGTCCTCCCTGTGGAGGGGCCTGTGGGCCTCTTCCTTGGAACCGGGTCCACTAGGGATGCAGCTCAGCACTGCGCACAGCAGGGATGGCCCCAGGGTGCGTCCACAACGCAGGGCACGTTCTCTGAGAGCCTGCTGTCTCACTGAGATGCAGCTTTTCTCTTTGAAAAGAAGGAATTAATATGAGTCAGTTGGAAGGTAGTGCAGTTGGATTTTCTGTTTTTGCTTTTTTTCTTAAACAGTGATACCGTAATACCCTTACAGTCAGGGTGAACGTGGGGGTGATTTTGTTTTTTCCATAGTGTATTCTGTTTATGTTCAGTCTTTAAAAATGCGATGAGATTGCCTTCCTAGGTACAGCTTTTTTCATCAGACTCAGCGTGTACAAATGCCCGTGAACAGACTCGCGGGGGTCACTCCACGGTCAGCGCAGTGTGACGAGCGCATGCGTGTTCCTCCCGCGAGGGGCCTTTGCCTTGTGGCCGCAGGTCCATCCCAGCTGGCCCACGGGCTGTGTTGTCCTCGTGCCCCTGACTGTCCCTGCTGTCATTTTTTCTCTCCCCTTCCAGGTTGGACGGCAGCATGGAGACGACCAACGAGATCCTAGACTCCACGTCCCACGACTGCCCCTTGGTGACGCAGACGTACAGCACGGCCGTGGCCAAGGCTCCTCACGTGCCTTCGTCCCCAACGGCACTGGGTAAGGGCTGCGGACGGGCCTGGAAGGCAGATCAGGCCAGGCCCGTGGGTCTCGTGCTTCCTGCTCTCGCTCTCACCAGGGCTGCCCGCCTGCCTCTTGCCACGGGGACAGGGCAGGGGCGGGGGCAGGGGCGCTGAGACAGGCCAGCTGTTATAAAGTGCGGTTGTCAAGGCCTCGCGAGGCTGAGTTCGTTTTCTCCATCTTTGAAGAAGCGGCAGTCCTCGTGGTTTTGGGTGCACATGGATTGTTCCCTGCTTGCCGCCCCTCAGCTGAAAAGCTGCCCTGCACCCTCAGTCCTTACCCTCCCGGCTGCGGAATCACTCAGCAGGCAGGCCCTGCTGGGAGGCGGGCAGGACGGAGCGGGGAGGCCCTTGGGCAGACACGCACAGCGGAGACCGGGGCGCCCTGTGAGCCGTCTCTCCCCAGGCCCACCGGGACCTCACCCGGATGGTGCTGTGGTTGCTCACGCTGCGACGTCCTTGCTCACTGTTTTACTCTTAGAGATGAAGGCCTCTTACGGTTAGGGGAGGCTGTGTCCCTGTCGCTGTCCTCAGCGTCCCCCCGCTCACCAAGGCTGGTTTGCAGCCTGTGCACCAGGGCCCTGTTACCATGCCCGCTCCTTTCTGGCCTTCGTGGGTCTTGGAAGGTCAGCGACTTCCTCTTGAGGTGCCTGAGGCTGTAGGGAGCTTGCTGGTCAGGGGAGAGGCAAGAATTCCAAGCCCCGTGGGCTCTGAGCTCCCCACTGGCCCAGGTCCCGCCTCGGGTGTGGCCTCGAGGTCTCCCGCCCGTGGCCTGGCCTGAAGCGCCCGCTCTCTCCGCAGCCTACGCAGACGAGCTGGGCGCGGTGGGCGGCGCAGGCCTGGAGGACGAGGCCCGCGCCCTGCGGCTGGAGGACGACAGCGAGCAGCCTCCCATGATCCTCCGGACAGACTGACCGTGACCTGTGAGAACGCTGGCTGACAGAGGACTTTGCGTCATGCTGCTATGAACTTTGACCTGAGTTGGGGGAGAGAATGGCAGAGACTTCAAGAGGAAAAAAAGATTGTAGCTGTAGTCTCGCTCCCTACTGTCGAGAAATACATTGGTTTCACTTCAGTGGCTTTTAATCCTGCTTATGAATTTCAGCTTTTTGTTGGTTTTCTCATTTTGCCAAAATTAACTGTTTGGTGAAGCCCTTGAAACCGCCTTGCTTTGCATGTATTAATGTGCCGATCCAGCCTGGGAGAGCCACTTCCTAACCACCTGCAGGCGTTTGGGTTTTCAATCTGTACAGACTGAGGAGCGGCCCCGAGAAGGCAGCAGCGACCGGAGCGGGTCCGGCGGGGCCGGGTGGCGACCTGGAGGGGGTCCCCTCTCCCTAGAGCCCCTCCGGGACCGTTTTCCCCGTTTTATTTTGTTAATTAAATTCTTTCCAAATTGGATTTTTCTGGGGTTTCTTCTGCGGTGGATTTTTGTTTCTGGTCTTGTTTTCCACGTGGGTGTTAGAAGAGAGAGGTTCTTCCCAACATTGAAAACCTTTTTCTCTGATAGCACGTGAGCTTGAAAGACCGCCAAGGAGCAACAGAGTGAGGGAAGGCCACGTAGGTAAATCATCTGGTCTTTGCTGTGATCTTCCTGTTGGACAACTGTGTGTGTGTTTTTTTGTTTTGTTTTTTTTTTTGCGGTACGCGGGCCTCTCACTGTTGTGGCCTCTCCCGTAGCGGAGCACAGTCTCCGGACGCGCAGCCTCAGCGGCCATGGCTCACGGGCCTAGCCGCTCCATGGCATGTGGGATCCTCCCAGACCGGGGCACGAACCCGTGTCCCCTGCATCGGCAGGTGGACTCTCAACCACTGCGCCACCAGGGAAGCCCCATGTGTGTGTTTTTGTGTTTGTTTTTTTAAGGAACATTTGTAGCTGCTTCTTTGCCCATAAAGCACAGAATTCAAATGTGATAGGCACCTGAATTGTGCTCTTAGCTCGAGCTCCATTGTCTGGGGGGGGGTCCTTCCTACCTGTGTCAGGAGGAGGTGAGAGGAAGCTGGCTGGAGACATCTTGCTTACAGGGTGACCTGGGCCTATCTGTTTTCGTCTTCAAAATTGATCAGCAAAAGTGATGAGAGATTGTGGTCACAAGCTCAGTGTTTGCCTGGCTTCCCTTCTCATTCTCATAGAATTTAAACAACCTCAAATACCTCGAACTCTGCATTCCAAACCAAGACACGTAGTAGTTAAAGTTTTGAGGGATTTTAAGAGGAGTTGGCGGCATAAAAGTGGGTTCTGGCGTTTTGGGGACGGTGATGGTTAAGGCTGGAAGCGGAAAAGCGACAGTGTCTGCCTTCCCTCTTTGAACAGAGGAAGGGTCTGCGGTGTCTGTTCCGGGTTGTGTGTGTACCTGGGTTGTGGCGGTCGAGTGGCTCGTGACGGGGAAGCAGTTGTCAAACTGACTGCCCCCGTCCAGTGCCCAGCTCCGAGGTCAGTCCCCGAGCGTCAGGCTGTTGTCGAGTGGTTGGCCCGGTGGCGGGGTGCCCGGGGCGCATGTGACCGCAGCAGAAATCTGCAGCAACGCTCGTTGTGGCAGCCATGTGAAGTGCTACGTTAGAGGAGAAGGTGGGAACACAGTCAGCTTTCCCCCAGAGCCTCTGTGCATCTATCCTGGATCCCTGACAAAACAGGAAGCCCCGGCGATGGGTCTGGTACCTGGGCCCCTGCTGAGCCCTGAGCGAGGACAGAGGGGCCCGGCGGCCCCGTCCACCCGGCCGTGCCTGGAGCTCCCTCCCTCTCTGTCTCTTGAAGCAGGCTCGGCGTCCAGCTCCTTAGTGTCGGGGTGTCCGTGGCTGCTGTGTTGCCCAGGAAGAGAGCAGCCTCCCTGTCAACTGGTCCCGGCCCTGCTGGTCGACTCCACGCTTGGGGTGATTGGGGGAATCAGATCTGCTTCGCCAGGTTTCTCTTGTGAAAGGCACGTGGTTTCGTCGTTCTTTGGGGTCAGTCATCCCAGCAGACGGGGTCAGCGTCAGTTCCCCCCGCCGTGGGGCCCAGCTGGCCCAGGCACTGTCTTCTCGGACATGAGAGCTCTTTGCTCGCCCGGGTCACTGTGACCTGCGCGCCGCCGAGAGGGGGTCCGAGGATTCTTGGTTGAGAAGAACTGAAAGGATGGGTGGGTGTTTGCTGACCAGCCTCTGGAGGGGTGAGCGCCCCTGCACTTCCCTTTGCCTTTTCCGTTGCCCAAGCATATCCCTTCCTCTGCTCCACGTGGGTCTGAGTCCCAGCGTCACCGGCCTGAGGCCCCTGCAGGAGACTTGGACAGGAAGGCCAGAGGCCGCTGACTGGTCGACAGCAGGACTCTGCCAGGACGAGGGGGGACTCAGCCAGACCCAGCAGAACACGTGTCCTGGGTGGCTGAACCCCCAAACTACACACCAATGTTAATTTTTTATGTCATAGTTTTCCAAACTTAAGATTACTTGTCACTGCCGGGAAACTTGATGGACTTGGCGTGCATCGGGACCAGCTCTTTTGTACTTTCTAAATGATGGGGCCAAGCGGCAGCTTGAACCTGGAGGTAAGGACTGAATTCAGCCCCCGATTCTACCACTGCTGGCGGTGGCACCTGGAGCCTCGGGCTCTGGACTGGACAGCGGGAGCCGTCCCTGCCTCACGGCTCTCGCGACGTGTAACTCGAAGTGGGCGCCCAGCCAGCATTGAAACAGAAACCCGTCTTACGGAACTGAACGCATCGTTTTCCTTCAGCTCTGGTTCCTGAGCACAAAGCCGGTGGGAATCGGTATAAACCACTTCCGCACACCAGGTTCTGTGTGGTTCCCTTTCATCCCCTGACGCCCAGAGCAGTGGGTGGACATGGGCATCGGTCTGGAGACTTGCCAAGTCTCGGACGCCAGCACCACCCATGTGGCTACGGTTCACCACCAGGCCCTGGGGCCTGCGCTCTCGTCCCAGCACAACCCCCTTCCGGCCGAGACAGGACATGAACTCCTGCCTTCCTGGTGTCGCCTGGAGCGTCCAGCCCTGCCCTCTGTCAGGGCTCGCAGCCCAGGAGTGGGCGACCGAGTTCTGCCTGTTCACGGGTTCATTTGGGGAGGAGAGAAGAGAGAGAATCTCGTCTCCCCCACGGCCAACAGTGACCACGTGCTGAAAAGACGAGAAGTGCCCAGGTCCCTGCTTAGCAAAGGAGCACAGGACGGCCAGCAATGGGGTCATCTTCCCGGCCTGTTGCCAGCCAGCAGCTGCTGTTCCAGTGATGCGCTGGCGCGGGGCTGCCCGTGAGCCATGCTCGGGGGTGGTGTTTGTCCCCCAACCCCCCCAAAAAATCTCTGTAGGTCCTCTTTTGCATGCAGGGAATGACGGGATCTCTGGTTTTAAATGTCCATGTGAAACCGTAGCTAGCACAGCTGAGAATCCAAATACGTTATTTTACAAGTGTACTTAATCATTCTTAAACTCCAGGTGGGTGGGCTGAAAACTTGGGCTTGGGTTTGGTGTCAGAAATGTGAAAACAAAGTGCACGCAAGCCATTGGCATTTGGTTTGGGGGGACGCTTTACACAGGATTCTCTTCGTGAGTAACTTATTTCTTACTGAAAATGTGTAATGATTGCTAATAGCCAAGCAGACAGATTTCACTGCTGTGTATTTTAGTTCTTACCCAGGTCAAAATCCTTGGCCCGTGTTGTACCTTTTTATTCTGTGGATTTTGTGAAGCACAAAAAACATTGGATTTGGAGGCGTGACCAGCCCTTAGCCTTCCCTAAGGTATCTGACCAGAAAAGTCTTTAATTTGGGAGAATTAAATCTTTTTGAAGCTCCGAGTTTAAAGAGACTGTTTTGATTCCTCAGCCCTGTATTTTCCTTCTTTACTGAGACGTAATTTAATTATTCCTTCTTACGTTTCCCTTATCGGGAGCCTGTCGTATGCACTGCCAGTATGTATGGGGGGAGGGCGGGGTGTGTTTGTATGTGTGTGATTGTACGTGTCTACGCCGTGGTTGTGCTTACTGGTAACATTTC
Organism: Delphinus delphis; assembly: GCF_949987515.2. Classification (NCBI taxonomy): domain Eukaryota; kingdom Metazoa; phylum Chordata; class Mammalia; order Artiodactyla; family Delphinidae; genus Delphinus; species Delphinus delphis. The sequence continues at coordinate 84,328,176 of NC_082697.1, read as the reverse complement.
ATACCACATTGGACCAGAAGCCCCATTAATGCTGGTAGCATTTTATAACTGCATTAAGAAATTAAAACCTAGGACTCCCCTGGTGGCACAGTGGTTAAGACCCCGCGCTCCCAATGCAGGGGGACCGGGTTCAATCCCTGCTCAGGAAACTTTAGATCCCACATGCATGCCATAACTAAGAGTTCGCATGCCGCAACTAAGACCCGGTGCGACCAAATAAATAAATAAATAAATATTTTTTTTAAAAAAGGCAAGAACGACTTGACTGTCATTCTTGGCTTTCAAAAAAAAAAAAACCTGTGTTGGTTGTTTTCATCGATTCATTGCCTGCTCACAGGCCATACGGCTCATTTGTACCATATTTAAATGCACTGTCACTCTACTTAGAATATTATAGCGAAACAGCAGGATCCTGCAGCCCAGCTGAGATCTTACAAAGCTGTGCGTCCAGAATTGATTTTCGTCCTTTGCGAAATAGGTTATACGCTTCTTTCTACTGGAATTCTTGGCCTTATCTGAAAGATGAGAAGAAAAAACCCGAGTCTCACAGGACGGTGGGATTAAGCAGGTATGTGCTCCTGGTGTCCCTGAGGCAGCGTGACTGTTGGTGGAGATCATTAGCCTGTGAGTGATGGGGCGGAGACAAGATGAACCCGCTCTGCTCACGTCTGTTCTGATTAAAAGGGCTGGTTTGGTGGCTTCCTTTAGGAGTACATCCTTTTTTTTTTTATTGTGGCCGTGCTGTGTGGCTTGCAGGAGCTTAGTTCCCCGACCAGGGATTGAGCCCGGGCCCTGGCAGTGGAAGCGCGGAGTCCTGACCACTGGACCACCAGGGAAGTCCCTGGAGCAGATCCTTCTGTCACGGAATTGCTGTGTCACAAATCTCCCTCCGGGTTGGAGAATCCATTCCTTTTATATCAAAACCAAGAAACGTGTTGTGTCTGTGCTACTGAATAAGGCATGAGTCACACCAGCCGGGGAGGTTGAAAGGCCAGCTGCTCGTAGCTGCTGGAGTTGCGTCCGTGCCTGAGATCTTTGAGGCCGGCCCCCTCGTGGCCGCCATCCTCTCGGAGGAGACACCTGGGGCAGCCTTCTACTTCTTACGAGACTCCATGAGTCTTTCCTGATTTCCTCATGTGCTGATTTTGGTTCCTGTCGAAGGGAGAGCATTTGTGATTTTCTTCCTACTGTATTAAATTACGTTTTTTAGAGGCGAAACACAACGAGGTACCCGAGTTCCTTTAGAACAGCCAGGTGTTTTCCTCAAGTGAGTGTGAAGGCGGATGACGGGGGCGTGGGGGGAGAAGGGCGCCCTTTTCCTCCCTGGAGGAGGTCCCGTTGCCCCCACTGTCCACCTTCCCCGATGGAGTTAGCGCCTCATCCCCGCGGGCTCGGGCTGGTGGGGGGGGTCACACTGCCATCTGCACACGGCTGGGAGCTGGGCCTGTAGGGAATAGAGCACTTGGCATAACAAGGCGAAGTGCGTCCTAAGCAGAGGGTGTTATAAACTCCAACCACCGTCTTTTGAGATGGTGCCCTTGGGATGCTCTGTTCAAACCAGCTTTTCAGAGACAGAGCTCTAGAACAAGCCCTTCAGTAAAATCAAGTGAGTTTTAAACCAGAAGCCCTTGGCAGGTCCCCTGCCCGTGTCATCACCGCTGTCCCTGCGGCAACGGGGAATAACAACCGGACGGCTCTCAAACAGCCGCGCTTCCGCCCATGTGCAGCCCCGGGTGATGCTGGTCACCGTCTTCTCCCACCTCGTTCTCGCTCATCGCGCTCATTGCGTGGCCTCCCGGGAGGTGGTGCGAGGACAGGTGGGCGTTGTCACCAGCTGGGTTCGGCGAGGGCGCGGGGATCTGGAGGCTGTGACCTCTTGGGGGAAACAGCCAGTGCGGGAAGCAAAAGGAGCGATGCTGCTGTGGGCAGGTCCCCGCCACCTGTGCTTTCCAAGGGAACCTGCTTCTGCGTCCCTTCCCTTCCGCCAGGCCCGGGCAGCATCACAGGAGAAACGCGTGTCCTTATCCTGCGTGTTTGGGGCTCGGCTGTGCCCCCGTGTGTTTAGGGGTCCCGCAGCCTCGCAGTTCCCCCCTCGGCCCGCTCCGTTCACCTGCGAGGGCAGTGTGCAGAGTTCCCTAGTTCTGCGGTCGCTGTGCTCTTTTCCAAATAAAAAGTGTGAATATATTTGAAACTATGAAAATCTTCTGGTTCACAGTTAGGCTACAGTTAAGGGCACTTCCTTGGAATTCAGGGTAAGGCTTTTCCTCTTGGCAGCGGCTGCAACAGAAGCCACCGCCCCTGGCACCCCGTGGACCCCCAGCCCCTCGGTGAGGCTGGGCCCGATGCTGTCTCCCAGCCGCGTGCCCTTACATCCTCCGCGGCGCAGATCCCAACACGAGAAGCGAGACGCGCAGGGGGAGGCCGCCTCGCCACCTTCCTCCTCCTCTCGGCCCCCAGGCTGCGGGACACGGGGTGGCCCATCTGTGGGGCTGCCTGGGGTGGCGCACTGGGCGGGGTGCCTGGTTGGGAGAACTCACAGTGGGAGACACGGGAGGTGCCCGGCTTTGTTCTCCTTGCCACCTGGGCATCACTGTGCTCCTGAGGGCGGCTCTCCCCTCCCCGGTGGGGCTGAGAGAGGGTCACTTCATTCCGCTGGCTGTTGCCCCGCCCCCGCCCTTGTCCCTGCAGCTGGCAGGGGCCACGTGGAAGCTTGTGGCGGCCCTCACAAGAGAGGTGTGCCCTTCCCAAGAGAGGACCTGATCTGTTGCCACTTAAAAATGCAACGTGGTGCGTGGGTCCCAGATCTTCAGATGAAGGAGGACACTTCCAATTGTCACCATAGCTGGCTGCTGTGACCTCAGACTGGCGGCAGACGGCACACCCCCTGCCCTGTGCAAACCCCCCAGGAAATGCTGTGTGAAGTGTCCCCTGCAGGGGGCCTCCCTCTGGGGCTCCATCACTGCTGCTCCCCTGCTGCTGTTCTGGGGGGCCGGGCACCCTGGGAAAGTGGGGTGCGGTGTCTGGAGAAGGAGGCCAGAGCCTTGGTTGAGGCACTCTCCCCACTCCCCACCCACTCGGGCTTCCCTGAGCCCCTTACAGGATGCAGAGCCTCTGCCGTCTGCCCCCAGCCCAGCTTACCCACCCCCTGGGGACCCGCAGCCAGGGTGATCTCTCCCAGGGTGAGGCCCCAGCGTGGCCGAGGTCCAGGCTCCCCCTCCCAGCCAGCCCTGTGCTGCCCCCAGGAGACAGCTTGGTCACACGGAGGCTGACGCCAGCCCTGCATCCTGGCTTCTCGCCAGCTCGGTGGTCATTTACATCTTGGGTTCCATGAGCAGATGCATCCTGGGAAGCTCCATTCCATCCTGCCAGCTCTTGAGGTGTGACCTGTCGCAGGGCAAGCCGGGGCCTCGCCCGTTGAGGGGAGAAACTTTGCTTTGTTCCAAGTCCCATTGCTCGAGGGGTGTGGGGAGTCTCTCCTGGTTCATTTTCTTTTACACAGCTCAGTTCTGGTTAGCGTAGGTTAGTTCCTGCTCCTTTTGCCCATGATCGGAGTGTGCGATCAGCCCCCTCGCTCCCATCTCCAGCAGGCGGGATGAGTTCCCAGGTTCTGGGGTCCCACACATAGAGGGAGGGCTTGGCGGGGGTGGAGGAAATGTTCCTAAATCTGTAAAAGCCACCAGGCTCCTGGGGGAGATGATGACGCCGTGTTTGACATGATGGTTGGATCATTTCTATCCCAGAGGCCCATGAGAATTTGGCCTCCTTGTGAGGAATCTGGGTGTGGGCGTCTCCACCCACCTGCTTCAGGGCTGATCTGATGACCAGCCCCACCTGCCCCAGGAGCACAGAGAGGATGGGAACGCGGAGAGCCGTCCGGGGGCCAGGGGCTCACGTGCGTGCGCCTCGAAGCTGAGTCAACCCAGCTGGCAGGCGGGCGGGCCCCCAGGCCCGCAGTCAGGAGCTCCCCAGACAGCCTGGGCTGGGGGTGTGGGCTGCCCCACCCTGAACGCAGAGGCCCCTGCAGCCCAGCCCGGCTGTGAGACCCAGGACCCGCCCTGCCCTTCGCAGAGCCACTGCCCCGACCACCCCAGCAAGACCCTGGACTGAGCGTGGATGGAAGGGACCAACCGGTGACACCCCGATGACACCAGCCTCCACTTACTGAGCACCTACTGTGTGCAGCACACTTGCTGGCACTAGGTATGTTTCCTCGTTCAGCTGTCGCGAGTGGGAGGCATTGCTGTCCCTGATGTGGGAACAGACTCAGAGAGGTTGAGCAACCTGTGTGAGGACACACAGCCATAAGTGCCAGGTGGCGTTGCTGATCCGGTCTTAAGGCCAGGCCTCCTCTGGGCACCACTTCTCCTTCCCTGCCAGCCCTGCTTCCCTTCACCCCACCGCCCAGGGCAGAACCCAATCCCACCCTCCCCAAAGGCAGCAGGTGTCTGCCTCGGGGGGCTGGTTCTCCCTGGAAGACCCTCCACTCTCCCCATTTAGCCCCTGAGAGGCAGCGATGGGCACTCAGAGGCCTGTGTGGGGCCTCCCTCCTCCCTCCTCCTGTCCCACTGGCAGGATTGATGCGGGGACGGGGAGGGAAGAGGCCCGTCAGCCTTCCAACTGGTCACCACGGCCCACAGCCCATGGCAGGAGAAGGATCCCTGGGGCCGGGGAAGTGGAAGGGAGATGTCATTGCTGGTGGGAAGGGGCCTCAGTGCCCCCGGGGACCAGGAAAGTGGCTCTGCGGCCCTGCTTCGTGGTCGCCTCTGTCCTGAGTCTGTCCTTCAGTCGGCCTTGCGGGGAGGCTGGGAGCCTGGGGCTGGGTGGAGGCTAGAGCAGAGTGGTACTCCTGGGACATGATTTCCTGGGCCTGGTGGCAGCAGAGAGCGTGAGCTGGGGTCCCTAGGAAGCCTGTGACCGACTGGGTCCTGGGCCGGCATCCCCAAGTGTGGTCGCAGGCATGCTAGCCGAGACCCTGGAGAAACCCAGCAGGGCAGCGCGTGACTCAGCCGTGCCAGCCACCTAGTGAGGGGCTGAGCTGCCCGGCTGGTCATACCTGTGTGCGGACGGGCCACCCTCGCATGGGAACGCAAGCCCGGAAGGTGATGAGGGAACCGGAACTTGGCCGGAAAGGTGAACGCAGCCGAGAGGCGTCTGCACCCTCCCGTCAGAGACCCCAAGGGCTGTCCCAGGAGGGTGAGGCTCCCCCGTCACCCAGCTGGCGGGAAGAGGTTCAGTAAGCCATAGTTGTTCTCATCAGTTCTGGAATCCTGATAATTTGACCTGTTTAAAAACAACCACTGCATACATGTTGGGATAGGGTGGTCATCAAAACCAGTGACGGTGACAGTGCTGGCCAGGAGGCAGAGAAACGGGACCCCTCGTGCAGGGCTGGGGGCAGCGCCAGGCAGGGCCCCCACCATGGAAAGTCTGGAGGTTCCTCAACACGCACAACGCAGGATCACACAACCCAGCGATCCCACGCGTGCGCGTGTACCCAGAGCACTGGAAACCGGTACTCAGGTGGTCGTACGCGAACGGTTTCGGGAGCGTTATTCACAATGTTCCAAAAGTGAAACAGCCCACATGTCCACAGGCGGATGGATGGGTAAGCAGAAGGTGGTACATCCACACGATAGAATATTATTCAGCCATAAAAAAAGACCTCGGAAACACGATGCTAGTGAGAGGAGCCGGACACAAAGACTGAATATCGTGTGATTCCGTTTATAGGAAACCCCCAGAGACAGGCATCAGGTTGCCAGGGCCTGGGGGGGGCGGTGAGGGTGGGGAGCGACTGCTGGTGGGCACGGATTTCCTTCCGGGGCAATGAAAGCTTTTCAGAACTAGAAAGAGATGGCGGTTCCACAGCATCATGAACAGCCAGTGTTGGCGAGACAGTGAGGCCCCGTCGCTGGTAGGTGAAGCAGGGCTGGGTGACCCCTGGTGGGCATGACTCACTCTATGGGCTGTCTTAGCTCAGGCTGTCACAACAGGGTACCACAGACAGGGGTGGCTTAAACAACAGACATTTATTCTCACAAGCTGGGAGTCCAAGATCAAGGTGCCCACCGACTCAGTTGCTGGGGAGGACTCTGGCTCGCAGACCAGCCTCTTCATTACGTTCTCACATGGCAAAGAGAGAGATCTCTGGTGTCTGCTTCCTCTAATAAGGGCACTAATCGCCTCAGACCAGGGCCCCCGCTCCTGACCTGATCTGAACCTGATTGACCCTGAGGGCCCCACGTCCAAATACTACCACATGGGGGTTAGGGCTTCGACGTGCGAGTTTGCAGGAAGGGGACACGGTTCAGTCCATGACATCTGGACTAGACAAGATCTGAGGCCGTGAGAGTTTTTTTCTTTTTTTTTTTAATTTATTTTTTAAATTTATTTATTATTTTGTTTATTTAATTTTTGGCTGTGTTGGGTCTTCGTTGCTGCGCGTGGGCTTTCTCTAGTTGCCACGAACAGGGGCTGCTCTTTGTTGCGATGCATGGGCTTCTCATTGCGGTGGCTTCTCTTGTTGCAGTGCATGGGCTCTAGGTGCGCGGGCACACGGGTTCAGTAGTTGTGGCTCACAGGCTCTAAGCGCAGGCTCAGTAGTTGTGGCACACGGGCTTAGTTGCTCGGAGGCATGTGGGATCTTCCCGGACCAGGGCTTGAACCCGTGTCCCCTGCATTGGCAAGCGGATTCTTAACCACTGCGCCACCAGGGAAGCCACCGTGAGGGCTTCTAAGGGCTCTGACTCCCGGTCCGTCCACCTCCACCGGGGAAGTTTGCCTCCGGACCACCGTGATTGGCTTGTGCTGGTCTTGGCGTCCCGGAGCACTGTGCCTCTCCAGCCCGCCTCCTGATTTGAAGCAGGTTCGCAACTGAACACTTGGGGCAGGAGGGCCACGTAGGGACAGATTCACAAGGACCACGAGGGGTCGTCTTGGTTGAAGACAAGCACATTTCAGCTGATCCCTGGTTCAAACATAAACTTCAGTAACCATTTCCTGACTATAAACGTAGAGGCTCAACATGGAACATTCTGGAAACATAGGGATGCCGTCAGGAGGATCAAGGTCGCCTCCAATCCCCCCGGGTAACTCTGGGCTGACATCGTGGTGTGTTTCCTTCCACGGAGAGGTCCCTTTATAAGTTGATTTCTCTAAATTACCGTTCAGCTCTGCAGCGACCCCATGTTCTCCCTGCATTAGTAGTGGGGGTCTTATTTTTCCAGCCCCCCCAAACTGGAATGTGCTCTCTGACAAAGGACATGTGGGTTGGACACCAAGGCCTGGAAACGATGCCTTCTCTGTGGTGGGCGCACAGGGTGTTCAGAGGTTTGGGGCCGCAGAGCAGGGGTGAGGAGTCCGAAACCACGAGTGTGCACGCACGTGTGTGGGACTCGTGTGAGTGATGCCGGGTGTGTGCACGATCGTGCCCGTGTGCGTTGTGGTGCACGTGTGCGTGGTGTGTGTGCACACGTGTGATGTGTGTCTGATGTACGTGATTAAAGTGTGTGAGGGATGTGTTTGTGCACCTGTGTGTATGTGTGTAGTGTGTGTGTGAGTCACATGTGCGTGCACATGTGCGTGTCTGTGGGTCAGTCCGTTCAGGCTGCTGTTAAAACAATACCAGACACCGGGCAGCTCAGAAACAGCCGTTCACTACTCACAGTTCTGGAGGCTGGAAGGCGCGGGGGCTCCGTGTCTGGCGAGGACCCTCGTCCTGGTTCTCACTGTGTCCTCACGCAGCGGAGGGGGTGGGGAGCTCCCTGGGGTCTCTTTCGTTAGGGGCACTAATCCCGTCATGAGGGCTCTGCCCACGTGACCTAATCACCTCCCAGAGTCCCACCTGCTTGGGGTTAGGACTGAACGTAGGAGAATTTGGGACACGCAGTGGGTAGCCGTGCGTGTCCGTCTGCACACGTGTGCGTTTGTGTGTGTGGTATCCCAGCCACTGGGACTCTGGTCTGGGCTCTCAGTAGCCGTGTGGCCGTGGGCAGTTGGACGTGCAAGCCGGCAGGCCACCTCCTCCATCACCTGGTCAATGTCCCCAAAGTCAGGCGGGTCCCCTTAGCAGCCTCAGGGCTAATGGCCGGTTGTGGGGACATGTTTGCTGTCTTTTTCCTCCAGTCCCGCTTCAGGCCTCCCGCCCTGCACCCTGCTGCTTCCCTTGCAGCCCGCAATTTCCTCAAGAACAGGCTATTTCCTTTACGGTCCGTAAATATTCGATAGGTTCCGAGAGTGGATGAAAGGAATTAAAAGGGTTTTGTTGGGTTTTGCAGACACAGCCATGCTATCTCAGAGGATAAATTTGGAAAATGACACCTAAGTACATTTTTCTCTTGGGCTTTTCAGGAAAGTCGTATAATCTGCCATATGGAACCCAATGAGCTCAATTTGCCTATAAATTCTCACGTCCGTTTGCTCAGGCAAACTCTGAACTTGCTTTCCTCATTGCCTTTCAAAGCCCGGCCTTATCCAGTGCCCTCTCTCCTCTTTTCTGACCAGGGTTGTTTGTTTTATTTTGAACGCAGTCACTGCCCGGGAACCCTGGGAATTTTCTGCATCTTCTGTTTGGGCTGAACCGTCCTTATTGAGAAAATAGGAGACACTTGACCCCCATGGGTGCCCCACCCCCATGCCCTGTGGTCTCACTCTGTTTAATAGCAAATCATCAGGGACCACACCTGATTTGTGTTTCTTCGCATTATTTCCATATTTAGCTCCCCTTGACTTTTCTGAGCCTGGGGACACCCATATAGAGAGATAATAGTTGAATAAACGGTGATTCGATTACGTTTTCATCCTAGTGGAGACCAGCCAGTGCTCAGTACGACTCTAGAGACCAAACTCGAGGTCACCGTGGCTGGTCCACGGCCCTGCCAGCCAGCTCCCCACAGATGCTCAGTTCCTCCCCTTTCTGTTTCCACTGCGTGTTTCTTCCATAATAATGTTCCCTGCAGGAAAGCAGAGCCTTGTTAGGCTCAGATACGTAAATGTCAAAAAGGAGCCAGAAAAGTCAGGTGTGGCCTGAGCCTCGCCAGGATGAAGTTCAGGCCGGCCTCTGGTGCCGTGGGAGGATGGAGGGGGAGGGAGGAGGACAGTGAGTGGCCCAGCGGGGCGTCAGTGATGATCGGACAACAAGATGCAGTCCATCCGCAGCCAGGGGTATCATTCAGCCATCAAAAGGCGGGCCGTGCTGACAGCGTGGATGAACCTTGAAAACGCTACAAAGTGAAAGAAGCCAGACACAGAGGCCACGTGCTGTGTGATCCCATTTATAGGAAAAGTCCAGAAGGGGCGGATCCACAGAGACAGAAGGTACACCCGTGGTTTCCTAGGAGCAGGGAGATGGGCTTGACAGCTAAAGGGAGGGGGTTCTTTTTGCGATGATAAAAATGCTCTAAAATCAACTGGTGAGGGTTGCCGATATCTGTGAATATGCCAAAAAAACCCACCAAATTGCATGGTGTGTGAATTCCATCTCAATAAAGCTCTTCTTAAAAAGAGAGAAAAAGGTACTTCCCTGGTGGCACCGTGGTTAAGTACCCGCCTGCCAATGCAGGGCAGACGGGTTCGATCCCTGGTCCAGGAAGATCCCACGTGTCGCAGAGCAACTAAGCCTGTGCGCCACAACTACTGAGCCTTCACTCTAGAGCCCGCGAGCCACAACTACTGAGCCTGCGTGCTGCAACTACTGCAGCCCGTGCGCCTAGAGCCCGTGCTCTGCAACAAGAGAAGCCACCACAATGAGAAGCCCGCGCACCGCAATGATGAGTAGCCCCCGCTCACCGCAACTGGAGAAAGCCCGCGGCGGCAATGAAGACCCAACACAGCCAAAAATAATAAATAAATTAAATAAATAAATTTTTAAAAAAGAATGAAGAACGGCAGGGATGCATTTCCCTGCTTGGTTCCGCTTGGAGAGGGCTGTCCTAGAGCCAGGCAGAGCAGGGCCGCTGATCTGTGCTCTGAATCTGCCAAAGACAGCGCGGGCGGAACCTTGTCGGGCCAGGAGGGCTGGCTGCTTGAGCACGCCGGGGCCTGGGGGCTTCCCTGCCGTGGCTGCTGTCTGGGTCCAGGCCAGCGACAGCACCCAGAGCTCCCAGAAGTTCCCATTCAGTCAGGCCAGAGGCGGGATCGGAAAACATGTCCTCTCCATCATTCCCTGAAGCACCACCTAACAGCCCACCGGCCACAGCACGTGGCCTGTGGCAGAAAGCATGGCAGTCACAGGGAACCCAGACCTTCGTCTGCATTGCAAAGAAAAACCAAACGTGTCCCGAGCCTCCCTGCCCCTCTGTCCAGGCTGGGTCCCTGCCAATAAAGACGGGCCCAGATGGGCCCTAGGCAGCCCCCAACCCTGGGCAACCGGGCCTGTGCCCTGAGGGACCGTGCCCAGTGGGGGCCCTGGGCTGTTTGGAGAATGAGGGGGACTTTGCACGAAGTACCAAGGAGGCAGCCATCTCCTTTCTTAGGAGCCCAGGACTCGTGTCTATTCCGATGCGGCGAACCCGGGTTCAAATCCCAGCTGGACCGCTTGCCAGCTGGGTTGGCATCACAGGGTGGCCTTAACCAAGCACCACAGACGTTTATTCTCTAGCAGTTCTGGAGGCCGGCCGTCCAAAGTCAGGGTGTCGACAGGGCCACGCTCCCTCAAAGGCTCTAGGGGAGGAGCCTGTCTCTTCCAGCTTCTGCCGGCCCCGCGTCCCTTGGCTGTGGCCACGCCCCTCCAGCCTCCGCCTCCCTCCTCACATGGCTCCTCTGTGTGTGTCTGTGTCCTCTCCTCTTCTGCTGAGCACACTGGCCACTGGGTAGAAGGCCGGCCCTAAATCCATCACGATCCTTCTCAAGAGCCTTAATTAATTACATCTGCAATGACCCTCTTTCCAAATAAACTCAGGCTCCAGATGGACATGGGTTTGGGCGGGACGCTATTCAAACCCCTCCCATAGGTTGCTGCGCAGGTTATTAACCCCATGGCGTTGGTTTCCCCACAGGTGAGCGTAGTAGTCCTTCACACCTACAGCTCATCCATTAGGCGAAATAATTTACTGAAAGCACCTGGTCCAGCCCTCGGCCCTCAGCTTTCGGTAAGCGTTACTTTCCTTTCCCACAAAGCTTCCTGACCCAAGACAGTGTGCCGGGGGAGGCTGTTGGTTGCATTTCTCCTTCCCTCTGTGGGATCCCCCCGCCCAGACTGGCCTCAGAAGGTGAGTATGAACCAGAGCCGCCCGGAGGGCTCGTCAGAACCCACCCCAGAGTTTTTGGGTTTTTTTGGTTTTTGTTTTGGCCTCGCCACACGGCACGTGGGATCTTAGTCCCCAACCGGGGGTCGAATCCCCGTCCCCTGCAGTGGAAGCGCAGAGTCTTAACCACTGGACCGCCGGGGAAGTCCCCACCCGAGAGATTCTGATTCAGTGGCTGGCATGGGGCCAAGCCTGTGCATTAGCTGAGTTCCCAGGAGATGCTGATGCTGTGGGCCTCGGCCCACAGTAAGGACCACTGTCCTCAGGGCCAGAGAGCGAGCCTTAAACTCAAAACAATGGGGTAGCAGGACCAGCTTTTGGACACAGTCAGTGGTCGGGCCGGCTTGGCGCCCGTGAGGCGCTCACTGCCTGCCTGACTCTTCAGGACGGGCACTTTCATCCTCGTGCCTGATGCTCCACAACGCGGGGTGGGGTGGGGGCCCAGCGGCCAGGAAGTCCTCCAGGGGGTAGTGAAGGACAGGCTCGTCCTGGCGAGCCTTCCTCTCCGCCCTCCTGGGCACCGCAGAGGCCTCTGGGGCCGCCTCCCCGCCTCCATGCTGCCCCTGGTCTACGAGGAACTGCGTCCGGTTGCTAGAAACGGAGACCCAACGCCACGCTCTTGTGTCTGGTTCTTTCACTCAGCGTTACATCTGTGAGGCCCATCCTGGTGCGCGGCAGGAATTTGTGTGTTCTCCTTGCTGTGTATTTCTCCATCGTGTGACAGCAGCGGCATTCGTCCTGTGGACGGACAGGTGGGTGTCTTCACTTCGGGCTATTACACACTGTGTGCCTGCATCTTTGGGGGCATTCCTGTGGGGTTAATGCCGAGGAGTGGGGGGTCTGGGGCACGAGGGATGCCAATGTCCAGCTTTAGAAGACAGCGCCAAAGTGTTTTCCAAAATGGTTGTTGCTAGAGCTCTCCTGCTGCGTGACGAATCACCCCAAACTTGGCTTTTAAACGATTTCTTGTTCCTCGGCAATCTGGCTGGGCCCTGCTTCTCTCCACTCTCCGGAACATCCCGGAAGCATCTTCACTCACTTGGCTGGAATAGCCCTGAGATGCCACCCCTCCCCCTCCACGTGGCTGCCTGGGCTTCCTCACAGCATGGCGGCCCCCAGGCACCAGACTTCTTACCCCGTGGCTGACTTCCCAAGAGTAGAAGTGGAAGCTGTCAGGCTTCTTTAAAGATAATAATAATAGGGATTTCCCTGGCAGTCCAGTGGTTAGGACTCCACGCTTCCACCGTAGGGGGCACGGGTTCGACCCGTGGTGGGGGAACGAAGATCCCATGTGCCACGTGACGTGCCAAAAATATAAATTAATAATAACATAATAAGTGGCAGTGTCACTTGGACTTCATTCTCTTGGCCAAAACCAGCCAGGAGATCAGGGCAAGTTTAAGGAAAGGAAATCCACTCCCTTGACCAGCAGTGACCTGCAGGAAGGACGGGGTGATGGTCACCGCCTTTGGGGGAAACCCCAGGATTGCACCGGTTCTCACTTGCAGCATGTGAGACTTCCGATTGATTCACATCTTCCCCAACCCCGTACTATGCTGAACATCTGTGATACATTCATATTTTTAAAACACAAGAAGAGGAGCCTTTCACGCGGCAGCCCTGCGTCCAGGAGGCTTCACCAACTCCATCGCAGGAGAGCTGAATCGAGGCTCTGGGGGCGGCGGAGAGGCTGCCTCGCCCCCAAGCCCCGCCTCCCCCGACCATGGCCCCCGATGGTTGAGGACCCAGAGCTTTGCGGGATGTGCTGTCTCTGTCCTTTGCAGTCTCGTGGGAGCCGCCTTGCCGGGGGGGGGGGGGGGGGGGGGGGGGGGGGGATTGAGATCTGCATAAGCTGGGGGAGGGCTGGGCCGCCAACGAGCTCTGAGCAAATGTTCGCAAGAGCAACACAAATGCTCTGAAGCGCTTAAAATAAAACCTGGTAAAGGAACAGGCCAGTTAAGAGATGCGACTACCCAGCCGGCATCATCTAGAATGCGTGTTCAGCCCTCAAATCCTTTCAAGGGTTTGCCTTACTTTGATTTTAGACTGGTCATTGAATGGATAACACTATTCACTTGTCCAGAGAGAGGCCCTGAGAGCCTCAGCTCGTGTCCTGGGGGTGTACGGACAGACGGCGGGGATGTAGGCTCCGTCGGTCCTGCTCCGTGAATGGAAGGCTGCAGGAGGCTGTGTGGTCTGGTGGAGGGTTTTAGCAACAGGAATAAACTGGTGGATACAGACACCCCTGCTCTCGGCTGTACACGCAAATGCATAACTGAGCTCCAAAGAAAAAAGGAGAAATTCTCAGGTTGAGAGATTCAAAGGCAAAGCAGTGAGACTGGGTTTCCGGGACAGGGGCCTGGGGTACAGACCCCAGGGGCAGACCCCCACTCGGGGCTGGACCTTGAATCCGTTTGAGGTTGGAGACAGGAAAAGAGGCTGCTTTTCCAAACACGAATCACTAGGCGCTGCCCAGGGAAAAGGGGCAAGACAGCCCCAGCCACAAGCCCTGAAGAAGACTCAGGACGCTTGCATCGCCCAGGGGGCCTGGAGTGGGTGCCAGGGCCCGGGGCAGGGGTGGTGGGGAGTGACTGCATAAGGGGGACAGAGTTTCTGTCTGGAGTGATAAAAAGGTTCTGGAAATAGATTGCGGTGCTGGTTACACAGCGTGTGAATATGCTTAATGCCACGGATCAGTGCACTTAAAAATGGCTCAGATGGGAGATCTTGTTATGTGTATTTTACTATAAAATATAAAAACAAAGCCAAAAAATATTGGAAAGGAGGAGACAGAATTATCATTATCCTCAAACAATGTGCCTGTCTACCTGGAGAACCACGGGAATGTGTCAGGACCAATAAGGATGCTCAACTAGGTGTGTGGTTATGAAATTAATACAAGTCAATGGTTTTCTACAGACCAGGGGATACTTAGTTAGAAAATAGAACGGTGACAGAAACCCACTACAATAGGCTGTCACTCACAGTAGCGGCAAAGCTATAAAACACTGAGTAATTCATTTAATGTGATGAGAAATGAGTAGGATTTCTAGGAAAAGGGCTACAATGTCTGCAGCTGCCCAAGAAATACTTGTTGAATGAGTGAACAATTATATATTTCTCCAGAGAGATATTAAAAAAAACAAGAATAAAATAAAACCAAGAATAAAAGAAAAAAAATGTATCCCATTTAAAAAAATAAAGGAATGATGAGCAAAGACATGGAAAATCTGTTGGTGGATATAAAGACGTACTAATGATTACAGAAAAGTAAAAACAGTAATAATGACTTGTTGGGGGGGGGGGGATGGTTTACAATGATGTGCACCTGGGGACTACCCCAGGTGGTGCAGTGGTTAAGAATCCGCCTGACAACGCAGGGGGCATGTGTTCGAGCCCTGGTCCGAGAAGATCCCACATGCCACGGAGCAACTAAGCCCGTGTGCCACAACTACTGAGGCTGCGCTCTAGAGCCCATGAGCCACAACTACTGAGCCCACGTGCCACAACTACTGAAGCCCGTGCCTAGAGCCCATGCTCCGCAACAAGAGAAGCCACCGCAACGAGAAGCCCGCGCACCGCAAGGAAGAGTAGCCCCTGCTCGCCGCAACTAGAGAAAGCCGGCACGCAGCAACGAAGACCCGCCACAGCCAAAAATAAATTAATTAATTTTTTAAAATGATGAGCACCTGGGACTTCCCTGGTTGTCCAGTGGTTAGGACTCCGCGCTTTCACTGCTGTGGCCTGGGTTCAATCCCTGGTCAGGGAGCTAAGATCCTGCAAGCCTCGCGGTGCGGAAAAAAAAATTGATGTGCACGCAATAATAAAACACTGGACATCAATAATGCAAGATGGTGATCTGACCAACTTGTGACTCGAGGGGAAGGGTCTATAGGTTTTCACTGCCCTATTCTTGTGCCACGCGGCTGGCAGGAACTTGGTTCCCCAACCAGGGATTGAACCTGGGAGTTCAGAGTCCTAACCACTGGGCCACCAGGGAATTCCCTCTTTCAACATTTTGTAAGAGTGACTTGGGGCTAGTTTTAGGCTGCCCTAGAGGCAGAACCAGAGAGAAGAATGTCCCTGGGGGCTAGAGGGTGTCAGCGCCACAGAGCTCAGCCTGGGGGGGCCTCTGAGCTCTCCCACCCCAGGGACAAGGAACCTGGGAGATTTATCCACCAGCTGCCACCCATCTCGGGCTGGGGCCCCTCCCAGGACAGGCGGCTCCTGGGACAGCATGTTCTCCTGTGTGTCTGGGCCAGGAGCGCCCTCAGGTGGGAGGTGCAGGCATTTGCAGGTAGATAGGTAAGTTAAGATGTAGGGGGCTTGTACCCCCAGCTGTAGGGATTGCCGGTGGAGAGATGGGGGAGACAGAAGGGGCGAGGGGGATAGAGACAAGGAGAGAGACAGAAGCGCCACCCTAGCGAGCGAAACACACCCTCCGAGTCCCAGCGTTGACCCTGGCTCTGGTCACTGAGCCCTGCTGTCCTGCCATCCCTGGTCACCCGTCCACCAGACCAAAGTTCTGCTTCCCGGGTCTGTGGGCAGAAGAGGTCGCCTGGCGGCCTGACCCCCAGACACGCAGTCCCCTCCGCTCCTGCTGATGTCCTAGGCCCTCTGCCCGGTGTCTGCCTCCAGGGCTGGCGGGGCCAAGGTGTCTGGAGGGCGTGACAGACGCCTGCAGCAGGCTGGTTATCCCTCATCACGGCCAGTCGGACTGAGCTATTCCCTCCCCGCCGCAGAGGCGAGGTCAGCGGGCCAGACACGACCCCTGTGCCCCTTGTGCCCCCGTGCCCCCCGTGCCCCTGTGCCCCCCATGCCCTCCGTGCCCTTGTGCCCCGTGCCCCCTGTGCCCCCGTGTCCCCTGTGCCCCGTGCCCCCTGTGCCCCCCGTGCCCCCGTGCCCCCTGTGCCCCTGTGCCCCCGTGCCCCCATGCCCCTTGTGCCCCCTGTGCCCCCTGTGCCCCTGTGCCCCCTGTGCCCCCGTGCCCCCCGTGCCCCCCGTGCTCCCCGTGCCCCCCGTGCCCCCTGTGCCCCCATGCCCCCGCGGCAGGCTGTTCTGTCTGCACAGCACATGCCCATCTTCTCCCCGAGCCAGAGCTGACGAGCCCTCTCCTGAGGTCAGGGACCCATGAAGAGTCTGTAAGAGCCACTCACCGGGAAGCCTCGCCTCCAGCAGCGCTCAGGGTTCACAATCTCAGGAGGCGTGAAGTGTTTGCAGAAGGATGCGCCTCTCAGCCACTCTGCGGGGCAGAGCCGAGAGGTGGGAGGGCGTTTCCGGCTCCTGCCTCGCGGGGGCCCCCGGGAGAGGCTGTGGGGGATGCCCACCTGCCGAGGGGCCAGGCGCCCGGCCGTGCCGCCCCCGAGGCCCTCAGCCTGGGCCGCGGCAGCTGGGGCCCCCTCACAGGCCTGGGACGCCCTTTCGGGAAGGTGAGAAATCTCTCTTACCTCTAACATCTCAGAAGAAATCATTCCCACCAGCTCCAAAGCAGCCTGCTGGCAGCGGCTCAGGTCGCTGTGTCTTTGACCCCATTCGGTCCCACCCGAGAACCCTGATCTCCTGCTACCTGCCAAGCGGAGTGTCAGGTTCTGGGGATGGGAGCAGGCCCGGCCTCTGTGCTCTGGAGCTGGTAGTTCCATGGGAAGACACACACAAAAGAGACAACCCCAGCCCAGTTTGCGACGTGAATGTCCCCCAGGTCCTGCTTTGAGGCCAGCAGGCGGGAGTCAGGGATTAACACCCACGAGGAAGAGCAGACGACGGGGCTTTGATGGTCCAGAAAGGGGAGGCTGGGCAGGCAGAGGGCCAGCTGTGCAAAGGTCCTGAGGCACAGATCACTGGTGTGTAGGGTGCTCTGGGCAGCGTGGGGGACAGCACGGGAGGGGACAAGGCTGCGGGGGCTGGCAGGACCCCAAATTTCACCCCTGGATGTACTCACGAGCAGCAGAGATCCACCGCCCAAGCCACGAAGGGGCTGGCGGGCACACGCCCAGTGTGGCCCTGGTAGCAGTTGGACTGAGGTTGGCACTGGCCCAGGGCCGTGGGCTCCAGCAGCACGCGGACCTCACAGAGAGCTCTCTCTTCCTCGCAAGGCTGAGCTCCGTTTCTGCTGAGCACCCACCAGGCACCAGGCTCCACGTGGGGCATTCCCAAGCGACCGTTGGTCCTTACGTCAGCACCAGATGGGTTTTTCCCATTTTACAGGAAATCTGAGGCTCAGAGAGGTTGAGATATGTGATCAAAGACACACAGCAGAGCCAAGGTTTGAATCCAGGGCTGCCTTGACACCGGCATGGAGAGACTGGTCAGCAGAGAGAGGGAGGAAGGCAGCGTGTGTGTGTGTGTCTGTGTGTCTGTGTCTGTGTGTCTGTGTGTCTGTGTGTGTGTCTGTGTCTGTCTGTGTGTGTCTCTGTGTGTGTCTCTGTATTTGTGTGTGTGTGTCTGTGTGTCTGTGTCTGTGTGTGTGTGTCTGTCTGTGTGTGTGTGTCTGTGTGTGTGTGTCTCTGTGTGTGTGTGTCTGTGTGTGTGTGTCTGTGTGTGTGTGTGTGTGTGTGATGGTCCATCAGTGTCACTGGGGTACAGGAGCGGCTCCTACCAGCTCAGGAGCTGATTATGCGCCCTCTTCCCAGCTCCACATCCAGCAACGTCACTAGGGTAGCTGGACACCAGCCATGGTGGGACCATTTACACCATAGGATTTGGCAATGGCTACAAATCAGACAGCTGTTGTTGGCTGTGCACCTGCCTGCTGTTGACAGTGTGTGTTCGTGCGTGGGTGTCTTTGTAGGTTTGTGTCTGTGCGTGGCTCATGCATGTCAGTGTGTCTGAGTGTGTGTGTCTGTGTGTTATCTGTGTGTGTATCAGAGTGTACGTGCATTTCTCTGTGTGTTGGGGGTGTTTACATGTGTGTGTGAGTGTCACCGTGTCTGTGTGTGTCACTGTGTGTCATTGTGTGCGTGTCACCGTGTGTCTCGCCTCGCAAGCTGAAGATTGCAGTCTCAAGTGAAATCCAGTCTGAGCGAGTAGGTGACACTCTCCAATTTGCTTGCAAACGTCCCTGAAGAGGCAAAGGACACACAGCTGGGCCGCAGCCAGGAGCTGGGGAGGGGGAAGGGCGCGGGAGCCAGACAGAGGCCAGGCTTGCGGCAGAAACGAGAAATGATGTCACACAGCAGAGTCCCAGGCAGCCCCCTTGGTCAGAGCCTGGGCAGAGTGGCCCCCATCCCCAGGGGCACCGTGGGCCCCGAGACCCTTCCGTGCCCGACCCCAGCTCTTGAGAACCCAACCGCTGGAGAGGATTCATAGAGATAAAAATACAAACTTGTTTGCTTACAAAAAGTCACTGGAGGCTGAAGAGTGTTCATGTCCTCGTCACGGAACTGACAACACCGATAAGAATCAAAGGGACCAGACGCAAGGGCTCTGTTTCCCACTAACTCTGAGAAGCTTTTCTCCCCTAAACTTCCTCCCTCCGCAGCAGATTCTAGATGCTACAGTGCTGAACGCCGGCACCCTCCGCTGTCCTGAAAGAGCACCCCTTCTAGAGAAGAGCCTCTAGCACCCCCAGCCTTGTGTCTGACCCTCTGACTGCCCTACTCCCAGCCGCCGGTGGCCCTGCGACCAGCACTGGACCAACCAGCGTTCCTGGCCCGACAGAGAAGGGTCAGGCATCTTGGGAGGTGGCAGTGGTAGTGGCGGACCAGGCGCTGTGGGTGGCCAGAGACAGAGACCCTCGCCCCCACTGCCAGCATGCTTGTCCCTGAGTCCAGCTGCTTCTGAGGCCCAGCCCCACCCTGGCTACGTGAGCTGGGCTTGTGTTCCCCGCAACTCCCCAAGTCCCGATCCCCCAGCAGGGCGAGCGCTTTGCAGAGAAGAGGGCCCCAGGCAGCCCTGGCGGAGGCGTCTGGGAACGGGGAGCCGTGGGTGGAAAGCACACGGGCACACGAGCAGCTTTTGGCCGGTAAGATGTCGCTGGTTGGTGGTTCGGAGAATCAGGATTCCACCTGCCTTCTTGGCCCGATAACACGCCCATCTCACGGGAAGTGATGACCAGGCCCGGGGTGGAGGTGGGACCTGCCCGATGTTACACGGCTGGGGTGCTGGGAGACAGAGTCCCAGAGAAGCTTCTGGGCTGCTGCAGCTTCTCCTCCTCTTACGGGTCAAAGTGGAGAAACCCAAAGCTCCCTGGGCTCCCCGTGGCTCAAAGGGCAGCCATGCCATCAATTATTAAATATCCCTTAAAAGCCCGAGAAAACTGAGATGGGCTGGGATGGGATAGGCTGGAAGCCATCAGCCCCCTCCCAGCCTTTGGCTAAAAAGGGAGAATTGGGTCCGGGTGGGAGTGGGGTGTCAACCCACAATCTCAGGAGCCTAGAGCTCCCAAGTCTGAGGCTCCCCGGGAGAAGGACAAATGCCTGCTGAGAGCGAGACTTTGCAAACCACGGGAGGGTCTTCAGGTAGGCTGCGTCCCTGGGACACCTTGGGGACGGGGGCACTGTGACATGTGACTCCGTGTCAGCAACACAGAGGGATGGACGAGGCATATTGTTCGAATCCTCCACCCTCCTGGGCTCCACAGACAAACGCTCAAGAACCCAGAGACGAACGTTTGGCCAAGGGCATGGCTTTCTTTTCCCCACAGATTTATTTATGAAGCCCCGTAAAACCTGGCTTACACGTGTGTCATAAGGCGATGCAGTTTCTGCGTTTCCCCTGGATGTTCTATTGTGTATATTATTTCATTTCATTACCATCTTCCTTTTTCTTTTTTTAGTTTTTAAATTTTTTTAATTTATATTTTTTTAATTTAATTTTTTGGGCTGTGCCGCGTGGCATGTGGGATCTTAGTTCCCCGACCGGGGATCGAACCCGCCCCCCTCTGCAGTGGGAGCGCAGAGTCTTAACCACTGGACCTCCAGGGAAGTCCTCCATCTTTCTTTTTAATAACCTTCCTTCTCCCTCTTTCCTTTCTTACCAAGCCATCCACCCCGCAGTGGGAGTCCAAGGGCATCTGCAAATTCTTTGCCATTCGCCCATCAAGAGGGGGCGTCCCTGGGACTTCCCTGGCGGTCCAGTGGTTAGGATTCCGTGCTTCCACTGCAGGGGGCACGGGTTCGATCCCGGTTGGGGAACTAAGATCCTACATGCTGTGCGGCCAAAAATAAAAAATAAAAAAGAGCAGAACGAGGCGGAAGTGATGACAACGGAGGCTGTGTCAGAAAAGGCCACGCAGGGTCTCTTGAGAAACCCGGCCTGTGAGCCCTGAGCTATCACGTATGAGTTTCCTGTGGCGGCTAGAGCAAAGAAAGTTCCACCAGCTGGGCGACTTACGAAAACGTCATACGGGCTGAACTGTGTCCCCCCAAATTCATAGGTTGAAGTCCAAACCCCCAGCACTTCCGAATGTGACTGTATCGGGAGATGGGGCCTTTAAAGGGGTAATTAAGGAAAAATGAGGTCATGGAGGTGGGAGAGGGATCCTTCCAGCAGGACGAGACTAGGACACAGATACAGAGGGAGGACCGTGGGAGGACACAGGGAGAAGACGGCCATCCGCAAGCCAAGGAGAGAGGCCTCAGGAGACACCGACCCTGCAAACACCTTGATCTTGGACTTCCAACCTCCAGACCTGGGAGATCACAAATTTCTGTTGTTTAGGCCGCCCTGACAGTAGTACTTTGTTACGGCAGCCCGAGCAAACTAGTACACAACAGATGTTTATTGTCTGTTCCAAGGAAGACTCTGGGAGGCCAGCCTCAAGCCGTACGCCCGTCCCCAACCAGCCACCGTGTCCCAGTGGTGCCGTCCCATGACTGGCCTCCTGCTTTGAGACCGACAGCCCTACCTCCCCCTTGGGGCGCTGGGCTGGGGAGGATTTCCCAGCCAGCACTCACTATGGCAACCCCAGCTCACCTGCAACGTTTCAGGGACCACAGACCACCATCAACTCCTTCCCTTTACGGGTGAATGAATGGAGCCACAGATCAAGGTCACCCAGAGAGTTGAGAACAAAGTCATCTGGGCTTCCTCTGAGAAAGCCTGGAGCCTATTAAATCCTTAAACGCATTATCAGAGGACATACGTGCATTGTTTCCTTAATCCTCCGAGAGGATTAGGAGAATTCAGCCAAGATAAGCTCCTTCCAGGGAGCCAGCTACCTTCCCCCAGCACTGCGCTTCTCCGGAACTGGGACCGGCCTCTGGAGGATAGAGTGGGCCCCGCAGCAAACACCCCTGGGCCTCGGACGTCTCCACCTAATGATGCTACAGCCCGTGATTACATCAGTGGTGTTCTGACAGCCCAGGAAGGCTTCCCAGGGGGCAGGGATTCTGGGCTGGGAAAACCGCACAAACAAAGGTGTGGAGTCTGGAACTTGGAATCAGATCTGCTCCTAAATTGGCAGGGCCTGGGGCAAGGGTCACATGGGGAAAAGCCCACACGCTGTAGGTCTAGATGTTTAAGAGTTAGAAATAGAGCCAATATTAAGCAAATGTGTCCTGTCTTCAACTGTCTAAGAACCTGGAAGGCCAGGGATGAGCTGAACTCCCCGTCAGGATGCGTGAGCACGGACGGACGTCGCATCCTGTGTGTACACGCACGCCCCCTGGTCACCCTCGGTCTCGGGCTGCACACGCCAGCCGTGTGGCCGGCCCTCAGGGGCTTGGGACTGCTGGGATGGCGAAGCCCAGGATGCTGAAGAGGACCGGAGTGGGGCTTCGGGAAGGGGCCCCTGACCAGGGCGTAAGAGTGATTCCACTTGGCAGTGTCCGTCTGGCAGAATCTGGGAGTGCACAGTGAGGCAGACAGCTGGCGGCAGCCACCCCTGCAGGACCTCAAGAGCCTGGTTCAGGAGCTTGGTTTTATCCTGAAGGCAGGTGGGAGCCATGGGAGGATTTGGAGCCATGAGAGGCACAGTCAGCTTCGTGCTGGGAGAGATGCCTCTGGACACCGTGGGCGGAGGAGGTTGGAGGGGGCAGAGCAGTGCCACGGAGACGGGATGGAGAGGTGACCCCAGGCTGGAGTCCAGGGCACAGGAGTCTGGGATGTGGTGTGCTGGTAAGCCCTTAACAACTGGCCCTCTGGTGGGAAAAGCCCTGATTTGTAGCCTCGGCTGACTTCCCTGGTGTAAATTCTCCCAAGCCTGGCTGATTTCAAGATGCCAGCATGATGTCATGGAACAGAGTTGGGAAGAGAAATGAGGTAGCCCACCGACACGTGGTGTTCCCACCATCTCGATACAGTGGACGTGACCTCGACAGCATAAATAATAGTAAAATAATTAGGACGCCATGAGTTCTGAGTATGTATTACCTTGGTAAGTTTATTTAATTTTTAACAATGGCTGAGTTTAACAACTGTCTAGCAAAATTTCCTAAGAATGTCATAATTGGCTCTCAGGGCTGGTAGGAACAGCTCCCGCACAGCAGTGGGAAGGCGGAGCGTGGCATCTAGAATGTTCCCTCATTAAGTGCACCATGGGATGGGGGGTTACGGGGGAACTGTGCCCACTGCCCCCAAGGGCCACGTCCAGCCTCGTTCTCAGCCTGAGGGCAGCCTGGCCCCAGATGCCAACCACACCCGCCGATCCTGACGCCATCCCTGGTGGAGACGTCCTGTGTCCGCCCTGCATCCCAGCCCACACGCCCTAAGCGTTCTGAGGAGCCCCAGCTCCTCTCCCCACCCACCCCACCGCAAGAGGAGGGGAACCCCAGCTGGGGTCTGCCCTGGTCGCTGGTCCCCCTACCCTGCAGCCCGGATGATCCGGAACTGCTCAGGCGGAGGGGGCGTCCACCACCACCAGACCACGCGGGTCACTGGTCAGCTGTCCCAGAACCCCCTGCAGCCGAAGCTTTTCCCTTCAACAAAGCGGCCCGGGGGAAACGACCTGGATGTCCAAGTCCACCCTCAGGTGGGACAGTCCGGACTCACCCGGAAGTCCTGCCCGCCTGGTGCCAGCCCCCCAGTGAACAGTTACTACTGACTGGCAAGGTGCCCCGGGCATTGATTGTTGACCCTGCCAGTCACAGGCCAACGGCCAGAGTACCAGGCCGGGATCGATGACTGTCACACGTGATTAATGTGATTTAGCTGTGATGACACAGCTACCGTCGTTACCCCATTTTACAGATGAGGCAACAGAGCCCAGCTCAGCGAGGCTAAGGCACGTCACAGGTCATACAGCTGGGAGGCAGAAGGCTCGGGTCAAACCCAGATCTGTCCGATGGCAAGGCTCAAACTCAACCTTTCTGCTCTCCCGACTGGGGACAAAAACAAGGCACAGTCTCTGGGGACCTTGACAAGGAGCGAAAGAGTCCTCAGATGAGGGTGGTAAACCTCTCTCTCCACCTCCATCTCTGAAATAGCCTAGTCAATCTCACCCCCTACATGGACCCCCCCCTGCTTAGAGAGGGGCCTCTGGACAGATGCTCTCCATTCACAAGGAGAGGTGTATCTCCCGGTTGACTTTTCTATGGCATAAATTTCTGGGTTGGCGAATTATCATCTTTATAATCAGAGGAAACAAAGCTATTTTCAGCTTGAGAACATATGAGTCCAATGGTAAATAAAACCCCAAAGACCGTTGCTGGGGAGGCCGGCGCTGTCCTCCTCGTGGCTGGCAGCCTCCCCCTGCCGGGGAGGGGCGCGTCTACACAGTAAGGGGTGGGCAGTGAGGACGAGGGAGGCGGGCAGGGAGCATTCTGGAGCTCCAAGGCTGGACAGGCCCCCTCAGCTTTACAGGGGCAGATCCCGAGGCCCAGAGAGGGTGAGGGCCCTGCCCCGGGGCACACAGCCTGCGGGGTCCGGTAGCGCCCTCTGCCGCTCTGCCGGGCACGGCGGCCCCAGTGACTGCTCGGGTGTTCTCTCAGCGCTTGGGAACAGATGGCTTCAGCTCCCACCCACGGAAGCCAAACATTTTCCCTGGTTACCCTGCTAATTTGCTCACAAGCGTCCTCTTGTAAATAGAGAGTACAAAGGCTCCTTCGCACCGCGTGTCTGACAGCAAATTCTGACTCCACCGGGAGAAGCCTCAGAGGGAGCACAGGAAAGTCCCAGGTAAGCCTCAGGTAAGGCCCAGGTGGGGCCCAGGTGGGGCCAGGAGCGTCGGCCGGTCTGGGTTCCAGTCCTGGTTCTGTCACTCCCAGGAGCCTGGCTGGGAAACCTTGGGCCGGCCTCTGGCATCTGTCTTCTCATCTCTGAAATGGGCACGCTGATTGCAAAGGAGCCGGACGTGAGCTATCGTTTGGGTGCTCTAGGAATCAGAGTATCGGTAAGAGCCTGGCCACCCTGCCGTAATGCCATCCTCTGAGATCAGCATGGTGGCCCCGGGTCCAGTGCCACTGTGCCCCCGACCCCGACGGTAGCTGGTTCACCCAGCCCCTCTCACTGACCGAGACCTCCTCCAGACCTGGCCTGGCCCCGAGGCCCAGAGAGGCCCAGACTTCTCGAGGCTTCTTAGGCGTGCGACTCTGGGCAGCAGGGCCACCCCTGGCATGCCAACATCAGGGGAACTCCCTGGAGGAGGGGACAGTGGTGCTGAGTCTTTACGGATGAGTAGGCGCTGGTGGGTGCCGGGGAGTGTGTGTTGATGGGCAGGCCCTCCAGGTGGAGGGAACTAAGTGGGTAAAAGCTTGGGAGGAATCGCCTCGTTGTTGAGGGAGGGGAAGCCAAGGAAACTGGGTGCGGCTGGTGCCTCAAGGGAGGGGCTGGGGGGTGGGCGGGAGCGCGTGGGAGCCTGGAGCCGTGAGGGAGATCTGCTCCCGGTGGGGCAGCAGCCCAGGGTCCCTGGGGCTCCCATCCCCCCACCGCATCCTCCAAGGCGGCAATGAAGAGCTCTTGCAGCTACGCGCTCCTGGAGCCAGGCCAGCAGCTGCCACCGTCCTGGCCAGCCTCCAGCAGCGGCTCCCGGGAGCCTGCATGCCCGTTGGCTGGCTGGCCTGGGGGTGGGCTTCTGGGGGGCAGCATGGCCCCCAGGACAGACAGGGTGGCTGAGGAGAGGCCGGCGTCGGCCTGGCCTTGCTGTGTGACTTGGCTCAGGCAAGCCACCTCTCTGAGCCTCGGGCCCTCCCGTCCCAGAGTCACTGTGAGGGTCTGAGCAGACAGTGCTGACCTTGGCCGGGCCTGGCTCCCAGCGGGTGTCCGTCAGCGCCAACCCCTCCCCCTACCGCGTCCCACTCAGCACCTCACCACCACCCCTGTCCTCTTGGAGAGAATCCTGGGGTTTTATTTATTCCATTTGCCTTTTTTGCCCAGACGGTTGGGTCTCATTTTCTCTCGAGTTTGATGCCACGGTGCTCAGAGGCAGGGGCACAAGCAGGGACGGGGCTGACGGCCTCCGGGCCTGTGATGCTGCCGGGGGCCTGCTCGCCTTGAGCTGGGGGGCGGGGGGGGCAGTCCAAGCAGTCCCAGGGGGCCTCTCTGTCCAGGTCAGAAGCCTGGTCCCTGCACCTGCCCTAAGGTGACCGACAATACCCGTGTCCCGGGGTCACTGTGAGCGCGAAATCCGGCTCACGTATGGCTATGACTGTGACCCGGGTCATGGTTACGAGACCCACTATCCCCGTCATCCCAGCGTCACCACTCCCCCGCTGGCTTCCTCGGCTCTAAGCGGGGGCTCCCAGGGTACCCCGGTCCCTATAAGAATTAGAGGAGTTGACGCAGATGAAGGCTGCTCCCTGCGCCGGGGGGGGGGAGACCCTCACCCTTCCACCACCTGCTGAGGCCTGGCCCTGCCCGGTGCCCCATCTCTGCCCAGCCAGGGCCCCTGGACCTGGCCAGCCGGCTGCCCCTCCCTCCCCGGTTGTGTCCTAGGCAGGGTCCTCACTCCTGTCTCTGTCTGGCTCTTGGCTGCGTGTACACGTTGATGGGAAGATTCTAATGGGCTTTAAGTTAATAAGTTGGGAATAAATTAGGTTGGAGCTCTGCAGGAAACAGATGGCAGAGCCAGGGTGGCCTGGGACAGCCTGGTCGGAGCAGGGCTGGAGGTGGGGTGAAGGTGGGTAGGACCGCTGGGCTCTCTTCCTTCTCTCCTACCCCCGACACTCTATCACAAACATTTTCAACATAAAGGAGAGTCGGAAGAATTATGCAGGGAACCCCCAGAGGCTCCCTGCCTACATTTTGCTCTGAGAGAGCCGTCCATCTCTCCGACACCCTATCCATCCACCAACCCACCTTCCTTTCTTAAATGCAGTTCAAAGTCAGTGGCAGACATCAGGACACTTCACCCCTAAACCTGCACGGTGTTAGCTAGAGGTCATTATTTGGTTTGGGTTGAGGGATTGTTTTAGACACAATTTACCAACAGTGAAAGGCACAAATCTGAAGTGAACATTTGCTGAGTTTTGACAGATGGACACATTGGATTAGCCAAATCGCTATCAAAATATAGAGCATTGCTCACTCCTTCCGCCCCACCCCTGCCCCCACCCCAAAGGCAATCACCATCTTGATCACCTTGGATTCATCTCGCCTATTCTAGAATTTCACGTGAATGGAACCATGTGACACGTGTTCTGTGTCTGTCTTTTCCACTCAGGATAAGGTACTTGACATTCATCCAGTTTGGGGGCGCCAGCAGCGTGTTCCTCTTCATTGCCAAGTAGTATTCCGTGGTAGGGATGGACCACAGCCTGTTTAACCATCTCTCCTTGAAGGGCCCTGGGCTGTTTCCAGGTTTCTCCTATTATGCATAAAATCCGTGCATGTCTCTCTGCGGACACTTAGTTTATTTTCAAGCTTATCTTCAGTCCCTCCCTCCCCCTCCAACAAGCCAAGCCCACTCTGTAGCTGGAGGGGACAGGAAAATACCTCAGCACACCCGCTGGTCTTTGGGTGGGCGGGTCGCCCTAGAGTCACCTTGGTGGGCCATGGTGGTCTGGGGTGGCGCCTAGTCCCTGAGAAGGGATGGACGGTGGGTGGGCAGGCTGGAAGCTGTTGCCACTGAGACAGTGGGAATTATTCTAAAAAGGCTACCTTGGGCCCAAAGTGCCTCCTCTGAGATTCGTGCACAAGGGCACCCACCTGGAGGGCTGCTTAGAGGGGCCACCAGGAGTCACAAACCCAAGAGCCCCCAGGAAAGGGGTCACCCTAAGACAGAGATCAACACGGTCTCAGGTCAAGCAAACTCTCAAGATATCACTGTCACGTGTTAAGGGCATGGTTAAGAAATATTTAAGGTAGTGTCTTGAAACACCCTCAGCTAGATGAAAAGGCTCCTAAGAATCTTAAAAGCATGCATCTTAGACTTTCTCTATTAGACGAGAGAGCCTCTAAAAATCATAAGGCCCTTGTTCCACAGCCCAGCACAGAGAGATGCGTGGGTGCGGCTTTCACCTAGTGGATTGTATTATAATCTGATACACAGGAAGCCCACAAAGTTTTTATTTATTTTATTATTATTATTTTTTTAACTCTTTATTTATTTGGTTGCGCCGGGTCTCAGTTGCGGCAGGGGGGCTCCTTCGTTGCGGCTCGCCGGCTCCTTGGTTGTGGCAGGCGAACTCTTTGTTGCGGCATGCGTGTAGGATCTAGTTCCTGACCAGGGATCCAACCCGGGCCCCCTGCATTGGGAGCGTGGAGTCAGCCGCTGTGCCACCAGGGAAGTCCCCACGAAGTTTTTAAAGCAATTATATCAGCTTGGAATGAGGAGCTGGGCCACATCCCTGCTGGTGGGACCTGAGGCATAAGAACTCACTAGGCCACCCACCCTTCCCGCCCATTCCTCAGAAGTGAGTGTGCAGGAGGAAACAGGGAGGGGCCAGCTGGGGTCAGAACACTCTGGGCTTTGGGTGTGACCCCTGCAGGCCCTGAGGAATCATGGGAGAGGGGTAGTGGGGGAAGGACACCTTTTAGAAAGCTCGCTCTGTCTGCCTGGGGAGCTGGGTCAGAGGGCACAGTGGGGGAGGACGAGAGACCAAGGGGGAGGCCCCGGTAGCCATCCTACTGAAAGATGACCTTTGGGGGAGTGTCTGAGGCCACTGAGAACAGCGCCCAGCACTTGCCAAGTGAGGGCCAAGCAGGGGCCTTAGTCCCTGGCGGTGGCAGCCCCCTGGTCACTCTGCCCATGGTGCGGACCCCACCCCAGCCTCTCCCTGCGCTAACCCAGCTGCCTTCGTGAGCCCAGGTGACAGAACAGGGGTAGCTGCAGGCCTGTCCCTCAATCCTGCCGTGGCCCGTCAGCTGCTTATTCCACGAGGCCTTCATTGGCTGCGTTTCTCATCCTGGCAGGAGGCTTTTCTCCAAGGGAAGGTTGCTAACAGGGACAGGGGAACAGGCATCGATTAGCAGAGTCATTGCTGCTGTCAGTGAAGCTTGGGAGTCATCGAAGTGACAGTGGGGCTGGCCCCAAGCCTGGCATCCACCCTGGCACCCCCCCAGAGAACCATTTCCTGGGCCTGCCACTCACCCCCAACAGACGAATCCACGGCTAGCGGCAAATACGCAGGATGCAGAGCCGCAAGACTCAGCTTTGACCTGCCAGCTGGGGACCCTTCTGGGCCTCAGTTTGCTCACACGTAAAATGGGTGATGACAGGAGCGGTCTCCCAGCACAGGGCAGCTGGGAGCAGTCAATGGAAGGATGTCTGTAAAGTGTTTCCCGAGGACTGAGCAAGTGTCAGCCCCCCTGTGAAGCACGTTATGTCTTTTACTCCTCACAGTGCCCCTTTTCCATGTGAAGCACAGAGAGGGGCGGTGAATGGCCCAGGGTCACATAGCAGGAAGGCTGAGCTCTTACCAGCTGCTGAGCTGCCGGAGGGCTGAGGGTCCCCGTGGGGAAATGAAGGCATGCTATCTCCCTTAGAGGGTGAAGCAAGGTCCTCGTGCACGAGACCCACAGCATGGTGCAGGGCAAGGGATCGACATTCAACACCAGGGCACAGGACAAGTCAATCAACCAGTGTATCTGTTATCACAGCCACGACTATGCTGCGTAACAAACACGGACCAAAGGTCAGTGGCATAGACAGTAAGCGTGTGGGGTTTTCACATCTCACGGCTGGACTGGCCCTGAGGAAGGGTCCTGACACAGCTGGCTGTGGGGGTGGCCTGCCGCTCTCAGTTCTGAGCCCACCTCAAATGCACCTGCCGCCACCGGGCCCCTCCAAGCCCCCAGGACACAGCCCTGAACTCCCCATCACAACACCAGCCCTTGCTATAAGGTCCTTTGGACACTGGGAGAAATCCATCACCCTCCCAGACCTTGACCCTAATCTAAACCCCAAAGTTTCTCAGCCGACTTAGCAAACTGATGGACTTTGTATAGAAAAGGCAGAAAAATAGAGAAGACAATGATGCCTGTCCTGTCCCCACATTCAATGATGACCACAGTTTAACATTTTGCTACATTTCCTTCTATGCATAATTGTGTATCAGGCTTGTCCACTTAATATTAAAAAAATCAAAATCTACAAAAGGCTACAGTAAATAATGTGTCCTTTCTCTGACCTCCGCCCCCCATCTCCTTTCTCTGAAGCAATCACTATTTGCTAATATTGTATTTAGGGTTTTATACCGGTATTCACAGGCCAGACCCGTCTGTTGTTTTCTTAGAGAAAACTTCATCAGGTTTAGGATGTTCTTTCTTTCTTCCTGTGCTCTGGAATGATTAAGTTGCATCGTGGCTCTTTGTTCTTTAAAAGTTGGGTAGAATTCCGTAATTCTGTGAAACTGCTCACACCTGGGGTTTGGGAGCAGAGGCGAAGTAGTTCTTTAACAAAATTCTCTCTTTCCTCCCCAGTATGTGTTCTACTTAGATTTTAGTTCTCGTCTGATGGCAGCTTGTCTGCTCATTTTTTATTTTCCCAGAAAATCCTTTTACCTGGTTTTTCCAATTTGGGGGCACAAAGTGCAAAGTATCTTTTGTATTTCTTCCCATTTCTTCCTGTTTCTGTGTCACTTGCTTCCACACTGCCAGTTTTCCACATTATTATCAATCCTTCATAACTGTACATCCTAGTGGTGCATGTTATTCCATTAGCTTTCTTCGTTTTTTTTTTCAAATATAACAATCATGTCATCTGTCTCCCACCATGATGAATATTCCTTATCGTCTCTTCTTGGGTAATCAGGCTATTTGCAATGTTTGGCTATTACAATATGATGGACATTTTTGTATATAAGGCCCTTTCTGTATTTAGAATTATTTCCTTAGGCTAGATTATCTGGATGAAAGGTTTTTTGTTTTTTTTTTAAGGCTAACTTACTTTCCAGAAGGGTTGTTCCAATTTGCACTCCCACCTGGAATCTAGGTTTAAAAACCTACTCTGACTAAAACACTCCAGGGGCTCCAACAAGACCCCCTCCCCCAGGCTGGCTCCGGCTCTCTGCCCGCTTCCCCGGAATGGCTTCTCCCTTCCTCTGTTCCAGATCCACCAGCCTTCTTTCTGTCCCCAAATAGAATGAGCTTTCTCTGGTCTCAGGACTTTGCCCTGGCTGTCCCTCTGCCTAGAAGCCCCTTCCCACAAACCTCCCCACCAGAGGCTAGTCTCTCAGGCCCAGCGTCACCTTCTCAGAGTGGCCTTCCCTGACCACTAGACATAATGCCCACCCATTCCCATAGACACATGCCATTGTCTGTCCCACCACCGTCTGCCATCTGATGCTTCCGCAAATGATTGTACCTGTTTATTGCCTACGAAACCCCATGGGGGCAGGGACCCTGATGTGTCCCCTGAATCCAGAACAATGTCTCACAGGCACCGAATAATTTTTATTTACACCCAGGGCGGCTCTGCATGGTTTCCTGCACTGGCCCTTTCAAAGCTCTGGGGCCGTGGGAAGCATCAGGCTCATTGACTTTGAGATTAATGACTGAACAACGGGCCACGTCCCCCTGGCCCACCCTCGCTCACCAGGGGTGGGTCTCCAGGCAGGAAGAGGGGCTAGTCTGGTGGAAAGTGAGGGGAGGGCATCCACGTAGGGGCTTGGCACGAGTCCTGGCAGGCACCTCTGTTGATCCCACAGGGAGGGCTCAGCCCTGGTTGGGGGCTTCCCATGGGCAGGCTCATCTACCTCCCACCTGGTTCTTGTTCTCCCCTTGAGGCTGGACCCCTTTCCGGGCAAGGAACACCCCCTCCCCTCATCGTGGACTCCTCCCAGGGCCTCAGCACGGGTCTCTTCTCTTAGGGCCAGGTTACAGATGCGCAATTGGAGGCTGGGAGAGAGGTGCGCGCCGGGACTGACAGCCCTGGGGAGGGTTATAATTCCACCTTCCTGGGAGAAAACTGAGGCTCAGTGATAGGAAGCGACCTCGTCAGGGTCTGATCCCAAGCGGCGAGCAGGGGGACCGCGGGCAGGGGTGGGGACCACGCGAAGGAGCGGCACAGGGGGCTGCGGCAGCCCCTAGACCTCTGTGGAATCCACACGTTTCTCCTGCCCGCGGAATCCTACTCATCCTTCAAAACTTGGATCAGCTCACCGGGTAACCTGTCCCACCCACTCCTCGAGCACCGCAGGCCTCCCCCGCGAGGCGACAAGGGTTGGTAGGGGTGGACGGGGTGCGGGGAGGGGGGCAGTAGGCCTGGGCACCCAGGCGGCGAGGTGGGCATGGGGGATGGCGACTAGATCAGCCACAGGTCACCCCAGGGTCGCCGGGACCACCACGTCCCCCGGGGCGTCTGGGGCCGCGACCTCAACCTCCGCCCCTCCCCCGCCTCTGCGGGCGCAGCGGGCGGGAGACGGAGGAGGAGGGCGGGGAAGGAGGAGGGGAGAAAGGGGCGGGGCTCCGCGGGGGTGGCGGGCCGGGGCGGAGCGCGGGAGTCCCCGCCGTGCTCGCCGCTGCCGCTGCCGCTGCGCCCCCCGGACGCGGTCGCCGACGCCGGGGCCGGCCGACCCGGGACCCGCGGAGGACGCCGGCCGCGCTCGGCCCGAGGAGCGGTGCGGGGAGCGGGGCGCAGCGTTGCGGGGCGCGGGCGCCCGGGGGTCCCGGCGCGGGGGCGTTGGGCGCGGGCGGGGCTGGGAGCTTGGAGGACCCCAGGACCCGACCGGGCCGAGGTAAGCGGTCACCGCGGCGGAGGCGGGCGGTGGGCGGGGGGCGGACCGGCTGAGGCGCGGGGACCTGTCGGAGCCTTTGTCTGAGGCGCGCGCGGCCCGGCTCCGCGCCGGCTCCGGCCGCCGAGTCCAGGGATGGGGGCACGTGACCCCGGGGACCCCGAGTCCCCCACCTTCCCACCCCTATCCCGGAATGAGCGGGCTCCCACCCCCACCCTATCCAGCATCTGGACCGGACCAGCCCCCCACCAGCCCATCTGCGAGCGCAGGACCCAGACCCGGGGAAGGGGGAGAGTGGCCGGCGGCTCCAGGCCCTGCTCAGGGCCAGGCGCCTCTGCGTCCCCGGGCACACCCTAAGCGTCCTTCCATCCCGAGTTCCCTCCTGGAACCTCCGCCGCGCCCCCTCACCCCTTCCCCCTGCCGGTCCCCTCCCAGCTCTTGGGATAGGGCTGGAAGAGGTGTGGCCTGCGCCCAGCGGTCGCCTCCGGGTGGTCCTGGGGTCTGCCCTTCGCCTGGGAGCACAGGCCTGGGAACCAACTTGGTTGCCGACGGGGCTGGTCTCGCAGAAAGAGCCTGTGGGTGGGGGAGCTGCAGCACCAAGGCCAGGGGCCAGGGCCTGGGGCTGGGCACCCTAGGAGCCAGCCAGCTCCTGTGGCCAGTGCATTCATGCATCCTCCCCGGGCTCCAGGAAGCGGGTGGCCCCAGGGTCTTGAAACCCACTTTCCTGTGGGCAGAGCCAACAGGGAGGAGTTGGGCCAGTCCAGAAAGCTTGGCTGGGGAAAGAACAGCAGAGCTCATAAGCTGGCCCAGGCACAGGGGGCCAGGACCAGCCAAGGGCGCCCAGCCAGCCAGGGCTTGGGGCTCGTGAGGAGCCCGAGGCTCGAGGAGAGCTAACAGGCTGGCTTCCCAGATGGAATTCAGGCTCCCTTGTGCCCTCCGGCTGGAGCGCAGCCCCTGAGAGGGGTCATCCTGGCCTTGGGGTTCAGACACCCAGCGTCTTCACAGTGCCCTGGGGCACAGTTAGAACCCTTGTCCACTCAGTTGCCTCTGAAATGGGGGGAGCCAAAGGTGGTCGGCCTGGCGGGGCTCCCAATAGAAGCTGGACCCCTGGACCTGGCTCTCTGTGCCTCAGTTTCTCTTTCTGCAAAGTGGGGGCATGAGCCGGGCCTTCAGGACTGCTGGGGTCAGGAGAAGATCCCTGACCTGTCTGTCCATAAATTTTCATTAAAGGGGGACCCGGGAGGAGGAGGGGCGGATGGGGGGAGAGCTGGGGCTCTGGGCTTCGGGCGTGGAGTTGGAGGGGGTGTTCTGGAGGGGCGGGTTGAGGCCTGCAGCCCAGGAGAGGTGGGGCAGCCTCGGGGCACCCCCTGCCCTGCCACCTTGGAAGGTGGTATCAGGGGTTATGGGGCCGCCGCAGCGGGAGCCAGAGCACCTCCCGGGAGGCGGACTGCAGGAGCACGTGGGGACAGTGGCTGAGGGGGGCCCTGTGGGTGGCAGCTGCCCGCCTCACCCGCTGAGCGGGAGGGAGCAGTTGGGCAGCCTCCTGGCTTGTCGCGGAACACGTCCGCCTTCCCGGGGGGCGTGGCCTCTGGGCGGGGCGGAGACCTCAGCGGGGAGGCCCGGCAGGTTTGGGGCGCCGCCGCGTCTCTGTGGGGAACACGGCCCAGGGGGTCGGGGGTGCACAACCTCCAGGGCTGGAGGGAGGAGTGTCCGTTGTTGTAGACCGCCGCTCTGCCGCTGGCCCCTTCCCCGGCCCCACCCAGGACGCTGGGTGGCTGGGGACCGAGGGTGTCCAAGCCTCCAGTGCAGGGTCCTGCCTAAGGCCACAGTCATTCAAACCCAGGCCAAGCTCTGTCCTGTGTCTTGTTCGGCCCCCCCAGCTCCAGATGTGGCAGGAGGCCTGGGGCTGGGGGCAACAGGAAGAGCACCGAGACCAGAGGGGTTCACGCCTGGCTTCCCAGGCCCCGGAAGGAGAAGCCTGCAACCCTCCTCTCTGCTGCTCCTGGGTGCGCATCAAGCCGGGTCACCCCCGGATGGCAAGAGCAGAATTTACCCAGTCCCCAGGGCCCACCTGGAATCAGGGATGGTTCCAGCCCCTCAGACCCCCACTAAAACTCTGTGGGGAGCAAGGAAGGGGGGGAGCCCAGGGGAGGCACTCCGTAACTGGTCGGCACACCCGTCTGGAGGCTGGGGAGCAGGTAAACTGAGGCAGGAAGGACGTTAGATGGGACAAGCAGAGGTGGAGGAGCTGGGCGTGGCCGGCGCCATCCTCAGAGAGACTCGGAGTAGCGCCGGGCACGTGGGATCCCTCGGGAAGCGGTCTGTCTCCCGGCTTCTTCCGTGGGTTCCCCCATACGTGCTCGGGGCGGCCCAGGAAGCGGAAGTGCTACGCTCAGTACCCAGTGCTTCCGTGTCCCATCTTTGTCTCGAATTCTCTACAGGGAATGTGTATCCTTTTGGCAATCAGATAAATTAATAAAAGTTGTCAGAGGGCTTCCCTGGTGGCGCAGTGGTTGAGAGTCCGCCTTGACGATGCAGGGGGCGCGGGTTCGTGCCCCGGCCCAGGAGGATCCCACATGCTGCGGAGCGGCTGGGCCCGTGAGCCATGGCCGCTGAGCCTGCGCGTCCGGAGCCTGTGTTCCGCAACGGGAGGGGCCACGGCAGTGAGAGGCCCGTGTACCAAAAAAAAAAAAAAAAAAAAAGTTGTCAGAAAAACAAACTGATCAATGTTTCAGGGAAAGAACTAGACCCCCCCAACACCCACAGGGTCACCTACACAATGGGGGTGTTACTCCCTCGAGGATCAATCGGCTCCTTCCTTTCCTCCAAAGATAAGGGCTACAGCTTTGAGCTGAGGCAAGAGAAACGGAGGAAGACCAAAGGGAGGACTTCCTGCTCCCCCACGTGGTCGGCCCCAGAACGGTGGGCCGTGGTGGCTCACGGTCCCACAGGCCTGGGTCCGGGTTCAGGCCCCAGCGCTTACTGCCTGTGAGATCGGGGTGGTGGGCCGGCGGGAAGTTCACGCTCTAACATCGGCTGTCAGATGAGTGAATGTCGGAACCCCCTCCCAGAGGGAGATGGTTCGTGGGACGCTCGAGCACGGTGCCGGCACACAAGTGTTCAGAATATTTCTCCCCCCGTCTCTTTCTCTCCGCTGTGCCCGCTGCCGCCGCCCTCACGCGGGCCTCCAGCCTTGCTCTCCGCTGCAGCCAGGGAGCATCGTAAGACGCAAGTCACGGGACGTCGCTCGTCCGTTCAGGTTTGTGTGCCCCTGCGTGCTGTTTCAAGGTGGGTGGGGTGGATAGAGACGGTGGTCCCCCGGGGGTGCAGGCTTGGCCGCGTGGCAGTGGGGCAGGGATCCCCTCCTGGCCTCCCCAGCCTGCGTCATCTGCTTTCCCCGCAGCAGGGCTGCCATGGGCTCGGTGGGCAGCCAGCACCTCCAGGAGCCCAGCGTGGCGAGCACGCCGCACAGGAGCGTGGTGATGAGCTTCGACAGCGGCCTGCTGGAGGAGGTGGCGGCCGGGGTAGCCCAGGCCCAGGGCAGTAGGGCCAGGGGCATCCCGATTTTCACGGACTCTGGTGAGTGAGGGTGCGGCCAGGGTGCGCGTCTGCCCCAAAGCAGGGACGGCTGTGGGAGCCTTTCCCGGGATGGGGAACCTTGTGGGGGGGTCACTGAGCCCGGGAGGCAGCGTCGGTCAGGATGGATGAGATCTGCCGTGGTAACAAACGAGCCCACCGGCCCAGTGCCTTCACTAATGCCGGGTGCCCGGGGAAGGCTCCATCTTAACGTGGGTTTCCACGACCGCTGAGGAGGTGGGAGGGCACAGGGTGAACCAGGCACTGACCTGTATGTAAACTTCTGTCTGCGACTGACGCATATGGCGTTGGCTGCATTCTTGGGTCAGAGCAAGCCATGCCTCACTTCAGTGGAGATGGGAAAGTGTCCGAAAAGAGGATTGATGTGAGGTTCAAACACCCCAGTTTTGAGGACTTCCCTGGTGGTCCAGTGGTTAGGACTCCGCACTTTCACTGCCGAGGGTCCAGGTTCAATCCCTGGTCAGGGAACTAAGATCCCACAAGCTGCACAGCACAGCCCAAAAAAAACCCCCAAGAAAGAAATATCCGGTTTTCCACGTATCTGTGTGTCCTAGGGCAAGTGCCTCAACCTTTCGCAGCCTCAGGTTCCCTACATGGAGGAAATAGTGCAGCTGCCTGTGAGATCAGACTTGCAGAGTGGGCAGTGTGCAGGTCTGGAGTTAGGCAGATTTGGGTTCAACTCCAGCTCCTGTCTCTGTCCACTCAGGGACCTTGGGTAAGTCACTGTTCTCTGGGCCTCAGTTTCTTCATCTGGAAAAGGGGAATGATCCTGGGGCCACCCTAACATGCTTGCAACTGGATCCACAAAATGTGGCTTAAGACGTTTCCCGGCGCTCAGGAGGCCCCCCTGCAAGTGATAGCTCATTTGGGGGCTGGCTACAGGTTATACTAGGACCACTTCAGGCTCCGGCATGGAGACTTACTCTCAGCTTCCGTCCCCTCTCTTTGCAGATGGGGAGTGGAGGTTCTGCGGGCTGAGACCCATGTTGGGTTGGGATAATCTCCCTGCACCCGTGTGTATGGACAGAGTCAGCTCGGGGCCCATCCCCAGGCTTCTCCTGGCCAGGTAGTGGATGCCACGTTGCCATGGCCATAGAATTGGATGGTGGCCATGGTGACCAGGGCAGTGGTGATTTTAGCTGTAATGACTATGGTGACAGTGGCTGCATCAGCCAGGGTTCTACCAGAGCCAGCAGGAGACAGAGCTAGAAAGAGAGTTAAAGATGCAATACAGATGTAGATGTATAGATATCCATATGCATTTATTACAGGACATTGGCTGGCTGAAGAGGAGGCTGGCCAAGCCAGTCTGAAGTCCATCAGGCAGGTGGTCAGGACAGAAGATGACAAGCAGGCTGGAATCCCAGGGGCACGAGCCGTTTGGGGTCCCTGAGTTCTGGGAAGGCCTCAGGGTCTTACCTGATTAGGTCAGGCCCACCCAGGGTAAACTCCCTTTTGATCAAACTTAAAGTAACTAAGGAGGGCCTTTGTGTGATTTTTCTGTGAAAGAAAAATCTTTTCACAGCAGCACCTCGGTCGGTGTTTGACTGAACAGCAGGACTGTGGTTCCGCCTCCAAGTTGACCTACAAACTGACCATTACAGTCCACCCCTTACCAGCTTGCCTCCTATACACAGCTCCCTACACCATACTTAGTCTCCAGAGAAAGACACTAACAGTCAACCCCCCACCTACCAGGACGTAACGGACCCCCATATGAACAAAAACACACTAACCCTTTCCCCAAAGGACGCAAAGTCCTTGTGCGTTGATGTTCGCACTTCTCCTTTGATCCCCCAAACTTCAATACTGAGATACAGGGTTAACTGTTACGAACACATCTTACGTTAGATGATACGGGGGTGAGAAAGTGAATAAAATAAAAGCATTTGATTAATACATACACACACATATTCATATCAAAAAAAGGAAGCAGTACTCATAACAGTATCAGTCCTCCTGTCTGTGACCAGTCCCATGATTGTAGCTGGTATTCTAACTACCTTCTCCCACCACCCATCCCATATTCCATTTGCCCACCGTATTCATAACTACCTTCTCCCACCGCCCATCCCATATTCCATTTGCCCACCGTATTCATAACTACCTTCTCCCACCGCCCATCCCATATTCCATTTGCCCACCACAAGTATCTTAACTGGTCATGGTTCTTTGCCCGGTGGGTGACCCAAGCTTCATTATTTTTTTTTTTCTTGGCCGCGCCATGTGGCTTATGGAATTTTAGTTCCCCGACCAGGGATCAAACCTGGGGCCCCAGCAGTGAGAGTGCCAACTCATAACCGCTGGACCAGCAGGGAATTCCCCCAGCCTTCATTCTTGAAAGCTCTGGATCACTAGCAGTCCTGCTGGACTTGGGTTGGTATCGTTTTCCATTGACTGTGTCCCAGGGATTGCACGTGCTGAGAGAGGCCGTGAGGAATCTCCTGTCTCGCGGACCTACTCTCTCACTCCCACACGGGAGCAACCTGACTTCCCAGTGATGACGGTCAGGATCTGTCCCCACAGCCAGAGCGGCCACCCTGCTCCCTGCAGGATCACTGTGTCTCGGGGGGGAACCGTTCCTCCCTTTGGAGCAAAGCCCTCTGGCCCAGCGGAGCCTCAAGTCCTGGGGGTGGGAAGCAAACATTTTGCTGGTGAAGCTCTAAGGGGCGTAGTGGGTGGTCCCACCCGCACTTCTGCCCGTGGTTCCTGGATGTGTGAACACTAACTAGGAGAATCAGCCCTGTATACTGGACGCTGGTTTAGAGCATCGGTGGCCTCCCAGAGGACACTGCCTCAGCCCCACCAGGTCTGGCCACCCAGCTGGTCCCAGAGCTGAGTCTCCAAAAGGCCGTTTCACTGTTCTCTCCAGCCAGCTGCTTCCGTGGCCATGATGGTGAGAGTCACGGTGGCAGCAGCCTCTTTGTAACGGCCAGTGGCTGTGGTGATGGCTGCACTGGCGTGGTATTGGTGGTTGTATGTCTGGCAGCCATGACTATGATGACTGGGGCAGCTGGGGCCGTGAAGGTGGAGAGCGGCCACGGTGACGGTGACCATGGTTACAGTGGCTGTAAGGTGATGATAACGGCTGTGATGTAGCAGCTGTGATGGGGATGGATGGTGGCCAGGGTGACGGCAGCCGTGATGCTGCTGGATACAGTGGCAGTGGCCACAGTGATGATGGACCGTGGGTATGGTGATGGTGGTCATGATGGTGGGTACGATGGTGACAGTGGCCATGGTGTTTGGTGACTTTTGATAATGGCCATGATGGTGGTGGCGTGGGCAGCTGTGGCCATAGTGATGGAGAGTAGCCACGGTCATGATGGCCTTGGTGGCTTGGATATGGCGAGAGTGGCCATGGTGATGGTAGCTAAGGTGGCAGTGCTTCTGGTGGCCGTGACAGATGCATGGTGGGAGGCCGTGTCTGTGGTTCGGGTGGCAGCCGGAGTGGCTGTGGCTATGGTGGTCGTGATGGGGGTGCCGTGGTGGACTGTGGCCCCGATGTGGTGGTCGCGGCCGCGAATGGGCTGGTCCGCGTCTCACCTGGCGTCTGGGTTTGCGGGCAGAGGAGCCGGTGCCTGACGACCGCTACCGCGCCGTCTACTTTGCAACGCTCCTGGCTGGCGTGGGCTTCCTGCTGCCGTACAATAGCTTCATCACCGACGTGGACTACCTGCACCACAAGTACCCAGGTGGGTCCCCCACAGTCGCGTCCTGCCATCGCATGCGGCCCTGCACACGTGGCTCAGGCCTGCCACCCTCCAGAAACCCCTTGGGCGGGACCCCACTTGGGGAGCCCGTTTTATTCAAACCCTAGCTCGGCTGTGAATTGCTGTGTGACCCCAAGGGCAGCCACTCACCCTCTCTGGGCTGTCAGCCCCTTTGGGGCAGAGGGAGGAAGCAGTGCCTGGCGGGGGCAGGTGCAGAGGGTGGGGCTCCCCTGAACCCCTGTTACCCTGCCCCCCACCAGGGACCTCGATTGTGTTTGACATGAGCCTCACCTACATCCTGGTGGCGCTGGTGGCGGTGCTCCTGAACAACGCGCTGGTGGAGAGGCTGAGCCTGCACACGAGGATCACCGCGGGTGCGCCGCCCGCTGCCCACCCGGCTCCCGGCCCTCACACCTGGCCGTCACATGCCCTCCATTCCCTGCGTGCGCCTCACTCTCCTCGTCTGTAAGATGGGCGCACCTCCTAGGAACGTCATGGGGTTCAACTATGAAAACAGTGTCAGGCCCATGTGCGTGTAACACGTGCTGGCATGATGCCTGCGCCTGGCGAGGCTGCAGTGCACCCCACGTGTGTCCCAGGGCCCTTGCTCTTCCCTGCTCTTCCTCTCCCATTTGTCTCCATGGTAACATTCAGCTTCAAAACACAGCTCGAGGCGCCTCCTCCAGGAAGCCTTCTGGGTGCCCCTCCTAGAACTCTAAGATGTCCCCGCCCTCCCAGTATTAAGGGGAAAGGCAGAGAGAGGGCACCTCAGACCTGGCTCCATGTTGGGGGATGAGGGGGCTCCCCCAGCCCACCATCGAGTGCCACCTCTCTGGCCTCTCCCCACACAGGCTACCTCTTAGCCTTGGGCCCCCTCCTGTTCATCAGCATCTGCGACGTGTGGCTGCAGCTCTTCTCTCGTGACCAGGCTTATGCCATCAACCTGGCTGCGGTGGGCACCGTGGCCTTCGGCTGCACAGGTAGGGCCAGGGGCCGGGGTGGGCTGAGCCCCTGGGTGCCCACTGCGGGCCGTCCCACCGGCCCTGTTCGTGTGCTGGGGGCATGTTAATACAGGGTGAGCCAGACTCAGTGCCGGCACGTTTCCACGTGCACATTGGCGAGTCTGCTTTCACACATGCACGCACGCTGCACACCCAAAGGGCTGCGTGCGCTGGTCACACACAGAGTCAGAGCACACACTCCACACACATGTCCACATGCCCACATGCCATGTGGACATGGAGGCAGTTCCCTGGTTTTCTCAGGTATAAACCAGGCTTCACAACCTCTCCTGCCCATGTCACCGTGTCACTGTGTTTCTCTTGGGCGGTAGCTTTCAAATTTTTTTTTTAACTTTTTATTTTGAAACTGTTTCAAACCTCTGGAAAGTTAAGAATAATATAATGAGTTCCCATGTACCTTTCACCTAGATTCACCGATTGTTGACATTTTGCCGCATGTGCTTTCTTTCCTTCGCTGGCTTTCTCTGTTCCCCCTCCCTGCCCCCAACTTCTTTTTTTTTTTTTAATAAGAATCTTTTTAAAAAATATGTATTTATTTATTTGGCTGCGCTGGGTCTTAGTTGCGGCACGCAGGATCTTCGCTGCCGAGTGTGGGAGCTTTAGTCGCGGCACGTGGGATCTAGTTCCCTGAACAGGGATCGAAGCCGGGCCCCCTGCACTGGGAGCGCGGGGTCTTAACCACTGGACCACCAGGGAAGTCCCCCTCCTCCACCTTCTAAAGTATATGTATTATATGAAATTTCCCCTAAATATATATAAATAGAAAATGTATGTTTTGTCCTTAAACCGTTTGGGAATTACTTGCAGACATCATCATGCTTCTTTGCCTAAATGGTAACAGTTCAGGGTGTTTAACAGCTAAACCTAAAACATCTCTTCTAGAACCACATTTACAATTGCCAAAATTGGGACATTTAACATTGATACAATACTATCATCAGATCTACAAGCCATAATCATTTCACTGTTTGTCGCGGTAATGTCCTGTACAGCGTTTGGCTTTTCTGACCCAGGACCCAGCCCAGGGTCACACGTTACATCACTGGTCACATCTTTAGTCTCCTTTAATCTGAAAGGTCCTCAGCCTTTCTCTGTCTTCTGTGGCAATGATGTTTGCAAAGGTCCAGGCCAATTGTTCTGTTGATCGTGACTTCCAGAAAGAGATACATTTCACATTATGACCCAGCACACATGTGTGCGTGTGTATGTGTGTGTGTGTGTTTATAAATGAAATCAAGGCTCTGTGAAATAATATTCTCAATCCAGGCTTTGTACTCAGGTCTGCTCTGTTCTATTTCATTAAAAAAAAAAAATGCTGATAACCCCACCAGGAAGGAGATGCTAGTTTGCCAGCCCTGCTCCAGGGTTTACTTCCAGGCGTGGAGTCACTAGACCGCAGGGCTTGAGCCAGTACATTTTCATTTGCCCCAGATACTGCTGCACTTCTGTCTTGTTGGTCAGGATGAGACGTTATGCTGTGGTAACAAACGAGCCCAGAGATCTCAGTGGCTTCTCAGAACCGGCCTTATTTCTGGCCCTTGCTGCACATCCAGTGTGTCGGTGGGGTTATTTCCACACTCACTCGGACTGCCGGTGGCTCCCCGTCTGTAACACATGGCCTCTTCTGTGGCCGCCCCTGGGGAAAGACAGACCAGAAGACCACGTGGGCTTTTCCTACCTGGTCCAGGAGTGACGCGTGTCATTTCTGCTTGGGTGTCAATGACCAGAGGAGGTTGGGGAGTCTGGCCAGCCCCGGGGCGGGGACGTCGAAGGCAGGACTGTGCTATGCAGGGGGTGGTGCTGTTTCCACCCCACCCCGCGAGGGGATTGGACAAGGTCCCTCTGCCCCCAGTGGTGTTAATGTCTTTTCCCAGCAACCCTTGCCAACAGTGTTCTCAAACTTCTGAATTCTGTTCCAAGCAAACAGGTGATAAGTGGTGTCTCATGGTTACTTCTCTCTCTCTCTCTCAAGTGCAGCAATCCAGCTTCTACGGGTACACGGGGATGCTGCCCAAGAGGTACACGCAGGGGGTGATGACGGGGGAGAGTGAGTATCTGCGGACCCCAGAGCTGCCTAGGCTCTGCGACCCTCTTCCTGGGACCGAGGCGGGGCTGGCGATCGCCTGGCTGGTGGGGGGCCGGACTCCCAGACAGGAGGAATGAGGTTGTGATAGGCGTGGTCTCTTTGGGTGCAGAGTCCTCTGTGATGTGAGGAGCACGTGCCACACTCTGAGCATGGGTCTCGAGTGTCTCGCAGCGTCTGTGCAAGGCGTGCGTTTCGTGTGTGCATGTGTGTGCAGGGCAGCTCATCTACACCCGTGACGTCAAGTGCCGGCCCCCAGCACCAAGCTCTCCTCAGAGCCCCACCCCCACTTGGCAACTCAGACTCCCTTTCCCAAGCCCAACACGTCATCCCACCGGCCCCTGCTCAGTGAAGGGCACCCCCTTGCTCAAACCTGAGACCTACCCGACACCCAGTGCTCTAAGTCCCTGCAAGTCATGTGGACCTGCCCTCCGGGGTGATCCCTGCGCCCCAGCCCCGGTCCGGGCAGCCGACTCCCCCTCTTGTCTTGCTGCCCTCCAGCACGGGGGCCGCCCCACCCTCAGCCCAGCCGCAAGCACTTCGGAGCACCTCGTCCAGATGTCCTCAGTCTTCCTTCCGGGCCTGGATGGGCCAGGCTCAGCCGTGCTGTGGGGCAGGACTCAGGTGGACTCTGGGCCCCATTTCTCCCCTTTGGGGTACTCTGTACCCTCTACATACGGTGAGGCCCACCAGGTGCCCCCAGGGCTCCAAGCCTCGCGTATGTGGAGTTTGGTTCCGGGAAGGTACCCCGCTTGCCGTGACCCCCACCACCTTCCCCTGTGACCTTAGGACCCCACCCACCTGGTTCCAAGCCCACCACTTCCTTTCAGCTCCGCAAACACAAACATGTAGAGCTCATGCCCGCCCTCTGCCAATGGACGCTCGCCCCCTCGTCTCTGCCTGTCCCCCCAAATCCTGCACAATCATTGGTGTTTTTCTGCGACCTGTTTGGGGCCTCTCCCCAACGAGCCCAGAAGGAAGGGCCTGCATGCGTTGTCCCCACTGTGTCCTCAGGGCGGACGGTGCCGGGCACACAGCAGACACGTGATCAGTGCGCCTGGGGTGGGGTGTGTGTGAGCCGGGAGCAGGGGCCAGAGAGGGGCGGGCTGCGCCGGCGCATCCTGCGGGCAGCCACGGCGTGTCCGCGTCCCAGGGCTGCGGGGCGGGGCCGAGTGGGCGGGGTCGCCCGCGTCACGGCCCCTCCCCCCGCAGGCACGGCGGGCGTGATGGTCTCCCTGAGCCGTATCCTCACGAAGCTGCTGCTACCCGACGAGCGGGCCGGCACGCTCATCTTCTTCCTGGTCTCCGCGGGCCTGGAGCTGCTCTGCTTCCTGCTGCACCTGCTGGTGCGGGGCAGCCGCTTCGTGCTCTACCACACGGCGCGGCCCCGCCCCAGCCACACGGCCGGCTACCGCGTGCACCACGACGTGGCCGCCGAGGACGTGCACTTTGTAAGTCGCGAGGTCGGCGGAGGGAGCCGGGAGGCCCGGCACGGCCGCCGCCCCGTCCCAGCCGAGCTCCTCCAGCCGCGCCCCGCTGTCGCTGTCGTCTCAGGCTCCAGCTCCTCCTGTGGCCCGAGGCTCCTACCCACGGGCCCTCCTTCGTCCTGTGGACGAAGGTTTCATCCCTTGGTGACACCACACACCTGAGGCCTGAGGCCCCCTGGCTGTGACAGCCCACACCTGAGGCCTTAACCTCCCCACACCCCCGGTGTGATGGCCCACACCTGTGGCCTCCCCCGCAGGCCCGCGCGGAGCCATCCTGGGGAGCTGGGGCGCCCCGGACACTGCGCGGAGCCAGAGGCCGGCTGAGACAAGGCCCACGTCAGAAACCGGAGACCCCTTAATGGTCACGGAGGGTCCGCGAGTGGCTCTGGGCTGAGACCTGAGCCGTGCGGAGGGGTGTGAGGACCCACACGAAAGGCGTGGGGGCGGGGCGTGGGGGGGGGGTGGGCAGAGGGAAGCGCACGCGCAGAGGCTCCGGGGCGTGGGAGGAGCTTGGCGTGTTTGCGGGGCAGCGAGGAAGCGGCCGGCAGGAGCCTGCGGGGGCCTCTCACCCAAACGCGTCCCACCCTGTACCCCCTCC
Source organism: Delphinus delphis (assembly GCF_949987515.2). NCBI lineage: Eukaryota > Metazoa > Chordata > Mammalia > Artiodactyla > Delphinidae > Delphinus > Delphinus delphis. Next base: position 84,283,446 of record NC_082697.1, on the reverse strand, counting down.
AGGAGCACCAGGGCCCAGGCCTGGCCAACGGCGGGTCCCCGAAGGACAGCCCAGCCCACGAGGTGACCGGCGGCGGGGGAGCCTACACGCGCTTTGATGTGCCTCGGCCGAGAACCAGGCGCAGCTGGCCCTCCTTCCGAGGTGGGGCGGGCTGGGCCCCGGCGTCCCGTGTCTCGTCTGCGCGCGGAGGGCAAGGGGTGTTCCGGCGGGCTGGGGCCGCTTAGGTGTGCGGCCTCCTGACGCCGCCGGCCGCCCACAGCCCTGCTGCTGCACCGCTACATGGTGGCCCGCGTCATCTGGGCGGACATGCTCTCCATTGCCGTGACCTACTTCATCACGCTGTGCCTGTTTCCGGGTCTCGAGTCCGAGATCCACCACTGCATCCTGGGCGAGTGGCTGCCCATTCTCATCATGGCCGTGTTCAACCTCTCTGACTTCGTGGGCAAGGTGGGCGCCCCCGCCAACCCTCCCGGCCCTGGGGGAGGACGCCGTGGGTGGGGGCAGCAGACGCCAGGGTCACTGCGGGAGCCGCGGGGAGGGTCCCCGGGGAGGCGCAGGCCCCAAGCAGAGGCTGCACGTGGCTCCTGGTGGGGAGGGCGGGAGCAGAGCCACGGCGCTTGCCCCACACTCACTAGTTGAGCACAGGTGGGGGCACACGGAGGAGGGCACCCAGAAATGGCTGGCCTGTCGTTAGTCTTATGTAGAAGAACGCAAGGCTTAGAGAGGGAAAGCCATTTGCTTGGGATCACACAGCTGGGAGGTCTGAGAAACTCGAGTCTGTGCTTCCCGAGGGAGCAAAGTTTAGTTAGTGGGTTCAGTTGCTGCCGCTTCGTACGTGTTGATGCAGGTGGGCCTGATCCTCTGGGCCTCTGTATCCTCGTTTCTCAAATAATGTCAAGAGCCCCACCCGGCGAGGGTGCTGTGCAGGCTGAACAGGGGCACGTGTGTCGTGTTTGGCTGGGTGCCGGGCACACAGCGAGGACTGTGTGTCGCCATATGAGGGGTTTGGTGGACAAAGGTGGGAAAGGATGGGGACACAGCCTGAGCCGGGAGTGTCTAGGGATAGGGGTGTGTCTGGAGGCTGCCGGGAAGACGCAAGGGGAGTGGCATGGGCCCGCATGTCTGTCTCCCCACAGATCCTGGCGGCGCTGCCCATGGACTGGCAGGGCACCCACTTGCTGGCCTGCGCCTGCCTCCGTGTGGTCTTCATCCCCCTCTTCATCCTGTGCGTCTACCCCAGCAGCACGCCCGCCCTCCGCCACCCGGCCTGGCCCTGCATCCTCTCCCTGCTCATGGGCATCAGCAACGGCTACTTCGGCAGCGTGCCCATGATCCTGGCGGCGGGCAAAGTGAGCCCCAAGCAGCGGGAGCTAGCAGGTAAGGCCCTGCTCGCCTGCAGGACTGTCCACTGTCAGGCAGGTAGAAGTCAAGACCACAGAGCGAGAAGCTACCTTTGGGTCCCAGGGTCAAGTCAGCCTCGGAGCTCGTAGCTTGGGGACGTTCGCCAACCGCTTCCCCCCTCGTTCATCTCACAGCTGCTTGGTGAGCCCCTGCCGTGCACCAGGCACTTTTCTAGGTTCTGGGGACACAGTGGTGACAAAACAGTGATCCCTGTGTTTGTGGGGTTGACAGTCCAGAGGTGACAAAGAGAACAAAATGATGTAATGTGTTGGATGGTGATGAGCGTGGTTGAGGAATGTAAAACAGAGTAATGGGACGAGGGAGTCGTGGTAGGGGGTTCACAGTGGAAGCAGAGCAGTCTGGGAAGGCTTCACTGAGGAGGTGACTTGAGCAGAGACCTGGAGAAGGTAGTGAGGGGCCACGTGACAATGCAAGGGAAGAGTGTTCGGAGTGGCGGGGATAGCATGTGCAAAGGCCCTGGGGCAGGGGGCGGCAGTGGAGTAGTAAACAGGTGGGAGGGGCCTGGAAGAAAGTGCTGGATTCTGGATCCGTTTTGACTGCAGGGCCCACGGGGCCAGCTGATGGACTAGGAGATGGAGTATGAGAAAAGGACGGGGGGTGGGGCGAGGGGGGAGGTCAAGAAGGACTCCCAAGGGGGGCCTGCTGCTCAGGACAAGAAGGTTGGATTGCCGTCAAGTGAGATGGGGAGGGGGCCGTGTGGGAAGGGGCACTGGAGGGGGGTTCTGGACACAGTAGGTTCAGGAAGCCCAGTAGACATCCTAAGTGGTCCATGATGAGGAAGCAGTTGGAGGTAGGAGGCTGGAGAGAAAGAGAAGCAGGCGAGGCCTGGAGCGCCCAGCACTTTCAGTCAGGGTGGAACAGTCCTGGGGCGGCCACCTCCCAGGTGGGAGCTGGCCGTGGTCACTGCTTCACACCTGAGAAGCTAGGGCTTCGGCTCCAGCCCTCGCTGTGGCCCCTCCCGCCAGCTGAGGTCTGGTCCTGTCTGCAGGGAACACCATGACCGTGTCCTACATGACGGGGCTGACGCTGGGCTCGGCCGTGGCCTACTGTACCTACAGCCTCACGCGGGACGCCCACGGCACCTGCCCCGACCGCTCCGCCGCCAACGCCTCCTTCCCCGCCGGCCTCTGAGCCAGGCCTGGGCCCCCAGCCCTGCCCAGGGAGGGCTGCCGGGGCCCTTCCCCACCCCTGCCTGCAGTGCCTGCGGGGCCCCGGCCTCCTCCCCGTGCCCGCCACCCTCTCTGGGCCCACCTGCCCTCACTCCGGCCCCAAGGTTCTGCCAAGTTCTCGGAGGCCTGGACATGTGGCTGCCACAGGGTCCCGCCAGCACTGTGTTCTGTGTTCCGTCTCACGCCGCCCTTTGCCACCTGCGTGTGTCTGGTGGTCCCAGTGCCAGCCAGGACAGTGACAGACCACCAGCCGGTGTCCCCTTCTGGTGGCCCTCACCTGGCTCTGCTTTGAGGGCCCCATGGCCCCAGCCACACCGTCCTCAGCACCTCCTTCACTGGGGACCCCTTGCCCCCAGGTCTCCCCCGTCCCCGTTCTTAAACGCTGGGTCTCCCCAGCAAAATGCGTTTGCCGTGAAGGAGCTGTAAGCTCTGGGTCTGAATGGTTTCAGACCACGGTCTGCGCTGGCCTTTTTGCAACCCCAGCTTTGGTGCTGGCCTGGGTGCACCCACCCCATGCCAGCACCCCGCGTGCACCCTGGTACCCACCTGATGCCACAGGCCTGGGCGTCTGTGCCTGCCTGGGGACCCCCGATGACTTCTCCGGATCCTCCACCTGTGATACAGGAAGGGGACAGTTTGGGGGCCGCAAAGCAGGGCCCACACCCTGGCTAAAGTCACCCTGTGACCTAGGCCTTGAGCCCTGTCCAGGGAGGCCCAAGGAGGGACAGACATGCCGGAGTCCCTGGCAAGTAGGAAGGGGTGGGGTCCCCCCAGAGGTCCGGGCTGGCTCGGTGCCCTGAGCTGGGGGCATTCCCAGATCATCCTGCCAAAGACGGGCTTCTCTACGGGGAGGACAGGTACCCACGGCACCGCTGTGACCACCCTGCCCCTCTGCGTCTGGTGTCCACCCGTCTGTCCACTAACTGTACCGCACTGGCCATTAAAGATGAGGGCAGAGCAACTGCCCCACCGCCGCCTCCAAGTAGCGTCTGTGCCGCCATCGCAGCCCCTGCGGTGGGAGGAGGGGTCCTGGCGGGACACGGCCCACGACTGGGAACGCAGGCTTCCCTCCAGACACCTGGTAGGCCCAGGACAGATTTGTGTGGAGGGGCGGACAGGTGGGGTGGGGAGAGGAAGCATTTGGGGTTTAAAGGGCACCTTGGTGCCCCTTTGGCCCTCAGAACAGTCAGAGACGGTGGCTGCGTCGCGCCCACTCGAAGGGGGAGAAAAGGAGGGGAGACAGCTTGCCCCCTGCCCTGAGGGATCAGAGCCAGGACTGGACGCTGAGCGTTCGGGGGTCCCATCCCGGCTCTGTTGCTGATGTGTGTGGTTTGGACAAATTCCTCCACTATCCTATGTTTCAGTTTCCCCAAGACGGGTTGCCCCGCTCTTCGACGTGGGTTCCGTGGAGGAGGGTTGGGGAGGAGGAGGCCGGCTGCCTGAGGGTGGCCTGTGCTCCAGGCAGGCCCGCGACCTTGGGGACCCACCCACCTCCGGACAGGCACCGCCCCCTGCAGCCACATGGGTCAAGACCACACGGGGCGCCACCTCAGGGGCCACTTGGTGGCGCCAGCGTGTCGCTCTTTCCGAGACTGGGTATGTGGGGGTGGGGCACGCACTACCTCGTGACTCAGTTTCTCTGAAACGGGAGGACTGTCGGAGCCCTTCCCCAGCCACACACCGAGCTGACTGCCTTCGTCATGGCCGCACCGTTCCCTCCACACACCGCCCTCAAATAGCAAAGCCGGGTGGCCGTCCGTGTCCCATCCACGTGCGGTGTGCTGGGTTGCTGGGCAGGTGCCCGTGGGGGCCGGCCTGAGCTGCCCTGGGTAGGGGGCAGGTGGCAACGCCAGGACCTGGGCCCAGCCTCCCCAGTCCCGGCAGGGCTGCCGCCCCTCCATTGCACACTGGCTCAGGGCCACCCAGACCGGCAGCACTGCTGTCATTCCTTCCAGTGTGGGTGCAGCCGGGAGGGCTCTGCGCCACGTGTTTTTGTTCTGTGTTTTGTTACTGCCTCGCTCTTGACAGCAGCCCCAGTTGTAGCCTCCTCCACTCTCCTCCTTTTTTTCTGAAGTGTGACTGACGTACAGTATTATGTGAGTTACAGGTGTATAGTATAGTGACTCACAGTTTTTAAGGATTGAGCTTCATTTATAGTTATTATAAAATATTGGCTATATTCCCCATGTTGTACAAATATCCTTGTAGCTAATTTTACACCTAATAGCTTGTACCTCTTACTCCCCTACCCCTATCTTTCCCTTCCTCCTTTTCCTCTCCCCACTGGTCACCACTAGTTTGTTCTATCTGTGAGTCTGTTTTTTTTACGTTATAGTCACTAGTTTGTTGTATCTTTTAGATTCCACATATAGGTGATATCACAGTATTTGCCTTTCTCTGTCTGACTTATTTTACTTAGCGTAATGCCCTCCCAAGTCCATCCATGTTGTTGCGTATGGCAACATTTTGTTCTTTTTTATGGCTGAGTAGTATTCCATAGTATATATGTTCCACACCTTCTTTATCCATTCATCTGCTGTTGGACACTTAGATTGCTTCCACATCTTGGCAGTTGTAAATAATGCTGCAGTGAACGGGGGGTTGCATGTATCTTTTTGAATTCGTGTTTTGGGGGGTTTTTTGTATATATACCCAGGAGTGGAATTGCTGGGTCATATGGTAGCTCTATTTTTAGTTTTTTGAGAAACCTCCATCCTGTTTTCCACAGTGGCTGCACCAGTTTACATCCCAACAGTGTACGAGGGTTCCCTTTTCTCTACATCCTCGCCACTATTTATTATTTATGTTCTTTTTGATGATAGCCATTCTGACAGGTATGAGGTGATATCTCATTGTGGTTTTGATGTGCATTTCCCTGATGATTGGTGATGTTGAGCGTCTTTTCATGTGCCTGTTGGCTATCTGTATGTCTTCTTTGGAAAAACGTCTGTTCAGGTCTTCTGTCCATTTTTTAATCAGGTATTTTTTTTTATGTTGAGTTGTATGAACTATATATTGATATTCTAGATATTAACCCCTCATTGGTCATATCGTTAACAAATATTTTCTCCCATGCAGTAGGATGTCTTTTCGTTTTGTTGATGATTTCCTTTGCTGTGCAAAAAGCTTTTAAGTTTAATTAGGACCTATTTGTTTTTGCTTTTATTTTCTTTGCTTTAGGAAACAGATCCAAAAAAATACTGCTACGATTTATGTCAAAGAGTGTTCTGCCTATGTTTTCTTCTAGGATTTTTATGGTTTCTGGTCTTAACATTTAGGTCTTTAATCCATTTTGAGTTTATTTTTGTATATGGTGTTAGAAAGTGTTCCAATTTCATTCTTTATATGTAGTTGTCCCATTTTCCTAGCACCACTTGTTGAAGAGACTGTCTTCTCCACTGTATATTCTTGCCTACTTTGTTATAGATTAATTGGCCATAAGTGCACAAGTTTATTTGTGGGCTCTCTATTCTGTTCTATTGATCTATTTATATGTTTTTGTGTCAGTACCTTAGTGTTTTGATTATTGTAGCTTTGTAGTACAGTCTGAAGTCAGGGAGCATGATTCCTTCAGCTCTTTTCTTCTTTTTTGAGACTGTTTTGTCTATTTTGTGTTTCCATACAAATTTTTAAATTATTTGTTCTATTTCTGTGAAAAATGCCATTGGTATTTTGATTGGGATTGCACTGAATCTGTAGATTACCTTGGGTAGTATGGGCATTTTAACAATATCAATTCTTCCAGTCCAAGAAGACAGTGTATATTTCCATCTGTTTGTGTCATCTTCAATTTCTTTCATTAATGTCTTACAGTTTTCAGAATACAGGTTTTTTCCCCTTGGTGTTTTTTTATTTTTGATGTGATGGTAAATAGGATTGTTCCTTGATTTCTCTTTCTGATAGTTCATTGTTAGTGATTAGAGATGCAGCCAATTTTTGTATATTAATTTTGTATCCTCTAATTTTACCAAATTCACTGATGAGGTCTAGTAGTTTTCTGGTGGTATCTTTAGGATTTTCTATGTATAGTGTCATGTTATTTGCAAACGGTGATCGTTTTACTTCTTCCTTTCCAGTTTGGATTCCTTTTTCTTTTTCTTGCCTAATTGCTGTGCCTAGGACTTCCAATACTATGTTGAATAAAAGTGGCGAGAATGGGCATTCTTGTCCCTAATCTTGGGATGCTTGCAGTTTTTCACCATTGAGAATGATTTTAGCTGTGGGTTTGTCATAATGGCCTTTATTATGTTGAGGTATGTTCCTTCTATGCCCACTTCATGGGGAGTTTTTTTATCATAGTGGATGTGGAATTTTGTCAAAAGCTTTTTCTGTATTTATTGAGATGATCATTTGGTTTTTATTCTTCAGTTTGTAATTTGGTGTATCACATTGATTGATTTGCAGATATTGAAGAAGATCCTTACATTCCTGGGATGTCCCACTTGATCATGGTGTATCATCCTTTTAATGTACTGTTGGATTTGGTTTGCTAATATTTTTGAGGATTTTTGCATCTGTGTCATCAGTGATATTGGCCTTTAATTTTGTTTTTTGAGATATCTTTGTCTGGTTTTGGTATCAGGGTGATGCTTACCTCATAGAATGTACTTGGAAGTGTTCCTTCCTCTGCAATTTTTTGGAATAGTTGGAGGAAGATAGGTGTTAAGTTTTTTCTAAATGTTCGATTGTATTCACCAGTGAAGCCATCTGGTCCTGGACTTTTGTTTGTTGGGAGTTTCTAAATTACTGATTCAGTTTCATTACTGGTAATTGGTCTGTTCATATTTTCTGTTTCTTCCTGGTTCAGTCCTGGGGGATTGTATATTTCTAAGAATTTGTCCATTTCTTCTAGGTTGTCCATTTTATTGGCATATAGTTGCTTGTAGTAGTCTCTTAAGATCTTTTGTATTTCTGTGGTGTCAGTTGTACTTCTTTTTCATTTCCGATTTTATTGCTTTGGGCCTGCTCCCCCTCCCCTTTTTTTTTTCTTGGTAAGTCTGGCTAAAGGTTTATCAAATTTGTTTATCTTTTCTAAGAACCAACTTTTAGTTTCAGCTTTTAGTTCTTTTTTCTTTCTTTCTTTTTTGTCTCTATTTCATTTATTTCTGTTCTGATCTTTATGATGTCTTTCCTTCTACTAACTTAGGGTTTTGTTTGTTCTTTTTGTAGTTCCTTCAGGTGTAAGGTTAGATTGTTTGAGATTTTTGTTTCCTGAGGTAAGCTTGTATCACTATAAACTTCCCTCTTAGAACTGCCTTTGCTCTGTCCCATAGATTTTGGATCATCATTTTTTTCGTTTCCACTTCTCTCTAGGTATTTCTTTATTCCCTCTTTGATTTCTTCAGTGATCCATTGGTTGTTCAGTAACATATTGTTTAGCCTCCACGTTTGTGTTTTTTGCAGTTTTTTCTTTATAGTTGATTTCTAGTTTCATAGCATTGTGGTCGGAAAAGCTGCTTGATATAATTTTAATTTTCTCAAGTTTACTGAAGCTTGTTTCGTGGCCCAGCATGTGATCTATCCTGGAGAATGTTCTATGTGCACTTGAACTTGTATTCTGCTGCTTTCAGATGGAATGTTCTGTGTATATCAGTTGAAGCCATCTGGTCTAATGTGTCATTTAAGGCCATTGTTTCCTTACTGATTTTCTATCAATGGATGATCTGTTCACTGATGTAAGTGGGGGTGTTAAAGTCCCTTACTATTATTATGTTACTGTCAATTTCTTTCTTTATGTCTGTTAATGTTTTCCTTATGTATTTTAGGTACTCTTGTGTTGTTTGCATATATATTTACAATTGTTATATTTTCTTCTTGGATTGATCCCTTGATCCTTCTTTGTAGTGTCCTTCTTTGTCTCTTCTAACAACAGTCTTTATTTAAACTCTATTTTGGGGAATTCCCTGGCGGTCCAGTGGTTAGGACTCCACGCTTTCACTGCAGGAGGCCCGGGTTTGATCCCTGGTCAGGGAAGGAACTAAGATCCCACAAGCTGCATGGCGTGGCCAAAAAAAGAAAAAAATCCTGAAGTCTATTTTGTCTGAAAAGTATTGCTACTCTAGCTTAGTTTTGATTTCCATTTGCATGGAATATCTTTTTCCATCCCCTCACTTTCAGTCTGTTATGTGTCTCTAAATCTGAAGTGAGTCTCTCATAGGCAATATATATGCAGGTCTTTTTTTTTTTTTTTTTTATCAATTCAGCCACTCTGTGTCTTTTGATTGGAGCATTCAGTCTATTTATTTACATTTAAGGTAATTATTGATATGTATGTTTTTATTGCCATTTTGCTAATTGTTTGGGGGTTGTGTTTGTAGGTCTTCTTTTCCTTTCTTCTTTTGTTCCCTTGTGATTTGATGACTGTCTTTAGTGTATTGTATTCCTTTTTCTGTTTGTATGTGTATCTATTATAGGTTTTTATGTTTTTTTGTTTTAGTATTTTTACTGAAATATAGTTGATTTGCAGTGTTGTGTTAATTTCTGCTGTACAGCAAAGTGACTCGGTTTTACACATATATACATTATTTTTACTATTCTTTTCCATTATAGTTTGTCATAGGATATTGAATATAGTTGTCTGTGCTATACAGCAAGACCTTGTTTATCTATTCTATATATAGAAAAGCTTACGTCTGCTAACCCCAGCCTCCCACTCCATCCCTCCCCCAACTACCTCCCCCTTGGCAACCACCAGTCTGTTCTCTATGTATGTGATTCTGTTTCATAGATAGGTTCATTTGTGTCATATTTTAGATTTCATATATAAGTGATATCATTATGGTATTTGTCTTTGTCTGACTGCACTTAGTATGATAATCTCTAGTTGCATCCACGTTGCTGCAAATGGCATTATTTCATTCTTTTTCGTAGCTGAGTAGTAGTCCGTTGTATACGTGTACCACATCTTCTTTATCCATTTATCTGTTGATGAACATTTAGGTTGTTTCCATGTCTTGGCTGTTGTGAATAATGCTGCTACGAACATAGGGGTGCATATATCTTTTTGAATTATAGTTTTGTCTGGATATATGCCCAGGAGTGGAATTGCTGGATCATATGGTAATTCTATTTTTAGTTTTCTGAGAAACCTCCCTACTGTTTTCCACAATGGCTGCAGCAACTTACATTCCCACCACCAGTGTTAGGAGGATTCCCTTTTCTCCACATCCTCTCCAGCGTTTGTTACTTGTAGACTTTAATGATGGCCATTCTGACCAGTTTGAGGTGGTACCTCATTGTAGTTTTGATTTGCATTTCTCTAATAATTAGCAATATAGAGCACCTTTTCATGTGCCTATTGGTTATCTGAATGTCTTCTTTGGAGAAATGTCTATTTAGGTCTTCTGCCCATTTTTCGATTGGATTGTTTTTTTGTTGTTGAGTTGTATGAGCTGTGTGTGTATTTTGGAAATTAAGCCCTTGTTGGTTACATAGTTTGCAGATATTTACTCCTGTAGGTTGTCTTTTTTTTTTTTTTATGGTTTTCTTTGCTGTGCAAAAGCTTGTAAGTTTGATAAGGTCCCATTTGTTTATTTTTGGTTTTATTTCTATTGCTTTAGGAGACTGACTTAAGGAAACATGGGTACAATTTATGTCAGAGAATGTTTTGCCTATGATCTCCTCTAGGAGTTTTATGGTGTCATGTCTTATGTTTAAGTCTTTAAGCCATTTTGAGTTTATTTTTGTGTATGGTGAGTTTATTTTTGTGTATGGTGACAGTCTTTTCACCACTTGCTGAAGAGACTGTTTTTTTCCATTGTATATTCTTGCCTCCTTTGTCAAAGATTAATTGACCATAAATGTGTGGGTTTATTTCTGGGCTCTCTGCTCTGTTCCATTGATGCATATGTCTGTTTTTGTGCCAATACCACGCTGTTTTGATTACTGTAGGTCTGTAGTATTTTCTGAAGTCTGAGAGGGTTATGCCTCTGAGATTTTTGGTTTGTGGTTACCATGAGGTTTTCATGTAGCAGTCTATATATATACGTAATTGTTTTAAGTTGCTAACCTCTTAACTTCAAATGCATTTGAAATACCGTACATTTGTACCCTCCTCCCCTCACGATTACTGATTTTTTTATATAAAGTTATTTTTATTTATATTATCTATTTTGTTTTGGCTGCATTGGGTCTTCATTGCTGCGCACAGGCTTTCTCTAGTTGCAGTGAGCAGGGGCTACTCTTCGTTGCGGTGCGTGGGCTTCTCATTGCAGTGGCTTCTCGTTGCAGAGCATGGGCTCTAGGCATGCAGGCTCAGTAGTTGTGGCTCGCGGGCTGTAGTGCGCTGGCTCAGTAGTTGTGGCACATGGGCTTAGTTGTTCCGTGACATGTGGGATCTTCCTGGACCAGGGCTCGAACCCATGTCCCATGCATTGGCAGGCAGATTCTTAACCACTGCACCACTAGGAAAGTCCCTGATTACTGTTTTTGATATCATACTTTACATCTAATTATTTTGTGTATCCCTTAACTGCTTATTGTAGGTTTAGGTGGCCTTACTACTACTGTCTTTTAACCTTCCTACTAGCTTGGTGCGTGAATGATTTCCTACCTTTACTGTACGTTTGCCTTTACTGATGTGTTTTTTCCTTTCATAATTTTCATATTTTTAGTTGTGGCCTTTTCTTGTTCACTTAGAGGTTTCTTTAACATTTGTTATAAAGCTTGTTTGGTGGTGCTGAACTCTTTTAGCTTTTGCTTGTCTGTAAAGCTTTGTTTCTGCATCCAGTCTGAACAAGAGCCTCGCTAGGTAGAGTCTTGGCTGTAGGTTTTTCTTGTTCACTGTAAATATATCGTGCCACTCCCTTCTGGCCTGTAGGCGTTCGGCTGAAAAGTCAGCTGATAGCCTTATGGGAGTTCCGGAGTTCCCTTGTGTGTTGTTGTTTTTCCCTTGCTGCTTTTAATAATCCCTCTTTAATTTTTGCTGTTTTAATTACAATGTGTCTTGGTGTGTTCCTCCTTGGGTTAATCCTGTGTTGGACTCTCTGTGCTTTCTGGACTTGTATGACTGTTTCCTTTTCCAGGTTAGGGAAGTTTTTAGCTATTATGTATTCAGATATGTTCTCAACCCCTTTCTGTCTCTTCTCCTTCTGGGACCCCTGTAATGCGAATATTAACATGCCTGATGTTGTCCCAGAGGTCTCTTAAACTGTCCTCATTTCTTTTCATTGTTTTTTCTCTCAGCATCAGTGGTTTCCACTACTCTTGTCTTCCAGCTCGTTGACCTGTTTCTCGTATCATTTAGTCTACTGTTGATTCCTTCTAGTATATTTTTCATTTGTTATTCTTCATCTCTGGTCGTTCTTTATATTTTCTGTTAAAAGCTTCTCATTTCTTGCACTGTGCGTCCATTCTTCTCCTGAGTTTTTTGATCATCGTTACAGTCACTACCCTGAACTCCTTCTCGGGTAGATTGCCGATCTCCACCTCACCTAGCTCTTCTTCTGGGCTTTTGTCTTGTTCCTTCATCTGGAACATGAGCCTCTGTCGCCTCATTTTGCCTAAGCTGCAGTTTGTATTTTTATGTATCTGGTAGGTTGCTTACAGTTTCCCGACCTTGGGGAAGTGGCCTTTCGTAGGAGATGTCCCATGCATCCCAGCAGTGCACACCCCTCGTCACCCAAGCTGTGTGCTCTAGGGTTTCCCCTGTGAAGGCTGCGTGGGTCTTTCTGTTGCGGCGGGCTGCATGGGCAGGCCCGCGTGGCCCTCGCCCAGCTGGTTGCCAGGCTCTGCCTCATGTGGAGGCTGCTGGCTGCCGCTTGGCAGGGCCCGGTCACAAGGTGGCCAACTGCAGAGCCCCAGGGGGCCCCAGGGCTAGTGCTGGCTCACTGGTGGGTGAAGTCAGGGTCCAGGAGACTCCAGGGCAGTTGCTTGCCCACTGGGGGGGTCCTGGGGTCAGTGCCAGACTGCTGGCAGGCAGAGCTGGGTCCCCTAAGCCTGGTTGCAGGACCCAGAGGTCCCAGAGCTGGTGTAAGATCACTGGGCTGGGGGTGGTCAGGTTGTTCCTAACACAGTTGGGTGCGGGGTGTCCTGAAGCGTGCGCTGGCCTCCTAGTGGCCAGGGCCCCGGGCCCAACTTGTCCCAGGGCAAGGTCTGGCGTGCCGTGGGCAGGCTGAGGGATTGGAGTTCTCTTGTGTCTGGCGTGTGCCCCCTGGTGGGGGTGGCAGGGCCTGGGGCTGGTGCCCGCTCACTGGGGGCTGGAGCTGAGTCCTGGGCCGTCTGGTGGGCAGGGTTGTGTCCTCAGGCGGTCTCCAGGCAGCCTGTCTGCTGCTGGGTGGGGCTGTGTCCCAAGCCCTGTTCGGCCGAGGGGTCCCAGCACCGGTGCCTGCAGGCTGCTGGGTGGGGCCCAGTCTTGGCGCCAGAGGAGCTAGAGGGAGGATCCCACAGCGGTACCTGCCAGCCCCAGCATACACTCGCAGGAGGCCCAGGAACGGCTGCCGCCAGCGTCTGTGTCCCCAGGGCGAGCCGTAGCTGCTTCCCGCCTCTCCAGGAGACTTTGGAAGACCAGCAGGTAGGTCTGGCCCAAGGTCCCAGGAAATTACAGCTTTGGCCCCGGGTCCGGAGCATGGGAGACTTTGTGTGTGCCCTTTAAGAGGGAAGTCTTTCTTCCCCCCAGTCCTGTGGAACTCCTGAAATTAAGCCCCACTGGCCTTCAAAGCCAAATGCTCTGGGGGCGCATTTTCCCAGGGTAGGACCCCTGAGCGGGGCGGCCTGATGTGGGGCTCAGAACTCTCCCTCCTGTGGGAGAACCTCTGCCATGTTAGTTTTTCTCGTTTGTGGGTCACCCACCTGGGGATGTAGGCCCGACTGTACAGCAAGTCCACCCCTCTTAACTGTGTCACTGTGGTTCCTTCTTCGTGTCTTTGGTTGTAGATCTTTTTGGTAGGTTGGGTCTCTTTCACTGTGCTATTTATTGGTGTGCTCGTGAGAGGAGGTGAGCTCAGGGGCTTTCTACTCTGCCACCTTGGGTGATCTCCAGCTCGTCTGGCCGAGGGAACTTTCTGCACTGACGGACGCGGGCCAGCCACATACAGCAGCCCACTGACCTTGTCTGACTGTTGACCACCAAAGCCAGCGTCAGTGCAGCCAAGAAACTTTTCATTTCTTTCTTTTCATTCAAACTGGCTCGTGTTTAAACAGCCACATGTGGCTCCTCCCTCCAGGATCTGCATCCTGACACCAAGCCCACCCCAGCCCCCGAAATGAACCACTCCAGACAACGGTACTTTTCCAATTATAGCTTTTTTTCTTTTCTTTTTTTTATGAAAAAGATCACACAGAATTTGCCAACAAACAAAATTCCAAAAGAAACTTAAAAAAAAAAAGGAAAACAATAATTCCCCCAAAAAACAAAACCGAAGTCTGGCTTTTCCTTCCCTTAAGATTGTCTGGACGAGGCCTCCGGTCCCCCGGAAGGCGCGGGGGCTGTAAGTGCTTTCGTGGGCTGAGCAGGGCTGCAAGCTTGCCGGCTCCCTCTCCCCTCCCTCAGCCTCTGCTCTCCCTAAGTCCTTCTCCATCCTGGGGGCGAGTACAGTACACCTGGGCCGGGGGGGGGGGGGGGCGTGTGGGGTGAGGTTGGGACAGGGGGCCCGTGAAGCTGGGTGCTAGACACGCTCATCTAACAGGAAATAAAAAATAATATTCTGCACGTCAGAATGTGTTCGCTTTTTTTTTATAATTTCATAGCTATTTTTTTCACAGTTTTAAAAAGTTTATATTTATATATATTTATATATATTTATCTTTATATATATAATTAAAAAGTTGACTCCATTTGAAGGCGTATGATACAGGGGAGAGTCTCTTGGTACAATAAAACTGTACAGGTTAAGAACTGCCGCCTCCCTCCGGGTATGGCCGGGACGAGGATTTCAGCACCATGGGGGTTGTCTGTAGTGTGAGGGTCTGGACCAGTGGGGTGGGCCCTCCCGGGGCCTCGGGGCACGCAGCCCCCTCCCCCTGGTGCCTGGCCGGTGCTCCTGGGCACCCCCCCCCCACACACACACACCTGGCTCTGTTCCCCAAGTCCAGGCCGTCCTGAGAGGGTGGAGGCCGGGCCCCGGGCAGGCACCCCAGAACAGGCCCGGCCTGGTCGCTGAGGCTGGGGGGGCATGGGAGCGCCCCCATCCCACGGTGGGAGGCTCGGGGCGGGCTCCGTGCCGAGGGGGCCAGGCACTGGGAGGACCCCCCCCCAAGCAGCGGGAACCCCCCCCCCCCAAGCGAGCATCAGGTGGGTTGCTCGGAAACCCCCTCCCACCGAATCCCCAGTTGGCACCGGGACCTGGCCGAGCGCTTACAAGGTGCCGGGACCCGTGAGGGGCCGGCAGAGCCCTACCCTGATCGCGAGGAGCCCTCTCGGGGGGGCACCGAGGAGTCAGGAAGGGGGTCTGGACGTGTGCACATGTGCGCACACGCGTGCATGCATACGGGCACACACACGTACACTTACGCGCCAGGCTGTCCGTGGGCACACTTGCATGCACGCAACCAACGCACGAGGCCGCCGAGCCGTGGCAGTGATGGGGAGGGCCCCGCCGGGCCGGGCGCTCAGCAGAGCACAGGCACGCCGTCGGTAGAGAAGATCATGCCCGTGGTGGGCTCGTAGGTGCCCGCCAGGTAGTACAGGCCCTCGCTGTCCTGGTACTTCTTGGTCTTGAGCATCTGCTCGTACTGCTCCAGGCCCACCACCAGGCACTTGTGCGACACCGTCTGCACGTCGTTCTCGTCCACGTGGGAGGACTGGTACAGGGCGCGCTGCGGGCACACGGGCGGGCGTCAGGGGGAAGACCCCTCCCAGACCCGAAGGACCAGGGAGAGATCCCCAGAGAGAACTCGAGAAACACAGTGGGGCTGAGGACGAGGATGGACAGAGACCAAGGGAGACACCCAGAGACTAGGAGATCAAGAAACAGACACAGAGACCTGCAGAGTAAGAAACCAAGGGTGACAGACGCAGAGGCAGCGGCTGGGAGAGACCAGGAAACAGCAGCTCAGGGTCAGAGAGACTGGGCGGGGAGGCCGAGGGAGCCCGGCCCCTCCCGAGGCCGCGTGGGGAGGGTCATCGGAGGCCCCACCGGCGCCGCGCGCTCTCCTACCTCCATGAAGTCCTTCCTCTGGCTGGAGGCTCGCAGGGCTGCGGGGAGGCTGCGGCCGGGCTTCTGGTCCCAGTGCTGTGAGCGCAGACCGGGGGCTGCGGTGAGCCCGGGCCCCGCCTTGCCTGACCCCCGACCCGACCCCAGGGGAGGGACCGCCCCGGCCACGCCCCCCAGCACGGCCCGACGCCGAGGCCCCGGCCCACCTGGCCCTCGTGGAGGCGCTTGCCCGGGCTGGTCTCCTCGGGGTGGTAGAACCACTTGACGCGGACCACCATGTTGCTGCCCCACGACTCCCACATGCTCTGGATGCGGCCGATGTAGGGCAGGTTGGGGCGGCCAGCCGACAGGAAGACGGCGCAGTCTCCAATGCGGATCATCTCCTTGCCGCGCACGATGGCCTTGTAGAAGAGCTTGCGGGCCTTGCCCTTCATGCCGCGGCGCTGTGGGCGGGCGAGTCGGGTCAGGGCACGCGCCCCGCCCCCACCCCCGCCCTGACCCCGGGGTTCCACAGCAGCGGCGCCAGGGGAGAAGCCCCCTGCTTGCTCTGATCGGGGAGCCCTCGCTCATCCCCTTGGCCGACCGGGTTTCCAAGAGAGACTCCACGTGAACTAAGGACCCTGCAGCTGGGAGCGACTTCCAACTCCCCGTTGCTGAGCCGTGTCGGCCAGCGGTGCCGGCGGGGCCCCAGGGATGCCCCCACACGCGAGCGTTTGTGCGGCAGACGCCACAGCCACTGCTGGGGCCCAGCGGGATCCCTGCTTCTCCCACTGGGTCCTGACACCAGCCCTCGAGGCACAGCGGCCCCTGTTGGCCCCCAATTTCCAGACAGGGACCGGGAGGTCCCAGGAGGGGACACGGCTGCGTCTCCGGACAGAGCACATCGCTCCCTCCCACGCTGCCCCGCACGTCGGAGCTACAACGAAGCAGGTTCACTCAACACCTGCCGGGGTCACAGAGCCTCTTGCTCACGGCACAGCCTCAGTCTACACCACCCTGAGCAGCGCGGGGGCTCAGTACCAGTCAGCCCCGCAAGCGTCCGAGCAGAGGTGAGGGAGTGGGGCGTGGGCAGCGTCAACCCCCAGGCACGGCCGATTGCCCCGCCCCACCCCCCCACCCCCCGCCCATTTCCCCAGGAAAGCCACTAACAGATGAGAGCCCAGCCCGGCGGGATCCAGCACTGGGCCCACGTCTGCCAGACCCACAGTGTGGCTGGATTTTTTTTTTAATTCACTCAACAAACATTTCCTGAAGCCGCCTCAGTGCCCCCGCCTGGGCTGGCACTGGGACACACAGATGGGCAGGCTCCAAGGAAGGAAGAGACCAGCCACCAGAATCCAAAACCCAGCGCCAGGCAGCTCTGGGACCTGTCGCTGTCCCCAGGCAAACACGGAGAAGCCAGGCCTATGCAAAGCTCTGCTCTGCCCTCCAGTGGAGCCAGCGCGCCTTCTCCTCGACTAACCTGTAAAACTCGTTTCCCTTCTCGGACTGGCCACTAGGCGGCGCCAAAGCGTTTTTTGTCTTTCTTTTTTTGTCTAAACAAGAAAAACGCACAGGCTAATTCCCTACCTTATCCAGCTGTCCCTTTTCTACTTTTAATTCACCGGATCCCTGGTGAGACTTTTTTTTTGGCCGCATCGCAGCAAGTGGGATCTTAGTTCCCCAACCAGGGATCAAACCCGTGCCCCCTGCAGTGGAAGCATGGAGTCCTAACCACTGGACTGCCAGGGAATTCTGTGACAGACTTTTTAATGTCCAGGTTTCTTACGGGTTCTGTAAACTGCTCAAATTATTTTCAGCTCAAAGCATGGTACTAACTGATTCAAGGTGACAGGGACGGCTAAGATCTCTAAACCAACGCAGCTGACAGCAGGTATGTTTCTAGGCATCCACGGCCACTCTCCTCACAGATCCCCCTTGGGCCCCTGGGGCCAGCACAGGACTTGGTCTGGCCAATCCAAACATCCCACCCTTCTGCTGGCCATTGTGACTGGCTCAAGGGTGCACCCGGGACCTAAGCCAAAGACGCGCCAGCAACTTTAGCTTGAACCCTAAAAAAGACACCTCCTTCCTACTGTCACTTCTGAGCTGGCAGGTCAGCTGAAAGCTGCTGGGGCTGCCTGTTGCCAGCAGGAGAGGGGCTGCCGGAGAAGGAGACCAGTACAGAGGAAGGGAGGAGAAACTCAAGCCTGGAGCACGAGCCCGAGAGTGGGTCTGAAGACAGCCCTCAGGCCCCCGGATCCAGCTGTACCTGAAGCCGGACACCCTAGACTCTGGCCCTGGGCTCTGACCCTACAGCAGCAAACGCCCCGAGCAACGCTGACGCTGGCACGTGGGAGATGCTAAGATAAGGAACTGGCCAATCGCCGTGGGGGCAGGACAGTGAGGACACCCCTGTCCTCGGCTCAGAAGCCATCACTCCTTGATACGGCCCTGGATACAGTGCCTGCCGGGACCAGAGCTCCAGAGGGGCTGGCCTGGAATGTCTGAGTGCGGCTCGTCAGGGAAGATTCTACAAGAAGCTGCACATTCAAGTTTGCTGTCTCAAGTGGTGGCCCTGCTAAGAGAGGCCCTTTCAGCCTGGAGCCAGCAATCGGGGGGGTGGGGGACGCACGTAAAGTCCGACAACTCACACCTTGCAGGGTCGGAGCAGCAGATCATCTGCCCCAGATTCAAGGCGGTGCCGCAAAGGCAGGGAAACCAGAAGGAGAGCAGGAGCTGCGGGGGTCGGGGGGGACCCTCCCCGACTTCCCACTCTGCAGCCCTTGCCTGACCAAGGGGGGAGTTCCCCACCCTATTCTAAGGAGGCTTTGAGGGTGCAGCCTGTGGCAGGTGGAGTTGTCCACCCACCAACCCCCCGGGGATCCAACTGACCCTGGGTGGCACAGTGGGGAGCCCTAAAAGGCTGCTGCTAAGACAGAAACCCCCAAGCTAGTCTTGATTCAGAACATCCTACAACTTCTCCGGCCTTGCTAACGCAGCCAGGGAGCTGATACAGTGCAAACATGCCAGAAGCTTCTTAAGCGGTACACTGCCAGAGGCCCCGCAAGCTCATCGCTGCCAGCCCCCAGCCCCTAAAACCTGCCTGGCGGCACCGGCATTAAAAAGGTCCAGACCCAGCCAGGTGCCTCCTCCGGGCCTGGCTCTGGCGTGGCCTCGGAGGACCGTGGACCAGGGCGGCAGACGCTGTGGGGAAACCAGACGGGCTGCACCCGTAGACAAGGAGCCTGGCTCTTCCTGCCCAGGGGCATGGGATGGACTGGTGGCCTCCAGGCTGTCCCCCTTCTGCACACAGAAGCTTCTCGTGTGTGCGTGTATATGCAGGTGCACACGTGTACATGCATGCATCCGTGTGTGTACACGTGCGTGTCTGCGTGTGCCCAAGGCATGGGGGGCATGGAGGACTCCTGCAGAACACACACCCACCTACTACAGGGGTGGCCACACGACTCAGACCCGGTCAACCAGAACGTTCTGCCTTGTGGGCCACACTGATTAGCTCAGGGGCAGGCAGTGACCCAGCCCGGCCAAGAGAGGGAAAGAAAGTACCTTCTGCTGTGACTGCTAATTAGCCAACCAGAAGCCTTGAGCCATTCGTTTTCAGCGGAAAATGAAGCAAAAGCAAAGAAACTCAGGCTGTGTGGCCGCGCGGTTCTGAGACCCTGCGGCATGGCAGCTGAAGGCCTGCGCGGTAAGTGGGTCCCGCAGAGGGTGGGTCTGGGTCCCGGGGACCAGAGGCAGTGCTGCTGTGTGAGGGGCAGGACTCTGGGGGAGTCAGACGGACTCCACACCCGTCACCCCGACTCTCCGCCGTGGGGCTGCTGGGAGGCCAGAGAAAGACACGTGGGGACGACCCCGCCCCCAGCTACCTGCGTGGGCTTGCCGAACCACTTCCAGAGCTGCCGGGCGGGCAGGAAGGCGGCGATCTTGGGCCGGTTCTCCACCGACGGCAGGCGCTGCCGCTTGGCCAGCTCCTTGGTGGTGGGGAGGTGGACGCCCTCCCTCTTCTTGGGCCGGCTCTTGGCCCCGGCCTGGGCCTTGGGCTGCACAGGCTGCGGGGGCTGCGGCGGGGGGGCCTGGGGCGCGGGCGCCGGCGCCTTCTTGCCTGCAGAGTGGGCCGAGGAGCGGGCCTTGGCTGCTTGCTTGGGCGCCTTGCTGGCGAGGGCCGGCGGGGCGGAGGGCCCGGCTGCCGGGACAGGGGCGGCCTCGTCGTCTGAGCTGCAGGAAGAGTCGTCCGTGGTGGAAGAGGACGAGGACGAAGAGGACGACGACGAGGAGGACGACGAAGACGAGGAGGAGGACGACGAGGACGAGGAGGACGACGAGGACGAGGAGGACGACGATGAGGACGAGGAGGACGAAGAGGACGACGAGGAGGACGAGGACGAGGACGACGAGGAGGCCCTCGAGCTGGAGGCGCTGCAGTTCCGGCCGCCGCCGCCCTGGCCGTCCTCCTCTCCCTCCGTCTCAGAACTGCTGCTGCTGCTGCCGCTGTCGCTGCTGCTGCCGCCGCTGCTGCTGCCGCCGCTCTCTGACTCCTCGGCCCCGTCCTGCTCGGCCTGGCCCTTGTCCGGGCTCTTGGGGCTCCCCGAGTCCTCGAACGTGAGCGTGGCCCCAGGCTCCTGGGCCAGGTCGCCGTCCCCCGCCTTGGGCCGGGCCGCCTTGGGCTCGCTGCCGCCGGCCCCCGGAGGGTAGCTGCCCAGGCCCAGCAGGCCCTTGGGCTCCTGCCAGCCCCCCGCGCCAGCGTCCTCCCGCAAAAGCAGGGCCTCTTTGGCCTTCTTGCTTTTGGGCGACGTCACGCCCTCACGGTCCAGCTTGACGAGCAGCTCGGCCTCTTCCCCGGGCCTCCGGGCGCCCTTGGGGGCCGACTCCTCAGCAACCCGGGCCTTCTTGGGCTTGGGGCGCGTGGCGGGCATGGTGATGGGCATGGCGACGAGGGCGGTGGGGGCCAGGGCCGCGGCGGGGGCCGGCAGCTCCCCAAAGGGCTCGGGTGCCGGGCAGCTGGTGAAGGCGGACGGCGCTGGGCTGGGCTGTCGGGGAGCTGGGCGAGCCTTGGGGGCCTTGGCCCGCTTGTCCACAGATTCTGGGGGACTCTTCTTGGAACCTGGGGTGCTGATGGGCTCCAGGGCCAACGGGGTACTGGGGACCTCATCCGTCGAGCCCCCCTCCTCCAGGACGGCAGCTCTGTCTAGAAGAGAGAAGGAAACAGCCCAGTGAGGCCAGGACTTCGTGACCAGCGAGCCCGTCCCCATCCCGGCTCTGCCGGGTCCTGAGCGGGGCTGGGGCGGCAGCCTCTCGGGGCCTCGGGACGAGCGGCTCCCGCGCCTTAGTTGTCCACACGTGGTGGCCCCAGAGTGGGCCTCGGGAGCCTGGGCTCTTAACCCAAAGCACTTTGCTCTGGAGGGAACACAGCTGGCTGGATCTCAGCTCTGCCTCTGACAGGTCAACGCGCCTCCCTGAGCCTCAGTTTCCTAATCTGTCACAGGGTCCAAATAGCCCTGCAGCGCCAAGTTCCCGCACAGGTGGGGAGCGGTGTCTGTGCAGAGACCCTGTGTGAGCAGCAGGCCCCAGGTCCCGGCGGCCCGGGCACGGCCAACGTACCGCTCTTGGCTTTGGTGCTGGGCTTCCGCCCGCGCCCCCGGGCCTTGGCGCCGGGCTCCTCGGACCCTGGCGCGGCCCCGTCTTTGCTCTCCCCGGTGTCTTTGCTGGTCTTCCGGCTGCGGCGCTTGGCGCTAGGCACCAGGAGGGCGGGGGATGGCTCAGCACCTGTGGGGCGGGACAGACAGTGGCTCAGGCCCGGGTCTCCACTCTCCTGGCCACAGGAGTGTCATCTGTCATGGGGAGGAGGCGGGGGAGGAACCAGACGACACTGCGTGGCCTGCCCACCTGGGCTGCGCCGTCGGGTGGGAGGCCCATCTGCAGGGACGCAGCTTGGGTGTCTGCACATGCGTGCGACGGGGGCTCCTCGAATAAATGACCAGGGTGGGGCTGACCCTGTGGTTTTAATGATCCATTTGGAGGGTTCACGAAAACACTGGACCCCTGGAAGTCAGGCAGTCCTGGGTCCGAGTCCCGGCTCTGCCTCTGACCAGTCGAGGGACCCTGGATAAGTCATTTCACCTCTTAAACCCGAGGTTCGTACTGGCCAAAGGGGATGGTATTTCCAGACACACAGGACTGGACAAGAATTGAACGCTATCACGGACACAGCGTGGAACTGTCCGTGACAGTTACCGATCCCTCCCTGGCCTGGACTGCCCGGCCTGGGGCTGGTCTCACGAGTCTCGGGGTGCAGATCTGGGGAGGCCTGGGATTCCCCCCTCCCGAGACCATTCTGGGAGCCCCCACCCACACTTCCTGCCATTTCCACCCGCTGTGGGTGCAGCAAATGGTCCAAACAGCAGACAGAGCCCAGAGCCAGCCTGCAACGGGTGGGCCCCCGCCGGGCGGCAGGACCACCACTCACACTGGATCTTGTAGTCGGGGGGCAGGAGGCGGATGTGCGAGAGGGGGATCCTGCCGGTGTCTCCGTCATCGAACTCCACGGTGATCAGGTCCCCGTCGTCCTCAAGGCCCAGCAAGCCTGTGGGAGGAGGGGTGGAGTCAGGGGGCCGAAGGGGAGCAGAGACGAGCCGGGAAGCAGCCCCAGGAGCAGGATGCAGGAGGGCGGGTGCGCAGCGGGCAGGACGTGGGCTTCAGAGCCAGGCGGTCCCGGGAGCACCGGCTCCCAGTCCAGCCGAGCGCGCGGCCGTGTCCACTCGTCCCGAGACCCTCCGCAGATCAACGAAGGATGGGGCTGGGGTCACCCCAGCCCCATTCCCAAGTGCTGGACACTGAGCCCTGAGGCTGGAACCGTGGGCTATCGATGAGTGAAGAACCGCAGGTGCTGGTACTGGTGTCCCTAAACAAAACATCCCCCCCCAGCCTTCAGGAGGCCCCGCCCACACACAGCGTCCAGTCTGCTTGCTGAGGATCACCAGTGACGAAGGAACAGCCTCCAACAAAGGACAGCACAGAACAGAGAGGCACAGACACACAGCCCACAGGGAGAGGAAGGGAAAGGCAGAAGGAAAGGGAGCTGAAGGAACCTCAAATGGAAACAATATGTCCCTGGAAAAAAAGGAATCCATGAGAACAAAAAGAGATCTAATTTAAAAAAAAAAAAAAAGAATATTTAGACAGTAAGAAAGAACTCTTAGGAATACTATAAACGACAGCAGAAATATCCAAAATTCAATAGACTAGAAGGGCCAGAGAGCAGAGGTGAGGAAATCTTCCGGAGAGTGGAACAAAAAGATTTAAAAAATGGACAAGAATGAGAAGAAAGATCCTAGTCTTGAGGGCCACCAGATGAGTGTGAGTTCCAGGAAAAAGAGGGTAAATGAGGGAAGGAAACTCTGCAAGAAGTAATATGAGAAAAATATCTAGGAACAAAGGAAATCTGCTTCCGAATCAAAGCCCCCTTCCCCCAAATACCCAGCAACACACACCCACACCCACACCCAGAGAGAGAGAGAGAGAGAGAGAGAGAGAGAGAGAGACAGAGAGACAGAGAGGGGGAGGGGGGGGAGAGAGACAGAGAGAGAGAGAGAGAGAGGGAGAGAGGGAGAGAGGGAGAGAGGGGGGGAGGGAGAGAGAGAGAGAGAGAGAGAGAGAGGGAGAGAGGGAGAGGAGAGAGAGGTGGGGAGAGAGAGAAAGACAGAGGGGGAGGGGGGAGAGAGAGACAGAGAGAGAGGGAGAAAGAAAGAGGGGGGGGGAGAGAGAGAGAGAGAGACACAGAGAGAGAGAGAGAGAGAGAAGGGGGAGGGGGGAGGGGGAGAGACCACATGAAATTCCCGATCTAGGAATAATGGGAAGATTCTGAGTTTCCAGAGAGAGAAAAGTGGGTCTCCTATGAAGATTTGGGCCTCTGACATCAGAATCTGGATGGAACGGTGACTTCGAAAAGGTGAAGGAAGATTATTTCCAATGTAGAATATATACCCAGCTCAACTATCTCTAAAGAACAGGATAGGGGGCTTCCCTGGGCGCAGTGGTTGAGAGTCCACCTGCCGATGCAGGGGACGCGGGTTCGTCCCCGGTCTGGGAAGATCCCACATGCCGCGGAGCGGCTGGGCCCATGAGCCATGGCCGCTGAGCCTGCACGTCGAGCCTGTGCTCCACAGCGGAGGAAACCACAGCAGTGAGAGGCCCGCGTACCGCAAAAAAAAAAAAAAAGAACAGGATAGGATAAGGAGACCTTGGGCACACGTGTACTTGAGGAATTTACCTCCCATGGACCCTTTTTCTCCGAAAGCTACGGAAAGGTCCTCTGCCACAAGGAGGGAAAGGGACAAGGAAGAGAAAGACACGGGATGCAGCACAGGAGAGAGAGAAATGGAGTTCTCAGAATGATGGTAAGGGGAAATCCCAAGAGTGACACCCGTGAGGCAGGCCTAGCAAGCCATCAGCCCCCAAGGCTCAGAGGCCAGAGAGCCCCGGGAGAGCTGAACAGAGATGAACTTTTCCCCTTGTGAGAGAACTTCCTGCCCAGCATCCCCGTTCCCATCTCCTGGGCACGTACGGATGACGTTAGGCGGCCAGGAGGTGGACTATCTTTGGCCTCTGGTTTTGGCTTCGGGCTGTAACACACGCAGATCCCCGGCTCCCCGATGTGGTGGTTCTGCAATAGCTAAGTGTGCACTGTCTGACTACCTGCCAGCTTTGTCGGTCTGGCATCCACACACCCACATCTTCTGGGCTACCTGTTATTTTGTCTGCCCAGCTTCCAATCTCTTATTCTGCTAACAACGTCAACGTTCCTGGGGAAGCAGCCTTCCCTTCTCAGTCCACAGGCAAAAATCAGGAAGCTGCCTCAGTCGTCAGCAAGGACGAGCCCAAGACCTGTGACCCACGTGAAATCTATGTGACCCAAGCCAGCTCAGTGGGACTCCATCCTAGGACCCAGATGGGAAAAGTGGGAGATTCTCTGATAACAGGATTTGTTCAGAAGGTGAGAGGGAGCCCCCAGGAGCGGGGTGTGATGACAGCACAGCTGAGAGTATGGCTGACGGACACTGGGAGCCTGAGCCCCGATGACGCCGGGGCACAGTGACGGGTCCAACCGCGCCTAAAGCCCTGTAAGTCTTCACTCAGACGAGCCGATAAAACTCTGTGCTTAAGGCTACCTGACTTGGGTTTCAGGAACCAAATGGACCCACGCCAACACAGCGGGAAACAGGGGTGCCAGGGAGGGTCTCGGGGGAGGGGCTCACCTCGGACCACGGTGCCCGGGTAGAGGCAGCGGTACTGCTGGCTCCAGTAGGCTGCGATCCTGGTCCCTTGCGGCAAGAAGCGAGTGGAGGCCGGCCTCACGTCAATGATCTGGGAAGGCGAAGGGCTGAGCGCGGGCGGTGGGCAGGAGCAGCCCCGCGCCCGCCTCCCCAGCCCCGTCTCCCTCCCTCACCGCCTCCTGCAGCAGCTGCTCCAGACAGTAGATGTGGGGCCGGTTCCCGCGCTCGCCCTCCACCACCACACGGTATCTGCGAGGCCAGGGCGGCGAGGCGTGAGGTCCCCAGGGGAACCGCCACGCCCCAGACTCCCAGCACCCCCCGCGCCAGCTCTACCTCCCGCACCACGGGGACGTGCCGTTGGAGCCTGAGGGTCTGCTGACCTGCGGCATAAACTCGGGGCCGGTCTAGCCCCTCTGCGCCCCCGTTTCCTCGTCTGCACAACCAGGGTTCACAGATCCAGGAGAGCCCAGCGCGCCCTCTCCTGCTCCTTCCCGCTGAGCCCCACCTGGGGGCCCGCCCATGCCCCCCAGTCCTATGCAGGGAAGCCACAGCTCAAAGAGGCGAAGCGACGCGCCCACAGAGGCCCAGCAAGGCTCTGGGTGCAGGACTGGGCGAGGCTCTTAGGCTCTGAGCGGAGCTGCCCCGCCTGGCGCCCGCCCGCACTCACATGTCCGGCGAGTGCACTGTCTGCACGTGCCCCGCGTACAGCAGCTTGTCATCCATGGGGATCAGCACACGCAGGCCATCCTTCAGCTCATCCTTGTCGATGATGCAGGAGCGAGGGGCTGCGGGAGTGGGCTCGGGTGAGGCGGGGTTGGAGCGGGGTTGGGGGTGGGGGGTCAGCCTTGAGACCCTCCGTCCCGTCCCCTGTGCCCTGCCCCCCAGGCCCACCTGTCGCCCCGTCACCCCTCTCAGAGCAGAAGGCCCAGGGTGCCTGCAGGCACACGTGCATCTGTGCGCGCAGCTATGTGCCAGCAGATGGGCCTCGTGCAGGGCGCTGCATGCGTGCCAGTGTGCACAGCCCCTCCCCTCCCAGCGCGTCTGCAAAGATCCCAGGCAGGGAGGAACCGGGGTGATACCCCGCAGGTGCTGCCCCACCCTCATCTGAAGACCACCCCTCTCTGAGCCCCAGCATGAGGCGATGCGTCATCAGAGCCCGTCACGCCCCTCAGCCACAGCCCTGGGACCCCTCCACCAGCTCCTCCTCCACCTTGGATGCTATCTGTTCTGGTGGACACAATCCCTCACAGCTGGGCTGTCAGCGCTGCCCACCCGGACCAGGCCTCCGCCCGAGGCTGCCACGCCCCATCACCGCCCCGGGCCACGTCCCCTCCTGGGACCCCCACCCCAGACTCTCCTCAGTTCTCCCCCTCCAGGCCCGACCACGCTGGTTCAGCCTCCTGGGCCTGCTCTTCTTCTCTATAGGACCTTGAACCTGGGCCCTCCCTGCCATTACCCCACACAGAGAAACCCAGATGGCTCGCTGGGGTGGACGGAATGACAGGCCCACTTCTTGGTCCCCGCCTGCACCCACACCCCTGCCACGGCTTCACCACGGGTGGAGTGGACTTCCCACCTCTTGACCTTGGGCGTGACCACGTAACCTGTTTTGGCCAATGGACGTGGGTAGAAGTGCTTGAATCTGAACCGAGCGAGGTCTCGGGAGGCCTCACTGGTTCCCGCTCTCCCTCTCGAGCCTCTGGCAGCACGGCCATGAGAAGAACACACCCTGACCAGCCCAGCGGTCCAGGTGGGGCAGAGCTGTCCCTGAATCAGTGGACCCCTAGCCATCCCGTTATCATGGGAGCAAGCCCAGCTAAGGTCACCCTGCTGTCCTGCTGACAACTTATTGCCACCCTCCATTGAGTCTGAGCACTTGGTTGTTACACAGCAATAGCTGACAGATACACTCCCAAGCAGGTGACAAAGCTCCTCAGGGCTGGCCCTGCTCCCCCTCTCAATCCATCCCCACCCCCACCTAATTCATGTCCTCAACCTCAAGCTCCAGACCCCCGGGTCCAAGTGCCTACTGGATGTCACCTCCCTGGGATGTCCTCCGAGCATCCCAGCCTCCAGCCAGCAAAGCCCAGTTGCTCCCCTCTGAGACCCGTCTCGATGACAGCTTCTCCCCACCACCTGCCAATACCCATCCACACCCCTTCTCTTCCCCTCATCTGCTCACACAGCCCATGTACTCTCCCTCCTAACGCACTCAAACCCCCCCATCTCCCTCCCAGCTGCCCATTCCCTCCCCCTCCCGATGCTAGCTCAGGCCCTAGTAACTGCCCCAGGAGAACCTCCTGCACCTCCAGGCCCAAGCCAACGCAGCATCGTGGGCACTCACCGGGAGTTAGTGGCCTCTCCACAGCCCCGCCTCGGGGCAGGTGCTCATCCTCAGAGAAGCTCGAGTCCTGGTTGGGCTCAAAGTCCTCCTCGGCAGCCATGCTCTCCATCAGCTTGCTCACGGCTCCCCCCTTCCCCCGGTTCTGGGGACAGAGCAAGAAAGACCAGCGGCTTAGGACACGGCATCCCAGTCCTGCCCGGCTAGGACCCTCCCTGGAATCCCGGGGTCACAGCCAGGCCTCGGTGGAGTCTGCCACATGGGGGACTGGGGTCCCAGCTGGGCTCACCCCCCAGGCCAGAGGGAGGATGAAATGGGCTGAGGCAGCGCCTCCAGCCACACGAGGGATCTGGGGGCATGGGGGTGGGGCACACCCAGGGACGCCTCCGTCTGTCAACCAAGCAACGCAATTCACCCAAGCCTGGGGCCCCATGGGAAACCTCACCTCCTTCTTCACCTCCTTCCCTTTGGCTTTGGCCTTGTTCCTCTTGGCAGCGGCCGGAGAGCTGGTGTGAGGGGCCCGGGCCTCGGGGGGCAGGGCAGGAACACGGGGAGGGGGCAGCGAGGCTCCCGATGCGGCCTCCTTCCCCTTCTTCTTCTGGGGATGAAGCGACAGGGTGGCCGTCAGCAGGCAGAGAGGGCCCAGGCCCCGCCGCTCACTGTCCAGAGAGGACAAAACACCCTCCCTCTCCTGGCAAGTATTTCTGGTTTCAATCTCGTTTTATTGCTACTGTATATTACTTGTTGTAAAAAAAAAAAAAAAAAAAAAAAGACACCACCGAAGTGTATATACGTGAGTTCCTCTCCAACGATCCCACCAACCACAGAGGTAACTAGAGGGACTAATAACAGCATGGTGTGTCCTTCCAGAGCTTTCCGCAAGCACACATAACCGTGTAAACATGTGGGCTATGCAGACACATCTGTGTATACACAGTACTTTCTTTTTTAAACACAGATGGGAATTTACCAAAAATTCTGCTTTGCAACGTTTTCCCCCTAGTACGTCTGGCAGACACAGAGGTGGTGGCGTCACGTTTTATTCTAACAGCTGCCCAAGGTGCCTTGATGGGGGGACCCGAGATTCATCCGACCACCCACCTCTGTTTATTCCTCTGCTGGATGGTGCCAAGAAAAACGACACTACCAATTAGTTCTACAGGTATATTCCTGGAAGGAGCACTTAGAACCGTACACCCACTGCCCGACTGCTTCCGGAGGCCTGCGTTACTTTCCTCTTGCCCCAGAAGTGTGGGGTGCCACATCCCCACCAACTCAAAGCCCCCAGGGTGGCTCAGGGACGCCCCCCGCGCTGGGGGAGCGGAAACTGGGCCAGCGTACGGGGACTGTGCACGGCTCCACTTATCAGAGCAAAAGAGTGGAAACAACCTAGATATCCAGCAACCTGGTGCGTCCGTAGATACAGTTACAAGCTTTTATCACAGCGGCTGAGGGTCCTGTTCTGAGGAAGAGGTGACAGCACAGGAAATGGAAGCGATGATACTCTGTATAAGAAGCAGGTTCAGGCTACAAAGGTGACGGGCGGTGGGGGCAGGGGTCACTTCATGCCTTTTTAAAAGCGACATGCCTAACGACCAACGACCAAGTCATGGGGCCAGGGGAGATGGAAAATTAAGACACCGAAAAAAGGAAGACTGGGCGAATGTTACCAAGACAACAGCAGAAGTCACAGCTTCCACATCAGACGGGTGAAATCCAAACCCAAGAGCATTAAAAGGAAAAAAAGTGGGAAATGTTAGCGCAATAAGAGGTATTCATTTTAATCTCTATTTGGGGGGAGAAATACGTATTTTTTATATATACACACACACATTATGTTTTCTTGTTTCTGGTGCATGTTTTGATCCTGTGCACATTTCTGAAATCAGACTGCATCTTGGGGGTTGAAGGACTGTTTGTCATGTGGTTATGTCTCCTCTTGCCCTGACTTCTGTTATTAAATAGACAGCTTGTCTTATGGGGCACATCTTTGCAGCTGTACATAGTAGGGCAAGAGACACTGACAGCCAAAAAAAAAAAAGTTATCTCCGTATGGAATTTAATTTTCTTCCTTTTCCTTATCATGCAAATTACTGTTACAATCAGATAAAACTGATAACCTTTTCTTTCCCACTGACCAGAAAGCCCATTTCTGGGAAGATTTTTTTTTCTTTTTTTAATAAAAAAACTCCAAAACTGACAAGTTCTGTACACAGAACAGAGATGTTCATTGCTGTGGTAATTACAATGGCAAAAGACCATCATTAACCAAATCACCAATGGCTAGCATGGTTGATGGCGGGAGATGTTGAAAACCACAGGACAGCAAGATGGTGGAATGTTATCCAGCCATTTGGAGACAGTGATTTAAAAGAAAGTAAAATAAACGGTCATGCCACATGGGAATGCACAAGATCTAACGCCAAGTGTGAAAAACAGGATACAGAGGCTTCCCTGGTGGTGCAGTGGTTGAGAGTCTGCCTGCCGATGCAGGGCACACGGGTTCGTGCCCCGGTTCGAGAAGATCCCACATGCCGCGGAGCGGCTGGGCCCGTGAGCCATGGCCGCTGAGCCTGCGCGTCCGGAGCCTGTGCTCCGCAACGTACGGCAAAAACAAAACAACAACAGCAAAAGCAGGATACAAAAGTGTCTCTCACAAAACTATGAACACTGGTTGTTCCTGGAGTGATTTCCTTGGTGTGTGACTTCTCCTTTGGCTGACCATGAATCGGTTCCGTCCCAGTGTCTGACTGTGTCATCAGAAGGCTGAGATCAGGTGCGCGAGCCCCTGGTCCCTCTCTCCCCAACAGAAGGTGCCCTCCTGGGAAAGGCCCAGAGAGGCCGGTTTGCCCTGTGGTTAAGGCCCCGGCTCTGGCGCTAGACCCCAGTGTTGAAAGCTCAGCTCTGATAATCATTAGCTGCTGGGCTAACTGGGCAGGTTCCAGGACTACCTGTAACGTGCAGTTAATATGAGTAAGCAACCTACCTCATGCGGCTTTGTAAGTAGTCATCTGTGACGTCAAAAGAAATACATATTTGGTCCCTGCCCCTGTTCCTGACACAGAGCTCCTAAAACCCTTTGGATTTCCTGGGTCATAGGAGCGAGCGCCTTTTGTTCTGATAAGGTGACTCTTGGTGAGTCCCTACATGGCTTCAGGATGGGGCCTGGTCACCAGAAAGACCAGCTACAACCAAAAGCTTGAAACTTTCAGCCCCACCCACATCCTCCAGGGAGGGGAGAGGGGCTGGAGGTTGAGTTACTAATCGATCATGCCTCTGCGATGAAGCCTCCATAAAAACCCCTCAACGACGGTGTTCAGAGAGCGCAAGGTTGGTGACCACGCCGAGGAGGGCGGTGTGCCCGGAGAGGGCATGGGAGCTCTGCACCCGTTCCCACCCACCTTGCTCTGTGCCTCTCCTCCATCTGGCTGTTCCTGAGTTGCATCCTTTACAGTAAACCGTAACAGTAAGTAAAGTGTTTTCCGGAGTTCTGTCATTCTGGTGAATTATCGACCGGAGGAGAGGGGTCATGAAAATCCTTGATCTATAGCTGGTTGGTCAAAAAGCACAGGTGACAACCTAGGACTTGCGACTGGCATCTGGAGTGGGGATGGGGTGGGGGCAGTCCTGTGGGACTGAGCCCTTCACTGTGGGGTCTGCACCAACCCCAGGGAGTTAGTGTCAGATGTGCTGTGAGCAGAGGCAACGCGTTTCCCTTTACCAACACATTAAGTACACAAACTGGTTAGAACACGCCTGGCCCCTACCATGGGTCAACCCTGTACAATCATCATCATTATGTATTATTGGAGCGCCTTCTCTCCAAGGATCAGAAAAACCTGAGATGGCTTCAGCCGTGAGAAAACAAGAACAAGAGATCCCTGTGGATGACACTGAAATGCAGCCCCTTCCTCACTACCACCCATTATCAGGAAATTGATGCGGAGTCTGGTCCCTTTTTGTGGCTTTGTCTAGAATGACACTGCTATTTGAGGGTTTGCCTTCCATCAGGGACATGGAGTAGAGAGGCCTGAGTCAGAGACCACTGTCGCGAGCTGGCCATTAGGTCTGAATGCGACCACCTAAAGAGCGAACTACTGGCCGTGAGCTTCCTAGCAGCCAGTGCAAGAAGGGTAACAGGTCTAAAAAAAAAGAAGGGTAACAGGTCTAATCATCACTGAGTTCTTGAAAAGCAGATGTTCTCAACCTGCGGTGTCTGTGGAGAGAATTCAGGGACCTCTGAACCTTGGATGGGGAAAAAGAAATCCCATCTCTATTTTCCCTAACCTCTCAAGAAATGAGGTTTTCCTTTGGGTGTGAGAGCTAAGACTTTGTCACCAACAGCAATCACTGTCATGTAGCGCATGACAGTTACGGCAGAGACCTTGAAATATCATCTGAGCTCATCAGTTCACACGACAACACCTGCTAGCCCGGCTGCAGGTGTCCTTATCAAAGACGTTCATCAAGGGGCACCCAGAGGAGTGCCCATCACAGAGGTCGTCGGTAGGTGGGTGACTGCGTTTCAGGGTCACCACCGCCCTTTGGGGTCTCTGTGCCTCGCCCAGGTCTGAGAACTCTACTCCGAGACAGGAGGTCCAAGGGCCCCCGCCCCACGCCGCGCCCTACCTTCCTGGGGTCCTTCCTGTCCTTCGCGCGGCCGGCGTCCTTGCGTGGGCTGGGCGGGCCAGCCTTGCCGCAGCGGCCGGGCTTGGTGGCAGCAGGCGCAACGCTGCTGGGCGCGGGCACGGCCGACGCGTCATGCAAGAAGATGCGCTCGCTGCGCCGCCGCGTCCACAGGTCGTCGTCGCTGGCCTCGGGCCCCGCCTCCAGGCCAGGCTCCTTGGGGCCCCGCGGCTTGCGGGCCTTGCGCCCCTTCTCGGCCGCCAGCTTGGCCTTGTCGGGGCTGCCGGGGCCCCGGGTGCCGGGCGCAGCCAGGGCAGGACCTGGCTCCCCCAGCCCCTTCTTGGGCCGCAGCAGCCCAGCAGGCGACCGCTTCCGCACCTTGACCTCGCTCTCCGAGTCGGTGTACTCGAACTCCGTGCCTGCACGTGGGTGAGGGAGGGGCTGTGGACAGGGGCTCCCGGGCCCCCACTTCCCACCCACCCACCCAGCCGCTCTGGCCACCAGAAGAAAGGCCACAGCCCAGCCCTCCTACAGGGGATGGCGTCACCGTGGGAGGCTTCAACCCGTCTCGGGGAAGGAACCTGAGGCCCAGAGGAGGAGGGCTTCCAGCCGCATGCTTGTGAGCGGCAGACCCTGCTGGCCCCTCCCGTCCCAAACCCCGCCGGCTGCCCAGACTCTGCTCCGGACCCCTCACCCCAAGAGCATCGTCTGGGCATGTGAAGATTCCTGCCTGGGCACGTGTGAGCTTCCCCGCCCCTCCTGTGCCTCCACAGGAGTCCCGGAAGCCAGGGCAGGTGAGCCGGGGAGGGCCCACACCTGTAGGGGCAGCAGCTCTAAGGGAGGAAGGTGGGAAAGCCTGCACAAAATCCCCGAGCCCAGAGGGCCCTCCGCTCTGCTTGCTGGTGCCACTTCTCAGAACTGGGAGGTCCTTGGCACACACTCCCCTTTCTAGAGGACAGGCTTCCCCAGAACCCACACAGCCCTGGGGCCCAGCCCCTCCCCTCACCCCCGAAGCCGCCCCTTCCCACAGCCGGAGGGCCCACATCCCTCTGCTGCAGAGCAGCCCTGAGCCTAGGGCCCAGCTCCTGGGCTCCTTGAATGCACAACCTCTCACCAGGATCCGCTGTCCTCTGTCCTTTTAAACCCCCAGGTCTTCGCTCCTGCTGGCCCTCTGCCCAGAGCACCATCTCTCCCCTGACCTCTACCTGGACAGCTGCAGCCTCCTTTCTGAGAAGACCCACTCTGCGTCCTGGGGAGTCCTCTGGCCATCCCTCCATCACCACAGGCACACAGCACACTGCAGAGGTCCCGTCTGTGTTTGTCTATCTCGTCCTGCTCTGCCCCCAGCAATAGATCCCCGAGTTCTCCTGGAGCCCACAACACTGGACAGCTCAGAGCCTGGCCCAGAGCTGGTGGCCAGGGAAAGAATCTAAACGGGGAGTTAATGGTGCTTCTCCCCATGCGGAGAATGAGGAGGGCCTGCCTCCTCCAGGCAGACCCCGGAGATGAGATGTCCGTGACAGCCCTGGGCTGACCACCCCAGCAAAGGACTTGCCCTGGGTCCCAGACCAATGAGCTGGTAAGCCAGGGCTGGACCCCAGGCCTGCACCCCAGGCCTGCGGAGCCTTGAGCAGCCAGCAGCCTGGCCAC
The DNA here is from genome assembly GCF_949987515.2 of Delphinus delphis. Taxonomy (NCBI): domain Eukaryota; kingdom Metazoa; phylum Chordata; class Mammalia; order Artiodactyla; family Delphinidae; genus Delphinus; species Delphinus delphis. The sequence continues at coordinate 84,249,875 of NC_082697.1, read as the reverse complement.
AAAGGCTCCTGAGGGACGCCCAGCCCCATCACCCCAACAGGTGCAGCCGCAGTATCAAGGGTGGGGCTGGGAGGAGGGCGCACTTGCAAAGCTTAATGATCCTGTTAATTAACCTTTTGTTAACAGAGCTGCCGGGGGAGGCAGCTGGGGGCTTTCGTGGCTAATCAGGGTGCAGGCCACAAAACACCACTGGCTTTGCCAGTCCTGCTTTTGGGTATGACAGAATGAGACCCCACCTGATGACAGCCCCCTGCAGAAAACCTAGATGCACACAGAATACTGCAGGTACCTGCAGAGGGAGCCAGTACAGGACAGTGCACAGAGCAGTGACCAGGAGTGGACACTCGCTTGAAAGAGGGGAGGGTGGAGCCTCAAGGGTAAGATCGCGTCAGAAGATAAATATTTATGAGACCCACTGGGCAGCACGAATGGTGCCTGGCACAGAGGAAGCGGGCTCTGTCAGGGTCCTGTGGTGGCGACAAGCATGAGGCCCGGAGAGAGGGAAGGATCTGCCGTGGCCTCGCTGCGGGACAGGACGGAGCAGGGAGTAGAACCTGCGTTCTTGACTCCCAACCAGCGTCCTGTGCAAATGCCTCCTCCCCAAAACAACAGGCAGTAAAAGAGGAACAAAGGAACAAAAAAACAGACCAAAAAAAATAGACAAAAAATAATGAAGACAAGAGTAAAGACACAGATGCAAAGTCAAGGGATAAAAAAAGACATACGATGTGAACAGAGACCAAGGAAGAGCTGTGGTGGCGATACAGACATCCCTCACTTTATTGCACTCTGCGGATATGCATCTTTTTACAAATTCAAGATTTGTGGCAACTCTGCATTGGGCAAGTCTATCAGCGCCATTTTTCCAACAGTGTTTACTCCATATCTCTGTGTCACATTTTGGTAATTCTCACAATATTTCTAACTTTTCCATTATTACTATTATATTATATTATTATATTTGTTATATCTGTCATCAGTTACCTTTGGTGTCACTACTCAACGAAGACTCAACGAAGGCTCAGATGATGGTTACCAATTTTTAGCAATAAAGTATTTTTTAATTAAGGCATGTACCTTTTTTTAAAAACATAATGCTACTGCACCCTTAAGACTATAGTATAGCGTAAACGTAACTTTGATACGTACTGGGAAACTAAAACATTTGTGTGACTCGCTTTATTGTGGCTTTATTGTGTTGGTCTAAACCCACAATTATCTCTGAGGTATGTCTGTACTTTTATCCGACAATACAGATTTTAAGATAAAAATCTAGAGACAAAGAAGGACTTTTTTTTTTTTTTTGGCGTACACGGGCCTCTCACTGTTGTGGCCCCTCCCGTCACGGAGCACAGGCTCCGGACGGCGCAGGCTCAGCGGCCACGGCTCACGGGCCCAGCCGCTCCGCGGCATGCGGGACCTTCCCAGACCGGGGCATGACCCTGCGTCGGCAGGCGGACCCCCAACCACTGCGCCACCAGGGAAGCCCAAGAAGGACATTTTAAAATGATGAAATAGTCAATCCATCAGAAGGACATAAACAAATGTGAACATAATCCAGAAACATATAAAAAAGATTATACACCATGACCAAGTGGGATATATTCCAGGAATGCAAGGTTGGTTTGACATTCTTTAAAAAAAAAAAATCTTTAAATCATTCTTTTAAAAAAAAATGTAATACACCATATTAATAGGATAAAGGATAAAAACCACATGAACACAACAACAGACACAGAAAAAGTAACTGACAAAATCTAACACCCTTTCATGATAAAATCACTCAACAAATGAGAAATAGAAGGAAACTTCCTCAACCTGACGAAGGACATCTATGAAAAAACCCACCACTAACATCATACTTAATGGTAAAAGAATGAGTGCTTTCTCCCTAAGATCTAGAGGGCAGGAAAAAAAACCAAACAAGACAAAGATACCTATTCTCACCACTTCTATTCAATATTGCATGGGAGATTCTAGCCAGAGCAATTAGGCAAGACAAATAAAAGGAATACACACTGGAAAGGAAGACAAAACTATCTCTATCTGTAGGTGACATGATCTTGTATATCAGCGGTCCCCAACCTTTTTGGCACCAGGGACTGGTTTCATGGAAGACAATTCTTCCACGGATTGGAGGGGGGATGATTCAGCCGGTAATGCGAGCCATGGGGAGAGATGGGGAGTGGCAGATGAAGCTTGCTCACTCACTCGCCCGCCGCTCACCTCCTGCTGTGCGGCCCAGTTCATAATAGGTTGCAGACCAGTACCGGTCCACGGCCTGAGGGTTGGGGACCCCTGTTGTATACAGAAAATCCTAAGGAATCTACTAAAAAGCTTTTAGAATAAATGAGGTTAGCAAAGTTGCAAGACACAAGATTAATTTACAAAAATCAATTATATTCCTATACATTAGCAACGAATACTCCAAAAATGAAAAGAATTCCATTTGAATAGCATCAAAAATAATAATTACTTAGAAATAAATTTAACAAGAGAAATGCAAGGCTCATACAATGAAAACTACAAAACATTGCTGAAAGAAATTAAAGACCCAAATAAATGGAAAGACATTACACGTTCACGGACTGAAAAACTTACATCGTTGAGGAGTCAATACTCCCTAGTATTATCTACTAATTCAATACAATTCTTATCAGAATCCCAGATGGCTTTTTTGCAGAAATGGATAAACTGATCCTAAAATCCATATGGAAATGCAAGGGACTCTGAAGCACCAATCTTGAAAAAGAACAACAAAGATGGAGGACTCATACTTCCCAGTTTCAAAGCTTCCTACAAAAACTCCCACAGTAATCAAGATAATGTGGTACTGACATAAGGACACACAGATCAATGGAATAGAACTGAATATCCAGAAATAATCCTTCATATTTATTTTCAACTGTTCAACTGCTTTTTGACAGGGGCGCCAGGAGCATTTGATGAGGAAAGAACAGACTTTTCAACACATGATACTGAGGCAAATGGATCTCCACATGCAAAAAACCCCTACATCACTCGCACACAAAAATAACTCAGAATGGATCACAGACCTAAATGTAACTCTCAACCTATAAAACTCTTAGGAGAAAACAGGACTAAATTTTTGTGACCCTGAATCAGGCAATACTTTCTGACATAACACCAGAAGTACAAGTGACATCAGAAGAAATAGATAAATTGGATTTCATCAAAATTAAAATTTTTTGTTTTAAACAACACTATCAAGAAAGTGAAACAGGGACTTCCCTGGTGGCACAGTGGTTAAGAATCCACCTGCCAATGCAGGGGACACGGGTTTGATCCCTGGGCCAGGAAGATCCCACATGCCACGGAGCAACTAAGCCCGTGCACCACAACTACTGAAGCCCACGCGCCCGAGAGCCTGTGCGCGGCAACGACTGAGCACACATGCTGCAACTACTGAAGCCCGCACGCTGTAGGGCCTGTGTGCCGCAAGTACTGAGCCTGCATGCCGCAACTACTGAAGCCCGCACGCCTAGAGCCCGAGCTCCGCAGCAAGAAGCCACCGCAATGAGAAGCCCATGCACCGCAACAAAGAGTTACCCCCGCTCACCGCGAATAGAGAAAGCCCGAGTGCAGCAATGAAGACCCAACACAGCCAAAAATAAATTTTAAATTTTAAAAATAAATAAATAAATAGAAGAAATGGGAAGTGGTTGTAAATTATACCCAAAGAAAAAGGAAGGAAGGAAGGAAATAACAAAGAGCTGAAATCAATAACTTCTAGCCACACTGATCAAGAAATAAAGAAGAGAAACAGATTATCTGTAACAGCAATGAAAAAGGCAACATCACCACAGACCCTTAGGACACTGAAAGCATTAAAAGGGGAAATCGTGAACTCTCTGCCAATACGTTTGACAATTTAGATGAAACGGATGTTTGGGGCAAGTGCAGAGGCCTGAGGGCTCTGGGATGCCTGGTGCAAACAGGGGTGGGGTGGAGGCTGTGGACAGGATGATGCTGTCTGAGCAGCCAGTCTGAGGGTGGAGGGTCACATAGGTGCTATCTGTCCAGAGGGCAATGCAGCCAGTCAGAGGCCCTACACAGAGAAGTGGCCTGGTCAAGTGTGAGCTCTGAGGAAAAGCCCTGCAGCTGCTTCTGTGCAAAGAACACCCAAGAGGGGTAGGCCTGGATGGAGCCAGGCCCGAAGCCCCCAGGGGACAACTGCAGAACATGGGGCTAAGAGAGAGAGAAGGGAGAGGAGGGAGGCAGGGCAGGGCCTGGAGCCTGCTGTGGACTCCGGGGAGACAGTGACATCACCCCAGAGATGGGGTCTCGGGAGGTGGTGCAGGCCTCTGGGAATGGGCTTTGGTCCTGAAGCCTGTGGAGTGCGTGAAGCCAGGGCAGCTGGGGGAGGCCTGGGGGGCAGTAGGGTAGCACCCAGGGCCCATTTTCCTGGCCCCGGCCCCTGCCAGGAGGGCCTCACGTATACCGCTAAGGCTCAGAAAAGGGCAAGGAGGCCGGAGCAGCCCGGCCAAGGAGCTGCCCCTACTGAGGCCAGGCGAGCTCACAGCCTGAACACATGTAGGACCACCTCAGTCGCAAACACCATCCCCAGGTGAAGGTGGGCTGGGTCCATGTTGGGAGAGTTGGCCCCGTGAGAAAGGGAGGGGGCCCAGGAGAGGGTCCCAAGACGTCTGTCTATCCCAAGAAGGCAAGGATATGGTTGGAGATGCAGAAAGAGCAAGTGGGGCCGGGACCAGGCTGAGCCTCCTGCCCGAGTGGTAGTGCCGGCTGCCTCTGTCTGCCCATCCAGGCAGTGGGAAGGTAGGCCTGGCTCACAGCGACCCAACACCTGCCCCCCCCCCCCACACACACACGCACACTGATGACCTCCTCCAGGCTGTGACCCCAGGCCCCATGAGTCCTGCCCTGTCTGGGCCAGTGCATCTCACTGAATGAAACCCCTCTACTGCCCCAAGTGTAAAGAGCTTCCCCTTCTTCCAAAAGGCTGCATGGCCTGTTCCTTCCACCTGCACCTTGATTTCTTCTACGTACGCTTAGCCACCTCCCACTTCTCTGTCGTGCCTCAACCAGAGCGTCGCCAACCTGGAGCGGCCTCCCTGACCCCCCAGGCTGGATCAGGGGCCTCCCGTGGGCTCCCACAGCCCCGCGGGCCGCAGACCGAGGCCTCTGCTTCCTTGAGCTGCCTGATGTCGGGCACCTGAGGTGGAGGGTCAGGTGCTGTTCGTTGGCAGCATCAACAGTGAAGGTCACTGCACGGTTCTGGAGACTCCTCACAGGGAGTGGCAGGCCACAGCCGCCACACCCAGTGCCCTCTGCTAAGGACACGGCTGGCCCAGGAGGCAGGGCTCCCAGCTTATCTGAGCCTCGGATGCCTCATCTGTAGCATGGGGCAGCGACACCCGACTCCCTGCAGCCCACCTGCTGGTACTTACCCATCAGGCTCTGCCGCTCCTCCTTCTTGCGGGCCTTCTGCTTGGCCTCCAGCTGCACCACTGACAGGGACGGGCCCACGGTGGGGCTGGGGAGGGCGCTGGCTGCAAAGCGGGCCAGCAGGCCCAGCCCGCTCTCCTCCAGGCCTGGCGACAGCGCCCGCTCCCGGGCCCCCAGCCTACAGCCTCCGGCGGCCTCGACCTCCTCCTCGTCCAGCCCGTCCTCCTCGTCTTCGTCCTCGTCCTCGGAGCTCTCATCTGGCGTGCAGAAAACAGGGAGCGAGTCAGAGCCCTGGCCCGAGCCTGCACCTCCCCCCACTGCCCCATCTCAGCTGGAGCGCCAGCGAGGGGCCCTGGCTCCAGCCCAGCTCCTCACTCCTCGCCAGCCCACAAGTCCCCCCAGTGGCCCAGTGCCCCCCATCAAAGCGAGCCCAAGACCTGGGCATCCTGGACAGCCCAGAGGTGGGCAGCGGCTTTGGGAATCGAGAGTGTTTCTGCAAGGGGAGCACCAACATGCACCTGTGCTGCAGGGAGGGGGACGGACACACGGACAAGGACTGGAGACAGCGCTCTCCACGGTCTCACGCGCACGCACGCGCACACACACGCCCCGACGCACAACGTGAAGGCTGGGAAAGGGGGCAGGAGGGGAGAGGAGGAAAGAGGGGAAGGCGGGGCAGAGAGGGGAGGGCGGGGCAGAGAGGGGAGGGCGGGCCCTGGGGGCTCGGGCTGAGGCTCGGACACAGGCGCCTGGGGGCAGCTTCACCAGTGGGAGGCCTGGCGGCTGGCAGCAGGAGAAGGTGGAGTTTGGTCTCTTCTTGGGGGGTGGGGGGCTCCCATGGTGGAAACCCTGAGCAGGCTCTGGGGTCCAAAGTTGACTCCCAGCAACACGCCCGCACTGGGAAGCCTGGGGCAAATCCCCGGCCCTCTCTGAGCCGCTAGTTTCTTATCTGTGAAAATCTCATCTCATCGCAACCCAGGGAGCCACAAGCGGGCTACACGACCCCCGGGAGCAGGAAGGGGGCAGAGGGCGGGTCCACTCAGCTCCAGCAGGCCGAGGCTCGGCACCGTCAGGGGCTCAGGCAGCAGAGCAGGATTTGAACCCGGGGCGGGCTGGCTCATCACCCACAGTCTAGTGGAAAGACACTAAGGAAGCCCCAGCCTGTCTCCCCGGTTGAAGAGAGACAAGCTTCTCCCCAGAAACTGGCCCTACGGCCCGAGGACCTGCAGCCCTGAGCCCAGCTTGGGCCATCGGGACAAAGGAGGGGCAAGCTGTGGGCCCGGCAGCCACAGCAGGGAAGATGACACTCCCTGCATGTGAACTAAGCCCTCACCAAAAAGAGAGACCTTCTGGAGGTACAGGCTTGCTTCCTGCCTTTCCAGGGACACAGCCCAGCTAACCCCACAAGGGCGGCGGGTGGGGGGGGCGCCCAGTACCTCTGTCAAGGAGCCGCCGAGGGACACCTGCCAGGGGGGGCCTGTCTGCCCAGGGCGCTGGGAGTGTGAAGGTGGCTCTGGGGCCGCTGGCCCAGGGCTGGGCCAGGCCGGGCTGGAAACAACTCTCCAACAAGAGGCTGGAGGAAAATGAGCCGTCGTCTCTCCGTGTCGTCTGGGGGCAGGGAGTCTGGGCCCAGAGGTGGACAGGCCCTGGACGGTGGCCAACTCCACATTCTCCTGCCTACGCCCCAAGACGCCTGGCTGCTGGAGTGCAGCTAGCGGCCGAGAGCGGCGGCCCCAGCAGTGCCCGTGAGGACAGGGTTCGGTCTGCCCATTCATCCGAGGGAGCCCTCAGTGAGGGAAGCAGACAAGAGCCCAAGGAATGCCCGAAGGGAGTCGAGAGAGGAAGGAGGCAGAGAGAGAGAAGGTCTGTTAAGAGGAGTGAGAAGACGGAGACCCGGCTCCCAGAGCGATGGATGCAGCGGGATGGAGGCCAGCGGGGCGGGCAGGTGGCAGGCAGGCAGTGCACACTTGCGATCCATTCACATTGCGGACGTCACATGGCTCTGTCTCCGCCCAGTGGGCCACAGCGGCAAAGCAGGCTAAGTGTAGGCAGACTGCAGGCAGCGCCCGGGTCCCCCACCTCAGGCAGGCCCCCCGGGGGCTGGCCGAGCTGAGCAGGGGGTGGGCGGGGGGCTGGCTGGGGCGGGGCACGGGGTTGGACACGGGGCCAGCTTTCCCTTCTAGAGGTGGCCTTCCCGGGGCTGCTCAGGTGTGGAGCCTCCAGAACTCTCTCCTGCCCAGCATTCTCTGCCGGCGGGGTTGGGCTGGCTCTGAGTTTCTGGAGGTCTGGAATGTCCACATCGGACCCCAGAAAGCCAGCAGCGGCCCCCAACCCAACCCAGCACCCTGAGATGGAAGAACGGTTGGAAAGCAGACGGCCGAAAAAAGGTGTGCTTTCCACGAAATGCTGATGAGGGTAATCGGGGTCTCCTGAGGCCCTCCCCGCCCCCTGCTCCCGAGAGCCTGACAGCCCACCAGGGCCGCCTCCGACGGCGGCTGGTCTGCTCAGGCCAGGGTCCGAGGGGTAGGGGCAGCGGAGGGGGTCTCAGGACCAGGAAAGCCTTTCTGGACGTGTCCACACCTGAGGCGACAGAGTTTGCCAAGGGCAGGGGGAGAAAAAGTCCCAACAAAGAAACCCACGGAAATGCAGAAAAACTTTTTTTCATAGAAAAAACTCTTGGCTCGGTACGTGGGGTTGGCTGTTGTCACTCAGTTTGGTTTTCCAAAACCCGATCCGTAAATGCCAAAGCGATCCGCTGCTGCCATAGCCGGTGGGGGCAAACCCCGAGGGGGGGGGAGCAGAGGGGACACAAAGAAAAGGGTTTCGCCTACCTACGGAGCAACGAGCCAGGCTCGGACCCAAGCTCAGTGACCCGCTGCGCCGTCTGCCCTACTCCCAGCCTTCGCTTTGCGTCCAGAGTGCAGCGTGAGAGCAAATGCAAGAGACCAAAACAGACATTCAAAGCATCATGGGTAGGGGTCAAGGGTGAAGGTATGGTCAAGCTGCTGGGGGAGAAAGCAGACACACTAGAAAAGCCAAGCCAATTAGGTGTTTTAGTACCAGATGTCAGTAAGGCCCTATTACCCAAATATCCCTTTCAAGACCTGACCAGCGGTCTGGGTGCAGCGGGGACCCCCTCCCCTCGCCCCCTGCACTCCCCCTTATCTGGGCTCTGTCCACTGCTGTGTCTGGCCCTGGTTTGCTGGACCCTGGATCCCTCTGCCCATTCTGGGCAAAGGGCCCCTCACTACAAGATCTGCGGGGCTGCCTGCTTCTCTATGGGGTCTGGGCTGGAGCACGAGAGCTCCAAAACTTGGAAGCTGGAACTCTGGCTTTGATAGGGGGGAGGAGGCATAGGGGGCCAGCCCAGAAGACGGGGAGAGGGGAATGGCGAACTAGCCAGACTGGTCCACAGAGGCCCAGGTTGGGGGAGGCCTTGGAAGACGAGGCTGGCTGGAGAGCTAGTGGCCCGGGTTGTACGTGCTCAGGCACGGCAGCAGCACCGGAGAACGCGAGCCCCGGGAGCACCCGGCCCCCGCCCACGTCGTCTCCAGGTCACCCAAAATGTATCCCAGCCAGAGCGTCAGGGTCTAGGCTCTGACCCCCAGGTGCTGCTACCCAGGCTCTGGGATCCCTAAAGGGGGGTCCACCCTGAAGCAAATCCAAAAGCAGGGCGAGAAGCACTTAAGGATCGGCTGGCTGCTTCGCCCCCCCGCCCGCCCCAGGACATTTGTGACTGGAGGTCCTGGAAGACTGAGACATTTCTAACCCCAGAAGTTGAATTCTGACGTTAGGGAAATCAGAGCCAGGGCGCTCACAGAGGCCCCTGAGGCCAACCCCCTCTTTGTAAGTGAGTTTGAGAGCAGATGAGCCCGGGACTGAGCCTGGGACTCGCAGTGAGCTTTGCCCCCCAACACGGCAATGAAGCCTTTTGAATTTCACAACAAAACTCAGGGACGGCAAGCGGTCTTGACCCTGCACTGCCTACATTGCCCTTCGAAACAGAAACATGCGTTAGAAAATGAGTGTTTGCAAATATTTTTTAACCACTGTTGCGTAAGAATAGAGCTTTAAGAAAACAAAAGACAAACAAGCAGCTTAAAAAAAAAAAAGATGAAGCTGGAGGTGAAAGCAGTTGACTTTAAACCTGAAAAATGAAAGGCATGCCAACAGCTACCAGGGATATTTGAATAATAGAGAGAGCGCAGACTGCATTATTCCGTCTACCCCTTCTGGGGCAGGGGTGGGGAAGGGGGTGAGGGGGGCAGGAGGAACAAAATGAGGGAAGCGGCAACCTAATGGTCTAGTCAGGACACAGCAAGAGAGACAAGGCACACGGGTTTAGTTAAAAATGAACTCGATATGTTTAATAAAGCTCGATATTACCAAAATCGCGGTACAAACATCAAGTCACACGCCCACACGACAGAATTCCATTTACAAAATGTCCCCGGGGAGGGAGGCCTCCACGGGCCCCTCCGGGAGGACCCACCCAGGCCTTCGGTCCAGGGGGCAGGGGAGGCGAGGGGAGGGGACAAGAGAGGAAGACTAAAAACAGTCCATATGAAAGCTCAGAAAGAGCCAGCCAATGGTCTTATCACGATGATACAGGTACAAATAAAAACAAAAACAAAGACTCGGGCTGATACAGCAGGCTACGCTGCCAAGAACCAGATGGCCGCCCCGGCCGGCCATCCCGGCGGCGCCGCGGCCGCCCTCCCCGCCTCGCTCGCGCTCGCTCTCGCACTCACTCTCTCGCTAGGAAACACGGGAGGTATTGTGTGTTTGGAGCTAGTAACCTTGGTCAAACGAGTCCTCCGAGGAATCGCTGAAGGAGGAACGGGCCTCGACCTCTTGAAGCAGCAAACAAAACGGCTGCTTCCTGCCGGCGGCCGGCTTGGGCTTCAGAGTCCGGGCGGCTGCCAGGCCCCTCTCGGTCAGCTTGGGGCCGCCGGCCGGCTTGCTGCTCTTCGCCACCATGCCGCAAAGGATGGAAGATGTCAGTCTGGAGCTGGAGGGGCCTTGGGCAGCCCACTCATCCTTCAGGAATTCCTCCTCTTCCTCTGAGTCCGTATCTGCAGTCAAAGTAGTTTTTAATAGAGATAAGTCACAGGGCGCCGGGGGGAGGGAGGGGGCTGGTGTCTTTCTTCCATTATTCTCAGCGCTTTTGAGAACAATCTCCTACTCGCCAGACAGAGAGGTCCAGATGCCTACGGGCCGGCCGTGGAACCAGCTGAGTTCCGCCACCTGGAGCTCTCCTCCCGACCTGGGCCTCGCCTCTCACCCGCGAGGCCTCTGAGCTGCAGGCGTCTTCCGTGGGTTCGGACCCAGGCTCCTTCTAGGTCGGCTGCGGCCAGCATCCCCCACCACCCGGCCACTCTCAGGAAGGTCTCTGCCCAGGGCACAGAGAGCCCCGCCAAGTCCTGTCTACCCCACGGGACTGCAGCCGGCCCAGAGGCCCCTTGTGGGGAGGGACAAGGCCTAGGAGGGGAAGGGCTCAGTTAGAGCCATTCTTTCCCAAAACACCAGCTCCCGGGGTGTGCAGGGCCAGCGGACGCAGGCTCACGATGGCCATCGCGCACCCCCGTTCCCGGCCCCCTGCTCAGCAGTATCAGGACGGCGGCTTGAACAGTTACGCCAAGAACCAGGCACATGATGTTGCAACGATATCCGGGCTGCTGTCCCCCCACCCTTTCCCTATCAGAGAGCCGGGTTACCAGTACACTGCTGCCGGCTTCCCACAAGTCTCCAACCTTACTATACGGGTGAGGCTTTCCTGAGAGACATCACCCAGCTCTGGGGAGGGGGGCTGTCAAACGGGCACAGCTCTGGCCCCTACCAATCCCACCCCGGACATATACCACTTTGATCCGCTTTACGTGTGAAGCTGTTAAGCAAGATTTTGTCAGATGGAAAGGCTCTGCAGTCAGAGACTGGGGTCCCTTGATCTGGTAAAACCCACCCCAAACGTGGGCAACGTTACTGGACGCAGCCGCAGCTCTGGCACGCCAGCTCTCTCCAAGCCCAAGAAAAACTGTGTGTGTGTGTGCGTGCGCACGTGCGTGTGGTGTGCGTCTGCTGTATGTTTTTGTGTGTGGTGTGTGCGGTGTGTTTGTGGGTGTGGTGTCTGTGGTGTGTGTGTGTAGTGTGTGTGGTGTGTGCGCGAGTGTGGTGTGTGTGTGTGTTGTGTGTGTAGTGTGTGCATGGGTGTGGTGTGTGTGGTGTGTTTGTGGGTGCATGTGTGTGATACGCATGGGTGTGTGTGTGCTGTTTGTGGGTGTGGTGTGTGTCTGTGGTATGTGTGTGGTGTGTGGTGTGTGTCTGTGGTGTGTGTGATGTGTGTCTGTGGTGTGTGTGGTGTGTGCGTGAGTGGTCTGTATGTGTGCGGTGTGTGCGTGTGGGTGTGGTGTGTGGTGTGTGTGTGCTGTATATTTTTGTGTGTGGTGTGTGTGGAGGGTGTGTGTGTGGTGTGCTTGTGTGTGCTGTGTATTTTTGTGTGTGGAGGGTGTGTGTGGAGGGTGTGGGTGTGGTGTGCGTGGGTGCGTGTGCTGTGTGGTGTGCGTGGGTGTGGTGGGTGTGTCTGTAGTGTGTGTGTGTGCGTATGTGTGGTGTGTGCGTGAGTGTGGTGTGTGTGTGAGTCTGTGGTGTGTGTGTGTGGTGTGTGCATGTGGGTGTGGTGTGTGTGGGTGGGTGTGTGCGTGTTCAGGGACAGGGGTCCTCTGGCTGCCTCCTCCTCCGTCTATGCTTTCCACTCTAAAAGGAGGGAGGACACAGACGAGCCTCCGCCCGTGCCCTGGCCACAGCTCTCCCGCCCGTGTACTCCATCCCCCGTGTACTCCATCCCGTCCTTCCTGAGGCCACAACCCAGGCTGGAGACTTCCGAGCGAGCGTGAGGACGACCAGCTTGGATTCTCTCCAGAACCCACCAAGCATGCCACCCAACCCCTCCAACCCAACGTGGAAAAGCAAGAGAGCAACGTGCTCTCTTCCCACCTCCTGCAGGCGCAGCGCTTCTCTGCTGGAAACACCCCGACCTCTTCACGACCGCGCGTGCGCTCTCAGCGACCACGAACAACGAAAAAGCCAACATAAAAAACAGAGACACGCCCTCTCCACAGCCAGCTGCATATCACAGCCACCAGCACTGGAGACAGGCCTTCCGACCTCCCTGTGGCAATGATAACCCATTGCTCTCACGGGGACAGTGCAGTTTTAGACAAAGGCCTAACAGGTAGACCGGCACTCGGAACGCGGCCTTGCACGCACGCGCACGTCTGCTGCAGTACGCTCAGCGGCTCAGAGACCTCAACTTCTCTCTGGCCTCTAGCCTGTACCCTGACACATCCACCTGCGAGCGGGGAGGAGTGGCGGATTCTTCCAGCAACTCGCCAGGCCACATCCACCGACCACCGTCCCCTGACAGATCAAAGGAGCGGCAACCCTCCCCCACTCGCTATCCAATATTCCAAAACGTGCAGAGGAAGCCCTTCCCTCCTCCTTCAGGGCTGCAAGTCCCTGAAACTGGTCCACAGTGGCCAGGGGCCTAAGCCATGCTGCTCGGCTCACACCCACCCAAACGCGAGGGCCGGGAGGCTTCGGCGTCCGAACACGTCCCCAGTACCTAAGGCACAAAAGGTGCTGCTTGCCCCAACGCCTATCTGAGCATCAACCCTGCAGACCCGGGGCCATCAAACCCACGAACCTTAAAAACAAACCAAAAAACCCCCCAGCAGCAGCTTAACCTCATGCCAGGTGCCAGGTCCAGCTCTTCTCCCACGTGAGCTCACCTAGGGCTGCCGACAGCCCTCTGCATCTGAACTCCAAATCCATAAAGACGTTCTTCACTGTAACCTCAAAGGGGTCCATTTTTTACACTTCACGTTCAACACCCCCAACCCCGTGAGCTCGGCAGAGCCAGCCGAAGGCCCAGTCACACAGGTCCACGCGGTCAACGATGAAAAAGCCTGCCGCCCCCCCTCACGGCCTGGGCTCGCCTCAGAACCAACCCTGCAGACGGGCCAGGGGGCAAGAAGCCCCTTCCTGGCCTTGCTGCAGCGGGCACCGTACCGACGCCCACCCATCCTGGGCACTGCGCGTTCCGCCCACAAGTACTTACTGAGCACCTATTACATGCTAGACGGCGGGCTTTGGGCCACCAGAGGCCACAGAGAGCCGGCGGGGCGTTGGGCTTCGCGTGGGGGGCAAGGCTGCCCGGCTCCGGAAAACCATGCTCCCGGAGTTCCCAGAGAAGCAGCTCCAATGCCACGGGCTCCGGTTAGAGCTCAGTCCCTCAGTCCCACCAGCTGTTACGTTTCAGGGGCCCGAAAGCCGCCTGCAGCCGGCGGCTGCTGTGCGGACAGCGCACAGGCCGCGCCCATGATGGCAGCACGTCTTGCGCAGTTGAGGCGGACAGGCTGGGCCTGACCCCGGCCCGACCTCAGGATCTATCCTCGGGAACAACGCGGGTTAACCACTTGGAGGACTGTCGCAGAGACAAAGGGAAATACGGCCCAGACAGCCCTGGCGTGCGCTCCACAAATGCTGTTCTCACTAACACCGGGCCCGTGGACAGACGGCCGCCTGCGGGCCGCGGAACCCGGGTCATCTCTACGGTTCTCACAACCAGCCGCTCCAGGCCGCGAAGCAGCCAACTCTGCGGTGCACGACAGCTTTCGGGTACCGAAAGGGCCGGCGGGGCTTTCCGCTCCCACGCGCCCGCCAATCACGAGCACCCACCAATCATAGGTGGGCACCCAGCGCGGCGCCCGCCAATCACAGGCACTTCTGCTTCCGGCCTGGGCGGGGCCCGCACAGAGGCGGAAAAGAGACCTTCGCGCTTTCGACCCGAGAGAGGCGGAAGAGAGACCTTTCGAGCTTTCGAGGCTGAAAGAGGAGGAGGAGGAGGAAAGAGGAGGAAGGAGAGAAAGAGCGGCCCTGAGGCGGCGCGGCTCTCTACTTACTGTAGGAGTAGCTGCTCACTTCCGAGGCGAACGGGGAGTGGGCCGACTTGGGCTGGCCTCTGGCCTTGAACCCCACCTCCATCTTCCTGGCTTTGGCGGCCCTTTTGTGTTTACCTTCTCGGGAGGCTTTCAGAGACAGGCTGAGGCCTTTGGCCAGCGCCTTCCTGTCCTTGCCCAGCAGGCTGTCGTAGGGCGTCAAGTACCTGCCGCAGACCCCACTCGTCTTTGATTTCCCCCCAGAAGTGTCCGAGAACTTGAAGGGCGACTTCAACTTGTCCTGCTTTGTGAGGGAGAGGGCTTTGTCCAGCTTGCTTGCCAACTGCTCTTGGTCGCTGGCCATCTTCTTTTTCTTAATCTTCAGCTGGAAAGGGAAGTTGGGAAGTCACAGGTTAAGACGGCTGACCAAACACTGGGTCTCCACGCACGAGCTCTGACGAACCCCAGCTCCTTCTCCCTGCCTCTGCGGCTTCTGGCAAGTCGCTTAACTCCTCTTAGCCTCAGTTCCTCTACTCTGTAAAATGGGGGTAATTACGCACAGGCTTCAGCGGGTCGTTCTGAAGACGAACTGAGAAAAGGCACATGAGGCACTTACTAAATAGCTGTCACTGTGGTTACAGTTATCAGTGACACTGGCATTGCCACTGGCTCTCCACGGCGCTACCTGGTGCCTCCTAGGGGAAGCGCTCGAAGCGCAGCAGCAGCGTGGGAGAAGGCGGCTGGATTAAGGGAGGAGGGATGAACCCAAGATGGAAAACCCAGATCACAGCACAGCTGATCTGCTTATCTCAATCGCCTAAAGCAGGTGATGAAGACGGCTGCACAGCACAGCCTGAATCAGCCCATCCAGCTAAATGGGCCAAAGCTGCGGAGAAAATGCCTCGAGTGTGCCCTGGACGCCTGAAGCAGAAAGAACGATTAGAGATTTCACAGATAAATTCCTGCCTGCGCGTCTCTCGTCGGCTGTAGTCCTTTGTTGTTGAGACCTGCCGTTTCAATGGCCCTCATTTGAACACTTTATCGCTATTTTCTTTAATCAGGTAACAGTTCATAAGGAGAGAAAAGTTGGGATAGCGTCAATTAAACCACGAAAGTGTCCTTCACAATTCGAGAGTACAGAGGATCCTGACATACAAACTGGCTCTCTCCCCTCCGCCTGGACCCAGTCTCCCCTATGTGAGTCCTTCCCTCTGACGGCCGAGTCAACCAAAACAGCCCTCTCCCACAGGGCCTTTACCGGGAGGGATGACAAGGTACGTAAGCATTTAGCAATGAGGGCCTGAAGTGGATGATTTCAATACTCTGCAGAGAGAAGAAAAATCAAGGTGTTGGCTCTCACCCCCTTACCTCAGGACAGTTCACAGAGGAAATTACAATGGCATCAAGCCCTTGTTTCCCCGAACTAGAGTGGTGAAGCTGCTCGTTAAACTCATACTGTGAAACAACAGAGTGATCGCATTACTTGGTTAAGAACTTGCAGTCTCTCTTCTCGGCTTCAGCACCGGGTCACGGAGCACACACACAGGAAGTGGCGCACACAGCTCCACCCGAGGCTGGGTTACTCTGGTGGTCTCTGACCTCCCCTGAGCCTCACTTTCCCCCTCTGCACAGCGAGGAACATGGGAGGAGAGTCGCTCTGGCACTAAGGCAACCACCTCCACAGTTTCCGGGCAGCAGCAGGGCCAGCAGGCCTGCCAAGGGAGCGTGAACTCCGGCGCCCCCTCCAGACCTCCCGCCCCAAGCCAGCAGCACACCTGGAAGACGGGGCGGGGCCACTGACCTGACTCATGAAGTCTGAAGAGGCCTCGTGCTCGTCCCAAGGCTGGCTCCTCCCCCTGGCTTTCCCGGTCCCGCCAAGGGCATCGTGGTCCTCCTCAGGCCCCTTGTGTCTCTTCCTCAACCCTGCTCCCAGCTCACAGTCGTCCGAGGTCAGCAGGGGCTTGCCGCTCAGCCTGAAACCCAGATGCACCAGCGGTCAGCGCCCTGGCCAGGCGGCACTCACGGGCTGGGGGCCCGCCCTCGTGGCCCTGAAGGGTGGGCTCTGGATGTCGACGCACAGACCCTGGTGACAGAGTGACGAGTCTGGGGAGACGGAGCATCTAGCACTACGGCGCCGGGATTCTGGGATACTTGTGAAGGAGGCAGAATGAGAGTTTAGTGGGGGAAAAAGAAAACTTCTTGAAAGCAGTGTATCCTCTGCTGGCCTCTTTCTCTCTCGTGCTCCTTCACATACACACTCACACGCATATCTTTACACCGTCAGATTCCTCTGTACCAAGGAACAAGGATCAGGAATGCCACGGAAATCCACCAGGATGGGAGGGGGATTCAGATCAAGAGCTTCCAGGAAGGAAGAGCCGCTGGCTGGTCTCCTGTACCCCTAGGAGCATAAGCAGTCGGGCCATGGTCCTGGTTCGAAGGCCTCTTTTGCCTGCTTCAGCTAAACCCTCACAGGTAATAATAATAACGATAATAATTTTTACTTGGTACTACGTGTCTCGCTCCATGTCTGTGCTTTATACTTTAACCACAAAACAATGCTGTGTTCTAGATACTGCCTTTTATAGATGAAGGAACTCATCTATAAAGGCTAACACCTGGCCCAAGGCCACAAGAAGGGGCAGACCTGAGACTCGGGCAGGAGGTGCGTCCGCTTCCGGGGTCCACGCTCGTGACCAGCAGCTCTGCGTGCTGGCAGCCCCAGCCTCTGCTCTCCTCCCCAGGAGCTGCTCTCCCCGTGTGGCCGCTGACAGGGTATTCCTCCCTCTCTCCATCCTCTCATCAGTCAGGAACAGCCAAGAAGGGTAAATGCAAGACGAGGGGGCCCCTGGGGCTGTCTTCTCCTGAGAAGAGCTGTGGCCGCCCCACTGCCTCTCCTACGCCTTTGAAGGTACCCGGCGGCCCCCTCTGCTTCCTCAACCAAGCCCTGGCATCCACCTGCCCTGCTGTCGCAGGCAGAGGTGCCCTCCGGCCCCTTCCCGCTCGGCTCGTGCTACCCCCAGACGCCCTGGGAGGACGCAGCACCATTCCCGCCCACACGCGGCCTGGAGGGGGCGCTCTCGCTCCAGCTGCTCCCAAAGGGGCCTGTCCCCGAGTGCGCGGAGATGGCGGCCCCGGTCCCAGGGAGTAGGCTCGGCACAGCGAGCCAGGAGAACGGGAGTGACGCTGTCCGGCACAGAGGGAACCAAGCAAGAGCAGAGCGCGGCCCGCCGCCAAGAGCGGCTCGGGAATCAGCCCCTAGCCATGGAGGAAGCAGGTGCGGCAGGAAGACGGGCCCAACGCTTGGGTGACGCTCGACACGCTGGCTGGGGTGGGTCTGCCTGTCCATTCCACGCTTGCCCTCCTGGCCCGCCCGGGGCAGCGTGCCATGCTGCCCACGAGCCGCCGATCCAGGTGGGTCAGAGCCTGAGGGACGCGAGGTCCCCGGCGCCCACACAGGCCCCGCGCAGGCCCGGGATCCTCCCCTCCGAGCTCTGTGCCAGTCCCCGACCCACCGAGGGGCCAGCCTTACTTTCCGCTACGGATGCGGCTCTTCCCTCTCTTGCGGGGGGGCGACAGGGCGCTCAGGGCGTGGGTCCGTTTCCGCGGCCTGCCAGGGCCTCTGCGTGCCAAGCTTCTATGGGGTTCCTCGCGCCTGTCCCTTAAAGAGAATCACACGCTTGGCTGTGCACCCGGGGGGTGGCGGGGCGCGGAGAAGGGACGCACGGTACGCACACGTCACTCGGGGCCACGCACACCTGGCGGCCTGCCTCGGCCGCCCTCCTGAGCGCGGCGCCTACAGAGCCCAGGCCGCGGGCCGGCGGGGCACACTCACTCGGAATCGCGGCGCCTCTGCAGCTTCACCAGCTCGCGCTGCTTCTCCTTGTACTGGCGCTGCACCTCCGCCAGCCGCATCCGGAAGTCCAGCTCCATGGCGTCCATGCTCTCCAGGGAGGACTTCATGGCGTACATCTGCGGGGAGGGGCGGGTGAGGACGCCGCCCTCGGCCGGGGTGCGGGACCTCACAGCGGAGACCAGGGGCCCGGGTCACACCCAATTTCTACCCCTCACGAGCTGTGGCCTTGAGCAAAGCGGACTGCCCGGCTGCACGCCAAGGACCGAAAAGCCAACTTTGCAGGGCTGTGTCCAGGCCGAATTGGCCCGTAAGGACCGCTCAGGCAGAGCTGCCTGTTGGATCATCTGTCGCGGGCACGGGGAGATGAAGCCGCCTGCCCAAGGCCCACGGGCAGCAGGGGCGCAGCCAGGTCTGCTCTCCCTGAGCCCTCAAGCTGTCACCCACGGGATGCACTCTTGACACGTGATTACGTGACCCGGGAAGAGGAGACAACTTGCCCAGGACCACCGCCAGCAGACCGGTGGCGGAAGCTGGGTGCGGAACAGGCCCTTCCGAACGCAAAGCCGGCCAAGGCCCAGGTGAGGTGGCCTCTCTGGGGCACCCCGCGCCCGCCCCCCAGCCCCCCAGGCCTGGCCTGGGACACCTCACCCGCTCGTCCTTCTTCTGCATCCAGCTGTACTTCTTGTTGGGGTTCAGCTCCCGTGGAAGCCGCAGGTTCTTCAGCGGGTCCACGAAGGGGCCGTCCAACACCTCCTTCAGCATGTGACTGCTGGCCGCCAGCAGGCTCTCCAGAGAGGGCCGCACCGCGGGGCCCCGCTCCACACCTGCGGGAGGAGAGACGTGAGCCCGAGCCCCCAGGGGCCGGACTCAGAGGCACCACAGCCCACCCCTCAGGCCCCCAGCGGGAAGAGGACAAGGCCCAGAGCAGGCTCGTGGATGGCCTGAGGCCACACAGGTCCCCCCGGGATGCTGACGGCCCGCGGCCTTTCCCAGACACCGGAAATGGGCGCTGAGTGAGAACAGGTAAGAGCGTGGGACACACAGTGCCGTCCTGTTCCTCACAACACACTTGTACACAGACTCACAGAGAGTCAACAGAGGCCGGCAGAGCTGCTCTCTAGAACTGCGCTTCTCTTTTTGCTTATCTGTCCTTAAAATCTTCCATGAGGAGTATGCATGGTTTTCATGATCAGAAAAAAAGAGCCCCGGGACTTCCCTGGCGGCGCAGTGGTTAAGAATCTGCCTGCCAATGCAGGGGACAAGGGTTCGAGCCCTGGTCCAGGAAGATCCCACATGCCTTGGAGAGACTACGCCCGTGTGCCACAACTGAGCCCCCATGCTACAACTACTGAAGCCCGCATGCCACAACTACTGAAGCCCGCGCGCCTAGAGCCCGTGCTCTGCAACGAGAGAAGCCACCGCAATGAGAAGCCGGCGCACCACATTGAAGAGTAGCTCCCGCTCGCCGCAACTAGAGAAAGCCCTCGCGCAACACAAAGACCCAACGCAGCGAGAAAAAAAAAAGAAACAAGAAAAAAAGAGCCCCACAGTAAGTTTTGTAAACTGTAAAAGTAACATGTGCACATGATAAAAACCACAAACCAAGCAGAGGGTGGGACGAAACAAAAGCCTTTCTCCTCCCCAAACACAGGTCCCTCCCTGGAGGTGCCTCTGCTGACAGTGTCTGGCAGGTGGTTCCAGAAACTTTTATACATATTCAAACATAGGTAACACACAGGCATCCTTTATAAATATAAACATGGCATCAATCAATAAATACCACATCACACACTCTTTTCTACTTAAAGTCTTTTCACATTAGCACAAAAATACAAACGTGTTCACGTTACGGCTTGAGCCCTACAAAAAGTGCCGTTTCTGTAAGTCGAAAACACTAGAATATCAGAAATTTTATATGACCAAAGGGAGGAACAGCAGGCTAGAATTCTCTTGTATTGATGAGTTTTAATTTATCTAAATGATCCCCCACTGATGGCATTTAGGCGGCTCCTGTTTTTTTTGTAGTGAACGGGTAGGCACTGCGTAGGAAATACGCTGCCTGTGCAATTAACGTGATCAAGGTATATGTGTTTATCTCTGATAAATGTTCCAAATGCCCTTCAAAGAGACGGAACCAGATCAGGATCTCAACAATGGTACCTGAGAGCCTATTTCTCCACAATCTTTCTACTAAAGTAACATGAGTTTTCATTTTTCAATTGATGTTTTCTTTGTGATCTAACATATGATCCATTTTTGTGAATGTCCTACATGTGCTGGAGGGAAAAACTGTATTCCTTACTACCAACTGCACAGTTCCCTAAAATCGACAATGCAATTAACAATTGCACTGCCCAGATCAGGGCTTCTGAACCCTGGGGCCATTCACATTGCCATGACTGTTCTCTGCTGTGGGCGGCTGTCCTGGGCTTTCGGCGTAGGGTGTTAGCAGCGTCCCTTACCTTTACCCACTAGATGTCAGTAGTACTCCCCTCAAGCTGCCACAACCAAGTGTCACCGGTGGCCAGTTCAGTCACTGGTTTTGCTTTTCTGTCTTTACGGACATTGAGGCCACAAAGCAGAGAACCGCCCCCCTTCAAGGTCCTCCAAGCTGTAAGATCTCTTAGTTGCTGGGGGGGCCCTGCTCCGTCACAGGGGGGACCAAAGAGCAACTCCGTCACCTCCTTCACCCTCCGACACACCAGCTTTGCAGGGGCCCCCCAGGACTGACAGCCCAGGGCAGCCTGATGACCCGAAGGCAGCAGCAGTAGGTTGAACTGTGTGCCCCCAAATGCACGTGTTTAAACCCTAACCCCGACACCCCAGAACGTAACATCTTTAAAGACAGAATCAAGTTAAAGTGAGGTCTTCAGGGTGGGCCCTAACCCAACGTGACTGTGTCCTTATAAAAAGGGGACATTTGGATACAGAGACACGCAGAGGAAGACCATGGGAGGACACAGGGAGAGGACAGCCATCCATCCACAAGCCAACAGGGAGAGAGGCCTCAGAAGGAACCAACCCAACCTGCTGACACCTTGATCTAGAACTTCCAGCCTCCAGAACCATGAAACCACACACTTCTGTCATTCAAGACCCCCCCCACAACCCCCGCCCTACCCCACCCCACCCCATCTGTAGTATTTGGTACAGCAGCCTGAGCTGACTAATACACCAACCTTGTGGCTTTACCAATGTGGAGGTGCCCTGGAACAGGGGCCCGACACGCACTGGAACCCCCATGGGACCAGGCGTCAGTCACAGAGGCTACGGCGCTGCAGGGCGGGAAGGACGGCCAGCACGCCCAGGGACGCCCAGGTTCGCTGACTGTGGGCAGCTGTGCGCAGCAGGAGGGGCAGAGCGGGAGGGCCGGTGGCTCCAGGAAGCGACGCGGGCTGTGGGAAAAACGCTAACGGGCCCAGGAGCCTTGGGCCTGCCGTACGAACCGGGACCACTCGTGGCCCAGCTCTGTACAGAACGTGCAGGAGACTGCTGCTCAGTGTCTGTCAGCGACCGTCGAAGGGGGAGGGCCACCGGGGCCCCCCTCGCCCCTGTGGTGCACACACCCCTGCACACCCGCCCAGACGCTGCCCCCAGCCCTGGGGCCGCAGCCTCCACTGCAGAGCCCTGAGGGCACCCCAGACGTCCACCTCAAACATCGGTGTCCACACCAGCTGCTGGGCTTCTTCCCCCACACGTGCTCCCCCCGCCCCACCTGCCCAGCTCAGAAACTGGAATTCTCGTCTTCCAGCGGCTCAGGCCACAACCCTTGGCATCGTCCTTTTACACCCACGCTCAGTCCACCAGCAAAGCCTGCTGGCCGCACCTTAGCTTCCACCCAGAACCCACCTGCTCCTTGCCTGTGTGCCCCTCGCCACCCTGGGCCTGGATGGAGACGGGAGCCTCCGCCTGGGTCTCCCCGCCTCCACCCTCACCCCTGCGTCAGCTCTCCACACAGCCCACAAAGGAACCGCACGTAAGTCTGATCCTATCAGCTCAACTCAAAACCACCTTCCTACGGCCTCTCATTTCACTCCAAGTGGAAGACCTCCCCGGGGTCACCCCTCGCCCAAGTTATCCCACGGACCTCCTCACCACCACTCTCCCCTTCCGGCTCTGCTCCTGCCCCTGGCCTCCTTGCCTTTGTTCTAACACGACACACACAGTCACCTCAGGGCCTTTGCACTTGCTGTTCCTTAGGCCTGGCTGGTTTTCCCTAGAAGAATCTTCCTCCCCCACCCATCAACAGGGGCTTCCGTGGCCATGCGCTGTAGGAGACCACCCTTCCCACCCCTGCCCTGCCCCCGTCCCGGCCTTTTACCACCTGACAGTGCTGAGGGCTGCACGCAGATGGCCTGGTTCACCGCTGGCCCCCAGCACCAAAACGGTGCCGGGTACACAGTAGGAGCTGAATGAGTAGGCGGATGAGGTAGGAGTGTGAAAAGGGGCAAGAGTGTGCAGAGACTCCCAAACCGGGTGACCCGTCCTGAGCCCCCTCCTTTCCAGATGCCCCTGGGCCTCTGTGGTCCCCACTGGAAACCCCCCAGTTGGTAGGATCAAGAGGGTTTTCATTTCCTTCTGGGAAAAAAATTGTTTTTGGTACCAAACTATTTAAATGAGAGAAAAGAAACAATGAACTTTAGAAGAAGAACAACAAAACAACAGACGCCTGAGGGGGAGTGGGTGTCAGTCGTCCAAGCTTCCCGGAAAGGGGCATTTGACCATGACATGAAAGAGCCTTGAAAGTCTTGAAAATATGGCCTGGTTCTGGCCCAGCAATTCCACCCCTGGGAACAAATCCCGGGGAAAACAGAGGTGTGGACAAGGATTCTTCTTCAAGAGTAATCATCACATCATTTACAGCAGCTAAGAAAGGAAGGAAAGGAGGGAGGGAGGGAAGAAGGAAGGAAGGAAGGAAGGGGGGGAGGGAAGGGAGGGGGAGGGAGGGCGGGAATAAAAAAGAATTCAGGGCTTCCCTGGTGGCGCAGTGGTTGAGAGTCCACCTGCCGATGCAGGGGATGCAGGTTCGTGCCCCGGTCCGGGAAGATCCCACATGCCTTGGAGCGGCTGGGCCCGTGAGCCATGGCCGCTGGGCCCGCGCGTCCGGAGCCTGTGCTCCGCAACAGGAGAGGCCACAACAGTGAGAGGCCCGCGTACAGCAAAAAAAAAAAAAGAAGGCAAATGAAAATGCCTTACAATCTAGGATTGCGTCATTGAAGGCTGGGACCTCCACCAGGCAGAAAACTATGTAATCCCTAAAACAATATTTCTAAGAACACACAGGTTTGAGAAATGTTTAGTAAAGCATATACTAAGTGAAAAAGGCCAGTTACAGAGCACTGTTTACAAAATGACCTTGATTTTGGAACTGTGTGTCTGTGTAGAAAAAATTCTAGAGGAAGTACACCGAAACGTCCGGCGCTATTATCTCCCCCACAGCCAGGCCTGGGCCCCTCCTCCGTGCCGCTTCTGGCCCAAGCGTGGGCTCGCGAGGCTGTGCCTGACCCGCTCAGCCTCTCCACACACGTCTTGGAGCACCTCAATTTCTATGTCGAATGTCAGTGGTTTTGTGCCAGCCCAGAATTCACGGCCCCTTCTGCTGAAGGCACTCCATTCCCTCTGAGGACCGCCCCTCCCTACACCCTGGAAGTGGCTGCCCCCCCATCGAGGGCTGGCCATGATCAGCCTGGTCCATCCCATCTCCTGGGCCACAGGGTTTGCTTCTGCAAAAAGCATGAACCCCAGTCAGCCAATCATTGACAGTGCATCACAGCATCTTTGCCAGAGCTATGTGGAAACAGGTGGCCTCTTCTGTGTGTCTGCCGAGCTGAGCTGAGCAGGCCCATGGGCTTGGGAGAAAGTATCAGTGACCACTATAAGGGCAGTGGGCCCACCTTGAATGAAGCCAACAGAAAGAAGGGAAACAAGGGGGGTGGGGGGAGACAGGGAAGAGGGAAAAGAAACTCCTTGGTTTGAGCACCTGGATCCAGCCATACCTGAAATATTCTCTAATTACTGACATACTTCGGTTCCACAGCCAATAAATTTCCCCTGACTTTTTCTAACCAGTTAAAAGAAAAGTCTTGGTCCCTTACAACCCAAAGCATCTCACCACTGACAGAACAAGCAGAAACTTCACCACTAAGAAACCCAGAGACTGGCTGCACAACGATGTGACTGAATGTAACACCTCTGCCCTGTGCGCTTCAAAACGGTTAAAATGATAAGAGTTTACAACATGTATGTTTCACCACGGTTTTTTTAAAGTGCACACGAATCAACCACATCCTGGAGATTTTGAAATTTTTTAAATCCTATTTTGAAAAATTTTCCTTAAAAGGGGGAAAGGCGGGAGTTCCCTGGCGGCCTAGTGGTTAGGATTCCAGGCTTGCACTGCCGTGGCCCAGGTTCAATCCCCGGTTGGGGAACTGAGATCCCGCAAGCCACGCGGCCTAAAAATAAATAAATAAAAAGGGAAAAAGCAAGCCGCAGAGGCCCACCGCCCGGCACGACTCACCTGCCACCTCCTGGCTCCTCTTCTCGAGCTCCAGCTCGGCGATCTCGCTCAGCAGGGTGATGCCATGCAGGAAGCTTGGCTCCAAGACGAGGCTCTGCACTGCCTCCAGCCTCTCCAGGGCTGGGGCTCCAGTGCCCGGGGAGGGCAGAGGCCTGGCCTGGGGCAGCTCTGCCGCGGCTGCTAGGGCATTCATGCCAGCCAGCGGGTCCTCCAGGCTGGGCGGGAACTGATCGGAGCCCGCTTCCTCCAGGAAGCAGGCGCTGCCCGGCACAGGGGTGGCCTCCGGGGCCTCCAGACTCAGGCACTGTCCCTCCCCAGGGGGCACGTCACAGTCCGGCAGTTCCAGGCTGGGCCGGGGCTCACTCGGGGCCTCCTGGGCCAGATCTTCCTCGGGAGCTGCCTCTGCCACGGGCACGTCCACGGGCACCTCCACTGGCTCCTCCTTAGCCTTGACCAACGGCTCAGGCGTCAGCCGCGCCCCCAGGTCCGGGGCAGCCGTGCAGGACTCTGTCCGGCGCGGTGAATCAACCCGCGCCTCAGCCCCCTCGGCAAAGTCCGGGCACCCGGAGGGCTCCGCAGGCCCCTGGCCGCCGGCACTCAGCGCCTGGGCCTGGGCCTCCAGCAGGCCACCCGCGCAGCCGCCCGCCGGGCTCGGGGCCGCCAGGGCTTCCTCGGGGAGCAGCGTCAGTGGCGACTCGAGGGAGGGCAGCTCTGCGGGGCCTTCGTCCATGTCCTCCACCTCCGCCTTCACCTCCCGCTCCGCCAGTGGTTCTTCGTCCGGGACCTCCCTCAGCGGCTCTGGGACCTTGGACGGGGACAGGCGGATGGGCTTGTCCTCAGGCGAGAGCGCCAGGTGCTCGGGCCCATCGGCCGGGAGCGGCACGTCGGGGGCCAGGCCGTCGGCATCGGCAGCCGCCGTGGGCTGCAGCAGGAATGGGTAGGGCCTCCCGTAGTGTGGCGGCAGGGCTTGAAACGGGTACCTGGGTGGGATATCTGCCGAGGACACCAAGGGTCAGCGGGGGCCCCTTCTCCTGCCATGTCCGACACCCCCGTGTGTCCCCATCAACACCCACCCACCAGCCACCCTCTCTGCTGGGCCAGCCTGCGGGGCTGGGATCCCTTCCAGATGGCATCTGAGGAACCCCAGGGCCTTTCTGCATGTCTGCGCCGCAGAGAGAAAAACTGGCCACCATCTTTCCCAGAGGGTCTTCAGGTCTCAAAGGCTCTTTCTCTGTTCCTCCAGTCTCAGAACCCAGCACAAAGCTGGGCCAGAAGCACACGCTCAGTAAGACCCCAAATGGTCCCCACCCAGCCGGTGCCGACTCTGCCCTCCGTCCCACAAGAAGCCACCCGCCCCACGCCATTAAAGCAGAGGTGGGGCATCCAAGTTGTTCAAAAAATAATAGTAATACAGTGCTGGCTCCCCTCCCTCACTTTTTTTACTCTGAACTCCCACCCTTGAGTGTAATCTGCCTTACAGCAGGATGGTGTTCAGCTGACTGTCTGTAGTGGCCCAGGCCCAGCCCAGAGCAGGGCAAGCAGCAGGGGCTCAGTATGAACCAAACCGGGGGAGACAGACGCACGGAGCACCCTCACCCTGCACCAGGACCAGGCCTGTGCTCCACACTTGACCTCATTAGCAAGACATTGAATCTCCCCAGCCACCTGCCCAAGATCGCACACAGCATTCCGGTGGCAGAAATCTGAACTTCGGAATTCGAACTCAAGTCCTCCCACGGGAAGAGGAACACAGGCCTCAGGCCCCTTCAAGGCCACCTGCTGCATGTCCCGACCAACACGGGACACGGGAAGAGGGCGCGTGTGTGCGTGCAGCGTGTGGGGTGGGAGTACTCCTCAGAACACACTTATCGTCAGTGCAACAACACAGCACCTGTTATGGGCCAGCTATGGTGCTAAATATCCCACAGGTCTTACTGTTTCATGCTCAGACAGGCCCTCCTGAACTTAGAACCTACTTCTAACATTACACTCATTTCCCCTGACCCTACCACTGAGGGAAGGCTAGAGAGAGATGACGGCCAGCTGCGTCCTAGGGCATTCATTCCAGAGCCCAGCGGTGAGCCAGGTACACGGTAGGTGCTCAACACAGAAAGAAGGATTGACAGGTTGAAGGAATGAATGAGTG
Source organism: Delphinus delphis (assembly GCF_949987515.2). NCBI lineage: Eukaryota > Metazoa > Chordata > Mammalia > Artiodactyla > Delphinidae > Delphinus > Delphinus delphis. The sequence goes on along the minus strand of NC_082697.1, from coordinate 84,222,993 downwards.
AATGACCACATGGGGATGTTTCACCAGCTCCTACCTGAGAACAAGGCCTGGAAAGGGCTGGGGGCTCCCTTCTCCAATTCTAAGTCCTTCTTCTCGACGACGTTCTCGGGGGCCTCCTCCTTGCGGGTGATGCCAGGGGTGGGCGGCGGGGAGGCAGGCGGCGGGCTAGTGGGGTGGGAGCTGGGCGTGGCGGGGTAGGCGTAGGTGGACGGCTTGGACACGTCCTCCAGCTTCTGGATGACCTTGGCCTTCAGGGCAGCCACAGGGGAAGCGCGGGGAGATGGCGGTGGACTCATGGCCTTGCCGTAAGTGCCCGCAGGGCCAGCGGCCAGGCCAGGGGGCTTCCGAGGCAGCAGCCCGGGGCCCGAGGCGCCCAGGCCACCCTTGCCCGCGGCGTCCAGGCTCCGCTTGCTCACCTTCTCCTCCATCTCCGCCCGCTGCTCCTGGGCCTTTAGCCGCTCCTGCTGGGGGGGGGGCCGGCAGGTAGGGTCAGCGCGGTAGGACCCATCACCCACCACCTGCCCTGTCCCCGGGGTCCCCGCGACACACAGAGAACCTCAGGCAGGGTCTGGGGCTGCAGGCCGCCAACGCCCCCAGCCCGAGACTGACATTCCGTCACAGTACAAATAACAAGCACAGCGTTCCTTGTAGAATTCCAGCAGACGGGGCTAGGGGGCCCTCCGGTCTAGACCCAGGCCCCTCTGGGACCCTCACGGTCAGGGCGCGGGGGGCCGGTGGAGGTGGGAGGCTCTTTCATGACACTAGGACAGCTACCTGCACGGAGAACTCACTACCTGTGGGCACTCTCCTGCCTTATCACACCCGGGTCTCAAAACACCTCAAAAGGTGGGCGGGGGGAGCCTTTCCCGGTCTTTGATGGCTTGAGGAAGGCTCACGAACTTCGCCCGTGCTCACCAGGGGCCAGGCGGTCAGCGCACGATCACACAGGGAGGAAAGGCTCCATGCCCCAGCCACTGTCACGGCTGTTAAATCTCACTGAACAGCCCGATGACACAGAAATTACTAGCAACTCCACTTCCACAGGAGGAAACTTGAAACCCAGAGAGGTGAATTCACTTGCTGAAGGGCACACAGCCAGGCAGGGCAGAACTAAGGTTCAAACCCAGGGCCCCATTTGCTGCCTGTGTCACCTCGGTTGACTCCTCCAGAGCTGCTGCTGCACAAGAAGGGAGGGGCACGGCCAAGCAGAGGACAAATGTCCAGGAACACCTTCAAGGAGGCAGGAGGGCTGTGAGCTTTAGGGAGTCCACCCACACGGTGGCGACACCAAGTGTCGCCCATCTTACGTGATCAGGCAACATGGGTGGAGGCCAGCCCCAGCCCGAGAGGGGAGCCCAGGGCCATCAGGCACCCAGCCGGGCCAGGCAGGGCTTAGGAAACAGCGGGAGAACACAGGGATCCCTTCAGTTCCCATGCAAACATCTCCAGTCCACAGGGCCACCTCTCCCACCCTGGCTTCCCCATTGCTACCTGCACCCACCCCTTGCCAGGCTCTGTCCACCTCTCAGCCTTGCTCACACCATCCCCTCTGCCCAGAGGGCTCCTCCACAACTAACTTCTTCAGGTCTCTGGGCAGACGCCACCTCCTCCAGGAGGCCCCCCTGACCACCAGCCTCTCTCATTTTTTCTGACTCACAGTCCAGAACCGGACTTTCTGCTGGTTGACCCCTCTGCCTCGCCAACAACAGAGGAGCTCCGGCAAGGGTCTCCAGTGCCCCCATGGCCCTCCTGAACCACGCCCACCCCAACTCACCACCAGCTGGGCGCTCCTCTGCAGTTCCAGGGCCTGGGCCGCCTGCTGCTGCAGGTACAGGAATTCCTGCTGCCGCAGGAAGTGCTGCTGGGAGAAGAGCTGCAGCTGCTGGGCGTGGTGCAGGGAGCTGCGGCCTGGTGGGTACAGGGCCGGCCAAAGGGGTGGCACCGCGGCCCGCTCCATCAGCTCCGCTGGGGGCAAGAAGACAGTGAGGCTGCACCTACCGCCTGGTGCCCATCACCCCATTTTACAGATGGGGAAGCTGAGGCAGAGCTGGGCTCAGCTGGGCCTCCAGTTGCTTCCTGGGGACGGAGAAGCCTGTCCTCCTCCCTTTGCCAGGGGCAGCCACATCCCAGGCCCGGGGCCAACATGGGGACTCCACACCTTCTCCTACTATACCCAGTGGTCTGCAAAGTGGATTCCTGAGGAATGGGGGCACCAAGGCAGAGGGTCCAGGCCTCCCACCAGGGCAGCCCTGCTTTGGTTCTCCACGTGGGCTTTCTGGGTAGGAACTCATCAAAACAAGGACCCCTGTGGCTTTAGGACACAGCCACCCTATTCTGCTGGGCGGACACCCCCTGCCACAGGAGGACAGTCCTCCTCCCACGGCATTTGGGACAGTCTCACTGTGGAAGGCCACTTACCAAAGTGAGGCAAGTGCTCACTGGGAATGACCACCAGCTGGCCCGACTGGGGGTCCCTGACGAACTGGTAGGCCGACGGCAGGGAGCCCCCCAGGCCGGGTGGAAAGGCAGGCGCCATGCCCTGGTGAAGAGAAGGGGGGCCCAAGCCTAGGAGAGACCCATGCCCGAGTCAGTGCTGAGGACCCAGGCCCAGCCTACTCCCCCATCCTCCACTTCCTGGGCCTCCGAGCAGGAAGCCGAGGGTAAGGGCTGTGAACGCGCGCCCAGCCTCCCGCTCTGGGCACTGTCCACAAACAGGCTTGGCCAAGGGCCCACAATGCTGGCGCCGTTAATAATGGCCCTGCTTGGGCAGTGAGGGAGCTGAACTACGGGGAAGAGAGGAGGGGTGCTGTCCCTGCACCAGCACGTCAGGCCTCCCCATCCCGGCCCACCGCCACCCTCCCGCTCACCGTAGGGGTGTCCAGCGAGCCACATGGACGTGCTGCCCGAGCGGGGCAGCCAGGGGTGCGTGGCCAGGTGGGCCGCAGGGTCAGCGGACCAGCGACCGGAACCTGCCAGTGCCGGGCCCCCGGTCACCATGAGGTTGGGGTTCAGGCCGTTAGCAGCACAGCTGGTGGGGTGCAGGCGGGCCAGGTCAGCCAGCTCCTTACTTTCTCTGGAAGCGAACAGGGGCGTCAGGGACAGGCCGGACGGCCCCAGGGGCGGGTGGGAGAGAAGGGGTACCGCCCCAAGTCACCGGGGGACACCAGGCTACTGCTGGGCCGACTCTGCACCCGGTGGACAGAAGAGCCAGCTGGGGCTCGGCAAAGGGCCCCCGGGGCCTTCCTCGGGAGGGTGTCCCACACTCTCAGGACCACCCCGCAGCCAGGTAGGGTCATCCACCCTTGCCTTGGGGCTCCCAGGCCCTCCCGGGCTGCCCCAGGCCCTCACCTGAGCAGCTTCTCCTGGTCCCGGTCCAGCCGCGCCCCAAGCAGCCGCTCCTCCCGGTGCCTGGCCCGCTCATCTCCACAGTCCTCGTCGGCTCGGCTGTGCCCTGGGTCAGGGGGACAGGCAGGAAGTGAGGTCCACTCAGGGCCCCAACAAGCCCTCGGCATCTGAGCGGTTCCCTCACCCTGGCCGGACGCCCTCCGTGCCCAGAAACATCCCTCCATCGCCCCTCAAAGAGCCTACCTGGAACTCGCACAGGTAACCGGGATATTGCAGTAAAACATCGTAACACAGATCGAGTAACAACGGGGTGTGAACCGAGTGGCATTCGCTGACACGGTTTCACTACTTTATCACCGGAAAGGCAGGTTCTGGGAGAGGTTAGGATGGAGGGGAAACCACAACCCAAAAGAGCGGTCGCTATTCAGAAGCAGAGCGAGGCCCAGGCCGCGGGAAATCAGCCTCCCCCCGAGGCCCCGTCATGGTTCTGTCTGCTGCAGACCTGTGGCTGATCTTTTCAATATCAAGACGGAAAAGTGAAACCAGAGAACGCTATGTGTGTGTGGGCGAGTGGAGGATATGCGGGCTGCCATCCGGCTCACCCACCCTTGTCCTGGTGCCCAGGGGGACGTCCCTCGACCCATGGCTGGTCCAGCTGCACCTTCCGTGAGCTCCCCGCCTTCCCCAGAGCAGAGAAGGCAGGTCCTCAAGTCCCGGCCAGTTCTGCAGGGGCAGGAGCTCGTGGAGGGGACCCAGGGTCCAGCCCTCCTCGCCCCACCTGCCCCACTCTTCCTGGACGTTTTCTACTCCATACGACGGAAGGCAGCACGCGTGTGGCCGCCCCGGGCCGGCTAGGGCCCAGGAGGCGGGCGCCATCACCAGCGGCAGAAGCCACTCAGCTGGCAGCTGAGACTCTTCTAAACCGCCGAGGCTGGACTAACTCCTTCTCTAAGGTCTGTCATGCTGGACTGGTGTCCTCCCACCCAGGTCTCGGGAGGTACGCCCGGGGAGGAAGCCGTCCCCAGGGCCCCGGACCTTATCGGTTATCACCCTGCTGGAGACAAGCGTCCAGGGCCACCTTGCCAGGGCCCCCAGCAGTCCCCACATTCATGGTCCTCGTGGGCGGGGACCCAGCTTGGAATGCGGCCGTCGAGCATCTCCCCATCGTTTCTCCCCTCCTGCACCCCCATCCCCAGGAGCTCCGGAAGAACAGAGCCCCCAGGAGAGGCTCAGGGATGCAGGGGCTTCTCCTTCCCCTTCGGGAAGGTGGAAACCCACAGCCCCAGAACAAAGAAGAGAAGCCCACGGGGAGGGGCAGCCACACAAGCCCACGTGCCCGATGGACCACGCACACCGGGCGGGGGTGGGGGGGGGGCAGGCAGCCTGAATCAGGGAGGGTCGCATCCCGAGAGGCAGCTGGAGATGGGCCAGGGGCCACCGGGGGCGAGTCTGCAAGTTCCAGAAGCCACTGGAGCGACAAGGAAGCAGCGTGTGTGGTTAAGCAGAGAAAAGCCAGCGAGTTGGGGCACCGTCAGGGTGGGAGTGGGCGAAGGAGTCTTCTTGCCGACCTGGTCCCCGTGGGTCACACAGGTGCGTCCCAGGCGATCCATTAAGTCACCCCATGCAAGCCCTGAGCCGACTCTTGAGCCAACGCCCGGTCCCCACGACTGTTCCAGCACATGGCAGGAAGTGCAGGAAGCAGAGGGGAAAGGCGGGAGGTGGGAGAACAAGCCCGCGCCAACTCGGGGTGAGACCCAGTGAGGGTGTCCCGGCCTCCAGTGTCAATGTGGTTCCCAAATCCAAGGGGACCCTGAGCCCGCCCACCCCCTCTATGAAGGACTGGAAGGGGCCCTGCTTGTGGGCCCCCCTCCCATCCCGGGCTTTCAGGCAGGGCCATCCAGAGTCCTTCAGCTGGACTGCGAAACCAGAGCATGTGTCTGAGCTTCCTTCTCCTGCAGGGATGGCCTCCCAGGCCCGCAGAAACCCCGAAGACCCTCCCGCCCACTGGCCACGCCGGGGTGGCAGACAGGCTTTGGCACAGAGCTCCTGGTGCCCCCAGAAGGGACAGGCATCTGCAGTGTGGCCTGCCCCCAAGACCTCTGTCCTCAGGCCTGGTGCCTCTCCACTGCCCTGGCTGTCACCACACAGGCCCTCAGGGGCTTCCCACCCTAGGTGCCACCGGCACCAGAAACCTGTATGCAGGCCCGCCCACCTGGGAGCACCCACCACCCCCAGGGTCACTCACGCCAGAGCCCCAGACCGCTCCCTCCAAATACAGTTGATCTCCAAAGAAATGGGACATGCCCTCCACCACCTCGCCCCGGGGCACCACCCTCGTCCTCCTGCTCCAACCTGCTCCCTCTAATCCCTGCTCACACCTGTCCCTCCTACGGAGGGCCAGCCCCATGGAACCAAGCCCCTGGGCCTGACTCATGCTGCCCAGCTGTCCCCTCCAGTGTACCCCCACAGCCTCTCTGCCCTCCAGTCACACTCAGGGCCACACACGCTATTCCCTCCACCCAGAGTGCCCTTCCTCTGTACTACTCAGCCTCCCCAGAAAGAGCTCAGCTCATATGCTACCTCCTCCAGGAAGCCCTCCCAGACCACCTCTCCTCTCTCATGCTCCCTTATTTGTCTCCCTCACAGCACTGAGCACAACACACAGCTGTTTTGCTTGTTGGTTGTTCACCGTCTGTCTCCTCCTCAGACTGTGCATTGCTCTGGTTTGAGCAGTCACACTCCTGGCTGTCTACCTCTCTCCTGCACAATGCCTGACACAGAGGAAGCTGCTCAGCAAATACGTGGGAAGTGAATGAATGAATTCATGAGGATAGCTAGAGGAACAGTGAGCTATGCAGACAGAACAAACGGCAGGTGCAAAGTCCCTGAGGCAGGAGCGTGCCAAGGGGGCCACGGTGGTTGAAGAGAGTAATAAGGAAGAGAGGGTGCAGGTGAAGAGCGGGGTACAGGCCGTGGGAGGGAATATGGCTGAGATTCTGTTCAAGGTAAAAGGAGAAAGCCAGAGGAAGCTCTGAGCAGGGATGAGACATGATCTGACTGAGGTTTTGAAAACCAACCTCCCTCCAGCCCCCTGTGGACAAGCGAACCAAAGGGCCCATCGCCTCTCTGTGCTGAGCTCCAGGATGGCAAGGGACCAGCTCCTCCAGCAGGGAGGCGTGTGGGGCAGAGGGTCAGCTGCTCCGAGGTCCCACACACCCAGGACCCCTTCACCCCAACCCTCGAGGCACGAGCTCTGGAGACGTCCAACATTTCAAAGCCGCCTGTGTGCCCAGCAGGGCCCAGGGCCCTCTCCATACACACACTCATTCAGTGGTCATCAACCCAGGAGGGGGGTTCCAGCCCTCAGCCCATCCCAGATGAGGAAACTGAGGCACAGGAAGGGTAGCTACCCAGGTCACACCACCGACCGACAAGGAGGCATCAGGCTAGCATCGCGGTCTGACCGGGTCTTCCTGACCACCAGGGTGCACACCCCTCCACACACAGAGCCCGCACAGGGTGGGCACTGGTGAAACAGCAGCACTACTGCCGTCACCCATCTGCAGCCCTGCCCCAGGGCCCACGTCCCCAGCACTGACAGCCCCTCCGTGGGTCACATGCTCTAATCCGGCCGTAACGGCAGAGGCTCAGGCTAAGGCCTGGTTCCCATGGCAACTCCCTCCCAGACTCCATCTGAGCATTTCTGCAGATATGGCGACCACCAACTCCGGCCAATTCTGTGCTTTCCAGAGTCTGGGGGTCAATACCACCGCTTACACCCGATGCAACCCCAGCTCTGCCCGGTATGATGGGCAGCAGGGCGGGGTGGGGGCACCATCAGAGCCCCCCAGATTTGGTCCCCAATTCGACTCCACCATAGAGGTGATAACAGGCAAGACAAAGAGATGGGAGGCACAGGTCTGGGCTTAAGGGTTCAAGTTCAGCCCGCCTCTTCTAGCCGGGTGACCCAGGGCGAGTCACCTCACCTCCACAGGCCCTGCTCTCCCATCTGTGAAGCTGGGAGAATAAGAGATCCACCAGGAAGAGCTGGTGGCCGGGGCTACGTGGGGCTGCCTGCACACGGCCCCCTGCTACACGGCAGGGAAGGTGCTGGTCTGCTGGCCTCTCGGCGTGGGCACTGCTGTCTGGGGTTCACAGGTGTACGTGAAGCCCGCCCTTCATCCATCTCAGGGTGCAAGACCCCTGTAGCCAGACCAGACCCTGGGTGAGCCCTCGGGGCATTTCCCATAAAAGGATCTCGGGCTCATGGCAGAAGCTCTGAGCCCTTAAGGCCCTGAATGGGAACAGAGAAAAGGAAGGCCTGTTTACGAAGCACCTACTACGAGCGCCTCGGCCCACCTGGCGTCAGGGAACGAGGAGGCCCTCCCTAGCGCCACGTAGTAAATGGGGACACCAGGGGCCAGAGGACTCAGGCCTCAGGTTCAAGGTCACGCAGCTGCAAAGGGCAGAGCCTGGATGTGAACTCACTGACAGGCAGAGGGCTCACTCCACAAAGTAGGAGCCGGGAAGTCGGGAAACCCAGGAGCCCCGGGGCTGGCAACAACCACTCAGCTGGGGTAATGCCAACTTCTCCCCTCCCCCAGGGTCGTCCAGATTGGGGAAAAATCACCACTTCTCACAGGCATTTTTTTTTTTGAGAGTAAGACTCCACTCACTTTCCACTGGTCACCGGCAAACAGAAAGGCAGTCTCAGCCCAATAATTCCTGAAGGTCTCATCCCAAACTGCCCCATCCTCTCTCTCTCTCCCCTCCCCCCGCCCAGACACTTGCACACACATACACACTCACACACACACATTCTCACCTGCACTCTCTCACACACACTCCCTCATACACATTCTCCCCCACACACTCACAACCCCATGGACACAGGTCCCTTGGGCACGGCCAGGTACTCTGGGCACCAGGATGAGTTCTGGGGACCGTGAGTCCTAACTGGGGTGTCATATCGTGTCACACGAGCATTCTTCTAAAAAAAGGACCCCAAAAGATCTTTTGCCAACCTAGTGAGCGGGCTTCTCCACCACCCAGCCGGCCACCTCCTAGCCAAGGGCCAATGCCCAGGCTTTGAATCCCAGACTAAGGCAGGGCCTCCTGTGAGCCCCTGGGGTCCGAGGATGGGCCTCCCTTGGCTCCAGGGGGGCTCCACACGGAACAGTGGGCTCAGTTCAACAAACATTCCCTAGGACATCACTTGCTCTGAGCCTCTGCAGCTGCGGTACATTCAGATGGGCAGTGACCGGGCGAGACCCAGGGCAGCCTAGAGCCTTACCAGGCTTCCTCTGGGAGAGCAGGGCTGGGGCTACGGGTCTAGGAAGCAGCTGTGACAGGACGCAGCACTGGCCGCTCACTGTGGACGGACGCTGAAGCCCAGGCAGGAGTCAGTGCAGGCGGGCGCAGGAGGGCCAGGCTCAGGGAGGGACGGGGACACAGGGGACGTGCACCCAAGATGCCTGTGTATCTTGGAGAATCTAGGAGGCGCAGGGAAGCCGGTCGCACGGGGCCGCGATGTGAGCCAAGCCTGAGCTTGCAGCTGGCGCGTCTGGGAGCGAACTGGGGGCGGGGACAGAGACTCGGGGAGGAAACCCAGGCCGACTGTTAAAAAGTCACATGAGCTAGGGGCAGCGGGACACAGCCTTCCTTCCGGGGCCCTTACCCCAGCCTGCCAACACCCCACACCTCAACACACTGACCACGGCCTGGTGCAGCGGGGCAGCCTCAGGGCCTGACCCACAGGTGAGGCCCTTGGCTCAATCCTGGGCTCTCTCTGGGCAGCCCAAGTCCAGAGTTCCAACCAAAATGCCGCAAACAGCAACTCTCCAAAATCTCAGGAAGGAGTCCAATGGCAAAATATGCCAGGGACAAACGGAAATGTAACCAATCAGCCGAGTTCTGGAAAGATATTCAACTTATACTAATAGTTAAAACACACCATTCCTCCCTACTGAACTTAACGACGATTGTTTGGGTTTTCTTTAGTAACGTTAAAACACGATTCTGAGGAGTCTAAAACAAAACAGACTGCAAACAAGCATATAAACTCTCTACCTACCTAAGAAGTCACAAAGGCATTCAATGTCGAGACCACAGGAATGCCGAGGCCCTAGTTGCCATCCGTCACACTCAGTCACTCATTCACTCACTTACCAAACACCTACTATGCGCCAGGTACTGGGAACGCTGAACTAGGTTAAGTAAGGCACGGTTACCTCCCTCAAGGACCTGGAATTGAAAGCTTAAAGCTAATTTATTCGTAGGAATCTATTCTTAGAAAATGACTCAAAGTATCAGCGAGGCCGCAAGGCATGAAAGTATTCAAAGTAACTTCCTAAACACAAAAACATCAAAGAAGGGAAAACTAAAATGCCACGAGGGAACGGCTAACTGAGCTACGGTTGCACGCTCTGGACAAAACACCAAAGACCATTAAAAATGATACTTATAAAAAGTTGGCAAAAGCAAGAGCCCACCCACAAGGGAAAAACACAAGGCCCGAGATCACAGTGCACTGGAGGCTCTGCGGATCAAACGGGAAAATGAATCTGCGGAAAGAGCTCCAAGTGTTCAGGGTGGTGGAAAAAATCTAACGGTCCCTTTTCTTCTTTCTCCTCTCCTGCATTTTACACATTTTTCTATGTGTGTGACAGAAAAAGCAATAAGTTTTAAACAGCAGCCAGAGCCCACAAGGGGGATAAAGGACAAACAGTACCAGGAAGGTGGGGGAGAGGGGTGCAGAAGGCGGGTAGAAGCAGTGAGCAAAGGTGGGGAGGTGAAGGGGGAAGAAAAGGTGAGGGGTGGGGGTGGGACCCGGGACCCACCTTTGACGTTGCTCAGAGACAGGGAACGCTCCTGGTCCGCCAGCCCAGGCACCAGCCGGCCACTGCCACTGTCCTTCTGCCGGGCCACGGCCACCGCAATGCCCACGGGTGGGTGTCGCACCTCTGCCTCACCCTGGGCACCGGAGCCCTCGCGTCCGAAGGCCTTGGCGCTCTCGGGCCTCTCCGGGTCCCGCTTCAGCTGCCGGCCCCCAGCCGCTGCAGGGCCCGCGGGGTGCGGGAGGCGGGCCTGGGCGCGTGGGGCAGCGGTGGGAGCGGGCTCGGGCTTCATGGTGCCCAGGCCTCCGAAGGGGCTCTTCTTCCCACAGCCGCCGGGACGCACGGCCACGGCCTCGCGGGCAAAGCTGCCGCTGTATTTGATGAGGCTCTGCATGGCCGAGGCCTCTCCCGGCCCGTGGGCCGCGGCGTGCAGGTCGGCGCCCGGCCTGGCGCAGGTGGCCCCGGCGCGGGGCAACGCGCCCCCGGGGTCCAGGTAGGCCTTCTTGGAGGCGGCGGCAGCGGCAGCCTCCTCCTCGGCACGGCTGGCGTGGTGGTGCTGCGCGGCCAGCACGGCCATCTGCGTCGTGGCGAAGTTGCCCAGCTCGAAGGGTTTCCATTTGTGCTCAGGGCCGGCGGGCGGGGGCGGCCGCCCTGGCTCTAGGCCGAAAAGCTTGGCTGCCTGCTGGGAGGCGGAGGCGACAGCGGGGCCGCGCGGGGCGCGCTCGCACGGCCTGGGCTCGGCCTCGGGCTTGAGCAGCTCCTTGGCGGGGAGGTAGGCCCGGGGGTCCGGGGAGGAGCGCGCGGCCCGCGCCGGTGGGGCCTCGGCGGGCGGCGGCCGCTTGAGCGAGCGGATCACGGAGCTCTTCTCGCGGAGGCTCTCGGGTCGGTCCGGGGGCGGCCTTGGAGAGCCGGGCGGGGCCTGCAGGACGCCGGGCCTGCCCGCCTCGCGCTCCCGGGTCCGGGCGTCACGCGCCTGCGACGCGATCTGGATGGGCCCTGGGCGCTCGTCAAAGGCCTCCACGGAAGGCACGAAGGTGGGCGCCACCACACGGTGCTCACGGCCCGCCTCACGCGCGGCCGCCACGGGGAAGATGGTGTAGACGCCGGCGGGGGCGGGCTGCGGTGCGGCGAAGGCCCCGGAGGCGGCGGGGGGCGCAGGCGGGCCCTTGCTTACGGGCGGCGGCGGGAGCGGCGAGGGGCAGGGGCAAGGCCCCGGCAGCAGGGCCTCTGCGCGCCGCAGCCGTGCGCTCTCGTCCTGGCGCGCAGTCTCCTTAGAGCCGCGGGCCGCCTCGGCCACCAGTGCGGGGAGACCCGCGTCCCCCGCGCCATTGCAGAGGCTCAGCGCCGGTGGTGGCAGCGGCGGCGGGTTCTTGCCCTTGGACTCGGTGGTGGCCGTGCCCGGTGCCCGCGGGGGCCCGGGCTCGGCCAGGAAGGGCGACAGGCGCTCCGGGAGGCGCGGGGGCCCGCGGTCCTGGCGGCCCTCCGCCCGCGCCTCTTGGGTCAGGTCCACCACGCCGCGGGGCCCCGCTGCCTCTTCGCGGGCCCGCGGGTCCTTCTTGCCGAACAGTGGGGGCGGCTCCCCGCCGCGGCCCATCCGGTCCTTGGCTGGACCTTCCCGAGAAGAGCCTTTGGTCGAGGCGCCCGACGAGTGGCCGCCTGGGGTCCTGGAGGAGGGCGCATGGGAGTGCAGGGCACCCGGAGCTCCAGGGGCGGGCAGGTAGAAGCCGTCTGCAGAAAAGAAAGAGCGCAGCCCGTGAGCGAGTGCCCCCTCTGCCGGGGGAGAGGGAAGGGAGGCCCCAAAGGTTGCCCTAGACCCCAGGGCAAGGAGGAGGGCCATGCACAGCGCAGCCCCAGGAGAGGGCAGGCTCTGGAAATGGATAAAACCAAGCTGAAACCCCGCCCTGGCCACCTACTAACCTTTCTGAGCCTCAGTTTTCTCATCTGTTTAAGGGGGAGAGGCCAGAATTAAGAGCTGCCCAGGCCCAACAGGATTAGATGAGGGCCGGACAACTAGAAGGTTCCAGGAGGCTATGGGTGGGCCCAGAAAGCCTGTGGGGGCCCTTGGGGGCTGGGGTCTCGGGAAACACAGCTGAGATGCTGCCTGGAGTACTGGGTAGTGGTCCCTCCCAACCTCATTCCGCAGCTCCCCCCAGTCTCCCCACTCCTGCCCTCTGACCTTTCTGGGTATCGAAAATGCTGGGCTGGCCCAGCTGGCTGAGGAGGGGGCTCCCGCTGCTGGGGGGCTCCAGGTGGTTCAGGTGGAGGTAGGATGGGTACAGCCCGCTGGGCAGGTGGGAGAAGCCTGCAAGAGAGAAAAGAAGCCAGCTGGGACACCTCATGCCTCCCACCGGGAGCTTACTTCCACCCTCTCTGCTTCTTGGAAATAACGTGTCTTGGCTGTCAGCCCCCTGGTGCTGGGAGCCCTGAGGTCTACCACCAGCTCCCACAGCAAGGATTGCCCCCTCCCAATCCTGGCACTCCAGTCCCCGGCAGCCCCCAGGGGCTAGGGCTCTCCAATCCCCCAGGAAGAGAATCAAATTGGACCCAGTGCAGGGCAATGAGGATGATGAAGATAGATGGCAGTTCTAATCACAGACCAAACCCTTTCAACTGTTTTGCCTTTGTTATTTAAATTTCAAAGGAAAATAACCTGTGAGGCAAATACTCTTAATATCCCCGTTTTACAGATGAGAAAACTGAGGCTCAGAGAGGCCCACTTGCCCGAGGTCCCCCAGCAGAGGAGCCTAGCTCTGAACTGAGGTCACCAGAACTCTTAACCTCAGCCCAACATGGACCCAGTTGAGTGGTTTACTGGCTTAACTTCTCTGCTGTGTGACGCCAAGCAGGTCTCTTGCCTTCTCTGAACTTCAGCCTACCCAGCATCTCCAGCTGCTGGGTCTCCCAGGCAGGTGCTTCTAGGAAAGAATTCCTCCTGCCAGGGGTCCTCCTAACCTCCCACAACCCCCTCCACCCCACCAGTGATGCCCCAGAACCAGGGCCTTACAGGGTGCAGAAGACAGGAAACGGAGGCCACAGAGAAAGAAACAAGAGGCCTGAAAGAGTACACAAGGAATGGAGGCCCAAGAGCCATTCACCAGGGCCAGGAAGGCCAGACAGGTGAGCAGGTGCCGGGGCAATGGAGGAGGATCCTGCCTCTCCTCCTGGGCGGTGGGTCCTACAGGACCTCAGACCCACTGGTGATCCATCCCTGAGGGACTTGGGTCCCCCATGCCCCCCAGTCACTCCCTCTGAGGCCAGAGATGCAGGACCCGTCCCTGGCCACACTGGGCGCACATCTTCACCCACAGCCCCACAGGACAATTACATTAACAACAATCACAAGACGATAAGGAACACCTGATAGACGTTATCTCGCTTCATCACTGAAACAACACTCCCAGGTAGGCACTGGTTCCCACTGCCTTCCCATCTGTAAGATGGGCATAATGGTCCCTCCTCATGGCCTGTTCTGAGGGTAAAGTGAGCTCAAGTATGCAGTTCTTTGCGCATAGGAAGGACAGTGCATCGTTTGCTATCATTACTATCATTACCGGTATCTGCCGGCAAAGGAGAAAAGGGAGTCAGGTTGATGCCACACGGGCACCAGAGGCAGCCTCTGCCCTTCAGGCCCCTCGAGCACCCCCGCTCTGGGCTGGTGGAAATGGGAGGCTCAGATGGGACCCCAGCCCGGAAGGACTGCCCGCCATCCCAGACCTAGAGGCAGGATCGCCCCTCCGTGCGGGGCACACACAAGTCAGGACAAGGACGGAAGCACTCGGTGACAACTGGCACAGAGAAGGAAGTAGGGAGACAGTGGGCGGCGAAAGGCCCAGGAGAGCCTGAACCCGCAACAGGCGCCCGACCCGGGAGCACCCCAGGACACCCAGGAGGCAGCAGGAGCGAGCGAGCACCCAGCATCTAAACTCCACCGGAGCCCAAGGTGGAGGATGAACTCAGAGTCCCCCGGGCCCATTCCTTCACTGACAGAGGGGAAACTGAGGCTCCACGGAGGCCCAGGGTTTGCTCTGGGCTGGCAGGAAGCCAAGCCGGCAGACCTCCCCACAGTTAGGGGCGTCACCGCAGAACAGCAACAAGAGAGCCCAATGGCACCTGGTCCCACTGCTCCCACAATGACAATCACTGACGAGCTGACTGCATTGAGGAGACAGCGGACAGCAGAACAAACCAGACCCTGCCCTCAGAGCTCAGTGGCGGGGAAACAGGTATCTCATGAAAAAGGACACAGAAGAATGTGTCATCACAAGTGGGAGGTGGAACCGGGGTGGGGTGGGGGGCGTGTTTGAGCCAAGCCCTGGAGGAGGAACAGGAGATAGCCAGTGAGCTGCGGTGCAGGGCTGCAAGTGGAGGGAACAGCACGTGTAAAGGCCCTGGGACAGCGCCAAGAGGGAGCGCTGAGCATCTGAAGAACAGCAGGGAGGCTGGATGACCAGAGCTGGGCCCCGCAGGCCACCGCATGGAGGAGTGGCCGTGGAGACAGAGGGGAGGCGGCAGACTTGAGAAGTGCTGGGGACAGCGGCCCAGCGCCCTCGGCCCGCCCGCCTGGCTCGCTCCTTACCTTCGTGGGCATGGGCGGCCCACAGCTGCACCATGGGCAGGTTGCTGGGGGTGGGGGAGCGGAAGGAGAGGTCAGAGGGCAGGGGCACCGGGCTCCCATGGGATGAGGCCGAGGGCCCCATCCCGCTGGCCACAAAGCTGCCCAAGAAGGCCTCGCCTGCAGAAAGAAGGGGGGCTGTCAGGCAGCCACCAGGCCACCGCCGCCCAGCCCGCCGCCCAGAGATCCCCGCCTCTCCCTGCTTCTCGAGGCTGACACTGGCAGGGAGACCAATCAAACCTCCTCCGCCCAGCCCCACCCCAGCCCCTTGGACTCAGGACCACCCTGAGTCAACTCAGCCAGACTCAGGGCTTGAGAAAACCGCCCAGTAAGAGCCCAGATGCCTCCAGGGCACCCGACACTGGCAGAAGGGCGTTACCATCCCCAGACCAGAGGGGGTATGGTTCTTCCCACCTGCACCCGAAAGCTGAGGCTCGGTGCGGGGCAGGGGCCTCCGGAGGCCACAGAGTGACGAGGTAGAAGGGGGCTCAGGTTCTGAGAGCTGGAGAATGGCCTCCAAGGACCCCAAGGCAGCCCTGGACAGGCCCGGACCAACCCCTCAGCCAACCCTTTGCGGGAGGAACCATGTGCCCATTTAACGGATGAGGAAGCTGAGGCTCAGAGACGGGAAGTGCCTGATCCCACAGCTGTGACCAGGGGCTCTGGATGCAGCCCAGCAGCCTGTCCCAGAACTCCAGGGAATTAGCAAGTGAATCAGGGAATGAATGAGAGCAGTGGACAAGGGAGGCCTGTCCCTTCAGAGAGCAGAGCTCCTCCTACTGGGGTCACTCACATGGGGGCGTGGGGGCCCACTGATGCCAGGAAGGACAACCGGCTAAGGCCTGGGTAGAAGCCGCACCCGCCCCAGCCACGCCCCATGTGGCCAGGCCCCCACCGCAGGGGTGTGTCCTCCCTCCTGCCATCCAGGGGTGCTGCCCCTAAGCTCCACGTGCCCGTCCTTCAGGGCAAGACGCTGGCAGGCCCCCAGCTCACAGGCCGGGGGAGGCCTAGGAGACCTGGGCGGGGGGGGGGCTCCCCTTCCCTGGCCTCTTGTTTGCTTGTCAGCAAAATGGGGATAATAATAACGCCTCCCTTGAGAATCGCAGTGAAGGAAGAAGCTCGCATTTAACAATAACAATCACAATAAACGGCAGCAGCGCCCGTTCACTGGAAGGCACCAGCTCGGGCCACCGAGGTAAGAGCTCCCCGGGTGCCCCTCAGGTAACCTCTCTAAGCCCCTGTGACGCAGGTGCCGTTTGCAGCGGCCCAGAGTGACAGGCCGCAGGGGGTCACAGACAACGTGTGACTCGGGTGCCCAGGGGACCCCAGCCCGGCCCTCAGGGGGCTCGCAGACGCCCACCCACACCCTCTGAGTCCCCCCTCCACGCAGGGCCTACAGACCCGCCCTCACCACCTCCCCGGGGGCACAGGAGGCCCAAACGTCCCCCCAGGCCCTTCAGGGCGCACACAAGGGCAGGGCCTCCTCCCTGTCGCCCAGAGTGGGGCCGGCATCAGGCGGAGCGATGGGAGGACACCTGGCACCACGTGGCATCACCACCACCCCACGTCTGGGCCCCCCATCCCATCCCATCCCCACCAGCCCCCTCACCGGACTCCAGCGCCAAGCCCTCGGGACCCAGGGCCATGGCGGCCGGTCAGTCGGCCCATGCAGCCCCAGCCCGGGCAGCGGGGCCTCCGGGCCGCCAGGCCCCAGGCTTCCTCCTCTGCGGGCGGCGGGTGGCCGGCTCCGGAAGCGGCAGCCAGGGGTTTGCGCAAGGGCTTACATCAGCCGCGGGCTCTTCCTGCCCTGGGCCTGCCCCTGCCCGGGCTTGTGAAACCCGCCCAGCGGCACCCCAGGTCCGGATGCTGCCAACAGCTCCCGCCTGCCACGGGGCTCAACGGTGCCCGAACTCCCTCCCCCGGGCCCGGCGGGCAGGCCCGGGCCCTCCCAGAGCAGCGGTGTGCAGCTCCGTTAACCGGGCGTGCCAGCCCCCTCACTTCACTGTCCTCACCCGCTCCCCCGATGACGCTCCTGAGGCAGCGGAGGGGCCGGGCTCAGACGCATGAGATAAGCCCCCTGTTGCTGGGACTCCCTCCCCCGGCCCCTCCGCTCATTCCCACCTCGGGGCCTTCCCTGGGCCTCAGAGAATCCCTCCACCCAGGACGACGTGGAAATGTAGACCTGTGTCCCCCAGGAGCGGAGTCGGCCTCCCCCGACGTGCCCAGGGCCTGGAACACAGCAGGCATCAGCTCTTGGCCTAAGTGACTGCACTGTGTCTGACCCTCTCAGGGCAAAAGCATATGGACACATGTCAGGATGAGGAGAGAAGGCAAGCACAGCTCCCGACACCTGAGGACGCATGTGCCACTCCCGCCGTCCTGCCTGGTCCCCCTAGGGTGGAAGACAAGCAGCTGACCCCCCGACCCCGCCCCACCGGCATCTCCGGACTGCTTCTGAGCTCCACACCCCCGCATCCCCCCCACCCTGGAGTACCTGGAGCTCTCCTCAGGGTCTAGGGACACATCCTCCACTCACACCCACCCCTGGGGACACAGAGGTGGCCTCCTGGGTTCACAGAGAAGGGTGGAGGCCTCCGGGCTCTGGGGGGCAGTGACAGTCCAGCCAGAGCCCACCGCCTTTCCCTAGACTTGGCTGGAAGTCCTCCAGCACAGCCTGGGGTGGGAGAGGTCTCCATCCCTCTCATCACAGACTGAGGTCAAGGCCTGGCCCTCCTTCCCTGGTCCCAGGCCGCCCCCTGGTGACCAGAGGCCTCCATGCCACCTACCCACCCACACGAGTATCTCACTCCACGACTGTCCAAGCCTAGAACACACAGTGAACCCGTAATAAAGTACCACTGTTCATAATTAGAAAGGGGGACCTAACCCAACTTCAACAGACACCGGGCTTCACACGGAGACGCTCACGGAATCTTCCCACAGGCCTTTCATGGGGCACAGAGGACAATCCCAAAGCCACACAGCCCTGGCCCAGGGGCAGAGCCAGGGCTGACCCGGAGCCCAGCCGTGCAGCCCACACCCCTCCTACAGGGTAGCCACTCGAGGGCCACCAGGATCCCCCGTGGGAAAACGTTCCCACCGGCCTGCCCGCCATCCTGGACAGACCAAAACCTGGTGAATCAAAGACACCTGTTCCAGATATTCGCTGGACACTCCAGGAGCCACTGGGCACTTGAAACGTGGGGCTGGTGAGACTGAGGAGCCGCATCTTCAATCTTATTAAATTTTAATTAATTTAGACTTAATTTAGCCACAGTCTGGATGGAAGGCTCCTCCCTGCTGGAAACCGGGGCAGGGCAGGGACGGGACCTCTGACAGGCCAGGCCCCCACCATGGACAGAGGTGCGACAGAGGCGGGGGTCCCCAGGGGACAGTGGAAATCAAACCCTGGCCCCAACGCCCACGGCTCCCTGAGTCTGAGTTACTGCACTGCCCCAGGCTGAAGAGTAGGAGAACAGCAATCTCTCCCCTCCAGGTGGACACAGATTAAATGAACTCACGTTCCTGAAACGCCTTCATGAAGGGCCTCCTTCTTTATAGCTACGTGACCTGGGGGTTGAAGAAGCCCAGCAACTGCTCCAGGTCAGGGTCCAAGTGGGACTATCACCTCTACCCAAATTCCATCTGTCCTTCCTTAAAATAAAACTTTTAATTCTGACACTAGAGAGAGCTGGTGGTTGCCCATGATGAATGCACTAACTACCACGGAAAGGCATGCTTTCAGATAATTCATTGCGCGTTGTGTGAATTTCACCTCAATTTAAAAAAAAAACACACACAAAAAAACACGGAAGCTCCTCTCTCTGCCTCTGAATCCAACACTGCATCTCTCCCTGACCTCGCTGCCCAGGGCGCCCCAGGGCCCAGAGGTTTCCGGGCTGGCACCTTCCCGTCCTGGCTCACCCTCCCACAGCCCTGGGAGTGAAGGAATCTTGTTACCCCCATTTTACAGACTAAGAAACTGAGGCTCAGAGAGACTGTCTGGCATCACCGGGCCGGGGCAACCAAGTCGCTCAGCTGGTGCTACAACACACTGCACAGCAAGGCCTCAGCTCAGGAATCCCAGCACGCCAGGCCCTTGGCTCCAGACCGGCCACTGTCCCTCGGACCCTGAGTGAGGGAACCCCCTCACACAGGGCCTGGCCCTCGAAGGTGCTTGGAAAATGGTTTTCCCCTTCTCCGGTCCCAGTGAGAGAGGAAGGATGCCCCCGGGGCAAGAAAGGAGGTCCCGAGGCCTGGCTATGGGGCAACGTGCCCGTGCCCCTGCCACTGCCCGGGGGAGAGGGCCAGGTCCCTCTGGGAATGGAAGCAGCAGGGAGCTGGGCATGGGCCCCCCACTCCACCCAGCCTTGGCACCCCCCCACCCCGCCTGTGCCCCTCCAGGACTGAGCTAACAGGCCCTCCCAAGCTGGGACCCGCCAACATCCCAGGCCCTCCCACCCCATGCACTGCATCTCAGGAACACAGCAGACAGCCATGAGTTTGGGGGTGCAGGCCAGCCTGTTCTCAGCCATCGCCACCTCCTTCATCCACACTGAGAACACAGGAAGGGCTTCAGGGCTCTGCCGACTCCCAGGCTGGCCAAGGTCACCAGGAGGCAGAACTCGAATCCCAAAAAGGTGTTTGCTTCCCTCCTTCCTCCCCGTGACTGCTCAGGCAGGGCTCCCAGGTGCTGGGGGCTGGGGAATGAGGCCCTTCCGGATGAACCCCACAGGGGGCTGCACAACGCTCACCTGCTGGTCCCTAGAGAGGGCAACGGTGAGGCCGCCTTAGCTGGTCAGTGGAACCTTGCCTCTGTAATGGATGGAGTCACTGGGCTCCTTCTAGAAACTGCCTATATAATAGATACCTGAAGTCCTCGCTGGTGGGAGAGGGGAGGGGGACTTGGATGAGATCATGGTGGGTACAAAGGTCTGGTAAACAATGAAGGACTCACAGGACTTTATCACAGGCTTGGGCAGGCGGGAATATGGGACAGCACAGCCCCACGGGCTGCACCCCAGGGCCTTTGCACCTCAGCCTGGAATCCATTCCTCCCTCCAGATACTGCAAGTTATCTGTATACTCCCGTCTGTATATACCTCACTCCCTTCTCTTGCAGCCCAGGTGACAGGGAACGAATGTGGCCTTCCGTCACCAGGGCCCCATAAACTGCAACCTGCCCCACCCCCACCCCTTTCCTGACTTTTTTCCACTGTGCTTATCACCACTTATCAGACCATATACACATTAGCTCCTCCTTTATTGTAGTTCCTTGCTTATTGTCCCTCTCCACCCACTGGAACAGGAGTAGGCAAGATTCTTCTTGAAAGGGCCAGGTAATAAATACTTCAGGCCTCGCAGGCCTATTCTGCCTGCCTGACAATACTTAAAACTACTGCGCTTTGTCCCAGTGAAACTATTTACAAGAAACAGGAGATGGGCCAGATTCGGAGGCAGTTTGCAGACCCCTGCCTTACAGTGTATGTTTACACCATCCCCAGTGCCCCCCTGTGTACCTACACTGTACACAGTAGGTGCTCGATTAATATTTATGGATGGGAGGGATGGGCAAGGTCACGATCAGTTAGAACTGGATGAAGGACGAAGAGGAGCCTTTCCTGGGCCCTACTTCACAGCCAGCGTAGGGCTTCAAGGCTTCACTTCATGCTGTCTCTAATCCAACCACCCCATGCCACCCTCCCCACAAACTACCCACCCCCACCATCAACTCTGGGAGGGAGAGATTCTTGTCCATTTTACGGATGAGGAAACTGAGGCTCTGACTCCAGAACTACACTTTTTCACTCAGCCACAGCACCTGGACTCGAGACCCTGTTTGCATCTCTTCACTCCCGAAGACCCCTCCACAACCAAACAAGAGACAAATGTGTTTTCCCTTCCTATTTGAAAACGTTTTGGCCTCGCAAAGGAACTGCATTCCTTAAGAAGCCACCAAAGGCTATCAGAGCATCTCATCAGCATGAGCAGATCAGGGTTATCACCCAAGAAAAGAGCCCATTCTAGCCCAGAGCACAGACATGTGACTTGGCCGTTTCTATGACAGCCACTGAAAATAGTCCGAGGACCCTCTGGATAAAATGACCTTCAGACTCCCATCCATCCCAAGATTTCTGTAACATCTAAGTCAGAGCAGGGGTTAATGCCCTGTCTCCTAAAGAAAGGGCCTTACCGTTCAATCAGAATCCCAGGCAATTCACAAATGAAGAACAGTAAATGATGACCGAATTCAGGAAAAAGTTAGTATCGCAAACAAGTACCGAGACAGGATGACGTCATTTTCATCTATCAAATCAGCATATTTTTAGTTTGATTGTGGGCTGGGGGGGGGGTCTGTGGAGCAGCAGAGGGAGGGTGAGGACACAGCCAACCCATCCCAGCTTTTGGAAAGCAAGTCAGCAAGCTGGCAAAGCCCAGACCCACTTCTGCGGGTCCCCCTCAAGGAAATCACCTTTGTGGGCAAACATGTACTTCTTAGGATGCTCGCTGCAGCCAAACTGATGGAGAGATTTAATGCAATCCCAATCCAAACCCCAGTAGGGGCAAAGGTTGGGGGAGGGGGAGGGGCTGTGAAAATTGACAAACTGTCTCTAAAAGTTACATAGGAATTGAAAGTCGGGTGAAAAATAGACGAGATTTTTGCACACCCATGTTCATAGCAGCGTTATTCCCATTCACAACAGCGAAGAGATGGCAGCAACCCAAGGGTCCACTGGATAAACAAAATGCGGTCTATCTTTATGCTATGAAATATCATTCAGCCTTAAAAAGAAAGGACATTCTGACCCCTGACCCAACATGGATGAACCCTGAAGACAGGATGCTAAGCAAAGTAAGCCAGACACAGGTCACATATTGTTATGATGGTACTTCTAGGAGGTCCCTGGAGGAGCCAGAGTCATAGAGACAGGAAGTAGAGGGTGGGGGCCAGGGGCTGGGGGAGGGGGATGGAGGTTAGTGCTTCATGGGGACAGAGTTTCAGTTCGGAGGATGGAAATGTTCTGGAGATGACGGTGGTGACTGTTAATGGTGGTGACTTGACTGATAATGTCAATGTACTTTATGCCACTGAACCGTACACGTAAAAATGGTTACAGTGGCAAACTTACATGTATTGTACTAGTTAAAAGAAACAGTTATATAGAAACACAGAAAAGCAAGAATAGCCAGGGCAACCTTCAAGATGAAGAATAACGTGGGAAGACTTAGGCTATCAAACACCAGTAATGCAGCTGGTGTGATACCGGCACATGGGTACACGAAAAGGCCTATGGCGACAGGACGGTTCGGAAACAGGCCCACCACTGCACGGGGTAGAAAAAGGATGGTCTTTTCAATAAACACTGCTGGTCCACTTGGACACCCATACGGGAAAAGCCATGAATCTTGACCCCCCTACTTCACACCATACCTAAAAATCCCTTCCAGGTGCACTGCAGAAAGGCAAAAGGCAAAAGATTCTAGAAGAAAACACTGGAAAGGCAAAAGCTTCTAGAAGAAAACACTGGAAAATTCCTTCGCGACCCAAGGGCAGCCAAAGCTTTCTTAAAGACCACATTAGAAAGCACTGACCATAAAAAAAAAAAAAGCACTGACCATAAAGATAAGACCGATATACTGAAGTACATGAACATTAGGAATGTCTATTCATCACATGACACCATTAGGAGAATGGAAATGTGAGCCACCTCGTGGAGAAAGATCTGTGCCCCACTGAAGGGCTTGTATCCAAAATATATAAAGAACGCCTGAGAATCAACAAGCAAAAGGCAGACACCACGATGTAAAAACAGGCAAGATGCAACAGGAGAGTGGCAAATAAGGACGTCCAAGTGTCCAGTAAATCCATGACAAGGTACTCAGCCTCATAAACCATGGAGGAAATGCGAATGAAAACTTCTGCACACCCACCAGAAGGGTTAACGTGTCAAAAAGGAAAAAAGGACAATATTAATACATGGTCAGAGGGAGCATAAATTAGTACAACCATTCTCAAGGAGTTTGGCAGAATCTAGAAACCTTTCTGACCCAGCAATGCCCTCGCAGGTCTGCGTAGAAAGATCGCAAATTGGAATTCAAAGATCTTCTCACCAGTAATCGCCAAAACTGGAAAATAACCCAAATGTCCAACAAGAGCTGGATAAACAAATTGTTACGTTCTCACAGGAGGCAACCCCCTCAGCAAGGAGAAGGCACTACAGCGACCAGGGCAGGATAAATCTCACCACCTCACACCCGAGAGAACGCACTATATGCTTCCACAAACGTGAAGGGCACCAACAGACAATTCAAAGCAGGTGGTTTAAGGCAGGTTGGGGTCACCTTGGGACAGGGTGACAGAACAGGGCACCTGGGTTCCCTTCTTAACCTGGTTGATTCCGTTTGTGAAAAAAATAACCAAACTGTACGTTTATGATCTCTGCTTACTTCTGTGTGTCCTTTAAGCCCCAATAAAAAAATATCCTTTAAAAAACTGAGCGCAGAGGGAGGCCAATCTGAACACAAGCATGAGTAATTTTCATGGAACTCTCACATTGACAAAATTTGCAAAAACAAAAACAAGTAAATAAATAAAAATGAGCCCAGAAAGGAAAAGAGAAAGAAAAATTCTCATTCATACCCCATCTCTCCCCAGCCCCTGGCTTTCTCGCCAGAGAGCTCAGGTCTGGCCCCTAGATCCCACACTTCCTGGCTGTGTGACCTTGGGGAGGTGACACAACCTCTCTGAGCCTTACTTTCCTCTCAAGTAAAATCGGGAGTTCGCTGGTGGTCTAGTGGTTAGGATTCCGGGCTTTCACTGCCGTGACCCAGGTTCAGTCCCTGGTGGGGAAACTGAGATCCCGCAAGCTGCAAGGTGTGGCCAACAAAAATAATAATAATAAAATAAAGCTCTCACCTTTAAAAATAAAGTAAAATGAAGGGCAGACAAGAAAGGAAAGAAACTGTGCCTGGGGCCGTGCCTGTGTCCTCCGCTTCATGGCACTCCCCTCTCCCCGAGTAAGGTGACACAAGAAGACAGACCAGCAAGGCTGAGGGACAGAGCTAGAGGGTGGGGGGCTTACTTCGCACATTCTTGGTGCTGTGACTGGGCCACAGGACCTGTGGCCACTGCCAACGTCCCCAAGCTCCCATCCGTGCGGTACACGTGGCTGAGAATCTTGAGCTGCAGAGGTTCTTCCTCTGAGCTAAGCAGAGGCTCAGAAGCCACCAGGCCAGATTGACCTGCCCCGCCCACCTACGAGGGGAGGGGTCCAGCTGGGCCCGAGGGCTGGCCCGAGGGGCTTTATTCCTCCAGCTCCTTCATCCAGGCTGTTACCTCCAGCCTCCCTCCCCTCCCGCTGGAGCCAGCCCTCACCCCAAGACGGCTGGATCCCAGCAGGCACCTTTCAGCCGCCCAGACCTCCCAGCTCCTCCCCAGCAGAGGTCACAGCAAGAGAAGGGCGATCTGGGTTTAACTCCAGCCCCTCCTCCAGCCCAGAATCTGGGCCCCCTGTAGGCTAGGACTTTGCCTTGCTCCCACCAGACACCCAGACCACAAAGTAGGTGCTCAAATCTAAATAAAGGGGATCCCAAGGCAGCCCAGAGCGGTCAAGGCCTCAGCCTTGCCAATGATATGCAAATGAATCCACCCCGGCCTCGCCCCAGGGCTCCAGTCTTTCTCAATTCTAAAGCAATTACAGAGGATTTCCCCATTGATTTCTCTTCCCCCTAAAGGAGGTCCTGGCCTAGAGGAAGTAGAGATAGGGATGGAGGGAGGGCCTTCTAGGAACTAGGGGCCCAAAACAGGGCAGTGTCCTAGTGGGAAGGCGGAGACAGAGAGGAACCAGGTCTCTCCGGCACAGGGCCAGGGGAGGAGAGGCAGCCGGGTCCCAGGGCACTGAGATCTAGTAGGACAAATCCTTTCCCAGAGGACTTCCCTGGCGGTCCAGTGGTTTAGACTCCACGCATCCACTGCAGGGGGCACCGGTTCGATCCCTGGTTGGGGAACTAAGATCCCGCATGCCAAAAAAGAAAGAAAAGAAAAAAATCCTTCCCCAGGTGCCAGCACACTCACAAAAATGGCAGCAACACGGTTTTAAAAGGAAACATTTCTGCGCATGAATGGAACCCTTGAGGGTCTTAGGCTGGATTCTCAGGGCTGGTGTGGGGACCAAAGTGAAAATGGGATCTGAGTACAAATCCTCATCCTTAAAAGGTACACTCAGCTCTTGGAAGAGGGGCGGCCAAGTTTAAACTCCCTGGAGGCTGTTAACAGGACTCCAGCCTGGGAGACTGAGGAAGACAGAAAGGAAGACCTACAGACACTGTCAGAAACTTCCACAACGGTCAACAAGTCCCCCCCTTGGATCCCAGTCTCATCAGCCTGTTAGCGCCTCTTTCTTAAATATGAAGAGACATCAGAGAACCAGCCAGACACCTGCAGAGTCTCCAACGTGAAAGACAAATGAACAGAAAAGACCCAGAGGAACAGAGACCATGCCTGAGAGAAGAAAACTCCAGAAAAAAATATAATTAATATCCTGCAAGTGATGAGAACTAATGTATCCATGAAACAAGAACAGGGCGCGACTGAAAAAATAAAAGGACTTGCCTAGTGGCACAGTGGTTAATAATCCGCCTGCCAATGCAGGGAACACGGGTTCAATCCCTGGTCCTCGTCCGGGAAGATCCCACATGCTACGGTGCAACGAAGCCCGTGCGCCACAACTACTGAAGCCCGCGCGCCTAGAGCCCGTGCTCTGAAACAAGAGAAGCCGCTGCAATGAGAAGCCCGCGCACCGCAACAAAGAGTAGCCCCACTCGCCACAACTAGAGAAAGCCCGCAAAGCCCACGGGCAGCAACAAAGACCCAACGCAGCCAAAAATAAAAATAAACGAATATTTTAAAAAAAGAGAGGAGCATCCAGGTTATAAGACAGAGCTCCTAGGTATTAAAAATATGACAACTTAATTAAAAAATCAAACTGCACAGTTAGAAGACACAATTGAGACCATCTAGAAGGCAGAAGAAACAAAGAGATGGAAAATAGCAAAGAAAGTAGAAGAAAAGTAGATGATCGTTCTAGGAGATCCACTATCTAACAGAGGCGCTAGAAAGAATAGCAAAAATGGTGAGACGCAAATCATAAAATACCAATAAAATTAATAGTAATTCAAAAAGTCTGCATTTAAAATGTAAAAGGTAAGCACTATTACTCATTTTACAAAAGAAAAAACAGAAGCTTACAGAGTTAGGTAACATGTCCAAGGCCATGTGGCAAGTGGAAGAGCATGTGTAAGACTTTCAGAGCCAGTGCTCTATAACTATTACGTGGTTCTAGAAGATTTTAGGCGTTTGTAAAAGGGAAGACAAAAAGTTCACGTGCAAAGATCAAGAATCAAGATAACATCACACCCTCAGAAGCTGCACTGGAATTTGGAAGGTGATGTTGCAGTTCCTCCAATGATTTCCAAGGTGCCCGTCAAGCCTGAAGGTAAAATAAAGGCATCTTCAGGTACACTAGGCCTCAAAAAAATTGCCTTCTGTGTATCCTTTCACAGAATGCTACTGCAAGATATGCTCCACCAAAACAAGGAAAGCAGGAAAGAGGAAGGAATGAGAATCGGGAAACAGGAGATGCAACACAGCACAGAGGGACAGTGAGTCTGAACAGGCCCAGCCACCAGGCAAACCAGACTAGAGAAGGAAGAAGAAAAACTGCAGGAAGGAAATCTCCAAGAGGAGAAAGACGCAGCTCATCCAACAGATCTAACCAAATGAAAACTATACCAAGAGATGAGAGGACAGAGATTCTAAGAAATCCCTGCAAATGGGGGGAAAAAAGAGGCAATTAATAACTCAAGGAAATAAAGAAATGAATTTTATTGTATCACTTGGCTCAAATACAGACATTTACAGATCCAAAGCCATAATAATAAAACTGATCTCAACAAAATTGTATTTCGGGAATTCCCTGGCGGTCCAGTGGCTGGGACTCTGTGCTTTCACTGCCGAGGGTCCAGGAGGGCCCAGGTTCAATCCCTGGTGGGGGAACTAGGATCCCACAGGCTGCGTGGCACGGCCAAAACAAAAAACAAAACAAAACTGTATTTCACAAATATTGGGAGGAGAGAGGAAGGAGGGATGGGGGTGGGGGATGGCGTGAGGCAACAACGACAAGCAACGTGTACTAAGTGCTTCTTATTTTCTAGATACTGTTCTA
This sequence comes from Delphinus delphis, assembly GCF_949987515.2. Lineage (NCBI taxonomy): Eukaryota > Metazoa > Chordata > Mammalia > Artiodactyla > Delphinidae > Delphinus > Delphinus delphis. The sequence continues at coordinate 84,195,976 of NC_082697.1, read as the reverse complement.
AATGCTTTACGTGTATTAATGATTTAATCCTCATAACAATCTCATGAAGTAGATACTATTGTTATCCCCATTTTACAGATGAGAAAATCAAGGTAGGAGAGGTAAAAGAAACTTGCCTACGGTCTCACACTAATAAATGGGAGAGTCAGGATAGAGACTTGGACGGCCTATGCAAAATCCACATCTTCTATAGAAGTCGATAAAGAATCTCAAAATCTAAAAAATAACTAGCAGTAGAAGCAGGGAATTCCAGAAAAATAGGGATGAAAAGGCCAAAAAAGAAAAACAGCCAGGAGAATTTAAAGGGGGCATCAGGAATGGGGAGACAGGAGGCAAGGGATTGCTGGTTCTCTTTATAATCCTTCTAACACCATCTGACTTTTTAAACGACACCTAACTTTAAAGTTTATACTCTGCATAAAACAGAAGTGTATACTTTCACTAGGTGAATTTTACAGGATGCAAAGCATTCCTCAATAAAACTTAAAAAAATGAGGGAAAAAAAGTGTTTAAGATGCAGGCACAGGGACTTCCCTGGCGGTCCAGTGGTTAAGAATCTGAGCTTCCAGTGCAGGGGGCACGGGTTCAGTCCCTGGTTGGGGAACTAAGATGCAGAGCGGGTGGGGGTGGAGGGGACGCACGCTCAATTAGGTACTGCTACTTACTCACCAGAATGAATAGAATTTAAAGCAACTGACAATATCACGTGCTGGGAAGACAGGGAACGGATTGCACAATGGTGCGACCACTGGAAAGCTCACAGCTACAAAAGCGGGACCTACACATACTCTGTGACCCACCAATTGCAGTCCTGGATACTATCTACACGGCCAAAGAAATGTGTACCTACATGCACCAAAAGGGCACGATCATACCAGCACTATTCACAGCAAACACTGGAAACAACCTAAATGTCCATCAACAGACAAGAGTGATGTGAACTGCGCCGTATTCACGAGGTGGAATACTATACAGCAACCAGAAATCGGTTACTGCTTCACACCTCAGATTCGGATGAATCTTACACGCTGGTGTGAGTGAAAACAGCTAAAAATCAAAAAGGACAGGCTGCATGACTCCATTTACAGAAAGTTCAAATACAGGAAAAACTAATCTAAGGTAACAGAAATAAGAATGAAGTTGGGTGTGGGGTGGATGGTGACCAGGAGAGAGCAGAGGGAACCTTCTGGATGCGGGAAACGTCCTGATCTTGAGCTGGCTGGGGGTGACATCAGCGTGTTCATTTTGTAAAACTGCAAGTACTGACCACTCAGGATTGAAGCGTTTCACAGAGTATCCATTCCACCAAAAAAGGAGAATAAGAAAAATAATGGGCTCCAGTTGGCACCCTGGAGTCTAAGGAGCCCGTGGACCATACAAAGGGGCTACGTACACAATTTCAGAGGTCCTCAGAGAGGACCAGACTAGAGCCAGGGACTCGTGAGTCACTGGTTCAGGACAATTTTAATTACAGCGATCACTTTTACTGTAACTTTTGCACAGGGCTATTCGTACGCTAGGCACTTCAGTACCATTAATGGACCCATTTCACAGATAAGAAAATCTAGGCTTAGAGTCATCACCCAGTAAGTGGAAGAGCAAAATCCGACCTCAGCCCCGAGGCCCTCCTGCCCCCGGCAGTTACCTGGAGATTGCAAGATGAACCTAAGCTGGTGCATAAGGCCCAGAACATGCAAAATTATTACTGAGAGTGTGAAGCAGGTTTTTTACTCTGGGCTGAGGGTCCATCACTTTCATTAGCTCATAAAAGAACCTGGGATGCAGATGGTGAATGCCTTCACGGCATGCAAAGACGGTTTGTTTTTGTGATTCCGATCCAATGGCCTTGATATCCTCCAAAGTCAGATGCCAGGCCTCTACGGGCAGCTGGCGTGGCAAGGACCCTCGCCCTGAGGGCCAAGACTGGCCACTGGCCAGGGGTCTCCACTGCCCCTGGGGAGGCCCAAGACCTGTCCTGAGCAGCAGCTCCCACAGGGGCCCTCAAAAGCTGGGCTGGGAAGTAAAGGACAGGTGAGGTTCATGATGGGGGCAGATTCTGGGTGAAAGACAGGACCCCACGTGACCAAAGACAGGGCTCTAAGGGACCAGGTGGCAGTTACGTGAGATCAGACTGCAGACTGGTCCACTCCAGGAGCCAAGATCACCCCGACCTGGCCACATCCAGATCAAGAACGCTCGATCACCAGCTTCTCCTCAAACCTGTTCCTCCCCATTCCTCCAGAAGTAGCACTGACCAAAAATCCATCTGCTGTCCTCCTCATCTGCCCCTCCACATCGATCTCAGCAGCCCCACCTCCACAAGACACGAAACCCTGGCCACCTCCAGCCTCCCTCCCTGGTCACTATCACCTCCCTGACAACCTCCTCACCACAGACAAGTTCCCTCTTCCCTCCCGTCTACCGATCTCCAGCAATCCAAATTAATTTTGTTAAATGCCCATTTGGAAATCATTTCAAACTCAAAGTCTGAAACAGTCCAACTAGCAAATAGTCCAACTGCCATATGACCTTCCCCAGGTTCGGCAGTTGTGAACTGCTTTCTCACGCTACGTGTGACAGGGTGAGAAGCCGATTTATTGGAAATCAGTTGATTTATCGTTGTCTCCCACGTCTAAAAATTTTAGATATTGTTTTTTTTCTTTTCCTGAGCCATTCCTGAGAGTACTTGCATTCATCAAGTCCCCTGCCCCTAAACGTTTCAGTGTTCTTACTTCGCAAGAGCAAGGACGTTCTGTTACATAATCACATTACCGTGATCAACTTCGTGAAACCTGATATTCACTTGATGCTATGGGCGAACCTACAGTCCATATTCCAATTCTGTCAATTGCCCCAGTGATGTTCTTTAGAGCAATTTCTCCCCTGATCCGAGATCCAATCGAGGGCTATATATGGCCTTTTTGCTGTCAGTTTTTTCATCTCCTTCAACCAGGAACAGTTCTCAGCCTTCGTCTTGCATGCCACTGACATTTTTTAAGAGTCCAGACTAGTTCTGTAAAATGTCCCTCAATTTGAGTCACTCCCTCCATTTAAAACCCTGCCTTCTCATTCCTCAGAGTTTGAAATTCCAAGACCTCATTACTGGCCTTCAGGGACTTACAGGGTCCCCCCCTCCCCCCAGCTCCGGCCATTCTCAGGGCTCACAGCCCCTCACCACTCCGGCCAAAAAAGTCCCTCGGTATTTTCTTTCCTTCACAGCCTATCTCTCTCTTTAAAATGACTTCCTTCGCTGACTTATGTTTACTGCCTGGCCCCCACACACTAAGATGGGAGCTCCAATGACGGCAAAGATTTTTCTGTGTTTGGTCGCCGCCGATTCCCAGGGCCAGAGCAGTGCCTGGCACACAGGAAGCACTTGGAAATCCTTTGCTGAGTAAATGAACAAGTGAGGAAAGAAGACAGTGCTGAGGCTGAGAGCTAAAGAACCAGGAGGCTCAGAGAGCCAGGGGGCTGGGGAGGCCCTTCCAGATTCTAGAACGTTCCCCAGGCCTCCCCTATGCCTCTGCCCACACAAGGATGCGCCCAGCAAATCTCCCTTGAGGATCGCATCCCTCCACCAGCCAGTCCCGCTGATTAATCTTCTTAAATCAATCTCAGCAGGCTGACTGGATTCCAGAGATAGAGCTGATCAGACCCTGGCGAAGGCCCACGGCCCGCTATTGTCCACTGGCCGGTCCAAAGTGCAGGGCCTCCCCATTCTGACCCTGGGTTCCCACCCCCCATTCACATATCCTCCAGGGGCCGGCCCAGGGTGTGGGGTCAGGGAGAATAAACATCCAAGCACAAAATCCTGCTAATAGCTCTTTAATTGCAATGGTGAGGGCAACTGAGTCCAGGCCTCCCAACCCCAGAACAGAGGAGCAGGTCGCCCAGGCGTTTGTCACTTACTTGCCCATTTCCCCAACTGCTGTGAATATTTTAGGGCTCACACACCTATCGATACTCAAGATTACTGGAAAGGTAACCGGGACCCTCTATCCCAAACCCCATTTATTCCTGATTTCACCTCCTCTTCTGCAGAGGAAGGAACCATCCCTCTGCACCCGGATCCACGATGCAGAAAGCTGTCTCCCAACCCCCTGTCAATATCTGCTTGAATAGGGTCCCAGCCACCCCCCCACAGCCAGGGTCCCTTCCAGCTGTGAGCCCTCCTGGGGGCAGCTCCCTCTACCTCGGAAAGCTGGATTCACCCGGAGTTCCCGCCCACGCTGGAGTCCAGAGGTAACTCGGCCTCTCCAGCTGTGTGACCTGAGGCAAATAGCTCAGCTTCTCCAGGCTTCCCAGTACAAGCATAAACAAAGATGCGGCTGATAACGTTGGCGTGACTTAGGGAGCTGACAGCCAAGAAGGTGATGCGCCTTGGAAGCGGAAAATTTAGCACCTGCACCCCGCAAGAAAGGCGGGGACGGGTGCTGGGTTGAGAAATTTGTAAGCCTGCCCCGCCCCAAGCAGTGAACGGGGAGCAGTTCCCCACCGCCTGGCTAATGGAATGAGCACCAGGCTTGGTCTGGGCGTCGGCCCAGGGTCTGGGGGTCCCTAGGTCTCAGTGCGGCCACTCGACCGGCGGGGAGCAAGAGGCAGCGTCAACCCCCCACCCTTCCCTGCTGGGTGAGCGAGCACCGGCCTGAGTGGCGGCGCTTCCCGCGCCCGGCTCCTCTTTCCTCCATGACCTCAGCCGCCAAGCACGCAAAACTCAGGCAGGTCCTAACTCACAAAGTGCAGGCACAGGCCTCTGCGGCCACCTCCCGCTGCTTCCGCGTCCTGCCTGCCCCTCCCCCGAGTCCCTTCCCCCCGTGCCTCAGCCTCCCCATCCACCTAATGGTTATTAGGGGGCCTGGCTGCTGCGCTTGGGCTCGGCGCGGCCCTGGCCCCCTTGAGCGGTGGCTGTTTCCCCGGCTGCTTCTCATTAGAACGCTTGGCCGCCGCCAGGCCCCAGCCAGATTGGACACCGGGAGTCCGCGGCGCCCTCTCGCAGACTCTCGGAAGGCGAGTGAAGGCCCTGCCAGCCAGAGTGACTGGGGTCTCACTTCTAGGCCACAGAACCCTGCCACCTCTCCGGGCCGGGCCAAGCGACCTTAAGGGCGCAAACACAAAAATGACCGCGGCCTCTGGGCGCGCGCAAAAGGGAACAGCCCAACAGGCCCTTTGTACCCCAGGGCCGCCCCCCAGCCCTTCCTCTAGGGTCTCCGGCACCCCTCCCTCACCGGAAGCGCACCACTTGGGAGAAAACCCTAGCCCTCGGCGTGGCCGGCCGGGCAGAGCTCCTGGGGGACACGCGCACCCCAAGGCCACGACCCGGTCCTCGACCCCCCCCCCGGGCAGGCGGGGATCTTCGCGCTCCCGGCCCCCCCCCCGACCCCGTGCGTGCCCCTCCCCCGCCTGGCGCCTCACAAAGGCCCTTTGTCCCGCCGAGCCCTGGGACTCTGGTTTCTGAAAAGTTCCAAGAGAAAAATCAAAGAGAGGGGCAAAAATAGCGAGTGCTGCCGAGCGCGCTGGGTCGGTGCGTCAGGGCCAAGGCGGCTGCTGCGGCCCAGAGCTGTCCCCTCCAAGACCCCAAGGCCAAGGGAGCGTCGGGAGCTCCCCGAGAAATCACAGGAATCCTAGACTACGCTTTGTTGTGGGAGAGGTGGATTTTTTTTTTTTTTTTTTGCGGTACGCGGGCCTCTCACTGTTGTGGCCTCTCCCGTTGCGGAGCACAGCCTCCGGACGCGCAGGTTCAGCGGCCACGGCTCACGGGCCCAGCCTCTCCGCGGCATGTGGGATCTTCCTGGACCGGGGCACGAACCCGTGTCCCCTGCATCGGCAGGCGGACTCCCAACCACTGCGCCACCAGGCAAGCCCGAGGTGGATTTTTTTTTAAGTTGAAGCGTGGGACGCCAGGCACAAAGCTGGAGGCAGCCGGGGGAGGAGGAACCGGGTTTTCTGCGGCGGCCGAAGGCAAGTCTGGAGGTCCCCGCGTCTCCCTTCCCACCCCGCCGGACTGGAGCGGCCGAGGCTCGCGTGGGGCAATCTTCTCCCTCTCCAGTGTGGCCCCCACCGAGCCTGGGCAGCCCCTCTCGGGAAACGGCAGAAGCCGCCGGGCCTTCTCGGACACCTCCTCCCGCGCTTCCATGTCAGACCCATGGTGTTCCCTCCGCCGATCGTGCCCCGCGGATCCGCTCCTGCGCCACTTCCTTCCCCTAGCTTCGGGATGGCGACTGCCCAGGATCTGCATCCCTGCCTTCCCGCAGGAAAACAAGGGGTCCCCGGGGCCGGGGTTGCTGCCCTCCTTCCCGGGGGTGTGGGGGGGGGGTGGGATGAGGGGTCTCCCAAGGGCCGCCGGCCGCCCGCCCCCCGGAGGCCGCGTTCCCAGGGCTGGGGTCTTCGTCCGTCCGCACCCTCAGGCGCCGGGGCTGGCTGGAGACCCCGCACGAGAGTTAAGAAGCTAAGGAACGAACCCAGGCCCAGGGCGCCTGAAAAAACATTTGCCACAAAAACTATTCCGGCTCTGGGAGCAGATGTCTCAAAGGGTATGGAGTTGGTCTGTTCTCTTCTCGCCCAGATTTTGAAAACTCCAGCCCAGGCTCGAGTTGCAAGAGCCCGGGGTTTGGAATAGCCCCTGGTGGCTCCGGTTTCGGCAGACTCGAGCGCCTTGGGAGGGCCCGAAGCGCCGGGGAAGGCAGCTGAGTCGCGCGCCCCTCTCCACCGGAGCCTCCAGACTGGCCTCTGCCCCGGGCCCAGGGGTCTCCCCGGCCCGGGAACTGAGCCTGCCGGCAACCCATGGGCACCCAGTGGACCGGCCGAGGGAGAAGGAGGGGCCGAACCCCCGTTGCGAACGCCGGGGGTGGGTGGGGGGACGGACCTAGCACTTTCCCCGGGCCTCCCTCCCAGGATCCCGAGGAGACTACTGAGGGCGGGCATCGCGCAAGGCACTTACCCGGGTGCGGGTGGAGGTTGAGGCCGGCCATGTACTTCCCGGGCGGCAGCGCGCCGGGCAAGCCTGAAGCGGGCAAGCGTCCGGCCGTGGCGGCGCCCACGCGGTGACTGTCCATGGCCAGGCCGGACAGCAGCGGCGGCGGGGGGCCGTGCACAGACCGCGGGGGCCCGAAGTCTCGGCCATCCATCCTCCGCGGGAGTGCCGCGGCCAGCCCCCCACCCGGCCCGCGGGCCTAGTTCAGTGGGACCTAAAAGTTCGGCCTCGACGTAGTCCCAGAGTTCTCGGGCGGCGGGGGCTCCGCGGCGTGCATGGCGGCGGCGGCCAGCGGGTCTTGCGCTCGGCGGCGGGCCTGCGGCCCGAGGCGCACAGACGGCCGGTGGTGGAGCCCCTCCGGGCGGCCAGGCGGAGCTGCGCGAGGCGGCGCACAAGGCGTCTTGGCGGGGAGAGGAGACGGGCCGCGGAAGAAACAGAAGGGGAAAAAAGAAAAAGGAGGGGAAAAAAGAAACAAGTTCAGAAAGTCGTCTATGCCGTTCGGGGTCGGGGGCTGCCGATGTGGTGGCCAGAAATGAAATCGGGAGTAGCCCCTTTTCCATAAAAAGTTAAATTCCATGCTCCTTCCTTCGGCGGCATCGGGCTCACGGGCAACGGCTCAAAAGGTGGCCGGTGGCGCGCTACGCCCCAGCCCAGACTCTGCCTCGGCAGCTCACGGGTGCTCCCGAAACTGGGGAAGGCCCCTCGGCCGCGCCCCGAGCGCGTCAATACAAACCTCCGAAGTGTGTTGGATTCCTGGGCGTCACATGCTCCGGGGTTTCAAACAGTGAAACCTTTCCACGAGCAGTTCGAAAAGTCTCCCTAAACACTATGTAACTATCTTATCTGGAAAGTTTAATACTTAACCTTTGGGAGCCCTTGTCTCCCTTTTCTGAGTTTGGTTCCCCTGAGCTCGCCCCGAGCCTCGGAATTAGTAGTTTTTTCATGAAAGAGGGTGCTAAGCGGGTTTATTATTTTTAAAGAGACTCATCGCCCCCTCGTGCCACCCCCCTCGGGCCACTGTGAGTCGCAGAGCCTAAGTCCGAAGAGCCGAGACGTGGCATTCTCGCCCGAGGACTGGAAAGAATCCTTCAAAACAAGCTTTGGTTTCATTTTCCAGCGCCCTGGCCTGGGAATCCTGCGGCCCGAGGACGTGGCCTGGCGCGGGGAATTTGGGGGGCGTCAGAGGGGAAGGGAGAGACTCAAGGGTCTCGCTCCTACCCTAGCTTGCCCCCAACCCCACAAATAACCTACAAAGAAAACCTTCGCGTCGCGGGCCGACCGAGGGGCGCCTCCCCCAGCGTTGGGCAAATCCCCCTGTAGTTCCAGTATAAAGCTGTTTATTTTAAAGATCTGCCGATTCCCGTGGGGGCGGGAGGCGGTCTGGGAGCCAACCCTGCCCTCGCTCTCCGTCTGCCCTCAGCAGCTCGGATTCCTGATTCCAAGAGGCCCGGGCGCTCCTAGAGCCAGCCACCGGTCAAGCCAAAGCCACCGGCTCCCGGGTGCCCGCCCTGCTCCCCGCGACCGGCGGCCAGGCCCCGGAGCTGCAGACCCTCTCAGCCGCAACCCCCCGGCGTCCTCCAGCCTCCCTCCCCAACTTTGCTAAGGATGCTTATTTTAACCCGGTTTTGGTTACAAACACCCCCTCCCTCCCTCGCTGCCTCCCATCAGGCTCTGGTTACCAGATCCGCGTTTACTTTAGAAAAATCTAAGATCGCCACATCCGAAGATACATGTCAGGCGATGAGCTTTCCGTGATTTAAAAAAAAAAAAATTCTTTGTGTAGCTTTCTTTTAAAAGCCAGCGCTTCGGGTCATGCCCCAGCGCCCCACTTTGGGGAAGTCGGGGTGAAGCCCCCCGGAACACCCTTGCTCTGGTAGAGAAGCTGGCTCGGTCATCTGCGGGCTCTGCTGCGTTCTCCCTACTTTTCTTCCCCTCTTAAATGCAGTTAAAATGGCTGAATTCCGGCTTTTAATTAAAAACAGCCTATAATCGAAAACGTCTAGGCGTCCCTGGCTCCCCCACCGCCTGCCGGGAACCGAGAAGGGAACCGACGCCCCTCGGCCCGGTTGGGAGGGCTAGAGCAGGGCTGGGGGCTCAGGTGGGCGCCCGGGGCGCAGGGACTTGCCCCCACCCCTCCCGGGGCACCCCACCACGCCGGCCCTGGTCCCCCGATTCTGTCCTCGGGAGCTGGAGAGCTGAGGGTATCCCCGGCGCACCCCGAGGGGGGAGGCGGGGTGGGGGGCCATCTGGAGAAGTTTGGAGACCATCGCGCCCGGCCAGGGGCAGGCGGGTGGCCCAGCGGCGTACCTGGCGCGGCAGGGCTCCCGGCTCCAGGCGACGGCGACTCCGGTGGCGGCCCCGGCTCCCGGCGCGGCTAGGCGCCCGTGCTGCCCGCCATCCCGCGGCCGCTGCTCCCCTTCGCCACCCGCAGCCGCCTCACACTTTTTGCCCGCCTTTCCTTTTTTTGGTAGAAAACCGCTCCCCGGGCCGAGCGCTCGGCGCGCCAACTCCTCCGCCCTCCCGCGGCCGGGCTCCCGCAGCCCCCGGAAAAGCCAGCTTTCCTCCCGCCGAGCTCCCCGCTTTTTAATAAAATCCAGGTAGCGCCGGTTTAAAGAATCCCAAATCTCCATATACAGCCCGGGATTGGAAAAGGTACATTACACAACCCCCCTTTCAAGTTCCTCTCGCTGGATCTAAAAAAAAAAAAAAAAAAAAGCCGCGGGGGGGCGGGAAAGGGGAGGGTGGGGGAGGGGAACACTCTACGGCGAAGAAACACGCATTGTTCCCGGGTGCCCGCCTCCCCCCCAGGCCTGCCCCCGGCCGCCACCCATTGGCCGCGCGCGCCGCCAATCACGCGCATGTAAACACCTTGGCCCTCAGCCATCCCTATAAAACCAATTACGGACCTAGGGGCTCCAGCAGTTTCTAGGCTCCCCTCGGTGGGGCTGAATGATCAAAACTGGTGGTGAGAATTTTTCCGGGCCGTTTCTAGGCAGCCCTCCCCCTCCACCAGCTCGGACCCCCCCCTTCCTCCTCCTCCTTTTTCCTCCCCCCTCCCCCAGCGTCTGGGCTGAGTGATCAAAATAGAGGAAGATGGTTGTCGCCGCAATCCAGGGCTTTGCAAGGCGCAGTTTAATGGGCCGCCTGTCAGCTTCCTGCTCGCAGGAGGAGGTGACAAGCCGAGCGAGCCGGGAAGAGCCAGAGGCCCGGCGGGCTGCACCCCGGGCCCGGGCCCCCGGCTCCCCACCTCCCCTAGGGCGCGCCTTCTACAACGCGCGGTGGAGACGCCAAAACGGACAAGGGCTGCTTTTTCCCTCCTCCCCCCACCCCACTTTAAAACAAAGCAGCGATTCATTCCCTCCCCGAACTGCGCGGTTGGGTGGGATGGGCAGGCGAGAAGGCGGTTTTCCTTGCCCCGGTCTGCGGGTTCCTCCCTGAAACGCGGTGTCAGATGGTTACTGATTAATATTTTGGAGAGGCCGCGGCGGCGGGCAGCGGGTGAGTCTCTAATCTCCTAAAAGGGGTTCCTATAGAAACGCGGGCCAGGGCGCGCCCCCCGCTCGGCCCCGGCCCGGGCTGCGGCGCTTTGCACGCGCCCCTCCCCAAAGGCTCTCTTTGCGTGGGCGCTCCCCTCCCTTTCTCCCCCCCAAAAAAAAAATCAGAGCAGAAAAAAGGATTAGATGGGCTGAGCGCGAACTGACTCCCTCTCGATTCTGACATTTCAGCCTATTAGCATTTCTCCACGGGGCCTTCTGAAACCTATTAAAGTGTAATATTAAAAACCTCTTGGCTGGGGGCCTCTCTCGCCTTCCATCCGCCGTGCCCCCTCCAGGGAGGGCGAGACCGGGGGAAAAAAAAATCTGTTGAGCTCAGAGGAAGCAGCAGCCAAGCCCAAAAAGTGCTTGGCTGGCCGCGGCAGCCGGAGGGGGAGGGGAGCCCCAATCCCCCAGACTTTGTACTTTTATTTTGCGCTTTCAGCAAAATCCTTTCTGGGTTGAGTAGCCGGGAGCTGCCCGCGGCAACCTACTTGGCTGCGGGCACGAGGAGTGCGGATGCGGTCGGAGGGGCAGCCCTAGGGGCCCGCTCCCTCCGCAGCCCCGCAGGGACCCGTGCCCGGCTAGGCATTACGTACCCTCAAAAGGAAGCTTGGAGGGGCAGAAATCCTTGGCGATCCTGCCTCAGAGAGCAACCGCGGTGATTAGATTTTAATTAAAACTAGAGAAGCCCGCTCTTTCGCCCTGCGCTGCGGACTCAGCGTTTTCGCATCGTTTATTCTTTTTTTTTTTAATCCATTTTTAAGGCAACTTTTCTGGAGGGGGGAAAAATGAGCTAGTTAGCGCCCATTCGTTCTATTTTCTTTTCGCCACTTTTAGAAAAAGAAGGGGGGTAGGCTTGGAGAGCGAACTGGGGGTGTCTAATTTAATTCCAGTATAAATTTGAGGAAAAAAGTTCAGCCTCTTGAGGGCAGTTTCAAGTTGCCCTTCCTGGAGCCTCCTGCGCTGGTTTCTAGGCTGCCCTCTTTTGGAAGCTGGAGCTCTGCGGGGCGGGGGTGGGGGGGAGGGAGGAGTGAGAAGGAAAGAAAGCCACGAAAATAGCCGGAGCCGAGGGGAACAAGCGGCGGAGCAGGGCACGCAGGTCTCAGTAGCGGCCGGGGCGGCGGGAGGCTCCCGTTGCAGCCCCGGGACGGCCAGAGCAAAGACGGAGAGGAGAGGGGGGTTAGAGAAAGGAGGTATTGTGTCTATGTGCCTTGGGGGAGGGGGGTGACTGCAGAAAATAAAGTAAATGCAGTTGAGCTGCACGAGGCTGCTGAAAGCCAAGACTGGGGAAGGGGCCGTGCGTGGGGTCGCACCCCGGGTGGGCGCAGTGTCCTCCAGTCTTATCCAGAGGCCTCTGTGGGTTCCTAGTAAACCCTCCCACTCCCGAGCCCCCATCGCTCAGTATTCAGACCCCAGACACTGAACCTCCATTCCATTATCCCCTGTCCCGGGATCTGGAATGTTTTTCTTTGTTTTAATAGAGCTCAAGAAAAAAATATGTATGTTGAGAGAGTTGGGGTGGGGAATACAAAGGACTTGAAGGGTGGAAAAAACCAAAAGCCTATTTTTATAAATGTTTAATGTTTCCACTCCTGGATGCTCAAGACGCCGTAATTTTGACGGCGGGGTATGTGTGCCATAAATCATTTAGTTGCTAATAAAAATTCTGCCTGTTTGCCCTGGATTTGCCAATGGCGTTTGCATTTTCCAAGTGTGCGCCTGGATGGAGTGGCGAACCAAGCCTGCATTTCATTAGGGCCGAGGTTCGGGGCAGGCGAGGCCCCCTCCCCCACCCATACCCCGGGTCTTTGTGGGCTGCAGCCCCCTTGCGCTCCCCTCCCTGCACATACCCGCACCCGCGCGAGCCGCTGCGCGGCCCTCCCGCCAGAGCTCGCCCGGGTGCAGGGCCTGGGAACGCGTAGGTGGCGGCGGCGGCTCCCGGTTCCCGGCCGCGCAGCGGGGCTCCCCGGACAGACCCTGCCCGGCAGTGCCGGTTCTCCGAGCTGCAGCTCGGGTGGGGGCGCGAGCCGGCTACTCCGAGGAGCCACCCGCCTCGGACGACCTACGCGCGTCCCGATCTTTGCCCCCTCCCGGCCCGCGCCCCGCTGCCCGGGTGCCCGCAGTCGCTGGGCAAGCAGCGGCCGGGAGCCATCTTTAGGGCGGGGGACGGATCCCAAGCCGAGTGGTGGGCGCAGCCCAGGCTTCGTCCAAGACCCTCGCCATTCGTAGAGGGCATCGGGGACACCCCTGGCTGGGCTTCAGGGTCTGGGGAAAGAAACACCCTCCCCGCTTTGGTGGCCACAGAAACGTAAAACCCAGGCCGGGGCGCCCTGCGCGGAGCGGATAACGACGCGCAGCCCGCAGTCCTCCCGGGTCCCGCCGCCATCTTCCACTCCCTCCCCCCACGTATTTGTGTTTACTCGGCAAGATCCGGAGCCAAAAAGAGTGTGTTGACGCAGTGTGTGTGTGTGTGTGTGTGTGTGTGTGTGTGTGTGTGTGTGTGTTGTACTAGCTGGGTGGAAAATCGGCTGAAGGGGGGAACCTCCTTGCAACCCCAAACCTCAGTTCCCAGAGAACCCGCCCAAGCCAGCGCTTTTGTCCGCGGCCATCCTGGGCCGCCAGAAACGAGGCCTTTTGTATATTCCTAGGCCTCCAGCTCCGTGGACGCGGCCTGACTGACAAAATTATTTCGCTTTGTTTTAAAACCCAAGGACAGGCCAACCTTGGATTCAGCTCTCCCTGACTACGCCTTTGTCACTCGCGGGCTCGGTCCCCAGCGCCTCGGTCAATCCTGTCCTATTCAGGGCCGAACACGGCGCTCCCCGGAATCCTGGTGTGGCCGACCGCTTGGACGCGTTCTCCCCCACCCCCTTCCCCAGAAAAGAAACCCGCATCCTTTCCTAGGCGAGGACACCCGAGCCACCCCCACCCGTCGCCCCGAACGGCCCTTCGCGGTGGGGACCGAAATCCCCGCGCCTCCACCAGCCTCTCGGTGAAGGGAGCCCAGGGCATTCGCCGGCCTCGGCTGCCCGGTCGGGAAGCCGTGACGCTGTCTTTTAAGCACCAGTTTCCAGGTTCCAGGTCCGACAACCAGGGAGCTCCTGGCCCGGGTGCCGCTAAAACCCGGAGAGGCCCCGCCCGGGAAAGCCAGGCTCGCCATCCCCTTGCTGGGACGGGCCCAGTCACGACTCAGCGCCGAGCCGAGGTTCGGCCAGCGCAGCCGAGATGCGTCCCGACCCGCCAGAAAGACCCAGGACGCGGCGCCAGAGCCACGAAAGCCACAGGGACCAGGGGGCACGGCGGGCAGAGCCTGGACCGAAGTGCGAGGCCCGGCCCCGGCAGATCCCGGCGGCTCTCGGCTCCGCCTCCGGCCCTGGCCTCTTCCCCGGCCGGGTCGGGTCTTCCACTCTACTGTTTGGCTCTAAGCGAGACACTCTCCATGCGCAGGGGGCTGGCTGCAGCCATAAATCTCGGCGCAGGGCCCTCCTTCCCGCTGCACGCACGGGTACTCCCGGTCGTCGACCCCGCGTCCCTACCGCACCAGATGCCCCGCTCTCCAGGTCAGGGCCTGGGGGCCCCGAGACTGCGCAGGGAATCCAGCCAGAAGCTTCCCCTTTCACCAGAGAGAGGGAGCGGCCCTGTCCACTCCGTGCCACCATCTTCCATCCCCGCGGTCACCGGACCTGAGGTGGCCTGGGCCTCACCGCATCGCTGCCTAGGGTAGGGGCGCCCGGACGGGGTGCTTACTCCTAGGAAGGCTAGGTGAGGCTGGGATGGGCGCGCGACTACCCACCTGAGCCCAACTCTGGCTCTACCTGTGCCATCGAGGGGCGACATCAGGGTCACAGTGGCTTCTCAGAACTCAGCCTGCCACCCCTCTCTGCAGACCGTGCTTTAATCCTGGGCCATTGTTCTGCCCTTGGAGCCCTCTGAGGGCGCACCATGCGGGGAGGGGGACTTTTTTTGTGTGCGCGGAGGACCAAGCAGGGTGTCTGCAGGCGCCGTGCCTGTAGGTAGGGGCTCATCTGGCTCCCCACCCGGTACCAGCCCATCTTCTCCTCCTTGCCGGGGACACCTCCGGCTTCTCCCCGTCTGGCCCCAGTTCGGCACCCTGGTCGGCCACCCGCTTTGGCGCAAATAGGCAAACCACCGGGAGAGCAGGAATTGGTCCGGCGCTGGTAGCAGCCTGGAAGGCGCGGCAGTCTTTCTACCCCGGGTGGGGGGAGGGGCGTGGGGGGATACAGGGGTGCAGATCCACACAGGGTGTATTTGCAACAATAACGCTTAATGTCACCAACTTTGTCTCTTTACCAGAGGGGCGGGGAACAGGCCTTCGTGCTGGCGACCTGCATCAGGCGGTTTGCTCTATTGATGGGGACAGCCACCTCCGAACCACCACCTCTTGCTCGGGACTTCGGGTGGGGACAACCGCGGAAGGGGGAGGCATTCACCCCTTCTGGGTGCCTCCCGAGAGCCTCACTGTGCCAGTGACACGACGGCAAACTGGCACGTGGCAGATGCCGGAGGCGGAGGGTTTGGAAACCTTGCTGGGAAACACTCACCCGGGGAGCTCCTTCCTAGAATTTCTAAAAGCACAGGAGGAGGGACCGAGGCCCTCTGGCCGAGCCCAGGAGAATCTGAGCACTCGCCTCGCGGCGGAAACGCCGCCTGGGAGTGGAGAGGCGGCTGAGCCACATTCCAGCCGCGCCTCCCCCCTGGGCCCCAGCCCCGCGGCGCCCCAGGAAGCGCCTCCGAAAACAAAGCTCTGCGGTTTCAGCCCAAGGTTAAAGTCCACCGTGAGCATTTTCTTCCCCCAGAATCCAAGAGCGATTGTGTTTCTCCAAATAAACCACCAATAAATCAGCACTGGGCCGCCTGCTGAGGAGCTCTGCTGACCTTGGGGAATGGATTTCCTGCTAGACCCGTCAAGAGGACAGGCGTGGGGAGAGGGACACCATGCCAGCCGTGCCCCCTCCAGAGAGAAGCGGAAGAGGCACTGGCCAAGGGCATTCGTGGGGGTTTAGGTGGTACTGGTGTGCCCGGAGGGGACGGGGCGGCAGTGCCGGCTTGTGGGGATGTTACCGTGGGAGATGGTCGCTCTGGGGAACGCCGACTGCGTGTTCACTGAGCGCCCAGGGTCCCCGCCCTGTTCTAGGCGCTGGGAAAGAGACAAGAGGGACAGAAAAGGCCTCTTTGGGGGCCTCCTTTGTCCGGGTGTGCCTGGGTGTGTTCCCAGCCAGTCTGTGCGGTGTGACTAATGGGATTTATGTATGTCAGCACCAGGGTGACTAATGGAGGGCCCGGCAGCACGTGTGTTTGGGGAGGGGTGTGCCTGCCGGGGGGCGGGGGGGCGTCACTGTACCTGGGGGGGAGGAGGGGGCTCCCCGGTCCCCTCCTCGAGGTCCCCGTCTCCTGCCGCTGGTTCGCAGCTTTGTTTGGGCCTCTGAACCCCTGCGTGGCAGGCCTGTGCGCGCTGAGAGTTCTGCAGCAAATTCCTCCGCCAGCCTGGCCCCCACAGGCGCCTCCATCCCTTCCCACCGGCCTGACCCACGTGGCCCCGGCAAATCCTTCCACAGCAGAACCCTCCGGCTTCCTCTCTTTCGGTCGGAAAATTCCTTCCGATGCAAACCCCTGCTTCGCGCAGGCTTGGACAGCCCTCTGACATGGGTATTGTCACGCCCATTTAACAGGCCAGAAACCAGAGGTTCAGGAAGAGAAGCAACAGGCCCACACAGCTAAGATGTGGCGGGCTTCCTCAGCTAAGCCAGGCAGGGCGCTGGGGACACGAATGTGGAGCCCCTGGGAGCCCCCAGCCTGCCGTCCCCTTTCCTGCTCTACCCCGTCCATCCTCTCCACCTTCTCCTGGGGCCTCTCTCCTGCCCTCGCCTGGGGGGGAGGCAACAGAGGTCAGAGGTTAATGGGAGCCCATTTGGCCTGGGCCCAGTAAGGGCAGGGCGAGGTCAGGCTGACCCAGGGAGCCTGGCCCGCACTCCCAGCTGGGAGGGGGCTGCGGTCGGGAGTTCAGGGGGCCGGGGCTCCCAGTTCTGGGCTCAGCACGCACCCGGAGAATCCCATCTCCCCTCCCGCTCTGGGTCTCCCGGTTTCTGACACACACCCCCCAGTCTCTGGGCATTCCTCTGGGTGTCTGCTCCTTGCATATGTGTTGTGTCCCACACATCTGTGCCCCTGTTAGAGACACACTCGTCAAAAGGGTCCGTGTGAGCAACAGAAGTGGGGGGACTTCCCAAAGTCACCGAGCCTGGGTGGCAACAAGCAAGCCAGCCAGGTTTTGGCCCAGCTCTGCACCTCCCGTGCTCCCCGCCGGTGCTCTGTGGCCCGTGCTGGCATCTCCAGCGAAGGGGCAGCAGGGCCTAACCCTTCTTCCGAGGTCTCCCAGGAGTCTCCCATCCCCACAGTCTCCCAGGATCTCTCTCTCTCACACATACAGGCAGACACACACACATACACACACACGCACGCACGCACGCACGCTCGCACAAGAGCGCTAATCTCTTCACCCACCTCCCTCCTTTTTTTTTTTTTTTAATCCTTCTTTGGCATTTTCTTTCAAACAGAAAATAAAAATGTTTCCCATGGCTGCAGCTTTGAAAGCTTCCCTTGCCTTCCTGCCTCTCTCCCTCACCCCCACCCCCATGTCAGTCCATTTCCAGAGTCAGCAGAAAGTCAAAAACAAACCCAAAAAGATCAAACCCGACAGGCCCCCCTTCCCGCACCCCTCCACTTTCTCTGCATGTCTCCGGCTGTCTCCACCCTGGAAAGGAGCGGGAGGTGGGCCCCCCACTATACACGCACACATACACTCGCATACTTTCTGTGTCCACAGGGAGTCTCTTAAGAACCTTCTAGAACCACCCTGCCAGAAAGTCCTGCTTACATGGTTCCTTCTGCTGGAAATACGTGGGTTCTTCCCCACCCTCCCCTGTCCAGCCCGGCTCACCTGGCCCAGCTCCCCTGGACCTTCCTCTGGGAGGCCATCTGTTGTGTGTTGAATACCCCCCAAAATTCAGATGTTCGAGTCCTGACCCCCAATACCTCAAAGTGTAATGCTATTTGGAAATAGGGTCGCTGCAACTGTAGTTGCGATGAGGTCATATTGGAATATGGTGGGCCCCAATCCAATATGACTTGTGTCCTTATAAAAACAGGAGGCAGACAGAGGCAGAGGCCTGGAGCACATCCTCCCTCACAGCCCTCAGAAGAAACCAGCACTGCCCACACCTTGATCTTGGGTTTCCAACCTTCAGAGCTGAGAGCGAATACATTTCTGTTGTTTAAGCCGCCCAGTCTGTGACCTTTTGTTGTACCCGCCTTAGCAAACTAACACACCATCCTCATTTTTTTTTTTTTTTTTTGTTCGAGCCACATGGCTCGCAGGACCTTGGTTCCCCAACCAGGGATCGAACCCACGCCCTCGGCAGTGAAAGCACAGAGTCCTAGCCGCTGGACCGCCAGGGAATTCCCATACCATCCCAGATTTAAGTGCCCACAAGAGTCAGGCAGGAAACGCAGATGAGCAGAAGTGGGACAGCATCCAGAGGGGATGACTGGTCATATCCCAGACGGCAGTCCCCAGGGGGTTGGTCTGCTGTTGTTCGTGGGCAGCTGGTGCATCAGTCAGAATGCGCTAGGTTATGCTGCAGTGACAAAAATCCCCATCTCAGTGGCTTATCGCAACACATAAAACGTATTCTCCCTGACACATCGTCTGCTCTGAGCCTGGGCAACCCTCCAGGGCAGCTGAACTCCATGTGGTGACTCAGCAGCCCAGGCCGCTTAAATTTCCTGAGTTGACCACCTCAGTGTGAGGCCATCACAGGGAAGAGAGGATCACTGCACAGAGGACTTTCACTGCCAGAGCATTTATCATTCCTTATATTTATCCACTTATGTTTAACAAATACTCACTGGTCAGGCTCTGTGCTAGGCCCTGACGATAAACTGGTAAACACAGTGGACCAGAGTCCTGTCTTCGTGGAGCTTACAGTCCAGTGAGAGGGACAGTTGGTTAACAAAGAACTAACTCTTAAGGGTGGTGAGCACTGCCAAGGAGAAGGCCCAGGAGCAGTGGGAAGAGCCAGACCATGCAGGGCCTCAACCTAAAGCAAGAAAGATATGTTTTCAGTGGGTCCCACAACTAGGAAGCCCAGAAGTATAACACCTTCAGGTATGGATGGATCAAGGACACACACTGCCCCCTCCCTCTCAATTATAATTCCCTCTCCATTGGACCCATTCTCTCCTACAAACATCCATTTTCTCTATGTGGTAGGATATGGCCAACCTCACATCTGCAGCAAGAAAGAGGCAATGCCCCAGGAGTCTATGGGGAGAGATGGTAATGCTGGACAGAAAACAGACTGCAGATGAGCTGTCTACCCGTCACACTCTTCTCTAAGGGCAAGATCTAATCAGACCTGAGGAATGACTGATGAATGAAATTTATCACGCAGCCTTGCCCGAAAGGCAGAATTTCACCAGGGTGATTGTACTGGCCACAAACTCTGCAGCTTCTCCAGTCGCTCCTCCACCTTCCATCCCCCGCCTCCTCTTTCTCCTCCTTCTCTCTTGTTGTCTCTCTGTCTCTCTCAACACCCTGCCCACACTGGTCACAATTCCAGTTCCAGATGATTAAATGCCACACTGTGGGGCATGGGGCCTGGCTCCCCGAGTGGGAGCGGCTGTCACGACACATTGTATCTATGAGGATGGCCACACAATGTGTCCCTTCTAATCTGTGACCTTGACATTCCTCCCAGTGGAGGTAGAACCCTGTGTCTCTAACCAGACACGTGAAGTGACACTGTGACTTCCAAAGCAAGGTCAGAAAAGGAGACACAATGTTGCCCCTTCCAAGCTGGGGTTTGAACTCAGTTCTGTCCGTCCCTGGCCGGGCTGTCCTTGCTGGGGGGTGGTGACTGAACGACCACGGGAGGAAACAGGAGGGAACTGTGGAGTCAGCCTACCCGGGTTCAAGTTCTGATTCTGACATTCACTTGGTGTGTGACATTCACATGCCATTTCCCCTCTGAGCCTCAGTTTACCTGTCTGTGAAGTCGAGCTGAATGAACCTCCTTTCCTGGGATCAGGTGAGAGTGTGTGTGCCTACACTGACCACGCAGATGGCCCCGAGATGCTCATTCCGAACGCTAGCAGGCGCTCAGGTAGCCAAGGGGGCCTGGAAGCCCCGTGCCCCAGGTGACCAGCGCCTCACCCCCTGCGAGTGAGGGCTGGGTACCAGGCAGGTGCTCAAGAAAGGACGGTTTCCCAACTGGCACTGCATGGACTGTGGTCAGCCCTGTCCCCAGGCCACTGCCCTAGCGCTTCTCGACCAGGACAGGACCGAAGCCAACTCTGTTGCTTGTCCGGAGCTACCATGACAATGGCCATAAGCTAGGTGGCTGTAGACAACAGAAATTTATTCTCTCACAGTTTAGACCCGAAGTTCAAAATCAAGGTGTCAGCAGACTTGGCTCCTTCTCGGGGGCTGTGATGGAGCGTCTGCTCCAGGCCTCGCTCCCGGCTTCTGGTGGCGGCCAGCATCCTCAGCATTTCTTGGCTTGAAGCTACGTCACTACGATCTCTGCCTCCATTGTCACAAGGCTGTGTGTCTTCATGTGGCGTCTCCTCTCTGTGTGTGTCTGTCTCTGTGTTTCTTCTCCTCTTCTTATAAGGACACCAGTCATATTGGATTAAGTGTCCACCCTACTCCAGCGTGACCCCATCTTAACTAATTACATCAGCAATGACCCTATTTCTAAATAAGGCCACATACTGAGGTTCCAGAGGGTAGGACTTCACCCTATCTTTGAGCAACACACAATTCCACCTACAGCACTGACCTTGGGCCCTTGCCCCTCTGCCTTATCTCAGCTCCAGGACACAACTCAAAGCCCCTCCTCAGAACGACTGGGGTCCTCCAGCCAGCCATGATGCAGAAGGGGAGACTGCTGTCTCGGGGTGCAGGGGCAGTGCTCACATCCCCTAATCGGAGGGCCTGCAATCAGAACCTGCTGTGACTTGGGGGGCTTCCCCTGGTCAGACGCAGGGCAGGCTGGGAGGAGCGGGAAGTGAAGTTGCCCACCCAGCAACGCTTGACAGACGCTAGAGTGAGGTCAACCGCTTCCCCTGCCGGCTTCTACACCATCTCTGGGGTCCCTGGCAGGCTGAGCCCAGTAACACACCCTGAGATGGGGGGAGAGAGAGGGATGGACTGGGAGTTTGGGGTTCATAGATGCAAACTGTTACATTTAGAATGAGTAAACAACAAGGTCCTACTGTATAGCACAGGGAACTCTATCCAATTTCCTGGGATAAACCATAATGAAAGAGAATATTAAAAACAGGATGTCTATATCTGTACAGCAGAGACGGGCACAACCTTGTAAATCAACTATACTTCAATTTGTAAAAAATTATATAAAACAAAAAAAACGGGGCTTCCCTGGTGGCGCAGTGGTTAAGAATCCGCCTGCCAATGCAGGGGACATGGGTTCGAGCCCTGGTCCGGGAAGATCCCACATGCCTCCAAGCAACTAAGCCCGTGCGCCACAACTACTGAGCCCGTGTGCCACAACTACTGAAGCCCGCGTGCCACAACTACTGAAGCCCGCGTGCCTAAAGCCTGTGCTCCACAACAGGGGAAGCCACCGCAATGAGAAGCCCTCGCACCACAATGAAGAGTGTCCTGCTCGCCGCAACTAGAGAAAGCCCGCGCGCAGCAATGAAGACCCAACGCAGCCAAAAATTAATTAATTAATTTTTTTAAAAAAACTAATAACACACCCTGTTCTGGCTGTGTTTCCTTGCCTATGTCACTCCCCTGCCTTCCTTGGGCTGCCCCCCCGCCAAGTAGACTACCTGCACTTACATCCTGATGGCAGGGATCTGCCTCTGAGGGGCCCCTCCTACAGCCACCTCCTGCTGACCCTGCTCCAGCCACGTCATCTCCACCCCCGAGAGGCCAACAGGGGCTCAGAAAAGGTCGCCTCTGCCTGGGTCACCCAGGCTGCAGCTGGCAGGCCCAGAGGTCCTACTGCACAGCCTTTGCTGGTCTGCTCAGGTGTGGTGTGGGCAACAGCACTGCTATGTCTTGGGATCTTGTAATGATGTGGCAACAGAGGCCCAGGTGGGGGAAGGGACGCGGCCAAGGTAATGGGGCTGAATGGTGATGGAGAAGGGATTTGAACCCAGATTTCTTGAGAGCTCCTGTCAAGATGGTGGAGGAGGAGGATGTAGAACTCACCTCCTCCCACAAATACATCAAACAAATACATCAAAAATACATCTACAGGAGCTTCGCTGGTGGCGCAGTGGTTAAGAATCCGCCTGCCAATGCAGGGGACACAGGTTCAAGCCCTGGTCCGGGAAGATCCCACATGCCGTGGAGCAACTAAGCCTGTGCGCCACAACTACTGAGCCTGCGCTCTAGAGCCCGCGAGCCACAACTACTGAGCCCACGTGCCAAAACTACTGAAGCCCACACGCCTAGAGCCCGTGCTCCGCAACAAGAGAAGTCACGGCAATGAGAAGCCCACGCACCGCAACAAAGAGTAGCCCCTGCTCGCCGCAGCTAGAGAAAGCCCGCGCACAGCAATGAAAACCCAGTGCAGCCAAAAATAAATAAATTAAGAAAGATCTCCACATAACTGGGTAGGATGAAAGGGAAAAAAAAAGAGGAAACAGGGACTTCCCTGGTGGTGCAGTGGTTGAGAGTCCGCCTGCCGATGCAGGGGACACGGGTTTGTGCCCCGGTCCGGGAAGATCCCACATGCCACAGGGCAGCTGGGCCCGTGAGCCATGGCCGCTGAGCCTGTGCGTCTGGAGCCTGTGCTCCGCAACGGGAGAGGCCACAACAGTGAGAGGCCCGCGTACCGCAAAAAAAAAAAAAAAAGGAAACAGGATGGGACCGGTGCTCCTGGGAGGGAGGTGAAAAACAGATCTCTGACCATCTTGTTCCCTCCCAAAGGCCCCTATCACCCCTCTTACAGTCATCTCCTACGTGTTTGTCATCCCTACAAGCCTAAGAGGCTGTATCAGCCCACTTGCGCTGCCACAACAAAGACAGGGCAGCTTAAACCGCAGAAATATATTTCTCACAGTTCTGGAGGCTGGCCATCCAAGAGCAAGGTGTCAGCAGGGTTGGTTTCCTCTGAGGCCTCTCTCCTTGGCTTACAGACGGCCGTCTTCTCCCTGTGTCCCCACATGGTCATCCCTCTGTGCGTGCTTGTGTCCTGATCTCCTGTTCTTATAAGGACACCAGTCCTGTAGGATTAGGGCCCACCCTAATGTCCTCATTTTAACTTAATTACCTCTTTAAAGGTCCCTTCTCCAAATACATTCTGAGGTACCAGGGCTAGGACTTCAACATATGAATTATGGGGGGGAAATTCAGCCTGTCTTAGTGCACTTGGGCTGCTGTAACAAAAATACCATAGATTGGGTGACTTAAACAACAGGAATTTATTTCTCCCAGTTCTGGAGGCTGGGAAGTCCAAGATCAAGGAACTGGCAGGTTTGGTGTCTGGTGAGGACCCGCTTCCTGGTTCACAGACAGCTGTTTTTCACTGTGTCCACACATGAGAGAAGGGACAGAGGGTCTCTGGGGTCTCTCTTACAAGACCACTAACCCCATTCATGAGGGCTCTACCATCAAAACTTAATCACCTCCCTAAAGCCCCCACCTCCTAATACTATCACTTTGGGGCGTTAGGAGCTCAACATACGAATTTTGGGGGCAGAGACATTCAGTCCATAATACAGCCCACGCCAGGGGCCCTTTGCTTTCTTATCACTCTCTCCCCCATGCCCAGCCCAGTAGACCTCAGTGAATGTCCACTCAATGAATGAGTGGAATGACGTCATTTTGGTAGGGTTTTCAAGGATGAATAGAAGTTTACTAGGCAGGGAAAGCAGAGACAGGCACTGGAAGAACAGCCTTGCTAAGGTTTAGAGGGCCCCCAGCAGGGTCTGCCTGGCTCACAGAGAGCATGCTGGGCCTGTGGGAGGGGAGCGAGTCAGGCAAGGCCTCCCATCCCAGGCAACTGGCTATCCTGGGTCAGCACAGATGACAGTGGCCCTGGGATGCACATTGCGGCCCTGCTGACCTCCTGCCCATGAGCTGGGCTTGTCCACAAGGAGTGGGGCCCTATCACCTCGGCCCACAGGAGCCCAGCTCCAGTGATTTTATTTTATTTATTTATTTTTTAAGACTTTTTTTTTTTAATTTTGGTGTTTTTTAAAAATTTTTTTAACTTTTCATTTTTTTAGTTTTTATTTTTATTATTTTTTTAAATTTATTTTTGGCTCCATTGGGTCTTCGTCGCTGCACGCGGGCTTTCTCTAGTTGCAGCAAGCGGGGGCTACTCTTCATTGTGGTGCATGAGCTTCTCATTGCAGTGGCTTCTCTTGTTGCTGAGCACAGGCTCTAAGCACACAGGCTTCAGCAGTTGCAGTACGCAGGTCCCAGAGCACACAGGCTTCAGGAGTTGCAGAGCATGGGCTCTAGGGTGCAGGGGCTCAGTAGTTGTGGCACACGGGCTTAGCTGCTCCATGGCATGGGGGGGATCTTCCTGGACCGGGGCTCGAACCCATGTCCCCTGTCCATTGGCAGGCAAATTCTTAACCACTGCACCACCAGGGAAGTCCCATGGAGAGCTTTCTTGTTCTTTCAGGTATCTGAGGTCTTCTGCTAGCGTTTAGTAGGTGTTCTGTGAGAACTGTTCCATGTGTAGATGTATTTTTTATTTTTTTGTTTATTTATTTTTGGCTGCGTTGGGTCTTCGTTGCTGCGTGCAGGCTTTCTCTAGTTGCGGCGAGCGGGGGTTACTCTTCGTTGTGGTGCGCGGGCTTCTCATTGCAGTGGCTGCTCTTGTTGCAGAGCACGGGTTCTAGGCACGCAGGCTTCAGTAGTCGTGGCATGTGGGCTCAGTAGTTGTGGCACACGGGCTTAGTTGCTCCATGGCATGTGGGATCTTCCCGGACCAGGGCTCGAACCTGTGTCCCCTGCATTGGCAGGAGGATCCTTAAGCACTGTGCCACCAGGGAGGTCCCTCCCATGATTTTAGGTATATGTTTTCCCCTTCATGCCTGGGTGGGTTGAGTGGTATTTATTCAAACTCATTTTATTGGTGCTGTGTTGAAGGCATAGAAATCCTTCTCGGAGAGTTTCAGTGCTCTTCTGGCAACAACTGCATCTTCATACACAAGGTACAAATTACGTGTCAGCTCAGTTCATCGTCAGTCGGGAGCTGCCCCCAAGCATCAGGCAAAGGAGGCTCGGAATGTTCTGGAAGCTAAGTCTGGCTGGAGGCAGTGGAAGCCTGAAGGGTCACAGTCCCCAAAGGCACTGGGGACAGGGGACGTGGACGGGGTACAAAGGGGGGCGATGGGGGAACACATCCCACCTCTGTGATCTTGGTCCGGATCAGTCTTCTCATCTGTAAAGTGGACTCTGACGTGAGTGCTTGGCCCTGGGAACCATGCATATCGCTACCCAAGGTGTTGTCGCCCACTGCCTGGCCGGGCCTGGCATGCTGGGGGCCATCTGTAGACCTCCCAGGAAGGAGGCAGCAGTGCCAAAGGAAATGAGAAGCGAGAACAGAAGGGCCAGGGGGGTGGCGATGTGAGAACGTGGCCCTAAGGTCCTTTGACACCCCTGTCGGAAGGTGGGGTTCCCATCTCCTCCCCTTGAGGCTGTGGCCTCCTTGACTGCTCGACAGAACGCGACAGGATGGGCAGCGTTCCGGGTCTGGGCCAGGCCTTCCAAAGCTGGCAGCCTCCGTTCTTTGCCTTTTGGGGTGACACTCTTGGAACTCAGCCACCACCCTGTGAGGAAACCCGAGCAGTCCCGAGGAGCGCCCACGTGGAAGGCGACCTCCGGTCACCAGCCTGGATCCACGTGAGCCACCTTGGAGGTGAGTGTCCAGCCCCAGTACCTGTCCCAGCAGACACCACGCAGGGCAGGGGCGAGCTGACCCTGCCAAGAGCCGCCAAGCCACAGATTCACAAGCGAAATAAATGACTGTCGTCGCAGTAAAGCCACTAGGTTTGGGATGGCTTTTTACGTGGCAACAGATAACTGAAACGTGGGGTTCAAGCTGAAAAGCGTTTCTGAGGCTACGCTTCATAAGCCCACAGGAGGCCTCTACCCCAGGCCACCCACCGCCCAGGCTCGCCCTGTGGGTACCACCGCAGCGGCTGGTAAGTGCTGGTAAACGTTCAGTGGTGGATGGTTCTCAGGGGTGGACAGGAGGGGAGCCCTGATTTGTAGCATCTGCCAATCTCCGTGGTGTAAATACTCCCAACTTGGAGCTGCCACTGAACGCAGAAGTTGGGCAGAGATGAGCAGTGACCCACGTTTATGTGGTGTATTTACAGACGTAGCAAATGGAAACCGTCTCAAAAGCAGAGAAAAGAGTAAACTGTGGGAAAATAATTAGGAAATGATGAGTTTTGAGTCCTCACCATCTTTGTTTTCCATACGGTTTATTTAGTTGTAAGTTTTTATCACCTTTTAGTCGTAGCTGTGTTTAGCAACTAGTTTACAAGATTCCTACCAACTTCAGTGAGCCCTCCCTAGCTGGTGGGAGCCTCAGCAGGGGCCCGGAGGTGGGAGGGGTGCGGGAAGGGTGCTCAGTCACACGCAGGACAGACACAGCCCCCGTCTTCCGAGGTCACAGATTACTGAGGCATCGTGAGTTTCACTAAACTCAACTTGCCCTAGACAGAGGGCGGGGAGTGGGAGATGAAACTTGCCCTTGGTTCCATCCTCCCTGCCCCAGGCCCCCACTCTGTTCTAGGAAAGCCCCTTCCCCAAGGGCAGCCCCAAGGACCAGGCCTCCACAGCCCCCTGCACAGTGAGGTCAGTGGAGACCCAGTGGAACAGGAGAAGAGGAACCAGAAGGTTCCATCAGGTCTGAAGCTTAGCTGCTAAGAGCTGAGAGCTGGAATAACTGGAGGCCAGGGGGCTGGAACCACCTGAAGGTAGATGCCGACCGTCAGCTGGGACCCCAGCCAGAGCTGTGGGCGGGAACCCACCTACGCAGCCTCTCCAGGTGGTGGGAGCTTCCCCGCAACGTGGACGTCTCAGGAGTTCTCCCGTGGTGGCTCAAGGTTCCAAAAGCAAGCGTCTCAGAGAACAAAGGTATGTCACCTTTTCCGACAACCTGGCCTCGTGTTATGGGCTGAGTTCTGTCCTCAAAAGTTCATATGTCGGGAACTCCCTGGCAGTCCAATGCTTAGGACTTGGTTGCTTTCCGTGCCGGGGCCCGGGTTCAAAATCTGGTCAGGGAACTAAGATCCTGCAGGCCACACAGTGTGGCCAAACAAAACAAATAAAATCATACGTTGAAGACCCAACCCCCCATACCTCAGAATACAACCTTATGTGGAAATAGGGTCACTGCAGACGTCATTAGTTCAGATGCGTCCCACTGGAGTAGGGTGGGCCCCTAACCCGGGAAGACTGGCATTCTTACAAAAAGGAGAAATTTGGACACACAGACAAACACACACAAAAGGAGAATGTGGAGAGGACGGCAAAGATCAGAATGATGCTTCTATAAACATCAAAAAATATCTCCCTCCATGCTCTTCTAGAACTTGGCCATGTCTCCAATCAAAAGGTGGGACCTATGCCCCCCCTTGAATCTGGATTTGTGACTTGCTTGTAACCAGACTGTGGCAGAGGTAACACTGAGTGGCAGCTGCTGCCTTGTTCACTGGGACACTACCTGTTGAGCCCTGAGCTGCCATGTAAGATGTCCCATACCCTGTGGCCGCCACATTGTGAGGAAGCCCAGGCCATACAGAGAGACCGTGAGGAGGTGTTCTAGCCAACAGCTCCAGGCGTGGTCCCAGCCACCTGCCATCACTAGCCACCGGACAGATGTCTTCCGATGATTCCCATCACCACAGCCTTTGAGTCTTCCCAGCTGAGACCCCAATCATCATGGACCAGAAACAAGCCATCTCCACTGCGCCTTTCCCAAATCCTTGGCCCAGAGAATCCACGAGCGGAATAAAATGATTGTTTGCAGCACTAGGTGTGGGGGTCATTTGTCACGTAGCAGTACTAAGTAGGTGTTTCCAAAATGAAACAGCCACTCAGTCTGTGGGGTCTGCAGGGAAAGCCCCAGACATAGCCTGGGGTGCCAACAACAAGGGCATCGTCCCAGAGGCAGGGAATGCAGAATCGAGCTTTTTTTTTTTGGCTGTGCCGCATGGCTAGTGGGGCGGCTCCTTGACCAGGGATTGAACCCAGGCCACGGCAGTGAAAGCCCAGAATCCTGAGCACTAGACCGCCAGAATGCAGCATTTTAAATTGTGCTCATTTTCAATTACAATGTCATACACGCTTCCGTAAAAACTTCCAACAGGAGGGCTTCCCTGGTGGCACAGTGGTTAAGAATCCGCCTGCCAATGCAGGGGACATGGGTTCAAGCCCCGGTCCGGGAAGATCCCACGTGCCACGGAGCAACTAAGCCCATGAGCCACAACTACTGAAGCCCGTGCGCTGCAACAAGAGAAGCCACCGCAATGAGAAGCCCGCGCACCGCAGCGAAGAGTCGCCCCCGCTCGCCGCAACTAGAGAAAGCCCGCATGCAGCTACAAAGACCCAACGCAGCCAAAAAAAAAAAAAAAAAACTTCCAACAGGAGTATGTAGAATAAGGGAGGGACCCCGGGGTCTCTGCTGGTCACAGTGTGGGCCCTTCCTGATCTTTCCCTTGGCCTAGACCTACGGACGGGTTCTGGGGGTTTGTTCTGCACCTGCCAGACCTCCAAAGGAGACGAAGAATGTCTTTACTTGTCTGTGTGTCCGGATCCATCTCACTTTTTCCCAACACACTTGCATGAGTTTGCTCAGGCTGCTGCAACAAATACCACACACTGGGCAGCTTAAACAACAGAAACTTCCTTCTCACAGCCTGGAGGCTGACAGTCCAAGACGAAGGTGTCGGCGGGGCTAGTGTCTTCTGAGGCCTCTCTCCTTGGCTCGTAGATGGCCGTCTTCTCTCTGTGTCTTTACGTGGTCGGCCTTCTGTGTGCATCTGGGTCCTAATCTCTTCTTAAAAGGATACCAGTCATACTGGATTCGGGTCCACCCTAAGGACCTCACTGTACCTTCATTACCCCATTAAAGGTCCCCTTTCCAAGTATGGTCATATTATTGAGGTACCGGAGGTTAGGACTCCAACCTTTGCATTCCGGGGGGACACAACTCAGCCTGTAACACCCCCTGAACCAAGGTCTGAGTGGCCCTAGAAGGTGGTTGCAGAAAACAAACAGGGAAAGGGCTCTCCAGGCGGAGGACACAGCCTGGGCAAAGGCCCAGAGGCCTTTATCATTATCTCACCCGCTCCCAGCTTATCTCACTTGGCCCCAGCCGAAGAGCTAGGAACCAGACGATTCTCCAGGGAAATTACTTGGCAGGCACTGAGGTGGGATCCCTGAAACACCTATAGTCGAGAAGCAAGTCAGTTACCTCCCGGGGGCCAGTGGGTAGAAGGCAGGAGGCACCTCAGCAACTTCTTAGGTTGAAGAGCGTCCCCCCACTGTGATGCACCCACCAGCCAAGGGGCTGCAGCCACCGCCAGAAGCTGGGAGAGCCTTCAGGGGGAGCACAGCCCTGCCAACTTCTTCTTTTTTTTTTTTTTTTTTTTTTGCGGTACGCGGGCCTCTCACTGTTGTGGCCTCTCCCGTTGCGGAGCACAGGCTCCGGACGCGCAGGCTCAGCGGCCATGGCTCACGGGCCCAGCCGCTCCGCTGCATGTGGGATCTTCCCGGACCGGGGCACAAACCCGTGTCCCCTGCATCGGCAGGCAGACTCTCAACCACTGCGCCACCAGGGAAGCCCTTCTTTTTTTTTTTAATATTTATTTAGTTAGTTGCACTGGGTCTTAGTTGCAGCAGGCAGGCTCCTTTGTTGCGGCACACGGGCTCCTTAGTTGTGACATGTGAACTCTTGGTTACAACATGCATGTGGGATCTAGTTCCCCGACCGGGATCGAACCCCAGCCCTCTGCATCGGGAGCACGGATTCTCATCCACTGCACCACCAGGGAAGTCTCCCTGCCAACTTCTTGATTTAGGACTTCTGGCCTCTAGGATTATGAGAGGATAAATATCTCCCGGTTTTTTTTTGTTTTTGTTTTTTTTTGCGGTATGTGGGCCTCTCACTGTTGTGGCCTCTCCCGCTGCAGAGCACAGGCTCCGGACGCACAGGTTCAGCAGCCATGGCTCACGGGCCCAGCCGCTCCGCGGCACGTGGGATCTTCCCGGACTGGGGCACGAACCCGTGTCCGCTGCATCGGCAGGCGGACTCTCAACCACTGCGCCACCAGGGAAGCCCAATGTCTCCTGTTTTAAGCCACTCACTCTGTGATAACTTGTTTGGGCGCCACAGGAAACTGGTTCAGCACAATTCCAGCTGGACCAGCCTCCTGAGACCTGCTCTTCCCAGCTTCACCGGACTCTCCACCCAGAGGAGCTTGGAGTGTGGCCGGGAAGGTAGGCAGGGACCCAGCCAACCCAAGAATGAGGGCCAATGCAAACGGCCGTCCCCACACAGGGAAGTTCTTTGTGGCCAGTGTCAGTTTTAAAACATGACCCCATCAGAAGGTGGAATGTGAGTCCCCACTCCGAACCAAGATAGGCCTGTGAGTGCCTGGACCGGAAGCAGTCACAGGCCTCTGCCAGCATCACCTGCCGGCCCCACAGGCCTTCCTGGATCCGGGCCTGCCAAGCTCTGAGATGACCCACACCTTGCGACCGCACGAGAGACCCCAGGCCAGGAGCTGCCCAGGTGAGCATCTTCCTGATTTCCTGACTCGCAAAATCCTCAGCTAAATAAAAACAGTGCTGAGGGACTTCCCTGGTGGTGCAGTGGTTAAGAATCCACCTGCCAATGTAGGGGACACGGGTTCGAGCCGTGGTCTGGGAAGATCTCACATGCCGCGGAGCAACTAAGCCCGTGCGCCACGACTACTGAGCCTGCGCTCTGGAGCCCGCGAGCCACAACTACTGAGCCCGTGCTCCGCAACAAGAGAAGCCACCGCAGTGAGAAGCCTGCGCACGGCAACGAAGACCCAACACAGCCAAAAATTTTTAAAAATAAATTAAAAAAAATAAAAGTACTGAGCTGCTACGTCTTGTACCAATTGGTAGCATAGCCATCGTAACCAGAACAGCCTCTGGGCCCAGTGTGAGCTAATGCTGAACATGGGTGGCCGGTGGGCAGGCCAGGCCGAGTGCCTTCCACCCACTCCCTGGCTGGGCAAATGCATGCCAGTCTGACGTGCCAGCATCCTGGAGAGAAAGCCAGCCATAAGGGGTCGGGGGTCTCTCACCGGCCCCAGTGGCTGCGCTCCTGGCAGAGACACGCCCCCATCCGCCGCTCTCTCCACGGCCACGCCCACCACGGCCTGCCCAGCCCACAGCGTCTCACACGCAGGGTGCTGGGGCCAGGACAGGCTGCCCAGGGGCCTGGCTTCAGTAGCAGCCACGAGGCCTTTATTTTGTCTGCAGCCCTGACCGCCTGGCTCCTCTCAGGCTGCTTTGATGTTGGTATTTAAACATCACGCGGAGAACCTGAGCCTTCCCAGAGCACAGCCGGGACCCACATGCACACACATGCGTGCTCACACACCTGCTCCCCAGAGAAGCCAGTGGAGGTCACTCCAGAGCGGGCCCCACCTCTGCCCAGCCAGCCCTGCACATCTGGGTCAGCGTCCAGGGGCTGCCGTAACTTAGTCCCACGCGCTGGGGGGGCTTCCAGCCCCAGGGGTGCGCTCGCTCACAGTCTGGAGGCCAGGGGTCCGAGATCAAGGGGTCAGCAGGTCCTGCTCCCTCTGAAACCTGCAAGGGGCCCTTTCCTGCCTCTCCCCCCACTTCTGGGCATGCCCGACGCCCCCTGGTGCTCCTGGGCTTACGCCTGCATCGCTTCAACCTCAGCCTCGCCCATCACACGGTCTTCCCGTGTTTCTGCCTCTTCCTCTTCCTACAAGGACACCAGTCACACCAAATCAGGGCCCACCCTAATGACCTCATCTTAACTCCATGGCCTCTGCAAAGACCCTACTCCCAATAAGGTCATACTCACCGATAACAGGGGTGGGGGGTTAGGACTTCAACATACCTTTTTGGGGGAGACATAATTCAACCCACAAAAGCATTCTTCGGATGGTTCTGAGTTCAGGCTCCCCCTCCTCTGTGGGCACCTCCTCTGGCCTCCCAGGGCCCCTCACTGCCCCATCCCAGCCTGGACGCCTGCGTCCCCTGCCCGACAACTGTGGGTGTCTTGGGGCAGGAATGGCCATATTCCACTTGGCCTCCAGGTGCCACATGGTACCCAGAAGTCCTCCTGTGGGGGGAGGGGGAGGCTCTCAGGCACACAGGTGGGCGCACCTGCCATACACAGGAAGGACCAAGCTTCCTCCTACACGAGATGACCCCAGCCTCTGCCCTCGACCACAGGCAGCTCATGGGGTCCAAGCAAACCAATGGTTAAATTTTTAAAATACCCCTAAGTTGGGGCTTCCCTGGTGGCGCAGCGGTTAAGAATCCGCCTGCCAATGCAGGGGACACGGGTTCGAGCCCTGGTCCAGGAAGATCCCACATGCCACGGAGCAACTAAGCCCGGGCGCTACAACTACTGAGCCTGCGCTCTAGGGCCCACAAGCCACAGCTACCGAGCCCATGCACCACAACTACTGAAGCCTGCGCGCCTAGAGTCCGTGCTCTGCAACAAGAGAAGCCACCGCAACGAGAAGCCCGTCGACACAACTAGAGAAAGCCCGCGTGCAGCAACGAAGACCCAACGCAGCCAAAAATAAATAAATAAAATAAAATACTCCTGAGCCAGGTTTTGGAGAGCTACTGCCCGAGTCCCTTTGACCTGCCAGTACCTTGGCCCTCCCCGGGACCTCCGGACTTCCCAGTAGCTGAAGGATGGACACCTGGCCCCGCACGGGCCCCGGGGGCACCAGCCTAGGCTCTGTCTCCTCTGACTGACTTCTGCCGTGTGTAAATCCTGTGAATGTCACCCTGACCCAGACAAGCCAGTCCCAAGCCGGGGGCTGGGCTCGGCCAAGCAGGAGGGGTCCTCGGGATGCGGCCCAAACCTGTATCGAAACAGGGTGTGCATGGGAACAGGCATGTGGGGCCCGTGGCAGGTGCCTCGCAGGTGTGACCCCATGGAGGTCATGTCCATGCTGAGCAGCTGTAGGCAGCCGGCTCAGGAAAAGAAGGAAGCCACAGAGAGCAAAGAAGCTTGTCCTCATCTGGAAGGCATCTTCCATGCCCCCAGCCCCCGTGGGGTGACCATGGTGGGGAATCAGAGTTGGACAACGAAAGGAAGTCCTCCGAGGGTGAGAAGCTTACGCGAGATCTGGGGCAAGAGAACCCTCCTGGGAGGCCTCTACCCTTTCGGAGCCCCTCTTTATTCTTCGGGATGCTTTCAGCTACAAGTAACGGAAAACTCGACTAACAACAACTTAAGCCTAACACACCATTGGAAAGCAATTATACTCCAATAAAGATGTTAAAAATAAATAAATAAATAAAGTCTACGTTACTGAAAAAAACAACAACTTAAGCAAAAAAGGCACTGACGCTCTCACATAACAAGAAGCCTGGGGCTTCCCTGGTGGCGCAGTGGTTGAGAGTCCGCCTGCCGATGCAGGGGACATGGGTTCGTGCCCCAGTCCGGGAAGATCTCACATGCCGCGGAGCGGCTGGGCCCGTGAGCCATGGCCGCTGAGCCTGCGCGTCCGGAGCCTGTGCTCCGCAACGGGAGAGGCCGCAACAGTGAGAGGCCCGCGTACCGCAAAAAAAAAAAAAAAAGCGGCAGCAGCCTGGGTCAGGGGAACGGAGGTAGGTTAGATCAGCAGCTTATTCACCTCCGACTTTAACGCTATTCTCTTGGCCACTGCCTCAGAATCAAAAGACGGCTGCTGAAGTTCCAGACATTCTATCCCGCGTCTCGTTATCCTTACCATTTCGGTGTATGTCGGACCAGTTGAACTTCCAGCTGCCAGCATCAGCACATCTGAGGGCCTTCTCAGCGCCCACAGCTTGACTGGGTGGGGATTAACACCTTGACGGATGGGAGTCAGTAGATCAGGTCAGCGTCCTGCTCCCTCGCCCTTGGGTGGCAGAGCTCAGAGGTGTGCGCTCTTCGCTGTCTCCCAGGGGGCTTGAGCTCTGGTTGCCCACGGCGGTCACCTAACACTCCTTTCATTGGCCCTTTTTTATTCCTGCTTCACCTCCCACTTCCCTACAGGGGTTCCCTCACTTGCCCTCAAACCCTTGTCTCAGGGTCCGCCTCTGGGGAACCCGAGCTAAGACAATGTCCTAAGACAGGAAGGAAGGAGCAAAACTACTCACACTGCTTCTCCCTCTTCTCACCAGGGCAGGAAAACCTCCCCCTCACCCCTGCTCGACTTCGCCGCACGTCCCATTTGCCAGAAGGGGGTCACGTGACTACACTTACACGGCTCGCTGGTCAGAGCAGGTGAATTTCATGACCCTCTCCATCCAGTCAGGGCTCAGCCCCTGGCCTGAAGAATTGCGGCGGCTGCCTTTGGACAATTCAATCTGCCACAGTCTGCGAGCTGTCCCTGCGAAGGCCAGCCAGGCTGCGGAGGGAGGGAGCCCTGGGCCTCCGCTTCCCGGGGGCCAGGCTTCCTCATCTGTAAAATGGGGCTGAATATACCACCTTTCAGAGGTGATGTCGTCTCCCTGGAGTGCAGGACATGATGCTGAAACAAGGGGATTCAGGGGAGCGGGGCACTGCTGGCCCTCCCTTCCCTCTCAGCCCCTTGCAGTCCCCTCCTCCGCTCTGCTGTCAGCTGAGGCTGCAGCAGCAGGAATTAATGAATGGAATGCACGCTTGTAACAACTTTGTTGCTTCTGTCTTTCTTCCCTCCTGCCTGCCCACTCTCCTGACTGAGAGCTTACTGGGAACTGGGGAGCAGCAAGGATTTAAGAGGGTGGCAGGAGCCAGGGAGGAGGCAGGAGCCGTCAGCCCATTGAGCACCTCCTGCACGCAGCCTACGGCAGGCAGGGCGTGTGCCCTGGGAGCTCATCAGATTCCCCCTACCAAGGCCCCCCAGGCCCCCACAGGCCCAGAGGCCAGTCAGTCCTAAGACGAGGGACAGAGGCTGGCGGGCAGAGGGGAGCCCTTGCTTGGCTGGGCCAGACCCAGGTCTGTGTGGCCTCAGTCCCGCTCCCCCTCCACCCAGGAGCAGAGACAAGGACCCCAACATGCTTATTAAAGGGCCGGAATCCTGTGACTTAAAACACAGCCTCCCAGATCTGAAACCAGGGAATGCAAAGGCCTTCCTCAGCTTTGGGAGACAGGCCTCCCGCTGAGCAGACAGCAAGGGAGGGGAGCGGGCGCTGTGCTGAAGTTACAGGGGTCCCAGAGGCCTGATGGCGGGGCTGGGGCAGGTAGGGGTCCAGTTGCCTTGTGGGCACCACAGTACCTCCACCCCCTCCTCGTCCCCCCTAAAAATGCCTTCCAGCTTCCGCCCTGTGCCCGAAATTCCACCTCAGCTCCACCCTGGGGCCTAAAGTTCTGGTGCCCAGGCCAGGGCTGCACAGTTCTGAGTTCACTGATTCTCCTGCAGGTCACCCCACATCTCTGGGCCTCAGTGTACCCGTCTGTAAAGTGGGAGCACCCAGGAGTAAAGGAAATTCCACAGTCAGTCCGGCCCTCAGCAAACGTGTGTCCAGCTCCTATTCTGATGGGGAGGGGGTGCACAGCGGTGAGCAGGACCCCAACGTCCCTCGCCCAAGGGACCGTGGTTGGCAGGGAAGGGCCACAGGACACTAAGGGTCACGGGGCAGGTGTGTCTGCAGAGGCCTGCCCACCCCACCACCACCCCCAGGCCTCGAGGAGGCCACTCACTGCCCAGGAAGTGAGCAGGCCCAACCTGGTGAGAGGGAGGGGCCGGGCGAGGCCCTGAGACGTAGAGTGTCCAGACCAACCGACCTTTCCCCGAATGGGGCCCGTGCACGCGAGGCCCCCCAGCGGGCGTGCAGCCCTGGTCCCTGACCTGTGTACACTCAGGTGCCCTCGGCTCACCGGCCAGTCCCCGGACAGAGGGCGAAGACAAGCCATGGCAAGGCTGCAGGCAAAAGCCTGCCTTGTCTGTGCCCCGAGGGAGGGCCGCCCCCTGCCCCAGCCCAGCCAGCCACTGGCTCAGGCTGCCCGGGAGGTGGGGGTCCTTTTCAGGGCCCCAGCTCTGCCCCTGGTCAAAGCAGCTGCAGTAATCCACCGGCAGGCCTTCGAGAAAAACGCACGTGTCATAGGGATCTCAGGTTAAACGCAGAGACGGGAAGCAGGATGGAGGTCACCTGGGGCTTCGGGGAGAGGACGGGGAGTCATGGTTTAATGGGGACAGAGTTCAGTTTGGGAAGATGAAGGTTCTGGAGGTGATGGTGGTGACGGCTGCACCACGGTGGGGATGTGCTTCCTGCCCCTGAACTGGACACTTTATGAGAGTTAAAACGGTAAGTTTTATGTTACATAGACTTTATCACTTTTATTTATTTTTTGGCCGCACCACGCGGCTTGTGGAACTTCCCTTACCAGGGATCAAACCAGGGCCCCCTGCAGTGGAAGCGCAGGGTCTTAACCACTGGACCAGCAGCAAAGTCCCACAATTTTTAAAAATGTAAAAAAAGGTGGGGAGAGGGACTTCCCTGGTGGCGCAGTGGTTAAGAACCCGCCTGCCAATACAGGGGACACGGGCTCAAGCCCTGGTCGGGGAAGATCCCACATGCTGTGGAGCAACTAAGCCTGTGCACCACAGCTACTGAGGCTGCTCTCTAGAGCCCGTGAACCACAACTACTGAGCCCACGTGCCACAACTACTGAAGCCTGAGCGCCTAGAGCCCGTGCTCCGCAACAAGAGAAGCCACCGCAATGAGAAGCCCACGCACCTCAACGGAGACCCAACACAGCCAATAATTAATTAATTAATTAATTTTGAAAAGGCTGGGAGAGTCTGGGTGGGCACTGACAACGTCCACGACGGGCACTTTGCCTGATGGCCTCGGTGATGCTGCCTCCCCACACCCCACCAGCATCCCATAATACCTACCCCATGCAAAGTCACCAGGACCCACGGCCAGCGGCCCGAACACACTCGACCCCATCGATGTCTGCACTGTGGCAGCCTCCAGGGGCTGGAGATAAAGCCGGCTGTGCTCCCCCAACCCTGTCTCTGTCCCCAGCAGCCCCCGGAGCACAGACTGACCCTCTCCCCTGGTCTGGCCTCACAGGGCTAAGATGTAGGGGCAGGTTTAGCTCCTGCGGGAAGCCGGCTGCCTGGCAAGGGCAGCATGGGGAGTATGACTTGGTTCTTTTCCCCCTGGAACCAGGTTGTCCCTGGAGACCTAATCTCTTCTGGGGCTTTAAAAACATCCAAGTTGCCAAGGAAGAGGCCAGCTCCTGGCCCGAGGCGATGCCAGCTTCCCACTTTAATTGGGACCATTTTAAGCCCCAAGGGGGAGGCTCCCAAGCGTCCCGGTATCTCCCGCGGTGCCCACAGGAACAACAGACTGTGCCTGCCCTGTGCCTGGGGCTCCCGTCCCCCATCTTTGATCCCCAACGTCCCCACTGGCTGCCTGTTCTACAGGCAGGGCGTGGGGTGCCCTGGACCCCAGCAGGTGAGCACCCACCATGCGTCCCTCCTGGAGGGGCTGCTGGGCACACGGGGGCCCCTCCTCCCACCCAGAGCCCAGCCTGAAGCATCGGCCACCACTGATTATATCAAATCCAAAACCCAGCCGCCACTCAAGGCCAGTGGGATCTACCTGTCCAGTCTGCCGAGACCACCCCACTTTTATCTCTGAATATCTTGCATCCAGGCAACCTCTCATCCTGGGCCACTCGGTCACCCTGCCGCCCACAGCCAAGCAGTAGAGCAGGTTGAGCGGTGTCCCCCCAGAAGAGATGCCCACCTGGAGCCTCAGAATGTGACCTTATTTGGAAAGAGGGTCTTTGCAGATGTAATTAAGATGAGGATACCAAGATGAGATTGTCCTGCTTAGGGCTGGCTTTAAATTCTATGATAATACAGCAGAAACTAACACAACATTGTAAATCAACTACACTCCAATAAAAATTAATTTACAATAATAATTTTAGGGCTTCCCTGGTGGCGCAGTGGTTGAGAGTCCGCCTGCCGATGCAGGGGACACGGGTTCATGCCCCAGTCCGGGAAGATCCCACGTGCCGCGGAGCGGCTGGGCCCGTGACACATGGCCGCTGAGCCTGCGCGTCCGGAGCCTGTGCTCCGCAATGGGAGAGGCCACAACAGTGAGAGGCCCGCGTACCGCAAAAAGAAAAAAAAAAGAAATACAGGGCTTCCCTGGTGGCGCAGTGGTTGAGAGTCCGCCTGCCAATGCAGGGGACACGGGTTCGTGCCCCGGTCCGGGAAGATCCCACATGCCGCGGAGCGGCTGGGCCCGTGAGCCATGGCTGCTGAGCCTGCGCGTCCGGAGCCTGTGCTCTGCAACGGGAGAGGCCACAGCAGTGAGAGGCCCGTGTACCGCAACAAAAAAAAAAAACAAAAACAAAATAATAATTTTAAATAATAAATTCAACGACAAGTGTCTTTACAAAAGACAGAAAAGACACACATACACACACACACACACACACACACACACACACACGGGGTGTGTAAAGACAGAGGCAGAGACTGGACTGATACATCCACAGGCCAAGGAACGCCAAGGGCTGCCGGCCACCACCAAGGCTGGGAAGAGGCCTGGACCAGATTCTCCCTCGAGCCTCTAGAAGGAACAGACCCTGCCGACACCTGGATCTTGGACTCTGGGCCTCCACGGTGCAAGAGAACACATTTTTGTGGTTTTAAGCCACCCGCTTTGTGGTCCCGTGTTACAACAGCTCCAGGAAACTCCAGGGGCCCCGTGCGCCCCGCCTGCCCAGGATGACCCCACAGGGAGTCGGGGGCAGAGGTCTCAATGCCACCTCCCACCCCAGCCCGAGGTTTCCTGGGGACTGAGGTCCCACTGCTCAGCCAGCTCTGGGCACAGGATCTGTTTCCCATAAACAGTTTTTTGAACTCAATTTCATTTTTCTCACCCAAGGAAGGAGCCGGGAAGAGAATGCCCAGACAGACGCTCAGGCTGCAGCGTGTCAGGGGAGGAGGAAAGCTTTGTGGTCTGTTGAAGGTTTTTCCCCTTTCTCTGGCATTATCTGTCCTTTCTGATGTTCCTCTAATAAATATGCGGGTGATGGCCTCTGAAAGTGGGTTCCTGCCCCCCAGGGGGCTCTGAGATGGGGGGATCAGGGAGCACAGAAGGAAGGCGGCAGGTTCCCCGGGGCCTGGCTGGGCGGGGGCATGCAGGGCTGCCCTAGGCACCCCTCACCCCCCCCAGAAGGTGCTCTGGGTCACAGGAGCCCCATTTCCCTGGCAGTTTCCAAAAACAAAACACCTTTCAAGAGAACCAGCCCTGCACTGCCTGCCCAGCAAGGAGCCCTGACTTTCCTGAGAAGTTACACAGCCCTGCTCAGCCCCCGGCCCGAGCTGAGGCAGCCTGTAGTCAGTGTTGTGGGATTACTTGTGTCTCCCCACAAAAAAAAGATATGTTGAACCAGCCCCAGGACCTGCGAATGTGACCTTATTTGGAACTAGGGGGTCTTTGCAGAACATTAAGGTGAGGTCTTGGGGGTGGCCTAAGGCAGTATGACTGGTGGTGACGGAGACAGAAGCCGGGGTGATGCGTCCACAAGCCAAGTAATGCTGAGGATGGCCGGCCACCCCCCGAAGCTGGCAGAGGCAGGAGCGATTCTCCCCTACAGTTACAAAGGGAGCGCGGGCTGCCAACACCTTGATTTCAGACTTGTAGCCCCAGAACTGCGAGACCAGTTTCTGTTGTTTTAAGTCACCCGGCTTGCGGTCCCTTGTTACGGCAGCCCCAGGAAACTCCTACAGCCAATGATGGACTCATATGTGGTTTCAAACGGCTGACTTCCAGCCTCAAGGTGGTGCCAACTCTGAGCATGAGGCCGTTCAAGGTCCATAGTTCCCCGGCAAAGATGGACATTCTTGCTGGGCATCTCCCCCTGCCCTTTCCTGTCTCCCGCACTGCCCTCAAGGCTTTCCCTGAGAGCCCTCCCTCGCTGGAGCCCTTGCACAAAATTCCTTATCTTGGGCTCTGATCTAAAACGGTAGAAGTCAGCCTTGGATAGGCGAATGGCGGGAAGGAAAGAGGGAAGGAAGGAAGGAAGGGAGGGAGGGAAGGAGGAAGATGAATGGTGAATGGGTGGATGGGTGGGTGGATGGGTAGAGGGTGGGTGAGCGGATGGGGGATGGGGAGAGAGGTGGGTGGAGCCGTAGGGCCCTAAGAAACGCACCTCAGGGCCCCCTCGCTGGCCGGAGATGGCTGAGAGCCCCCCTGAGTCTTCTGTCTCCCTTGCAGCCTGTCTGGGACGCGTCTGCCATGATCTGGAGTTTTACAGGGAGGCCTCCCTCCAAACGCCGTGTGTTTCAATCTGCTGAGGGTAGGGGGAAGGGAAACCTCCTCCCGGCTGCTTCCAACGTGCTCTGCAGGGGCCTCAGGCAGCTGAAGGAGTTGGGAAAGCGGGGAGCAGACCCCACCAGAAGCCTCTGGCTGCCCTGCCCCCCTCACCAGGTTTCACAGCGCAAGCTGGGGCAGGGGTGGACCCAGCCTTGTCCACTTTCCTATTTACACGTTTCTGTGTTTTCCAACATTTCTATAGTGAAAGCAGTCGCTGTTATAATCAGAAAAATATAGTCTTGGAGACAAGGTCAGCGCCCTGGAGAGGCCCACAGCCGAGCGACAGGCTCACAGCTCTTCGGGTGTTATGTCTGGGCCCAGAGCAGTATAGGGCTTGGCCCCGGCCGGGAGGCCTTGGGAAGAAAGCAGGGCCTGGAGGGGCACGGGCAGGGCGGGTGGGTAGGGGACGGTGCTCCAGGCAGGTGACAGTGGGAGGCCTGGGACCCCCAGGAGGTCAGCCCCCCCTCCGTGGCCGGGGAGGGGAAGACATGGTCCTCTGTCCTCCGGGACTCTGGCTGGGGATCTAGAGGTTGGTCCACACGGCCGAGAGCCGGGCCTCCCACCTGAGCCGGGTCCCAGATGGGCCCCAGGGAACACAGAGGCCCGCAGGCCAGAAGCACCCCCGCCCCCAAGAGGCAGAGTCTGGGGGAAGCAGCCCTCACCCACCCGACTCCCTCCACAGCCTCTTTAACTCGCTTCTGCATAAAGTAAGCGAATGGAGGCAGGCAGCTGAGACTTTGTCTAGGAAAGAGCCGGCCTCAGCCCTGCCGCGTTGGCAGCGTTCCTGGGAGGGCTGGGGGAGGGGAGAGAGAAGAGCGGCAGTGAGCTGACCCCGCGGGTCCGTCCAGTTACAGCGGGAAGCGTGCAATGGCTGCTCTGGCCTCCACTCGCCAGAGGCCCGGCCTCAGTTTCCCCATCAAGCCGTCACATGGCCTTGGTCCTGTGGCGCGGCTGGGGGAAGGAGCGAAGGGGTTTCTGGGGGGCCTCCCACAGAGCCCTGGGGCCAGAGACCCATCCGTGGCTCAGAGAGGGGCGCAGCAGGGGGAAGCAAAGCCAGGCCGCCGCCGCCCCCGGCCTCCCCGGCCCCCCTCAGTGACGCTGCTGCACAACAGGGAACCTTGAAAGTGAACTGCAGACCATGCCCACGTGGCCGTCCACACGTGTGTGCACAGGGCGTGTGCCCTGTGTGCGCACCACGGGCACCTCGCTTCCTGGGGCAAAGCGGCTTCTGACCCAGACGCGCCTCCACGCCCCGAGGGGTAGCGAGGGCGGCCCCTCTTACTGGGCACTCGACCCAGGCAAACCCTCGACCGCCCTCCTCGGCGCAGTTTTACAGATGGGGAAACCGGAGCGCGATGCCCGCCCAGGATCCCACGGTGACGGAGCCTCGGTGTCACCAGCCTGTGGAGGGGAGAACTTTCTCCCAGGGCCCCCTCAGCGCCCCACCCCAGCTTCCTGCTGTCCCCAGCTATGCACCCCCATGGTGGTGGCAGGACGGCTCTCCCAAGCTCATGCAGAGGCGGCTCTGAGGGCCCCTCTGGGACTGGCAGGGCTGGAGGGGTCCCTCATGGCAGTCAGGGAGAGGCCATGGGTGCCCCCCACACACACCTGCTTCTCCTGATTCTACAGGCTGTGCTGACACCTGCTGGCCACTTATCCCGTCACCATAGCAACCCCAGCTGTGTTTCCCAGCCCTCCAGCAAGGGGCGGATGGGTGGCGGCTGCCCAGCGGCATGGTGGGGGCTGTGGAGGCCCGAGCGGCCCCCCAGCAGCGGGCTTCCTCTCCCAGGGACAGCTTCCATTCCTCGCACTAAACGCTGTGCCCCCTGCCCCCCCCACTCCTACCTCTCTCACCTGATGCTCCCCAGAGCTCAAGGTGTCTGCACCCAGGCCCCAACTGGGACCCCCAACTGAATCATCATCTCCCCCCAGGCGTCTGGGTTTCCTCTCAGGCACAGTGGCCCCTCCCACCCCACTTGGACCCCCAGAAGCCGGGGGGTGGCTCTCCCCCAGCTCCTCTGGGTCTCCCCTCCTCGGTAGCTCTGGTCTTTGCCCACCTCACTCCATAGCCTCTTCTACGTCCTCACCCTGTCACCCCTGTCACCTTCTCCTGAGCAGCTGTCACCCCTCACCCGGGCCCCAACACCCTCACCTGGGCCCCAGCACCCCTCACCTGGGCAGCTGTCACCCCTCACCCGGGCCCCATCACCCCTCACCCGGGCCCCGTCACCCCTCACCCGGGCCGCTGTCGCAGCCCAGCCCTGGACCCCATCACCCCTCACCTGGGCCCCAGCACCCCTCACCTGGGCAGCTGTCACCCCTCACCTGGACGCCAGCA
This sequence comes from Delphinus delphis, assembly GCF_949987515.2. Lineage (NCBI taxonomy): Eukaryota > Metazoa > Chordata > Mammalia > Artiodactyla > Delphinidae > Delphinus > Delphinus delphis. The sequence continues at coordinate 84,153,554 of NC_082697.1, read as the reverse complement.
CCCCTCACCTGGGCAGCTGTCACCCCTCACCTGGACCCCAGCACCCCTCACCTGGGCAGCTGTCACCCCTCACCTGGACCCCAGCACCCCTTACCTAGGCAGCTGTCACCCCTCACCTGGGCCCCATCACCCCTCACCCGGGCCTCTGTCGCAGCCCAGCCCTGGACCCCAGCTCTTCCGCGGCCCTGCAGCCACACGTGTCCTGTCATGGCCCAGACTCTCCCTCAGGCTGGGCCACACAGACCTGCTGGTCCCACCTGGGGCTCTGAGCCCCCTCTCCAGAACGCTTTCCCAGCTTCCTCTGTCCCATCAGCCAAGCCTTCCAGAACATTCCACCAGCTGTGACCTCCCTGGGCCCTGCATCACCTAAAGGACTGTCCTGCCCCCTGCCAGGTGCCCCCTGGCACTGCCATGGCCCGAAAAAATATTAGGGTGAGGGTTAGGGGTCCCCGCCATGTCTGAGCTGAACCCAGGCCGGCACTGGGAGGTGCATGCTGACCTGGTGTCCTTTCAGCCCTTCCCTCATGAGGCTGCCTCCCCCAGGCCCACTTTCACCTTCGCTGGCCCCCTCCCCCCGCTCCGGGGGTCTCCCTGGGCCTGCTGCCCCGCCCTGTGGGATGACAGGGAGACCCAGGCCAATCCTGGCATAAGCCTGACCCCACACGCCATGCGCAATACTGACCACGGTCCACTGTCCCCAGGGCCTTGCATTGGACCTCAATACACAGAAAGGAGGAGACTAAGGGGCGGTCTGGAGACCCCTGAGGTGGTCCCTCAGAGTGGCAGGGTCTGGTTACAGACGTTGGGCCACCTTCTCCCTCGGGATGGGGCCGTGGGCCAGAGGGGCTGAAAGGAAGGGGCAGCACTCAGGAGCTGGTGCCCTGGTCCTGCCCCAAGGTTCCCGAGGGTCTTGGGCTGGTCCCCCATCTGCACTTGTCAGGTCGGGCCCATCTGAATGACAACTTGGTGATGCCACACCCTGGTGGCAGAGGGAGCACCAGCCCTTCCTCTGACACCCACCGAGCCCTGGGTACCACTCAGTGCCGGGGAAGCCCAGCTGCCCTGGGGGTCTGGTCCAACGCCTGCCCCCAGCAGCCTGGCGGTGGTCCCTGCACTGGTGCCCAGAAAGTCCCTGAGACTTCAGTGGGCCCCAAAAGGAGGCTGGTCCCACAGTGGTGGGGGAGGAGGGGCTGGAACCAACCCTCTTCTCTCGTCCCCCCGCACAGCACAGACCCACCCCAATCATCACTCAAATGGCGGCCCTGAGCATCTCCAGGCCCTCCCCACCCTCTCCGCTCAGAGAGGCAGCCGAATGTCAGGGGAACTTGGCCACGTCTAGCCACAGCCACAGCCATATAAACAGTGGCCACACATCAGGCTCGGAGATGCTCCACGGACTGGTCAGAAGCCCAACCTGGGCTCCCAGGCTCCACTTCTCACCTTCTGTTTCGCTATTGGCCTCTTTCCTCCTCTCTCCACCTCTGTTAACCTGTTAATCTGACTTATCTCTGCCTCCTTGTCTCTCTCTGTTTCCCTCCCTCTCTGTGTGTCTCTGACACTCCAGGCAGAGGGAGAAGTCTGTGCAAAGGCCCTGTGGTGGGTCAAGTATTGGAAGATCTGAAAGGAAACAGCCATGGCAGAGGAGAGCATTCGGGCGGCGGGGGGTGGGTTGCAGGGGTGGATGCCTGAGATGGGGAAGGTGGCACCGGGTGCTGAGGTTCAGAGCAGGGTTGTCCCTTCTGAGAACACACAGACTTGTAGGTTGACAGTCAGAGAACAGCTCAGATCAGCTCCATTCCAGTCAGATCCACTACTGAGTCATTACACTTGTGTATCAGAAAAGGATTTAGGGAACTCTGTGTGCTCCTCAAATGCAATCTGTCCTACCCCCATTCTGTAGTAGCCCCGTGGTTCGGGTGGGCCCTGACTGGTCTAAGCAAACCAGGGTGTTCTCATCCCCCTGGTCATAGCGACTGGTGCAGGAGGAGGAATAGATAGGGAATCCCACGGCCCAGTTGGCCAGTAGCTATCCCAAACTGAGTCCTTAAGCTGTTAACTGAGTCCTTATCTGAGCTGCTGGATCAATCCTGACCTGAAGTCTACATACCATTTCTTTATTACAATAAATTCCCTTTATTGTTAAGCTGTTTTGAGCTTGGTTTTCTATTATTTGCTCCCACACACATCCTGATGCAGGGAGTGGGAATGAGTTCCCCCAGAGACTCAACATAGCGATGAGAACACCTCAGAAGCCAGACAGCAGAACAGTTTCCAGATGGCAATAAAGCAAAAAATGACTTTCCAGTGTCAGGGGGGATCAAGCTATATTCTAAAAAGCAACAGAAGGTCTAGGAAAAGTAGCCCTCGGAGAGCAAAGGCCTGCGATGCCCCACAAATGCCCCACGTGGCTGGGAGCAGGGGGCGGTGGGGCGGGGGGCTGGCCTGGGGATGGGGGCTGGCCCCTCCCTCACCAGATCTCCAGGCCACGGCCCAGTGGAATACCACCCCGGCCGCTGCGCCTGGCTGGCCCGCGCCCACGGCCCGCCGTCCAATTCTCTCAGCGAGCGCGCCGCCAACTTCCGCACCACCCGAGCCGCACTGGAAAACTGCCCACAAGTTAAAAGAGATTTCTTTCCAGCAGACATCGCTCTGGCGGATCCGAGCCTTATCTTCCCCTTCCAGAATGAGTGTTGTTCATTTCACTTCCTAAAATAAAAATAAAAAACCTAAACCACAAACTGAAAAACAGGTGGGGCCGTTTCGGGATTTGGCTGGAGCGCGTCTGGGAGCTGATAAGGGGCAGCCAGTTGCCGGGCGACACAGCAGCCGACGGTGAGCCAACGGGGAGAAGCGCCCAGTGTTTCCAGGGCGCCCCCACTGCCCCCCCAGAACACAGCTGGGCACACGCAGGCCCAGGGCTCCCCAAGGCCATTCTCATTCCAGAGAGCTTGCACCCCTAAGTATCTGGGGGTCAAGAGGGGCGGGGAGCAGAAGAGAGGAACCCACCTGTGCAGAAATAATGAACTGTCTTAACAGAGCAGAAATGCCGACGCTGACTGTCCCCGGGGATGGGGGAGGGCGCTCTGAAAGCATTCACAAGCAAATGCACGTCTGATTTGGAGACTCAGGCTGGGGCTAGGATTTTACTAGGGGCTGCTTCTGGAGACAGGTCTGCAGAGATGGGCCACAGGGCTCTACCTTGGCCCAGCTCCGGTCCACTAAATAATTGGCACCAGGGCACAGAAGTTGCCGGATCAAATGTACAGCTGATCCAAAGAGCCGAAAGACAAAAAACAAAAGCAAAACCTTCAGGGCACTCAGTGTCCCAGGGGGGCCTATGTTACTGTGAGAGCTGGTGGTCAGCTGGTTAAAAATGGGGGAGATGACGGCATCCACTTCACAGGCTGTGAGAGTTAAATGAGTTAATAGCGAGAGGAGGTTTAAAAGGACACCTGATCCGTAGTGAGTAGCCCATACATATAAGCCACTATTATTATACTTGTAAGCTATTTAAATGTAATATGATCATAAGAACACTCCTAAAACGAAAAGGCCAATAGCTGAAGACACATGGGGTGATACCTGTCACTTGCCTCCTGCCCACTTCTCTCTCCTTTCATCCTCAACCCTCCTCCTTCTTGAGCACCCTGACAATCATAGCTTTTTTTTTTTTTTTTTGTCTGCGTTGGGTCTTCGTTGCTGTGTGCTGGCTTTTTTCTCTAGTTGCGGCCAGCGGGGACTCCTCTTCGCTGCTGTGTGCAGACTTCTCATTGCGGTGGCTTTTGTTGTGGTTGTGGAGCACAGGCTCTAGGCACACGGGCTTCCGTAGTTGTGGCACACGGGCTCAGCAGTTGTGGCGCACGATCTTAGTTGCTCCGCGGCATGTGGGATCTTCCCAGACTAGGGCTCGAATCTGTGTCCCCTACGCTGGCAGTCGGATTCCTAACCATTGCACCACCAGGGAAGTCCTGAATTCACAGCTTCCAAGCTGTAGCAGTAGTCATTTTCACCTCTTCCATGAAGCCTGTCCTGATTCCTATATGTGGAAAACACCTCTCCCACCACTCAAATCCTATAAGGGTTTATTTGTCCCTCTCAGGTGACACCTTTATCACCCCCTACCTTGGAATAGTGTTTTTCTTTTTTTTTTTGGCCGCACCGTGCAGCCTGTGGGATCTTAGTTTGCTGGGGCCCCGGTAGTGAAAGCGCAGAGTCCTAACCACTGGACCACCAGTGAATTCCCTGGAATAGTTATTTATATAGACATCTGCCGGCGTTATTTGCTGCTGGACAATAAATGACCCCAAAACATAGCAGCTTAAAACAATAAGCGTTTATCACCTCACACAGTTTCCGTGCGGAAGACCTCCAGGAGCATTTAGCTGGGTGCCTTGGCCCAGGCTCTCTCTCGAGGCTGCAGTCAAGCTGTCGGCTGGGACTTCAGTCATCAAAAGGCTTGACTGGGCTGGAGACTCCACGTCCAAGATGGGTCACCCTCATGGCTGCTGGCTGGAGATCTCAGTTCTTCACCATGTGGACCTCTCTACACGGCTTCTTGAGCACCCTGACAACATGGCAGCTGGCTTCCCCCAGGGCAAGTGACCCAAGGGAGGGAGGCTGAGCTGTAATGTCTTTTTTGTTTGTTTGTTTTTGGCCCCACAGCGTGGCTTGCGGGATCCTAGCTCCCCGACCAGGGATTGAACCCGGGCCCTTGGCAGTGAAAGCCCTGAGCCTCCACCACTGGACCACCAGGGAAGTCCCCCGGAATGCCTTTGTTGACTTAGCCTCCATCGTTTCTGCAATATCCTGGAACTCAGGTCAGGCCTACTCAGCACAGGAGGGGACCCCACGGGAGTGAACATTGGACGCCATTTTGGAAGCCGGCCAGCACAGCATCTTCTTGCTCCTTCTGGAAGATAGGCCTTAGTCCACAACTGAATATCCGAGCTCAACGTCTCACACCTAGCTGACATTAAATAAACGTGTTAGATGAAAAAACACGAAGGTGGAGATTCCCACTCACTGGCTGATTGTGTTTTGTTCAGCTAAACCCCATCTGGCCTCCAGTGCATGAAGTGAAGTTCCCCAGGCCTGCGTGGACCAGGGAAAGAGGAGGAGGTGACTCCTGCGTGTGAACAAGGTGGCAGGAATAGAGGTCTGCGGAGCCAGCAACCTCGGAAGGAAGGAGGGAGGGAAGCCCAGCGGTGAGGTGACGATTTTCGGGGGGTGGACTGCCGAGGGTGGTCAAGCATAGGATTAGGAAGAGATTGTCAACTCAACAACAACAAAAACATTCAAAAATGGGCAAAGGAAAAAAAATAAAAACTAAAAAAAATTGTTAAACGGGCAAGGATTTGGATAGACATTTTCCCAAAGAAGACAGAAAAATGGCCAATAAGGAAATGAAAAGATGCTCGACATCACTAAACATCACAGAAACACAAATCAAGACCACAAAGAGATACCGCTTCACACCCACTAGGATGGCGACTAGCAAAAACAAGAACAAAAACAGAAAATAACAAGTGTTGGCAAGGATGTGAAGAAATTGGAACCCTTGTGCGCTGTTGGTGGGAATGTAGAACGGTGTGGCCACTGTGGAAAACAATGGAGTTTCCTCAAAAATTAAATACAGAGCTATCACGTGATCCAGCAATTCTACTTCTGGGTATACACTTAAAAGAACTGAAAGCTGGGACTTGAAGAGATAGTTGTTCACAGCAGCACTATTCACAGTAGCCAAAAGGTAGAAGCAATGGATTAACGGATAAACAAAACGTGGTCCATTCATACAACAGAATGTTTTTTTCAGCCTTAAAAAAGGAAGGACCTTCTGACACATGCTACAACATGGATGAACCTTGAGGACATTATGCTGAGTGAACTAGGCCAGTCACAAAAGGATAAATATGGTGTGATTCCACTTATGTCAGGTCCCCAGAGTATCACATTCATAGAGACAGAAAGTAGAACAGTGGTTGCCAGGAGCTGGGGGAGGGGGAGGGGGAGTTATTAATGGGGACAGAGTTTCAGTTTGGGAAGATGAGAAAGTTCTGGAGATGAGGGTGGTGATCGCTGCACAGCAATGTGAATGTACTTAATAAAAAGACTGGATCATAGGACTACATGGAAGCACTGAAACCACACAACTTCTTCAGAAAGCATAAGAGAAAAATCTTTGTGGCCTCAGGTTTGGCAAAGATTTCTGAAAAACAACAACACAAAAAGCCAAGTTATAAAAGAAAAAAAAATCAGTAAATTGGACCTCAATTTAAAAGAAATTTTTAAAGTTTGCTCTTAAAACGACATTATGTTAAAAAGCCAAAATGGCAAGTCACTGCGCAGGAGAAAAGTAATATGTGACAAATGATTTGTTCAGCTATTAAAAAACAAAAAAACTTTACAATTCAATAGCAAGGCAAATGACCCAATTGTAAAAAATGGGCAGAAGATTTGAACAGACACTTCACCAGAGAAGATACACTGACGGCAAATAAGCACATGAAAAGATGCTCCGCATCCTTAGTCACTAGGGAAATGCAAACGAAAACCACAAGCAGAGGGGGGAGAGAGAAACTGGGAGACTGGGATTGACATGTACATGCTACTCTATATAAAACAGGTAACTAATAAGGACCTACTGCACAGGGAACTCTATTCGATACTCTGTAATGACCTATACGGGAAAAGAACCTAAAAGAGAGTAGATATATGTGTATGTATAACTGAACCACTCTTCTCTACACCTGAAACTAACACAACATTTGTCTTTTTTTATTATTTATTTATCGTCGGGTCTTAGTTGCGGCTCACAGGATCTTCACTGGGGCTCGTGGGCTTCTCTCTCATTGCGGCGCGGGCTTAGTTGCTCTGCGGCATGTGGGATCTCGGTTCCCCGGCCAGGGATGGAACCTGCGTCCCCTTGCACTGGAAGGCGGATCCTTAACCACTGAACCACCAGGGAAGTCCCTAACACAACATTTTAAATCAACTACACTCCAGTAAAAATTAAAAAACCAAAACCCACAAGGGGATACGCACACCCACCAGAATGGCTAAAATGAAAGAGTCACTACACCAAGTTTTGTGGAGGATGTGGAACAGTGGGAACGCTCACACTCAGCTGGGCGGCGCGTAAATGCTGCAGTCACTTTGGAAAACAGTTCAGCGGTTTCTTACAAAGTTAGACAGGCACCTACCATGATATGGTCATTCTCCTCCAGGGTTATTTATTTACCCAAGAGAAATGAAAGCAAACGTCCACACAGAATCTGGCACGTGAACGCTCCGAGTGGTTTTATTTGTAACAGCCAAGTCCTGGAAACAAGCAGGTGAACAGAGAAACAAGTGTGCGTGGGTGACGGGGCGTGTGGCCCAGGGGCGCACGGGAGGGCACAGGGGCCACGGCCAGCGAGGCCCCAGGCCTGTCCAAGTGCCTGGGGCAGGCAAGCCCCTTGCGCAGCGAGCAGGCAGGGACGCACGGTGACCGCCTGTGGGCTCCGAGAGGTCAGGAGAGACGCACGCTGCACACCACGCGCCCGGCAGGCACAGGGCCTGGAGCAGGCAAGAGTCCTGCCCACACCCCCGCCCCCAAGCTCGCGTTCAGGGGGAAGAAGCGGCAGCTGCTCCTCAAGGATGGTGCCCTCGCCCCTCCCCCCTTGAGTGGAGCCAGGAAGGGGCTGTGGCACTGCTGGGATCCGCTACCACGGCGCCCCCAAGCCCAGGCAGAGGGTGGAGGCCAGAGGGTCCCCCGCCTCAAGGCCCCCTCACACCCCTCCCTATCACGTCTCAAGTATCTCAAACATACGCAAAGCCTCTGACGGGCAGCCCTGGGGTTGGGGAGAGCCCCCCCCACGCAGGCGGGGGACCCGGCTGCGATCCATCAGGGAGGGCCTCTAGGGTGTACAGCCCCTTTCAAGCAGAGCATCGCCGGGCCCCCAGCCCCCCTACAGCGGGGGCAGTAGTGACTGTGCTCTCCCCCTGCCTGGGCCCAACGCAAAGAGGGGACAGATGCCAGAAGAAAGGTGGGCGGGAGGACAGCAGCGGAGGAGGGCGATTTACAGCATAAACATAGCACTTGTGTGTGGAAGAAAAATATTTTCTTTGAACAAACAAGACTCTCAGCCTTGTTTCCCAGAAGCACTATTATCTCCAAAGAGCACTGCTTCCAAAAAGAAAGAAAAAAATAACGGGCAAGGGGTAGAGGGAGAAGAAAAACAGCTTTGCAGCCGCAGAACAAATGCTCCAGGGCCATGGGGGCCTTTGCAGGGGGCGGCGGGCCGGGGGGCTCCGGCTGCCCTCCCCTCACCCCACGCCCCGGGGCCTGGTCTGGGCCCAGTTCCCTCACCTCCAGCGGGGCTGGCAGCTCGCGTCTCAGCGTATTCTGGGGGCCCGCAGCCAGGCCCCCAAACCCCACACAATTACTCGGGACCTACTGTGCGCTGGGCCTGGGGAGATGCAGAACACAAGGGGCTCAGACTGCAAGCGGTATAGAGCGGCCCTGCGCCAGCCTTGCCCTTGCTAGGTAGGGGTGGGGGGAGAACGGGACGGCAGCAGTGTTGGGGCTGGACCACTTCTTTTCTCTTGCACCCCATGGTGTGTGTCACTGACCCTCGGGAGCGGCCTCTCGGTCCTTGTACAACCCACACCCACGCAAAGACAGGCTGATGTACGTGAGGATGACGGCATTGCTGCATCCAGGGTTTGCTGTGGTTGCTTGTTGGTTTGTTTTAACATTTAGAACTTTAAACACATTTTAGGAACAAAAATCCCTAGCGTCAGATTTTGTTTTTACAGACACGAGGGTTCCCAAAGCCTGACTTGCGACAAACAGTCCCACCCCGTGCCCAGCCTGGGCGCTCAGACAGGGAGGACTAAGCAGCATCTTCCCATTGGGTGGAGGGGGGGGTCTTACCATTCCCGGAGGAACAGAGAAGCCAAGGGGGCCACGAGATACGAAGCCATACTACCGGGGAGATGGTGTCTGTTTTTTCTGGGGGTGAACAAAAGCAGTGTGTACTGACATCTCAAATTCTAAACATATTTAGACCCTGACATTTTATTTCTAAAATTGCTTTCTGTCCTGAAGAAAAAATTATGCACAAATATTAAGTTTATAAGAACGCTCACTGCAGCACTGTTTACAAAAGCAAAAAGCTAGAAACAATCTAGATGTCCAAACATTGGGGATCAGTTAATAACTCGAGTAAATAATTAAAGTTGTCACAAATCACGGCACAGAAGATTATGTGAGGCAGAAACATGTGCACCACGTAAACAAACAATCAAAAAGAACATTGGGGACTTCCCTCGTGACGCAGTGGCTAAGAATCCACCTTCCAAAGCAGGGGACACGGGTTCGATCCCTGGTTCAGGAAAATCCCACATGCCATGGAGCAACTAAGCCCGTGCGCCACAACTACTGAGCCTGCGCTCTGGAGCCCGCGAGTCACAACTACTGAAGCCCACGCGCCTAGAGCCCGTGCTCCGCAACAAGAGAAGCCACTGCAATGAGAAGCCCGCGCACCGCAACGAAGAGTCGCCCCCGCTCGCTTCCACTAGACAAAGCCCACACACAGCAACGAAGACCCAACGCAGCCACAAAAAAAAAAGAACATTGGGCAAAGTTGTTTGTAGGGTATAATCCCATTTTAATTTTTTCAATATATACATACACTATTACTCCAAAGAGAAAGGCTAGAAAGTTGTACTCCAAACTATTAATATTGGGACTTGAATTATTTTTCCTTTTGTTTACCCACACTAGATTTTCCAAATGAACATTATTTATTTATTTATTTATTTTATTTTATTTTTTTTGGCCACGCCGCACAGCTTGCAGGATCTCAGTTCCCCGACCAGGAACTGAACTCAGGCAACAGCAGCGAAAGTGCCGCGTTCTAACCACTGGACTTCCAGGGAAGTCCTAAATGAACATTATTTTATTAGAAAAAAAAAAAAGACATTTAAAAACCAAATTCAAAAAAAACAAACAAACCGGGCTTCCCTGGTGGCGCAGTGGTTGAGAGCCCGCCTGCCGATGCAGGGGACGCGGGTTCGTGCCCCGGTCCGGGAAGATCCCACATTCCGCGGAGCGGCTGGGCCCATGAGCCACGGCCGCTAAGCCTGCGCGTCTGGAGCCTGTGCTCCGCAACGGGAGAGGCCACAGCAGTGAGAGGCCCACATACCGCAAAAACAAACAAACAAACAAACAAAAAACGAATTCAGTAGGATGATGGCAATTAACAGGGAAAGTCTGAACAGGTACAGAAGTAGTGTAGGAAAAGAAGTGGTTCATTCTGTTTGGCAGGGCCAGGACCAGGGAGAAACCCTCCTAGACCAATGTCAAAGCCCCCTGGATTTTGAGGGACATGTCAATGTTCGCTAAAGTCAAACCCCAGCAGAGGAAAAAGTGCAACCGACAGGAGACAACTGGTACCCATGTGTGTCGCTGGGCCTGGCTCTTCAGACAGCCAAGTCCCCAAGGAAGACGCAGGTTCCCGGCCTTGCCCCTAGAGGGCAGAAGCAGCCAGTGTGGGAGCTTAAAGCATCTGGGTTGAACTGTCTCTGGGTCTGCTGAGAGCAAGACGTGCGAGCAGTAAAAAGTGTTGGGAAGCACACGTTTATTTATATAAAAATAAAGGTACTCGGGAATTCCCTGGCGGTCCAGTGGTTAGGATTCAGTGCTTTCCCTGCCGTGGCCCGGGTTCAATCCCTGGTCGGGGAACTAAGATCCTGAAAGCCGCATGGCACAGCCCAAAAAAAAAGAAAAAAAAAAAAAAAAGAAAAGGTCCTCATCTCTCTAATACAGAGAGTATCTATAAATCAGTAAGAAAAAATAACAGAAAAATGAAAGTCCCAGTGGCCTTTAAAATACCTGAAAAGATGGGAATTCCCTGGCAGTCCAGTAGTTAGGACCCTGCCCTTTCACTGCCGAAGGAACGGGTTCATTCGCTGGTCGGGGAACTGAGATCCCACAAGCCGCACGGTGTGGCCAACTAAAGTAAATAAATAAAATAAAATACCTGAAAAGATGTTCAACTTTGATCATAAAAGAAATGCTCAGTAAAATTACACTGAGTTACTGTTTTTCACCCACCAAGTTTGCAAAATCCAAAAGTTAGAGAACACCCTCTACTGGCAAGACTATGGGAAACAGATATTCTCGTATATTGTTAGTGGGAATGTAAATTGGTTCAACCAATCCCTGTGGAAGACAATTTGAGCAGTATCTACCAAAATTACAAATGTATATACTCTTTGATGCAGCTATTCTGCTTCAAGGAATTTACTTTACAGATACATGCACATGGGTAAAATAACAGATACTCAAGTGATTAATTTGTAGCATTTCATGTAATCACAAAAGACTGAAAACCATCTAAATGTCCAACCACAGGAGATGGGTTAAATACATGATATTACACCATCCAGTGGAATACTACGCAGCTGTCAAAACTGAATGAGGAGGTGATGGGAACAAAAATGACTGAGTAAGAACCTTCAAAAATTCACTCCTCGGGCTTCCCTGGTGGTGGTGGTTGAGAGTCCGCCTGCTGATGCAGGAGACACGGGTTCGTGCCCCGGTCCGGGAAGATCCCACATGCCACGGAGCGGCTGGGTCCGGAGCCTGTGCTCTGCAACGGGAGAGGCCACAACAGTAAGAGGCCCGCATACCGCAAAAAAAAAAAAAAAAAATTCACTCCTCATAAAATCAATGGAAAAAAACGGGCAGAAATCAGAATCAACTTCTTCAGAGCTCTGGAAATTAACCAGAGGCTTGCAGCAACCTGGAGTGTGTTTATTTAAGAAAACTGACTGAATCTCATTAGGAAGAGCAAGCTTGGTGGATTTTTAATTTGTCTTATCCCACCTCCCTTTCTCAGCTTTGAAAACTAACAGCCCACATTCCCAGCCCCAGAAGTAGCAGAACTGATCTGAGGCTCTTCCAAACCCTTATTCCCCAAAAACTGGCATTATTGGACATGTCTGGTGGTTCCATGGAAGACCCCATTGGAAAAAATTACCTTTATTTAACCTAACTCTGAGCTCACTCAGTGCTAAAAAGCCTTTCACAGAGGGGCATTTATCTAAAACAATTACAAGCATTTTTTTTTTAAAGAAATACTCTTATTTATTTATTTATTCATTCATTCATTCTTGGCTGTGTTGGGTCTTTGTTGCTGTGCAGGGTCTTTGTCCGGTTGTGGAGAGCAGGGGCTACTCTTCGTGGTGGTGCACAGGCTTCTCATTGCGGTGGCTTCTCTTGTTGCGGAGCACGGGCTCTAGGCGCGTGGGCTTCAATGGTTGCAGCACGTGCGCTTCAGTAGCTGTAGCACACGGGCTCAGTAGTTGTGGCGCAGGGGCTTAGTTGCTCCACAGCATGTGGGATCTTCCTGGACCAGGGCTCGAACCCGTGTCCCCTACTTTGGAAGACGGATTCTTAACCACTGCGCCACCAGGGAAGTCCCAAGCAAATGTTTTAATTCTGCAGCTGCCTGAGGCAATGAATAACAGTTGGAGCAAGTAACAGACTAACCAGAATAAAAGATAAATAAATAAGTAATAAATAGGTAACAGACTGACCAAATAGCTGAGGAATGAGATGTCTACGGAGGGCTTTGAAAAGCTCTGACATACTTGGATCTTAACATCTTTGGTGGGCAAGGGATCTCTCTGGGGCACTAATCTCATTTGTGAGGGCTCTGCCCTCATGACCTAATCACCTCCCAAACGCCCCACCTCCTAATACCATCCCCGTGGGGGTCAGGATTTCAATATATAAATTTGGGGGGACACAAATATTCAGACCATAGCACTATATGATTGCACTTACAGGAACGACCTAGAGCAGTCAACTATAGAGAAGAAAAGTAGAAGGTGGGTGCCAGGGGCTGGGGGAGGGGGATGGGCAGTCAGTGTTTAATGGGGACAGAGCTGCAGTTTGGGAAGATGAAGAGACTTCTGTGGATGGGCTGCGGTGACGGCTGCACAACAACGTCAATGCACTTAATGCCACGAAACTGTACAATTAAAAAGGGTTACGGTAGTTTAATAAAGCGGGGGAGGGACGGAGTATACATCCATATTTGCTTGTATATAAGGAAACTTCAGAAAGAGACATAGAAAACTAAGGCAGTGGTTCCCTGAGGGCGAGAGAGGAATGCGTGGTGTGAACTAGGTGGCTGAGGGACAGGAGTAAGAAAGGACTTCTCACCGGGAATCTTCTCATATTTATTCATTGGTTGGTTTGCTTTTGCCCTACCATGCGGCTCCCAGGATCTCGGTTCCCCGACCAGGGATTGAACCCGGGCCACGGCAATGAAAGCGCGGAGTCCTGACCACTGGACCGCCAGGGAAGTCCCTTTATTCATTGTTGAACCACATGAATACATTCTTATTTCAAAAATTACACTTAAAATCAAAACCAGTGAAGAAGAATAACTGTGAACGATGAAGAAATGAACGCGAGTCTGATCAAACCTCTGGATCCAGCTGCCCACCTGGAGGAAACACAGACCGGGTACAATGGCACCTTGGGATGCAGTCAGCAAAAGCCAGAACGTGGGAAGTTCACCAGGTCAGCCGGCCTAGGCTCTCCGAAATATCAATTGTTCAGGAAAGAAAGGGATGGATGGGACCCTCTGGACAGGACGTTTAGACCCAGCAACGAAACTGCGAGACGGAGCTGCGGTGTCAGAGGCGACGCTCGGACTGGTGTGCAAGGGAGGTGGTCATGGCTGGAGTGTCGGAACTCTGCTTCTCGGTACATTTATGCCAACTCATCAAGCTGTTTGTTTTCTCTGATTTTCTGTACTTTTTTTTTTCTTTTTTTAAGAAAATGTTAAAAGGAACGCAGGCCTTCCACGCCGTCCCCGCCGAGCAGGGTAGCACTGCTTTGTGGCTTGAAACTGAGTGTCCTCTAGCATAGGGCCTGGAGCAGGTGGCTGGCGGGCAGGCCACGGCTGGTGGGGAGGGAGCTGAGCCCCCCTGGTTTGTTCTGGAGAGCAAGGTAGCCATGCACAAAGCTTATGGCTTCTCTGCTGAAAACCAGGCTGTGTCTTTGAAGAATTCCCTCAGACCACCGAGGCTTTGCGAAACGCTCTCACCCCCAGACCTAGGCAGGAGCACCTGGCCCCCCCTCCCAGGGCTGGCTCTGGGCTCTCCTCACCCCACCTTGATTTAAGGAGGGCCCCTCTCCACCCCCAGCGATGGTCTGAACTGCCCAAACTTTCCTTCTCACGGGACCCAGACTCTTTTTTTTTAAAGAAATATATGTGTTTTTTGGGTTTGTTTTTGGTTTTGTTTTTTTGGCCATGCCACACAGCATGCAGGATCTCAGTTCCCCGACCAGGGATCAAACCCCTGCCCCCAGTAGTGGACGCGCAGAGCCCTAACCACTGCACTGTCAGGGAATCCCCCAGCCTCATTTGGGGTAGCCCACTCCCCCAAAGACCCCTCCACTAACGGCTGGTGCATCCTTGTCCACATTTTGCCCTGCACAAACTTATCCTGGTAAGGACTTTTTTTCCAACCAAAATAGATACATACATATATACAAGATCTCGCTACTTGCCTTTGGGACTAATATACCGTGAACATTTTTTGTTTTAATAGATCCGGAGACGATCTGTTCTTGTTGAGAGCTTCATCCTAGAATATGTTTTTGAATGAAATTATGTTTTTATGTGTGTGTTTTTCTGTTTACGTCTCAGAATTAATTTCATCTGTGCCCATCGTAGAAAGTCTGGAAAAAGAAGAGAATTAATAACACACACAAGGAGAAATCCTCCCCCCACAGGAAACGTGCATTTCCTTCCAGTCATTCTTTCAGTCACCTGTTTTCCTCCCTCATTTGCTGGTGGGCTGAGCGCAGGACAGATGGGAGAGGGAGTGAGAGAAGCCCCCGACGCTGTATCCCTTTCTAGTTGCTGATATGGTGTCAATTACCACAGCTCTGGAAGTCAGGAGTCTGACGCAGGTCTCACTGGGCTAAAATCAAGGTGTCACCAGGGCCGTGTTCCCTCTGGCGGCTCCACGGGAGAATCCACGTCCTGGCTTCTTCCAGCTTCTCAAGGCCACCTGCATTCCTTGAATGGTGTTCAGCAGTGTAGGGCTGAATCCTTCTTAAGCTTCCCTCCTGGACTTCCAAGGACCCCTGTGACCCCATTGGGCCCATCAGGATAACCTCCCCATCTCAAAGCCTGCTGACTAGCAAACGTACTTCCACTTTGCCAGTGACCTAGCATAGTCACAGGATCTGGGGATTAGGGTGTGGACGTCTCTGGGGACCAGATTCTACCTCTGCAGATGCCCGGGCCTGATGCTGCCAGGACCCAGGCCCAGAGCCCATGTACGAAGTGAGTGGGAGGGAGGAACCAGGGCTCTGGCTGGGACCACACTCCTCAACCCTGGAATACCCGGCTGGAGGTCACTGCCCTCCCTGGACACAAATGCAAATGGCGGGGAATCACCGTTCGGTAGGATTTACGTCATCTTCAATGTATTAATTTTAGTTTATCTGCATTGCTCATTTGTATGCCTTAGAAGTCATTTACGTCCTGGGGGATTAGTCCATTCGAAATCAGGGAACGTAGCAAATAAAAACACCCGTGGTTGGGAGCAGCTGGGAGCTGACCTCCACGCTCTGAAGCCAGGGACTGAGACGGGGGCTGTCACCCTGTGCAAAGATGCTAAACCCACTCCCTAAATACAACTCTAAGCTCCTCCCAGCCCTAAAAAATTCCCACTTAGACCCAGAAATTTCACTAACGAGAGTCTCTCCTAAGGAAATAATTCTAAATATAGAAAAACGCTCCAGCACAAGGCTGTCCAGGGCCGCTTTCCTTGGAAGACTGACTAATTAGAAACAACCTAATTGTCCGACAGCGGGGGACCAGCGGGCCTGTGACAGCAAAGCCTCATCATTAAAAGGATGAGTCCGGGAGAACACAGGCGAGATGCTTTCATCGTGGCGAGCGTAACGCTGCACCGGGAATCGGATGATCACAGCTACAGATGGTTTTTAAAGCAGGGAACAAAGGCTTGAAGGACATTAACAAGAACGTCAGCAGACGTTCTCTCCGGCTGCGGAGGACGGCGGCGACTTCTCTTCCCCTTTGTTCTACCTCTCGGAATTTTTCAAGTTCCCTGGATGAACATAACAGAAGAGTCTACCTTCGAGTGAACTGGTTGTGTTAACTGACTGGTGTATAAAATTAATCCAGTCCTTTGTGTGGGTGTGTGAACGTGTGCGTGTTACACATGAGTGTGAGTGCCTGTGTGAGAGTGCAAGCGACAGGGAACTGGAGTGTGCGTCTGAACGTTGAGCGTGACTGGGCGTGAACGTGAATGCGTGGGTGGGTGTGAGGACAAATGCTACAGGTATCAACGTGTGTGTGCGCGCAAATGTATGTATTGAGTGGACGCGTGTGTACACATGGGTGTGAATGTGGGGGGCATCAGTGTGGGTGTGGGACCGAGTGTGTGATCACATGCCCGTGTAAATCATGCAAGTGCTCGTGTGAGTGTGTGCGATGGGTGGGGTTTAAGTGTGTGATATGAATACGAATATGGGGCTGTTTGTGGACTTGCGAGAGTGGGTGTGACTGTAAGCGTGAGTGTGTGAATGTCAGGTGTGCGCAGGAGGGTACGGCCGGGAGCGTGTGTGTTGGAGTGCGCCTGTGAATCTGTGTGCAGTTGTGAATGCATGTGAGCGTAATCATGAGTGTGTGTGAACGCTGGGTGTGTGCACACACGTGAAGGCCCGTGACTGATGGCGCGTCTCTGGAGGGGCAGCCCCCCTGCCCGCCCTGCGGCGGGGAGAGGACTCCCCGCAAAACTGCCCACCCGGGAGAGGCCCCACCAGCCCTGGAAACGGGTGCCCCGCACCCCCCAGCACCTGCCTGGCTCTGCACATGCTGCACAGGGGGCCGCAGGAGCCCCCAACACCCTGGGCCTCGCCAGCCGCCGGTGGACAGCCCAGCCCCGGCGGCCCCTCTGCACAGGCTGTGCCCCTCGCATCTGTCCACCAACCTGCCCCCAGCAGGGAGGAGCGCCCGGTGAGGGCCCAGAGTGGCCGTGCTGCTCCTAGACCTTCCCCATCGACTCCCCCAGCCCGGGAGCCGGGGCTTCAGCTCAACATAAGAGCCAGCGGCCGCGTGACAAGCGTGATGCGGACCTCGCGGAGGAGACCCTGGGGCGGGGCCCAGCCAGGCTTGAAACCCAGAGGGTGCCCATCGCACGGGGAGGACCAAGGAGAGACGCCAAACAAGGGACACCGGGTCCTTGCTGAGAGAGAGGCCTGCTCTGAGGACACGGAAGAGCCCACCCTTCCGCAGAGGCCTCCCTGACCCCCAACCCAGACTGCGGCCCCTTCCCCGCCGTACCCTCCTGGGTGGCGCTTACCACGGCCGGGAACGCAGCTCAGGTGGGCATCCCGGCCAACAGCCAGCACCAACCGCCCCACGTGAGTGAAGGTGCTTCCAGAAGATCCAGCCCCTGCAAGAGGCTCCGGACATGGTGGGACAGAGGTGGACCACGTCGCTGGGACCTGTCCCTGACCCACGGACGCTGCGAGCATCTCCAAAAGGCTCCCTACAGCCTGGAGTCGGGGCGGTCTGTCATGGGGCCCCCTCAGCCTTGCTTCTCCCCCTCCCCACTTACCCGTCACCCTAATGATCGCGTCTCACGCGTGTGTGAAGCAGAGCCCCCGGGATTTCTCCTACCCGCACGCCCATCTGATCTCCCCCTGCTGCTGCCTTTGGACACAGCAGGGCAGAGGGTCGGTCCTGCCCCTCTTGGGAAGGTCACTGCTGACCCCTTGAAGGACTGTCCCCTCAGCTTTCTCCCCGGCTCCCGGGCGGAAGTGAACCATGGTGGGGAGTCCCGTGGGTGTGCACCAGGCTTGGGGGACCAGCTCAGGCAGGACCGGGAGGGACGGAGGCTCCTCTCTCCACGCTGCCGCTGCAGCTCAGGCGACTCTGGCCTCGAGGACCAACCGGGGGCTCGGGAGGCATCAGTGAGCCCTCCTCGGCCTACCTGACGGTCCCTGCCCTTGTCACTCTATCCTGCAGCATCCCTGGGGCCCACCTCTGTCCACGGCGCCTCCCAAGTCCAGGTACCCACTCCTCCCCAGACGCCTGCCCTGGGCATCCCCGCCTCAACTGCCACCTTCCATCCCCCTCTGGCTGCGGGCAGAGCCCCTTCCCAGAACCCAGGTCTGGTGGAGGAAGTATCTGCCTAAAACTGAGGCTGCAAACAACCCAGTCACAACAGGACACCTGCTGTTATGGTTCCAACTATATGAGGTCCCCAGGAGAGCCAGGTTCATAGAGGCAGAAAGTAGACGGCTGGGTGCCAGGGGCTGGGGGCTGGGGGCGGGGGAGGGGAGTGGTTAGTGGGGCAGAGTTTCAGTTTGGGAAGATGGAAACGTTCTGGAGATGACGGTGGTGATGGCTACACGACGACGAGAATATTTAATGCCACTGAACTGTACACATAAAAAAGGTTAAGACGGTAAATTTTATGTTACGTACTTTTTACCACAATTGAAAACTACAAATATGTGTATTAAATAAAAATGAAACTGACTCAGTCCCCACGGGCCCCAGATTAAGGGCTGTGCCGACCCTGCCTCTGCCAGCCTCACGGAGCCCTTGTGCGGGGAGCAGCCTCGGGCCACACCAGTGTCCCTGCCCCCCTGCCCGCCAGCCCCATCCTGGCCTCGCCCCTCCTCACAGCAGTCGCCTGCTGATGGCCCCTGGCAGCGCCTGGTGCCCCGCGTTGGGTCTCACGTCTCCATCCAGGGACCCCCAAGGGGCCAAGCACAGACTCTGTCCTCAGCACCTGAACAGCAGCGGGTGACCGGAGCGCCACTGCCTAAGCTCGCCCTCCGGGGCTGCAGAGGGGGTCGCAGAGGAAAGGTCAGGGCGCGCCCCTGCTGGAAGGACCACACAGGTTTTCTAAATCAGGTCCACTTTATTTGAAACTTTTCACATGCCACAAATTTACATGAAAATACCCATTCAAAATGTAGCTGGAACGCGAAATTCAGGAGTGGCCTCACCGGAGGACAAGGAGGTCGGTCATCAGAAGGCAGGTGACGTGTATTCGGTCGTGTAGCACCTGGTCACGCGCATGCCGTGAGAAACCCTGGCACTCACCTCACCCTTCCTCCCATTGGTAACGTGCCAAGCAAGACTGTCCAGTCAGAGGGGCCGGCAGGTGGGCGACGGTCAGAGGGCAGCGGTCCCAGGGCTGAGCGCCGCGGGTGGCTGCGGGGTGCCACGTGCCCACGGGCACATGTGCAAAAGCACCCTCACCTCTCGTACCCCCCCCCCCCCCAGCGCAGTGGGCACGGCAGGGAGGCCTCTGGGGCCGGCCGGCTTGGAGTCTGGTGCAGGGGGTGCCCTGACCCTGTGACATCAATGCGAAACCTCACACTTCACTGGCTTTTGAAAGAGCTTTAGAAAGTAATTTAGACGATGTTGGTTGGCCTGTGTCGGACCCACAGTTTGTTTGAATTCCTGTGGGTATTTGTTCATCGCCCAGTGGAATCCTGCGCCCTAGATGCAGACAAGACCAGCAACCATCCCCGAGCCCCTCGGCACAACCTCACCCCATCCCGTGGGGGGGGAGGGGGACTGGGGCTGAGGCCACAAGGACCACAGGTGGCAGCGTCCACGTCCCCCTCACCTCGGGTTTTGTGACTGGAGCCGTGGCAGCCTGCTGCCACGGCCGCGCTGCATCATCCTCACCCACGAACTTCTCTTACTGCTTCCCACAAGGTCTCAGCAATTTTCAAATCCTAAAGGAACGAACAGTGAGAACGAGAGGAAGCAGGAGGCTGCCGGCTGCTCCAGTGCCACTCAGAGGAGGACGCGAGGGTGGGCCCATCAGGGCAGGTCCCCTTCCTGCCAGGCGGGGTCGGGTGAGGGAGGGGGGCCTGAGACCCGCCAAGGCCGTGCACCCAGGGAGGCCCCTGACACAGTGAGGCTGCAACTGCTGGCTTCAGATCCCCTGGCCAACTTACCCAGCCCTGGGCCCTGGCAAGCTTCTGCCCCCTGGGCCGAGCGGCCTGCAGCTCTGGATCCTGGCGCAGGGGGTTAAGGGAGTGTCACCCTCAGCACCCAGCCCTGCTGACCTGCCCAAGGAGGGGCGTCGTCCCAGGCCTGAGTGGAGAGGCCCTCGGGGGCCTTGCGGAGGAGGGACCCTCGGACTTGTCTCCTTGGGTCCTCGGACGGGCAGCTGACGGGTGGGGATGAAACCCATCCCCTTGTTGTATGAGAGTGAGGTGCCCTTAATCCAGCCCCTCAGCTCGGGAATAAAAACACTCGCACGGGACAGAGAGAGAAGCCGCCGACAGCAGGGAAGGGGGCCTGCGGGTCTCTACTCTCCTCAGGCTCAAGAAGCCTCCCTGGGGGAGCACCTTCAGGCCCGGCCACCAAGGCTGCCTGACGCTGCGGCGGCAAAGCCGCAGCCCTGGGAGCAGGCGGGGCCGAGGGGTCTAGGGGCGAGGAGGGGCCACAGGCAGAGCGGCGGCTTCAGGAGGCCGGGGGCTTCTCTTTTTAACAGAGAGATCTCCCTGATCCCCTCCTCCCTCATCCCCACCTCCCCCAGTGTCTGCCTCACACACACAGCGCGCACACACACACGTGCACACACACACGTGCACACCAGGAACAAGCGCCCGTCCACAGCAGACTACACTCACACATGTAGGCGCACAGACGTCCATGCACGCACCACGCACACGCACACGCACACACACACGCGCACACACGCACACGCGCGCAGGCGCCAGTGCTGACCAGGCCCCTCTCAGCAGGCAGCATATGGTCCGTCGCTTAACAGCCCAGTTCTGCCAATTGGGGACCATTAGGGTGGGTTCTTTTCCCAGCATAAAATGCTGCAGAATATAAGCTGCAATTAACACCGGTGCCAAAATGCACTTAGCGAGAATAAGCACATTATTAACATCTGGTGGATCCGTCTTGGGTGGAGAAGCAGCGGAAATTCTTGCTCTAAGGAAAGGATGGCTGAGGGGGACACTAAGGATACAAGGCCTCCTGTTCGGGGGCTGCCTTCCAAGTCAGCTCGTGCCCCAGCCTCTCGTGAACGGCCCCTCCCAGCCCTGCTTGCCGGCATAAACGACACTGCTGGTTCAAACTGCCTGCTCACGAGAACAGGCCATCCGGGCCAGAGCACGAAAACCACGGCAGCCTGTGGATAAATTCTTATGGAACGATCATCCTCTGGCCTGAGCCCGGGTTGCTCTGGACGAAAGGAGACGTGTACCCAGGGCCCCAGGGGTCCCGGGGTCGGCCAGACCACCTGCCCCCATCCTGGGCCACGTCCCTCTGCCGGTCGGGCTGTAACTGGCCACGCTCCTGCTGTGACGGCAACGAGCAGTCAGTCCCCACATCACCCTTCCTGAGCACCCTCCCGGTGGTCTCAAGGCGCAACTGAAAGACATGCCCAGAAATGGGGTGGGGGACTCCCACCACCTCTCAGACCCTCATCTACAGCGTGTGGCCCTAATGAGGGCCTTGGCCCTGTCTCCCCAGGGCCCAGGGCAGCCTGCATGGCCAGAGGGGCGGGCCCGGTTGTGACTCTCAGGCCAGGTCAGGACTGCGGAGGGGAGGGCTGCAGGTCTGGTGGGGGTCCCTCTGGGCAGGAGGCGAAGAGCCGCCAGCGGAAGCTGGGGAGGGAGGGAGGAGGGCACCCCATGCTCCAGAGAGGAGACAACTGCACCCTCGGCAAGAAAACCACAGCGCAGGGGGAGGAGACCCAGCTCCACCTGGTGCTGCGGGGAGGTGAGAGCAGGGCCGGGGCCGCGGGGACGGGTGGAGGCCGCCAGACAGACTGCGCTTAGGGAGAATCGACTGGAGCACTCGGGGGCCTGTGTGCGTCCCGAGACCCTGGCCCTCCAAGCACTTCCACCATCGGAAGGCCTCCTGGACCCCCTCGGCCTGGCAGGGCGGGGACTGCTGAACTGTCTGCCCCTTGAGAACCCAGGGAAGGGCAGGCGAACACAGGCCCAGGGTCCAGGTACCGGGCCCTGCAACAGGCAAACTATAGGACACACTATACGACACGAGGCGACCATCACATGGAACAGAGTGGGAAGCGGGCTGGGCTGGGGGCCACAGAGTGGACGGCAGCCGAGACGGGCCGCAGCGGTGAGGAGGGCCTGGGGAACCTGCACCCCCAGCCCAGAGGGAGAGGGAGGCCGGGGCAAGATGGGACCAGTCCCTGGGGTCCTGGGGAGGCAGCCTCTGCGGAGACCCAGGTACCCCCGGCTGGAAGCCGCCCCGACGCCACTCAGCCTTCCCTGGAAGTCTCCAGGAGCTTCACCGGGAGCGTTGGGGCAAGACGCTGGGTGCAGGGAACCCAACTGGGGCCCCTCAGAAGCCCACCAGCCGCAGGGATGACGGCTCTGGGGGAGTCTCGCGGCTGACAAGGCAGAAGCAGTGGGCGGCACGTGGCGGGAGGCCCAGGACACTGGGAGGACGTCCCTCGTTTTGGGAATAGCTGCGTTGCATTTTTTTAAAGTGCTAAATAAAGCTGTCTGAAACGGGGTAATGTGATCACTCCTCCAGCCCCACACATCCCTTCTGGGTTTTAATATTTCAAGGTTTTCTAATGAAGCAGGTCTATCCGTGTTTCCCCAAAAACAGAGACCTTCACAGGGACCTGCAGCTTCCCTGCCCAGCAGCCCGCTGCTGGCCCGAACCTGTCTGACGTCACGTGGCTGGACGCACACCAGAGGTGTAACTGGGTTAACCGGAAGGAGGGGAGAGCCCCAAATCCGCCACAGCACCTGCAAGCCCCCCCCGCCTCGGGCTCCCAGCCGCCCACCAGAGCCCGAGGCAGGTGACCAGGAGCACAGGGCCTCTCCTGGGGGCTGGGGGACGGCCGTGGGGCCACGTGGTGCTCTGGGGACCTGGCCCCCAAGGAGTCAGCGTCCTGGCGATGGGTGTCTCAGCCCAAGACCACGCCGGCCAGGCCCGCAGGTCGCCCGACAACCGGCCCTGCCGCCGCTGCCTCACGCATCTCAGCCAGAGCGTCACTGAGCACAGACTCCTCACAAGAGGAGGCCCCTAAGGGCTGGGGAGGGGGCTTCCTTCCTCCGGTGACCCACCGGGCATCCGGCGTCCTCGGGCAGGGGAGCAGCCGCGGCGGCCGTGGCAAGGCCGGAAGCCACACACCTGACCGGGGCAGTCCTGCTTCCTCGGCCACGGAGACGCAGCGGCCACAGGTGGCGACGGGCCGGTGGGGGCCCACTCCTGTCACCACCACAGATTTGGCGGCTCCTCGGCCACTCTGCTTTTAAATAAGGTGACCTCGTCCAGGTGCACCATGGGAACGTCTCGGATGACATCGGTCAGGCCCTCGTGGAGCAGAGGGAAGATGACGACGTTCAGCGCGGGCCGCTCGGCCTGGAAACTGAACCAGAGGCAGGCTGTTAGCAGGACCACGGAGGGAGGGACGGAGGGAGGGAGGCTGGGCTCAGGGCGTGGAGGTGGCCAGGGTCAGGCTGTGTCCCAGAGCCGCGGCTGACACCGGAATGCGCCTCCAGGGCCCCTTCACGCTGAGGCTCCAGGGAGCAGGCAGGAGGGCAGCCCGTCGGGGCAGGCCCCTGCCTTCCCAGGCAGCGGGGGTCCCTGAAGGGTAACACCCAGGGGGCTGCAGAAACAGCGTCTGTGGTCACTGGAGGCCCCACGGCCAGGACACCCGCAGGGGAGTGGAGAGAGGGGACAGGCGGCCAAACCCGCATGCCCACAGGCCACCCTCGAGGGACATGAACGCCCAAGTCAGGTGAGGCAGCCCCTCTGCCAGGAGACCAAAGCAAGGAACACGTGACAAGTAACCGTCAGACGACCTCTCACCTTCCACACCCACGGGCGACAGGCTCCACCCCGTGGGTGTGAGACGACATCCACGGAGCACCTGCCAGGCCAGGCCCCACACCGGAGCTGGCCCCAGTGGCCAGCCAGTGAGGTGACCCTCCCCCTTCCCACCTGGAACCCGAGGTGACTCTGCCCCAGTGGCCAGCCAGTGAGGTGACCCTCCCCCTTCCCACCTGGAACCCGAGGTGACTCTGGTCATGGGAGAGACTTCCATCCCGTGGGGCTCAAAGGGCGAGAGGCAGGAAGGTGCCCACACAATTTGCCAAAGCTAAAGCCAGGTCCCAAGTCCCGTGCCTGCTTCAGGGAACGAGGGAAGCGCAGTCCCGGCCTCCCCCTGCCCCCGGCCCCCCAGCAACACTGAGCTGGATTTGCTGGACTTACGACATATGTGAAATGAACGCCAGAAAGGCACTCATAAAACTTCATGTTTTGGCAATAAAAATGCCGAGGAAATACCTCCCGGTTCTGTGCGCCGCGTTCTGCTCCCGGCAGCGGCGTCTGTGACCGTGAACCGGCAAGTCCTCACCTGCAAACCCTCTGTGCGATCTACTCTGCTTGAAACAAAATACCCTCAGGTGTGGGATGTGCGTGCAAGGCTCCTGCCTGCCTGCCATCCTGAGGCTCTTAATGAGCTGCTGTCAAGATGCTGAAGGGGGATTAATTTCTCACCCAAAGCGAGGAATGTGGCGGCGTGCTGTCCCTTCCCCGCCGCCCTGACCGCCGACGTGCACGCAGGGTGGAGGGGCCGCCCCAGAATCAAACCGACTTCCTTCTCAAGGCTTTCTCCACGGGGTGGGCACCTGGGTCGGCTCCGACCTGGGCAGGGCTGGGGGGCCTCGCCCGCACCCGCCTCTCTGTAAAGCCCCTCCCCGGCCCGAGGAGCCTGCGCGCTCCCCCAGCTGCAGCCTCATTGTCCCCACCCAGAGTGAAGCCTGGAGTCGGCGACAAGGCAGTGGACAAGGGGCAAAGGCAGAGAGCGCGATCACTCCCTTCCGAGTGCAGGGCTGGGGCTCCGCCGGCGGAAGGAGGCAAGTTCTCGGCTGGGGCTCATGTGCGGGCCGAGAGCTCGCGGGTTCTGCTGGGTCACCTGCACATGTGTTCTAATGTTCATTTGTGCGATTCAAATATAGTTTGAGATTTAGGTAAACAGACACAATGAAATAAAATAAAACTCCTTCCAGCTACCCACATTCAGAACTAGCCTGATGACCGCCAGCAGGACAGGCCACCTCTTGGGACCACTCCCCTGACCAGGGCTAATCACATCACTAAAGACCCGAGGCTGCAGCCTCTGGCCTGGAGTCACGAGCACAAACCCAGGCCTGCGAGGTCCATGGGTTCACCTTCAGGCACAGGCGTGCGTGCCCTCCTGGCGCACTCCCCACTCCCTGGGCACCCTCCCGTGCACGCACTCCCCAGGCCCAGCTCTGCACTCAGCTGCCCCCATGCCATCCTGGGCAGCAGAGAGAGCAGAGCCCTGCCCCTGCAACCGTGCTAGCCTGGATCCCACCTGGGGGCGACAGAGGCAAGATTTACGGAGCTCACACGCAAAGCCCGCGACAGGGGCCGCTCACTCGCTCTGAAACCTGCAGAGCGAGTTGCAGACGCCACCGTGGAGACGCCCCTCCCGAAGGGTCTGAGGGTGACTCAGGGCTTTCAAAAACACAGAGGTTCAGGAAAGTTCAACCATACTTACTCTCTGCCATTTATAACAGCCGGAAGGGAGATCACATTGAAGAAAACTGTCTACCTGAGGCTGTTAAAAACACACCAGGGGATTTAAAATGGGGCCTTCGGCTATCTGAAAAACCAGCTGCCCAAAATACCTTCCTTCTCTGAGCCTCCAAGGAAGCAAGCAAGATTGTGCTTGTTTTAAACCCATTGTTTTGGGCTTCCCTGGTGGTGCAGTGGTTAAGAATCCGCCAGCCAATGCAGGGGATACGGGTTTGAGCCCTGGTCCGGGAAGATCCCACATGCCGCGAAGCAACTAAGGCCGTGCGCCACAACTACTGAGCCTACGCTCTAGAGCCCGTGAGCCACAACTACTGAAGACCACGCGCCACAACTACTGAAGCCCACGCGCCTAGAGCCCGTGCTCCGCAACAAGAGAAGCCACCGCAATGAGCAGCCCGCGCACTGCAATGAGGAGTAGCCCCCGCTCGCCGCAACTGGAGAAAGCCCAGGCGCAGCAACGAAGACCCTATGCAGCCATTAATTAAATTAATTATTTTTTAAAAAGGCACTGTTTTGGGGCTTCCCTGGTGGCGCGGTGGTTGAGAGTCCACCTGCCGATGCAGGGGACACGGGTTCGTGCCCCGGTCCGGGAAGATCCCACATGCCGCGGAGCGGCTGGGCCCGTGAGCCATGGCCACTGAGCCTGCGCGTCCGGAGCCTGTGCTCCACAACGGGAGAGGCCCGCGTACTGCAAAAAAAAAAAAAAAAAGGCACTGTTTTGTTCAGAGAGAAAATACTATAAAGAAAGCGCAAAGGAGAGCACAGGGGCCTCCCCCCGCACCCCACTGCCCAGCGGCTCTAACAGCCCCTCCCCCGAGCGCCGCACACGCTCCTGCTGTGCTGAGCATATTCTTTCTAGACACGTCTCAAAATGTCGGCAACCTGAGTCCGGTTTGGTGAATTTCCTTCCAGTCCTCAGGGTGTGTCCACTCCACCCCCAAAGCAACAAAACACCCAGCGACCACCTCCTCCCATGGTCCCGCCCGGCCAGCAGGGCGCCACACCTGCCTGGCCACTTCCCTAGGGGACGCAACTTAGGGAGCGCTTTAACTATCGTATGGATAAACATCACTTAATACAGCATAATCACAACTGTGCTTTGAGTTGTTTCTTCAGAATCAATTCCAGAAATAGGGCCACTGGGTCAAAATGCATGAACACCTTTACACTTGCAAAGGCAGGCCCACAAAGGGCTCGGGCAGCACTTCAGGGCCACAGCGAGAAGTCGGCCG
Organism: Delphinus delphis; assembly: GCF_949987515.2. Lineage (NCBI taxonomy): Eukaryota > Metazoa > Chordata > Mammalia > Artiodactyla > Delphinidae > Delphinus > Delphinus delphis. The sequence continues at coordinate 84,126,676 of NC_082697.1, read as the reverse complement.
AGCCGCCTGCCCCAACGGGCCTCGAGAACGCTGCTGCAGAGCTACCAGAGGGAAGGGGGACCGGGGAGGGACCGCCCGCTTCACGCCTGCCTGTTACCATCGTGGAGGAGCAGAGAACCGGCCTGGCCAGGAGGGCTGGGCTCCAACTCGTCACAGACACAGGCAGAGGGCACGGCAGCCGCAGCCCCCAGGACCTCAGGCCCTGCCACTGCACGGAAGACACAGAAAGGGGTGTCCTGCACAGTCACCACGCTGGCAGCAGCTCTGAGCCCGACACCCCCCGAGTGCATGAAGGGGGCCCCGGGGACCTTGGTCTCTGCACCTGGTCCTGCAGGTGCCGCAGAGCTGGAAGGGCTCTGGGAGGGGCCGGCTGGGGACGCAGCCTGTCAATCATCTAAGATCTGAACACCTGCTGGGTTTGTTTCTTTGCCTGAGAAATTAGAAAAAAAATTAAAGTTGACAGCCTCTTCCTCTGCAAATAAAGGTCTTACAGAAAAGCCAAAGTCAGAAAAGCCACTCACACTATAACAACTATCTTCAAGAAGCACAGAGGGGCTTCCCTGGTGGCGCAGTGGTTGAGGGTCCGCCTGTCGATGCAGGGGACACGGGTTCGTGCCCCGGTCTGGGAAGATCCCACATGCCGCGGAGCGGCTGGGCCCGTGAGCCATGGCCGCTGAGCCTGCGCTCCGCAACGGGAGAGGCCACAACAGTGAGAGGCCTGCGTACCACAAAAAAAAAAAAAAAAAAAAAAAGCACAGAGGTGGGCGGTAGCCAAGAATAAAACATCCATCAAAGGTTCACAGAACTCAGATGATGCTCTGGGCAGGTGTGTGGGGTGCGCCCTTCTCAGCTCCCCACCAAACTTGCTGGGACCCACAGGGCGCCTCGGAGCAGCCTGGAATCTGCCCTCGCGCAGAGGAAGGGGGTGGGAGAGACCCTCGGTGTCAGCTGTCATGGTCCGATGTGGCCCCCAGGTCCCATGTGGGACAGGATTGTAAATCCGAGGGCCTGACCCCTGGAGCCGGTAACTCCAGTGCGAGGCTCTGTCACCAGAAAGGCCTGAAGGACAAAGGCCAGGACAAAACAGAAGACAGAGGAGCAGGTTTGGGATGTCCCCAGGGCTCCTCCCCTCCCCCGCAAGACGCTGTCAGGGCCTCTCCCCAGGAACGACAACACAGATTTCTCGTAGCCTTCCAGAAACACTTTACGCACGTGCCAGCAGAGAAACAGATTGCGCCCCTGCTTTTGTTTGAGACACACTTTGAAAGATTCCCTTTGGTGACCCCAAGTGCTTCCTGTTCTTTTATCAGCTGCATTTCATTCCATCAACTGGAGGCACCATAATTTATTTCCCAGTCTCCTACCGATGGACACTTGGGTTGTTTTCAATCTTTTGCTAAATCGAACAGCACCGCCATGAAGAGCTCTATGCAAACCCCATGGATAAGCCCGTCCATAGAACCGAAGCCTAAAGGCGGGAGCTTAGTTGGGTCAGGGGTGTGCGTTCCAATCCACAGAGGTGGCACACCTATCTTGGGCCGCGGGCTGGTCTCTTCCCTCCACTAACACAAGCAGGCTTTGCCTGAGGGGGTGGAAAACGTTATACCGAAGTGCACCCCGGGCAGTGCAGCCCCATGGGACCAGCAGCCACGCCCCAGAAGCCCTGGGCCCCCCTGGCAGTCACCTCCTCGACCCCTACCAGAGTGGACCACTGCCTGCTTTTGAACTCTCCAGAAACAGAGTTGTTCGCTGTAATTTAGTTCCTGGTTTTCTCACGGGGGAGGCTGGGTGCTTTCTCTCAGTTAACACCTGCAACCCCTGTCCTGTGCCCTCAGACCCCCACCTGGTTTGAACGGTGCTACTGCTGGGCAGGCAGGAGGCCAGGACAATCCGACCTCTGGCAGTGACAGGACCTGCAGATGGTTCTCCTAGTTCGTCATTTTCTGTAAATGATTTTTTAAAACACGCAAAGATATTCAACTTCATTCACAAAAAATATGAGTTGAAAACCACAGTAAGTGTCAACAGACAAAAGGACAAACAAAATATGACCTATCCACAGGCTGGAATCTCACTCGGCCTTAAAAGGAAGGGATTCTGACACCTGCTCCAACATGGACGAACCTCGAGGCCATCATGCTAAGTGGAATAAAGCAGACATCATGGACAAATACTATAGGATTCTGCTTCTGTGAGGTACCTACAGGGGTCAAGGTCACAGACAGAGAGCAGAACGGTGCTTGGCAGGAGTTGGGGGAAAGAGGAGAAGGGGGGTATTGTTTAACGCATATGGAGCTGCTGTTCGGGACGATAAAAAGGTTTTGGGTATAGACTGTGGTGATAGGTACACCACAGCATTTAATGCCACTGAACTGTATACTTACAAATGGCTAAAATGATAACTATTATCTTATAAATGTTTTACCACAATAAAAAATTTAAAAGGAAGGAACAGAATCTGCCTTCAGAGAAATGGAGACCCTGGTGACCTGGCGCCGCACGTCGTCCGCCCTCACCTCCCACGGGGCTGGTGCCGCCAGCTGGGGACTCATGCCAGTCTTCCACAGCCCAAAGCCAGGAACACCAGGCATCACTGTCCCCAGGCCTTCGCTGGAATCAAGCCTCCAAGAGACCCCTAAGAAAAGGGAGGTGTGTTACCACAGCAGAGGCAGGACGACAGAACACAGCTGCGTTTCTCGTCACAGAAAAAACAGCCACCCTACGTCGTCCTCGAGGGAGGGACCCAGGAGTGCGAAGCACGGCCTGGCGACCAGTAGGTCCCCAGGGACGTTCCGTGCTGTTGCGGCATGAACAGCAGCAGGAGGCTGGAGCGTGACCGCAGACCCAAGCCTCAGGCCCGGCCCCAGCTCCCTGCTCAGAGCCACGGTGATTCCGGCCCCAGAGACCTCACCTGGAAAATGAGGGGCTCCAGTGACAACGAAAGAACTCCTGTTCTAGGGAACTACTCGGCGGTGGGAAGAGGCCGCGTGCCCGGCAGCAGGTGCAGCCACTGCCCTCGCCCCCTCCTCGGTGGCCTGGACAGCCCTGGCCACAGGAGATGCTAAGCAGTGAACATCTCCCACACTGATCAGTCGCCGGGGCTGCAGGCGCGCCCCTGACGTGGCCCGCTGGCTGCTGCGCTGGGGCCCACGGCACGCGGCCCGAGCCCTGCCAGCTCCCAGACCAGCCTCTTGGGTGTCCACCACAAATGGAGCCAGAACTCGCCAGCCAGCGAGCTCTGCGTCAAGGCCAAGGATTCCCCCAGTTGAGCCTGCAGCAGCGAAACCCTGCTGGCCTGGTATTTTTCGTGACACTCCCAGATCACCATTCCAGGTAGGAAGGACAAACGGACCCCAGAGACCTGTCCCGCGCGGCAGTGAGCTGAGGATCCAAGGTGGGGTCCCACTGCCCCTTTAATGCAATTACGGTGGCCGAACAGCACGCTAACTCTGCATTTTAGAATCCACTTTCAACTCTAAAGCTCCCAGTGTGCCCCAGACTTAAACAATGTATCCCTGTATCTGTAAACTTCCCTGGTTCTACACTCGCGTACAGAACACAAACACAGAGGGGCGGGAAGCACTGAGGGGCGGGAAGCACTGCATCTGGGCGGGAGGCCCTGGAGCCCAGGCGCCCATCAGCAGCACAGCTGACTGTGTCTGCTCAGGCCTGGGCTGCTGCCTCTTGGCCTCGTGGGCCTACATTCCTCGCAGTCCAGGGGGAGGGGAGGAATTTCCACATGGGCTCCAGAGACGTGACCCCGTCCAGTGGGATGCTGGGCCCAGGGGGACGGAGGACCAAGCCCGCTCCCGCCCCAGGGTCGGGGTCCTCCCGACGCTCCTGAGAAAGGGGGCTGCAGCCAGTCAACACATGTGGCCTGGAGCGGACGAGACCCCCGAGGGCGCGGCCCGGGAAGGCCCTGCCTTGTGGTAAAGTGCTCAGCCCGCTTCAGAACCAACGCGTCCTCACCCCGGATGGCTCGGCTCGGACAGGGACACGTCAGGGTGAGAGCCTTTTCCGCCCCACCATCCTGCTTCCTTGAAGTAAGCGCCTCTGCCCCTCGGACCGGGCACCGTGGGTTATTACAGGAGGTGGCAGAGGGTGGCAGAACGGCAACACTGGCCTCCAACACCTGCTGGGCCATTTACCCTCGAGACGGGATGACCAGGACGCCCCCAAACCTCACAGAGCTGGGCTGCCTCTTTTGTCAAGGGGGGAGAAGGCACCGCCACCAGGCGATCGTAGGGGATCCTGAGCAATGCCACCAAGGTGGGCACACACAGTCGGCAGCGAGCCACCACCAGGAGACAGCGGCGCCGGGAAGCAGGGACAATGGCTGCTGGTTTACAGACAGGACACTGGGCTCAGAGAGGGAAGTGACGGGTTCAAAGTCACAGAGCAACGAGGCCAGGAGGTGAGCACGTCATGGGATCTGAGGGTGCGGGCGGGGGGGGGGGGTGGTCTGACCTCAGCGGGATGCCACGTGTCACCCCGCGTACTACCAAAAGAGAAGCAAGCGAGGACACCGCCCTCACCCAGGCCAGAGTTCACGAGGCCTCGAAGGGAACTTTCAGGAATGTGAGAGTCAAAGGAAATCAAGAAAGCTCTGAAATCCCTGGGAAGGGCGCCCCACCCACTGCATGTCTGGGAGAAAGTGGACAGCAGAGGCGTGGCTGGGTGCACAGCACGGAGACGCCCAGGGCACCCCCGCGACGGGCCACAGGGCCCCTCGGTGGGTCAGGCGGTACTGACTTGGCCAGGAAGGGTGACTCAGGGTTTCTAGGAGAGACAGGAAGTGAAACAGAGAGGCTGGCTCTGCTCACTGGACAGGGAGTCCCCGAGGCCAGGTGGTCGGGGGAGCCCAATGGGAATCCAGTGAACTCAGGGCGTTCCCAGGGCAGGAGCGGGGAGGGAGGCCGGCAGGAGAGCTGCTCCCCAGAGCAGCCACAAGGCATCGCTGCTCTCAGCGGCACGGGCCCAAACGAAGTCCCGCCTGGCGCTGGGGCCACCGGAAGGGCCCGAGGTGAGGGCAGATGCAGAAGGCAGCCACTCCAAAGCCTCGCGGAGGCCGCCTGCCACCGGACGTCCGAGAAAGGTCCAGAGGCTCACGTTTCAAACTTGAAAGAGCAAAGCCAAGATCCAGAAGATAAAACAAGAGAACGAACGCTGACAGGATGCCGCTGTACACACAGCACCTCCCACGTGGGCCTGCCATGAACTCACCTCACGAGGGAGGAACCTAGGCAGCCCATCCGAGGCCACCGCCACCCCAGAGGTCCTGGCGGTGCAGGGACCCAGAGCTGCAGGTCTCGGTGCCAAACCCACAGAGGGCACGACAACAAGAAGAACCTGCCGACGACCACCGGCTGAGACGCATCTCCACGCGGGGCAGGCATGGGAACCGGAACAAGTGCTGACCCGGGGAGAGGCAACGCCTTCCTAGGGACGGGACTGCAGACACAACACCAGCCCCGCTGGCTGAGTCACAGGGAACAGGGGGGGCCTCCCAATGTCACACAGGTGAGCAGGCAGGTGCCTCAATAATCCTCTGAGCTTGAGGCAGGGAAAAGGGTGAGAAGAAAGAAACGCATCAGAAAAAGTGACAACAGGGGCTTCCCTGGTAGCGCAGTGGTTAAGAATCCTCCTGCCAATGCAGGGGACACGGGTTCGAGCCCTGGTCCGGGAAGATCCCACATGCCACGGAGCAGCTAAGCCCGTGCGCCACAACTACTGAAGCCTGCGTGCCTAGAGCCTGTGCTCCGCAACAAGAGAAGCCACCGCAATGAGAAGACCACGCACCGCAACAAAGAGTAGCCCCCGCTCGCCACAACTAGAGAAAGCCTGCGTGCAGCAACAAAGATCCAACGCAGCCAAAAATAAATAAATAAATAAATAAATTTATTTTTTAAAAAAGAAAGAAAAAGTGACAACTCCAGCCTCTCCTTTTCATGCGCCCCCGGGGTGGAATGCGGGCCTGCTGTGAAGCACCGGAAGCGCCAGGCAGGCCGGTTACGGTGAGCCACGGCACCACCTGCTGGGCGCCTCGCAGAAAAGCAGCTGGGACCCCACTGCGCCGCAGCAAAGGCCTGAAGGGGACACAAACGCTGTCCTTCCAGTGCTGGGGTCCTGCTGCACCATCACCGGCCTCTTGGAGCCTCAGTTTCCCCACCTGAATGCTGGGGCTTAGGGCGTGTAGCTCAAAGGGCTTTTGGAGGTGAGAACAGCAGAGACAGTACACAGTACCGGCACCAAGGGAGCACTGGTGAAGAGGCACTAGCATGGCCCCTGGCATCCAGGACAGGGCCCAAAGCAGGAGCTGGAAGAATGTTGGCTGGAGGAGCCCACAAAGGGGGCCACGCTCCAGCACACACAGGGCTCCCAGCACCTCAGCCGGCACCAGACGCTCAGCGGGTACGCGCCACGGCCCAGGCCTGTGCCAGGGCTGGGACACAGGGGACAGAGGGGCTGGCACAGCTTCCGCCCAGGAAGTTCACTTAACCAACGCCAGCCTCAGGCCTGGTCTCGAATACCGTGCACCGAGCACCCAGAAGGAAAAAAGAGCTATTGCACGCTGGCCCTCAAAAAACTCATTATCTAACAGGAGATGCAAAGAACGCAATAATTTTGGGGGGAGAGTGCTATGCGCCCTAGGAAAGGGGCAGGTGTGTGCTGTCTGAGAGGCCAGAGGAGGGAGCTCCCAGCCCAGTGAGAGGCTGCACTGGCGTGGGCCCCAAGGACAGGAGCAGGCTGCCGGCAGGAAGAGGCTGGCAGACAGGGACCTCGCGAGCAGAACCAAGAGTGAGCACAAGACTCCCAGGGCAGCGACCCACACCTAGTGCCAAGTCCGATCACTGGCCTGGAGCCCTGTGCTGAGATGGATTCTGAGGGTCAGAACGACAGAGCAGCTCCATCAGCCAACAGCGCCCATGAGGGATGCTCCCACCCTCTCCATCACAAGCGCAGCTCTTCTGAACTGCCTGGTGACCTCAGATGTCCTCCACTTTGCAGAAGGCTCCTGCGTGTACACACAGTGGGAAAAGCAGCAATGCCCAAAGCTGGTCCCCCCACTGCAGGAAGTCACCCCTCAAGGCTGAGGAGTGACCGAATCCTACACGGGTCTCGGAGCCCCTGGAGCCGAACTCATCCAGCAGGGAGGTGTCAGCTCCCAGGAGAGGAGCCCCCGTGAATGTGACCTACTGCAGGTCTGCGAGGGTGAAGAGGACCAATGTTCCTCCCGGCCGCTTCAAGGGCAGAGGCAGGCAGAGCAACAATGACGTCACGATCGCCACGCCCGAGAAAAGCAGGCTCCCCTCCTCACACACCCATCGCCAGCCCAGTGGGCAGAGAGCAGGAGGGCGAGAGCGCTGGGTGGAGCGGCCACACCACCTGCCCGGCACCCTGTCTTCCAAACAGCTACCGTCTGTCCCAGAGTCCACGTGCCTGGGCGCCGCACAGCCTGTATCCCGTTTAGCCCACCAGCTAAATTTAGCATCAGCTCAATCGCGAAAACGGGGACACCGAGGGGTGGATACACGACGGTGAGCGGTGAGCGGGCCCCTTCCCCAGGTTCCCCAGCCGGGAAAACCCAGGCCGAAGTGAAGGAGAGTCAAGAGTACACAGAGTTAGCCGTGTCGGCCAGACCAGAATCACCACGACGTCCTGTAACGGACAGCAAACGGCATAACAAATAACTATGTGCAGCTTTATTTGATGACACAAAAGACACCCATGATGCAGCGTTAACTCAGAACAATCAGAGCACAAAGCCGTTCGATGACTCCAGCCTGGATGTGCTGGCCATGCCGGCCGGGGGAGCCAAGGGGATTCACACTTGAAAACAGCTTGAGGCGTAGAGTCTGAATTTATTTTTTAATATTTAGTTAGTTAGTTGCGGCATGCGAACTCCTAGTTGCGGCATGTGGGATCCAGCTCCCCCACCAGGGATCGAACCCGGGCCCCCTACATTGGGAGCGCGGAGCCTCAGCCACTGGACCACCAGGGAAGTCCCTGAATTTTTAGAGATGCTATAAACACCAGGGAGGGGAAAACCTCAGCTAGGATTCCTCCTGGGACACTCAACAGCAAACCACAAGGACAGGGGGCCACCACGAGGACTGTCCGGCAGGGTGGCCGGAGCCCTGTGCCTCCGGAGACCCCCTGGCGAGGGCACTTCTGTAACTCTGTGACCAGCTGGGCCTCCTCGTGGTCATGTCCCGCCACCCGAGGGACACGGAAAGCTGGGAGAGGAAGGCTGCGACGCTCTAGGCCGTGCCTCAACGAGGCGGCCACCCTCAGCGCTCCGCCAGGGGCACCGCTGGCATGGCCTGGCATGGGCGGATTTCCGCTCCAGAGGCTCTAAGCGCTTCACGCCCCTAGCGACCTGCTCAGCTCACATCCCCCCCAGGAAGCGCCGCTCCAGGCCTGCACTCCAATCCTGGGCACTTATCTAAGTGCTAGCTGGACCAACCATCAGACTCCAGGACCCACCCACTAGGGGAACGCGGGGCCTGGTTTGCGGGGAGCAGCAGAGGCAAGGCCACACGCCTTCCACAAAGGCCCCGATGGAGGGCAAAGGGCGGGGAGCGCTGCCCCGGAAGGAGGGAAAATTGCTTTAAACACTCTGCCTTTTAATCCCCACAACCACTCGAGCAACTGCTGCCCCTAAATGCAAACAAAGCGCAGAGACACGGGAAACTCAGTCAAACTTGCCTCGGTTCACGGAAGCAAGGCGGAATGGAGGTCCCGTCGTGAACGTGCTCGACGCCACTGATCTGCACACCCTGAAACGTCTAAAATAATAAACTGCAGATTATGTGTATTAAAAGGTCTTCAAAAAATACCATCTCCTCTTATTAAGAAAAATAGACCTTGGCATCTCAAAGGACGTCAGCAGAGCTGGCCAGCGGGCGCACGGCCATCAGCCCTCACTACGGTTGACTCCAGATGAGCCATCTGAGGTCAACCTGAGACAGAGGTAAGTGACCTGATATCAGGGAACTGCAGTCAAGTATTCGGAGACATAAGTTCCACCCCCTCCCCGACTTCTCCAGTGTGAGTTGGAAGGCTCAGAAATCCCAAGGGTCTCTGCACTTGATATCAGCGGCCCTCACACAGGCCGCCTTGGGCCAGGAGAAGCTCCAGAGCACTGCAGAGGCACACAGGTGACAGAAGTCACAGAATGTGGAGGAGCCTGCCCGAGTGGACCCTGCGGACACCACCTCACTGAACTGCTTCCCTACAGATCTCAGGCAAAGCCAAGTCACCACCTCCTGCTGGACAGACAGTAAATACTCACTTGACCAAAGGTATCTGGCAACTCGCTCAGTTAGCACCCGGCGGGACCTGCATTTACAGGAAGTCTTTGAACCTTCTGCACACGCAGCAGTCAAGTTCACGCCTGGCAGGCGCAGGGAGACTCCCCATAGCCATCACTCCAAGCCCACGGAGCTGCATTTTGCACACAAACCAAGAGGCTTTGCTGCCTAGGTTCTCAGACCAAGGCACAGGAGACGTGGCAGATTTAAGAGGAAGCTTAGGGTATACGGGGGCCAGTGCGGGATGGCATTAAACCCACAGCCGTAACCTGAATCAACAGTGAACACAGTGGGCAGGGAAAGCCGGGAGGACAGAAGCAGCCTCAGGACTCGAGGCCAGGGGCCCACGACAGGCGCCAGCACAGGCGGCCGCAGCACAGGCTCGCTGGTCCCAAGTCCCCCACCCCTCCCGAAAGGAACCCCACAGTAGAGTCCCCAAGGGATGTGAAGAGATGGTCACAAACGAGGAGACGATACCGGGCAATTAGCACATCAAGCGATGCTCCTTGGAAACAGACGCGACACAAGCTCACACGGCAGGAGGACACGCTCACCCGGTAGCCCCGGGAGAGTCTGGCAGTGTCTCGCATGAGCAAGGACGTGGGCCAAGAACACTCACGCCCACAGGGAAGCCGGGCTTAGGAGAACCGTCCTGGAGAGCAAGCAACTGGGCAATCTCCCGAACACACCCTACAGGGCCGCTTCTAGGGACCTGCGCAGCTGCACCCAGGAAAGCCCGCACGAGGATATTCACTAGAGCAGAGAAACAGTGGAGACCACCAGGATCTCCCTCAACAGAACAGACACACGGCATGATGAATCCGCGTGGGGGGCTGCCACACACAGCGCTTAGCAGGAACACACTGGCTCCACGGGAGCCACACATGGCAGGTCTCAAAACAATGTTGGGTGGACAACACAGGCTGCACACCCAGATGCAACATTACACATTCAGGGACGCTGGGACACAGGGAAACAAAACACTGTGCTTCTCATGGATACTTGGATGGACTTCTAAAATTTAAAAAGTAAACTCATACTGGAGGTTCAGGGAGCCAAAGTGGCTTTATTTTAATCAATATATGATGATCCTTTATTTCTATCTTTTAAGTCTCTCAAATGTCAAAGCAACACAGAAAAAGCCAGACGCAAAGGACAAACGCTATATGGTTATACTTATAGGAGGTCCCTGGAGTAGAGACAGGAAGTAGAAGGGTGGGCGCCAGGGGCTGGGGGAGGGGGGGGGTTAATGTTTAATGGGGACAGAGTTTCAGTTTGGAATGGTGAAAACACTTAAAATGGAAAAAACCCAAAACAGTTAAAATGGTAAATTTTGTTATGCGTACTTTACCAGGATTTCTTTTTAACGCAGGGCTGTAAAAAGAATGAGCAACAGCTGGATGAACTGAGAATGAGCGATTTCCAAGATACATTATTAAGTGAAAAAGCAAACTGAGTATAAGAAAGGGGATTGGGAAACATTTGTGTACCTGCTAATCCTACAAAAGAAACACAGGAAGGGTAACTGAGAACCGGGAACATCTGTCTCTGGGTACGGGGGGTGGGGACAATGCGGGGGGGTGGGGACAGGAGGAGGCTGAAGGGTGGCCCTCACAAGAGCTCTGACCCTCCGACTTCAGTAAGGCTTCGAACACCAGAAAAACAAGGAAGCAAGCCACGCAGGATGTGGGGTGAACGCAAAGTGGAGTCCGAGGCAGTGGGAGCGAGGAACATGGCCAGGCTGAGGGAGACGGGAAGAGGCCGGCCCCAGGTCATTCGAAGACGGTGTTTGATGGGGCGACCCAGGCGCCACCCCCCAGGAGCAGAGCAGCTGCCCCACGCGCACACCGAGGGGACGGGACAAATCAGCAAACACAGCTCAGGGAATGGAGAGCTAGGCCGTCTGCTGCTGAAGGGAGAGGCTGCGAGGAAAGAGGGGGGCAAAGTGTGATGAGCCCTGTGATGCAGGGTTGGAATCAGAGGCGCAGGATGAACGCGCTGTTTTCAACAGAAACGCGGACACCTGGCCAGTGCCCTCCAAGTGTCGAGGTCACGAAAGCCAGGGAACGGCTGCGCCCGTCACAGCCTAGAAGGCCGAGGAGACCAGGCATGGCGAGGGCTCTGAAGCGAGTCCCGCACAGAACAAGGACGAGATGGGGAAGCGGACGGGATGCTAAGGGCTGCAGGTGACTCGCAGCACCACGCACATTCCCGCCTCTGACAGCTGTGCCAGGGGAACACGTGAGGGGCTGGATGGGGAAGAGGGTCCTGTCACGCGCGAGGGAGAGGGGCTCCCACTACGCAGAACGCTGAGCCCGGGGCAGAGAAAAGGCCAGGGGGCTCACTGCATCACCGCCCAGCACTTTCTAACTCTGAGAAACAACCTCTGGCCCCCAGGGAAGCCTAGGGAGGAACAGCGCCCGAGCCCCCGCGACGCGACTCACCTGCGGAGGAGGGACTGCTGCAGGCTCCGGCAGGTGCTGAGCGACTCGCCGGTGAACAGGTGGCACACGACCACGTGCAGACAGCGCGCCATGAAGGCCAGCACGGCCTCGGGCTGTAGGGTGCCACTGCGGGACACCAGGCACAGGCGCTGCAACGCAGAGCACTGGCTCAGCGCCTGGAAGAACTGGGCGTTGGCGCTGAAGTAGGGCTGCTCCAGCCTGCAGGGAGAGAGGACGGACAGCGTGAGATCGCGGAGACGGACGCACGCTGAGCGGGGCTCCTGGTCCAGGGCCCAGACTGGCTGCCCCCAGGCCCATCCACACCACAGCCCCCAGGGGTGCCGGGTGAGGACTCAGACCCCTGGGGTCTCCCTTGGTGATCCTGATCTGGGGGGAGACCCTGCAGGCCCGACGCAACCAGATGCCCACAGACCCAGCCAAGTTGCTTCGTTCGCCGCTCTGACTGCTCGGTGCGCCTACAGACCCAGAAGAGCGCGTGGCAATTGAATCGGTCCCCCAAAAGATCTGTTGCATTCCTAATCCTTGGTACCTGCACACATGGCCTTATTTGGAAGCAGGGTCTTTGCAGACTAAGATGAAGTCACGTGGGACTGGGGTGGGTCCAGTGACCGGTTCCTTAGATGCATTGTGACGGCACAGCAACACAGGAACACGCAGGGAGCTCGGGGCTGGAGTGACACATCCACAAGCCAAGGAACACCTCGCACTGCCAGCAGCCGCCGGAAGCTAGGGGACAGGCCTGGAACAGGCCCCCACCCAGAGCTTCCAGAAGGAACCATCCTGCCGACACCTTGACCGGGGACTTCTGACCTCTTAACTATGAGAGGGTGACTGTCTGTTGTTTTAAGCCACCCGGTTGGTGGTCATTTGTCAGGGCAGCCCCAGAACACTAGCACAGAAGCCAGGGAGAGGAAGCTGGAGCATGAACAGAGCACGGAGATCGTTTCGCAATAAATCACACAGAAAGACCAAGACGGTCCCATGGACAGAGGTCAAAGTGGATCCTGTTTACCCAAAATCCTCCCACAAGAAAACACAAGAAAACCTATTAACAAGGGTTATCCCTGGAGATGAGCACCAGACTCAGGAACCGTCCTTATTTTATAGCACTCAGCGGTACCTCGGTCCTTCTCAGACAGGCACGTGCCTCACTTGACGCTTCTAAAACCATTCTGACTGCTGCGCGGAGTCCCGGTTACCCGGCCAGAGCCGCTTCAACGCGGGCGGCACGAGCGAGAGAGGCCAGGCAGAGATTTCCACCCAAAGCAGGCAGAAGGCACACAGGCACCGCAGCGGGCGGGAGAAGGGCTTCACGGATGATGGAGATCTCGGCACGTGTGCAGGAAACTGCAGTTCAGGGGCTACGTCTGAACCCGATGGCTGAAAAGGAGGACGCTTCAAAGGGTGGCCACTGGGCACCCAGCAAGGCTCTCTCTCAACGAGCCACGAAGGCCTCTGATGGACATCGTGCCAGCCACGTGGGGCCTCAGCCCTCCGAGCAAGCCGGCCGGCCCGGGAGGACAGCGCTCTGCCAGGCTGCGCCCGAGCTGTGGAAACAGGGCCTCAGGTCGGGGTGACGCTGTCCCCCGAGGCTGGCCACCCCCAAGGCCCAGGCACTGCACAAATCGCTCCCGGCACAAACACGGCGTCTTGCCCGGGACTGTGGGTGTCTCTGAGCCTCAGCTCTGCCCACGGGACAGCCACTGACCCTCCAGGTGGGCCGGGGCAGCTGGCAAGACCCCCATCTCCGTGCGAGACCCACAGGGAACCCCGAGAGGCCTGTCTCTCCCCGTAAACTGACGAGGCCGAGTGGGTGACTTCCTGGGACGCCCCTGAGAGGCTCGTCTGCAGCTGTAGAATCTCATCATCAAAGGAGAGAAGCTTCTGGGGTGAGTGGAACGGCCCTCCCCCACCCCCGAGAGGCGGTGGGCCTGCAGTGGGGACAGAGTCACCACCACCACCGCCCCCCCAGGCGGAAGGAGAGCCCAAGCACTCTGGACGCAGCGACGTCCCAGGTGAGGCTGACCTGGACGAGGGTGAGGGGCCGTCCACAGGCCCAAACGAGAGCCACGTGAGCCTCGGACACAGCCTCCACAGCCCTGACACCTGGGGATGCTGACAAGTCACAGGACGGGTGAGGGGTTTTAAAATCAAGTCTGCGGGGCTTCCCTGGTGGCGCAGTGGTTGAGAATCTGCCTGCTAACGCAGGGGACACAGGTTCGAGCCCTGGTCTGGGAGGATCCCACATGCCGCGGGGCAACTAGGCCCGTGAGCCACAACTACTGAGCCTGCGCGTCTGGAGCCTGTGCTCCGCAACAACAGAGGCCGCGATAGCGAAGAGGCCCGCGCACCGCGATGAAGAGTGGCCCCCACTTGCCTCAACTAGAGAAAGCCCTCGCACAGAAACGAAGACCCAACACAGCCAAAAATAAATATAAAAATAAATAAATAAATAAAAGATTACTATTAATTAAAAAAAAAAATCAAGTCTGCGGTGACGGCACGTCTGTTCGGAGCCATCCGGTACGGGAGCCACCAATCACTGAAATGCAGCAGCGAGACTGCATTTTTATTTTAATTACACGTAAGCAGAAGTTCTAGCAAGCTCCTAAAACTGTGGGGGGAACGCAGGTCTCTCTGGGGTATGATTCTGAAAAGCCTCACCCCGTCGAGGGTTCCGGGTGCAGCAGGAAGGAAGCCCCCGGGCAGGGCTGCTCAGGCACAAACACCAGGGAAAGGGCTCCCCAAGGGCTGCAGTGCTCAGCGATGCCTCACCCGCTGGACGCCACTGAATGAATTCCATCCCTAAAGAAGCCGGGAAGAAGTGAGGGAGCCACGAGCCGGGCCTCTCAGAGCTGTGGGCCACGAGCCCCCGAACCCCCTGGGCCCAGAGAGTAAGCAAGTGCATCTCGCCCACGGGTGTGAATGTTCCGAGAAGCTTATGTCTCTTAAGAAAATGTCTGAACATATTATTTGGTTCTATCTTTTTAAAAGATCCTAAGGTAAGCATACTGTGCAGATCTGGAAGTGCGAAAACTGGAGGGGGGAGAAAAGCCCTGACCCACGAGTCGTCCCTGCAGCAGTGAGGAAGCTGGACCGCGGGCGGCGGGAAGGACAGGCCTGCGGCACCTCGGTCACTAGGTGGCGATGCGGGTCTGCGCTACCTGCTGGGGATCTCAAGCAGACAGAGGGGAGAGAGAGAGGGAGCTGCGTACTACACGCTTTTGAACCTATTTTTCGGCCTGCCAGCCACTCCAGATTCCTCCCCCTGAAGGAAGCCCCCGTCACGGGTGCTCAGGGCGGGCAGGCCTCGTGGGGCGGGCGAGGCTGGCACATCCACACCGTGCCCCGCTCCTCCGGGCAGTGGGCTGGCAGAGCTAACCTGACTCAAGGGACGGGCAGTGTCTTTGCTCAGGGCAGAGGAAGAGGGGCGCCTCTGTGACTGGCTTCGCCCTGGGGGGCGGGCCTCAGGCTTCCGACCTCAAAGGGTCTGGCCTCCGACGCTTGCTCTCCGAGAGGCTCTGTGGGCACAGACCGGCGCTCGGGCTGCCCCTCATCTGCCTGCCCACCTCTCAGGCCCCCCTCCGAGCAGCGCCCAGGCCTGGAGGGTTGCCCTGGCATAGCCTCCAGGGCCTGGCTCCAAGAAGCCCTCTCGCTTACGCCCAGACGCCGCCCCAGTTCCAAGGTCAGGGGCAGCCCAGGGTGACTCAGGGTGACGTTCTCCCTTCCCCTCTCCACCAGGCAGGGCTTCATCAGGTGCCCTGCTCTGCCCAGCTTGGCATCCTCCCGCTGGCGAGGTACACCACAAATCCAGAGCCCGTGAGGCCCCAGCGGGACAACGTGTTCCGGCAGGAGCGGCCCTGGCCCCAGCTGGCAAAGAGCTGCAGCTCACAGACCTCGCTGGTGGGGACGGCGGAGGCCGACCAGGGAAGTGCGGAAGCTGCCCGGGAGGCCGCCCTGGGAGCGGTGTGACAGGCAGGCACCATCTGCTCCTTTCCCTCCAGCCCCCCGGGCTCCGCTTGCCACAGAAGGCAGGAATCCAGAGGAACGGGGCCATCTGGCCAAGTTCTAGAAACTGGTGTTTGTTCCGAACAGGCAGTACCCAGCTCCGATGAGGTGTGGGCTCAGCAGCCGCGCGCACAGAAAGTCCATTATGAGAGGCGGTCAGGTCCTCAGGTCGGCCCACAAAACCCACACTGCTCACACGGCCCTGCCCCGGGGGAAGGTCTGGGCCACAGGGATCACGTCCGAGGCCCCAGAAGTCACTTGGTGACCACTAAACACCAGGTTACCCCATTTGATATCCAGCGACCCTACGAGACAGGACCCACTCCCAGCTGCCCACAGACCAGCCGTGTCTCCTGAGCAAGTTCATTAACCTTCTGGGCCCCACTTTCCTCATCTGCAAAATACGACAATAATATCGACACTCCCAAGGTTGTTAAAACGTCAAAGACCTGTAAGCACGGGGAGAGCACGTGGCGGACGTACAAATACAAGCCAATGGGGGCAGCCAGTCTGCAGCAGCCTAAAGGGCGGTCTCTCCCTTCAGCTTCCAGAACATCCCCACCCCCACCTCCTCTCCCCGACAGCTCCTACCAAGTCCTCATCCTCCTGACCAGATCCTGTTGGGCGGTCTCTGCAGTGCAAGCGCCAGCTGGGGGACCTGGGGGACGGTCCTCCTCTCTGGGGGTTGGGGGGGAGGGCCGGGGGGCGTCCAGGCTTCTCCAACCCACACGTGTGCAGCCTCACCCCTGCCTTCCTCTCTCAGCCACGTGGCAGCCACGTCAGCTCAACGGCTCAGGCCAGAAGCCCTGGCACCGCCTGGACCCCCCTAGCCTCAGCACCCATCCCATGCACCCAATCAATCAGCAGATTCCTCGTGAAGTCAGAAGCTGGCTATTTCTGGCCATGCCCCAACCCCCGCTCTCGCCTGGCTGCTCCCTGCATGTCTGACGTGCCCCTGACGGTGGCCCTGCCGCTGCCCCCAGGCCACTTGCGGCACAGCAGCGAGACCTGCCCTGCTTCCATTCTGGCTCCTGAGACCCTGGCACACCCATCTCGGGCCCTGCGCTCTCAGCTCTGTCCAACAGAACCTTCTGGGCAGAGGGGAGTGTCTGTATGTGCTCTGTCCAGCACAGTGGCCACCAGCACACGTGGTTACTAAGCACCTGAGACACGGCTGATGCCACCAAGGAACTCGATGCTTGGTTTCATCTCATTTTAGTTCATGTAAACGTAAGTCACCCTGTGGGCCGTGGATACCATACCGGCTGATGTGACTCTACCTGCCTGGCCCGGAGCACTCTTCCCCCAGGTTCTGCTTTCTAACTCACCTCCCCGGGTTCTCTGCTCAAAGCTCACCTCCTTCATGAAATGTACCCCAAATGCCACCCCTGCACCCAGGCATCCCTCGCCCTGCTCTGCTTCTCCTCCCCAGCGTCTGTTACCGTCTAACACACCGTACACTTCCTTTACGTTGACTGTTGGTCTGTTTTCCCCACTAGAACGTAAGCTCCCCGAGGACAAGGATCTTTGTTCTGTTCAGTGTCCTGGGTGCCTGGAACAGTGCCTGGCATAAGAGATGCTCATGTATTTGCTGAATGGATGAAGAACCATAACGTGTATTATAAGTGCCAAGTCCTGGTCTAAGTGTCTTATAAGGATGAATCCCTTTGGTCTGAACAGCCCCACTTTACTGAACAAGGTCCTGGGCACAGACAGCCCAAGGTCTACCCAGGCCTTCTGACTCTGAGGCCCCTGCCGTGGGTCCTGCCTGCCTCCACCCAAGGCTAGGGTCTATCTCCTGGAGGAGGAGATGCAGGGACATGGGACCAGCTTGGACACCACGCCCACTCCTCACTCCTCCAGGCAGAGCAGCCCTGAAGGGGCCAAGCACAGGCCTCGTGCAGGGAATCCAGCAGCCCGGGTGAGCTGGGAGCACCTGCCGTCTCCAGGTGGCCATGCAGGCAGCAGACATTTGATATGACACTGTGGGACTTCCCTGGTGGCGCAGTGGTTCAGAATCCGCCTGCCAGTGCAGGGGACACGGGTTTGAGCCCTGGTCCGGGAAGATCTCACATGCCGTGGAGCAACTAAGCCCATGTGTCACAACTACTGAGCTTGCGCTCTAGAGCCCGCGTGCCACAACTACTGAAGCCTGCGTGCTTAGAGCCCGTGCTCCGCAACAAGAGAAGCCACCGCAATGAGAAGCCCGCACACCGCGACGAAGAGTAGCCCCCGCTCACCGCAACTAGAAAGAAAGCCTGTACACAGCAATGAAGACCCAACGCAGCCAAAATTAATTAATTAATTAATTTTAAAATATGACACTGTGGACCTGAGGCAGAAAGGATGTTGGAGAGAGAAGGTCAGTTTTCATTACCTGCCTTGAAGCACTGTGACTTTTTATTTTATCTTATTTTTATTTTTTTGGCCGCATCGCGCAGGCACATGGGATCTTAGTTCCTCAACCAGGGATTGAACCCGCACCCCCTGCAGTGGAAGCGTGGAGTCTTAACCACTGGACCACCAGGGAAGCCCTGTGACTTTTTAAACTACGTGAATGTATAAGTTTATTTTACTTTCACTGATTTCTCTATTGACCAAACACTCCTCAATAACGAGCACGTGGTTTGACCACAGCGTGGTTAGAGAAGGCACCAGGTTTAAGAGGGTAGCAAGAAAGCCAAAACACTGAGGACAAAAATGACAGATCCAGAAATACTCTCTGGCTCTGAGTTTAGTTAAATTAGAACTCAAACGCTCCCTCAGGCTCCCCGAACTAAGGGACATTCAATTCCTGATCACGAGAATCCAACAGGGTAACAGGACAGCAGACCTGGTGGTTTTTCGTTTGTTGGATGTATTTTGTGGTCCACCTGCAGCTTCAAGTTACGCATGGCCCACTGACCACTCACTTCACAACAGTCCTTCTGGAAAGGCCACTGATGTGACAGTGAAGGCACAGGAGGGGACAACGTGGGAGGAGGCACTGGATGGAGATGAACCAGTGAAAAGGGAGGGAGCTGAGAGCGATCTGGGCAAGAGGGGCAGCATCGTCTGAGATGGCAGCCAGGCTCACCCTGTGAAGGGCGAGGGGCAGGGGCTGTGGCCAGGGCCCCTCCCCACTCACTCACAGGTGGCACCCCGCCCCACAGGGCAGGAGGGGGCCAAGCCACGTGGGAGGCCAGGCTTGGACCCCGGGCCGCAGCCCTCACGCTGGCAGGGACTGGGCAGGGGGCCCGCAGCGTGTGTTGCCCTGGGGGTGGCAGGCAGCCTGGCAGAGAAGCTCTGGGAGGCTCCAGGGCTGGGGCAGCAAAGCTCCACCTCAAATCCGGTTCATTTCCTGCCTTCTACGGGGAGAGTGGAGGTCCGAAAAGGACACGCTTGTCTCCATTTTGTGTGGCTCGGGGGCCCAGGTCGAGCACTGGACTTCGATGACCCGGGCGGACCTCAGCTCCTCCCTCAGGCGTCCGCTGCCGCTCCATGAAGCAGGAACGACGAAGGACCTAGTGAGGAGATCAAGCCAGACAGCGCCACAGAGCCCCCAGCCTGGGGCCTTGCCCGCAGCGAAGACACACAGCGAGTGCTCACTGGTGCGGCGATGACGACACGCGCGCATCCCCGTGCCCCAATGCCGCCCTCACCCGGCTGCCCCACCAGCTCCAGCCTCATGGAGACCAAGCCCAGCGGCCACTCCCTCCCCCACCCGAAGCCCTTGCAGAGCTGAGGCCTGAGGCCACCACGACGTTTAGGAAACTGCAGTTTTTCAAGATCAGATCTGTAGACATTTTCAAATCCGGCTCAGGTTAACAAAGGCTGGCCGTCTAAATGCTGGGCCCTCACGAGAACAGCCTTCACTCTACAGCATGAGTCGCCGGGGATCACTCCGCTTCGGGGCCCAGGAAATCGCCAGTGGCCCTCCGACAACTGCCTGGGTGGGGGGAGCCCTGCCGAGGTCCGTGGGCCCCACCACCCCGCACTCTCCAGGGGCGGCCCCTCAGGTCAGCCCGGCCGTCCTGCTCCGGTCACCGCCACATCTCAACAGTGTGCGGCCCCCTTCGGAGCCCGCCTCTCCATCTCCCCTCCCCCGGCCTGGCCCCTCCAGTCCAGGTGGGAGGCCAGAGGGACGTCTCCAAGCTGGAACCTGACCCCTCCCTCTGCGGGCCGAAGTCCTTCAGCACCTTCGCCTCACCGATGCCCCCGTGCCCCCGAGCAGGATCATCTGGCTTCAGAGCTCGCTGCTTGTTCGTAAGCCTCTGGGGCTTCTACACACGCTGCCTTCTTTCCCAGAAAGCCTTGCGCCTGCACCTCCTGGCTAACCCCGACTCATCCTTCGAGAGTCGCAAAGCTAGGCTCCACTCCCGGCCCCCCACTTACCAGCTCCATTATCTGGCAAGAACAGCGTCCACCTCGTGGGACGGGCACGAGGACTAATAAGATCACGTACGTAGCAGCGTCCTAGAGCCCAGGCAACGAGGACGACGTGCCAGGCTCGGGCGGCACTGCCTCCTGCACACCCTCCCTGGGCACCGCCAACTGCCGCTTCCCGAGCCCCCGCGCCCCCCGAGCCCCACCACTGCGCACGGTCCCTTGTCAGCACCCCCCCAAGACCCTCAGACCCTGAAGGACAGGCCTGCACCCCGCTCGCCTCGGCAGGCGCGCAGCGGGTACGCCAACACTGCCGAGCAGAAGGCCGTACGCCCCTCCGGCCTCCCCACGGGGCCGGCAGAGGCGCGGCGGGGCGGCCGGGTGCCCTCACCTGAGGTCCTTCAGCCGCTTGCAGTGCTTCAGCATGTCCGCGAGGGCCGAAGTGTAGGCCACCTTGCCCATCGTGCCCAGGTGGGCCAGGGACAGGGACTGGAGCTGCTGGCACTGGACGCCGATGCTGACCAGCCCGGAGCCTGTCAGGATGCTGGGCAGCTGGGCCAGCGTCAGGTGCCTCAGGAAGGCCAGCTGGCCGATGGCGGCCACCTCCGAGTCCCCCACGCTCTGTGCCCGGCCGCAGGGGGGGAGCGAGTTGCGGATGGCGGGCTCGTTGCGCGGCATGGCAGACGAGAAGTTGGACCCAATCAGCTCGAGGCGGTCCAGGAAGGGCACGCTCTTCAGCAGCGACCAGAACACAGAGGACGGCAGGGGGCCCGCCTGCCCGGAGAAAGGGTCGGGGCCGGACGGCACGCCGATGCGGACCTTCTTGCCGAAGCCGCGGGGCACAGCGTGCGTGGCAGGCTGGACGGGCGCGCGGTCGGCCCGTGGCGCCGAGTCAGCGACGGCGCAGACGGGCAGCGACAGGGAGCGCAGGTGGCAGAGCCGTGCCAGCAGCTGGCACAGGTGCCGGCCGGGGCCCTCGGGGCTGTGGTGGTGGGCAGCCGAGAGGTTGAGGTGTCGCAGGTTGCCGCAGGCTGCCACCAGCGTCTCCAGGATGCCACTATCGATGTCGTCCTCTGCCTTGCGCAGCAGGGAGTCGGGCGCCAGGCAGTGCGCACAGCCGCTGAGGTTCAGGCCAGCCAGGCTCCGGAGGTCCCTGCCGCCGTCGATGACGCGCCGGATCAGGTGGCCGCCGGACAGGGCACAGCGGCTGAAGCTGAAGTAGAAGGGGCTGCTGAACTTCATGTGCTGGAGGAGGGCCGAGCCGTTGAGCCAGGACTTGGGCAGCTGCAGCGCGTCCAGCGCCACGTTGCGGGCCATGGACTCCAGGAGGTTCTTGGTGGCCCCGCTCTCAGCAAAGCTGCCGGGCACGGAGATGAGGAAGGCGTGCAGGTTCTCGGGCGTGCGGTCGCTGAGCACAGCCAGGTAAAGGCGCACCACCTCCTGGTTGATGTAGCCGGGGGCCAGGCGCGCGTAGAAGACGCGCAGGTGCTGATAGCGCGGCACGTTGCTCTGGCCCACCATGAGCTGGCCCGAGAGCACGGCGCCCTCGCGCGTGCGGTCCAGGATCTCGAAGTACAGCAGCAGCTTCTCGAGGCTGGTGCAGCAGGGCACCACGCCGTACGAGGGCGTGTACAGCGTCTGCTTGAGCTCCCGCACGCGGCTCAGCGTGGCCTTGCACTCCCCGCTCAGCTGGCTGGCGTCGAAGCCGGGGCTCACGTCAATGGCCAGGGAGCGCAGGCGCTGCAGGGCCGACAGAACCTTGGAGAGGCGCAGGGAGGTCAGGTGGCAGCCCGAGAGGTTCACCTTCACCAGGCCGCGGCAGCGGGCCACGTGCTCCACCGTGCTGCCCGACAGCCAGTAGCAGCCGGCCATGCTGAGCTGCTGGATCTCCCAGCCGATCTCCGTCACCAGCTGCTTCACCTTGTCCTCGCTGGCCTGTGGGTGGGCGGAGGGGGGGAGAGAGGGGCTGCAGGCACCGGCGTCTCCTCCACCCTCGCCCCCCAGACCGCGCTCTCCACCGTGACAGTCAGGGAGCCACGGGGGGCGCAGCAGAGGCCCCGCTCCAGCTGAGGAGGGGCAATGAGGGCAGGGCTGGCGCCTCGCCCCCCCCCCCCCCCGCATGCTTACCTTCCACCGACAGTCAGGAGCCTCAGCCAGGCGGGAACGGAAAATGGGGCAGCCCCTGTGGAAAAGTCTGGTGGCTCCTCCGAAAGCCAAACAGAGTTACCACGTGACCCACAGTTCCACAGCCAGGTGTACCCCCAAGGGGACTGAAAGCGGGGACTCAGGCTCCTGCACACCCATGTCCACGGAGAACCGTTCACAACAACCGGAAGGCGGCAACAACCCAGCCGTCCATCAACGGATGAACAGGTAAAGGCAATGGGGTCCATCCCTGCAGTGGAATTCTACTCAGCGTGGAGAGGAATGAGACCCTGACGCTGCTACAGCATGAGTGAACCTTGAGGACATGATGCCCAAAGAAGCCAGTCATAAAGATCACATGTTGTATGATCACTTATATGAAAGATCCAGAACAGGCAAAACCAGGAAGAGAAAGTAGAATAGAGGTTACCAGAGGCCTGGGCAAAGGGGACATGGGAGCTATTGCTTAATAGCTCCAGAGTTTCTGTTTAAGGCGATGAGAAAGTTTCGGAAAGAGTGATGATGGTTGCGTAACACTGTGAATGTACTTAGGGCTAACGAAATGGTACACTTAAAAGTGGTTGGGGGGCTGCCCTGGGGGCGCAGTGGCTGAGAGTCCACCTGCCGATGCAGGGGACACGGGTTCGCGCCCTGGTCCAGGAAGATCCCACGTGCCGCGGAGCGGCTGGGCCCGTGAGCCATGGCCGCTGAGCCTGCGTGTCCGGAGCCTGTGCTCCGCAACCGGAGAGGCCACAACAGTGACAGGCCCGCGTACGACCAAAAAAAAAAAAAAAAAAGTGGTTAGAGGACTTCCCTGGTGGTGCAGTGGTTAGGAATCTGCCTGCCAGTGCAGAGGACACAGGTTAGAGCCCTGGTCCGGGAAGATCCCACATGCCATGGAGCAACTAAGCCCGTGCGCCACAACTACTGAGCCCACGTGCCACAACTACTGAAGCCTGCGCACCTATAGCCTGTACTCCGCAACAAGAGAAGCCACTGCAATGAGAAGCCTGCACACAGCAACGAAGACCTAACGTATCCAAAAAAAAAAAAAAAGTGGTTAGGATGGGAAGTTTTCTGTTAGGTGGGGTTTTTTGAAATCACATAGTGGAATCACGCCCTGGAAGCGTTCTTTCGCTGTCACTTTCCTTTACGTCACATGCACTTTCATATCATTAAATGTTCCTCAAAAACCTGGCCTGGACGGCCTAGGGAGCCACAGTATGTCCAGTCGGGGGCCCAGTGGCCACCAAGGCCTTCAGACAACACAGCATCCCTGTACACAAGGCTTGTGCACATGATCACTTCTCCACAGCAGATGCACACACAGAACTGTGCAGACGAGGGACACACATTCTAAACGCTCCAGACAGACTGCGCACCTGCCCTTCCTCTACAGTGAAGAACCCTCGTGGGCAGGAAGCCTGACCTCAGCGCTTTGGGGAGTAAGTTCAGCTCTCCATCAGGGAGGAGCACAGTGCTCTCACAGAAAGAGACTGAGCTCTAAGGGACCTCATTCTGGGTTTCAAAGGCATCACTGCCCAGCCAGCAACAGCAGTAGGAGCCCCTCCAAGTCCCCTAAACTTTGAGTTAAGGACAAGGCCTCTGTTTATCTTTAAAATAGGTCATCAACTGATTTTCCAGGTTGCAGGCAATTCGGCGAGGACAGGATAATCTTTTCAGTAAGTAGTGGTGGAAGGCGTGAATAGCTGTGTGCAGAACAGTGAGCCTCACCCTGATCTCACGGCATATGTGGAGATGAACACAAAAGGATCACAGACCTGCCATAAGAGCTAAACCTATAAACTTCTATAAGGCAACATAGAAGGGTGCTGGGAATACTGGACAGCCACAGGCAAAAGAATGAAACTGGACCACTATCTATACCATACACCAAAATTAACCTAAAATGGATTAAACACTTGAACGTAAGACCAGGAACCATAAAGCTCCTAGAAGAAAATATAAGTAGTAATAAGCTCCTTGCCATCAGTCCTAGTGATGATTTTTTGAAATCTGACACCAAAAACAATAGAAGCAAAAAGAAACAAGAGGAACTGCATCACCTGAGCAGTTTCTGCACAGCAGAGGGAACCAGCAACAAAATGAAAGGCAGCCTATTAAATGGGAAAAGATACTGCAAATCATATATCTGATAAGGGGTTAATATCCGAAATATACAGAGAACTCATACAACTCAATAGCAAAGAAACTACCCTATTAAAAAAATAGATAAAGGGGCTTCCCTGGTGGCGCAGTGGTTAGGAATCCACCTGCCAGTGCAGAGGACACGGGTTTGAGCCCTGGTCTGGGAAGATCCCACATGCCGCGGAGCAACTAAGCCCGCAAGCCACAACTATTAGCCTACGTGCCACAACTACTGAAGCCCACGCGCCTAGAGCCACTGCTCCACAACAAGAGAAGCCTGTGCACCACAATGAAGAGTAGCCCCTGCTCGCCGCAACTAGCGAAAAGCCCGCGTGCAGCAACAAAGACCCAACACAGCCAAAAAAATAAATTAAAACTTTCTAAAAAGTTAAAAAGAAGAAAGAAGACAACATAGGAGAAAATCTTCATGACCTCAGGTTTCACAAAGATTTCTTCAACGGAATACAAAAAGCATGAACTCAAAAATTCAATAAATTGGACCTCACCAAAATTAAAAACTTATGCTCTTCAAAAGACACTATTAATCAAAATGAAACGGCAAGCCACAGACTATAAGAGAAAATATTCACAACACACCCCACAAAGGACTTGTACCAGAATATATATGGAACTCACAAAACTCACTAAGAAAAAGATAGACAATAATGAATGGGCAAAAGCCTTGCACAGACACTTCTGAGAAGATATACAAATGGCCCACGCACCTGAAGAAAGCATAATCGACAGCATCCTCCACCAGAGAATACAAGTTAAAACTACAATGAGGTACCACCTCCCACACATCACAGTGGCTAAACTGAAGAGACTGACACCACCAAGTGTTGGCGAGGATGCAGAGCAACCAGAACTCTCAGATGCCGCTGGTGGGGAGAGGTGGTGCCTCCAACTGTGCTTAACTCCACAGGAAAGCCCAACACTGACAGTGGGCCCGCATGTCCACTCCTGGGTACCTACCAGGAAGTCAGTCTCCCTCCTGGCCCAGTGCCAAGGCCCAAGACCCTTCCAGAAGAGCGCCTGCTCTACCTGTGCTCTGGCCCAGATGGCACACTACCTGCACTTTTGGGCCCCTGGCTTTTGCCGTATCATCCCTGCAAGTGCCCCACCACTGCCAGGCTATGCGGGGCCTCAGTCGGGCACCTCGGTTGTTCCCCATCTCTGCCCCCAGCATGCCAAGCGCCACCCCCAAGCCCCTCACCTCATAGTCCTTCTGCAGCAGCACCGTGTGGGTGAGGCTCTTGTCCAGGCACAGCGCTGCGAGCTTCCGGCAGGTGCGCCGGACGTTCAGGATCAAGTCTATGCTGGGGACGTGGCTCAGGATGTGCAGGAGGATCTCGTCCGAGAAGCCCAGGAGGTGGGCACCATCTGCCACCGCGGCTGCTGCAGGGGGCACATCGCCGGCGCTGGCTGCGTCCTGAAAACAAGGGGCATCAAATTCCACGGGATCCCCCAGGGTGGCCCTCAGGCAAGGGAAGCCTTCACCACAGTCCATGGGGAAGAAGAGGGTGTTACCAAAAACCTTAACTGCAGATTAAAGAGTCCCCAACATTCTCCGAAAGCCCCTTTCAATCTGCACACCAGGATCGCTCTTCAAAAGTGACAGATTTGAAGGCTTCCCTGGTGGCACAGTGGTTGAGAGTCCGCCTGCCGATGCAGGGGACACGGGTTCGTGCCCCGGCCCAGGAGGATCCCACATGCCGCGGAGCGGCTGGGCCCGTGAGCCATGGCCGCTGAGCCTGCGTGTCCGGAGCCTGTGCTCCACAACGGGAGAGGCCACAACAGTGAGAGGCCCGCGTACCACAAAAAAAAAGTAACAGATTTGAAATTTAAGAGAGATTTTTCCTACTGAAGGTCTCCAGACAAGTCTGGCAGGTTTCCAACTCAACTCATGACCATCGGCGAGGCTGTCCATTTGTAAAAGCTGCTATTCTGCCCCCACCTGCTCTGCCCCTAATGGCAGGCTGTATTAAAACATCCTTGGGCTGGCGAATTCCATCAAGAAACAATGATAATTGGTCTTCACCAATAACAACGGTGCCTTCACCTCCAGGGTTGCTCTGATGGGTAATGAGTTACCATTATGTGTATGATACGTGTATCAGCTCTTCAGGACAGCGCTGGATGCAAATGAGAAAATGAAACTATGAGGCCCTGATAAATAAGAAACAGCACCTACCAGACCAATAACATTTTTAAATCTCAAGATTCGTAACAAACAATAGGAACGGCACAACTTCTCTCCACTTATCAGACTTCCTGGTTAGAAATCCACGTTGGGGGCTTCCCTGGTGGCGCAATGGTTGAGAATCTGCCTGCCAGTGCAGGGGACACGGGTTCGAGCCCTGGTCCGGGAAGATTTCACATACCACGGAGCAACTAAGTCCGTGCACCACAGCTACTGAGCCTGCGCTCTAGAGCCCGCGAGCCACAACTACTGAAGCCCCCGCACCTAGAGACTGTGCTCTGCAACAAAAGAAGCCACCACAACGAGAAGCCTGCGCACCGCAACAAAGAGTAGCCCCCGCTCACCGTAACTAGAGGAAGCCCGCGTGCAGCAATGAAGACCCAACACAGCCAAAAATAAAATAAATAAAAGAAAAAAAAAAAAGAAAGAAATCCATGTTGGTATTTCCAGTAAGATGTCCACTCATCTTACTGTTTCATTCTGCTTTTGCAAATATCTACAGAAGGTTTTCTGCCCTAATGTGGGCTTCCCATCTTACTGACCAGTGCCTGTACAACCAAGACAAAGAGGGGATAGACCTATGTCAGTGTGCCGTGAAATCCCCAAATCAAGGCCAAAGGAACTGGGATGCTCTAAGAAAAGCCCATGGTGGGCAGGAATCCCTGTATCTTCCCAACACCTCCTGAAGGGCCCCTCCTGCCTTAAACGTCCTCACTGACGGGGTGCCTCTCTGACACTCCCAGGAGGGAGAGCACCCAGAACTATTTCTACTGCCTTTTCCAGTGATTCTGTCTACGAGCCCCGCCTCCTCTGTCCTCCCTCTTTTTCCATACATATTTGCATGGATGGAAGCCTCCAAGCTTGGAAAGCCCTGCTGCTGCCATGGCAACCGTTAAGTCCAGGGAGGAAGGGCCTGTCTGCACACCCCACACAGGCACCAGGGGTTTCCCGGGAACTATGACTGCGACACCCCTCCAGCCTCTGCATCTGGCCGAGCCCTTGCCAGGACGGGAAAGGTTTCCCCGATTACTGCCCACCCTTTCAACAGCATCGGCCCCTCCCACTCACCCTTCTTCCTGAGAGGCAGTAGCCAGACTTGCCTTCCCTTCCCTCCTTCCTTCCGAAGTGCCCTCAATCCTGTCTCCCTCCTCCCACCTTTACAGGGGCAGAAGGCAGCCATCAGACCCAGCTCCATAGCTTCCCCGGGTCACTGTATCCTGGGGTCTAGTGTTTTGAACCATACGTGACTTTCCTGACAAATTTCCCAGACGCAATCATCTGGGATCATCCCAGACACCTGTTAAAAAATCAGCTTCCCAGGCCACATCCTAGACCTAGGGACTCTATCTCCTGAGAGAGAGGCTGGGCCCAGGGGCAATCCTTATCAGGCAAGCTTGGTATACAGGGCTCCTGGGCACAAGTGGGAAGAGCTGGGCCTGAATTCCACCGAGCAGCCTGAGGCTGACCCCTTCTGATGCCCAATTCGCGGATTTATCAAAGTAAGAACACCACTGCAGAGCAAAGAGAACACAGGGCAAGACACTCCCAGAAACTCCAGCATCATATCATTTCCAGTTACAGTATGGAATACTGAATTTCTCTCAAAACCACCTAGAAATTACATGAATTAAAAAAAACAAAACAAAACAGGAGGTGAGCTGAAGCTTCCTCCGTCCAGTCTCAGCACCCCCGACGCGATCACCTTCTCCACATGCTGTGCCCCAGTGCTGTCCTTAGGCCAGCACCCCCTGTCCTGGGACAGGCGTTCAGGGCAGCAGGCCTGGACGAGAGGAGCAGCCGCCCGGGCAGCAGGTCAGATTGGTTCCCCCACCCCCGCCCCGGCCTCCCGACCGCCAAGCCTGGGAGGCCCAGTCGTGCTGGGTTTGCAACAGTTGAGTCTTTTCCCTGGAATGGAGGCTTCATGTCTAAGTCCGTGTACCTTCCCCTCAGGAAAGGCAGCGAGTTCTGCAGAGGTAACAGCAAATAGGGGGCCGCCACCGGAAGGGAAGGAGGAGGCCTCCGAGCTTCTTCACCTCCGAGCGGGGGTGTGTGAGTAGCCCCCGCTCACCACAACTAGAGAAAGCCGGTGCACAGCAACAAAGACACGATGCAGCCAAAAATAAATAACTAAAATAAATAATGATTTTTTTAAAAAAGAAATAGAAAAAAAATGGGCAATGAGTACATAGAGGGAAGTTCATTACAACATCCTTTTGCAAGTGTGTGGAATTTTACATTTTACTTTTTTTTTTTTTTTTTTTTTGCGGTACGCGGGCCTCTCACCGTTGTGGCCTCTCCCATTGTAGAACACAGGTTCCGGACGCGTAGGCCCAGCGGCCATGGCCCACGGGCCCAGCCGCTCCGCGGCACGTGGGATCTTCCCGGACCAGGGCACGAACCCGCGTCCCCTGCACCAGCAGGCAGACCCTCAACCACCGCGCCACCAGGGAAGCCCTACATTTTACTTTTGTTTTTGGTTTTTTTGATCACAGGAGTGACCTGAGGGATGCTTCTCACATTGCCCCTCTTCTTAAGCCTCTGCTTCTCCAGTTGGCATTTTCTGGAATGTCCCCTGTCCCACGGCACTCAGGCCTCCAAGCCTTTGCACAAGCTGCCCCCTCCACCCAACGTGCCACGGAACTTCAGCTCAAAGGCTCCGTCCCCAGGAAGCCCTTCCAGCATCCCCCAGACACATTTAACTCACCTTCTCCTCCACTGCCGCCCCAGCTTACCCTCCCCGCCCCCCTCCAGCCTCCAGCCTCATCAGGTGAACTGTACTGGTTTGTTGCTTGCCCGTCTCCTCCCTAGGCCAGGAATGGCTCCTGAACAGGGATCACTTTCTAATGCCCAAGGGAAAGAGCCATTGAACTGGGTGTCAACAAACCACGGCTTCAGAATCTTTTGAAGAGCTATTAAAAACGCAGAGCCCGACTCCTCAGAAACTCAGGGAGCAGTCCTAGACATCTGCATTTTAAGCCCAGCAAGGACCCTCAAAATTAGACCCCCCCACTCTGAAATCAGAGAGGGGATGGTGGCACAACCTCGTGAATATATTTTAAAACCACTGCATTATACACTTTAAAAGTAAACTTTGGGACCTCCCTGGGAGCCCAGTGGTTATGACTTCGTGCTTCCATTCATTGCCAGGGGCGTGGGTTCGATCCCTGGTCAAGGAACTAAGATCCTGCATACCACACGGTGCAGCCAAAAATTTTAAAAAGCTGAAAAAAATAAAATAAAATAAAAGTGTAAATTTTACAGTATGTTAACTGTATCTCAATCAATCAATAATTAGACTGTCCCAGGGACTTCCCTGGTGGCACAGAGGTTAAAAATCCACCTGCCAATGCAAGGGACACGGGTTCAAGCCCTGGTCTGGGAAGATCCCACATGCCGTGGAGCCACTAAGCCCGTGCGCCACAACTACTGAGCCTGCGTTCTAGAGCCCTCGAGCCACACCCACTGAGCCTGTGTGCCACAACTACTGAGCCTGCACTCTAGAGCCCGCGAGCCACACCCACTGAGCCTGTGTGCCACAACTACTGAAGACCGCACGCCTAGAGCCCGTGCTCCGCAACAAGAGAAGCCACCACAATGAGAAGCCCGTGCACCACAACGAAGAGTAGCCCCCGGTAACCGCAACTAGAGAAAAGGCCACATGCAGCAACAAAGACCCAACACAATCAAAAATTAAAAAATAAATTTATAAAAAATAAAAAAAATTTTTAAATAATTAGACCGTCCCAGAGAAAGGGACCTTGATCATGTCCAGGATAGAGCAAGAGTCTCCCTCTCTCCTCTCAAGCCAAAAGACCCTCACGATGGGCCAAGAGGCCTCACTGGGCAGGGTCCCGACATCTGATTCAAGGAACAGAGGGGCCTCTGCGCCAGGACCCCGTAAGACCAAGGTGCCAGACAGCCCCCCCGCCCAAGCACACGCGACTAACGGGAATCTGCTAACACAGCCAGGCTATACCCCCAGGATTCTTCCTGGGGGAGCTGGTACTCTCTGGCCCTTCAATCCTACTACCAGCGAACAGGTGGGCCCCACACCTTCCCCCTCAATCAAGGGGCCACTTCCGAGCCAAATCCGCTTCCAATGAAGAACAGCTGTCGGCAACCCCAGCCGCCTCCCACGCACTCCTGCCGAACTCGCTCCTGCTAGCCAGAGCACGAGCAAGCCCGCAAGGCTTAGGGAATACGCTCGACGGTCTGAGTCCCGGACCACAGGTATAAATACAGGTGCACACAGGTACACAAACAGGTAGCTGGGAATCAACAAAAGGAAAGACCCTAGTCACTGTCCGGATCCCCCATTTCCTGGTCTACAGAGAAAATACCCTGCACCCCATTACAGGAACTCGGTGGGTTTCTCCGTCGGACCCAGATTTGTGGAGCACTGGGGAAGAAATTCTGGGTGAGTCACAAGTCTCCCAGGTGAAATGGATTTTCTTCCACCAGCCCCCAAGTCACACAACAAGCAGGCTCAGAGGAAAGTGGGCTGGACTGAAACCGAACGTTCAGCGACACAGGATGGGATGGGATGGGAAGGGAAGTGGGCAGGGAGGAGGAACGTCTCAGAGCTCCAAGGGCTGAGCCAAGGCACAGGGGCATGGGAAGAGGGCCTGGGAGACCTAGAGGGGCTGGAAACTCTGGGGAAGACGGGAGAGGGGGTGAAGTCTGCCGATCAGGAATGCGGGACCGGCAAACGGATGGAAAACCGAAAGTTGAGAGAGCTTATGCCCTCGGATACAGGATAAGGTCCTAGGGGGCGGGATGGGTCAAGGAGGGGGGATGGGGTAAGGGGCAAGGGGCAAGTGGCAAGGCCAGAGCAGGGATGGGAAGGACGGGGCGAGGCCAAGGCCAGGGTCGGGGCAGGAAGGACCAAGCCAGGCCGACGCCAGGGTCGGAGTGAGGGCCGCGGCGGCGGTCAGGATGGGAAGCTGAGAGCCAGCCGAGGTCAGGACGGGAAGGATGGAACGGGAAAGGGAGCGAGACGGAAAGGACGCAGGGAAACCGGAGTCGGGGTGGGGAGGACCGAGCGGGACCAAAGTCGCCGGGCAGGGAGGAGAGTAGAGACAGGCGCCTGCCGTACCTCTCCGATGCTGGCCATGTCGAGGGCGGGACGAGCCGCTGCCGCCGGAGCCACAGCTCCGGGGCCTCCCGCCTGGCTGGCCAGGGATGCTCAAAGCCGGCGCGTCAGAGGCTCCACAGAGACCCGGGGCAGGGGCGGGCCGCTCTCTACTTCCGGCGCCCGCCGATACGCACTTCCGCTATCCCGCGGGCGAGTCCCGCGCGGCCGCCATGTTGGGTGCGGCGCGCAGCCAAGGACCCGGCAGGGCTGGGTAGAGCGCGGGCATCCTGGCCGGGGCGCCGCGCTTGCTCTCTGAAGTCATGTCCCGCTCCTCTGCTCTGCACGCCCCTTTCCAGCCACACAGGCCCTCTCTTGCCGGCCCAGCACGCTCCTGACCCTCGGCCTTTGCATTTGCCGGTCCCAGTGCCTGCAATGTTCAGAAACCACCTGTCAGAGAGCCGGTCCCTGACCCCCTTGCAGAAAATAGCATCACCCCCTCCCCATCCTCGCAAACACACACCTAACCTAACAAATAACCTTATCCTCTGTTATTTTTCTCCATAACTCTTTGCACTATCTGATCTACTGTACCTTTTTTTTTTTTTTCCCTGTCCTCCCCAATAAACTGTAAACGGCCTGTACCTAGAAAGCTCCCTGACATGGGCGCTGAATAAATATTTTCTGGGTAAATTAATGTATGGATGATATGCTCTCACCTGTAACCTTTTGCGTTTATAAATCA
Source organism: Delphinus delphis (assembly GCF_949987515.2). NCBI lineage: Eukaryota > Metazoa > Chordata > Mammalia > Artiodactyla > Delphinidae > Delphinus > Delphinus delphis. Next base: position 84,094,212 of record NC_082697.1, on the reverse strand, counting down.
TTTACTAATAAAAATTTGTGGGGAAGAAAGAACCGGATGTGAATACTAGAAGTCAGAAAGGAAGATGTTGAGGCTTCCCTGGTGGCGCAGTGATTGGGAATCCGCCTGCCAACGCAGGGAACACGGGCTCGAGCCCTGGTCCAGGAAGGTCCCACATGCCCGCGGAGCAACTAAGTCCGTGCGCCACAAGTACTGAGCCTGCGCTCTAGAGCCCGCGAGCTGCAACTACTGAAGCCCACATGCCTAGAGCCCATCCACCGCAATGAGAAGCAGCCCCAGCTCTCCGCAACTAGAGAAAACCCCTGCGCAGCAATGGAGACCCAACGCAGCTAAAACTAACTAAATTTATTAAAAAAAAAAGAAGAAGATGTTGACTGGGCCATGCTCCCACCAAAGACTCAAGGGAAGAATCCTTCCTTGATTTTTTTTTATATATTTTTAAAATTTATTTATTTTATTTATTTTTGGCTGTGTTGGGTCTTTGTCGCTGTGCACGGGCTTTCTCTAGTTGCGGTGAGCAGGGGCTACTCTCGTTGCGGTGCACAGGCTTCTCATTGCGGTGACTTCTCTTGTTGCAGAGCAGGGGCCCTAGGCACGTGGGCTTCAGTAGTTGTGGCTCATGGGCTTCAGTAGTTGTGGTGCAAGGGCTCAGTAGTTGTGGCTCACGGGCTGTAGAGCGCAGGCTCAGTAGTTGGGGTGCACAGGCTTAGTTGCTCCTCAGCATGTAGGGTCTTCCCGGACCAGGGCTCGAACCCGCGTACCCTGCATTGGCAGGCAGATTCTTAACCACTGTGCCACCAGGGAAGCCCTCTTCCTTGATTCTTTTAGGTTGTGGAGGTTGCCAGCAATCCTTGGAATTCCTTGGCTTGTGGCCACATACTCCAAGTTCTGCCTCTGGGGCCATCTTCACTTTTTGCACATGTGTGTATCCTCTCCTCTCCTCTTTTTTTTTTTTTTTGGCCACGCCGCTGGGGCTTATGGGATCTTACTTCCCCAACCAGGGACTGAACCCTGGGCCCACAGCAGTTAAAGCACTGAGTCCTAACCACTGGACTGCCAGGGAATTCCCGCTCCTCTTCTTATAAAGACACCAGTCATGATGAATTTAAGATCCACCCTAGGCCAGTATGACCTCATCTTAACTAATGACACCTGCAAAGATCTTGTTTCCAAATAAGGTCACATTCTGAGATTCCAGGTGAACCTGAATCTTTGGGGGACACTATTCAACCCAGTACATCAAGCTTCATATCAGACTCTCCCTGGGCCTCATTTCCCTCCCACCTCACCAGGTTGAGCCAGTTTGTATCCAGAGAACTCTGGTGGCTCCAACTGTGGGCGGACCACCATGGGAACAGGCACAGCTCATGGTTAGGTCAAAGGTTAGGAGCCACTTGAGGCAAACACGTGTTAATGGGGTTTCCACTATTTTTTGTTTACTATCAAAACCTCAACAATGAAGCCCAACTCTGACTCAGGCAGGCATCTGGGGGTTTCACAGAGGCCCAGGTTCTCCTGACTCCCTGACCCCTTCCTTTCCTTCCCCTATAAGCCATAATCAGTGTGTTTCTTATTGTGGCAGATGTGTTTATTTTCCCTCCCCCACTAGAACAGGGCATGGCTGCAGCAGACCCTTGATCAACATTTGTCAAATCGATTATTGATTAAATGAGATTATGCAGGTACTGTCCAGCAGAGAGGAGTTTATTCAATACACAGAAGCTGTAACCTCTACCACTCTTACTCTTTCTAATGAGGAAGGAGTCTCACATTTCCTGGGCATCCCCAATTCTGAGGAACATTTGAGTTGGAAATCACTGAGTGTGGGGCTGGGGAGTCAGCCCCAGTGCCTCACTACTCTCACTCTGTCACAAGCCTTTCCAGGTTTCGGTGACACTTCCTCACAGCGTCCACCGAGAAGCGTAGGTGAATGGATAAATGAACTGTAGTCCATCTGAACCGTGGAATAGCAGTCAACACTATAAAGAAATGGGCTATCAAGCCATGAAAAGACATGGAGGAGGGACTTCCCTGGTGGCACAGTGGTAAGAATCTCCCTGCCAACGCAGGGGACACAGGTTCAAGCCCCAGTCCAGGAAGATCCCATGTGCTGTGGAGCAACTAAGCCTGTGCGCCACAACTACTGAGCCTGCGCTCTACAGCCCACGAGCCACAACTACTGAAGCCCATGTGCCTAGAGCCCACGTTCTGCAGCGAGAAGCCACCGCAATGAGAAGCACGCGTACTGCAACGAAGAGCAGCCCCCACTCGCTGCAACTAGAGAAAGCCTGCGAGCAGCAATGAAGACCCAATGCAGCCAAAAATAAGTAAATTAATAAATAAAAATTTAAAAATAATAAAAAATAAATTAATTTTTTAAAAAAGACATGGAGGAAACGTAAATGCATATTACTAAGTGAAAGAAGCCAATCTGAAAAAGCTATATACTTTATGATCCCAACTACATGACATTCTGGAAAAGGCAAAAATTATGGAGATAATAAAAAGGTCAGCGGTTGCCAGGACTCAGGGAGACCAGGCCAGGGAGGAATGGGCAGAGCACAGAGGATTTTCAGGGCAGTGAAACTGCTCTGTATGATACTGTAATGGTGGATCCCTGTCCAAACCCATATAATGTAAACACCAAGGGTGAACTCCAAGGTAAATTACAGGGGATACCACGTGTCAATGTAGGTTTCATCAGCGGTAACACATGTACCACTCTACTCTGCTCTCAGGCTCTAGTGGGGATGTTGATGGTGGAGGAGGTTATGCAAGCCGGGGATGTATGGGAAATCTCAGTACCTTCCTCTCAATTTTGCTGTGAACCTAAAACTGCTCTAAAAATTAAATTTGATTACTTTTGAAATATGTACATCTGAACTGCTCACTCCTGAAGACGCTCCCTCTGCCTTTGCCTGTGCTGTTGCCTCTGTCAGGTGGCTCTCAGCCCAACTCTGACTCATTGCTCAACATCCCGTCCACAGAAAACCTTCCCCTCCTCCCGACCAGGTCACTGTTCCATTGTTCTCTGTCGCCATTCCTCCAAGTATTTCTTGAAGGCATTTATCCCAGTGGATAATTAAGAGCCATCAGTATGAGTTTTTGGTCCACATCTGTCCTCCCACCAGTCCGGTGCCATCCACTAGAATTTTCTACAAGGTTGAGAATGTTCCTTACCTGTGCTGTCCAATGGGCACTTGAAATGTGACTTGTGCAACTGAAGAACTGAATTCTTAATTGTAATTAACATAAATATAAACAGCCATGTGTGGCTCGTGGCCCCCTAGGGGACAGTGCAGCAAGACGGGAAGCCCTGGGAAGCCCCGGGCAGTCCAGTGGTTAGGGCTCCGCGTTTTTACTGCCGAGGGCCCAGATTGGATCCTAGTTGGAGAACTAAAATCCCACAAGCCATGTGATGCAGTGGGGAAAAAAAAAAAAAAAGACTGGCAGCCCTATGAGGGCAGGGACAATGTCGCAATACTACTGCTGAACCCCCTCCCTCTAGAACTGCGTGGCCGCTTGAAATGTAAGTTGAATGATGAATAAGGTGAATGTGTGAATGAAGGCGCCAACCGTGGCCCTGAATGATCCCGAGTCCCTTGGGTGATTCCAGGCTAGAGGGTGAGTTCCAATCCTGCCACTGGCCCCTCAGCGCTGCCTCACAGCCCCAGGTCCCCCCAAAGAAGATGACCGGCCTGCGACAGTGCCACCACGAGCATCCGAGCATCCTCCCTGTGTCCTCACTGCTGGGATCCAGGAAGACACGTCAGGATGGAGGGAAGGACGCAGGGCTCTGAGCCCCCACACTTACCGAGACTCCCCTCCCCTCAGGGCACCTGTTAGGGTGCAGTTGCCTCCAGGCAGGAGGTGCTTCACAGAGGAGCGACCTTCCAGCGAGAGACGTTTCAGCTGCTTAAGAAGGTGAACCTCAGGCGGTCAGAGCGGCCTCACGGGGGAGCCAGCCACCTGAGAAAGCAAGGAGCCTCCTGGCCCAGGGCTGAGGTGGCTCAGGGTCAGAGTGGAGAAGCCGAAGTTCTGTAAAACAAGAGGACGGTTGTGTTGGGCTGAACCTTGCCTCTCCTGGCCCGTTGCCCTGTTGGGCTTCACAGGTATTAGGGTCAAATTCCAGCTTCCTCACTTACAAGATGGGTAACCTGGGGCCAGCGCACCTATCCTCCCTGAGCCTCAGTTTCCTAATCTGTAAGATGGGTGCTGAGAGGAAGGCGGCAGGTAATGCAGCACCCTCTGGCTTAGCCCAGATGATCAGCCCAGCTGTGGCCCCGGGAGGAAGGGAGCAGCACCTAAAGGGTCAAGTGTGTGTCTCCTTTCAAAGGAAAAGACTGAGGGAGCACCTGCTCACAGCACCCCTCCAGCTGTTACTGACATTCCCATTTCTCAGATGGGCATGTGGACAGTAACGTGACTTCCCAGGGCCACATAGAAAAGACACATAGCCCCATCCACCCTCCCATTCATCCCCGGGCCTCTGCCTGAGACATGCACACCCACACTTCCACCTGCCCAAGCGACTGTCGTGTGGCCAGCTCCCGCACCCCTCCCACAGGAAGCCGTCTGAAAAAGCCTCCTGATCAAGAGCCGCGGATGCCCCCATCCCCCCATCAGCCAGGTTTATGGTCCTTTATTACCTTATTTATTGGAAAAAGGCAAAATGATGATTGCTAAAAAAAAAAAAAAAAAAAAAAAAATGATGATTGCTTTTTTCCTTTTTTTTTAACCTGTATTTCTTAGGTTTTTTTCAGCTTCACTGAGGTACTTTGATGAGCTTTGATGTCTGTCCACACCCGTGACACCATCACGCATCAACGTGATGAATGTCTCCGTTTTCCCAGACCGACCCTATGCTCTTTACCACACGCAGCCGCTACTCTTTCTTCTCATTATCACCACTGGTACTTGTACATTCCTATTTATTCTGTCTTGCCCAGTCAGCTGGGCCCCTTGTGAGGGCAGGAAACACACCTGGTTTCTTCTCCACTGCATCCCACAGCGTGGCACAATGCCTAGCACAAATAGCGTGAGGGAGGAAGCGGGGAAGAGAGAAAGGGAGGGAGGGAGAGAGGGGAGTTTCCAGGCTGACAGCTCCTCCAGGGCAGGCTCTGTGTCCAAGACATCAGCACAGAGTAGGTACTCTCAGCTCCCAGAGCCCAGGGCTGACCACCATCCCTGAATTAGACCAAAAGAGCTGGAACTGACCCAGGAGGGACTTCCCTTCCAGGTTCGCAGGCCTCTAAGACTGCACAGGGTCAGGGCGAAGGATCCTCGGTGCTCTTCCTCTGGGCCAGGTGATAGAGGGCAACGCCCTGGGGAACAGAACACCTTGCAGGTATCACATTCTGCACCTGCCATGCTGTTTCATGTGCTGACCTAGGAAAATCTGCCCAGGTTAGCCCGGGGACCGTGGGCTCCCCTTTGGTTTTTGAAGCCACCAGGAGGTCGAACAGCCCTCTTCCCCCCACACACCCCCAAGGTGCTGCGCAAAAGGTGCCTGAGGGTCTGCACTGTCCCTAAGATGGGAGGCAGTGGGTCGCCCCATCCTCACGGGCCACAGCTCCCACCGTCCCCAGCGGAGCCCTGGGGAAGCCCCAGATTCATGGAGGGGAGAGGGTCCCCCAAGGCCTCAAATCTGGATCGACTTGGGGGCCAGTTTCCTTATCTCACTCCCTCTGGCAGTGTGGGAGAGGCCTCACCCACTTTCCCTCCATGTCAACCACAGCTTCTAGCAAGAGTGGAGGCCAGCCAGGCTTGGAGAAGAGTCCCAAACTGACCGCAACCCCCAGGCTGCTTCCCCCTGGGCCAGATCTGCACTTGAAACTGGGCACCAATAAAGGATGACGTCTACCCTCCAACTAAGGTCATCTCTGCCGACCCCGCATCCCCTTGCCCACAGGCCCCAGATGGGTGGCGCTGTCCCTTCCACGGGGGTCACTCCAGGTGAGTGGGCAGGTGTTAAACTTGAGGCCCCGCCCATAACCTCAGAGCCCCTGGTTCTCCGCAGGTACTGAAGAGAAGGCGAGGACAAAGCCTGTGGCCTGGGAGACCCCACTATCCCAAGAGAACAGTGAGGAAGCAGCACCCACAGAGACGAAGGTCCCCACCCAGTTCTACGAGGTGGGTACAGGGACCACACCTCCCTAGCTCCCCACTCTCCCAGCATCTGGACCTCAGAACCCAGCGAGAAACCGAGGGGAACAAGGGCCAGGCAGGAAATTCACTTAAACAGGATTAGAGGCCAGAATTCCTAACTCCTCCCACATAACCCAATCCCAGACCCTTCAGGGTGAGAGGCACCTCAAAGCACCCCCAGCACCCCAGCCTTCTCCCCAACATCCAACAACGCCAGCCACAAGCCACGTGTATAAGGTGTGCACTTTATTGAACTGGTCTCAAGTCAGTGTACAGGTAAGCCCTGGCTACCTCCGCACCTCAACCCACTCCCAGGGGGACCAAAAGCCTTCATACATCTCAAGATGGGGGACAAAAAGGGGGGCCACGATGGCTGACCATTCAAAATAAAACAAACAAAAAGAACAAGTATTAAGGCAAAGATTAAAAAAAAAATTTGGAGTACATAATTTACACGAAAGCAATGCTATCACCCTCCCCTATGTGGACTCGGGCGAGGACTGGCCCTTCTCCTAAGGGAGAAGTGGGGCGGCTTTTGGGAAGGCAAGGGACCTCCTGTAACAATGCATCTCACAATATTTGGAATGACTATTTTAAAAAAAAAAACAAACAATGTACAATCAAAGTCCTCGGCCACATTGTAGAACTCTGGGGATGCTCCATCCAACCGACTGCTGTCACCTTCACCGTTCCAGTTTTTAAATCCTGAGTCAAGCGCAAAAAAAACAAAACAAAAAAAAAATAAAAAAAGACCAAAAAAAAAAAACAAAAAACCAAATAAAGCCATGCCAATCTCATCTCGTTTTCTGCACAAGTTAGGTTTTGTCGAGAAAAGGGTGTGACGCAACTAAGAGTCCGCCTAGAAGCACTTGCGGTGGACGATGGAGGGGCCAGACTCGTCGTACTCCTGCTTGCTGATCCACATCTGCTGGAAGGTGGACAGCGAGGCCAGGATGGAGCCACCAATCCACACGGAGTACTTGCGTTCAGGGGGAGCGATGATCTGGGGAGAGAAAGGCAGTGAGGGCTCTGGCGGTCCCAGCCCTGGTACACCAGGGGCCTACAGCAAGGCAGCTGCCTTGACGACCACCACGCTCACCTGCACCAAAGCCACATCTCACCCCCCAAGTGCCCAGGCCAGCTCAGGCCAGGCACTCACCTTGATCTTCATCGTGCTGGGAGCCAGGGCGGTGATCTCCTTCTGCATCCTGTCAGCGATGCCTGGGTACATGGTGGTCCCGCCAGACAGCACCGTGTTGGCATAGAGGTCCTTGCGGATGTCGACGTCACACTTCATGATGGAATTGAAGGTAGTTTCGTGGATGCCACAAGATTCCATGCCTGAGGAGAAAGAGAAGCCAGACTTAACTTCCAGTGTGGCCAGAGTGACCCTCGTGTGGGGCGGGCATGAGACCTCCTGACTCACCCAGGAAGGAAGGCTGGAAGAGAGCCTCAGGGCAGCGGAACCGCTCGTTGCCAATGGTGATGACCTGACCATCGGGCAGCTCGTAGCTCTTCTCCAGGGAGGAGCTGGAGGCCGCGGTGGCCATCTCCTGCTCGAAGTCCAGGGCGACGTAGCAGAGCTTCTCCTTGATGTCACGTACGATTTCCCGCTCGGCCGTGGTGGTGAAGCTGTAGCCACGCTCCGTGAGGATCTTCATGAGGTAGTCCGTCAGGTCCCGGCCAGCCAGGTCCAGACGCAGGATGGCATGGGGGAGGGCGTACCCCTCGTAGATAGGCACCGTGTGGGTGACCCCATCACCGGAGTCCATCACGATGCCAGTGGTGCGTCCAGAGGCGTACAAGGACAGCACAGCCTGGATGGCCACGTACATGGCTGGGGTGTTGAAGGTCTCGAACATGATCTGCACGGAGAGATGGACCATGTCACACTTGGGAAGCCACCGGGAGCAGTGAGGCCAGACTGGGGACATGCAAAGAGTGCAAGGAACATGACTAAGTGTGCTGGGGCTCCCAGGACGGGGATTCACTTCAGACCTATTGTGCACCTACTGAATACACACTCCAAGGCCACTTTACAGCGGCCTCGTCAGCTTTGTCACACGAGCCAGTGTTAGTACCTACACCCACAGCACTTTATGCTTTCAACACCTAGTCAGAAAAGCAAACACGAGAAAAAGATTCCATCTGGGAAATAGCAAATAGAACCTGCAGAGTTCCAAAGGAGACTCAGGTCAGAGAAGAAAGTCCTAGGAAAATGGCAGAAGAAAGAACAAGTGAGAAAGGGCGTGACAAAGAAGGGCAAGAAACGGGGTGCGGGGGTGGCGCCCAGGCGAGGCCGGCGGGCCACTGACCTGGGTCATCTTCTCACGGTTGGCCTTGGGGTTCAGGGGGGCCTCGGTCAGCAGAACGGGGTGCTCCTCGGGGGCCACACGCAGCTCGTTGTAGAAGGTGTGGTGCCAGATCTTCTCCATGTCGTCCCAGTTGGTGACGATGCCGTGCTCGATGGGGTACTTGAGGGTCAGGATGCCTCTCTTGCTCTGCGCCTCGTCGCCCACATAGGAGTCCTTCTGCCCCATGCCCACCATCACGCCCTGCGGAGGGAGGAGCAAGGCGCCTTCAGCTCAGGCACTGCCCCACCGACCCTCACCCAGAAAACCGAAGGTCTCCCCCTCCCTCCCTCCGCCTGCTCCCGAGAGGGGAGCCCCACCCACCAAGTCAGACCCGAGGCGGGCGCCTTACCTGGTGCCGGGGGCGCCCCACGATGGAGGGGAAGACGGCCCGGGGAGCATCGTCACCCGCGAAGCCGGCCTTGCACATGCCGGAGCCGTTGTCGACCACGAGCGCAGCAATATCGTCATCCATGGCAAACTGCGGAGAGAACAGGACCATGAGCCGTGCGGCCGCCCCCGCCCTACCCACTTCCGGCGCACCGCGCCTTCGAGCCGCCAGGGGGCGCCGGCGCGCGCCCAGATTGGGGACAAAGAAAGCCGGCCGGCCGCGTTATTACCATAAAAGGCAAACGCGGATTGGAGGCGGCCCCGCGGCTCGCGGCAGGAAGCCAGGCCTCCGCCCCCCTACACCGGGCGCCGGCCCCGCCCCGCCCAAAAAGCACCACCAGGCGAACGCTCAGCAGCCACACCCGCGGGAGCCGGCGGCGCGAGAAGGAAGTGCGCGCAGGCGCTCTCGCGCCGCGGCGACCCCACCCCTTCCGGCCGGCCGCCCCGCCCTCGCTTCCCGAGCCTAACGCGCACACGCACGCGCACTGGTGTCCCCAGCCCCCACCCGGCCCTGCTGCCCCGCCGCGCCCACCCACCCTCCCGCCTCGCCGCCCCGCTGCCCCGCTGCCCCGCTGCCCCGCCGTCCCGCCGTCCCGCCGGCGGAGCGAGCCGCTCGCTCGGACAAAGACCCGCGGTCCCAACGGTAACATTCTGGGAGCGCGCCCCGAGCGCAGCTCCGGCCCCGAGCGAGGAGCGCATGAGTCCACTCCCCGCAGCCAGGAGGCTGTCCACGGGGCCGGGATCGCGCGCTGCCTCCCCGGAGGAGGCGCGGGCCCAGCGCATTAGCGGCCCGGCCGGCGCGGGGCCCTACCTGGTAGCGGTGTAGACCGGCGGCGAAGGCGGAGCGGCGAGGGCGAGGGGCCTGTGCTGACGGAGTGGACGCGGTCTCGACTGTGGCTGCGCGTCGCGCCGCCGGGTTTTATAGGGCGCCGCCGCGGCCGCTCGAGCCATAAAAGGCAACTTTCGAAACGGCCAGCGCTGATTGGCCCCGCGCCGCTCACTCACCGGCCTCGCCGCACAGTGCAGCATTTTTTTACCCCCTCTCCCCTCCTTTTGCAAAAAAAAAAAAAGAGAGAGAGAGAGAGAGATGGACTGGTAGAGAGCGAGAGCGAGATTGAGGAAGAGGAGGAGGGAGAGAGTTTTGGCTTTGGGTGCTGGGCCCGCGGGTCGTGGGGTGCGAGCCCCGGGCCGCCGCCCAGCTGAGCAGTGCCCGGTCCGGCCCCGCGTGGCCAGGCCTGCACCCGGCCTGCCTGTCACTCCGGGTCCCCCCACCCCGGGACCCTCCGGGTGTGGATGCCCCAGAGCAGTGAGCGACCTGGTGGGCAAGGGTCAGCACAGATGCGAGGGTGCCTGGTTGCTGTGGGCGCATACTTAAGGAACAGTTGGGGGGGAGGGGTGGGCAGCGAGTCACCCCCCTTGTCCACATTAGCTCCACTGCCCAGAAAGCCTGGGTTACATGGGGGCCTCTGGGGGTGCTGAGCGTGCTGAGTGGGGGTCTCCGTGTGCCATGGGGGCACATTACTACTCAAGAGACCTGGGGCTGAGGACTATGGTGTTTCATGGGGGAGTAAGGGGGGCTGGTGGCCATTTAACAGGGGCTTCAAGACCACAGTCCTCAGGGACAGGGCAGCCCCCCCCACACACACACACACACCACCAGGGGCCAGCGGCTAGAAGTTCCCTGTGAGAAGGGCTCCAAACCTCCGCTGCTGCAGACCTGGGGAGTGGTGGGCTCTGTAGAGCAGAGAAACTGTTCCCATGGAGCTGGGCTGCCTCGGAGCTGCCTGGTCACACCCAGCCAAGGCCAAGCCTGGGCTGTTAGCCGGCGACCCGGGCAGCTGCCAACCACTGCTGGGCGCAGGCAGGCAGGGCCATTTGTCACAGCTCTGGGGCCCGGGGCCCACCGTCCATCGTCTGTCTGTCATGTGCAGCCACAGCTGAACTGCCCTCCTGGACCATCTGGAGGCCACCAAGGACTGGGGAAGGACACACAATGTGCCAGAGAGGAGTGAGGGTGAGGGGTGGAGCGGCAGTGACAGTAGCTGAAGGCCAGCTGCCCTCAGAGGAGACCCTCCCACTGCACCTGCTCCTGCCCTGGGTCTCTCCACCAAACCCTGGGGCAGACCTGGGTGCCCCACAGTGTTCTGGGTGGTTCCCTGCTCTGAGAAGTGTCAGGCCGGCAGGGAGAGCCTGCCACCCAGAGGGTGGCCGACAGTAGTCACTGTGTGGTGAAAGGAAACCCAGAGGCCATGGAACCCCCAGAGGGGAATCTGGCCCAACCTGGAGGAGCACGCATCCTCTCAGAGGTGGTGACAAGCTGAATTTTCACACAAGGGAAAACGGGAAGGGTGGTCCAGGTAGAGGCCCTGGCCTGTTGCCGTGGTCTGTGTCCAGGCACCCCAGGTCTGCCCAGGGCTTTGCTACACACAGTAGGTGCTCACTGAGCGTGTGTTGAAACCAGCAAAAGCTTCGTCCATATATGGAGGTGGAATCTGGCCAGGGCAGAGGCAGCTTGGGCCAGCCCACTGCAGGAGGCTAGTGCTGGCAGGGCTCTTTGAAGGTTGCAGAGGCCACAAACAGGTAGAAAGGGTGACCGTCTCCTAGCGCACAGCAGAGCCCACGGGCTCAGAGCCACCTGCCAGCGGAATTCCCAGGGATCTGCTCTCGGTGGCTCCCCCAGCCCCGCCCCGGGCCTGGGCAAATGTTCCCAGCCCGTCCACTCCCTGCTTCCCAGGGGCCGGACTGCCCTGTCCCTGGCCTTGTGTGTCTCATTCACGGGCGTCCGGCCAGCCACCCTGGGACCTGCCAACCCTGTGATTCAGGAGCTGTGGTGGGGGGTTGGGGGGGGGTGGGTGACCCTCTTTGCTGCTGGCCGATGAGGGCTGCTCTGGGCTGTTCACTGAGCCTGGTGGGTGCCAGACAGACTGGGACCAGGGCTGCAGGCCAAGGCGTGGGAGACTTTGGTGGCTCCAGGCAGCTACATGGGGTGGAGAGCAAGGCTGGTCCCCAAGCAGGACCTGTGCTGCCACCTCGCCGCTTCTCAACCAGGGGCCGGCCAAGGGGCAGAAGCACCGAGCTCAGGCTGCACTACTCCCGGCCCTCTGTCTGCGGCAGCTGGGAGTCTCCTATGCATCCTTCAAGGCCCATCCCAGAAGGCCCCTACCTGAGGGAGTCCTTTGGCATCTGCAGCATATCCCCCCTCCCCCCAAGACCACTGCACAGGGCCGGCATTTATAACTGGGCCTCCCCGACCAGACTGTGAGCCCTTTCGGGTCTCTGATCCGTCCATCTCCACCCACCATACCCTCCCCAGGGCTCTGATCTGTTGAATGAATAAGTGACCGCTTGGGTGTCCTAGGCCCTGAGAAAGGACCCTGGGAAGATGGAGGGGTGGGGGGTGGGGGCCGCAGGCCTAGCGGGAGAGAAGGAGCTGAAGAGAGACAGCAGCCAGAGGAGGAAAAGAGGAAGTGGAGGGGCCAGAGGAAGAGGGAGGAGACCTCCGGAGAGGAAGTGAACAGGTTCTTTGCCCTTGCAGGGAGTTTTCAGAGCTGTCACCGGGGCAGGCACACAGCCCCCGGGGCCCTTAGCCGGCTCAGCCAATGGGGACTTCACTTGCCTTTCTGGTGCTTTTTTTTTTTCCTCTTGCGGTTCCCCTCCCTGAGAGGCCTCCAGGCCAGGCGACCTTTACAGCCCATAGCAAAGGACCACTCCCCACCTTCCTCCAGAACTGGCCACCCGGCCGCCTTGCTCTGGGTGTTCGGACCCCACTGCTGCCCTGACCCGCGGGGAAACCAAGCTCCATTTTTCAGAGGAAGAAACTGAGGCAGGACAGAGAAGGGGAGACCTTAGGAAGACCTTAGACTGTTGGCTCCAGGAGGGCAGAGCCCCTGCGCACTGTGGGTCCTCACTGAGGAGCAACTGATGGGCAGCATTCTAGCAAATACGCCTCTTGCTACAGATGAGGAAACTGAGGCCAGACTGGAAAAGGGCTTGGAGTCCGGTGTGAGGGATTCCAGGTGTAGGGCCTGGAGGCCTCTCACTGCCTCTGCAGTGTCCCCTGCAGTGTCCTCAGGGACTGGGACCAAAGGCTGTTCCAAAGTCTAAATTCTTGGGTCCCACCTCTGTCCTCAGTGCTTATCTCCTGAGGCCCAGAGAAGACAGCCACTAGCCCTTGGTTACACAACAGGGGGTCCTGAGCCCCAGGCCTGCACGCTGTCACCACCTCTTTCCCCTGCCCTCGTCCCCTGCTCCCAGGATGGTCTCAAGAGGCAATTCTGGACTTCTGGATTCCTAAGGTCCTGGGAGGGACTGGGCTTGGGGTGCCTCTGCCTCCAGGGCCAGCTCTGGGCTGCCACCTCCAGGAAGTCGGCTATGACTTCCTCCCTCCTCTACCATAACAGCAGTAAGCTTTCCTGCCCAGAGTGGGGAACTGACCCAGTCAGGATTACACAGCAAGAGCACAGGCAGCCGCTCAACATCCTGGATCACACTGCTCCTGCATTCCACACACCAGCACCGACCAGCCAGACGTGCTTCCAGAGAAGAAGAGCACCAGAGAACACACTGAATAAAGCAGGTGTGATCCCTGAGACAGACCTCAAACAAGAGAGCCAAAGAGAACAAGTGCTGATGCCCAAGAAGGAAAGCAGTGGATTTTCTCAGGAAGGAGGGAGTCAGGGAAGGCCCTCTGAGGAGGTGCCCAGCCAGCTGAAGGGGGCCCCGGAGGCGGGAAGGATGGGCTGGGCCCTGTGTGCTCTCCTGGGCGTCAGCCAGGGCCTTGGTCCCCATCCTGGCCTGGCCTCTAGCCAGAGTCTCTCCCAGGGCTGTCAGTGGGCAGCCTCCAGCCCCTCAGCCTGCCCTGGGCCTCCTGTCCTCCCTGACAGAGCTATCCGCCCGAGGGGGATCCCTGCTCCGGAGAAACTGGGAACTTCCAACACTTCTTGGGAGTGTTTTTAAAAATCCTTAAAAACTACCCTCTCTCTTCCTGTCCCCCAGGGCACCCAGAGAAACGCCACCCTCCTGGGGAGTTCCCAGCCTTGCTTATTTGATTGAATTTTTCAGAAATAGACGTAAGTTTCCCTGGGCTTCCCCCACTACACACACCCAGCTGAGCCCCTTCTGCTGGTCCCTGGAGTCTTCTGCTGGGAGGGCTAGCTGTCTCCGTTCTCCAGATGAGAACCGAGGTGACCCAGGCAGACCCTGAGTGCTGAGAGGCAGAGGCCCCTTGGGGTGACAGCCGTCCAGACAGACAGGGGGCATCTGGCCTCATGCCCCCCGCCCCAGTTGTGGTCCCAGGAGGCCTTTGAGGTCCACTTCTCACCTGGGCCCACCTCAGCCCACCGGGAGTGGGTGGTGACCTGCTCCGAGTCATCTGGCAACCAAGACATCCCTCAGATGCCAGGTTCCTCTGGTTCCCCAGACAGAGGCCTGAGAAGCTGGGGGACAGGTTGGACCACGTGGGGTGGGGTCAGCAGCAATTTCAAGTTCAGGCCAAGCAGGGTTCTGGAGCTCCTGGGCCTGACGCCCCAGAGTGTTGGCAAACATGCCCACGGGAATGGCACAGACAGGAGGCCAGGGGACCCTGCGCCTCAGGCCTCTGTCCCTGGGCTGTGAAAAGGGGCAGGGGGGCGTCTGGCCCCAGGGGGACCAGAAGCAGTCAGTGACGTGGGCTCTCCCATGCCAGGCGCCTGGGGCCACTGGTGGGGGCTCAGCCCCTTCCTGGCTGGGTGGCCTTGTTCCGGCTCCCCTCCTGGCTGGGCCAGGGGCTCCGAAATGCCCTAGGAGCTGGGGGAGCTGGGGGAGCGGAGGTACAGCTCCCCAGCTGGAGGGGCCGGAGGAAGTGAAAGGGGAACAGGAAGGGGGAAGGGAGGCGTTGGGAAAGTGCAGGCGGGTGGGTGGGGCCGAGGTGACTCAGGAGCCTCAGGCTCACCTACCTCAGGGCGAAGCCCGCATCCGCAGCGCATCAGCGACAGGACAGGGAAGACAGAGTCCCCAAGGGCCCGCGGAAGCAGAGCCAGACCCACCTGCGCACACAGAACGCTCACCGCGCCCCTGCCGGCCAAGCAGGAATCTCCCCATTTCTCAGAGGAGCCAGCTGGGATCAGTGAGAGCGAGAATCAATTACTGATTACCGGAACCCAGGAGTCTGGGCTGGAGCAGCGCAAAGGCCCACAGCCAGTCTCGAGGGGGCGCCCTGAGTCCCTGAGCCTCCAGGGGGCTGCTGTTCTCAGGTGGGCAAATCGAGGCTCAGGGTGGTCAGTGGGCAGTGCAGAGCGGGCTCCCTGCTTGGCCGTGGGGCGCGCCTGGGGCCCCCCGTGGGGCCCTCCTCAGCTAGCGCTGGCTCCTCCAGCCTGGGGCCTGGGGCCCATCCAAGTGGAAACCCAATCGGCTGGGCCGCGCAGCCGTGTAACCAGGCCCTCCTCGGCCAGAAATCTCAGCCGCCGGCTGGGCTGGCCAGGAACCTGAGCCGGCTCGGTGGCCTGAGCTTCCTGATGTCTCCCCTACGCCCAGCCCTGTGCCAGCTGCCGGGGAGACAGGGGACCAGCCCCTCCCCTTGGCCTGCACTGTCCACTGGGACACAGTCCTGAACCCATGAGACTGGTTCTGTACGAGCCCAGAGAAGCCCCATCTCAGGCTTGGGTGTGATGGGTCAGGCGGGGAAGGGGTTTCCCCTGGCACAGCAGCCCCTGTTGGGGGCCGGGGGCCGAAACCAGGGTTCCCCCTCCCCAGAGGGGCCCTGTTCCCTCCACTTCCCAGGTCCCCAGTGAGTAATTCGGGCTGTCTGAGTCATCCAGGCTGCTGAGACCCCAGCACTGGGGGCACACAGGTGCACCTGAGGACACGTGTGCCCACACCTATGACCCAGAACACGTAGTGGCCAGGCTGGGGGGTTGGTCCAGACCCAGGTAGGACTCAGCGATAAACCCACTGTGCACAGGGCCAGGGGGCTGCATGCTGTGCCCTCTTAGCTAAGCCAGAGCGAAGGGAGCCGCAGAGCAGCTGGGGACCCCAGGAAAGAACATAGCACCCTCTTCCCACCGCGAGGCCCCACAGAACGGTCAGCTCGGCGTCCCGGCTTTTGGGGACCCTGGTCCTTCCTTTTCTGATCCACTTTCAGGCTCTGTGTTAAGTAGGACTCAGTTCTGTCCCTCACCCCTGGATGTCCTCGGAAAGGGACTCGGCACCCCTGAGCCCACCAGGGGCAGCAGGACCGAGTGTGGATCGTGCCCTCTGAGTGGGCCTTCCTGACCTTTCAGGGGCTTGTCACAGACAGCCTGGAAGGTGACCATCACCGGCCTACTTACCAAAGGGGAAACCAAGGCCCAGAGATGGGCAGAGTCTCCCCAGCATCACACAGCACGTGGGGCAAGCCAGAGCCCAGGCCTGGAGGGCTGGGGCTTCGCATTTTGTGTGCTGCCAGGATGGCGAGGAGGATGCTAAGTTTTCTGCCGGGAGTACCAGGCTGGTCTGTCCAGGATGGGTGCAGGACCCCGCTCCCCTCGGCCAAGATGGCTCTAAAGCCGACCTGCTGAGACAGCCCAGAAGCCGTGCAAGACCTACTCCTTCTGGCAGGAAGCACACACCGTCCTGGTGGTCCAGGTCTGGCCAGACGCAGCCCTGCTGACGTGCATCTGACGAGGATGAGGGCCTGGTCCCTCATCCCTCCCTGAGTCAGAAGGACTCCAGGTCCCTCAAAGGCCCTGGCTCAGGGGCCTCCTGTCTACCCCTAGTTGCTCCCTCTCTGTGGGTGGGGGGACCCTGGAGGGCAGGGCCCGGGCTGGGTCATCCTGGTTCCCAGACATGTAGGCAGGGGACTGCAGAAGTGGGTGGAAAGTTCTGTGTCCAGCTCTGAAATCTCCTCTCTGGGGACACAGCTGAGCAGGTTGTGTGTTGGCGGCCTCGGCAAACTCACTCATCTACGTCGCAGAGCTGTAGGAAGGGGACAGGTGAGCCAACAGACACATTGGAGCTGGGCCTGCTCGGAGCCAGTCCAGGGTGGCCATTGCTGGCGACTTGGGCCAGGCGTACTGTGCCTCTGTGACACGAAGACCATGTACCGCATCTGGTCCGTCCCAGGCTCACTGGGGGGCTGCAGGAAGGGCGGGGGCTCCAACAGGGGACATGTGTGCGCATGTGCAGCGCTGTGCCTCTCCCTGGTCTCCGGGCCTGTCACACACAGAGCAGGGCCCAAGAGGGGTGGGTTGTGGGGAGGAGGGAGCCTTCATCTCCTTCTGGATTGTTCTTCCACCAGAGAATACCGGTATAGCCTTTGGGCAAGAAAGAGAGGGGAAAGGCAGGGAGGGGAATGAGAAAAAGAAGTGAAGGGGCATTTTATTTTTATTTTTTTAGCCATGCCACAAGGCTTGTGGGATCTCAGTTCCCCGACTAGGGATTGAACCCAGGCCACAGCAGTGAAAGTGCGGGGCCCTAACCGCTAGACCACCAGGGAATTCCCATGAAGGGGTATTTTAAACAAGAGGCCACCCAAATCTCCACATCGCCAGCAAAGATAAAAAGAGTGTTGACATCACGGGTCATCCGGGAGATGCAAATGCAAACCACAGTGAGATCCCACTTCACACGCAAGATCAGATTCTCTATGATCCTGTGTTCATCTGTGTGCAGAGGTCAGGCCAACGGTGCCCTTTGGGGAGGACCGACTGGAAAGGATGTGATGGAGGGACCTGCACATGTCTCTTGATCTGGGTGCTGGGTACTGTGAGTGTTCAGTTTGTGGCAATCCAAGTAGCTGCACAATGATAATGTGCGTCCTTGCCTAGACGGCAGCTAGTTTGGGAGTGTGGCTGCCCGTCCCCCCACCCCACCCCCACCCCCCGCTCCCGCCAGCCTCACTCTACACTCCAGACATGCTGGCCTCTAGCCCTTAGAGCACCAAACTCCCGCCTGCCTCAGGGCCTTTGCACTTGCTGTTCTGTCTGTCTGTAATGGACCCTTCTTCCCACACACATCCTTTCTGCTTCTTGAAGTTCTGCTTATCCTTCAGGGCTCGGTGTAAACATCACCTGGTCCAGGGGGATCCCTAGACAAGGGCAGGGTTCTTGTGGCTCCTGCACTTCTTTGTCATGCTCGTCACAGCCGATTCTTGGGTGTATCTGTGTGATCATAGGTTTATTCTCTCCCTCCATGCTGCAAAGGCAGGGACCACATTTGTTTTGATCACTGTGGGATCCCCATCTCAGGGTGTATAGTCAGTACCATTTTGGGCTTCTTTTTTTTTTTCTTTTTTTGGGTCTCCATTGCTGCGTGCGGGCATTCTCTAGTTGCGGTGAGCAGGGGCTACTCTTCGTTGCGGTGCACGGGCTTCTCACTGCGGGGGCTTCTCTTGTTGTGGCGCATGGGCTCTAGGTGTGTGGGCTTCAGTAGTTGCGGCACACAGGCTCAGTAGCTGTGGCTCGCAGGCTCTAGAGCACAGGCTCAGTAGTTGTGGCGCAAGGGCATAGTTGCTCTGCGGCATGTGGGATCTTCCTGGACCAGGGCTCAAGCCCATGTCCCCTGCATTGGCAGCTGGATTCTTAACCACTGCTCTACCAGGGAAACCCCAGCTTTGGGCGTCTATCTTCAGATGGAAGAAAGGAAGGGAGGAAGGGAAGATGGATGGATCCAGTTCTCTACAGAAGGGACAGAGGTCACAGTAATGGATGTACTGGCTCTCAAGGGTGTGAACACCCTGTGCCAGGAGGGTGTGGGCACAGCCCTAGCAGGAATGATGTCCCAGGACTGCCAAAGCTGATGAGGAACAGGCCTGGGGAGGAAGGGGTTTGGCCAGCTCAGGGCTCACACCTTCCAGCGGATGTTGACGGGATGGGTGTATGGGAGGCTGGGTGTCACAAGAAGTCCTCAGGTCTCTGGGCTGCAGCTGACTCACCCAGTGTCTGATATCACTCACAGGTCAGACTTGAGCCTTGTTCTCCGGAAGTCTCCAGGGAAAACAACTGTTTGATATCCTGAACGTGTGAGGAGCTGAACTGGAGGAAGAGCAACCCAGCCCAAGGATCAAGCAAGGCTTTCCACAGGAGGGGTCTTTTTGGCTGGGCTTTGAAGTATGAATAGGAGTTCACAAAGGAGACAATTTAGAGGGGGCTTGACAGAAGGTATGTTGGGAGAACTGCAAATATCTGATGTGGCTGGGAACTTTGGAAACTGAGTCCATAGAAACCTTAATGGAGAGATCTGGGCTCAACACCATTTTTGTTCTGGCCAACACTCAGTAGAGTACATGGAGGCCCCATCTGAGAAAGACCCCAACTGGGTGAGCAGGGTTGGGGTGGGCATGGGGTTGGTGGAGCCCTCTTAGCACAGCTCAGTGGGGGCTGTGAGTCCTTACCCCTTGGAAGGAATGTACTGGGCCTTGAATTCAGGTCCCATTGTACAGGTGGGGAGACTGAGGTAGGCAGGGTCAGAGCTAGGCTCAAATAGCTGGGTTAAGCTTGGGTTCTGGAGCCCATAAGGGCAAGAAACAGGCCCTCCTGGAAGTTGGACACCCTGCAGACGCAAGTTTACGGGGCCAGCCTCTGGGGTCCAGCGCTGGGGGTACCATGACACTCACCAAAGAACTGGCTGGAAACAAGGAACTAGAACTCTGCAACAGGTGACAGCTGCAGGGCCTCTGTGCTGCCCTCCCCCAAAGCTGTCAGGTGCCCCTTCCTCTCCTAGTCAGCCTCAGCCTTGGCCCAGAGAAGGAAAGCAAGATGCAGGGCCACACAGCAAGAACGCAGCCTTGGAACTCAGCCAGGAGGTGGGAAAGTGCTTCCCAGGTCTGGAGATTTGCTGGCGCCCAGGATGCCTGGGGTGGGTGTGTTCTCAGAGGACTGGCGTGAACTCAGGAGCTGGGACTTTGTCCGCAATGGTAATGGGGAGCTATAGAGGGTGGGGGAGCGGGAGAGGGGAGGGCCATGTCTGATGTTTCAGCAGATGGCTCTCCATTATGAAAGGGCCCAGGAGGCTCCAAAACAAACTCTGTAGCCTCAGATTTCAGATTTCTGTCTGTCTCTGGCCAAGTAGAAGTTTGTATTAGAAATACTAGCACTATACAAATAATTATAATAATAGTAATGAGAATAATAACCTATGTGTCTGTGATACTCTTTCATTTTTCTGATGTTCTATAATTTGATTTTATCCCATGGCAACCCCAAGAGGCAGGAAGGGCAGCTTTCATCATGATGTTTTAAGTCGTGGGTAGCAAAGCTGACAGTCGAGGTTGGGGACCTGCCTGGGGTATGGGGAGCACGCAGCTCACTCACGTTCATGCAGGGCCACACTTACCTGCATGAGGTGAGGTGGTGAGCCCCCAGCTGGGACCGACTGTTGCTACATGCCCAGATGCCCTTCATGAGCCTCTAGGAGGCAGGCCCTGTCCTGCTCACTCCCCATTAACTGCCCCATGAGGCAGGGGCCTTCATGTTTCCCCAAATCCAGGTGAAGCCCAGAGGAGTGAGGGGACATGCCCAAGGTCACACACAGCCAGGGAAAGATGGCAAGAGGGGGAATATCTGCCATCTCTGTGACTCTGGGCAAGTCACTTTACTGGCAAAGGCCCTCAGTTTTCTCACTTGTAAAATGGGGGTGAGGACTTCCCTGGTGTCACAGTGGTTAAGAATCCGCCTGCCAATGCAGGGGACACGGGTTGGAGCCCTGGTCCGGGAAGATCCCACATGCTGTGGAGCAGCTAAGCCAATGCACCACAACTCCAGAGCCTGTGCTCTAGAGCCGGCGAGCCACATCTACTGAGCCCTTATGCCACAACTACTGAAGCCCACGCTCCTAAAGTCTGTGCTCTGCAACGAGAAGCCACCGAGTGAGAAGCCCGTGCACCGCAACAAAGAATAGCCCCTGCTCGCTGCAACTAGACAAAGCCCGTACGCAGCAACGAAGACCCAACACAGCCAAAAAATAAATTAATTAACTTTTTTAAAAAGGGGGTAAAAACTGTGTGGGGCTGCTGGAAGGACGAAACCAGACTGTAAGTCGATGTGTCAAAAAACATGCAGCTGGGGCTGCCCTGGTGGCTCAGTGGTTTAGAATCCGCCTGCCAATGCAGGGGACACGGGTTTGAGCCCTGGTCTGGGAAGATCCCACATGCTGCAGAGCAACTAAGCTCGTGCGCCACAACTACTGAGCCCGCACTCTAGAGCCCACGAGTCACAACTACTGAGCCCGCGTGCCACAACTACTGAAGCCCGCGCACCTAGAGCCTGTGCTCCGCAACAAGAGAAGCCACTGCAATGAGAAGCCCGCGCACTGCAATGAAGAGTAGCCCCCGCTCGCTGCAACTAGAGAAAGCCCGCGCAGCAACGAAGACCCAACACGGCCAAAAATAAATAAAGAAAATAATTTTTTTAAAAAAATTATTAAAAAAAAAAAAGTATCTGCCTGCCGACGCAGGCGACATGGGTTCCAGCCCCGGTCCGGGAAGATCCCACATGCTGTGGAGCAACTAGGCCCGTGCGCCACAACTACTGAGCCTGTGCTCTGGAGCCCACGAGCCACAACTACTGAGCCCACGTGCCACAGCTACTGAAGCCTGTGCGCCTAGAGCCCGTGCTCCGCAGCAAGAGAAGCCACCGCAGTGAGAAGTCCGTACACCGCAACGAAGAGCAGCCCCTGCTCGCCACAGCTAGAGAAAGCCCACGCGCAGCAACGAAGACCCAACGCAGCCAAAAATTAATTAATTAATTAATTCAAATAAACAAAAAACGAAAACAACCACGGAGCTGGACTTCCTTGGTGGTCTAGTGGTTAAGACTCCGCTTTCCCAAGGCAGGGAGCACGGGTTCGATCACTGGTCCGGGAAGATCCTGCATACCATGTAAGCGCAGCCAAAAAAAACCAAAAAAGACACGGAGTTGCTGGGCTGTGGTTACAACTGCTCTTGTTTCCAGGGAAGAACCGGGGGCCAGTGGCCTCTCTGTGGTACCTGCTCATGGTTGGTTTTGGGGGAGGGGGTGGGGGGGTGTAGGGAGGAGGAGAAAGGTGTTCATGTATCAGCAGATAAGCTAAGCTTCCTGGTTCTGCCCTAGCCCACTCCCAGGGTCCTTATGAGCGGAGAGCAAAGGACAAAGTGCAGGGGCTGGAATCTGGCCTCGCCCTGTCATCCAGGGGCACTTGTAGGCATATGTAGGCTTAGTCATGACAGTCACCTTTCCCGGAGGGTGTACGGGGTGTGACGCCAGGCTTCCAGCTCAGGAATCTGAAAATACACGTGCACACCTCCGCCCACCTGTCCCTATCCTCCACTGAAATGTCACCCCAGGCCTGGGGGCAGGGGAAGTATCCACTATGGGCCTAGAGACCTTAGGGGCCCCCACCCTTAGGAAGGGCAGCGCCAGGACTCCTGGCCAGGTCTTGCTGACCCCGGAGGAGGGAGGGGATTGTGCGGGTGTCGCGGAGCATTTGCAGCAGGGCTGGACCAGGGTCTTCAGGCCCTGCGGCAGCCCCATCTTCTGCCGCTCAGCTCCTCGGGCCTGTGAACTCCCTCCAAGGCCTGGCGATTTCTGGGGGGGACTCAGGAGAATCTCTTCGGGCATAGCTGGGACAGCATTCCCCGTGTCCAGACCCTCTGGTCGGGGTTCATGAGGCCCCACGACAGAAGAGCAGAACCTTCGCAGCACCCTGAATCACACCCTGCTGTCTCTGGGCCTCAGTGTGCCCACCTGCAAAATGGAGCCCAGTGGCCTCAAACCAGCCTTGCTGGGTCCCAGCTGGACTCTGGACCACACGGATGTGGTGGAATACTGGGTTCCCAGAATCCCACAGCCCATCCCGGCCCTCCTCCCGTACAGTGGCCAGGGCTGGAGCTGGTGGCTGTTGAAGGTGGAGGAGAACTTTGTTGGGGGTCTGGACCAGGAGACACTGAGCTGCAGGACAGAGGCCCTGACTCTCCCAGGTCAGGGGAGCGGGGAGGGGGTGTGTCTAAGTCATATCAGAGGGTGGGAGCCCATCTGGACACCTCAGGTAAGTAACTGTCTGGGGTCCCAAGGTGAGCGTGCTCAGACCCATCCCCAGGCAGGTCGTAGGAGCCCAAGGCCAGGGCCAGGCTTGGCCGGCAGAGGTGGAGGCTCCGCCTCCCCTGGGCTCGGCCGGCCGCTGGGGGCCGGGGTGGGGTGTTTATTATCTGGCGTTCCCAGGCCCGCGCGGCTCACGTGGCCGTGGCTCGGGGCCTCCCGCGTCCCAGGGCCGCTCGGAGATAAGCCTGATGCTCCCAGTGCGTGTCCAGCGCGGGCCGGGCCGGAGCTCCAGGTCCCCACCCCGCCCCTCGGGCCGGCCCGGCCCACTTGGCCCAACTTCCTCTCCATAAAAGGCGAGCTTTGGGAGCGCCCGGGGAGGGGGCGCTGGCCTCACAGGCCCGGCCGCCGCCGCCGCCGAGGTTTGCCTGGGCCGCCCCCCCATGCCCCTCCCCCCAGGGAGCTGTCGCGGGCCTGAGCGCCCCGGGTTGGGAGGGGGGCATAGCCCAGCGCCCGGGTGTTCTAAATCCCTGCCTCTCTCCTCCCAGACCATCACCCCGAGCGCGCTCCCCACTCCAAACCGGACCCCCTGTACTCCCCGCATTTTGCGTTTGAACAAACGGAGGCCCACAGCGTGGCAGGGCCGGGGGCGGGGACTGAAGACCAGCAGGAAACCATACACGTGCCCCGAGGGTCGCGGTGCGACTCAGCTCCGCACAGACGCACAGGAATTCTATTCCGTGTGGGGTGTATGTGAGTTCTGACGCCCCTAGGATTGGGGTACCTGCTCCCAGACATACTTACGTTAGGCCCCTCGCATTGCCACTTAGCTCCCCGACCTGGGGCTCACAGCTTCAGTCTACCATCTGTTAAATGGGGAGATGATTTTCATCTCCCCGCAAACGTAAAGTACAACAGCCAGCCAGGGGCAGGTGAGGGGGAGGACCAAGGGGGAGCTGCTTCTCCCCTCCGGGGAGAGCCCGCGTCGGGCTGTGGTTCGCGGACCCAAACCCGCTCTGAAAGGACTGCTGTGAAGCCGAGAAATCTGGAGGCCGGGAGACAAACAGTGGGTGCTCAATAAATGCAGCTGCGCGCCCTTGGGAGTGTGTCATCTTTGTCCCGGCCCTGGGCTGGGAAGCAGGGCCTTTGGGTGTCATCGGGTGCCACCCCGCCGTGGTGCGATGTGACCTTGGCAGGGCTCCGCCCCTCCCCGGACCTCAGTTTCCCTCTCGGTAAATCTGGGAGGCTGGGCCTGGCCAGCTGGGGGAAGGGGTGGGGTGGGGGAGGTGGGGGGAGAGGATGGGCGGCCCTCGGGGAAGCGCCCGCAACCCCCCGCCGCCGCCCGGCCCCTCGCAGTCGTGCCCTCAGCCCCTCGGCCGGGGGTGGGTGGGGGGGCCCGGGAGGCCACGTCCGCTGCCGGCGAGTCCGCCATAAAAGGCAACCGGCGGCGGGGCGCGCGGCCAAACTTAGTCATCCGGCCCGCGGGCCGCCCGGCGCGCGCCGCGCTCAGCTTCCTCCCTGAACTTCCCGTGTGCCGAGGGGCCCGGGAGGGGTCCGAGGTGCGGCTGCGCCTTTCGAAACGTACGCGCTTCTCAAAAGGGCCGGCAGCGGCTGGGCCCTGGGGTGGAACGCCCTCGGGGAGGCTGGCAGGCTTGGCCTGGGGGGTCCCGGGCTGGGGGCGCCCTCGGGGAGGCTGGGAGGCTTGGCTTGGGGGGTCCCAGGCTGGGGACCCGCCGCGGACGCCACCGCCCCGCCCTCAGTCAAGTCGGTCTGCGGCGCTTTAACCCCGGAGCTGCTGGACAGTCTGGCGCCGGGGCGGGCGGGCGCCTGGGCCCCGCAGAGTGATCTCCAGAAGATGCCTGCGAGGGAGGCCGAGGTCACTGCCCAGATCAATCTAAGCGAAGCCCCGGGGAGAAAAGTGCAAGGCAGTCAGGTCGAGTTTGTAAAATGTAAAAACACTTTGTGAAACCACCAAAATACCGGCCCTCAGGAGCAGGGATAGATAAGAAGGGTATGGGATGAAATACGTGCAAAGTCAGGAGTAACTAGCCAGAAGCACCCAGATGGAGCAGCCGCAGGCTGTCTGGTTCAGGCCCCTTACAGCCAAAGCTAACTGAGAGTGACAGCAGTCAGGATGGTGGGGGGGAGGCTATGGGGGGCGGTGCGTGGGGAGCCATTCTGGGATGGAAAAGTCCTGTGTGCTGATTTGCGGTGACCCCACTGCAGTACACTCAGGACCCAGCTGTACACCCGAGGCTGGTGACCTCGACTGTAGGTAAATTACACCCCAATACAGACTGTAAAAAGGAATGTGCACACAGGACACTCCCATTTATCGTTTAGGGACATGTAGGTAGGAACAAAGGCCATGGAAACAGATGGGAAGGGGCCACCACAGCTCCAGGGTGGAGGTGGGAGGGGGCAGAAGGGTGGGCATCCACTGCTTCTGATATCCTCTATTTCTTTGAGAAAACAGAACTGAAGAAAATATAGTGAAATAATTACCGGATCTGGGGGTGCATTATATTCCTCTCTATACCTTTCTGTACATTCGAAATATTTCACGCTTTTCAAAAAGGGGGGGGGAAGGGGGGGGAAGGAGGGGGAAAAGCGCAGAGCCGGTAGTTGGACATGGTGGTCAACCTCTCTGACCCTGAGTTTCTTCTTCTGTACAGTGGGCCAATCAGTAATCCCTCTGGGGTAAGTATATTAGAACTATACGATGTGGGGCATGCAAAGTGTTGAACGTGAGCCCCAGGCACACAGTAGGTGCTCGACAAAGGGGGCAGGTGTGGGGCTCCCCCTTTCCTCAGCACCCCTGGGAGAAGGAAGGACTTGCTGGGGTGTGGGCCTAGGGTGGGAAGGTCTTTAGGCCATAGCTCCCTTAGGCTAATGGCCTGGCCTGGCCTGGCCTGGCTGGAAAGGCTTGTGTTTCTGACAAATGGGGCCAGCCAACCCCATGCCCTGCTGTCCTGTCCTGACTGTCCTGTCCCTGGGGCGAGGGTCACTCCAGGTGAGGCTCAGGGCCAGCATACTCAGCAGGACACGGGCCTGCAGGTCCCCTGGCCTCAGATTCCAGGTGGCCGGGGCCACAGGCAGCCTCCGTGGCGGTGAGGACACACTGGATGGTGGGTGCCAGACGGTGAGTCCTGGAGCCCTGCCCTGGGAGCATGGCGCAGAGGGCTCCAGAGGGCTGTGGGCAAGCCTAGCCAGCAGGGAGGAAGCGGGGAGGGCGTGGGGGTTTAGAAAGGGCATTCGGGAAGGAACAGGGAAGAGAAAGCAGGAGAGTCTGCCTTTCCTCCCATGACTTAGGGGCACCCACCGGTGGGCACTGCATCCGGGTGCTCTGATGAAAGCTATCATGACCCTGACAGGGAAGGAAGACCCCCAAATGCAGTGAGGTTAAGTGACTGGGTCAAGGTGACCCAGCTGAGAAGGGCAGGTATGAACAAGAGAGAATTGACAGAAGCGTGGCCAGGGGACAACAGAGTAGGTAGCGGGCATGAAGCAGCCCAAGTGAAGGGGAGGCCCTGGGAGTAGGAAGGAGAGGTGGGGGCCCAAGGAAGGGGGGGTTGGGGGCGGTTGGGGGAGCAGAGAGGATAAGTGAATGACAGCCAGCTGGGGCAGGCCGGAGGGCAGGACCAGCGGGAAGACACTGCTCTCGGGTGCCCTCTAGTGGGGACATTTTCTTCCCTGGCCAGGTGGACCTGTGATGTCCCCACACGATGAATTAGGGACTGGCTGGATTCTCCCTGTACGGCCCAGACCTCCATAGGCACCCCCCTTCATGGTACCCCTTTCCCAACCCTCCCTCACCTCCGCAGGCCCTGCCTCCCCCAGGCCTTGCTGGACAAGAAGTGGCCATGGCAAAGTATCAGGCAAGAGGAGTGTCCTTAGCTGCCCTACGGCCCAGCCGTCATCCACCCACCAAACGCTCCAGCTGCAGCCTCCCAGCCACACTGTTGGGGCAGACATTTCTCTCCCCCTTTTCCAGATGAGGAAACTGAGGTCTAGAGGGTACCAGGCATGCCCACCTCTCATGCACACGAGTGCACGATGGAACTGGGCACCCTGAGTCTGCACACCTGGGTGGATACAGACGAAGCTGAGAATCTGGGTTTCTCAGCCTCCCTGGCTGGCAAAGGCAGCCCCTCCTGCAGTATCTGAGGAATCCAACCTTCCCTGGCTGCAAGGTGCTTTAACACCCTCACCTGAAGGGAACCTCTTACAGGCTTTAGCTCCACCATCCCTGTGGCCTTCAGCCCCAGAACTAGGGTCAGATTTCAGCATGCCCCAGAGGCTCAGAGGTCAAAGTTGACCCGGAGGAAACAGCTTATATTCCAAGAGAGACAAATGTTGCTAGTTTCCATCAACAGAAACCTGGGGCTCTATGGAGATGGACTGTACAGGTATTAGGCCCGTGGGGGTGACACTGGGGCACTGTGACACTGGATTGGGCTGGATTTACAGGCATGAATGTGCATCCCAGAGAGTCAGAATGTAATGTGTCAGCTGGTGCAACTGAAAGGACCTCCAACAATTTGCTTGGTCTGTTGTCTGAAGTTGCATCCCATCAGTGGTCTACATTCAGTGAGGCAGATGTGCGAGAACTTCCCAGGCATAACTGAAGGAAGAATCAGAAGAGAGTGATTTGTCACATGTGACCTGCATGTCTCTGAGAAATGTAGCGGCGAGGCAGCGCCAGCAACCCCAGGCACCAGCGGCCGTGCTCTGTGGGCTGGCATGAGGGGGTGGTGCTGCACTGCCGTGGGCTCCTGATCTCAGGGGGCTGATGGTACCCCGAACGGTAGAGGCTGAGCGGTGACCCTTAAGCTCTAGAGACAAGGTGAGCACATTACACAGAGATGGAGCTATTTCCAGAAAGTTCTGGCCTGCAGGATTTTTTTTTTTTTTCCTGCAGGAATTTCTGATGGAGGCTAATGGATCGTGGTGTTCTTAGGAATGAAGTAGATGGGCCACATACTAACGTATCACTTGAGCTATAAAATTGGAAAACTCCAGGTCTGGTGGACCAGAAATCCCACTGGAGTCCCCACAGTCTCGAGTTTCTAGGCTTGAGATATGTTATTTAATGCATTAATAAAGAAGTACTTTTATCAGTTACTGTATCACACATTTGTGATTTCAAATTGTTGACAACTGCGATTGATAGTTTCCTTTTGTGTATTCCTTTGTAATTCTATGCATTTTATTTTATGCACTTAAAGGCATGATTCTCATTGTCTGTGGATGGATGAATGCATAAACAAAATGGGAACATATATACAATGGAATATGATTTTGCCTTTTAGAGGGAAGGAAATTCTGACACATGGTACAAGGTGGATGAACCTTGAGGGCATTATGCTAAGTGAATAAGACAGCCACAAAAGGACAAATACTGTATGATTCCACTGACATGAAACAGCTAACGTAGTCAAACAGAAAGAGAAAGTAGAAGGGTGTTTTACCAGGGGCTGGGGGCAGGGCGAGAAGGGGAATTTATTGGGTATAGAGTTTCAAGTTTGCAAAATGAAGAAGTTCTCAAGAGCTGTTTCACAATAGTGTGAATGTCTTAAACTGTACAGTTAAAATGGGCTAAGAAGGCAAATTTCATGTGTTTACCACAACTTAAAAAATACAGAATACAATACACACAACTGAAAGTCTTAAATTTTCTTTTCTTAAAAGCATGATTCTGGGACTTCCCTGGTGGTCCAGTGGTTAAGACTCCACGCTACCAATGCAGGGGGCCCAGGTTCCATCCCGCATGCCGCAAAGAAGACCCCATGCAGCCAAGTAAATAAGTATTTTTTTAAATTAAAAAAAAAAGCATGATTCTGAGAAGGGTCGCCCTAAGTATCTTCAGATGCTAAACGCAGCCACATGGGTCCACCCACAACACCCGAACTGTTAAGAGCCCCGGCGCCTCCTATTGGCCGAACCCAGCAGGAATTCCGGGTCGGCCAGGGATTCTGGGAATCGTAGTTTACAGACCTCAGCCGGAGCCTCGCTGAGAAGGGTGGGCTTGGAGCTGGGAGACAATAGCTCCGAGACCGACATCCGGGATGGCGGGGGATTCGCGGAATGCAAGCTCGGCGCACCCGTCCCCACGTTGCCCAGGGCAGCCTCTTACACGGTCAGACGAACACATACACCTGTCCACTTGCACCACGCAGCGCGTGGCGCTCCCGGTTTGCAGTTTGCACCTGCACATTTTTTCCAATACAAATGCCCACACGAACATCTGCGGGTCAGGCACGTAGATGCTCCCTCGCTCTTCCCTGACACATCCCCACGGGAGCAGAGGCCTTGGCAGTGACCATGGGGAGGATGCACAGGCTACAGATGCCCTGGGGAAGTGTGTGCCAGGCTGAGGGCACAGAGAGTGCAAAGGCCCTGAGGCGGGAGGCTGCGTGGCCACTTGCACTAGGGGAGAACGGCAGGGGATGAGGTGGGGTTGGCCTCGTTGGCCACGTAGAGGCGTTTAAACAGGCTAGTGGCCGAGCCTCCCAGGTGAGCGCTGGGCCGCTGCCTAGTGAATTGAATGACGCTTATTGTTTTCACCGTGATTGCAGCTGCAGCCTCGGAAGTGACTCAGCGGAATTCCTGGGAGCTGGGTGTGGGCGGGAGGGATGCTCCAAATAGTCTGGGTAGGGGGCGGTGCCCGAGCAGAGGCCCCACCCCCAAGCTCTGGCTGACGGCGGCGCACACCCACCCTGGAGTTCTCCACCCTATCCCTGTTGGCTCGGGCAAGCGCCAGCGGGAGCGGAGGAAAGCGGGGCGGCGGTGGGCGTACAGCCGGAGGATTCAGGGAGAGAGGGAGGGAGCGGGAAACCTGGCGCGGGGCGGGGACTTCTCCCATCCTCCTGGAACCTCCATCCTTGAGCCCGGATTTGGGTGGGGGTGGGGCAGACTGGAAGGAACTGGGGTGCGGTGGAGGCTGGCTCTCTTTTCAGCCCCCGGGGGGAGCCCAGGCCTTTGGCCGGGGGCTGGGGAGCAGAGTTGACCCAGTCCGGACTCCTGAGTGAGTCAGCCGGATCAGGGCCTCTCTGGGACTAACTTCTTCCTCTAAATAAAGGGAATCGTTCAGTCAGCAGGCATTCGAGCTTAAAGTCGCTCCTGGCAGACTGGGCATTTCCGAGGGGGAGCCAGGGCAGGCTTGAGTTAAGAAGGTCTGAGCACTGGACTGGGGCTGTGGCGCAAACATTCTAAGAATGAGCCTCAGTTTTCCAGTGCATAAAACGGGTGCAACAACCCCAAGAATGAGGCTTGCTGGAGTAAGCTGCGCGCGGTCCACCTAATTCAGGGCGAGAGCTTGCTCTGGCCTTGCACCCCGGGGTGGCTGGACTGAGAAGGCGAATTAATAAGTACTGCATGGCCCAGCTCCAACTTGCCCTCCTTAGGGAAGACGTCCCCCACTACCAAGACAAAACACACGGCCTGTTCCCTCCTCGGGGCCGGAGAAGGGAGGACCCCGCCCAGGATCTGACCGCCCACAGGGACCCCACTGCCCTTTCCACCGCCCGATCGGGCTGCGGGGCGCCTGGCGGCCTCCAGGTGGCACTGGAGACGCGCCTGCCAAGCCAAGCTGGGCGGGGCTGGACTTGTCCTTGAGAAGGCGCTGCTCGGGAAGCCACCCCAGATCCACTGAGAAGCTGTTTGGACACCCCCGCCCCCAGCCAAAAGTACCGCATTCAAAAATGCAAAATTAAGAGTCAATACATATATGTATTTATGTGACATATATGTATATATATGTCAAGTTATGACTGAACTCGCCTCATCTTTCTGAGTTGGGGGTCCAGAGCAGGGCCAGAGGTCTCTGTCCTGGCGGGGTGACAGGTGAGAAGTGGCTGGGGTGCTTATCGGAGCAGGGAGATTTAAATAGGGCCTTGAAAAGTGAGTAGAATGTGGAGCGGAGGGGAGAGGGAATTCTAGGCTGGAAGGTGGGACTGGTTCCAACAAGTACAGAACAAAACAAGTTCACTTCTCGGGTAAGAGGGTGGAATTTGGCAAGTGGAGTAGATGGGGTGGGTGATGTCCTAGCCTCGTCCAGCTTGGGACTGGCCACATTTTGTCTCAGCATGGTGTCCTTGCTCCACTGGCATTTCACTCTGGCATTGACAGATACTGAGAGGTCACTGTGGGCTGTGCCTAGCCTGGGGACACAGTAGGCCTGCCTGTCTGCTTCCAACCTAACATTATCCGAAGCTCCCCAGGGCCCTTGGGACAAAATCTGGGGCCTCAGCTTGAACCTGCATGCCAGTAGCAGCTGGACATTCCCTGGCAGGTGGAGATCAGGAACGGCGTATGTGGGGCGCTGGACGAGTAGCACCTTCCAAGCTTCTTAGGTCAGAAAGGCATAAATAAGGAGGTCTCGGCACAGGTGCTAAGGTGGGCCGGGCAGTGACTCTGGCCTGGCAGCAATGGTGGGGGGTGAGCACTTGGGGAGAACCAGGCCTTGACCTCCCACCCTGCCCAGACTTGATCAAGGTCGGGAGATAGAAAGGCCCTGTGCTGGGAGGCAGGTGTCAAAGCATGATTTTTGAAAAGCTAAGATCATGACTCTCACATAATTAGAACATGAACATTTGTGAGAGATTTAGTTCAACTCATTAATGAATGAGGGAACAGTAAGGGGGTAAAATTCACGCGAAGAGCATTTGTGGAACTGGGGTTTATACAGTCCATTAAAAGTGCTAGGATAAGATGCCTAAATTTGATTTCAAAAGCTGCCCAAACCTGACTCGTGTCCTTTTGGGCAACCAAGAGTTAACCTTTGGTGTTATCTTTCATCTCAGACACAAATCCACAAGTTAACCTGTAACTTCAAGTTTGAGCCCTTACTTATTTTTTATTTATTTGTTAATATAAATTTATTTTTATTTTTGGCTGCATTGGGTCTTTGTTGCTGCGCACGGGCTTTCTCTAGTTGCGGCGAGTGGGGGCTACTCTTCGTTGCAGTGCGCGGGCTTCTCATTGCGGTGGCTTCTCTTGTTGCAGACCGCGGGCTGTAGGCGTGCAGGCTGCAGTAGTTGTGGCACATGGGCTCAGTAGTTGTGGCTCGTGGGCTTAGTTGCTTTGCGGCATGTGGGATCTTCCCGGACCAGGGCTTGAAGCTGTGCCCCTTGCATTGGCAGGCAGATTCTTAACCACTGCGCCACCAAGGAAGCCCTTGCTGTTTACTTTTAAATAAAGGCTCAGGGCTTCCCGCGCACCTAGAGCTCACGCTCCGAAACAAGAGAAGCCACCACGATGAGAGGCCCGCACACCGCAACGAAGAGTAGCCCCTGCTCGCCGCAACTAGAGAAAGCCAGTGCGTAATGAAGACCCAACACAGCCAAAAATAAATAAATAAAATTTACATATAAATAAAAAAGTACGGACTTCCCTGGTGGTCCAGTGGCAAAGAATCCGCCTTACAATGCAGGGGACGCCAGGTTCGATCCCTGGTCAGGGAACTGACTCAGCCCGTGCACCACAACTACTGAGCTCACGCATCTCAACTAGAGCCTGCCTGCCGCAAACTACAGAGCCCAAGCGCTCTGGAACCCGCGCGCCACAACTACAGAGCCCACGCACCTTGGAGCTTGTGCACCTCAACTAGAGAAGAGAAAACCCGCAGGCTACAACTAGAGAGAAGCCCGCGTGCCACAACTAAGACCCGACGCAGCCAAAAATAAATAAATGAATAATAAATAAATCTTAAAAAAACAAAAAGTAAATAGCAAGGCAAACAGAAGTTTCCTAGAGAATTAGATAATCCTTAGGTGGGCCCCGTACACATAATGCAGTCCTTCTCTGGGCTTCATTTCTAGGTCTTCATGTTGCAAGAAATGGAAAATACCAACGTACCTTGTCTAGAACAACAAATACTGGCTTCTGTAGCTGTCTAGAGGTAATGGGATGTGAGGTATGGTATGATCAGGGCTCTGGCTCGATTTCTGTCTCTCTAAGCACTGTCTTCTCCATGGGTCAGCTCTGTGTACCGGGTGGCCAAATGCTTGCTGCAGGTCCAGGTGGCACATGCATAGGCCATAGTGACTTGGAGTAGAACAGCAGTGCTCTGGGCCAGGGTGCCAAGCATGCCCCGAGGGCTCTCCAGATTGGGCAGTTTAGGTCACAGGCCCATCCCTGGAGCGATGATGACCTGGATGGGGAGGTGACCTGGATGGGGAGGTGAGAGTAGGGGTTGGCCCAAGGCTCAGGAGTTGAGAGGAGCAGAGAGTGGAATGAACACCTGGACTGTCCCTAAAAAGAAGGGGAGGGATGGATGTGGGGAAGGAGCCCGAGGAAGAACAATGGAGGGAAAAGAGGAGATTGACAAGGAAATCCCTTAGGCGGTTGCGCTGGTGTAATCACCCAGGCTTGGGGACTGTCTGGCTGGCAGCGGGTGCAGTAGCTCAGGTGTGGAGGGCGGAAGGGGCTCTGGGTGAGGATGCAGCTGGAGGACCTTGGTGAGGGGGCTCCAACCCCAGGACTCCGGAAACCACACCCAGAACGAAGCCACTCAGGCCCTACCAGAAGCCTCCAAGCTCCCCAAACCTCCTACTGCTCTAACTGCCGCCTCCGCCAGCAGGAAACCAGGGGGGAGGGGAGGCTGCTCGCGGAAGGGGACGGGAAGGGCCGTCTCGGGACTCAGCCGGTTCGGGAAGTAATCGGGTAGCAGGAGTTGCAAAGGGAGGAGGGACCCGGGGGGCGCGGGATCCGCTGGGGCGGTCCGGGCGAGGCTCTGCAGGGCCTCGCGGACCCCGGGGCGCCCCCTTCCTAGCCGCGCCCAGAGTCAGGGGCTTCCCCATCGCGGGCGGGGCCTCTGCTCGCCCTGATCCCACTGCTGGATCCCAGGCCCCTTCCCCCCGTGGCACCCCTCTCCCCAGCCCCTCCTTCTCCCCTGGGGCACCCGACGGCCTCTGCAGGACCCCAAAGGAACCTCAACTACAGCAGGTAGCAGGAGCCCCGCCCACTCCCCCACAGGCCCCGCCCACGTCCCGGCCACAGCCCCGCCATTGGCTTCCCAGAGCTGGGGCCTCCCCGGATTGGTCTATCTCCGCTAGACCGCGCCCTCCCGCCCGCACAAAGAAAGGGGCCCGCTCAGCCCACCCCCACCGCAGACTGCAGGGAATTTGGGGGGGCTGGGTCCCAAGGTTGCAAGCCCCGCTCTCGCCCCGACCGAGGCGACCCGGTTGAGTCACAGCCTGGGGGTTGTAATAGTAACTGCGGTCGAGGTTGTTGTGAGCCCCAGATGCGCTGACTCAGGCCTTGGGGGGTTCCGCTTTGGGAAAACCCGGGTCTCCCTACCCAGACCTCGCGCCCCGCCCCCCCGCCCCGGCTCCATTCCCACCTAGGAACTTACCCTCTAGGCCCCGCCACTCTGTCACGCCGCTGTTTCCCCTCCCTGCCCTTCGTGCTGAGGTGGGGGTGGGTGGACTCACCGATTTCGAGTTACTTGATTGTGAAGCTGTTACAGATGAGAAAACTGAGGCTCACAGAGGGTAGGTAGCCTGGGCCAAGTCACACAGCAGTCAGGAGTAGCCGAAAAAAAAATAATGAGGTGTGGGAAGAGGGGGGAGAGGGCTGTGGTCGGTGTGATCATCGGTGCCTCCTCCCCCCCTTCCTCCCTGCACACCTGAGACTCAGCAGCTAAGTCAGGGAAGGGTCGCCTGCAGGCTGAGGGAGGGGATTGGATTTGATTTGATTTATTTACTGTTTATGGTCAGAACGTGAGCCATTTTAATGTAGTCGAGATTCTTTGTTCAGAATTTTATTTTCTTTATCAGTGATGTGCTCGATCCCAAACAACAGCAGGATCCAGCAGATACATCATGAAGCCGTAAATGCAAATCACATATTTAGTTTTAAGGTTTCTTGTCTGGAGGAGGAGATTTGAGCAAGAAAACCTGGCCGTGGTGTCTAGAGAGCGTGTACAGGCTTTGTTCCCACCTCCACCTCCCAGGCAAGTTTTGCCTCCTTGAAACTTTCCTTATCTGTAAAATGGGTTGGTAACAGCTGTGAGGATTACATGAGACCCTGCCCGTGCCAGGCACACAGTAGGGGTGGACATGCAGCACTGTGAAGAGCCACGAGGGCAAGCTGGGGTGAGGGTCCAGGCTGCCCCAGGAAGCGTGGGTGTGAGGGGACATTCGGGCCATGCCCGGGCAGGGCCTCCCAGTGCCCGGCAAGGACCAGCAAGGGGTGTGGGTGGGCTTGAGGACCTCACGCTTCCCAGAAACACCTTAAACTGTTTCAAAGCTGACGGCACTTCTGAAGTTTTGGGAGAGGGTGGGTGGGTGGCGGGAACACTGGCCAGGACCCCTGGATTCAAGCTTGAGGCGTGTGGTACATCTCCAGGTGAGGGGTCAGGGCTGTCCCCTTGTCCTCAGCCCAGTCAGTGGCCCTGCCCTCCTGGAGGAAGCCCCCTCCTGCCCTCTCCACTTCCCAGGCTCGTTGCTGGGGCCTCTCGATTCTTTCTCCTGAACATGAGAATCCAACCCCTCCTGCCACCTCCAGGGTCAATGCAGGGTACAGCCACCACCCTCTGCCACCTGGCTTCATGTCCGCAAGCCGGCCACCCAACTCCTGCACACACCCCCATGGGAGCCCTCTCCACCCTGTGCATGGAAGCCCACCTTGCTCTGCCCCAGCCAGTGGCTTTAGGACTCAGCTGTTCCAGAAGGGAAATGAAAGAAGGGGCAAAGGGGAGAGGAAGGAAGAGGTCTTCTCTGTTTCTCGCTTTATCTTGAAAACTCACGCCAAGCGTGCAGTTTTTAAAGAATGCAATTCCTTTCAGTTTAACGTGATGCAGGGTCCTCCCCACTCATCTTCGTGCTGTCCTGGGAGGAGGTCTGGGGCTTCCAGGGGCCAGTCCAGGGCAGAGACAGGTGGGGAAGCTGGAATGGCGGGGGTGGGGTGGGGTAGTGGTGGGGTGGAGTGGGGGAGCCTGGGGGAGGGTGGGGCAGGGCAGGGGCCTCGGGGACTCTCCTCTGCCCTTCCCTTCCTTCCAAGACAATGGGCTACCAGCTGAGGGAGATAAGGGGCTGGATGGGGGCCCAGTGGAATCACAGCCTCTGGCAGCTGCCTGGAGGAGGGGGGCTTCCCCAAGGATGGCCCCCCCACAGCCTCCAGGGCCTCTGGTCCCCATTACTCTGCACCTTTGTGGAAGGGAGGCCCGAAGGCTGTGCCTGGTCGGTCACCAGAGCCCCCCTCCTGACTCAGGGACTCAGTCACTCAAGGACAACATCTTCCTTCCTCCCTCCCTCGCCCCCCGCGTCTATTTCTCTTTCTCTCTTTCTTCCAACACAAAGTGCACCTACCTTGAGTACAAGTATGTGTCTGTTGAGATGTGTCCAGCCGAGATGTCAGCCTGTGGAGCCCAGGATGGGCCTGTGGTGGGAGCGGGCCAGGTGCGGCTTGACGGAGTGTAGGTGGGCCAGATGGCTTAGTTTGGAGGGCAAGGAGAACCTAAAAATTTCTCAGTAACTTTTATATTGATTACATATTGAAATGATCATATTTGGGGCATACTCATGGGTTCAATAAGATATATTATTAAAATTGATTTCACTGGTTTATTTTTACCGTGTCAGTGAGGCCGCTGGAACAGTTAAAGTTACGTCTGTGGCTGACACCGAACATTTCCAGCTCCTAGAAGCCCCCTGGAGCCCCACCTGGCCAGCACCTCCCCGACTAGCTTTGACTGTTCTTGAACTTCCTAAAAGGAGTCACCCAGCACGCGCTCCTTCCCATCTGTGGGGTCATCGTGGTGGTGGAGTTGCCGCGCCCTCATGGGGAATTTAACAAGCCAGACTCTGGACGGAGCACAGAGATGCTGTGGCCACCACGACAGCCGGGTCCTTACCTTGGAGCAGCCCACAAATGGCGGGAATGATGCCGGGGTTCCCAGGGGCTGCAGAGGGAAAGGGGCACCTGAGCGAGGCCCACATCTGAACTGGACTGGGTTGAACTGTGACCCCCCCTCAAATTCATTTCCCGTTGGAACCTCAGAATGTGACCTTAGGATAGGAAATAGGATCTTGGCAGGTGTCATTATTTAGGGATCTCGGATGAGAGCCTGGGTTGGGGGCGGCCCCTCCATCCATTGGCTGGTGTCTTTGTAAGAGAAAGGAGAGGGAGATTGGGACCCAGAGAGACGCCAGGAAGGAGGTCTTGTGAAGGCAGAGGAAGAGATGGGGTGATTTGGCCACAAGCCAAGGAACACCCGGGGCCACCAGAGCCCGAAAGAGGCAGGAAGGAGCCTTCCCTGGAGCCTCTGGAGGGAGCACGGCCCTGCCGACACCTTGACTTCCACCCCTGGACTCCAGAACTGTGGGAAAATAAATTCCTGTTGTTTTAAGCCAACTAGTTTGTGGTAATTTGTTATGGCAGCCCCAGGAAACCCATCTACGGAGACTTGGAGCACTCATCTGGGAACAGAGGGGAAACTGAGGCACTGGGGGCACGCGGGTGAGGTCTCCTCACAGAGCACAGGTTTGGGACCCCTCCCGGACTAGCTGGGCATCCCTGAGCAAGTCACTGCACCTCTCTGAGCCCCACTGTCCTCCTTGAAGAGGCGCTGCTGAGAGTGGACGGAGACCCTCCTACCCAGGGCTGGGGGTCACCGCAGATGGTAGGGAGGGGCCTCCGTCCCTCTGCCCCCAGAGGTGCTCTGAGCCTGGCTCCTCAGTGACACTGATGCTGCAGGAATCAGCTCAACAGCGGCTCCACCGTCACTGTGCGCAGACCCTGGGGTGCCCGGAGACACTGGCTTCTAAGGCTTTCCTGTTAGGGTTTGCCTTGCACAGGTTTTATAAAAAAAATCCATAACTAGGCCAGAGACAAGGCAAGGGACACTGCAGCTCGCTGGCCACTGCACGATGCCTGCCAGGGCCCAGCCAGAGCTGCTGGGAGGGAACTGCCCCCTGCGGGCACTTCCCAGCCTCCGCACCCCGTCTTCCCCTCCGCTGCCTTCCTGCTGGTCACCGCCTGTGGGGTGAGGGCTAGAGGGCGGTGGGAGTCTGGGGACGGCAGCGGGGAGGCAGGAGGAACTGTGGGGTCCCAGCCAGTGTGATCTGAGCAGGCTTGTGACCCTCCCCCAGGTGCCTGTCTGGTCCTACTCATGCTGCCCCCTTCCAGCCCCTCAGACGGTGTCAAAGTTCTTCCCCCCAAAACAGAAACTGCTTTCTGAGCACATCCTCTGGGCCCTGTTTGGTCCTTGTGACCCTCGGGATGTGGGGCTCCGAGGCCCCCGCGCCCCAGCATGCTGACTCACCCTCTTGTACACGGCACCTCCTGCCCATCTCAGCCCCGGGGCCTGCTCCTCCCATCTGACTTCCCCAGGTGTCAACAGGAGCACGCCACACTCCCACTGAAACCTTCCATGGCTCCCCAGCACTCCCAGGATAAACCCTGAGCACAGACCTGCAGGCTCCGGCCTCTCCACCACCCTGTCTCCCCCCACCCCGCCCCCGTGCACCCCAGACCAAACCCCAGGTGGTCCCTGAACTCCTCCTGCCCTGCAGGCTCCCGTGGACACATCTTTTTCAGGACATTTCCCCACAGCCCTCTGAGGTGGGCAGTACAGTACCCATTTCACAGAGGACAACGCTGAGGCTCGAGAGAGAAAGGAAGACAGAGGATGAGCAAGGGCCTGCACCCCGGTGGCTGCAGCTGCCCACAGCCCTGCTCGGAGACCGCTGCCCCATCCGTGTGCTGACCTCTATTTCTTTGGCACCTTTGGTGAAAATCAAATGACTGGATAAGTCAATTGGGCTCAATCTTCTATTCCATCCACCTGCGTGTCGGTCCTGTTCCAGAACTTTGCCATCTTCCTTACTGTGGCGTCAGAGAAAGTCACAAGGTTAGGCAGCAGTAAGTTCTCTTTGTTTTATTTTTTCCCCCTCACTCAACCCCCGGCCACCACCATTCCACCTTCTGTCTCTCTGCACGTGGCTCCTCCAGGGACCTCATATAAGCAGAATCCTACAGTATTTGTCCTTTCGTGTTCACTGAGCATACTGTCCTCAAGGTCCATTCCCGTTGTAGCAGGTCTCAGAATTTCATTCCTTTTTAAGGCTAGATGACATTTCATTGTATGATGGACCACATTTCGTTTATCTACTCAGCTGTCAGTGGGACTTCCCTGGTGGTCCACTGGTTAAGACTCCACGCTTCCACTGCTGGGGGCACGGGTTCGATCCCTGGTCAGGGAACTAAGATCCCACAAGCCGCTCAGCGTGGCCAAAAAAAAAAAAAAAAAAAGCTGTCAATGGTCACTTGGGTTCCTTCCACTTTCTGGCTACTGTGAATAAACGGTGCTGTGAACATGGGTGTGCAGATACCTGTTCAGGTCCCTGCGTTCAGTTCTACAGGGCTTATACCCAGAAGTCGAATTGCTGGACCATATAGTCATTCTATGGGGTGTGGATTTGGGGAGAAGCACGTTGTCAGCTTGGCTAAGAGAAGTGAGGGAAGGTCTGCAGGAGGGCTCTGGGAAAGAACAGCCTTCCACAGAGAGCTGAGGGAGTTAGGGAGTCTGGAGTCTCTGAACTCGGATGAGAAAACAATCACATCCTGATCGTCACTGACTGAGTTCAGCATTTCCCTCCTTTAGGATTGTGAACAGCAAACCCCAGAAGGGCCTGTGGCTTTGCCACCAACACTGTCATCGAGGGTTTCAGAACATAGTACCTCTATTGTAGAAATTTCAGAATGTCGTTTGGACTCAAGTAGTGGTAGTTCTTAAACCCACCACTAGGTATTATTTAATGACTTAAAAGAAAGTCCATATTAGCACATCACAAGGAAACAATAGGCTGACAATTTGAATGTAATTGGCTTCCTTTGTAATGCTACGTATTCTGTCTTATGCATTTAAAAACATGATACTGAGAAGGGGTTTGTCAAAAGCCTAGTTTAGATGATGCTGGGAAGATGTGATGTCTGGAACCCTGGTAGCCATTTTGTGACTCTGAGGGGCTCAGCCTGAGAGTAAAGCTGACTCAGTAAGGATGGTAGAGAGAGGAGTAGGGGAAGTTCCAGGGTCCTTTCCCAGCTATTATCAGAATTACCCAACCCAGGAAACTCCCCTCTTCAGGGCTTCTTATTTCTTGCCATAACTACTGGACTTGTTATTGATATTTATCCAGTTGAGTCAAGTTTCTTTCCCTCTTCTTTTTTTTGGCCACCCTGCAAGGCTTGCAGGATCTCAGTTCCTCAACCAGGGACTGAACCTGGGCCACGGTAGTGAAAGCCCGGAACCTAACCACTAGGCCACCAGGGAACTCCCAATTTTTTTGGTTGGTTGTTTGTGTGGTTTTCTTGCCGTGAAGATTTCATGACTGAAAGACAGTGTTTCCAAAGGGATCCATGAATGGCCTAGGGAACGATGGGTGAGGACAGAATCCTGCTGGCCTGCATAGAGCCTTTGTGTGAATTAGAAAGAGGTGCTCCTCTGGGTGGCTAAAAAGTGCCCTGGCTGGGGGCTGTGGCTTTTGGCAAGAATAAAAGCCTCTTTTCCTCCAGGCTGACACAGCCCCCAAGCGGGGGCACAGGGCTTGTCTAAGTGGGCTTGAGTTGGCTCTCCCCCGACCCCAGCTGTACACGGAGGCCTTGGGAGGAGACCCCAGGTTGAGGAGAGCAGGTGGGCTCCATGGAGGGGCTGGACATGCATCGGGTGGGGTAGAGAGGGGCTGGCAGGACCCCTGAGTCAGGCACATAGTGAAAGGTTCCCCTTCCCCGTCTGAGCATTTGGAATCCCCCAGGCAGCTGGCGCTCCCGAAATGCTATGCAGATTCCGCCCCAGGCTCTTTCGGGGAAGCAGCCAGAGTGCTGGTCGGAGGCCATGTGCCCACTTGTGGAACTGTCAGGGTCTGGAGTCGGGGAGGGTCCCTGGGCCGCGGAGGATTGAGCCAAGAAAGGCCTGGGCAGCAGGGAAGGTGAGGGAGGGTCTGGTGTCCACCCCTCCTGCCTCTGGGTCCCTCTGTCTTGCTTGGGGCTGCCTGGCTGCTGGGTGGGCCTCAGGGATGCACGCGTCAGGGGTTTGCTGCATGTTGCAGGGCCCGACATGGGTGCTGCAGCTGTGGCACTGGAGTCGGGGGTGGGGAGACACAGTCCTGGCCGCCGGTGAGGGGGGAGGGCAAAAGGGGCAAGTCACCAACAACTGGCCGAGGCACTGGACGCTTGTTGTCACATCTGTCAACTCGTGGGATATCCCTCCGAGCTCCAAACTCTGCTCTAGCCTCCCAGGGAGGGGCGGGGCGGGGCGGGGCGGCGCGGGGCGGGGCGGGGCGGCGCCGGCTGCCCAGGCCGCAGCAAAAGTGCCCGGACCTGCGCTTCTTACACGTAAGCGAAGCACAGCGAAGCAAAATGAAAGGTTCCTCGGTCACACCAGCCACGTTTCAAATGCTCCGCAGCCACATGTGTGACCTGAGGCTCCCGTATTGGACAGAGCAGGTCCAGAACACTTCCATCACTGCACAAAGAGGCCTGCCTTGACCCCTGGGACGCTCGGACCTGCGGGAACAGGGCCAGAGTTTCCCCCACACACACTGGGGGCCTCCCCAGAGGAGATGGGGGATGTTTGAGGTGGGTCTTTTGCACGAGCAGGGGTTTGCAGGTGGAGAACAGGGAGAGGAGGAGAGCGAGGCAGCAGAGATGGACAGAGGCTGGACCACCAAGGGCACTGGGCACTGGGGAGCCTTGAGAGAGCTTTAAGCTGCGGGGCAGGCGGGGCCAGCTTTGCCGTGGAGGAAGCAGCCGATATGCCCCAGTAGATGAGTTGGGGGTAATGGAGGAGGCGGGCGAGGCTGCCGTCCCTGTGGAGGTGCTCGTCACTCTTTCTCCCCGCCCAGGCGTCAGAAGTCAATCAGAATAGCGCTCAGAGCCCGCTGGGTGGGGGAAGAGCGGGCACCGTGCTCCTCGCAGGTGACCGTGATGCCCCCGGACTTACGGGCGTTACGTAGCAAGGGTTCCGTGCAGGCTCAGGGAGGGTGGATGAACACACATTTGACACACGGGGCCTGAGGCCTGAGGCCAGAGGCCGGCCTGTGCTGTGGAGGTTCACGGGCACCGGTAGAGGGGCGGGGGGACCCCGAAGGTCGGCCGCAGGCCCTGAGGAGCAGGAGTGGGGTGGCGGCCAGGTGGGGCTTAGCCGAGGCCTGGCACGGCCAGGGAATCGGCCCTGCTCCTGGCAAGGATGCCTTGGCAGGAGAGGGCTTCTGCCCAGGGTGCTAATGCCCTCTTAATTAGCCAGGCACTTGCCAAGGAACTGCCGCCACAGCCTCACTTTACAAAACACACTCGGGGCTCAGAGCTGGTCCAGCACCTGCCACACTGTCAGGTGGATGGCCAGGTGCGGCCTCTGAGCTGCCCGCTGAGGCCAATCCAGGCCTTCCCCTCGGGGCTTCCTGGTCCAGGACGACAGAAATAGAAATGCTTTGTAGGGACACGTTTTTGGTAACAGACACGGGGCAGGTCAGCCTCTGTACCTTTGCTCCAGCCAGCCTGGCTCTGCCCTGCTGAATTCCTATTCACCCAGCGTGGCCACCACTTCCTCCTGGGGGCCCTCCTGGACCTCACGGTTAACTCTGGGGTCTCCCCCACCGCCCAGGACAGCTCACTACGTGGGCCACGCTGTGGGCACCCACAGGTTTGGTTCCTGACTTAGAAGGGTTACAATTTAGGGGCAGGAGGGGGTGTCACAGATCTCTTGGCAAATCTGAGAAGAGCCACAGACTGGGCCCCTGAGAGCTCTATGTCCCTCCTAAAAGCTGGACCAGAGCCTCACTGTTCTGTCCAGGCCACAGTTTCCCTACGTGTAACCTGGCGGCCCTGAACCCCTATTGGCAGAGATGTTTCTGGAGATGGGGTGACAGCTGGTCCTGCCCTCCTTGGCTCTGACCCGACAGTGCTGGGGTGTGGCCTGTGGCCCTGGAAGGCACAGCTGTCCATCGGTTACTCCCACTTAGGGCACTCGTGAGGGAT
Source organism: Delphinus delphis (assembly GCF_949987515.2). Taxonomy (NCBI): domain Eukaryota; kingdom Metazoa; phylum Chordata; class Mammalia; order Artiodactyla; family Delphinidae; genus Delphinus; species Delphinus delphis. The sequence continues at coordinate 84,051,380 of NC_082697.1, read as the reverse complement.
GCGAGGGATGCAGGGATGCAGGCCGTACCAGGCTGCCTCGAGGGGCCACAGGGGCAGAACAACAAAGACACCATTCACAGGCTCTGGGCCCCGAGGCCGGTCATCTATGGGGGCTGGGCCGTTGACATCTGTGCATCTGCAACGTGGATGGCTGTTCTGGCCTCTTACACATGCCTGGGACACACTTACCTCCTTTTGAGAGAAGGGAAAGTGAGCCTCAGAGAAGACGGGGAGCCCCCTGTTCACGGCTCTAAGTGATGCTGGCGGGAAACTCCCAGGATGTCACATCCTGTCCTTTTGCAGACGAGGAACTGAAGCTTCGAGGGGCCTCAAACCCTGGTCCCTGGACAACAGTCAAGACCAAGTGCAGGGCCCATGCCCTGAAAGCCGGCAGCCCTGGTCAGGTGTGACAGGAGGTTTCTAGCGTTGAGATCCTGGAAGGCAAAAGACAGGGTGTGAGACTGCAAAGCTGGTATGAAGGGGGAGCCCCAGCAAGGAGTGGGAGGTGCTGGGGGCGGGGCGGGGGACAATGGGAGACAGTCTAAGGCTTGATTTTGTCACTCCTAGCTGCGTGACTTGCTTACGTGCTTTTTTCCCCCAAGATTGATTGATGTTTCTTAAGTTGAGGTAAAGTTCACTCAACATAAAAATTTAAAGCACACAATCCTGTGGCATTTAGTATATACATTCACAATGTTGTGCAACCACCACCTCTACTTAGTTCTTTTTTTTTTAATTTTTAAAATTTTTTGGTGGTGCTGCACATCATGTCGGATCTTAGTTCCCCCACCAGGGATCGAACCCTCGCCCCGTGCAGTGGAAGCGTGGAGTCTTAGCCACTGGACCGCCGGGGAAGTTCCTCTACTTAGTTCCGAAACACTGTCGTCCCCCCCCGCCCCCCAAAGGAACTCCGTCCCCATTAAGCAGCCGCTCCCCGTTCCCCGGCCCCTGCAGGCACCAATCTCCTTTCTGTTTGGTTGTGTTTCTTCCGCCGCTCAGGCTCCTTCTCCTCATTCGTGAAGTGGGCATGACACCCGGTTGTCGGAAAGTTAAAGCATATAAAGCCCTCGGCGCAGTGCCTGCAGCGCCTGTGACTGTGAGTGGCTTAATGCCCGCCTCCCAACGGGAGCCCAGCACCAGTGACCCCAGGAGCGGTGGGAGCTGGGGCCCGGGTCTCGGCGGCCGGGAGAAGTGGGGCTTGGGAAGATTTCCTCGAGGAGAAGCCATGGGGAGCCCGAGGTGCCGGAGACCCTGGGCAGCGCAGCTTTGCCCCAGCCCAGGTGAGAGGGCTCAGCTCCGGGACAGGCACAGGTCAGGGCCCAGCTAGTCCAGGCAGGCATCTGCCCCTGGGATCAAGCCTGGAACGTCAGGTCAATGTGACAGCCTAGTAGGAATCTGATGACCTTCCACATGCCAGAGAGAATGGGGTGGAAACAGCCCTGGGGATGGAGGGGGTGGGGGTCATTCACTGGGCCAAGTCGTCATGGGATGTAAGTAAGAGGCAGAGCAAAAAAAAAAAAAAAAAAAAAAAAGCCAAATTAACAAAACCCTCAGAAATAAAGCTATGCACTTCTCTATCTAAATATCTATCAATATCTCCTATCTATCATCTATCATCTACCTATCACCTCTCCATCTCTACCTACATAATACATTCCTGAATAAAGGTACAGAGAGGGCTGGCAGGATGAGGTCCAAACACAACGAAACAGCACACACAGGAGACAGGACTAAGGCACAGGCGAAGATGCAGGGTCAGAATGTCAGGGTTCATTATTGTTATGAACATGTTCAGGCAGACATAAAAAACACAGTATGTTGTCTCTTCTCGTGCCATCACTGCTGGCACAATCATTGCATCCTATCTATTCCCCACCACAACTATCGTTTTTTTGGGGGAAGGGAGGACTGGGGTATTTTATTTTTTATTTTTAGTGTCCTCGTCCAAAACTTTTTATCATGGAAATGTCCAAACATTTGTTAAAGTAGAGAGACTCGGGAATTCCCTGGCGGTCCCGTCGTTAGGACTCCGCACTTTCACTGCCAAGGGCCCGGGTGTGATCCCTGGTCAGGGCCACGAGGCATGGCCAAAAAATAAAAATAGAGAGACTCACGGAATGCAATCCCATGTGCCCACCACCCTGTCTGGAATGGTTTAAGGCAAAACCCAGGCATCATGTCATTTCATAGGGAGTTCTTTTTCATGGCTTGAGAGATCTTAGTTCCCTGACCAGGGATCAAACCCGGGCCCTCAGCAGTGAAAGTGCCAAGTCCTGACCACTGGCCCGCCAGGGAGGTTCCTTTAGGGAGGGTTTCTGACAGGTAAAGACATTTGTTTGCTGCTTTTACAAACACTGTGCCATTTTTATACCTACCTCTGTGTTGTCCATGAGGAACTCTGCATGTATTATTATTTCCATTTGACAGGTGAGGAAACTGAGGGTGAAGTAACCTGTCAAAGGTCCCATGGCAAGTGTGTGTCAGAGCCAGGAGCCAAGTCAAGGCCTACTGACTCCAGCTTCTGCTCCTTGGCTTTTGTGCTGGGATGCATCCCAGGATGTCATTTCAGGAAGCCCCTGACCATCAGTGGTGGGTGGGCACAGGGAATTCTCCAAGCCTGCTGGACGGGGGAGGAGTCTGAGTCTTTGTGGCTCAGAATCCTCACTCGGGGAACTGGGTTCAGGCCTAGCTGAGCAGCCCTTCCTGGTGGCCTCATTTTCCTGCCCAGACCAGGCAGGAGGGCGCCCGGCGGCCAGCCTGGGAGCGGCTCAGGCCTGGCCCCAGCCAAGCACCTCCGTTCTCCCCGTGCCATGCCCTTGTTCCGGGCAGCTCAGGTGGCGCCTGGGTTCCCGTGGGGCCCAGGGACACAGCGTCCGTGTTCCTGTCCTTCCCCAGAGGGACCCAAGGTGGAGCCTGCAGACAGGACCATGTGACTGCACTGGACACAGAAGTGCCCAGTGTAACTGAGACTCGGGGAATGGAAGAGGCGGGAACATGGGTGCAGAGCAGGGAAGGAGTTTTGAAAATGCTCTTTTGCCAAACTGACCTAAGATTTTGTTCCTATATTGGCTTTTCGGCAATAATTAATCATAATAATAATTAAAAAAAAACTGAGATGCTTCCCTCTGCCCTCATCCAAAGATCTATGCTCATGAGACTCAGCCATCTGGTAGTTTTCCCTGTACTCAGGAGACCCCTCTTTCCCAGCAGCTGCTGTGAGCCAGGGCTCCCTCATCCCCCAATCTCCCCCCAAGCTAGAACAAGGCAAATACGTATCACCCATATTGGCTTTGGACAGAGGACAGAGTGAGCTCCCCATCACCAGAGGCATTCAAGCCAAGACTGGACAGCCTTAATTTTTTAGAAGTTGCCTGCTGGGTAAAGAGAAACATGAACACATGTTGGTTTGTGGTGGAGGGCATCCCTCTTGGGAGGAGGTTCTGGCCAAAGCAGGGCATCAATAGCAACAACCCAAGTGTCCATCCACATGGCAGCAGTTAAATAAATGGCACATTCATGCAGTGGAACATTACACAGCTGTGAAAGAGAACAAGGAAGGCACTCAGGTACTGAAGCAGAGACTGGGTTCAGATGCAAGTAAGAAAGCAGGATTGAAAATACTGTTTAAAGATGTAGGGATTTACAAGAATACAGATGCAGGTTTGCTTGTCTTTGAAGTTCATGGAAAGGGAGACAATCTAACAGCAGGTATGGAGGTAGTGGGTGGGAATGGGGGGAGGGGGAGGACAAAAGCCTTTTTAGGGTTTGGGAGATTTGAACCATGTGAATATATTGTCTGTTCAGAAAAAAATTAAATATACTAATTTAGCTCCACACCTATTGAAACGAACCTCAGCTCTTCATATACTCACCCCTACACCACCCCTTGCCCCCAGTCTCAGGACTAACCTGATTTTCCCCAACACTTCAGGCTCTATGTTGTTCACTCGACCTGGACTGCCCTCATCTGTAGGGAAATCCAAGGTCCCCTTTCTATGTGCCCTCCCCCACACTGCTCCATTTGATTTTAATTTATTCAGCAAACTGGCACAAGGCTCACGCTCCTGGCCGACTGATCCTAAAGCTTTGTACTTCACCATCGCTCTGACTACGGGACTAGGGTCCTGGGGATTCCTGGTGACCCTGGGGGCTGGAGGGAGTCTGGCCCATCCCCAGGACAGTTCCCAGGACCAGCTGGCATTTATGAGCACTGACCACGTGCCAGGCACTGTTTTTTAGGTGCCTGATGTGTGGAGTCACCAACTTGTCTCCGTTTGCCCAAGACCTTCCTGGTTTGAAAACCGAATGCCACGTCCCGGGAGCCCCCTCAGTCCCGTTCACAGCGCCTTCTGTCCTCTCAGCTTCTCTCCTGCGGCAGGTGCTATCATTATGCCCTTTTTAGAGATGGGAAAACCACGAACCAGGGGTGTGCATTTGAGTCCAGGAAGCCCGATGCAGGAACCCTGGCTGCCACCATACCCAGCCGGGCTCACCAGTCTTTCTGCCAAAAGCATCACCTGGGAAGGCCTGGACCGGCTCCCACTCCTGGCCTGACTGAGAGGCAGGAGCCCCCAACCCCAGCCTCCTTCCTGGCCTCCATGCTGCTAAGTTGTAGGAGGGGGACTCGCTCGGGTCAGAATGGGGAGCTGCAGAGCCAGGAGGGAGATGCCATCCAGCCCCCATCCCAGCAGGCACGTCTCAGCAGACTCCAGTCCTGCTGCCAGCATGGACCCCGCCCCCAACCTTCAGTTATTCAGCTCCCTCTCCTCTGAGCCTTGGTAGTTGGCCAGAGGGTTGGGGTCTCCCTTACGAGGGCTTTCTGGGGACTGGAATGGGTTCTGAGGGTGGCCAGGGACCGTGTCTGCTGAGCTCCATGCCCTCAGGGACTCTCAGACAACCCTGAGATGGGGGATTTGAATTTCTTCTACAAAAGGTGAAACAGGCTCAGAGAGGTTTAAGTGACTTGCCTACAGTCACACAGCCAGCGAGACCCTGGGTTTCAAGTCTATTAGATGACCTCAAAAAGAGACACTTGATTTCTCATCTCTCCAGAGGTGAGCTTTGTGGGAGGGGATGCTGTGGGCAGTGCCTGCCTGGGGCTCAAGGACCTGCCAGTAAACCCATTTGACCCAAATGATGGGAAAGTAACACAAAATTACCCTGAAAGATAAAAATCCCTGGAGGAGGTTGCCTGGGGGGAGCCACAGGCACAGACCAACCAGCCCAGGAGCTAGTTCAATGCCCTCTGCCTTTGGCCTCGAGACCTTGTGGGCAGCCTGTGGTCATGCTGGCATTCCAGGGGCCTGCTTGGCATGTGGGGAATGTCCCAGCAAAAGTCTTGGCCTTTGGAGATGCTCAGAAAAGGGAAGTGTTCCTCTACAGGGGCAGGGGTGGGCATCTGTAGGGAATATCCACGTTGACGGAGCAGGATGGAGAGCTGAGGTCCTAAAGGAGGGCTGTAGCCAGCGTCGCCCCTTCCTGTGTGCCAGGCTCTGCGTCCAATGCAGTGGGGACCTGGGGGTGGGTATCAAGTGGGAGGCATGCTGGCTCCTGGGTTCCACCCCTCGGGGCTGTGCTGCCTGAGCGGGAGCACGTCTCTGACCTGCTCAGTAAAAGGGCACGCTGCTCACTCTATGCCTGGAGAACCTCACCAGAACCCTGTGGCTTCTGCATCCTCAGAGTGGACACACTGCCACTTGTCTCAGCCACTACCACGGAGACCTATTTGGGCCAGCCCGGCTGGGTGCCTGGGCCACAGGGAAGGGTCTGGGTGGCTTTCAGGGCAGTGTCCTGGGAGGGAAGCCTCGGGGAACCCCAGCCCCCGCTCTGGAGGCTGCAAGGCCTGGGTTGGGTGAGTTGGGGTCTGCAGGCCCCTCCCCAGCTCCTGGCCTGCCCCCCACTCTTCTGCCCACAGGCCCTTGGAGGGTCCCCTCTCAGCTCCTTCAAGGCTCTGCTGTAAAGCCACCTCCTCTGAGGAGCCTCCAGGCCGCTCCGCCCTAGTACTGATGTGCTCTGTGGTCTTGCGGTCTCTATCACAACCTCAAACCTGGCTCGGCCTTCCTCCCGGCTGGGCTTGGGGTGCGGGGCCTCCGAGGGGTCCCGTGCTCTGGGTGAGTCCTCAGGCTGAGGTGCTGCGAGGGCGAGGCCTTGGCATTGGCGGGGAGGGGGCGGCGGCCCGAAGAGGGGGGACTGCAGAGGCCGGCCGAGCAGGGAACGCGGCGAGCCCAGCTCCCACCCGCGCCCCTCCGGGACCCTGCGCGACTCAGCTCGCTCCCTGGGCCCCGGTGCCCCCTCCTCGGCGAGCCCCGGGGCGGGGCGGGGGCGGGACCTCGCGACGCTGACGTCACCCCGCCTATAAAGAGGCTCGGGCGCCACGGGCCGGCTTTGTAAAGCGCTGCTGAGAGTGAGCGCACGGCCGCGGCAACTGAACAAAGGAGCAGGGCGCCGCCGCTGGGACCCGCCACCGACCTCCCGGGCCGCGCCGGCCTCCCGCCCGCCGCCACCATGACCGCCAACGGCACGGCCGAGGCCCTGCAGATCCAGTTCGGTCTCATTAACTGCAGCAACAAGTACCTGACGGCCGAGACGTTCGGGTTCAAGGTGAATGCGTCGGCCAGCAGCCTGAAGAAGAAGCAGATCTGGACGCTGGAACAGCCGCCCGACGAGGCGGGCAGCGCAGCCGTGTGCCTGCGCAGCCACCTGGGCCGCTACCTGGCGGCGGACAAGGATGGCAACGTGACCTGCGAACACGAGGTGCCCAGTGCCGACTGCCGCTTTCTCATCGTGGCGCACGACGACGGCCGCTGGTCGCTGCAGTCTGAGGCGCACCGGCGCTACTTTGGCGGCACCGAGGACCGCCTGTCGTGCTTCGCTCAGACCGTGTCGCCGGCCGAGAAGTGGAGCGTGCACATCGCCATGCACCCCCAGGTCACCATCTACAGCCTGGCCCGCAAGCGCTACGCGCACCTGAGCGCGCGGCCGGCCGACGAGATCGCAGTGGACCGCGACGTGCCCTGGGGCGTCGACTCGCTCATCACGCTGGCCTTCCAGGACCAGCGCTACAGCTTGCAGACGGCCGACCACCGCTTCCTGCGCCACGACGGGCGCCTAGTGGCGCACCCCGAGCCCGCCACCGGCTACACGCTCGAGTTCCGCTCCGGCAAGGTGGCCTTCCGCGACTGCGAAGGCCGCTACCTGGCGCCGTCGGGGCCCAGCGGCACGCTCAAGGCGGGCAAGGCCACCAAGGTGGGCAAGGACGAGCTCTTCGCCCTGGAACAGAGCTGCGCCCAGGTCGTGCTGCAGGCGGCCAACGAGAGGAACGTGTCCACGCGCCAGGGTGAGTGGGGACGCCGTCCCCCGCCTCTCTGGGCCATGCACAAAGCGAACCCCACCCCAGTCCCCGCAGCCTCCCGCCCTTTCTCGCCCGCGGCGCCGCTGCAATCCTGAGCGACGCCCGGTGCGCCCCCGCTGGGCGCGCGGGCCACCCCACCCCGCCGCGGGACCTACGCTCCGATCCCCAGGAAAGGGCGAGGGGTGGGGCTTTGCCCATCCTTGGGTGCCGCTGCATAACCCCCACTCCGCCTTGAGGTTGGGGCTCCTAGGCCGCGATTAGACGCCGCCCCTTGTGCCACCCTCCGAACCCTCGGCCTGATCTGGGTCCTCCCTACGCGCGCAGATCCCTCCCTCGCATCCGTGGGCCTAGCCCGTGGGGAGGGGACGCCCCTCGCCTGTTTCCTCGTGCCCCTCCCCCCGGCAGTGGGCCTTTGGCTCCAGGGAGACTAGGGGTCGCAACAGGCGCGGGGCGCGCCCCCGCTCCATGAAGGCCGCCTTTCGCGGGCGGGATGGGGGTAGCCTTTGATCTCCGCAGGGTGCGCTTCCACCTCCCCTCCCTCCGGGCCTTTCTCCACCTCCGCTGGCTGCTGGGAGGGGTTGGCCTCTGCTGGAGGGGGGGTGCCCAGAGTGTCTGCCCTTCCCCCCCCAGCCCCTCCTCCCGTGTCCGCCCCGCGCTCGAGGCCGCGGCCTTTGTGAGCAGGGGGGCGGGCTCGTCGACAAGGCCCTCCCTCGCCCCCTTTGTCCTGCTCCGTCTCTGCAGATGGGAAAACCAGATGCGGCCGGGCGGGGGAAGGAATCGACTTTCTGCGGGTTCCCCCCTGCTGAGGACCCCCCGCGCCGCCCCTAGGCCCAGTGCCCCGTCCGAAGCCACCCCAGAAGGCGGCCTCTCTGCTCGCGCCCCAGCCCCGGGACGGCGTGGCGTGGATGGCGCCCCGCCAGGCACCCCGCCCCGCGCCCGCGCGCGTCTCCTGGCCGGTACCCTCTGCTCTGCGGGAGCCAGAGAGCGGTCTCAGCCTGAGCCCGGAGACCCCAGCCCGGCACCCTCGGGAAGCCCCCCCTACCCTCGGTTGAACCCACCCCCAAGACTCCCGCCTGGAACAACTGGCTGCAACTCGATGCGTCCTCTCCCGGGGCCTCCCGTTGGCCTGGCGATTTCCTACTGGCCTGCGCGCCAGAAGTGAACCCTCCTCTTTCCCTTCTTAGATTCTCCCCGTAGGCGGCTTCTCTTCCTTCTGGCGCCCTCGCCCCTCCTTTGGGGGAACCTGTGGGTGTCTGGCTCCCCCAGCCGGGAAGTTGGACCCCAGCCTCTGGAGATAGCTGGATGGGAGCCCAGTCATTGCCCAGCCCCCCCTCCCCTTCCTTCTGACGGCCACCCTCCTGACCCGGCTCTGCCAAGGAGGTTGCAGCCCGGTGGCAGTTTCCTACCTGAGTGTGCTGATTGAAGTGGGTGGTGTTTCCTCCATCCTGCAGATGGGCAGGTTTAGGCCCAGAGAGGAGCAGCCATGTGCCCAAGATCACACAGCAAGTAAGCAGCATGAAGAACTGGGTTTGACTCCAGAAGGAGCTCTTATCTGGACCCCCTGATGCCTCCCAGCCTCTGGGGCACAGGTCCTCCCCTTTCCAGTCTCACACAGTACGAGGTGGGGCAGGAATCCCCACCTATTCAGCAAACACTGAGCCCCTATCAAGTGAGACATGCTGAGGCCTGAGTGGTGAGCACATGGGCATCTCCTGGATCCTTCCCTGCTGGGCCCAATGTTCTCGTTGGGACATGAGGAACATCCCAGAGGTGTCAAGCAAAGGTCTGGGGGTCCAGGAAGTACATGAGGGTCCCAGATTAGATGGGGGAGGTCCCTTTCTGAGGAGGACACTTGACCTGACCTGAGGATGAATAGAAGGTAGCATGTATCAGGTGTGTGGAACAGTGTTGCAGGTACAGGGAGCAGCTTGTGCAAAGGCCCCGAGGCAGGAAGGAGCAGAAAGCCCAGGGTGGCTGAACAGAAGCTTGTGAGGTTGGTAGACGGGACTGGAACAGCCGGCAGGGCCACAGGACCTAGGTTGGGTGTTCATCAATGCAGGCATGCTCCATGCTTGCTGGGCTGCATCTAGCACCTGCCCTGGGGAAGGTGTGGCAGGAACGCGTGGCCCTGGCCCTAGCCCTTGGCGCCAGAAAGGAGCAGAGAGATCCTGGGGGTGTTTCTGGCAGGCACTGGTGAGCCCGGGCAGGTGCCCTTTCCTTTCTAGTAAAGCTCGTTGGTGGCGTCATGGTGTGATTCAAGCTGATGGGGCAGGAGGAGACGGAAATTGCACCAGGAGAGCTGCTGGCTCATCTGTGCGTTTAAAGGGAAGGGAGATTTGGGAGCAAAGTTTGGAGCTACATTGGCCTCAGATTTTGGGGTCCTCATCTCGTTCTGATGTTGGCTGACCTCAGGTCTTCTTTGTGGGGTGGAGGATGCCCAGAGGACCTGGAGCCGGCATGGGCTTGGGGGGTGTGTCTGCAGAGGCCATTTTGGACAGGCCTGCGTGGCAAGGAGGCTTCAGCTGTGCTTCCGACACATGTTGGGAAACGCCAGCCAGGAAGGAGGAGCATCCTGGGTTTAGCTGGCTGGGGGAAGTGAATCATCATCCCCGTAGGCCTGCACAGGCAGGGCCTGGTGGGGGTGGGGTGCTCCCTGCTGAAGCTGCAGCCTGCTCTCTGGCCTCAGTTTCCCCATTTGTAAAGGGCTCGCCCAGGGCTGCCCTGGGCACATTCTTTTCGGCCAGACTGTATTTCTGGGAGGAGGCCATCACAGCCTACATTAGAGGAAGGATCGGCCACAGGGAGTGGGGGTCCCAAGAGCTGATGTGACCAGGCAGATGGCACGTGTCTACCCCAGCTCCTGGGAAGTGCTGTAGCTGTGACCACACAGGTGGGGGCGTGGCTTGGGCAGGGATGGAGGGTGGCAGGGCCACTGAGTGAGCAGTACTCATGCTACTTTGGAGCCTCACCTGCCCTGGGCTCCAGCCAGACCCTGGGCAGAGCCTCACCCCATTTCCCACCTGGTCTCACAGCCTCTTTGCATCTGGCCAGCTGTGCCCTGGGGACTCCATGCTCAGGAAGTGCCCAGTCCCAGCCGCTCAAAGGTGAGGCTGGCTGGCTGAGAAAGGGCTGGTCAAGCTGGGCTTTGCAGGATGTGTAAGAGTTCTCCTGATGAGGCAGGGCATTTCAGGCCCAGGGAACAGCTTGTGTAAGGACAGAGTAGGGATTTAAAGTGGTCAGGTAGTGGCAAGAGCTGACTGGGAAGAGGGGAGGTGAGGTGAGGCCACAGATGCTTCTGGGCCCCCTCCCTTAAACTGAATGGGGGTGGTGGAGAGTGCCTGATTTGAACAAGCCAGGGGAATATGTGGACTGCTAAGGCTGAGGGGGATGGGGATCATGAAGTGTGTTGGCAGGGAGGGGGTGCTCCCTCCAAGCCACTGTACAGGATGGCTCAGAGGCTCGAGGTGGGGAAAGCCACGATGTGGGGGGACACGCCGGGGCCCGGCGTCTCAGTTGTGCTCTCTGGAGCGGGTCGGGGGGATGTGCCCATGGGCTCTGTTGAGCCCCCGCATCTCCTGCCTCCTCAGGGCTCCTGTGGGCCTGTGACTCAGGTTTTTTGTGCTGCTGTTGATGAAAAGAAAAATCCCGAAGAAAACCCTGTTCCCATAGTAACCGAGCTCTAATTAGAGACTCCAAGGCCCCACTCCAAGTGGGGCCTTTCCCATCTGGGCAGGGCCTTGGAGCCAGGAGTTACCCCACTGGAATGGGGAGGGGATACTCTTCCCACCCCTTCCTGTCGCGGGTGGAAGACCTGCTGTCTACTTGGCACTGGGCTGCTAAATCCTTTCCATCTCAGACCGGGCCCTTTTGACAGGCAGAGAGGGAAACTGAGGCTGCGTGGGGGGAGGCACTCAAGGGCACCTGGCCCCGGCTTTGCATACCTTGCGGGCTGGCCTAGGCCTGTTTATCAAACCAGTTCCAGGACTGGACACACCCAGGCGGGACGGGGTCTGAGTGGCTGAGCAGGTGGTGGTGGTCGTGTGGCCCTGAGGAGGTACCCGCCGCTGCAGAGCCTCCCTTTGTTCCTGGAAATAACTCTGTGGAATTGCTGGGAGGAGTCAAGCCCAGGGCTGTCCGCGGGAGCGCAGGGCTGGCTAAGCTCTCAGGAACCAAAGCCTCATTGAAAAGGAGCCCCTGCACTTGCTGTGTTTGTCCTCGGGCAGGCTGGCGAGCGCCTTGTTCGCTGGCAAGCCTCTGTTATGTCAGGTAGGCTGGTCAGTGCTAGAGATCTGACTGCCACTCGGGGCCCTTCCCTGCCCCCTTTGCCCCTCTTTCTGGGGAGCCCTGTCTGTCTTTTCTGCTGCTGAGGGGTGCCCGGTGGGGCTCCTCCTCGTCTGTTCTTTCCTTCCCGTCAGCCGGCCTGCCACGTGTTGGGCAGGTGGTACCATGTGGCTGGGCAGGCTGGGGGTGGCAGCTCTGCAGCAGCGGCGGGGGGGGGGGGCAGGCCTGCTGGGCGAGGTCTGAGCAGGGATGGAGCCCAGCCCCACATTGTGCTCCTGGTGTGGCCTTGAGGATGGTCGTCCTCTGGGTGGCTTGGGCACCCCGAAGGCCCGGCCCCTGCTGATCCTCGCCCCGTGCTTCACTGGGGCGTGATGGGGGATCGAGCTCACCTCTACCCCCGGGGCCTCAGTAGTCAGCAGATCCCTGACACTGTGGCTAAGGGGACCCAGGGGGCCTGGAGGGTCAAGCCCAAGCGTTGTGAGGGTCTGCTTCAGAGTGACCCGTGGAGGCCACATCCACCAGTCCACAGAGGGGAGGGAGGGTTGGGGGAGAGGGCATGGCAGGAGGCCTGAGTTTGCCCATCTCTCCTCCCGAGAGCCCTGGACCCCTAGCTTTCTCTCTGGGTGACCTTGGGCAAGGGCACCACCTCTCTGCCTCATTCTCCTTCGTGATGGGGTGGCGCTGACATGGGACACGAGACCCGGTTAGCATGGGGCTGACACCTTTCAGGCCCTCTGGGTGGTGGCTGGAGAACTAAGAATGGGTCCTGGGGGAGGGCCTGGGGGTGCTCAGACCCCAGGCTCTGCCACCCGCCAGCCTCTGCCACCCGCCAGCCTCATCTCATCTAAAAGGACACCTGCTGCCCGCCACTGATCCCGGCTTCATAAAGGCCTCAAGGCCCAACTCACCCTGCTGCTGAGGCCCTTAGGATCCATGGCGCTTGGGGATGTGAACTTGTTGGGACCAAAGATCCCACTTCAGGTTTTATCTGGAGGAGTCCATACGGATGTGCAAAACGACATGGCTGCAGCTTGTGGGAGCAAGACCCCGGAAGCCACCCCCTTCACAGACGACTTAGGGACATGGAAACGTGTAAAGGTGTTAGGCAGATCATTTGCAAATCGAGGTCTGTAGCATGCATGCACTTGAAGGTCAAGAAAATGCATATGTGAGCGCACGGGGAAAAGGCTAGGAGTGTGTGGTCGCCCGCCGTTCACGGTGGCGTTCTGGGGGTGTGGTGGGCGTGGGGGTGTGTGTGAATTCGCTTTTATGAGTTTTCTAAATTCCCTGAAGGGAACGTGTGCTATGACTCTCTTGACACGTATACAGAAGCAGGAAGGATATCATGAACTACTACCATATACCGACTCTCCCAGCTGCAATATTCTGCCACACTAGCTCCCTGTCCCTTTATTCATTGCTTCTGGTTGTATTTAATGCAAATCCCTGACATCAGGGCATTTCATCTCAAAATGTTTGTGTGTATCTCTAAAAAACAAGGCCATTTTCTTACTTAATGACAACATGATTAACAATAATTAATCCATGCTCTCTACTCCTGGACCATGTTGAGAGTCTCCCCGTTGGTTCTACAATATCTTTTTTTTTTTTTAACAATATCTTTTTGCATCTGGTTTGTTGGAAGGTATTACTTCTGTAATCAGAGAATGTGATGTGTAAATGGACCTAGCTGGCCTTGGCCCTTGACTTGTCCTGCCTGGGATCCTGGGTTCCGCCCTCTGAGGTGAAGGCCGAGGGGTCTGAGCCGCACTGTGGGGTCTCAGCAGCCCCCTACTGTGTTGGTGTGTGCGGGCAGGGCTGAGGGTCAGCCAGCACTGGGGGGGCGTGGGGGTCCCTGTACTAGCTGGAGGCTCTCCCAGCAGGTATGGACCTGTCGGCCAATCAGGACGAAGAGACCGACCAAGAGACTTTCCAGCTGGAGATCGACCGCGACACCAAAAAGTGCGCCTTCCGCACCCACTCGGGCAAGTACTGGACGCTGACGGCCACCGGGGGTGTGCAGTCCACTGCCTCCACCAAGTGAGTGCCCCGCTGCCCGCCTGTCACTGCCCGCGCTCGCCCAGGCTGGCCTTCCTGTGGGGCGCGCCTGACCCTGTCCCGCCACCCCCAGGGATGCCAGCTGCTACTTTGACATTGAGTGGCGTGATCGGAGGATCATACTGCGCGCGTCCAATGGCAAGTTTGTGACAGCCAAGAAGAACGGCCAGCTGGCTGCCTCGGTGGAGACAGCAGGTAGCCACCTGGGGGCGTACCTCAAGCCCTTGTTCCCTGGAGGGTCTAACTGTATGCCATGGTCACTTACGAACCCCACCCGAAGCCTGCCCTGTGCTGGGCATCCTCCCAGACTGGCACCACCCTGCCTCACCCTAGGGCTGGCATGCTGTGTGACCCCAGACTCCCGCTCTCCCTCTCTGAGCCACACCCTGGGTGTCCACGCCCAACCCCACGAGGCTCACTTCTCTTCCACCTCCTGGGACAGGGGACTCGGAGCTCTTCCTCATGAAGCTGATCAACCGCCCCATCATCGTGTTCCGTGGGGAGCACGGCTTCATCGGCTGCCGCAAGGTCACAGGCACCCTGGACGCCAACCGCTCCAACTACGACGTCTTCCAGCTGGAGTTCAGAGACGGCGCCTACAACATCAAAGGCAGGTTCTCCTGTGGGCAGTGCCGGGTGGGGCCCCCTGGGCTCAGGGGGCCGATGTTGGACACAGAGAGCAAACCCTTGCCCCACTTGAGCCTGGCTTTGGGGCTCGGCTTGGCCACCCTGTGATGTGGCCTGGGCCAGGCCCCATCTGGACACCAGAGGCTCTAGGCTGGGGGGGGGGTAGCCCCTTCCCCTCTTGTCTGTACAGGAGGGAGATGTCCGGCCCACCCCAGGTAGAGCTAGAGAGGGAGACGGGATTCTGGAAAGGCTGGGCGGGGGAGGGGTCACACACGAGTTATGGGACCAAAATTCTGGTGGGAGGCGGGGGAAGGGACTCCAGTCCAGCATGGGCCCGAGGCTTGGGTGGATGTAACAGACCCCACCCCCATTCTGGAAGCCGTGACTGGAGGGTGGGGAGCAGAGCCCAGGCAGGGCCTGACGGGGCCTCCCCTTGCCCCTGCTCCAGACTCCACAGGCAAGTACTGGATGGTGGGCAACGACTCCTCCGTCACCAGCAGCAGCGACAGCCCTGTGGACTTCTTCTTCGAGTTCTGTGACTACAACAAGGTGGCCATCAAGGTGGGCGGGCATTACCTGAAGGGGGACCACGCGGGGGTCCTAAAGGCCTGCGCTGACACTATCGACCCCACCACGCTGTGGGAGTACTAGGGCCCCGCCGCTGGCATCCCCCTCCCCACCCTGCCCAACCCGCCCTGCTAACTCTCTTCTCCAGGTGGGCTCTGCTGTGGGTGGCGAGCCCCTTGCCTTTCAAACTGGAAACCCAGAGCAAATGGTGCCCTCACCTGTTGTCCCACGTGGCCTCCCCTGGGCAGGTCAGAGGCTGTGACCTGGTCCTTGGAGGGATTTCACATCCCTCTGCTCTCTCTTCTCTGCCCTGGGCGAGGCTGGAACTTCTTTCTTCTGACCTCAGACAACTCTGAGCCTTATTTCCCCGAAGAGGCCGAGGAGGAGTGGGGGGCTGGGAGGCCTTCCCGAGCTCAGCTCCTGGGAGTGGCGGGGTGTAACTGGAATCTCCTGTCCCCTCCTGAACCTCCCCCTCCCCCATTTCCCGGGAGCCAAGCTCTTGCCCCAGGCCTGTTGGTGGCCCCCCTGGGGCGCCATCCCTGTGTTGTCAGGAGGACAGCTGGTGGACAGGACGGGGCTGGCTCCAGGCCCCTGTGAGTGGAGCAGGTTTGGTTTGGTGGCCGCCCGGGCCTGGCCACTGCACACACATCCTGCTGTGGTCCGGGGGTCCTGCTCCTGTCTCTTTTCTTTCACTCTGGCCTGACTGGAAGCAGAAAATGACCAAGTCAGTAACTTTTTTTTTTCAGTGAAATGTTATTGCTGGAGGAGCCCCAGGCAAGCCTGGTTGTAGCCATGGGTGGTCTTCAAGGGGTCTTGGTGGGGGGGTAGTCTTGAGACAGCATCTCCGGGCCTCAGTGCCCTCTACCCACTGGTGGTGGGGTAGGTGGGGTGCCTCCCTGAATCCAGAACCTGCCTCCACCTTCCCAGGGGGCTCTCACCGGCCCCTTCCCTCCCATGTGCGTGGGCCCCAGGCCTGTGTCCCCACCTGGTGGTGCTGGGCCCTTCACCGCCTCAGCCAGGGCCCCTGGTGTGATCGGTGCTCCTCTTCTGACTGGACTCCCGGGTCTCGGCAGGATGAAGCTGGGCGTCGCCCTCAGCCGGGAGCCCCGTGGAAGCCCCCTGGTCCCTGGCTCCTAGCCCCGCCCCTGCCAGTTCCCTTCCCCTCTGGTTAGTGTCCACCATGCATCTCACTCTGGGTGTCTTGGTCTTTTATTTTTTGTAAGTGTCATTTGTATAACTCTAAATGCCCATGATAGTAGCTTCAGACTGGAAAGAGCAAAATAAAGTTAACGCAAGTCTGCACCCCTAGGGTTGGTGTGTGTGTGTGTTGGGGGTGAAGGCAGGTGGCAGGGGTGGGCCTGGGAACCCTCCTGCTGCAGGTTTCCGGGTTAGAGGTCAGGCCCACACAAACCAGCAGAGCGGACTTCCTCCTGCCTTGGCACGTGTGCCTTGACGAGCTTGGAGGTGCGGGGCCTGGGTGCCCCCTTTCCATACTGCAAGGGGCCTCGTGTGCATCCATCCACACGCCAACACAGCAGGCTTGGGCCCCTTGGGACCTGGATGTGCTGTCTGGGCGCCCTTGGAGGACAGGCCCGGGTAGAGGTGGGCACAGGCCCTGGGAGAAGTCGGCTGGATGAGCTAAGCTTGGAGTCCAGGGAGGACGCCTTCATGAGAACAGGACCCCTAGGCCCAGCTTGGGGAGGAGGGGAGGCACTTCTCTTATTTGGCAGATAAGAAGCTGAGGAAGTTTCCAACCTCGAGGGGGGACCTGGGTCCTGAGCCCACCCTGTGGTCGCGGCCCCTGGCAGACCTCCAGGTGGTCAGCCCTGCAGGGACTCCAGAGAGGCAGACGCTGGGTTGGGCCCTTCTATGCAGTATCATGTTACCCAGAGCATACCTGTTCCCATCTTACAGAGGAGGAGACTGAGGTTCAGAGTAGCGAGGCAGAGCTTTGAGGGTGGAACGGGGTGCCCCATGGGTGTCCAGTAAGTAGGCGGTGATTGAAGATGGACGTGGGCGTGTGGCCGTCTTGCGGGGGCAGCGGGACCAGAGGGGCCTGAGCTGTCAGCAGAAGCGCTGATTGGCTGCTGATGACGAAACTGGGATGCCTGCGCTGTGATTGGTGGTCCCTGGGGGCGGGAGTCTCGAGATTGACAAGCACAGATGGCGGCTACAAAGGGACGTCGGGCTCTCAGCGGGGTCCAGGCGGCCAACCCTCCACCACTGTTAAAGCCAGGCTGGAAGCCAGAAAAGTCTCAGTGACGTGGAAGGGAACAGATGAGTCCTCCGGAGCCAAGCTCCTCCAGACTGCAGGGATGGGGATGCACTGGAAGGGGCTCAGGGAGGGGTCCCCAGTTGGGCAGTTGAGCGAGGTTGAGCGAGGTGGTTCCCTGCGGTGCCCGGGGTGGGCGCCTGCCCAGGAGCAGGAATGACCTGTCCTGGAATGATGCAGGCACCCCTCCCCGCATCCTCCCAGCCAGGCCCAGGCACTGATTCTGAATTCCACGCGTTCTGCAAAAATGGGCGCAGAGCAAGTGGCTGCGCGTTACAGGGGCTTATTCCCCCGCCCCACACACACCCCGCGAATGAGGCGCAAAGGCTGGTGGGGGAGGTGATCACACCTAGGGAGGAGGGGGGCCTAACCCAATACTAGGGACAGGAAAGGCAACCAGGGCAAGGGAACCGCACGAGCAAAGGTCAGGTGGGAGGAACCTTGGGGCGGGGCCTGGTTGGGTCCCGGATGAAGAGTGGATTTGAGTGAGGCCATTGTCTCTAGGCCCACGTGGAGGCGACAGGCGTTACCGGAAGGCGGCAGACACTCCCGGGGGCGCAAATGGAGCACCGTGGGGACCACCAGATTCACTCCTGCGCACGCACCGGGACTCCCCGTGTCCTGGTCGAAAGGTGCCCCCCCGTCAGAATTGGCTCTGGGGCCCCCAGGGCGCAGATTCCAGAGCAAAGGATGCGATTCTTCCTCAGCGATTCCCAGTTCACAAGGGTCACTGTGTGATCCTGCACACACGCACACGGGCTTGTGTACATGCATGGGTGAGTGCACACAGGAACACAGGCATGTACAGGAGCCCAGTGCACACACAACACGCATGCACATAGAGACATACGTGGACGCAGGCACAGGCACACGGACCAGCCCACAGGAACAAAGAGCTTACGGTTTGCTCACCAGCCTGCATTGACTCAGCCCACAGGCTTCCAACCACTGTGCCTGGGGACTCCGTTCCCCTCAGTTTTCCCAGACCCTGACTGCAGCTCCTCTCACCTCCAGCTGGGTCAGGGGCCAGTGGGCCCCACAGTTCTGAGGCTGGGTTCCCCCCAAGCCTGCCATGGAGGGCCAGCAAGAGTCCAGGCTGCCATTGCTCAGATGGGGACATCAAGGCCTAGAGAAATGCCCAGTGAGTCTGGGCAGCTGCAGCCAGTGCTCCAAGCTACTCGTTGGGGTTAATTGTGAGCCTAAAAGATCATGTCAGAAGGAAAAACATTCAATTAAACTTGTAAGGAAGAAAAAAGGAAGGAGAGGCAGCCCTTCTTCCCTTCCGTGGCTCTTTTCCCTGTTAGGGGCAGGACTGCCGAAGGCCGGGCAGATGGGGCAGCTGCGGTCCCCAGGATGTAACCTGGCCAGAGTAAACTGGGATCTCCACAGGTTGGTCCTTTAGGTCCATCTTGGGGTGGGACCCCAAGCCCTGCTGGGGGCTCCAGCCCCAGCAGGACACAGGTGGTCCCCCCTGGTGGGGGGAAGCCTCTGAACTTCCTAGGTGCATCTCCACAGGACACTTCAAGCCCCCTGCCCTCCCCAGCTCAGGCTCCTCCCCTGTTCATTTCTGGGGAGCCCTCAGTGGAGGATATCCCAGACCTGGCTGGGCCCTGCTTCCTACAGGGCCTCTTCCAGAATTGAGAAGTATGAGAGGTGACCTCCAGTGACCTTGGGGCTCATAGCTCACACTGAAGTGTAAGGTAGGTGAGGCTACAAAGGGACCCCTGCCACTCTGGACTTCCTGGGGACCCTCTGGCCTCAGTTTCCCTCATTTGAGCGACGGACAGCTGGTTCCCTGGGCCTCAAGACTGTCAGATGGGGGAGGGGCTCTGAGACCTCTGGGGCAGCAAAAGGAGAAGGGAACAGATGGGGTCTCCCCAGGCAGAAGGAGGCCTGGAGAAGGGGCTCAGCCCTGGGAAGGGTAGGCTGGGGCTGAGCATTTGGCCTGAAGCCCCAGCCCTTTAGTGGGGCCCCTGAACTTAACCAGGAGGAGGCTGATTCTCCGTGAGGAGATGGGGGGAAGAGAAATTGCTCTCCTCTGCCTGCCCCCTCCCCCCAGTCCAGGCCTGACCCCCAGAAGGGGAAGGGAAACCCACCTTCCGGGAACCTGGAACTGGGCAAGCTGCTCTGAAAGGTTTACTATTACTATCATTATTGTTACTTTAAGAATTAAGAGAGGGACTTCCCTGGTGGCACAGTGCTTAAGAATCTGCCTGCCAATGCAGGGGACACGGGTTCAAGCCCTAGTCCGGGAAGATCCCACATGCCGCAGAGCAACTAAGCCAGTGTGCCACAACTACTGAGCCTGCACTCTAGAGCCCACGAGCCACAACTACTGAAGCCCTCGCGCCTAGAGCCTGTGCTCTGCAACAAGAGAAGCCACCACAATGGGAAGCCCGCGCACTGCAACGAAGAGTCGTCCACACTCACCGCAACTAGAGAAAGCCCACACACAGCAAAGAAAACCCAATGCAGTCAAGAAAAAATAAATAAGGGCTTCCCTGGTGGCGCAGTGGTTGAGAGTCTGCCTGTCAATGCAGGGGACACGGGTTCGTGCCCCGGTCCGGGAAGATCCCGCATGCCGCGGAGCAGCTGGGCCCGTGAGCCATGACCGCTGAGCCTGCGCGTCCGGAGCCTGTGCTCTGCAACGGGAGAGGCCACAACAGTGAGAGGCCCACGTACCACAAAAAATAAATAAATAAATAAATTTATTTAAAAAAAAAAAAGAATTAAGAGAATAGGGACTTCCCTGGTGGTCCAGCAGTTAAGACTCCTTACTCCCAATGCAGGGGCCGGATTGGATCCCTGGTCAGGGAACTAGATCCTGCATGCCACAACTAAAGATCCCGTGTGCGGCAACTAAGACCCGGCGCAGCCAAATAAATAAATAAATATTAAAAAAAAAGAATTAAGAGAATAAATACCTAGAGTATAAAGTCAAAGGGTGCCCCAGCCCCAGTCCTCCCCACAGAGGTAACACTGAAGTTACTTATACTCTTCCAGAAAATCTTTTTTTTTTTTTTTTTTTTTTTTTGCGGTACGCGGGCCTCTCACTGCTGTGGCCTCTCCCGTTGCGGAGCACAGGCTCCAGACGCGCAGGCTCAGCGGCCATGGCTCACGGGCCCAGCTGCTCTGCGGCACGTGGGATCTTCCCGGACCGGGGCACGAACCTGTGTCCCCAGCATCGGCAGGCGGACTCTCAACCACTGTGCCACCAGGGCAGCCCCCAGAAAATCTTATTTTTTATTTAAGGAATATAGCCCTTACTATGTGCCAGGTACAAAGCCCTTCACTACCTCACTTAGTCCTTATGATGGGCTGAATTGTGTCCCCACCAAATTCATATGATGAGGTCCTAAATCCCAGTACCTCAGACTGTGACTGTTTGTGGAGGTCGGGTATTTAAAGAGGTGATTAAAATTAAATGAGGTCATTGGGGTAGGCCCTACTCCAATATGACTGGTATCCTTATAAGAGGAGGGGATTAGGGACTTCCCTGGTGGCGCAGGGGTTAAGAATCCGCCTGCCAATGCAGGGGACACCGGTTCGAGCCCTGGTCTGGGAAGATCCTACATGCCGCGGAGCATCTAAGCCTGTGCGCCGCAACAACTGAGCCTGAACTCTAGAGCCAGTGTGCCACAGCTACTGAGCCTGTGCCCATGCTCCACAACAGGAGAAGCCACCGCAATGAGAAGACTGCGCACCGCAAGGAAGAGTAGCACCCACTGGCCGCAAGGAGAGAAAAGTCTGCGTGCAGCAACGAAGACCCAACGCAGCCAAAAAAAAAAAGAGGAGGGGATTAGAACACAGACAGGCACAGAGGGATGACCATGTGAGGACAGGGGGAGAAAACAGCTGTCTGCAAGCCAAGGAGAGAGGCCCAGGAGACATCAACTCTGCTGATACCTTGATCTCAGACTTCTGGCTTCCAGAACTGTGAGCTAATATATGTTTTTGTTTAAGCCGCCCAGCCTGTGGTACTTTGTAACAGTGGCCCCAGGAAATTAATACAGACCTTATAACAGCCCCGCATGGTAGGTACTGTTGTTGTTCCACTTACTGGTGCAGAAATTGAGGCACAGAGAGGTTAAGTAACTTGCTGAAGGTCACACACCCAGTTCGTGGTGCAACTGGAATTTTTATATAAAAACCTAACAGGTGGAAATGCAAATCAAAGTCAAAATGAGATACCACCTCACACCTGTCAGAATGGCTATTCTCCAAATGACAAAAAATAACAAGTGTTGGAGAGGAATTTTAGGGAAAAGAGAAGCCTCACGCACTGTTGGTGAGAATGTAAATTGGTGCAGCCACTATGGAAAACAGTATGGAGGGTCCTCAAAAAACTAAAAATAGAACTACCATATGATCCAGCAATCCCACTCCTGGGTATTTACCCGAAGATCACTAAATCAAGGGGCTTCCCTGATGGTGCAGTGGTTGGGAATCAGCCTGCCAGTGCAGGGGTCACGGGTTCGAGCCCTGGTCCGGGAAGATTCCCACATGCTGCGGAACAACTGGGCCCGTGAGCCACAGCTACTGAGCCCACGTGCCACAACTACTGAAGCCCGCATGCCTAGAGCCTGTGCTCCGCACCAAGAGAGGACACTGCAATGAGAGGCCAGCACACCACACCGAAGAGTAGCCCCCGCTCGCCACAGCTAGAGAAAGCCCGCGTGCAGCAACAAAGACCCAACGCAACCAAAAATAAATAAATAAATTTATTTTTTAAAAAACCCACTAATTCGAAAAGATACATCTACCTCAATGTTCATAGCAGCATTATTTATAATAGTCAAGATATAAAGACAGGGCTTCCCTGGTGGCGCAGTGGTCGAGAGTCCACCTGCCGATGCAGGGGACACGTGTTCGTGCCCCGGTCCGGGAAGATCCCACATGCCGTGGAGCGGCTGGGCCCGTGAGCCATGACCGCTGAGCCTGCGCGTTCGGAGCCTGTGCTCCGCAACGGGAGAGGCCACAACAGTGAGAGGCCCGCGTACCACCAAAAAAAAAAAGATATAAAGACAACCTAAGTGCCCATCAATAGATGAATGGATAAAAATGGATAAAGAAGATGTGATACACACACACACACACACACACACACAATGGAATACTGCTCAGCCATAAAAAAGAATGAAATCTTGCCATTTGCGACAATGAGGCTGGGCCTGGAGGTATTATGCTAAGTGAAATAAGTCAAAGACGAATACCATACGATTTCACTTACATGTGGAATCTAAAAAACAAAACAAATGAGCAAACATAACAAAACAAACAGACTCAGACACAGGGAACAAACAGGTGGTTGCCAGAAGGGCGGGATTGGGGGGATGAGTGAAATAGGTGAAGGGGATTTAGAGGTACAAGCTTCCAGTTACAAAATAAATATCACCAGAATGAAAGGTACAGCATAGGGAATATAGTCAATAATATTGTAATAACTTTGTATGGTGACAGATGGTAACCAGACTTGTGGTGATCATTTTGTAACGTATATAGTACATTAGTGTAATGTATACTATGTATATGTATAATCCAATGTACACTATGTTGTACACCTGAAACCAACACAACGTTGTAAGTCAATTATGCTTCAATAAAAAAATCAACAAACATAACAGGACTTCCCTGGAGATCCAGTGGTTAAGACTCCGCGCTTCCACTGCAGGGGACGCGGGTTTGATCCCTGGTTGGGGAAGATCCCACATGCCGCACAGCATGGCCAAAAAAAAAAAAAAAAAAATCAACAAACATGACAAGTATGTACCGGCACACAGGCACTCAAAGTCATCAGTTCGCCCAGAAACAGATGGATACCAGCGTTCAGGCCAAGTGACTACTTTGGAGGTGACCCGGGGACAGGGAGAGGAGGCGAGAAGGAAGGCAATGGCAGGGCAGTACCGTGGGCACCGGGCCCTGAACCCCTCTGGGTGGTTCAGGAGATCAGGACAACACACTGCAGAGCCTTCCCTGGGGAGCAGGGACGCAGGCCTGTCACCACCAAACCTCTCCATCATGGTGGGCTGCTTTCCAGAGCGCCAAGCTGTACTCTGGACTTCCCTGTGTGGACAGGACAGATGCGTGCCTGCACCTGGGGGACTGCTGGGCGGGGGGCAGAGGGTGGCGCGGGGGTTGGAAGGCAGCACCTCTGCTGCAGAGGGGGAGCCGAGGGGATATGTGAGGGGCACCGACATGGCTGCTACGGCCTATGTTGTTATGCACTTATTATCATGACCCCCGTTGTATTTATTTTATTCCAGTTAACTAATTAAATAACTTTTAATTGTGGTAAAATACACTAGCACAAAAGCTGCCATCTTAACCATTTCTAATGGTTCACCGATGTTAGGAATATCCACAGGGTTGTGCCATCACCTAATCGCCACCGTAATCTCCAGAACTCTTCATCTTGTAAAACTGACACTCTGTCCCCTCCCCCAGCCCCTGGCACCCACCCTTACACTGTCTGCCTCTATGAATGTGATACTGTAGGGACCTCATCCAAGTGGAATCATACAGTATTTGCCCTTTTGTGAGTGGCTTTTTTCACTCAGCATAATGGCCTCAAAGTTCATCCATGCTGTGGCAGGTGCCAGCATCCCCTTCCTTTTAAAGGCTGAATACTATTCCATTGTACTGGTATGCCCCATCTGTCGGTGGACATTTGGGTTGCTTCCATCTATTGGCTATTGTGAATAATGCTGCTATGAACATAGGTGTACAAGACCCTGCTTTCAATTCTTTTTTTTTCTCTTTGGCTGCACGGCATGGCATGTGAGATCTTAGTTCCCCGACCAGGGATCGAACCCATGCCCCCTGCAGAGGAAGGGTGGATTCTTAACCACTGGACTACCAGGGAAGTCCCCCTGCTTTCTTTTCTTTTTTTTTTTTTTTTTAATTTTTAAATTATTTATTTATTTATTTTTGGCTGCATTGGGTCTTCGTTGCTGCTTGCGGTCTTTCTCTAGTTGCAGAGAGCGGGGGCTACCCCTCGTTGTGGTACGCAGGCTTCTCATTGCGGTGGCTTCTCTTGTTGCGGAGCATGGGCTCTAGTTGCATGGGCTCTAGTAGTTGTGGCCCACGGGCTTAGTTGCTCCGCGGTATGTGGGATCCTCCCAGACCAGGGATCAAACCCGTGTCCCCTGCATTGGCAGGCGGACTCCTAACCACAGCGCCACCAGGGAAGCCCTGCTTTCAATTCTTTTGGGCATAGACCCAGAAGTGGAACTGCTGGTTCATGTGGCCATTCTAATTTTAATGTTTTGAGGAACTGCCATAATGTTTTCCATAGCAGCTGCACCATTTTACATTCCCAGCAATGGTGCACGAGGGTTTTATTTTATTTTTTGACACACACAGCATCGTATGCGTCCACTGCTCCGTCCGTTCACTTGTCACCTAACACATGCCGGTTTTCCTTATCTGCCCAGACAGACCTCACTCTGTCTTCTCACGCTCAGCCCTGTGACATCCTGTCTTATCTACCTCGTCCCCTGCTCACGGACGTTCACATCCTTTCTCATCTGTCATGACTGGCACAAACATGGCTGAATGGAACAACGGTGGGTAGGAGCCTTTTTACAAGTCTCTGGGGTAAATTCCTGGAAGGATTAAAATTCTTGGGTCACTTGACATTTTGATAGATGTAGTCTGATGGCCTCCCCAAAAGACGCTCCCCCCGGCCCCTGCCCAGCTGTGGGTGTTTCTTTACGCTTTTCCCAACGTGGATGGAATCACTCTTGAAGCTTCTTACCAAGCTGAGAGGTGAGAACCCGGGTCCTACGTGTGTTGGTGTGTGCCATCAGCACTGTGCTCGGGTTAGTCTGCTAACTGGGAACACAGGGTGTCTGGCCCATGGGGCTCCTGCCTGCTGGGCTTCCTCCTTTCCCAAAGCACCACTGGCAGATTTGAGGGGTGTAAATAAAAACCTCATACATCTCCCAGGGCTCCAGATAAAGTCTCATCAAAGAGCTGGTAACCGGGACTTCCCTGGTGGTGCAGTGGTTAAGAATCCGCCTGCCAATGCAGGGGACACGGGTTCGAGCCCTGGTCTGGGAAGATCCCACATGCCTCCGAGCAACTAAGCCCATGCGCCACAACTACTGAGCCTGCGCTCTAGAGCCCGCGAGCCACAACTACTGAGCCCATGCGCCACAACTACTGAGCCTGCATGCCTAGAGCCAGTGCCCTGCAACAAGAGTAGTCACTGAATAAGAAGTCAGTGCACCACAACTAAGAGTAGCCCCCGCTCACTGCAACTAGAGAAAGCCCACGCGCAGCAACAAAGACCCAACACAGCCAAAAATAAAAATAAAATAAATTTATTAAAAAGAAAAAAAGAAAAAGAGCTGGTAATCAAGGAGGCCCTGGGTCCCTGCAGCTCCAGATGTGCTCAAGGGGGCTCCAAGGTGGCTGATGGTCAGCCAGTCCCCTCACTCACGTGGGCCAAGGTCCTCCCCACAGAGGCTGTCCTCTTTGAGGGTGTAGGCTGTGCCCTGTCTGGCTCCCTTCCCCTTCTGTTTATTTTTTTCACTTTTTTTTGGTGTGTTTCTTTGTTTTGGATAGTTTCTATTGCTGTCTTCAAGTTCAGTAACCTTTTTTTTTTTTCTTTTTTCCCCTGTAGCATCTAATCTGTTATTAATTCCACACAGGGTATTCTTTTAAAAATATAAAACATTGTATACTTTCATCTTTAGAAGTTTAATTTGGGTGGGTTTCCTCCCACCCTTTTTTTTTTTTATCATGCTCATGTCTTCTTTTGCCTTCTTGAGGGAATCGATTTACATCTATCTATAACAGCTGTTTTAATGTCCTTGTCCACTAACTGTATCTTCTTGCTTCTAGCGATTGATTTTCTTCCATCCTTAATATGGGTTGTATTTTCCTGCTTCATTGCCTGCCTTGTAATTTTTGATCCGATGACAGATATTTAGATTTTCATGTTGTTGTATGCTGGATTTCTTTTCTCTCTTTTTAAAAATATTTTAATTAATTAATTTTTGGCTGTGTTGGGTCTTAGTTGTGGCAGTCAGGCTTCTCTCTAGTTGTGGCATGTGGGCTACCTAGTTGTGGCATGCAGGCTCTCTAGTTGTGACATGGGCTTAGTGGCCCTGTGGCATGTGGGATCTTAGTTCCCTGACCAGGGGTCGAACCCACGTCCCCTGAGTTGGAAGGTAGATTCTTAACCGCTGGACCACCAGGGAAGTCCGAATTTCTTTTCTTTGTGTTTCTTTTAATGTCTGTTAGCTTCATATGTTTTTGCTCTGGGTTGAAGTCAAAGTGCTTGGAACAGCTTGATCGTTTGGAGGCTTGCTTTTAAGTTTGGGGCCAAAGCAGCCCTTCAGCCTTTCATGCCCACTATGGCGGCGACATCTTTCTGAGAATTCTAGCCCTGATCCATGCCCTTAGATTCTTTGCTCTGCTGTGGGGAACATGAACTATTCCCAGTGCTGTGTGGCCTTTGTGGGTCGTTTAGTCTGCTTCTTTCTGCTGGTTATTTCCTGGCCTGGCACCGGGTCCTCACATGCATTAACTCGTCAATTGTCAGCTGAAGACAGAGGAGGCCCCTCTGCAGACCCCTAGAGCAGCTCTCCCCTCTTTTCTGCTCTTTTGCTCTGCGGATTCTCGGTCTCACCAAATTCTCAACTCTCTTCAACTCTGGGAGTCCACTGGTCTCCGCCAGGGCTTCCTGTTCCTGTGCTGCAGCCTGGACAACTCTCCAGAAAGGAGGCTGGGAAATTGTAGAGTTCACCTCATTTGTTTCTCTTGTCTCAGGGGTCACTGACTTTGCTCCTGTTGTCCACTGTCTGAAGACTATTGTTTCATATATTTTGTCTGATTTTTTAGTTACTTACGGGGGAAGGGTGAATCCAGTCATCCTTGTTACTCCACATGGCCAGAAGTGGTATTTCTCCCCTCCCTCCCTCCTCCTTCCTCTTTCTTCTCCTTCTCCTTTTTGTTAAATAACATCTTTATTGTGTGATAATTCACATGCCATAAATTCATCACCTCAAAATGAAAGACTGTAGGGACTTCCCTGGCGGCCCAGTGGTTAAGACTCTTCGCTCCAAACGCAGAGGGCACGCACTCTTTAGCTGCCACCCCCTATCCCTCCATGGCCCCCTCCAACCCTAAGCAACCACTAATCTACTTTCTGTCTATATAGGTTTGCTGATTCATATAAATGAAATCACACAATCTGCAGCCTTTTGTGTTTGGCTTCTTTCACTTAGCACAATGCTGTCAAGATTCATCCACATTGTCGGAGGTGTCAGGACTTCTTTCTTGTATGGCCAGATGATATCCCGTTGTATGGAGAGACCCCATTTTGTGTGTCCGTTCATCAGATGATGGACAGTTGGATTGTCTCCACTTTTTGGCTGTTTATGAATAATGCTAAATTATCATGGTATTAAACACATTCTAGGGAAACATCTCTGTAGATTTATAACCCCAGCTCTTGATATCTGCACCATCAGGACACCTGTGAAACCCCAGCCCATTAGAGCAGGGAGGGCTTTTCAGGCTACCCAGCCAACCCCTCCACTTCACAGATGGGGGAATGGATGCTCCAGCTGGCAGGTGACTTGCCACCATACCAGCAGTGGAAGGAACACTCACGCACATTTTCGGATCCTAAAAACAATGACGGTAACATTTGCGTGGCTCCTGTGGGTCGGGCTGCCTCTTCACATACACTATCTCATTTGATGCCCTACATCCCCCTTCTGAGGTGGGTCTTTTTATCCTCATTTCACAGATTTCTTCTTCCAACAGTTATTGCCTGAGCACCCCAGACCCTGAACTGGTGCTGGAGATGTTGAGCTGGGCAGAATGGTGCTCCTGGGATTTCAGGGAGGCAGGCACTGTGGAAAATATTCCAAAGGTAGGGAATCAATCAAAGATGGTTAGTGCCTCATGAGGATAGAGGTCAGGGGACTGGGCTGTGTCTCAGAGGCAGGAAATGGCAGAGCTGGGTAGGAACGCCCAGCTTTAAGGTCGCTCTAGGCTTCCTTTTTGGCCTTACTCCCCATCAGAAGGGAGAGAAAGGATATGTCTGTGGGGGAGGTGTCAGCTTCCCCGAGGTCTGAGGCTGTGAGCAGGCTTGGCCCCCAGGGCGCCTGGGACAGGGGCAGCCGGGCCTCCAGCAGGTCGCCGAGATGTGCCTCTGGCTGCACAGTGCCCTTCCCTTGAGCTATGGGCATGTCTCCGTCTTATAGAGACATTGACCCTTATAACTCATGCGTTTCAGCATGCGAGGTGAAGCTGCCTTTGAAGACTGGGCAAGGACGCCTGGTGGAGGTGATTCAGAGCCCTAACTCTGGGCTGTGTTCATTTTATAATCATAGCTTCGCTTTTGTTCCAATTTGGTTTCTCTGTTTGTTTTTATATCATATGTATTTTTGGTAAGTGGCCTTAAACGCGATAGAAATGAGTAAAGAGGGGGAGGGGGAGAGAGAGAGACAGAGAGGACCAGACTTGGGGCCAACAGAGAAAGGAGGGACAGAGCCATTTAAGAAGGCTGCGGCCACAGTCCCCCCCAGGCGCCTCTTCCAGCCGTGAGAGGCGAGCCGCGCACAGGGGGGGCCACAGGCTTGGTTTGGGGCACGCTGGGCGCTGCGCGAGGTGGTTTGTGTGCGCTGGCCCCGGGGAGCCCTTGACAGCCCCCGCCCGTCGTGCTGGGGGGAAGCTCGGGCCGCTAGGGGCGAGGGGCCCTGGGAGGCCATCTACGGGGCTGCAGTCTCAGACAAACCGCAGCAGGGCTCAAAGCTGCCCGCGGCGGTTTCTAGCCATTGCGCTCTCTTGCTCGGGGTGGTTTCCTGCTGCCGAGGCCGCGGAGGAGCGGGTGGAGCAGCGGCGGGGGGAGGGGGCCGCTGGCTCCGGGGCGGGAGAAGCTCGGTTGGGCCCTGGTGGGGGCTTGGAGGGGAGGGGAGGAGGGACAGCACCGGGTCTGCGACGCCCAGAGGGCCGGAGAGAGGGCTCGGCGGGGCAGGAGGCTACTCCCCCTGTCGCCGCACCCAACCTACTGACAAGCCCTAGGCGATGAAGAGGAGCCAGGTTGGGGTCTTTCCCCACCCTCTTGGCTGCAGGCACCTCCTCTAGGCCACCTCCCCAGCCCATGGGAGCCTCCTGCTGCGTCTTCTGTTCCCGCGGTCTGGTGTTTTAGTGGCATGTTTTTTGTCACCACTGCTGCGGAGCCTGACAGCCCAAGCCCACCCAGTTGAGTGGCGCCTTCCTGAGGCCCAGCCTAAGCCTGTACCATTTAGTGGCGCGTGCACAGGTGCCCACTGTGTGCAGGGCGTGGGGCATGGTCTCAGTGCCGCAAGGATTTTATTTTTTATACAGCAGGTTATTAGTCATCAATTTTTTTTTTTTTTTTTTTTTTTTTTTTTTTTTTTTGCGGTACGCGGGCCTCTCACTGTTGTGGCCTCTCCCGTTGCGGAGCACAGGCTCCGGACGCGCAGGCTCAGCGGCCATGGCTCACGGGCCCAGTCGCTCCGCGGCATGTGGGAATCTCCCGGACCAGGGCACGAACCCCTGTCCCCTGCATCGGCAGGCGGACTCTCAACCACTGCGCCACCAGGGAAGCCCCTAGTCATCAATTTTATACACATCAGTGTACACATGTCAATCCCAATCGCCCAATTCATCACACCACCACCTCCACACACACACACACACCCCACCCCCGCCCGGCTTTACCCCTTGGTGACCACACGTTTGTTCTCTACATCTGTGTCTTAATTTCTGCCCTGCAAACCGGTTCATCTGTACCATTTTCTAGGTTCCACATATATGCGTTAATATACGATATTTGTTTTTCTCTTTCTGATTTACTTCACTCTGTATGACAGTCTCTAGATCCATCCACGTCTCAACAAATGCCACGAGGGTTTTAACTGGCACCTTCTAAGGCAAAGCCAAGCCAAGCCAGTGATCAGTCCTTGCCAAAAATGTGCTGATGAAGGGAGAGGAACTGGTTCTCCAACATAATCCTAAGAGGGATGACACAGATGGGGATTTAGATGTGACCATTTCCCACCAGGGGTCATGGGAACAAAGGGCCAGCAGGCTGGGGAGGGTTGGCTGTGCACCAGC
The DNA here is from genome assembly GCF_949987515.2 of Delphinus delphis. Taxonomy (NCBI): domain Eukaryota; kingdom Metazoa; phylum Chordata; class Mammalia; order Artiodactyla; family Delphinidae; genus Delphinus; species Delphinus delphis. The sequence continues at coordinate 84,021,123 of NC_082697.1, read as the reverse complement.
CTTCAGGAAAGAGATTTTAATAAGCCCAAAGAGAATGCTAACAGAGCCTGCAGCAAGAGGTTATAAAACAAGGAGCTAATTAAAAATCATGTTTCAGAAGCACTTGCTCATACGTACCTTGTTACTGCTCAAGACAGACTGAAAATCTGCACATCTGGCTTACTGGTTTTGTGAAATACACCATATATATCACAGAAAACAAATACACTGGAAGGAAACACATCAAAATATTATTAGTAGTTACCTTTGGGTAACAAAGCACTTCTTCTTTATACTTTTCTGTGTTTTCAATTTTTTTTCCATTTAAAAACATTTACAATTGGCAAATATATTAAAAAAAGACACTTTTTTAAGGATGGAAAAAATAAAAGTTTGGACATTACAATGACAAATGCTCCTGACCTAAAAGCAGTTTTACCTAAAGAAAGAGGTGAAAATAGAAGTGATGTCTCCATGAGGTCAGATTACAGAGGGCATGACTTAGGACAGCAGGGTGGACCATGGTCACAAAGATGTGCCAATGAGGGGCGAGAGCACAGCCAGAGGCTCTCACCTGTGGTGGGTTGACACAGCTTTGCAGGAGAGGAATCTGGCAAAGCTACTGAAATATACCTGGAGAAAAGGGAGCCCTCCTACATTGTTAGCAGGAATGTAAATTGGTGCAGCTACTATGGAAAACAGTATGGAGGTTCCTTAAGAAACTTAAAATAGAGTTACCATATGATCCAGCAATCCCAGTCCTGGGGTTATATCTATAAAAGGCAAAAACTCTAATTCGAAAAGATACATGCACCCCAACATTCTTAGCAGCATCATTTACAATAGCCAAGACATGGAAGCAACCTGAGTGTCCATCGACAGATGAATGGATAAGGAAGATGTGGTACATATATACAATGGATACTACTCAGCCATAAAAAAGAATGAAATAATGCCACTTGCAGCAACATGGATGGACCTAGAGATGATCATACTAAGTGAAGTAAGTCAGACAGAAGGACAATCATATGATATCACTTATATGTGGAATCTAAAAAATAGTACAAATGAACTTATTTATGAAACAGAAACAGACTCACAGACACAGAAAACAAACTTATGGTTACCAAAGGGGACGGCGGTGGGGGATAAACTGGGAGTATGGGATTAACAGATGCGTGCTACCATATGTAAACTAGATAAACAAGCATTTACTGTATAGCACAGGTAACTATGTTCAATAGCTTGTAAAAAAAGTATAACGGAAAAAATTTTTAAAAATCTAGATATATATACGTATAACCAGATCACTTTGCTGTACACCTGAAACTAACACAATATTGTAAATCAACTATACTTCAAAAAAAAAAAAAAATACACACACACCCCATTCTTTGATTCACAACTCCACTGCTGGAAATTTATCTATTGCAACATCAAAGGGAATGTTCACTGAGGTGTTGTGTGTGGTGGCAAGACTTTGCAAGCATCCAGATTTTCTTTAATGGGGCAATGGTTGGCAAATATATACAAAGAAATGTCATGGAAGGCATAAAAGGCACAAATTAGAGCTATATTGACCCACAGACCTGGAGGGTACTCCATGACTGCAAAGAGAGAAAAGTGAGTTTCAGCCAAAAGTATGAAACCACTTTTGTAACAACAAAGGCCCAGAGCCCTGATAAGCAGGTGCATGTTGAAATGTGCTGGAGGGCGAGTGGGGTAAAGAGGGAGGAATGTGACTCTGGTTACTTGAATGGAGGATGGGAAAAAAAGATGGCAGTAGATTGCGGGGCAAAAACATTACTTATCTACTGATGGAAACTGTAGAATAGTCTATGATGTTGCTGTAAATATGGAACATGTACAGGAACAAGAACTAGATGGCATGGGTAAATTTAAAAATACACCGATTTAGAAGCTGGTAATGCAGGTAACTTTTGTCTTGGGTTTACTTCAGTACACCTTTTTCAGATGTGCAATTAAAAAAAAAAATGTCACTCAGTAAAAAGCTGCAAGTGGAGAAGAGGATAGCGTGCTTTCTCAACATCTGAGCCCGAGCGTGCTGTGATCCACCCGTGCCCAGGGTACCCTCCAGGCCTGGCAGGTGGCAGGAAGTGTGTGGAAGGGGGTGTACCTGCAGCTTCACTGCCTAGGGGCTCCCTGTTCTCAGGACTGGCCTCCTGAGTGAGGTTTCTCCCTTTTGCATCCACCTCCAGGGCCGAGTCAGTGGCTTGCTGCAGGGGCCTGGAAGAGGGGCTGACCATACTTTCTTGAAGGGGATTCTGTACTGAAAAACAAATAAAAAACCCCCTTTGTGCCCAACCCGGCCTGGGCAGCCACCCAGGCAGGGTTAGCATAATGGATCACCTGGTCTTCCTCCTGAGCAGGCCCAGCCCCTCGGGGCTCCTTTGGGATCAGATCCTGCAGCTCTCCAGCAGCATCCCGACCTCCGCTCTGGGTGAGCAGTGTTACATGAAGTGTTATCACTCCCCTGGAATCCGCTGGCTTTCAGTCTGAGCAGCCCCTGTAACTCTGTGGGGTCGTGGGGCCTGCCTGGTCAGGCCATGTGGAGAAACTAAACCAGAGAGCAGTCTGCACAAACATTTATTTACAAAAAACCAAGTTACATATGGTACAGGCTTTTTACATAACACAGTAGTTTAAACAATTATTTTATGTATTTTTACTACCAGAAGGTAAAGAATTTAGTAAACTAATCGTTTTTGCTATTTTTATACAAAGTGACAGGTCATGCACATTTTTTTTAAGTTTTAAAATCTTTTGCTAAGTGCAAATACTAGATTCCTCTCTCCAGTTTTAAGGCAAGAATGGGACTGTTGCTGGGCAGTCTCTCGCTCCAGGGAGCAAGCAAGGCAGCCCAGAGGGGAAGGTGCCAGGCTGCCTCTGGGACTGCTCTGTCCCCCAGACAGGGGCTGATCTCTGGGGGTGTCCTGTCGTTTGCATCTTGCAGCCACTGATTGGTGTGTCTGATGGTTATGGCGCCCTCTCTCCCCAACCCCATCACTAGTACAGACTGCTTCTCCAAGACACGAGGCACCTACAGGGTCATTTTGCAGACATGAGGGGGCTCACGCTTGGGTCAGAACTTGAGGCAAAAGTGACTGTGCTACATCTGCAGACCTGCGAGCCACTCCACAGCCTGGCTCAAGGAGGAACGTTAGAAATCAGGCGCCCTCGGCTCAGAAAGGCAGGAGTGGTTCCCTAGCTGCCTTGTGTGGCTAAAAACAGCCAGAACTCATCTCAAAAGACAAGTCTTCAGTTTGGCCTTGGGGGAATTATTCTGGTCTCCCTCCTGTGCAGCAACCTTTGGACCTTTGCATGCCAGGTCCTAGGGCAGTTCCTGGACCGCAGTGTCAAGGGCATGCAACACCAGCCCAAGGTCTGTCCTTGCTGCTGCCCCAGGACCTCCGTGGAGCCACGTACCCTGGGCTGCTGGGCAAAGATGGAAGCTGGTTCCTTCGTTAGATGATGAATCGGGTCAGAGACCCAGAAGGTTCTGGTGGGCTGGGGTGAGCACTGTCACCGGTGGGGCAGGTTGACAGCACCTGGGGTCACCCTCCCCATCCGGTGGGACATCTGTTGGCAGTTCACAGCCCTCAGGGACCCTCCCTTGGGGAAGCACGGGGAACATGCTTTAACGGTACTTGAAGAAATACTGTTGCTGTGCCCCGAGGGCAGGGGCAGGAAGCCCAGTAGGGCAAGGCTCCTGGCAGCAGAGACTCAGTGTAGCCTCTCTTCATGCGCCCCCCACCCCAAGCCCAGGGGGCCACCTATCCGCAAACCCCAAACCCAGAGGAAAGACAGCAGTAACAGGCAACCTGGCACATCACCTCTCCATTTTAATCTCTGAAAAACATCTGAGAGGCTGATGGCAATGGGTGACCGACCAGACAGTGATGCCTGGTCCCGGGTGTGTCCCCTCCTCTCTGAGGTCTGTGTGTGTGAACTTCGGGGAACCCCATAGCCATCAGAGCTTCAGCAAGAGGAAGGGAGGCCAACACAGGGAGCCAGGCAGGTTCATTCCCCACTGAGGCCTCTGCTCTGCACATGGGCTGGAGCATGAAGTACTGCAGAGCGGGTGGCCGGGGTGAGGCTCAAACACCTGGCTGGGGTTGGACAGCAAAAGGCAACTGGGAACATGGCGGGGACTCACCTGACCTCAGGAAAGGGTAGCTGCCAAGCGCAATCTGGGTCATGTACCTGCTGGGGAAAGCCAGCGCCACCATACCTTAGGGGAGAATCTGTTCATTACCTGGGTGGTGGCAAACACGGCTCCCTGGGAGAGCCACCAGGCCTCTGTCACAGCTACTTCAAAAGGATCTTGTGGTTGGCAAAAATTTCAGGACCATCCCACCCTCCTCAACTGCCAGGCGCGGGGCAACAGGTTTCTTTGACTTTGCAGAGACCAAGGGAGAGAAACTCTAGTAGAGGCCACAGAAAACTGGGAAGGTTCAAAGTGAGTAAACGGCAAATGTTTCTTTAGGTAAACTACAAACATCCCTTTGCATGAAATGGCTCTCTGTGGTCTCATCCAAGAGGATCAAGAGGGGAGGCGAGACCCTGGAACAATCACTGTGGTGGCGGCCTGGGGTACTGCACTTGGACACGGTCCACAGCCACCCCAACCTGAGCGGCGCTCCCAGGTCTGTGGACATCGCTCTGCCACTTAGACCAACCGGCTCAGGGCAGTGGGGTGCACCTCACTCTAGGTGGGCTTTGGAGCGAGGTGGGTAGAAGAACCAGGCCTCCACGACACGGTCCCAAGCTCTCAGCTCTCTTGAAACCGCACTACTTGTTATTTCACTTTATTATGGATCACACTGCTACGGTAAGGAAGGCTTACGTGGTTTTTAACTGAGAGACTTCTGTTGTCTGCCGGGGGAGGGTATGGAGGCAAACATTTCCCTTCATCTATTTCTGCAGGGACGTGAGTGATAGAGACGGGCTACCTTGTGGCCCAGGGCCACCACGTTGGCTGCTAGGACGGCAGAACTCTTCAGGAAGAGGGTTTTGCTGCCCCCTTATCTCTGGCCCAATCCTGTTACGGGCACCCAGAGGGTACTAGCCTGCTGATCACTCTTCAAGGAGCAGTGGCCCTTCCCAGGAAGAAATCCAGCCTATCCATTCAACAGGCAAGTCCGTCATCCCTACTTAGCAGGCATGGACACAGCCATCAGCCTTGGGGGCAAAGGAGCATCTATCCAGCCTCCAGCCTGCACAGGATGCTTGGCGGAGCTCCCGGGAGAGGTGGGGCCTGGGTGTCAGAAGCGATGCCGTGGCTGGGGGCCAAAGTGCATAGGCAGGTTGTGCTCCAGCGGCATGTGGACGGGGGCGAAGTCGTAATTGACTCGTACATTGGGCAGAGGGGGCACATAGGGTGCTGGGATGGGGCCCATGTTGAGGGGGAAGTTGTTGAACATGGGCCGGACAGGAGGCAGGGGGAAGGCTGGGTGCACAAAGGCGTAGGGGGGGATCTGTGGCTGGTGCAGGTTCTGTGGGACGGGCCTCGGCAGGGCTTCGATCCTCTGGACTTTCTCTGGAGGCTTCTCCAAGGGGGGCCCAATGCGTTTGAAGGTATTCTCTGAAAAGAAGATGGGATTTAGTAGAGAAAACAGTTAAATCCCACTGTGCTCGGATCTGGCTTGGGACCAGAGCTGCATATCCTGATCCTGGTCCCAGGGGCCCTGAGCTGTAGGCTGACAGCCTGGAGCATGAGGGCAGACCGGGAACCTCCAACTTTCAGCATCATTCTTCCCTGTGGACACAGGAGGGGTGGCCAGGCCAGAATAAGGCCGATTAAAGCCCAAAACGTAGCATGCACGCATGGGTGCATAGCCCCCTAACCAGCCATCACCAAGGACAAAACCGTACTTCCCACCGAGTGTCACACTCCGCAAGGATCACCTTGGAAGGAGGCAGACTGATCCAGCTCAGAAAAGGTGGAGCTTCTGTGAGAAAATTTCCTTTAGAGCCAGGGCGTGGATGGCCACTTACAGAAACTCCTTTTCATTCCTCTGTAACCTCAGAGGGGCCTACTGTCGTTTTAAGTCTGCTTTCGCTTCTATTTGCTTCCTAAGCTCCAACTCACCCCTTGGGACCTCCTGGCCATCAAGGAGCTGCTGAAACTGTGTCTATGCTTTCAGGGCCTTTCCCAGAGGGAGCTGGATATGTGGGTGAGGTATATAAGTGGGCACCTAAGGGACAGCACTCCCCGGTGGTCCCTGGCTGGGTGGAGTGCCAGGATCCCGATGCAAGCCGGCAGTGGGGTCCCCTCGTCCCCTGTGCACATGGAGTGAGCACAGGGCCTGTCTTGGGGAGCACTTGCCTCCATTCTTTCTTTTCTGTTCTTCTTCGGCCTCCTTCTGGATTTCCTCAATTAGCTTCTCATCATCTTCCTAGGAGAAAGGAAAGAAGATGACAAGCTTGCTCTCAGCCAGCTCCATGCAGCGCTGAGGCCCTCCCGGAATGCGCGGGAGGCCGGCTTGCTGCCGATCAGCAATGGGGCTAAGCCAGAAACCTGCTGCTGACCAGCGAGGTCGTGGGCTTGCATACCACCCATTCCCAGTTCCCCGAGAATCTTCTTCCTTCATCATTAGACGGTGTTCCCATGAGGAAGCCCATCTGAAAGGCTGGGACCAAGGAGCGGGTCTGTGCACTGCAGGTGGCTGTCTGGGGGCTGGGCTGAGAGAGCCTGCTCTGTTCACTCAGCTGTAAGGTAAGAACTTCCCACAGCTCGGAGAGGGCAGACTGATAACCCAAGGGTTTGGTATGGGGGTGAGCTGGAGTGGGCAGGGCCTGAGGAGTTTCAGATCTTGAGTCTACAAACTCTGAGCAAGAAGCGCTCTCTGTAGGGCCCGGAAGTCTTGCTGGCTCCCCGAACTGAGCTGGACAAAAGACTATGCAGGCCTGCTGAGCCCTGAAGTTGGCCTTTAGCTCCTAGACAGTGGTGGGCTGTAGAAGGAGCAGCATCCCGCCAGCAGAACAGTGGCCTGGGCCACAGGGAAGGACACAGCAGTCTAAGAACAACTCCCCTGTAGACCTCCCCATCTCCCCTTCTCAAACTCAGGCTTGGTAGGCCTGCTTCGCTAATAGGCAATTCAGACTTGGATTATCCCAGCCTGGGGACAGAGCCAAGTAGGCACTCTGGGTACAGGCAGATGTGTGGGCTTCACCAGGGAAACTCAGGGGTCTGTGCCACATACAGTTCCCCCATCTCCACCTGCCCCAGGCACCGTGAACTGGGCTGCTGGCCCGGGACAGACAACCTGAACCATGCCTGTTCTGTGTAATGTCCTGGGGGTTCAACCCACTCCTCAGCGGCCCTGCAAAACGGCTGGGGACTGAAAGGACACTCGCTGGATTGAAAACACCACCAATACGGTGCATGTCTTTGCTGCCAGCCGCAGGGCTGCTGCTGAACCAGCATGGCCACGGAGGGCATGGGACTTAAGTCTACCCGCCACGAGCTGGGGCTCGACAAAGAGCAGAGTTGACACTGCAGCCACGACCTGAGCGTGGCAAGTGTACTGATCAAACTGAGAGACAGGCAGGCGTGTCCTGTTTCCTGGGGTCTTGCAGTAGCTCCTCCAGTAGTTAAGGGCAGTCAAACTGGGAAGAAGTAAGGAGAAGGGCAGTGGTGCCCAGTGTGGGGTGGGGAAGCATAAGCCAAGTTTCAGGACTTCCAGAAGCCTGCTAGAAACGTGTGTTGCCCCAGACGACGCATCAGGCGAGGCCTCTCCACGTGGTCTGGGCTGGAACACTGCCAGTGATAACTCTGGAGTTTTCATGCTGATTGGATGCTCTGGACTGGCTGACGTCACCCGTGGCACTTCTGGGAGGTGAATGGAGGGCCACAGAAGGGAGTGCATGAGCTGGAAAGAACCCCTGGAAAACCTTGGACCAGGGGAGAGCACAGCAGCCTCAGCGTGGAGCTGGGCAATGGGCAGTCTGCAGGCAATGGGCAGTTACTAATGTCATAACCAAGATGGTAACTTGTGATTTCAGACAGTTATGGCCCCTCCCTGATTCTGGAGTCATGAGTGTCGCTCACTCATTGTGTACTGGACACCTACTCTATAAAAACCCTAAGACATGCTCATCCAGCCTCTTTGTGAACACTCCAAATGAGGAAACTTAACTACTCTACAGAGTAATCCCTAAGCCAATCAACACTAAGGGCTCCAGTAATGCAGCAGGCTTTGGTGGAGGCAGTCTGAAGCTCTCCATGTGAATGTCAAGATAAATTCTACCACTATCGAGATTAGGAGCTGGCAAACATCTTTATTTTGGTGCCAGTGGCAAGCCTAGGAAAAAAGATTAAAAAAAAAAAAAGAGTAATCTAGAAAAATGGAAAGTAGGAGAGCTGTTGCTCTGCACTGCTCACTGAGTGACCTGGGCAAATTCCTGAACATCTGAGTCTGGGCATCTCATCTGTAAAATGGGCTGTTGTAAGGACCGTATGAGCTCAATTGTGTAAAGGACCCAGCACAAAGCAAGTACTCCTCATTAAAGACAGGAAAGTTGTGAAAATGGCAGGAATAAAGATTTCAGAAAGATGAAGTTTCAAGAGAAAGTGGTAAAGATTGGGAGATGCCCTAACATTTCTCTCAGTGGCTTCTTTATGGTATGAGTGAGGTTTCCTGCCTCTGGTCATTTATTAATTATAACTATTAGTACTACATCACCATCACCCTCACCCCACCCCCACTATCTCATCCCTCTTCTATCACATCACTTAAATGTGGTCATGTCCATCAGTACCCAGAGGGACACCTAAGGCCTCTGATGGCACAGGAAGGCACCTTAGAAACCAGCCATTCTAACTTCCTTCTACCACAGAAAGTAAGGTCCCAGAGCAGGTAAGTTGTTCAAAGTTATGGTTAGTTGGCGGTGGACTAGGCAGTGTCACTCAAATACCTTTCCTGGAGAAAATCCACAGAAAACTACTTTGAAGGTTCCCGGTCCCTGTCGTTTGATTTGAAAATGTGGAGGGTATATGTATGCTTTCATTCAAGAATATGTATCGTGTGTCCAGTATGCATCAGGACCTGAACTGGATGTACAGCTAAGAATAAGGCAGACCTGGTCCCTTCCCTCATGGAGCTTCTATTTTTGTGCTGCGATCACAATTCCAGCTGGCATTCCACTTTGGAATCCTACATGGGCCTAAAGAGTAATTTCACAGCATTAAAGACTAACCCCTGACCCCCACCCCCTCTTTCCCCTCTGACCGTCTTGTGACATTTCTGTCAGAATAAATGAAGAATGAGGGATACTTTCTGAGTAAAGCTTCCAGGTCTCTTATAGCACTGTTAAGGGTGTGGATGAACAGGGCATCTGACCGATTTTTATCAATACTAAGTTTCCTGTGATAAATCCAAACGCTCCTGGTAAAAGTTCGCCCCTGAATAAATGCAATGTAAGAATTCCCTTAGGCGGGTCTGAGGCACTTGCACAGGCAAGTGTGAGTTGAGCGTCCTGATACGGATCTGCCGGCTCTCTGGAGGACAGAGCAGCCAGGTCCACGAGCTGGCAGAAACTCCCAGGCCGCCACTGAGAGCTCTTCCGGGGTTGGGGGGCGGGAGAAGCCTTAGAGCCTTGAGTTCTTCACCTTTTGAAGAGAGCCACCTGGAGCCTCTTCCCTTCCTTCCTTTGCTCTGATCACTCTCCTGATTTGTTAAGTGGACTCAGGACTATTTGTCCTTAAGCTCTGGCTTTCCCTGGTTAGGCAGTGCTCTTACGGTCTAAATACAGTCTGTATTTCACAAGAAAATGTCAGCACTCAACTATTTTGAGCAGTGATTGTTACCATAAAGAATGAGCGAATTGTTAGTTACACCTAGAATATGGGTTAAGTGTTTCAGATTTCAACTTTCTCCAACTGGTTGGAGTCACAGGACACTATATTTCGAAACTAAGAACTAAAACACTTTTCAATATATTTTTTTAAAGATAAAAATTACATTTTCAGCCAAATATGTTAGACTCTAAGGGGGAAGACTTTTTCTTCATCTGGGGTAGAATTTCCTTCCATAAGCAGTTTCCCTTGAGTATTTAAAATTCCTCAAGTCAAGAGTGAAGGCATGGGCTTCCCTAGTGGCGCAGTGGTTAAGAATCCGCCTGCCAATGCAGGGGACGTGGGTTCGTGCCCTGGTCTGGGAAGATCCCACATGCCGTGGAGCAACTAAGCCCACGTGTCACGACTACTGAGCCTGTGTGCCGCACCTACTGAGCCCGCGTGCTACAACTACTGAAGCCTGAGCACCTAGAGCCCGTGCTCTGCAACAAGAGAAGCCACCACAATGAGAAGCCTGCACACCATAACGAAGAGTAGCCCCCGCTCACTGCAACTAGAGAAAGCCTGCGCACAGCAACGAAGACCCAATGCAGCCAAAAATAAATAAATAAAAAATTAAAATAAATAAAATTTAAAAAAAAATTAAAAAAAAAGTGAAGGCAGAAGGGCTTCCCTGGTGGCGCAGTGGTTGAGAGTCCGCCTGCCAATGCAGGGGACGTGGGTTCGTGCCCCGGTCTGGGAAGATCCCACATGCCGCGGAATGGCTGGGCCCGTGAACCATGGCCGCTGAGCCTGCGCGTCTGGAGCCTGTGCTCCGCAACGGGAGAGGCCACAACAGTGAGAGGCCCGTGTACCGCAAAAAAAAAAAAAAGTGAAGGCAGACTGAACTGTACACTTTAAAAATGGCAAATTTTACTTTACCACAATTTAAAAAGTTAATAATGTTAAAATAAAAAGAGTGAAGGTAGGTTTAGGGTTGATTTTGAGATAACACGTGAGGACTGGTCCCTCATCAGAACACTTCTTGGGTTGGATACGTGATACATGGGGATATTAAGGCTTTTCTAGAGGTGAGTTCCCTTGGGAAACATTCTAGGCATCCCAAGTGTCATCATTCACGGTGAATAAGAACACCTGTGAAAAAGTCTTGCCATTCTGCAAATCTAGGACACACCTAACCTGCTGGAAACAGGGAACAATAGGAGGAATAAAGATGACGAGAGGGCCAGGGGTGTGTGGGCTGGATCACAGAATTAACTGTCCTCCAGCCCCCCTGCAGGGCCTGAGTCACTTACAGGAAATCCCGGCATGCTGGAGCAGCCCCCACCGTAGTGAATTTTATCTTAAAGCAACACTGGCTTCCTAACAGGCAGGCAGCTGGTGTGATGGGACTCCAGCTTTGGGGTTCCACAGACCTTGGCCTGGGGACCCCTCTACCCAACACGACTTAACCTGGAGGCTAATCATTTCCATAGCAGGTTTACTGTGAGAAGCAAATGATCTCACTTTTTATAAAGTGCCAAGCACAGTGATAGTAATAACGGCTTACTGTGTACCAGCTCCTGTTCTAAGCACCTCACATAGATTTCATGACAACTCCAGGAGTTAGGTACTATTAATTAATCCCCATATTACAAATGAGGAAACTGAGGTTTTTTAAAAATATTTTTTCTGATCAGGGATCAAACCCACGCCCCCTGCATTGGAAGCACGGAGTCTTAACCACTGGACCGCCAGGGAAGTCCCACACATAGTAAGGTTTGAATCCAGGCCTTCTCAAAGCCTGAGCTCTCAAGCACTTAAACCACTAGTTTCTTAATAGAAGCTTCTGGAACAGTATGACTGGAGGGGCCCAGAGTACTCTGCCTGCCCTGAGAACTGTCAGAGGTGACTATTTTTAGGCCCTGCTTTGTTCTAGAAAGAGTGTATCTTGCTCTCTTTGAAATATAAGAGTTCCTTCTCTTTGGGATGGGCAGAACTCTGAAATCTCCTTTCTCCACTGAATAAAAGAAGGGAATAGGGCAAAATAAAACACCTCTACTCAAGGAGATGAACAGCCAGCAGTACAGCAGAGAAGGGGACACTTCCCTGGAAAATTCCCATTTTCCTGGGGTCAGCTCACCCAGAAGTACATGTGCCATCACTTGGAACATCAGGTCTCTGACTGGCCTCCCCAGCACTTGGCCTTTGAGACAAAGCCAGCAGAACCTTCTCACCCAGAGTGGGAGCCGGGAGCTCGGGGAGAAACCAGAAGCCTAAGGTGCAGGCCAGGCTCTATCACTGAGGCCACAGGACTTAACTGGCTCATGGTAACTGAGTCGCCTATCGCTCCTGACCTGGGCGCTGTTCCAGGCCATCTCCAGATGTCCTTGCCTTGTTGACATGTTTTCTCATGAGGCTACCAAGTTACCTGTATACCTTGGAGTCCCATGGAATTTTCTCCTTCTTCCACAAAAAGCCAGAGTTTTGATTCTCACACACATTAAAGCAACCTTGGGAAAAAGAGTTAAACAAAACACAAATAAAAAGGTAATTCCGGGCTTCCCTGGTGGACCAGTGGTTGAGAATCTGCCTGCTAATGCAGGGGACACGGGTTCGAGCCCTGGTCTGGGAGGATCCCACATGCCGCAGAGCAACTAGGCCCGTGAGCCACAACTACTGAGCCTGCGCGTCTGGAGCCTGTGCTCCGCAACAAGAGAGGCCACGATAATGAGAGGCCCGCGCACCGCGATGAAGAGTGGCCCCTGCTTGCCACAACTAGAGAAAGCCCTCGCACAGAAACGAAGACCCACCACAGCAAAAATAAATAAATTAATTAATTAATGAACTCCTACCCCCAACATCTTTTTTTAAAATTTATTATTTATAAATTTATTTTATTTATTTATTTTTGGCTGTGTTGGGTCTTCACTGCTGTGCGCGGGCTTTCTCTAGTTGTGTCAAGCAGGGGCTACTCTTTGGTGCGGTGCGCGGGCTTCTCATTGCGGTGGATTTTCTTGTTGCGGAGCACGGGCTTCAGTAGTTGTGGCACATGGGCTCAGTAGTTGTGGCTCACGGGCTCTAGAGCGCAGGCTCAGTAGTTGTGGCACAAGGGCTTAGTTGCTCCGCGGCATGTGGGATCTTCCAGGACCAGGGCTCGAACCCATGTCCCCTGCATTGGCAGGCGGATTCTTAACCACTGCGCCACCGGGGAAGCCCAACATCTTAAAAAAAAAAAAAAAAAAAAAAAAAAGGTAATTCCTGGGACTTCCCTGGTGGTGCAGTGGTTAAGAATCCGCCTGCCAATGCAAGGGACACGGGTTCGAGCCCTGGTCCTGGAAGATCCCACATGCCGCGGAGCAACTAAGCCCGTGTGCCACAGCTACTGAGCCTGCGCTCTAGAGCCTGTGAGCCACAACTACTGAAGCCTGCACGCCTAGAACCCGTGCTCCACAACAAGAGAAGCCACCTCAATGAGAAGCCCGCACATTGCAACGAAGAGTAGCCCCCGTTCGCCGCAACTAGAGAAAGCCCACGGGCAGCAACGAAGACCCAACGCAGCCAAAAATAAATAAATTTAAAAAAATTAAAAAAAGAAAGAAAAAAGAAAGGTAATTCCTCACCAGAAATAACTCCTAGGAAGATTTTGGCCTAATTTCCATTGGTTGTTTTTGTATCCACATCTCACTTCCAAAATCCCTGAGGTTCCCTTCTAGAAGGCCACACTCTGCACACTCAGGTCCCCACTTCCCTGTGTGTAATGCGCTCGTTCACACACGCCTGCTCTCCAAGTGTCTCTCCCAGCCACAAGGGGCTGGCAGCATTCTACCCACAAGGAAACAGGCTCTGACAAGGCAGTTATGTGTTGAAGGTCACCAAGTAGATGATGAAGAGTGAAATCAGAACCAGGGCAGGGCCAGGCTGCTTCTTCTGGGCTTACAGCCCCCAGGGGAGCCTGGGCAGCTCTGGACTCTGCAGGCAATCAGAGGCCAAAGGCCTTGGGAGCAAGCTATTAGGGGCCCCTCTGACTGCTCTGACCCCAACAAAGTTGGAGGCTAAACGAAGCCCATTTGAGACCTGAGCTCCCCTTCATATCCTGCCTGCCTTGGTCAGTGGGTAACTGAGGGAGGAAGACAACTCTGTCCGGACTCACTGCACTGGACACCTCGACAGGCCCTAGTGAATGTCCACCAAGGGCAACATGCCCACCCCAGCATTCCTCTCCTTGGCCTTCGGCTCGGGGTTTAAGATGGACCCAGTAGGCCTTTTCTGCCCTCTTTCTGGCCCCTCCTCATCTTGGTGAAAACCTTGAAACAGATCCACAGAATATGCATATAAGCAAGTCTCAGACTGAGCATAAGGAAACGCCAGGCTAGAGTAGAAGTGAACCCCACAGACCACCACTGAATGTAATGAGAACTGGGATAGGAACATGTGTAGCACCCACAGTGGGCCAGTGCACCCCAAATGCAGTGCTGAGGACAAAGGATCACAGCAGAGAGTGACATGGAGTCTCGCAGCCCAGCAGATCTGGAAGAATGCTTTATATAAAGAAATGAGGGATTGCATCTTAACAGTGAGAGGATTTTATTTCCTTTCCCTGAATTCCTCTGAGCTCAGCAAGATACAGAAATGCTGGCCTAACACAGAAGACTCTGACACGCTTACTTCACATGGAGGTGGGTAGGGAGTGAGGCACGGCAAGAGCATGAGGGGGATGGCAGGGGCCCGGCTTCTCCGAAACACCGACTCAGCACGCCAGCTGCCGGCAGGAAGTGAGGGAGAATTCACCAGAGAGGTTTTAATGAAGAAAAACAACCCCAAACCCCAACTCCTTAAAACGTGTCCCTCAACAATGAAGCCCCACAGCTCTGCCCATGGAGCAGGGTCTGGATGGGAGAAAAAGAAGGAAGAGAAACTGCAAGTGGTTAAAGGGAAAAAGAGAAGGTTTCCACCAATCAGATATTGACAACAATCGCCAACCACAGGCTGAAGGTTCCTAAAATAAATGTCTGCGTACTTAGCACACGGCTTGTTCTTGCGAGGCTTTTAAACATCCTTTTGAGCCCGTTTTCTTCAACATTTCTGGACACCAGAGCTGCCAGCCTGCTTGCCTGCTGCCAGCCTCCGGTGACCATGAAGGGAGGGTGATGACTTTTCTTCTCCATTTAACTTTTCCTCCCTGTAAAAAGGTGACTGAGAAGTGCAAGTCAACTGCTGCTTCCCTCCTGCAATTTTGGGGGTGGGGCTGGGGCTGGGATCCAGGTCATGTATGGCCACAGCTGTTGTTAATAAACTTGCAATGATTTCATAAAAGGCTTCCAAAGAGCTG
Source organism: Delphinus delphis (assembly GCF_949987515.2). Taxonomy (NCBI): domain Eukaryota; kingdom Metazoa; phylum Chordata; class Mammalia; order Artiodactyla; family Delphinidae; genus Delphinus; species Delphinus delphis. Next base: position 84,006,013 of record NC_082697.1, on the reverse strand, counting down.
AGGATTTAGTTTCAAATTATTCCCAGATTGGCTGCAGATCGCCGAGCAACACCAGACCCTAACCCCCCCAGCGCCAGCTGTCCCCCTGCAACAGGAAATTGGGGGGAGGAGGGTGCAGCACGGCCCGGAGTGGCACATGCTGTGCAGCTGGGGTCTGGAATGGCCAGGGAGGGGGTGCGGAGGTGGTCTGGATAATGTGTTGGAGAGGAGCAAAGACTGGACGGCTCTCTGCTGGTTTCTGCAACTATCTCCTCGGGTCACAGGGGCCTGGAACGCAAACACCTTTCTGTCTAGAGCTCCCCCCAGGGACCTGGAGGCAGCATGGGGTGTGGCCATGTTGGGACTCCTGTCAGGGTCAAGCACTCAGCCTGGGGCCTGCTGGCATCTGCTGAACATGACACATGCCAACATGCCATGTTTACTGGACTGAGCCATACTGTGGCCCTCCTTGGTACAATCCTCTAGTGACATCTAAACCTGACTGGGGACACTGTCAAGGCCCCTTTCTACCATCTGCAGCTTGCTCAATGGGGAAGGGTCCAGCGAGGGCCTATCCCTTTACGGAGGCCTGCGTGACTCACTGGGTGCAGGGGCCCTGCGGGCAGCTATCGGCAAGCTCCCGTACTTGTGACCTCTTGTTCCAGACAGAGAGTGGAGACTTGGGGAGTGGAAGGAGCTAACAGCTGGCTGAAGACCTGGATTTGTACCCTGGTTTTACCAAGTGACCTGAATCTTGTTTTCTTCATCTGCAGAATGCGAAAGTGGTCCCGCTTCCATGTTGTAACAGAAACAATGGTGTTTAAAACAGTGACTTGAAATAAAATGCTAAGGCCAACTGTGGAAGTTAAGTGATAGGGCAACATGGGTGTTCACTTTACCATCTTCTTCACAGAAGGTAAATTTTAAAAGTTAAGGAAAAAACCCTGAAACTGAAAATTAGTTCCCGAGCTAAACTCTGGAATATCTTTCTGAAGATACTCCCTAAAATGATCTCCACCTCTCCCTCCTCAACCCTGTATCTGAAATACTTTTATTTCCTCTTCCTTTCCCAGGCCACTCAAACAAGGGTCTCAAAGGTGCCCAGTGCCCTCCGTGCCCCTGACCCATCAGGAAGACAGACACTGGTCCAGGCTGGGTGGTGCTGGAGCCAACTAAGGGGAGAAAGCAGAAAGCAGCTTTGTTTAAGATGCTGAGAGAACAGAAGACCTGAGATCAACACATGCCACGTTTTTTTTTTTTTAATTTGGCATGCAGGATCTTAGTTCCCAGACCAGGGATTGAACCTGTGCCCTCAGCAGTGAAAGCGCAGAGCTCTAACCACTGGACGGCCACAGAATTCCCCATGCCACCTTTTACTGACCACAATCTTCTGCAAGTTTCTTCATTTGTAAAACTGGGATGATACATTGGCCTTAGAGGACTGTCAAAGAATTAAATATATTAACACATATTAATGTCAGGTTCAATCCACTGCAGGCTTGAGAAAAATAAATAATTCTCTTAACCAAACGGCTAGACGACAATGGTGCCAAATTGTAAACTGGCTGTTAAAGCCCTAGGGTTTTATTTGAACTGAACATGCTTCCAATTCTTATATTTAAAAAACAAAGAAGTTGTAGAAAACAATTCTGTGCAGTTTCTGGTAGCCAAAACCCAAGATAAATACTGACTTTGTTTTGTATTAAAGAGAAAATGCTCTTACGAATTTTGCCCCACTTCTAGAATCCGGACTGCCAGATGACTGCTCTGAACATGGCTTCTAACAGTTAAGATGTAACTTGTTAACCCCCTTAAGTTACCACTCACGGACAAGAAAAAAGTCAGCACATACGGGTCCAGTAAAGTCCCGGGGTAACCATTCCCCCACTGCAAAATGATGTTTGTTCATTTATGTGTTGTGATTTGGCTGTGCATTCTGACCCCTAAGCTAGAAAACTGTGGTTTGTTGTGACTGGTTTGCTTCTGTTTTTTTTTTTCCCTTCTTAAAAAGACATCTTGTTATTACAAGACTCTTGGTTGAATGTTTTGAGCTTATTTCTGACAACTAACAGATAACTGACAGCTTTCTAATATGCAGTTAGTTCAGTTCCCAAGCAATCTCTAGTCATTAAGGATGAAAACTCAACTTCTCTCCAAACCATGAAGGGATAACTCCCTCATGGACAAATGAGAGATTCTTCCTGGCCTTGCCGGTTAATTAAGCCAGAGAAAAGGCTGGATGACAGGGCATGCTTTGTTTCCCTGAACTTCTGAATGGCTTTGTGTTCCCAGAAGCCCCAACAGATGCTGGGTTGGAATTCAATCGGTCTCCTGGTGAGAATCAAGGAAACGGGGCTGATCCCGGTTTTGATGGGAACGGGACAAATGGAACAAAATCTCTGGCTGTGGCTACCAGAGGAAATCGGAGGGATCTGTATTTGCCTGACCTTCCTTTCGAACTTTATTTTGAGCAAGTACAGAACCTTTCTCAGGGTAGAAGACGACAATTCAACATGAAAATGAGGGGCAGTTGCATGCTATGGCACCGAAACAAGGTAACAGAACACGAGAAACGTTTATAATCAATTCCATGTGTGGGAAGAAAAGGGAGGTGGCAGGAGAAGAACAAGAGAGAGCAGAAAGGAAAATGGGGCTGAGAAGAAACCAGACTGCCTGCCGCACACCCTGCCACACGTGGTAACTCCCACGCTGCTCTCTGCTTCTAGAGAGGAAAGCAGGCTGAGGAATGCTTCTTAGGAGCGCCGCTGAAGAAATGGACCCTATTTCTTCACCATTTCCTAGAGATGCTCAGGCCCCCAGTTTGCTCGCTGGATGGGACTGAGGAACCGAGTCTGTGGAACTGCCAGGGCCTGGGAAGTTTTGTCACAAAATGCAGTGTGGGTTACCTTGGAGAGCACTTCCCACTGTGGGCCACACCTCCCTCCACTCAACCAGCAACAGAAGGATGACTGTTTATTCCAAAGTCACCCCTTTCTTTCAATTATTTCCTCAGTGGTAGGAGGGCAGGCTCGCTAAGGGTTTTACTGGGTCACGGAGCTGTGGGATAAGAGCAATTTCTGGGTCCCTCAGCCCAGTTTTCCACCCAGGAGGAGACTGTTCCTGACATGCAGATGCCGGGTTTTCACAGAGGACTCAGTGTTTAACAAAACTGTGGGGGGTTCTGAGGATTAGGATTAGGCCACCAGCCTGGCCTGCTGTGGCTTTCAACAGGGGCCAGCCTGTGACCCTGACACCTTTTCTTATCAGGCATATTGGAGGTGTTCTATATGAGGGATAAAGATTGGTGGCTTACAAGACTTTTATCTTTGACTTACAAAGTTTTTTAGATTTGGATTAATGATCAATCTTTAAAAATTGGGAGATTTCACATTAAAATACAGATTTCCAACCTCTCTGGAAAATCTGAAGCCGTGGTAACTCTGAGCACAGTCCCATCTAGCAACAGACTATGGGGGCTTAGGCCAAGTCACTCGTGTACTCAGGGCCTGCAACAGCTCCCAGCACACTCAGTGAGACCCACGGCCTGCTTCTGTGCCCACCTCTCTCACCTCCCTCCCCTCGTTCACCACCTGCAAGCCACACCAGCCTTCTTTCTGTTCCACGAATAGGCCGAATCTGTTTTATTTTTTTGGCCGGCCTTGCTCCTCCTTTGCATGCAGGTTTCGCTGTAAATGCTGCCTCTCAGAGAGGCCTGCAGAGATGACTCCCCCCTCCGGCTCCTGTCATTCTCCACTGCATCATTCTTACTGCTCCTACACAGTACCAACCACATGAAGTACCTCTGTTTTAAACTTAATAGACTGTAAACGCCAAGAAAACTAGTCCTGGCAACACTGAATAGTTACAAACAAAGAATGGATGAATCTATAATTTCTCCAGTGATTTGAATGATATTTTTGTCACATATTAAATTCTTATGGGACTGTTCCTGGTCTCTACCTTGTCCCCTTGATCTATCTGTCTATTCTTGCATTAGTCTGCGTGATTTTTTTTTTTTTTTTTTTTTTGCGGTACGCGGGCCTCTCACTGCTGCGGCCTCTCCCGTTGCGGAGCACAGGCTCTGGACGCGCAGGCTCAGTGGCCATGGCTCACGGGCCCAGCCGCTCCGCGGCATGTGGGAACTTCCCGGACCGGGGCACGAACCCGTGTCCCCTGCATCGGCAGGTGGACTCTCAACTACTGCACCACCAGGGAAGCCCAAGTCTACGTGATTTTGATTTGTGCAGCTTCACAGTAAAAATTAGTCTCACTTTCAAAATTACAGGTAATTTTTCAAGAAAAAAAAATCCGACTGAATTTAAACGGGAATTGCAGTAAACTTGTAGATTACTTTGGATATAAGTAATCTCTCTGTAATACCAAGTCTCCCCTTTGAGGGACAAGGCGCTTCTCCACTATCCAGGTCATCCTCACTTGCCCCAGTGAAAGCTGACTCGTCAATGGCTATCCCCAGGCCTCCGCAGGCTATGGTGCAGCTTCCTTGCTAGCTCCAAGTTGGCAGGGTATCTATTCACTGTTATGCTCAATTGTTTTTTGGTAGAACAAGTCTTCTCACATACTACATTGCCATTCTTACAGAGCAACTTACAACAGACTAGCAAACTTAAAAATCATTGGGACTTCCCTGGTGGCACAGTGGTTAAGAATCTGTCTGCCAATGCAGGGGACACGGGTTTGGGCCCTGGTCCGGAAGATCCCACATGCCGCAGAGCAACTAAGCCCACGTGCCACAACTACTGAGCCTGTGCTCTAGAGCCTGCAACCCAAAACTACTGAGCCCGCGTGCCAAGAGCCCGTGCTCCGCAACAAGAGAAGCCACCGCAATGAGAAGCCTGTGTACTGCAACAAAGAGTAGCCCCTGCTCGCTGCATCTAGAGATAGCTTGAGCACAGCAACGAAGACCCAACAAGCCAATAAATAAATAAATAAATAAATGAAACTTATTGTTATTATATACATAAAAAAAAAAAACAAAGCACATTTCTCCACATGTTCAAGTCTCTTCACGTCCTTCAATACGGTTTTATAGTTTTCTTCATACTTCTTGTTAAAGTTCATTTCCTGGGTAGTTCACGATTTATATAGCTACTGTGAATGGCATTCTGTATATCTATTTTGTATCTAGCTATCTTTCACTGCTTCTGATGCCTTTTCAGTTGATTATTTTGTCTTTTCTCAGGTTTAAAACGGTAGGTTTACCTTTTTTTTTCCCTCTTTTTTTGGGGGGGCTGTGCTAGGTCTTCGTTGCTGCGCACGGGCTTTCTCTAGCTGTGGTGAGCGGGGGCAACTCTTTGTTGCAGAGTGTGGGCTTCTCATTGCGGTGGCTTTTCTTTTTGTGGAGCATGGGCTCTAGGCGCGTGGGCTTCAGCAGTTGCAGCGTGTGGGCTCAGCAGCTGCGGCTCATGGGCTCTAGAGTACAGGCTCAGTAGTTGTGGCACATGGGCTTAGTTGCTCCGTGGCATGTGGGATCTTCCCAGACCAGGGACAGAACCTGTGTCTCCTGCACTGGCAGGCGGATTCTTAACCACTGCACCACCAGGGAAGTCCTGCTTTTCTTCTTTACATATAAAAGTGCTTAGGGGCTTCCCTGGTGGCGCAGTGGTTGAGAGTCCGCCTGCCGATGCAGGGGACACGGGTTCGTGCCCCGGCCTGGGAGGGTCCCACGTGCCACGGAGCGGCTGGGCCCGTGGGCCATGGCCGCTGAGCCTGCGCATCCGGAGCCGGGAGAGGCCACAACAGTGAGAGGCCCTCGTACCGCAAAAAAAAAAAAGTGCTTAGAACTTTTTATTGGACACACAGTGGGTGTTCAATAAGCATTAGTGATCATCTTCTCCAATATCTATATTTTTCATCTTATTCTCTCAGCTAACTGCATTGAATAGCACAAATAATGGTGATAGTCTTATATATGACTTTTGGGGAATGTTTCTATGTATTTCATTATTAAATACATGCTAATGACTGTTTTGAAACATGGGGCTTATAAAATATATTAATTATATATTAATTATAAATTATATTAATTATATTATAGTATCCTTCTAATACTACTGTTAAAGCTTAAATCAAGAACGGATACAGTCATCCCTAGATATCCACAGGGGGTTGGTTCCAGGACCCCCATGGACACCAAAACCAGTGTTGCTCAAGTCCCTTATATAAAATAGTGTAGTATTTGCACATAACCTATGCACATCCTCCCGCATACTTTAAATAATCTCTAGATTACTTATAATACCCAATACAATGTAAATGCTATGTAAATAGTTGCTGGTGTGTGGCAAATTCAAGTTTTGCTTTTTGGAACTTTCTGGAAATTTTTTTCCCTGAATATTTTCAGTACATGGTTGGTTGAATCCACAGATGTAGGACCTGCAGATACAGAGGGCTGACTGTATTTGTCTTCTTTTTTTTTTTTGGATTTTATTGTTTTGTATTTATTTTTGTTTCACACACACTGTATTTAATTTTATAAGAGATGAATAGACTGACACCGAGCATTGTAAATGGATGACCACAACAGAAGCAACAATGTTGCAGTTACCAAACACGAAACACACTCACACTACGTCATAATATTGACATTCAGTCCAGGAATCCTCCACTGTAACAGCTCCTTCACTCTGCAATGAAAATTGGTTTGTATATTTTTTGCCCCTGAGTCCTTGTGGGATTTTTTTTCTTTTTACTCTAACAGAAAGTCACAAAAATTACAGTCACCCTCATCAGTGTATTTGTCTTTATCACCTAAAGATATCATATGGTAAGTTATATTAACAGAGTCCTTAATACTGAGCCATCCTTGCACATCTGGAACAATCTCACTCGGTCATGGTTTCTATTTGCTGATATTTTATTTAAAGAATTTTAAACCTATATTCGTAAGTGAGATAAATCTGTAGATTTCTTTTTCAGGGTTACCTCTGAGAGGTTTTGGTATCAGCATTATGCTGGCTTTATACAAATATATGTAAAACATTCGTTTACTTTTCTATCCTCGGAAGTATTTCAAATGGCATACAAAAATTTTATTCCCTAAAGGATTAAAAGAATTTGCTCATAAACTGTTGCAGAATGCTTTCTGAGGAGTAGCTTTTTAGCTACTTTCTCAATTTTTGTGTGTAGTTATCTATGCAGTTCCCTATCTTTTCAGGATTCAAAATGTGTTATGTATGTATAAAATCTCTTTTTGTCATATTATGTTATAGATACTTTTTTCCTACAAAGCAACATGTAGCCATGCATTCACTTACAGTGGGGTCGGTCCAGAGGGAGCATCTTGAACACTCCTGGCAAGGGGCTCCTGGGGAGCGAGGATGCTGGCAGAAGTGGTCATATCCATTGATAGATACTCGACAGAGGTAGCACATTTGGGCACCGCAGCGGCAAGACATGCGGTTGCAGCCTTCTGATTTGATGAGGCCGGTCCCACACTTATGGCATTTCCTAATGCGGGCTGCAGTCATCTTTTCTTCACTAAAAAAAGAAAACAGGATTGGAGATAGCACAGAAGATAAAAAAGAAAGAAAAATATTATGGCCCTTAAAGTCTTCCTTTCTTTCCACAGATAATGATTGCTTGGCTCTTTTGGTGACATTCGAAGGGTGAAAAGAGCCTATGTTTTGGGCTTCCCTGGTGGTGCAGTGGTTGGGAATCCGCCTGCCAATGCAGGGGACACGAATTTGAGCCCTGGTTTGGGAAGATCCCACATGCTGCAGAGTAGCTAGGCCCGTGTGCAACAACTGTGCCTGTACTCTACAGCCCGCGAGCCACAACTACTGAGCCTGCATGCTGCAACTACTGAAGCTTGTGTGCCTGCAGCCCATGCTCTGTAACGAGAAAGGCCACTGCAGTGAGAGGCCTACGCACTGCAATGCAGGGTGGCCCCCAATCGCCGCAACTAGAGAGAGCCCTCGCGCAGCAACGAAGACCCAACTCAGTCAAACAAACAAACAAACAAAAAAAGGAGCCTATATTTTGGAGTCTCAGAACTGCTTCAGTTTTTCAGTTGTATGACCTTGGCTAAATTATTTAACTGCCTCGAGACCCAGTTTCCTCATTTTTAAATTGGGAGAACCGAACTTTCTCATAGTGTTTTACAAAATTAATTAATTAATTAATTTTAACATCTCATAGTGTTTTGAGGATTACAGATAAGATACAGGGTACCCTGGCACCTAGTATTTAGAAAATGATTATTCTATTTGTTATAGGAGTCCCTATAGGCTTAAAATGGAGAGAAAAAACTCAGTGTCTTCCTAAACAATGGTTTTTATATACACAAAGCTGGATAATGGAGAGCCAGTAAACCTTAGTTACATACACATCTTAGGTTTTTAAATACATACTTGACATAGGGCTGGGGTAGACACGGCTGGGGGCGATCCAATGCCACCTATGACTTCTTCCTGTTGGCAAAGCTCACTCCTATGACAAACTGGCATGTTGGAATAATACCTTCTCAGACTCCCTTGCAGCTAGGGGATGGGCACACATATGACTCAATCCTGGCCAATGGGAAGCTTGTAGGGAGGCAACTTGTTTCCAGAAGCACTTTTAACTGATTAGATCTAGAGTCAAAATGACAGGTCTTGGCTTGTTTTCAAGAGCTGGCACTTCCGAATTAGTTACTTCTAATGGTGCTGTTCATAACTCTGAAATAACACTTGCCACCTTTGCCTATTATTGCTTATGTGTGTCTTCCTGTGCTGTGTTGAGTTCCTTAAAGTATAAGGCAGAGGCTATGATGCTTGTACCCAGCTGGCATGAAGAAGTATCATCTTGATGGGAAGGAGTCAAAAGGTATTCCTGCTGAGACCAAGAAGAGCATGAATAGCCTTGAAGGACTCATCCCATTGCTCGAGAACTTCTCTCCTCTCCGAGTACAAACACAGTGTGTAACCAGGTAATTGCTTCATTGTAAAGAATGTAATAATGTGGGGATGAGTTCTGATCTGCACTCTCCCTCCTAAAGCTGAGGGAATGCAGCTTTCTTCCTTCCACTGCTCCCAGCTTTTCTGCTAATTAGTAAGAGTAGCCAGATGAGCCTGTGCTCAGGCAAGTGTTTTTTTTTTTTTTCTTTTTTAAATATACATTTAGGACTTCCCTAGTGGCACAGTGGTTAAGAATCCGCCTGCCAACGCAGGGGACAAGGGTTTGAGCCCTGGTCTGGGAAGATCCCACATGCCACAGAGCAACTAAGCCCGTGTGCCACAACTACAGAGCCTGTGCTCTAGAGCCTGCAAGCCACAACTATTGAGCCTGTGAGCCACAACTACTGAAGCCCGTGCGCCTAGAGCCCGTGCTCTGCAACGAGAAGCCACCGCAATGAGAAGCCCATGCACCGCAATGAAGAGCAACCCCTGCTTGCCGCAACTAGAGAAAGCCCGCCCACAGCAACGAAAACCCAACACAGCCAACATAAATAAATAATAAAATAAAAGATATTAAAAAAATTATATATATAAAAAAATACATTTATTTATTTATTTTTGGCTGCGTCGGGTCTTTGTTGCTGCACACGGGCTTTCTCCAGCTGCTGTGTGCAGGCTTCTCATTGCAGTGGCTTCTCTTGTTGTGGAGCATGGGCTCTAGGCATGTGGGCTTCAGTAGTTGTGGCATGTGGGCTCAGTAGTTGTGGCTCACAGGCTCTAGAGTGCAGGCTTAGTAGTTGTGGCGCACAGGTTTAGCTGCTCCATGGCATGTGGGATGTTCCTGAACCAGGGCTCGAACCCATATCCCCTGCATTGGCAGGCGGATTCTTAACCACTGCGACACGAGGGAAGTCCAGGCAAGTGGTTTTAATTACTGATATTTAGAAGACTGTTGTAGAATGCTCCTCAGAAGCCAGATCATATGTGTTTAAAAATAGAAAAATACATTAGGAAATTGGCTGCTATTCATTTCATTTAGGTCTAAGCTTCGAACGGCCCAAAATGAAGGCAGGCAGAACTTCGGCCTGAAAAGAATTTAAACCCAGTTCAAGTTACAGAAGAACAAATGAGTTCTAAGTTTTGCTGAACAGGAAACAAGGTCAAGGAGACAAAGTTTTAAAAAAGTAAATTTATTATTGTCAACATTGTACACATGTTCATGATTTCAGTTAGCTCAGCAACTGTGAAGACAGTTCTCAATGTTCCATGTTAAGACTCACAAGGTTCTGGGACTTCCCTGGTGGTCCAGTGGGTGAGACTCCATGCTCCCAATGCAGGGGGCCCAGGTTCAATCCCTGGTCGGGGAACTAGATTCCCCCATGCATGCCACAACTAAGAGTTCGCATGCCACAACTAAGAGTCTGCATGCCACAACTAAGAGTCCTCATACTGCAACTAAGAAGCCCACATGCCACAACTGAAGATCCTGTATGCCGCAACTAAACATGCCACAACGAAGATCCCATGTGCCACAACTGAGACCTGGTGCAGCCAAAATAAATAAATATTCAAAATTATTATTATTTTAAAATAAAGTTCTTGTCTTTTATTTTTTATTATTTTATTTATTTATCCCCCCCCCCCCCCCGCCGCTTTTTCAGCTGCACCGGGTCTTAGTTGAGGCATATGGGATCTTTGTTGAGGCATGCGGGATCTTTCATTACGGCACGTGGTCTCTTCGTTGCAGTGCTCAGGCTCCTCTCTAGTTGTGGCGTGTGGGTTGCAGGGCGTGTGGGCTCCAGAGCGCGTGGGCTCTGCAGTTTATGGCACGCAGGGTCTCTCATTGAGGCGTGTGAGTTCAATAGTTGTGGCATGCAGGCTTAGTTGCCCTGCAGCATGTGGGATCTTAGTTCCCTGACCAGGGATTGAACTTGTGTCCCCTGCATTGGAAGGCTGATTCTTTACCCCTGGACCACCAGGGAAGTCCCCAAAATTACTATTAAAAAAACAAACAAGACTCACAAGGTTCTGATGAAAAAGTCTCCAATGAAAAGCTGTGACCAAAATACAATTACAATCTTCTATGGCACAAACTTTCTGTGTACACGCACCCTGGAGACTGAGGTGTGGCCTTAAGCCATTGCACTCTGCCTGGGGGCTGGCTCATGTCTTCCCTGGGCAGCTTAGACTGTAGTGTGGGAGAGGAGTGGCTAAAGAGAACCAAGATTATATAGTCCTTTCCAGGAAGAGGGTGCATTTGCTTGCTCTGTTCCACCAAGCTGTCAGTCGCCAATGTGAAATAATACTGGGTGTGGTGGGGGAGAAATGGATGGAGGAGGGGGCTTCCCTGGTGGCGCAGTGGTTGAGAGTCCGTCTGCCGATGCGGGGGACGCGGGTTTGTGCCCCGGTCCGGGAGGATCCCACGTGCCGCGGAGCGTCTAGGCCCATGAGCCATGCCCGCTGAGCCTGCGCGTCCGGAGCGGGAGAGGCCACGGCAGTGAGAGGCCCGCGTGCCGCAAAAAAAAAAAAAAGGATGGAGGAATATGAAAAACACATACAACTCAGCATGGTTATAATGTTCAAATAGCTACTCAACACTGCAAGGATATCTATTCAAGTCCTTTGTTTTTGCAAAAGAACAGAACTAGATAGGGCCAGAATGGCCCTGTACCATAAAAGGACTGCTATTATGGGATGTGGTGACCACCTATCCAGTAATGTGAAAGTGCAAAATGGGACTGGGGAGAAATCATAGTTGATTTTTTTGGGAGGAGGGTGATTTGGCAAGAAGATTCTAAACTAGGCAGGAAGCAAACAGCCCTACAGGATGTGATCATTCACAGGAAAGGAAGAGAAGCCTGGGCTGCAGCTGTGTGGACTGACCTTGTGTTCAAACAGGAAGGCTCACTGCCCTCCTCTACATAACCAATCAAGATCCTACGATTCCATGATTATTTGTTCTCACCACTATTTAATTATGTTGGAAACTCCTTTTGGGAGCTGTCCTTATTTCTTGTAGCATACACTATTCAAAATCGTAAATGGCTTTCCACTGTGAGCATGTGTATGCACTTTTTTGGTGATAATGTGTACATAAAATTTACCATTTTATCTATTTTAAAGTGTACAATTCAGGGACATTTAGTATATTCCCAAAGTTGTGCACCCATCACCATTACCTAGTTCCAGAACATCTTCATCACCCCCAAAGGAAACTGCGCCTATTAAGCACTCACTCTCCCCAATCCCATGTCCCCTGCAACTGCTCATCTGCTTTCTGTCTCTAACGGTTTTGTCTATTCTGTACACAGGCAAATATCCATAAGCCTATGAATACTTTATATAAATGGAATCATACAAGATGTGGCCTTTTGAAACTGGTTTCTTTCACTTAGCATGTTTTGAAGGCTCATCCACAGTGTAGCCAAACATCTTCACTCCCTTTCCACGGCTGAATAATACTCCACTCTATGGATATACTACACTCTGTTTACCATTCATCAGCTGGTGGACATTTGGGTTGTTTCCTCCATTTGGCTATTGCAAACAGTGCTTCTAACGAACATTCTTGTACAAGTTTTGCTGGAATACCTGCCCCATCTTATACCACTTATTATGCTGTATCTTATGATTTAGCAATAAACTGCTTATGATTCCCTGTGTGTACCCTGTGCCTACAAAAAGTGACACTAGATTCCTGTGAGCATCTTTGAGAGTGGCACCACCACCAAGGGGTGCTGATTCTCAATAAATCTCCTTTTACTTCTCTGTCTGGACTGTATAGAGGAATGGGTCTTGGAGAACACTGCATTACTATAAGCCTAATCAGGTGCTGACTCTAATTGCAGCTGCTGTTCCAGATGTCATTTCTTACCAGAGCAAATAAACATAACCTCTGGCAACTGGTATGCAGCCAATGATCTGGAAAATGCTTTTATTTTCTGACCAATAAGCCAAGAACACCAGAAGCAGTTGGCAAGGACCTTGATCATCTGTCAACCAACAGACAATCCACTGGACCACTATTCTAATGACATGCAAATAGAACCCAGTTAACAGGAAGTAGCAGGTACTTTACGATACATTAATATGGTGTATTGTATGCCAGAAGGTGGGAGATAGATCTCTTGAAAATACAGAGATCTCTAATCTCTATGAATCTCTGGTGGCCTGGAGGTCATGTGCATATATATCAGGCTATTCCTTCCAAAGCTACACACACATTGCTGTTATGTTGTATCCCCCTGTATTCCCCACAAAGAAAGAAGTCAGACATTTGGGAGGCCTTTCTGGATTTTGGAATTAACATATATCACATCTGGATACATGGTTCTGATCCATTTACTGCTGATACAAAAGGCCAGGTTTAAGTAGGGTCTAAACCAAGAGAAGCCTTCCAGCTGCTATTGGACCCAGTGGTGTTCCAAGTGTCTACGGCAGACCAACATGCTGAACAGAGCTCGTAGCAGGAACTGACAGGAGAGTCAGAAAGGGGGCTGTGCTTCAAAAAGTAACCAACTCTGGGAATTCCCTGGTGGTCCAAAGGTTAGGACGTGGCACTTTCACTGTGGAGGCGGGTTCGATCCCTGGTTGGGGAACTAAGATCCTGAAATCTGTACAGTGTGGCCAAAAAAAAGTAACCAAGTCTTCTCCTTCTGAGAAACATCTCTGGGTCTGTGACCGAGTCTTGGAGTAGTCTAAATGCCTGATCAAGAACCAGTTTATAGGGTTTCCCTGGTGGTGCAGTGGTTGAGAGTCCGCCTGCCGATGCAGGGGACGCGGGTTCGTGCCCCGGTCCGGGAAGATCCCACATGCCGCGGAGCGGCTGGGCCGTGAGCCATGGCCGTTGAGCCTGTGCGTCCGGAGCCTGTGCTCCGCGACGGGAGAGGCCACAACAGTGAGAGGCCCACATACTGCAAAAAAAAAGAAAGAAAAAAAAAAAAACCAGTTTATAGAGCTGGGCAATACTCCATTACCAACTGCAAGTAGAGTACATATGACCAGGCTTGAGCAGGCCCTGGATACAAGAAGTTGTCTGTTTATGTGCTTTGTCACATTTATAAATCAGGGCTTCCTGCTTAAAAAAGAAAACAACAACAACAAAGAGCTAATACTTACTATATATATAGACTTATCACGTGGCAAGAACCATTCTGGGTATTTTAATCTTCATAACAACCCTACAAGTAGATATGATTATGCTCTATACTTTACAGATAAGGAAATTTAGGCACAGAAAGATTTAAAAATTTGCCTAAGGTTCTTAACTACAGCTATCCAGGGTGAGCACTCAATAAATCTGTACTGACTTCATGAATAAGACATCCTTCTTCAAGGCAAAACAAAGGCTCAAACAGCAACAACAGAAATCATCCGTTCCTCCCAACTCAAACTAGATATGACATGTCCACAATAACAAGAACAGGTTTGGGGGGAGCTGGCTCGTAAGCCGGCTGAAAGACAATTCTAAATGAGAAGTTTAAAGTGTTTTAGGCGATAACACAGCTGCTAGAATACTGCCAGACAAGATGACGACTTTGAAAAAAGAACATTTTTTGACATGTTCATCACTCAAGGCCATGCCACTGGTCAGGGTGGTGGTCACTCTAAAATATAAAGGCTGGCCGACAGGGATAAGCCTGGATGTGATGAAGCAATACCAGATTTTTCTAGTTGGTGTGGTATTTGTGATTACTATGTATGTGGCTGAATTAGTTTTCTTTTGTTTCCTGTAACCTTAATCACATCTGCAAAGCCCTTTGCCATGTGAGATGAAAAACAAAACAAAACAAACCACAGGTTCTGGGGATTAGGGCATGGATTATCTTTGGAGGCCATTTTCTCTTCTCTAACATAGTCTGCCCTCTGGCTTCCAAAGACTGATATCCATCCCACATGCAAACTACAGTGACCTCATCTCAAGGACCCCAAAGATCTCATCCAGTATAACATCAACTCAAATTTCATCATCTAAATTAGGTATAGATGAGACTCTGGGTATGATCCACTATGGGACACACTTCCTCTCCATTTGTGGGCCTGGGAAACTAAAGAAACAAATCATCTGCTCCTAAAATACAATGATGGGACAGGCCTAGGACAGCATTTATAGATATTCTGGTTCAAAGGGGGAGAAAATGGAAGGAAAAAAGGAGCCACCATTCCTAATAAATTTAGAAATCCAGCTGGGCAAACTCCCTTTATATTTCAGCTCTGAGCACAATCCTCTGTGGCTCACAGCTCTGTTCATGGCTTGAAGAGGAATAATCCTTCCTTTTTCAAGAAAGGTAGCATATGTTTGTAGCTGAGTAGTTTTTAATCAGCCTGTTCGCTGCTTATAGAATTTTGGGGGTCTGACAGACATCTTTCATTTTGTACTGTCTCTTTCAGTCCAACCTGGCAGTGTTTCTACTGATATAAAATTCTCAAGAACCTTGTGGGTCTCCCATGTATGTCACAGGGATTCATTCCATTAAGACATGAAGTTCAGGGGCTTCCCTGGTGGCACAGTGGTTAAGAATCCGCCTGCCAATGCAGGCGACACAGGTTCGATCCCTGGTCCGGGAAGATCCCACATGCTGTGGCGCAACTAAGCCCCTGCTCCACAACTACTGAGCCCGCACTCTAGAGCCCACAAGCCACAACTACCGAGGCCCGCGTGTCTAGAGCCCGTGCTCCACAACAAGAGAAGCCAATGCAGTAAGAAGCCCACGCACTGCAACGAAGAGTAGCCCCGGCTCCCCGCAACTAGAGAAAGCCTGTGCACAGCAACGAAGACCCAACACAGCCAATAATAAATAAATAAATAAATTTATTAAAAAAAAAAAAGACATGAAGCTCATTCACAGATATTTCCTTGATAATCCCATCTCTACTTTTGGCTTCTGCTTAGATGGCTGAGGGATAATGCCCGAGTTTCCTAGAGGCTCCCTGGTTACACCGAGGGGATCTGTGAGTCACTCTCTCAGGCTCTTCAAAGAGCCTTTGTGTAACTGAACACTCTGACATTCTCAAGGCAGCCTTGGTTTTTTTCTCTAGAGCATGCTTTTCCTGACAGTCAATCTCTTAATTTTAGGGTCTTTCATCATCTGAAGAGTATGAGATTTTCAGAAACAATCAAGCCTGTTCCTTAAAAAAAAAAAATTATTTATTTATTTATTTATTTATTTATTTATTATTTTTGGCTGTGTTGGGTCTTCGTTGCTGTGTGCAGGCCTTCTCTAGTTGCGGCGAGCAGGGGATACTCTTCATTGCAATGCGCGGGCTTCCCATTGCGGTGGCTTCTCTTGTTGCAGAGCAGAGGCTCCAGGCATGCGGGCTTCAGTAGCTGTGGCACGCGGGCTCAACAGTTGTGGCTCGTGGGCTCTAGAGTGCAGGCTCAGTAGTTGTGGTGCACGGGCTTAGTTGCTCCATGGCATGTGGGATCTTTCTGGACCAGGGCTAGAACCCTTGCCCCTTGCACCAGCAGGTGGATTCTTGACCACTGCGCCACCAGAGAAGTCCCGCCTGTTCCTTTTTGTTAACAGCTCTCCTCTCAGTCTGTCTCTTTCCACTTGCATTTTCTACTCTTCAATACTGTGCTTGGGGGACTTCCCTGGTGGTCCAGTGGGTAAGACTCTGTGCTCCCAATGCAGGGGGCCTGGGTTCAATGCCTGGTTGGGGAACTAGATCCCCCATGCATGCCTCAACTGAGAGTCCGCATGCCGCAAATAAAGATCCTACATGCCAAAACTAAGACCCAGCAGAGCCAAAAAAAAAAAAAAAAAAAATACTGTGCTTGGAAACTTCAGTTAAATGTCGTTTCACCATTTACAAGTTCTACTTTCTTCATAATTGCTGGACACAAGTCAGCTAAGCTTTCTGCCATTATATAACAAGGATTCCCTTTCCTCCAGTTTTCAATAACATGTTCTCCATTTCCTTCTGAGTCCTCACCAGCACTGCCTTTCGTGTCCATATTTCTACTAACAGTCTGTTCATGGTGATTTAAGTGTTCTCTAAGGTAATTTAGGCTTTGCCCATAATGGTCCTCACTTACTTCTGAGCCCTCAATGGTGGTTTCTAATGTCTGTATTTCTACTAATGGTCTGTTCAAGGCAATCTATGTATTTTTCTATCATGCTTCTCAAAATTCTTCCAGTTTCTACCCATTGCCCAATTCCAAACCCATTTCTACATTTTAAGGTATCTGTTACAGCAGCATTCCACTTCTGGTTCCAAAATTTATTTTCTATTGCTGCTATAACAAATTACCACAAACTTATTAGCTAAATGTAACACAAATTTATTATTTTATAGTTTTATAGGTCAGAAGTCCAGCATGGATCTCATCAGACTAAAATCAAGGTGCTGGTGGGCTATGTTACCTACTGGAGGTTCTAGGAGACAATCTGTTTGCTGCTCATCTGGAATGTCAGAGGATTCAGTTCTTTGAGGTTGTAGGACTTGAAGTCCCCATTTTCTTGGCAGCTATAAACAGAAGGTTATTCTCTGCTTCTGGAAGCTCTCACGTTCCTTGGCTCATGGCCTTCTTCCTCTACCTTCACAGAGAGCAACAGGAGGTAAAATTCTTCTTGTGTCTCTCTGACTCTTTGTCCATCATTCCATCTTTGTCTGATCAGAGAAAAGCTCACTCTGCTTTTAAGAAGTCATGTGATTAGACTGGATTTACCTGGATAATTCACAATAATCTTCCCTATTTCAAGTTCCATAGCCTGAATCACATTTGGAAAGTCCCTACTGCCATGTAAGGAAATATATCCAAAGATTTATAGGTTCCAGAGATTAGGACATGGGACATCTTTGGGGAACATTATTCTGCCTACCAAACCTGTGGCAAACAGCAAAGTCATGGAGCCATTTGCCTAGGTTCAAATTCCTGCTACGCCAATTACTACCTGTGTGACCATGTTTACTTGGGCTCTCTGTGTGTCAGTTGTGTCATCTGTAAAATGAGGATAATAGTACCTATCTGTGGTGGAGACCTGGAGACTGTTAACTGCCCCAAATAGCCATTTCCCACTTTATTTTCTTGGTCACAAAACCCACTCCTTACCCTTCAAATTTAAGCTGGAGAAAAATTCGGCCAGCTAGAAACTATATATGGTATCTGCCTTGGAGCCAAGTTGTGGCCATATGACTCAGTTTAGACCAACAGGGTATGAGCAGAAATAATATATATAATTTCTGCTTCACTTAAAACTTAGAAGCTGTCTGCCTGGCAACTTGTCTCTGTCTCTCTCCTTTTCTGCGGGCTGGAGTGCAAATGTGGCTGCAACCTAGTCACAATTATGCAGATAAGAACACCACCTTAGTGAAGCAATGAGATCAAGAAACCTAGGTCTTTGAATGACCTCATGGGACAGATCTGCCCCACCTGCCAGGTAGGGCTGGACTATCATATGAGAGAGAAATAGACTTCTGTATTATATAAATCAATGTATTTAATAGCTGTAAAGTGCCCAGACACATAAGGAGTGCTATACAGTGATGTTCTTCTTACTGACTGCATTATTTTGAATTCTGGAGGTTGTACTTCTACTTAATGTCTCAGGCCACCAGTCTCCTACAGAAAACAGATAAGCAACAGTAGTGCAATGTGACTTAATTAAAACGTGTAATAAGGGACTCCCCTGGTGGTGCAGTGGATGAGAATCCGCCTGCCAATGCAGGGGACACATGCTCAATCCCTGGCCCAGGAGGATACTACATGCCACGGAGCAACTAAGCCCGTGCGCCACAACTACTGAGCCTGTGCTCTCGAGCCCGTGAACCACAACTACTGAAGCCCACAAGCCACAACTACTGAAGCCTGCGCGCCTAGAGCCCGTGCTCGGTAACAGAAGCCACTGCAATGAGAAGCCTGCGTACCGCAACGAGGAGTAGCCCCTGCTCGCTGCAACTAGAGAAAAGCCTGCGCACAGCAATGAAGACTCAACGCGGCCAAAAATAAGTTAATTAAAATGTGTAATAACACATTTTATTTTATTAGTAAAGAGAAGAGGAACCGAAAGTTATTGAATTCATATGTGCCAGGCATTTACTATGTTACATTTGACCGAGAAATAGTTCTAAGAGGCTGCAGAGATGAGGAAACAGAGGCTCAGGGGTTAGGTCCCTTCCTTGAGATCATTCTAGCCTGGGGTAGCTTCAGAGCTTATTTTTCCCACAATATTCACTGCCCCCTCTGCCCAAAAGGCAGGTTAATGGGGGAGTTGCAAATCAGTCAATAAGCCCCCCTGAATCATGTTACTCACATAGATGTTCGGTACTTGATGTCATCTTTTTCAGCCAGTTCTTCACAAGTGAGACCGTTGTGCTCTTTCCAGAGTCCCTGACACTTCCTACAGGTTTCCTGGGGATAAAGGAGAGACACAAAGACAGCTCTTGGTGAGTAGACACCATATACGTCTCTGTTGAACAATCGGGAATGCGAAACACGCTTCACTTGGCTTGATTCTTTCAGAGGATCTCTCTCCTTTTCAGCAGGGATATTTCTAAAGACATCTCAATAGAAGATGTAAGAATCATTGTAAGAAAGCATGGGGAAATTTTTCTCTCCTTGGATCAAAAGAAAGTGTCGCTCCCATCACCCAAGGTTTATAAGGTTTTCTAAAATGCCAGGAGTCACCTGAAAAAACTACAGAAGATAAATTTATGTGATCTTGGTTTTTTAAAGATAAAATACTGTGAGCTGCTTGAGGTCTGGTTCTGCCCAGCGTTCCAGGGTTGGTCTGGCATAGACCACTTGTGTTGAATTGAAGTGAAGAACAGTCTAGATTAGGATCACTAGGGGTCCTTAAGGGAGACATTCCCTCAGTCATCCCTCACTCATAAACATGGATATCATCCTCCATAGCTTAACTTCATTTATAAACATAAATTCAAAATAATTACTAATTTTTATTCTAGGACTCTTCACAGTTTATAAAATATTTTCACATGTGCCAGAAACCATCTCACATCAGTAACAGGAATTTAAAGAAACATTAATGCAATTTAATTTCCATAAATAGAAACCACAACCCTAATAAGTACAATGAAGGAAGAAATGGTGGTGTCAGCTTTGTTTGGCCTGGGGCGACAGTGAAGGCTTGAGGACGTGCAGCCTGAGATCAGAAAGACGAGTCAAAGAAAGCAGAAAGAGAATAGCATTCCAGACAGAGGAAGAGTAAGAGAAAGACTCTGGTAGATGAAACTGGCCGAGTTTGGTTCCTGTAGCTGGACTGCAGGCAGTGAAAATAGGCCTCGTGAGGCCTGCTGGAGCCCGTCCATGTGACGCTTTGTAGGATGTGATTATCAGTTTGACCTTTATCCTAAGAGTGGTAGGGAAGCATCGAAAGGTGTCAAGCATGGAAGTAACATGAGCAGGTTTGTGATTTTAAAAGATGATTCTGCGTGGAGAACAGAGCAGAGGGAGAAAAGAGTGGAAGTGTAAGACACTAGGAAGCTATTAAAGTCATTCAGGAGAGAGACTATGGAGGCCCCGGTCAGGTAGGTGAGGACATGAAGGAAAGTTGACTGATTTAAGAGAAATTTAGGAAGTAAAACTGGCTGGCTTGGTGACGGCCTGGCTCTGGGAATGAGGAGAGGGAGGTATCACCCTGATGCCTTGGTTTCTGGTTTGTGCAACCCAAGATAATAGCGACATGGATGGAGCTTGGGAACAGTGGAAAAGGCCTGGCTTGGGAGGAGGGAGGGCAGGTGTTAAGATCCCGAGTTGATCTTGGCAGTAATGACACAGGGGGACCTGTAGGACACCCAGTGGAGATGTCAGGCAGGGAGTTGGGGGTACATGTTTAGCATCTGGAAGTACCTGGGGTAGAGCTTGCCAGGAGATGTGCTAGATTATATCTTCACATCAATTCTAGAAACATCTACCTCTGTACTCTCCACTTACTACTGAACTTTCTGTAATATATACTGCTAAGATGACTCTAACAAGGTGCAGAGTAGTATACATAGTAAAGATGCTGCCACTTCTACATCAAAAAAGGTGGTGGTGGGAGAATATAGTGATATATAAAATCAACCTGAAAGGATACTCAAGTAATTGGTAGTACTGATTGTCCCGAGTGGCTGGAAAGTGGGGTGAGACTTCTTACTGTAAGCTCTTTGTATCTTTTGTATCTTGTACTACACCTAATTAAAATATAAAATTTTAAAAGAGAAAGAGAAATAAAATGGACTGCTTGAGGAACTGAGAACCTGAATAACTCTCATAAAAAGGCTTCTATCAATGGCATGGGGTGGGGTGGGGTGCGGTTAGAGATAAGCTGATCAGAGATTCTCTATTAAATGCTGTTGCTTCCAAGGGATATGCTGCTCTCTGGTCCACTACCTACATCTCTGTCAGTAAACAGAAGCTAAATCAGTACTGACTTCATTACTACACACCCAAACGTAAAGCAGCGTAAAACCCATTTTTAAAAAAAAAAACATTTTTAAAAGACCTTGTGCCTGACTATTCTGGGAAACTGGAGGATAAACAACAGCTGGAGAATAAATGAGCTAGTATCTATATCCTAAC
Source organism: Delphinus delphis (assembly GCF_949987515.2). Classification (NCBI taxonomy): domain Eukaryota; kingdom Metazoa; phylum Chordata; class Mammalia; order Artiodactyla; family Delphinidae; genus Delphinus; species Delphinus delphis. Next base: position 83,984,611 of record NC_082697.1, on the reverse strand, counting down.
CTTCAAAACAATGCTAACCTAGCCACCCACCAGGAATAACATCTTGGAAACAATGCATGGCATTTAGAGAGTGCTTTCCAGCATTCCTGGTGATCCAGTTATTAATTCATGGGACCTTCTTCATAAGGGAAGAACCCATTTTCTAGGTGAGGTGCACAGGTCCATGACAGCAAGATGACCTGGCCAAGCTGAGTCAGCTGTGAGTGGTCACCGCGAAGCCACTGCTTACTTCCAATGTCACAGCGGCTCTCCTGTAGGTCCATGTGTGGTTTTTCAGGCATGTACTTCTCATTGAAGGGCTGAGGGGTCCCAGAGAATAAAAATGAAATGTCTTTTGAAGAGACTAGCTAGTTAGACATTGAAACCCACAATTAAAAGAAGGCAAGCAAATAGCAGGCTGGGTGAATTTTACATTTGGACCTTTCTGTGTGTTGTTTCTTTACAACGTACCCTCTCTTCTAAACACAGCGTATACTTCACTAAGCTGTAATTCTCTCCTCTCAAGTACAGCTAGGCTTTGTTCCTTCCTAAATGCAACAAATGCTTAAACAATATTAGGCAGAAGAAAGTTCTTCAATGTTTCTAACGTGAAGATAATCAATTCTTCAAAGTAAGGTTAATGAAAGTCCCAAGGACCATTTTGGAAGGTGGAGTACAACGCTGACAAGTAACTTCAAAACATGAAGGACATGCATATCCTGGCTGTCAAATCTAATTGGAGAGGCTTCCCATCGCCTGTGTGCATTTTCAGATCAGGAGGAAACAGATGAATTCATCATCGGCCCAAATACAACAGAGAAGGCAGCTCCTTCCTTCTTGATGAGGAAGGCATGCACACACTGGTTAATTCAGCAGCTACCAGTCCATGCTCCTCATGACATCAGAGAGATTTCTGGTTAAGTTCTACGTTGCCCTTTAGTGCGCAAGATGCGTCAAGGTGTTTTGACTATTCATTAAGGTCTTAACTTTGTACTCTAAAGAAAGTACTCGACAGCTTCTCTTCATCCAGTTTCTGCTGCTTAAATAATGTTTACTGGGTAAGGCAGAAGATCAAGTTTGGTTTCAGATGACCCTGTCAGGGAGCTGACATTTCTTCAAAGAAACAGCTTCCTAAAAGACTAGCAGACAGCGTCCAGGTCATCATCTACGCATAGCAGGGCTTCCTGCTGCTGGCAAAGAACCCGAGAGATGAGACCAAGGGTCCAAGTCACCAGACTCTGCACTTCTTGCTCGCCATCCCTCCAGGCCTGCTCTGAGGTTTCTTGGTTCCCTGTGCATCCTGCATCTTTCCTGCTTGACTTCCAGCCTTGTCTCAGAAGCGGAACACAGTAGAAACTGCTCACTTATTTCTGAATGGTTCCTCCAGTGAAACTTCCAGACTCACTATCCAGGGGAGAGAAGTCTGCTGGCCTAAGATATGGGGTATGGGGCTGTGGCCAATTCATATCAAATCTCTGAAATTCCAGCTCTCTGCTTTGCCATCTCAGGTACTCAAAAACTGGTGGGGCCGTAAATCCTCACACCTCTTAAGTAAAAGATGAGGCCCGGGCACCTGACCATTCACAAGTGCTTAGCATAATCCAGAAGCCACAGGGCTATGGGCATTCAGGCCACATGTGTCTTCCAGCTGTCAAAGTCACTGGTTCTCCCCACCTCAAGACCCAAATGACATACGGATGCTAGCCAAAGCCAGAAAGAGTTCGATTTTAAGACAGGAAAACAGGCAATGAGATGGATGCTGGAACCCTTGGGAATCAATAAAGCTTGGCAAAGTCAAAGCTCAGGCAGAATCAGTGGGCTTTCCTTCCTTTCACTAAGGGAATTTGAGGATTTCTATTTTCTCTACGGCAAGGATGCCAAGGAAGTCAGATATGTGAGCAAACCAAGTAGAGCACAGTGGAGGTAAGTATAATAGTGTACACATGTACGTGCGCATGCGCACACACGAGCACACAAGAGACAGCAAAGGGGGTGGGGCTAAGTCAGACAAGGATTCTTTGAGGAGTTGGTGTCTTCATGGGACTGAATAAAACCAGTATCGTGAGGACTTCCCTGGTGATCCAGTGGTAGAGAATCCGCCTTACAATGCAGGGGATGCAGGTTCGATCCCTGGTCAGCAAACTGAGATCCCAGATGCTGCGGGGCAACTAAGCCTGCGCAACACAACTACTGAGCTTGTGCGCCTCAACTAGAGAGAAGCCTGCACGCCGCAAAGAAGGTCCCTCGTGCTGCAACGAAGACCCGATGCAGCCAAAACAAACAAAAATTAAAATACAACAGTATCATGAGTGATGAGAACATCCAGGCAACCAATAAAGTACTCCTCACATCTGGACTGACATCTCTTAGGGAAGTGCCTTTCCCAGCTACAACAGCCATTAAAGTACATAAAATGTAGAACCAGGGAATTCTCTGGAGGTCCAGTGGTCAGGACTCTGTGCTTTCACTGCTGAGGGTGTGGGTTTAATCCCTGGTCCGGGAACTAAGTTCCCACAAGCCACACGGCATGGCCAAAAAAAGAAGTAGAACCAGACTCTCAATCAAACATTTCAACAATGAAACATACTCAAAGTGTTAATATTTTAATGAACACAAAAGGTTTTCATATTATTAAATAGAATTGTTTTGTTTTGGGCTTCCCTGGTGGCGCAGTGGTTGGGAGTCCGCCTGCCGATGCAGGGGACACGGGTTCGTGCCCCGGTCCGGGAAGATCCCACATGCCGCAGAGCGGCTGGGCCCGTGAGCCATGGCCGCTGAGCCTGCGTGTCCAGAGCCTGTGCTCCGCAACGGGAGAGGCCACAACAGTGAGAGGCCCGTGTACCGCAAAAAAAAAAAAAAAAAATTGTTTTTTAAATAAAATTATTTAAAAGTATTTATTTCATCCTACCCTTTACAATTTTCTGTATTTATGTATATTTTGCAATGTATGTTACAACAGTAGTACAGACACATAATTTATAAATAAATAAATACATACTTTGGGGGGAATTCTGCTGTACACATTTTTTTCCAATACAGAGAGCAATCGCAAAGTTGTGCCATCTACTACCCTAGCTATCAGAAAGTCACGGAAGGGATCCAGACGTGGCAGCAACCTGCCTGGGCTTGCGTTTCCAAATGCACTGATGCACTGAAGAGGCTGAGACTAGAGGCAAGAGGACAGTTAAGCAGCAACTGAAGAGTCTATGGGACTGGGTTGGGGAAAACATGGACTTGGATCAAGTGATGAAGGAGGAGGAGCAGATCTGAGTGAGGGTGGGAGGCAGAGGTGAGAACAGAAGTTTAATTTTAAACGAGCTTATTTATTCACTCTCAATATTTGCTGAATTTTTATCATTGGTTGAGGGCTGTATGAGATGCTGGGGATACAGCATTAAGAAAGTTAGACTCAGTGTCTAACTTCTTGCAGCTTATGTTCTGCTGAAGAAAACAGACATTAGACAAACTGGATATACAGCTACAACTGTGACAGGAACATTCAGAGGAAAAGCACTGGGCGCTGTAGAAGAGCGGAGTTAAATTAGCCCAGCGATCAGGAAGGGCTTTGTGAGGATGTGATGTTGAAGCTGAGCCCTGAGGGATGAGCAGAGTTAGCCAGATGCGGGGGAAGGGTGTTCCAGGCAGAGGGGAGAGGATGTGTGAAGGCTTTGGCACAGGTGAGGGCCTGTCTCATTCAAGGAGCACAGAGGGAGTTGGTATTGGCTGGAGCCCAAGGGGCAGAGCTGAGAGTAGACAGTGGTGAATCCTGGTGCAGCCGCTGAGGCTGGAGGGAGGTGTTTGGAAAGCCAGGCTAAATAGGTGGGAAGTGCAATGATCTAATTCACATTTTCAAAAGATCACTCTGGCGGCTGATGGCTTGCTAGGTTGTAGGACCTTGCAGTGACCCCCTCACTGAACTAGGGTCTGGTAAATAACTTTTAGGGGAACAAGCCCTAGAGTCTGGATTCAGTTCTTGGGCAGACTTCCTCCACAGCCCTCCACAAATAAGGCCACAACCTCCCTCCTGAACCAAGTTGTGCCAATGCTGAGCCTGGCAGAGGTGAGGCTGACCTGTGACCAGCAAACGGCAACATACCTATCTTTTCTTATTAGGAATAAGAGGACCACTTTTCCTACACGATTTCAGAAAGGGACTTCATTATTATTTTAAAAAGGAGATTGTTTTTTTCAGTTTTGGCTCTTTAGATGAGTTTCTCATTGAAATGTCATCTATATGGTATGGAACATCTTTAACAAGAGTCTTGAACTCAGACATCTCACCCGAGACCCTGGTTCAAGGTTTCAGACCTATACACCTTTTGGTACAGGCTGTTTACACACACATTTCACTTAGTCTTCACAGCAATTCTACAAGGGAAGTACTGGCCATTATCCACCCCTCCCTTTTTTTTTAAGTAAATGAGAAAGGAAGGCTCAGAGAGGCAAATTAACTTGTTTAAGGTCACAGAGCTATGGACTCAAGTCTGCTCAAATCCATTTACACTCCCCACTCTATTCTCACTGATTCCAGCACGGTATCTGTGAGCAAGAACAGGTCATTGTTTACTGGAAGCCCTGAGGTTACAATGGGCATCTTGTGTAAGGAGACCACAGACAAAAGGTCAGTGAGGTCACATAGAACCAAGCGTCAGGGTAGCAAAGGTGTGGACACCGAGCTGCAGCTGTGCAGGATGCCTGCTTCCCTGCGTTTCCTGGAGAGCTGGGAATGACCCATTAAGAGGCAGGATGGACTGGGATTAAACACGAGGACACCTTTTATTAATGATAATGATAGGAACCTGCTAATCACAAAGTAATCCTGGACTGGACACACGTGAGGAAGTAGCTGTTCCTGTCACTTTCAGCCAGTTGCATGTCTGGCGGGGCACTGACGGAAGTGTGTTTTTAGATTCCCATTAGATGAACAAACGTGAGTATTCCACACCAGAACCAAATATCAGTTACCTGGTCCTTCCCTCAACCAGCCCCTGGAACTTTACTTGTAAATAATGGCCGCTCACTTCCCCAAGGTGGCCAGGATTAGAATACATGAAGACTTGCTAGTGAGAATGCTTGGGATGATTTACCATCACCAACCCTGTGATTCAGTGCAGACAATTTCTGCACTGAAAGGAGTAAGGACACCTTCACTTTCCCTCCCTCGCCCCCTTCAACAAATACCTCCTGAGCGCTGCCACGAGGACCAGGCACTGTTCTGAGCAAACGATCACTGAACAAATGAAGTCCCTGCCCTCCCCGAGTCTACATTCTGGGAGTGCTGGAGTGGGTGGATCGCCAAACAGATAAACGTCTAGTCTGTAGGAAGACAAGGAGCACCCAGGGGAACTAAAGCAAGGTGAGGGGCAAAGAGGTGTGAAGGACAGCCCTGCGCAGAGGTGGCGTGTCAGTTCAAACCTGAAGGGTATCTGGTAGAGGAGTGGGAGCAGGATGGAGGATGGTCAAGTGAGCCAGGAGAGAAGAAGGAGAGAAGCTCAGAGAAACAGCCGTCCCAGGTCTCACGTCCGTCCTGAGCCAGCACCCAAGGCCAGCACTGTTGGCCTCCTGCCAGTGCCACACGCTCAACATCCTCAACCTCGCAAAGCTCTGCCTAGGTGTCCTTTCTCTGCTGGCAACAACTACTCATCAGCTCTCATTTCAAGTACCGGGGGCTCTGGAAAACCCAAATGACACGGGCAAAAGTTGGCACTCTTTCTCTGGACTCTTGGAGCCCTTGGCTCCAACTCTATCACAGTAGCACTTTTAATAGTGTCTTGTAATTATCTGGTTACATCACATCTCCAAGGAGCCAAGCACTCCTTGCAGGCACAGACTATGCCCTGCTGATCACTACAGACAGGCTTGGAATGGAGGGTTCAATTCATATATTCAAAAAATGTTATCTTTTGAGTGCCTGTTATGTGCCACATGGGGATACACTGGTGAGTAAGCCAGCAAAATTCCTGACTGAAAGGAGCTTACAATGTTCTACACTGTGTCTCAGCTATCTTTGGGTTTCTAGGGCCTTACACTAGGTCTGAGACAAGCAAGGGGCTGAAGGTATGAAAAATTACAGAGAGATGAAGGCTGGCAAGACAAAGCACATTCCTCTCCATACAGAGTTACAAATACAACCCCACCCCTACTCCTGGGACGTATGCATTTTACGTGGGAAAAAGGCATATGAAACCTCTTAGTAAACTGAACCCCTTCCCAAAAGAACATTAGTTCCTCCCTATCATATCCTTTTCTTTACAGCTATACAAAATACAATGATGATTTTATGAGAAAATCAAGCTATATATAAGACAATTTCAAGTTAATTCTTTAGAGTTTATGCCTTAAGGATACGGGCTACGCCTTTTCCACTGTGGTTCCTTTCTTTGCTCCCTAATCACCTTCCCCAACCTAATGCATAAAACTTACAGATCAGTTATTACCAAGAAGCTAATGGCCAAATGCCTGCAGATGGTGCTTGAGAAAGCACTGCATATATTTCAAATAAGACATTCTTTGTTGATTTTCTCCTATAGCTCCAATATGTGGAAACTGATCTCTCTTCATTTCCAATGAAAGGAGCTTCACCAACTATACTGCTTGTGCGAGCCTCTACTTTAGAGAGATTAAGACTCAAAAATCACGGTCAAGACTTCCCTGGTGGTGCAGTGGTTAAGAATCCGCCTGCCAATGCAGGGGACAAGGGCTCGAGCCCTGGTCCGGGAAGATCCCCCATGCGGCGGAGCAACTAAGCCCATGCGCCACAATCACTGAGCCCACACTCTAGAGCCCACGAGCCACAACTGCTGAGCCTGTGTGCCACAATTACTGAAGCCCGCGCACCTGGAGCCCGTGCTCCACAACAAGAGAAGCCACCACGGTGAGAAGCCCGCACACCACAACGAAGAGTAGCCCCCGCTCATTGCACCTAGAGAAAGCCTGCGCAGCAACGAAGACCCAACACGGCCAAAAATAAATAAATTTATAAATTAAAAAAAATCACAGTCAGCCTGGCTCTTTCCTTCTCCCACCCAGGGGCTCTGGAAGGTCAGTTACCACCTGAGGTCAGATCACAGGTTCCTCCTGCCCACCCCTCACCCCAACAAGACCAGTCCACTCTGCCTGGGCCCACTTTTCTTTTTTTCTTAATCACTATTTTTTTAAATTTAATTTATTTTTAACACAGCAGGTTCTTATTAGTCAATCCCTTTTATACATATTAGTGTATATATGTCAATCCCAATCTCCCAATTCATCACACCCCGACCCCCCCCTATGGTGTCCCTATGTTTGTTCTCTACATCTGTGTCTCAGTTTCTGCCCTGCAAACTGCTTCATCTGTACCATTTTTCTAGGTTCCACATATATGTGTTAATATACGATACTTGTTTTTCTCTTTCTGACTTACTTCACTCTGTATGACAGTCTCTAGGTCCATCCACATCTCTACAAATGACCCAATTTCGTTTCTTTTTATGGCTGAGTAATATTCCATTGTATATATGTACCACATCTTCTTTATCCATTCGTCTGTCGATGGGCATTTAGGTTGCTTCCATGACCTGGCTATTGTAAATAGTGCTGCAATGAACACTGGGGTGCATGTGTCTTTTTGAATTATGGTTTTCTCTGGGTATATGATGCCTGGGCCCACTTTTCTTAAAGGACAAACAAAATTTGAACATTAATTCTTTAAATGATGTCTTGTAATTATTGGATTACATCATGCCTCTACAAGAAGCCAAGCTCTCCTTGCAGGGGGTTTCTCTCTTTCCTCAAAGTAAATAATCACTCTGAGGCAGAAGAACCTTTTGATTTCTGAATGTAGAAATTCAAATCTGGGTGTGACCCAGCAACAGCTCTGGGCAACATTACTGTGGAATGGGCTTCTTTGGGGAAGATTCCATACTGTTCTTATTTTTTGATGGTCACACACACAAACTATGGAGATTTAAAAAAATGTGTGCACTGGATGCGCACCCCACCATTTCTATGCACAGAAGCAGATTTTGAAAAAAGAAAACTCCAAATCTTACTCCTGCAGATTAGAAAGAAGTCAAGCACTCCCTTCCTTTGGATCCACCAGGATTAGGTGACAAATCAGAATAGGTGGTTTATAAATTTGGTTTCTGTGCTAATGCTGCCCTCTAGGGATAGAAAGCTATGAAGGTACGGAGACTTAAAGAGATTTACGCTGCCTGGTAAAAGGGTAATGCTTGAGAAATACTGACTGCGAAAAGCCCATTACATCAGGGCCACAGCTGCCTGCTCTTTACTATACTATAGGGACCAGGACTTCTAAGATAAAAAGTGGGAGGTAAATATTTCCTGAAATAAATGTAAGTTCAAATACCGATAACATTCTCTAGAATGTCCACTTAACAGAACCAATGGGACAATATAAGCAACACCCGGGGCAATGCCAGGAGGTGGACATTAATATAATCTGATTACTGCTCTGGGCATTGGGGAATAAAATGGACAAATACAAATCCCCTATCTTCAGAGAATTTACTGGGGATGGAGGGAAGGTCACACCATATGTCAAATAAGTAAAATACACAGTGAGATAAGATTATAGGTGCTTAGGAGAAAAACACAGGGAGGAAGAATGTTAGCATTGGGTTGCAGAAAGGGAAATTATTCATAATTTTAAAGTGGGTGGTTGGGGAAGGCCTCTCTGAGAAGGTGTATTTAAGCAAAAACTTAGGAAAGCAAGTAAGCTTTGTGATGTCTGGGGGAAAGAATTCCAGGCCATGGAAACAGCAAGAAGGGAGGTGGAAAGGCCAGTAAGCTGTAAGGAGGGCAGGGTGTCTGGGGCCTGGGAGGTAATGCCATAAGGACTTTGGCCTGTACCCAGAGTAAACAGGTTAAAGAGGATTCCCTCTACAAGGACTGGAGTGAGTTAAGTCCCAAAGAACCCCCATCTGCTGGCTCCCCTTTCCTGGCGAGTTCTCAGGTCTCTGAGCCACACCTCCACCTGGGCCCTGGGCCTCTCCTCCCTTGTGCTACGCTCACAGCCTTGAAAGGGCGGGAGGGCAGAGGTTGTGACTAAGCCCTGTCCAAAGGGGTTTGCTCATGGCGGACGCTCAACACAGTGCAAGTCTGTGGAACCAGCTACTTACAGCTATGATTTTTAAACCATGGACTACAAACCACTGGTGGATTATGAAATCATTTCAGTAGATTACGATAAAAAAAAAACTAGAACGGAAAAGAAGATACTAGAGTGCATCCACATGTCAGGCATTTGTTTTTTGTAAAACTATTGTTTTCGTTATACATATATGTGTTTATGCATGTGTTGGTTCTATGGTAAAATATATTCCTACTATAGGTCACAGTTAAAACAGTCTGAAAACCATCAACTTAGGATTCATTCATTTATTCAAGAACCAAAAAGGTTCTCTAAAGTATCAGAGAGGCTCTTTCTTCCAGGGACCAGCTGTGAGGAATTGAAAAATGGACCCATCTCCAGTTTACCCTAGAGGTAATGCTTTTAGTGAGGAACAATGCATGAGAATCAGGTACAACAACAGTCTTCAGGAGGGCTCAGGAGCAAAGCAATGTATTGTGAAGTGGCGGATCTAATAAAAGGTCACTTCGACTGTCAAAAATAAACATTGTTAGAACTTGGACAGAAACAAGCCCAGTGCTCACTCCAAGGGCTACTCCTGGGGGACTTCCCTGGTGGCGCAGTGGTTGAGAGTCCACCTGCCAATGCAGGGGGCAAAGGTTTGAGCCCTGGTCCAGGAAGATCCCACATGCCGTGGAGCAACTAAGCCCGTGCGCCACAACTACTGAAGCCTGTGCGCCTAGAGCCCGTGCTCCGCAACGAGAAGCCATTGCAATGAGAAGCCTGTGCACTGCAATGAAGAGTAGCCCCCGCTAGCTGCAACTATAGAAAGCCCATGCGCAACAACAAAGACCCAACACAGCCAAAAATAAATAAATAAATTAAAAAAAAAAAAAAAAGGGCTACTCCTGGGCTTCCTGGAGCTTCTTGGAATCCTGGCCTGGAAGGAAGAGCCAGCAAAGCCAGCTCTTCCCTGCTCTCACTCCACTGTCAACATGCCCTGGAAGGGAGGCTCCAGATTTCAGGAAAACCAAAAGATGACCTCCCACAATACGCTTCGAGACCTCCTCTATATTTCATGGTGTTAGCTAGCTGGGCAGGGGTGCTGAGGGGCAGACAGACATAAAGGCCACTTGGAGAGAGGTGACCCTCTGCCTCAGTGTTAAACCGGGAAATGCTACGTATTTCTTGCGGGAGACAGACAAGTGGCAGAAGGGCTCAGGGAGCAAGTCTACAAATCAAACAGGAGAGGCATGGCCAAGGACAAGAGTGCTACAGCCTAATGAACAGCCTCACAACCTGAGAAACAGAAGGATATTACCTGAGCTACCTGAGGTTAGAAAAAGAAGAAATGAAGGATTTGTCAGCCTGACTCCACATGCTCTAAAGAAGAGGTAACTGCACCAGCCAGCTCAAGTATCTCTGGCCTTATCACAGCTACCATCCTGCAGCCGTGACAAACAGCCATGAGATGACTGGACCTGTCCCCTGCCTTGCGCTCCCTCTTAGATGTGCCTTTGGGGACAGACAGCATGTGCTGGAAGGCCAACCTAAGTGTCTATGTGGCAGTTACATCTGGGACTCTAGCTGCATTCTGTTTTCTCTTTTAATCTTGTGCGGATTTGGCTTGGGTCAGTGTAAAATTCAGCTTCTGGATCAGTAGTGTCAGACAAAACCCTTGACCCTGGCACTCACTTTCTGTGTACACAAAAATCCCTGGGGTTGCTAATAGAAGATGCAGATTCTAACGCTGTGGTGCTGGGCGGGCCCACGAACCTGCACATAGAGCAGCTTCTTGGGACACTGCTACAGCTGGCTTACAGATTATGCTTTGAGAAACCTTGCCCAGATCCCCGCACTGCCTCCTTACGAGGTCTGGCCTTGATGGCTTTCCTCTAGGACAGTCATGACTACTCTTCAAGGGTAAATAAATGGTAATTAATGTCCCTCACCTAATAGGCTGCCCAGTTTCCTGGGCATTCCTGAGTAGACAGCATGCACACTTTTGTTGTTTTTTTCTTCTTTGACAAAGTTAGAAAAAAAGGTCTTTTGAACATACTGTTCACTTGTATTTTAGCCTGGTGTGATGATGCACTGTAAGCCAGAAAAGTAGAGAAACCAGGCCCCGCCACACAGGCCTGTGAGAAGGAGTGGAGACCACCTTAGTTAGCAGCCCTCCCCAGTGGCAGGTCCGGCAACAGGCTGGGAGATTTATGCAGCTGGGGTTCCAATAGGCTGCCCAGGTAGAGGAGGAGCCATGAGGTCTGAGCACAGGAGGAATGAGGAAGCAGAGCCCTCAATCACAGGCAGTTCAGTGGAAGTGCTGGTTCTAAGGTGGAGTGCAGTTTCAGGGGGCATTCTGTACAGCTGGCAGTGGTACGAGCACCCAGGGTCAGGACTTAGGGTTCAAAATACCCCTTGGTGGACGCTGGATAGGACAGCTCACAGAGGTCTCTGACCTAGGTTTTCCACCTTATGAGCAAAGGTTTCCAAAGAGGGAGACCCTGTAGGCCACTCACGGTGGCCTGTTTCCGCAGGAGGCAGCCTGGCTGCTCCCCGAGCCTGTACCTCCACCTCCTTCCCGCCCCCACAGATGGTTTATGCCCTACCAGAAGAGCCCAAGAGGTGAATATAGTTATAATAAAATGAGAAAACATCCCCAAAGAGGTCTGGACTAACAGTTGTGCTGCACAGGTCAGTAAGGCTCTCTGGGACAGGGAAGGCGTAGAAACTTCTTCAAATGTTAACGCTAATAGAAGAAAATGTAGGCAAATATCTGTGTGTTCTTTGGTTAGGAAAGGATTTCTTAAACAATTCCCCAAAGCACCCACTACAAAGGTGAAGCAACTGAACTGAGTAGCTTTATCCTAAGGAGGACACCATAGACCAGGGTTAACAGATGTGTGACTGACTAGAAGATATCTGGAGCACTTAAAACTGAAACAAGATTAATGTCTAGAATGAACAGGGAACTGGCAAAAATTGGGAAGTAAAAAAAAAATAAGAAATATGATAGAAAAATGGGTTAAAGATATGAGAGGGGAGATGTGCAACTTTAAAAGTTACCAAAGACAAATGGCCAACAGACACATGAAAAGATGCTCAACATCGCCAATTATGAGAGAAATGCAGATCAAAACTACTATGAGGTACCACCTCACACCAGTCAGAATGACCATCATCAAAAAGTCTATAAATAAACTTTGGAGAGGGTGTAGAGAAAAGGAAACCCTCCTACACTGTTGGTGGGATGCTAAATTGGTGCAGTCACTAAGGAGAACAGGATGGAGGTTTCTTAAAAAACTAAAAACAGAGTTTCCATATGATCTAGCAATGCTACTCCTGGGCATATACCCAGAAAAAACAAAAACTCTAATTTGAGAGGATACCCGCACCCCAGTGTTCACAGCAGCAGTATTTACAATAGCCAAGACATAGAAGCAAACTAAATGTTCACTGACAGATGAATGGATAAAGAAGATGTGGTGTATATACAATGGAATACTACTCAGCCATAAAAAAGAATGAAATAATGCCTTTTGCAGCAACATGGATGGACCCTGAGACTTCCATACTAAGTGAAGTTAAGTCAGACAGAGAAAGACAAATATTATATGATGTTGCTTTTATGTGGAATCTAAAAAAATGATACAAATGAACTTATTTACCAAACACAAATAGACTCTCAGACATAGAAAACGAACTTATGGTTACCAAAGGCGGAAGGAGGTAGGAGGGATAAATTTGGGATTAACAGACACACACTACTACACATAAAACAGATAAACAATAAGGACCTACTGTATAGCACAGGAAACTATATTAAATATAACAACATATAATGGAAAAGAATCTGAAGAAGAATACACACACACACAACTGAATCACTTTGCTATACACCTGAAACATTATGAATCAACTATACTTCCATAAAAAAAATAAACAGTTACCAGAAAAATGTATATGAAAACACTTTATACTAAGCAGACTGGCAACAATCAGAAAGTCAATCCACGTGAGGTGCTGGTGAGGCTGTGTGTCAAAGGGAACCGCTGAGTACAGCAGGAGGGTGTCAACTGCCTGGCCACCTCCACCTAGGGTTGCTTCCCCAGGCCCATAAGGATGCATTCAGGGGTCTAGGATGGTAGAAAGGTGCTACGGTACACAGGAGAATGGATAACAAGATGCTATGCAGGCAAGGAGAAACATTCACAAAAAGCAATGCAGAAAAGACCTCAAAAACAGTATGAAAAAAAGAACAGAATGAGATCTACAGCACATATCATTTACGTAAATGAAAATCATACAGGCATAGAATTCTATTTTCTCAAGATACACACATATCCAAGGACATATACTGAATATTTAAAATGGGTGTCTAAGGGGGAGGAGATAGGAGTAGGGATTGGAGATGCAGAAAACCCAGTAAAACAAGAGGGGTCTTCTGCAGCTGGTTCTGATGGTGCGCTCGTAGGTGGAGAGTGTGACTGATTTAGATTCGTGGACTTGGGGTTCCAGTCCTCACCCCAAGACTAAAACACACCATTCATACATCCTGGGCTCAAACTGCTATTACTGCCCCCACCCTCCCTAGGATTTAAAAGCAGCTGTAGAAGGACTGGATTAACCTCCATATTTGCAAATCAAAAAGCAAAGCACGATGATCAGGGTGTAAGCACAGAGTGTGGGTGTATTCTGGGGTGTATCTTTCACTAATACTTTTATTTTGGTTAGGTCTGGGGATTTATTTCATTGACTTGGTCTAAATATGACTGAGTTTTAGAATACTTTAGAAAAAACCTTGAATAATAAAAAATCAAAATAATAAGAATAGCACATACTCAGAAAGACGTGTCCTGATAAGTGTAAGAGGACCCTGTAGAATCTGTGATCCTAGGGTACATGTGGTTCTGTATTTCTTGGACAGCTTTACAGACACCAGGACTTTTCACTTGGGATGAAATTCTTAGAGTGAAGAGGACACAATTCAATCTTTTCTTGGTGCCTCACAGTTATGGTCTCGGTGTATGCCAGCCACTCTGAGCCATAAGGAGTCTACCAAGTCTGTCCCTACCCAGAATGTCCCCGGACTGCTGGGCCTTTGGAGTCCTCATGTTTGTTTCGCATAGTTTTTTCCTTGCTTTCAGGAGGCGCCCTTTTTTGCTGCTGTTTCTATGACTGCCCAGCATGCTCCTTCTTTCTCCCCACCTATTGTTAAGGAGTTGAAAACTAGATAACTACGTGTTTTAGAACTGGATCTCAAATAAAAATAGACTGATCTGAGGGCAAATCTCTAGGCTCACCTTGGAGGACAAAGCATCACAGACTGTGACGGTAACTATTCTGGATGCTTCAAAGCCTTTTCTGATTAGCTCCTGCCACTATTTCAGTGTGGAAGATGAAAAAAGGCAGCTGTGGAAAATTCTTCTCAAAAATGGCAATGACTACAAAATCTGCCCTGGTTTGACCTTACAGCCCTTTCCCAGCCAGATTATCTTCGCCTGCTGGGCCAACACTGTACGGGGAGTGGTACCCTGCCTCAGCAGACAAGTCCGAGGGGGCTGTGGGGGTACTAGGTCAATCCCCTGACTCTGTGTTCAGTTTCCCTGAGGGTGGAGCTTCCAGCCTATGCAGAGCGCCATGCAGACCCAACAACAGTCTTTAGATACTAGGGTGGAGGAGACAGGTGCCATGTCTTCTCATTTTACTAGACGACAAGCCTCTCTGACGAGGACATATTCAGTCAGTTCTCATTAACGGGCTTTCTCACGAAATCCAACCCATGAGGTTAGTGCAGTTGGAGACCAGGTATGTGGTATGTTACTGCCTTTTTCGATCTGGTGCCTAGGTCTCATCAGACTCATCTTAAATTTTTAGGATTCACGGTTTATGAGATGTTGTCAGTGTACTTTTATGAAACCCTTGTCAAGAAAACAAGACTTGAAAAGGAAGACATCACAGAGACACAGTATCTGGAACTGTAACAGCAAATGCCATGTTTAATAATGGGATTAATCAAGTGAAGCCTGGATTTATCTGTATTCCCTCATTTGATGAACTAGAAGATGGGGACATTATTGTAATCATGTTTGTTTTCTCCCCAGGACTCAAGGAGAAGGGAGTTCTTTTTGAAGAAAACATGACAGATTTAGATTTTATGTGGTGGATTTGGGGAACTGTTTGGCGGTGTGGTTTGAACTTGTTAGGCTAAGAGCTCAGGGAGGGGTGGGGCTGGAGTCCAGATGTATGAGGCTCTGGCATGCAGAAGGCATTTAAGACAGCTTGGATGAGGTCACCCAGGGCGAGTGGGGACAAACGCAAAGGGGCACAGGTCAGAGCCCCAGGGTGCTCCAGGGGTGGCATGCAGGGCAGAGAGGAAGAGATAGGAAGCTTCTGAGTGGTGGGGGTCATTAAGGCACTAGATTAGGTTTCTAAAATGGAAAGATGACAAATGAAAGAGAGCGGGTAAAACTGCTATGCCTTAGGGACTGGCAATCTCTCTTTCGGGCTACTTAATAACATCACACCCATCTCTCTCTGCCTGAGTATCGAGGCACATCCTACTTGCATTTCTCTCTGGTGATGTCTTTCACAGTTCACTACAGAATTTCTGGCATTTTGTAGTCCTACAGTGATAGGAATCCAAAGCCCTGCTAGTGTCAGGCTTCCTGGAACCAAGCATTGGCTCAAGTTTGAGCCCATTCAGCCACTAGATAACACTCAGATAATTCTTGGCTCAAATTTCGTTAATTATTGATGGGTTAGAATTGCATCATTCATGAAACATAAGATCACAAGTTGGTAGCAACTTCCTGGAACTAAAAACTTCAGTTTTAATTTACAGAAAAAGGAACTCCTAGGTGGATATCCAATTGGAGTGTACCAATACTATCTTTCCAATACTAGTACCAATACTATCTTTAGCTGGGCTTAAGGCAAGGTATTCAGGCCTTAGAGTATACATACAGGAAGAAAGATCCTCCGTAGAGTTGTTAAAACTGGTAGTTACAGTTCATATGACCATTTTTGATACTGAAACTGGTAATGATTTCTGGAAAACTTGGGAGGAGAACATGTTCCTGAAGGAGCGGTAGGGGTTGTGGTAGGAAATAGCCAATGAGAGCATTAAAGCAGGACAGGGAGGAAAACAATTCTTCTCACTATTTCCCTTCAGTGGCTGCCTTTTCCCCGCACTCCTGTGACAGGCCCTACTTGTCTGCATTTTTTCATCTTCTCGCTCGCCTCCCTGTTGACCCCTCTCTCCCACTCTTTCTCCAATGACGTTCATTTCCCCTTTCAGAAATGGACTTTCATAAGAAAGTAGAGGTCACATGTGAGCCTTTCCCTTGTGGAGTCTGTTGTCCTGTTCCCTTGAACGTGGCCCGCACTCACTCTTTTTTGGACCCCTCAGGACAACACAATCTCTCTAGTTTCCTTTTTCTTCCTCTTCCCTGAGACAGACACACAGACTTGCTCTGTTAGAAGGATTTTATGGCTCACCATGCTGGGTGGACAGATTGGAGAAAAAAATGACATATAGGAAGTTCGTTTTCAGAAACTCCCTTAAAAAAAAAAAGTACTGGTTTCTGGGATGTGGTTTCAGGTACACTTCTGTGCTGGTAACTGGTAAATCCCATTGGATTTCCTTCCACTTTTACTTTTAAAGTTCACACGCCCTCCCCACCTGCTGACCCAACCCAATGAAAGGAATAAAGACAACACAATGTAGCAGAAGGCTTGGAGAAAAAGAGGAAGTATTTGCTGCTATTTACTGCTATGGGCAGTCTCTTCTCAAAGAGTTACCACTTTCAGATCTCCCTGTAGTAGTATAAGCATTAAATGAGAAAAGGTGTCACCTCTGGTAGGGTGCCTGGCACTGAGAGGTTTTTTTTTTTTTCCACATCTTTATTGGAGTATAAATGCTTTACAATGTTGTGTTAATTTCTGCTGTACAACAAAGTGAATCAGCTATATGTATACATATATCCCCATATCCCCTCCCTCTTTAGTCTCTCTCCCACCCTCCCTATCCCACCCCTCTAGCTCATCACAAAGCATCGAGCTGATCTCCCTGTGCTATGCAGCTGCTTCCCACTAGCCATCCATTTTACATTTGGTAGTGTATATATGTCAATGTTACTCACTTCATCCCAGCTTCCCCCCTCCCCGTGTCTTCAAGTCCATTCTGTAGGTCTGCATCTTTATTCCTGCTGTGCCAGTAGATTCATCAGTACCGCTTTTTAAAATTCCATATATATGGTATTTGTTTTTCTCTTTCTGACATACCTTACCCTGCATGACATATTCTAGGTCCATCCACCTCACTACAAATAACTCAATTTCGTTCCTTTTTATGCTGAGTAATGGTCCATTGTATATATGTGCCACATCTTCTTTATCCATTCATCTGTCGATGGACAGTAGGTTGCTTCCATGTCCTGGCTACTGTAAATAGAGCTGCAATGAACATTGTGGTACATGTCTCTTTTTGAATTATGGTTTTCTCAGGGTATATGCCCAGTAGTGGGACTGCTAGGTCATATGGCAGTTCTATTTTTAGTTTTTTAAAGAACCTCCATACTGCTCTCCATAGTGGATTTATCAATGCACATTCCCACCAACAGTGCAGGAGGTTCCCTTTTCTCCATGCCCTCTCCAGCATTTACTGTTTCTAGATTTTTTGATGATGGCCATTCTGACCAGTGTGAGGTGATACCTCATTGTGGGTTTTTTTGTTTTTTTTGCTGTACGCGGGCCTCTCACTGTTGTGGCCTCTCCCGTTGAGGAGCACAGGCTCCGGACGCGCAGGCTCAGCGGCCATGGCTCACAGGCCCAGCCGCTCTGCGACATGTGGGATCTTCCCAGACCGGGGCACGAACCCGTGTCCCCTGCATCGGCAGGCGGACTCTCAACCACTGCCCAGGGAAGCCCCTTATTGTGGTTTTGATTTGCATTTCTCTAATGATTAGTGATGTTGAGCATCTTTTCATGTATTTGTTGGCCATCAGTATGTCTTCTTTGGAGAAATGTCTATTTAGGTCTTCTGCCCATTTCTGGATTGGGTTGTTTGCTTTTGTGATACTGAGCTGCATGAGCTGCTTGTATGTTTTGCAGATTAATCCTTTGTCAGTTGCTTCATTTGCAAATATTTTCTCCCATTCTGAGGGTTGTCTTTTAGTGCTGTTTATGGTTTCCTCTGCTGTGCAAAAGCTTTTAAGTTTCATTAGGTTCCATTTATTTTTGTTTTTATTTCCTTACTCTAGGAGGTGCATCAAAAAGAATCTTGCTGTGGTTTATGTCATAGAGTGTTCTGCCTATGTTTTCCTCTAACAGTTTTACAGTGTCTGGCCTTGCATTTAGGTCTCTAATCCATTTTGAGTTTATTTTTGTGTATGGTGCTAGGGTGTGCTCTAATTTCATTCTTTTACATGTATCTGTCCAGTTTTCCCAGCGCCACTTACTGAAGAGGCTGTCTTTTCTCCATTGTATATTCTTGAGAGGCTCTCCCTTTGAATGCTGACCTCACTAGCAGGGACTCAGCTTCTCTGCTGCTCCTCTCAACCCCTGCCATTTGTGTTTCTAACTCCTCAGCAATTAGGGAGAGCACCAGCAACGGCCTGATGTTCCTCAGGGCTTGTTTCCTACATTTGCACACAGTGCAGTGTGGGTATGTCTGTCTTTTCTTTTTCTTTTGCTCATAAGGTTTGCAGGGCAGAGTCTATGCTGATATCCACTTAAAATATCGACTAAGTGCCCATCGGGGGCCAAGCAGACTGCCGGGTATAGTCAGCAGTGCTTGAAATTATCAAACTGTGTGCTCTCTTTATGCTTCACATATTGGCAATGTTTTGAACAGAGGGCCTAATCCTTCCACCGTGGACCCTGGCAATACTCTGCCTGGGTTACGCCTGACCACAAAGCTCTTTTCTTCCTCACTGTCCAGGGAGTGGACGGCCATTTATAAACATCTAATTTGCCCACAGGCACACGGTCAGCTCCTGGAAAAGGGATGGCAATCAAGGGGACTACATACTCGCAAAGGTTTTCAGAATGATTTTCCTGCAAAGAACCCAGAATTCTCCCAAATTCTGTACATGTTTTTTGTGTTTTTTTTGCGGTACGCAGGCCTCTCACTGTTGTGGCCTCTCCCGTTGCAGAGCACAGGCTCTGGACACGCAGGCTCAGCGGCCATGGCTCATGGGCCCAGCCGCTCCGCGGCATGTCGGATCTTCCCGGACTGGGGCACGAACCCGTGTCCCCTGCATCGGCAGGCGGACTCTCAACCACTGCGCCACCAGGGAAGCCCCCAAATTCTGTACATCTTAAGGAGATAGAATCCTCACTGTCTTCCCAGAAAGGAAAGAGCAAACAATGGTAAAAAATTGAAAGGGTGCAGTCATTTCTGATCTTTACTGGTACTTTCACATTCCCTCCTTCTGTTCTGCTGTCAATGGGAGGGACAATAAGGGCTGTTTAATTCTTATGAAGCAGGTTAAGAAAACCAAGAGTGACATGGATTGCTGATGTGTTGCCAATGACAGTCCCTTTCCTTTGGTGTTGGAAGGAACGTTTTCTCCTTGAACTTAGCTGGAGGTAGAGTTATACCCGCTTCACAAGTGCCGTTTATACAGCAGGCTTGCAGGGAGGGAGCGGCTGCCTAGCTAGTAGTTTTTCATATCCTCATTAACAAACAAACAAACAAACCCCCTCCTCAGAGTAAACAGCAATGGTGAGCTTTCAATCTTTCCCTCCTTGCTCCTTAAGTGTGACAAAATGAAAAGCCTCTCTTGGGCTCAAGCAATATGACTGAATAGAAGGGTCAGAAAAGGGAGGAAAAACTGTCAACTTGACACAGGGGCATGATAAAAAATGCAAGTGGAAGAATCCCAACTCGAAAGGCACAGAAACAGGAACACAGAGACCTGTCTCGATACAGAAACGCTTCGTGCTGTCACCCTCCTAATGCCTCACTCCCTCCATGCTCCCACTTCACATGCTTTGGCAACTCCAGTTATGCTGTAAGTTTTCATATATTTTTGTTATAGGAAACAGTAAAACACTATGTATTTGGTTAGTACGCTATCCATCTGATGTCTTCGGATACTATCATCCTTACACCCCTACTGAACTCACATGCCCACATGGCTCTTTATCCAATTTTTTTTCCTTCCCTCCCTCCCTCCCTTTCTTTCTTTATGCAGGTTGTGCTGGGTCTTAGTTGCAGCACATGGGATCTTTTAGTTGTGGCATGCAGACTCTTAGTTGTGGCACACATGCAGGATCTAGTTCTCCGACCAGGGATCAAACCTGGGCCCCCTGCATTGGGAGTGCGGAGACTTACCCACTGGACCACCAGGGAAGTCACTCTTTATCCAACTGAAAACTAGTCCTTTCCCTTAGGAATACAAGCAGTTTAATCAATGATTTTTAGTTCTGTGGGACATAATAGTATAAAGAACATCAGAGAGCATTCAGGGGATGGTTACCTAGTTACTGCTCCTCAGAGGACGAGCAGCACTGTCTTTCCCTGGGAGCTTGTTAGAACTGCAGAACATCAGGCTCCGCTCATTTTGACAAGATCACTGAGTGATTCTAATACACAGTAAAGTTTGAGAAGCCCTGGCCTCTTCTTACACAGGTCTTGGTTTTGCTGATCTTTCTGATACCTCTATTCAGACAAGAAAAAAATCGGGTAATATGGGTTCTTTAGTAGATCAGTTTTCACTACTGGCAATTTTTAGGGAAGTTGACTATATTCATTCTCCATTCTTTTCAGCATGGCTAAGGGGACAGGCAGAGTTTACTCAATGCTCGTGAAATCATCACTCCATCTTGCTTCAAGGGAAAGGCCATCAACATATTTAACAGTAGGGGACAAAGAGGTATGAGAGAGTGAGGTGACAGGAGGGAGCAATAGTGAAATCTATAATTCTTTATGCTTGTAAATCAAGGTCTAAAATTTGTTATCAAATTTGCCAAATATTGTTGTTGAAAACGAGATGGTGAACAATGCATTTTGGAAAGCACCTTGCAAACAAACAATGCCGGCACAGGGTCTTCAAGTATATAAACCATCTGCACTGAGCACATACTCGCCTGCCCGTAAAGGCTGCTTGCTGATGCAGGGAAGGACCCAGCTATGCGGGGAAGTAGGGCTCGCCTGATGCCACGTCGAGGAAGCTGCCAAGAAGACATTCAGAACCAGGCGAGGGTGCTGAGCTGACTGCTGATGAAGACAAATGGTCTTTTATTTTCTTGTTTGCTTATTCTTGGACTTAAATTTTCAGTACAGTTAGTCACTCAAGTATAAAACAAACCTTAGCATACCACTATCTCAAACACTATTTGATCAGAGAGAAACTAATCAATGGTGCGTCCTCACCATTTGACCCTAAAGCATGCTTAACCACCACCCACTAATGCTAAACCACTTTTTCATTAGTTTTCTTCATGTTCAAACACCCAAAGGTGACCTTTGGAAGCAAAAGTGCAACTAAGGTGTTGTAAATGGGTCTCGTAACACAATATGTTGCAAATGTGACTTCCCTCTCATCTCTTTTAAGCTGTCTTTCAGCCTTTCTCCGTGGCCCCAATTCTCTGTTCCAGTTATATGGTGTACCGAGGGGGAACTTGTAGTGTTTGGCCATATAAGGAGCCTGTCCACAGCTTTCCTTGAAGGCAAGATAAGCCCAGCCCAGGAAGGTAGAGCTGAAGGTCTACTCAATAGGAACCATGTCACTCACACCCCCCTTCCATGTCTCCTCCCCTAGAAGGGCCTAGTGATTTTGTGAACACCCGACCCTGCAGAGAGCTGCCAGAGTGGTAGCCTGCTCTGGTGTTGCCAGTATCTTTGTTTTTCATTCTTAATTCCTTCCTTACAGCAACTACTCAAAACAACAGATGGACAATAGGACAAAACTTCACCAGAAGCCATTTGCCTTTTGTCAGGCTCCCCAAGCTCGGCTCCACTCGGGCTCAGCAGCAATTGCCCTAGGTGCCTGGACGAAGGCTGGACCACCTGGAAATACACGGGGACACATCTGCTAAAGCTCTAACAGATTTGTCTCTGGCTCAGCTGTAAGCTCGATTATAACCACCCCTGATTTCTGTGGCTTTCTCACCTGAATCAGGCTACAAAAGACACTGGGTTTTTTGGGCGGCCATTATGGACTGAATTGTGCTCCCTCCCAAATTCAGATGTTGAAGTCCTAACCCCCAGTAGCTCAGAATGTGAATCTGTTTAGAGACAGGGCCTTTAAAGGGGTGATTAGGTTGAAATGAGGCTCTTAGGGTAGACCCTAAGCCAACCTGACTGGTGTCCTTATAGAAGAAGGGTATCTGGACACATAGAGAGACACCAGAGATTTGCGTTCACAGTGGAAAGGCCCTGTGAGGACACAGTGAGGAGGTGGCCATCTGCAAGCCAAGGAGAGAGGCCTAAGAAGAAATCAAACTTGCCAACACCTTGATCTTGGACTTCCAGCCTCCAGAACTGTGAGAAAGTAAATGTCTGTTGTTTAAGCTGCCGATCTGTGGTATTCTGTTATGGCGGCCCTAGCAAATTAATAGGGTGGCCTTCAATGGTGATCAAACACTAGATGGTGGTGGATCTAGAGAGGTCCTGACCCTCTGTGCACACACTGCTGCCCTTTGACCTTCTTCATTCATGCTGAAACTCTAAGTCATGATTTTTGGGGGACAGATGGGAACAGGCTGTGGAGACTGTGACTAAGTCCCCGAAAACCGAGAGTGCCACTGATCTATTTTCCATTCAGATGAACACGTGGCTTCCTGGAAGTGGGGCCTCTAAGTACATGCTGACTTTGGGGGAATAATAATTTTTTTCTTTGGCCATGCCGCGTGGCTTGTGGGATTCTCAGTTCCCCGACCAGGGACTGAACCCAGGCCCCTGCAGTGAAAGTGCCAAGTCCCAACCACTGGACCAGGGAATTCCCAATAATCCTGTAGTTATACCAGTTACTTCTACCTTTACTAATGGTAATCCTCAGAATATACCACCCCCCTCAACGCAATGTGGTGCTTAGAGTATGAAGAGATAGTTTATGCTACTGACCAATTTCAACAGGAATCAGACTCAATATATCTTCTGGGAATAAAAAGAGGTTTCCAGAATTCACAAAATACATGTTGAATTAAATTTGCATCCGTCTCCCTGCATTCTCTTGCCAGTACACAACAACAAATAGTTATGATACTAAAGTGTGATTAAATCGATTTCAACAAATATTTATCAAGCAAGCTAGACACTGTATTAGCAAGTGGAAATAAAACCATGAACAAGACTCTGTCTCTGACTTTCAGGAGGAGATTACAGCAGACCAGGAACTGCAATCTCAAAACGCCCATATGGGTGGCAGGTAATGCAAGCTGCTAGAAAATAACCAATCGTGGTGGCCAATCAAAAGCGAGATTCAGTTTGCCTAAGCTTTAAATTTAAGAGAAGCCAGAAATCTGAAATTTTACATAAAATCTGATTTCATATATTGGTAGCTAACTAAAAAAATAGTTTATAATGTTGGTGAGGACTAAATGAAAATGGCTATGAGCTGCATCAGGGGTGTGTGTGTGTGTGTGCGCGCACACACGCGCGTGCGCTGGGGGTAGGGTTTTCTGCACTTTACAGACCAGATTTAGGACCGGGCACAGCTGAGGGATGAGCACTGGCACCAAGGAAACATTCACAACCTTGGCTCTAGGTTTAGGCTTGTTTGTTCATCCAGCTACTGAACTGCTGCCACTCACCAGCTGGTCTGGCTGTCTCCACCCTGCCCCCACCCTTTTTACAAAGGTATATGTGGTTTTCCTTAACCATCAAGAGACTGCTCCCTCTCCACCTTTCTCCCCAGCCCCCCCCCCCCCCAAGACAAGTACAAGAGTTCATGGTTACTGCTGCTCGGAAAAGGCCTCTGTGAAAAGAGCTGTCTTCTCATAAAGCAGAGATCATCAGGGAGTGGTGGTGTCTACTCCTCGTGACTGACTAACTTGTTCCTCCAAACAAATGCTTATGCCAGGTCCTGAATAGGTGCCGGCTAAGAGGTGGATCCTACAGTGTTTCTGTTCAGGTATCGGCTACTGTAGAGTGGGACAAGAGAGAAGGGTCTCGTAGAGTGGGACAAGAGAGAAGGGTCACATGGTGTTCTAGCTGTTCAGGGGAGGGGTGGGGCCTGGGAAGGCTGCACAAAGGAGAGGGTCTGGCTGAGGTTCAAAGGTTCAGGAAGAGTCACCCAGGAGAGGGTGGAGGGTGTAACAAGTACAAAGAGCAGAGATGTGAGAGAGCTGGTCTAGTGAGGAAACTCAAGTCGTGTGGGGCTGGAACATGATGCTGGGAGAAGGAAGATGTGCAGGAGAGGAGTCTGATGAGGCCAACTAGATCCCGGGCCAGATGTGTAAGGCCTCCTAAGGTGCATCCTAAGAGCCATGGGGGCTATGGAGGGTGTTAAACAGGAGACAACGTGGCCAAGTTTGTTCTGTAGGAGATCACTCCAGTGCAGGCATGGAGCATGAAACTGGAAGTGGAAGCCTTGTGAGGAGGCTGCTGTGATCCGGGCGAGCAGCGCAGGGCAGAGGAGAGATCTGGAGAGAACTTGGTGACAGGTTGCAAGGAGAGGTGGGAGAGTGGAGGAGAAGGGAGCTGCGGAGAGCAGGAGGTCTAGGATGGAAGGTGAGAAGCTGAGGCGCTTTGTGCTTGAGGTTCTCTCTCTGGATCCTATCGCTTGACCTCCGGGGATCCCCTGGTCGTAAAATCTACAGGAGTGCTGAGATTTCCTAAGCCTTGGCCTAAGAAGCTGCAATTTATAGGTTTGTTCTGTCTTTACAAGAGACATGGGGTGGTATCTATCAGCCTCTCTACCCACTCTCATGGTGGGACGGGGACACGCATGTACAGTGTGGGTATCCGCTCTGCACCAACTGGACTCCCTGAGACCAGCTTACTGAACAATCTGATGCTGAGACAGATGTATTCTCTCCAACACCAAACCCCACCTGTGGGCAGTACTACATCTGGCACCAGCCCTACCTGAGAGGGGGAAGCAGGTTAAATAGTCAGTGGTTACTGAGATTCTTCTGTGGAGCCCTGAAGTATAAAACAGGGCCTCTGCCTGCCTACCTACCTACCTATCTATTTACCTGCCAATTTATCTATTTAATTAATGTGGATGCACAAAGCAGTGTGGACTGGAGAGGGCTTTGTGGAGACAGCAGGACAAGAGGTGAAGAGAATGGTCCAGGTGAAGGCACGTGCGTGAGCAGAGGCAGGCACGTGGAGGACCTGGTCTGGTCTGTGAGAAATCAGGAGGCAGAGGCCAGACTTCTTTCTTTTGAAAGAGTGTCAAAGGCCTGGGCTCTAGAAGCCACTGCAGGTTCTAACTGGGTGATGTGAAGGAACAGCAAGGCTGACAACATTATAGGGCATACTGGAGGGAGGAAAAGAGAGTCAGGAGACTGAGTGCAGGAGGCCACAGCTACAGTCCAGAGTGAAAGTCCGACCAGGTGAAGTGGGGAGATAAGAGATTCTGAAGAAATTCTTCCATATGGCTAGATTTAGACGAAAAAACCCAAACAACCCTAAGTCATCACAGGCTATGAGAAATCTGCCAGTCAAGGAATCCTTGGGAAGAGTGTTCAAAGAAATGCTGACACCCACTTGTAGGAGCGCAAAGAAGGGAGCCTTTAAAGCAATGTGGAGGTAAAACGGTTAATGTTTGTATATGTTAGCTTCATATGTAACAGAGCAGAACTCCCGCAATTTAATTGAAAGGTTAAAATTTGATTTTAAAATAATAGCGTGGAGGGGGCTTCCCTGGTGGCACGGTGGTTGAGAATCTGCCTGCTAATGCAGGGGACACGGGTTCGAGCCCTGGTCTGGAAAGATCCCACATGCCGCAGAGCAGCTAGGCCCGTGAGCCACAACTACTGAGCCTGCGCGTCTGGAGCCTGTGCTCTGCGACAAGAGAGGCCGAGATAGTGAGAGGACGCGCACCGCGATGAAGAATGGCCCCCGCTTGCCACAACTAGAGAAAGCCCTCGCACAGAAACAAAGACCCAACACAGCAAAAATAAATAAATCAATTAATAAAATAATAGCGTGGAAAGAAGAAGTATCAACTCTCAAAGACTCAGATATGGCATCGTTTATTAAATACCTGCTATATACTACTTACTGTACTGGGTGCTTCACACCCATCATCTTGTCAATCCCTAACCCCCTGCACAGAGGCAAGTGAGTCACAGACAAGAATCTAAGGCTCCTGCAAGGGAAGTGACTTTTCTGGGCTGTATCTCCGTGGATGGAGGAGAGAGGCAGGACCACACAGATCATGAAGCTCATAGCACCACCTCTATCTGAAAGAAATGCTTTTTTCCCCAGCTTCATACCTTTAAAATTTATGCAAATTTTAACACAAAACGAAGCTGACAGTGAAAGTGTTGACAGCAGGTGCAAAAAATGAGTATGACTCTGAAACAAGGTAAGCCATGTCAGAACCGCTGCTGGGGAAATCTCCCAGCAGCACTTGCAGCAGAGCCAGTGAGCTGCTTCCCTGCAGCCTCTGTCCGCATGGCATTTCTGTGTGGAACAAAGTGGCGCAGTCTGCTCCAGACCTACTGCTCCGGTCCTGTCTGCCTGTCTGCAGGGCTGCCACAGCTGCGATGGCACTCTTGGAACACAAACAGCACCCCAGACGCCCTGAGAGGGCACAAAAGGGGGACAGGTGCACAGTTAGAAAGAGTAGGCTTGTGCTGGAAAAAGCCAGTCTCATCTAAGCCCTTATTCTTGCAGAAGAATGGCACTTCGGGCCTAACAACTGATAAAGAAATAAAGGACTCACAAACAGTACAATATGAGAACCATGACAGACAGAAAGGCCACTGGCCTTCCTTGGGCCTCAGGTTCAAAGTACTTCCCCTCCAGCCATTGTCCCCTGCTATTATTTCAAGGCTGACCTTGGGCCTATGACCAGGTGTGCACCCAGCTGGGGTGCTCCAAAATGGGACCAGTGAATGCCGGAAATACTCTCATCCAAGGTCTACGTTTCCAGTGGGTAGGGGTTGCTGTTTCTTAAAGACAAAGCCAAACAAAAGCAAACCAAAACAAACCAGATCCTGTTCTGTTCTATGACGTTCGTTCCTAAGAAAACCTAACTAGCGGCCCAGTTTAAGTAAAATATTGGTATAACACACACACACACACACAAGTGGGGCCTGCCCACCCAACAGTTTCAGGGTACTCTGATGTAATTATAAGGTGTGGAAAGCTGAAAATGATTTTATTTTGTATTAGCATTATTTCTAAACTGTCAAGGTGTTCACTTCAGGGCAAACACATATTACTTAGAGACTGCTGAACATGCAC
Source organism: Delphinus delphis (assembly GCF_949987515.2). Taxonomy (NCBI): domain Eukaryota; kingdom Metazoa; phylum Chordata; class Mammalia; order Artiodactyla; family Delphinidae; genus Delphinus; species Delphinus delphis. The sequence continues at coordinate 83,957,189 of NC_082697.1, read as the reverse complement.
TTCCACGCACCAATCAAGGAGTCACCAAGGATTCCCCTGCCCTCTGAACACTATGTGCTCTTACTGTATGTGCAGCACAGGCAATGAATGCCTCCTACATTCACTAAAGGTGAGCACGAGATAAATTTTATTGCTAGTGATATAACTGCATTCTTTTGGCTTTCTTGCCATTTTTCTAAGCTTTCCACTATAAAGGAGAAAAAAAGGGACATCCATGGGTTAAAAAGGGAATGAATGCAAGATCCAGGCCACGATTTAAAGGCCCATATACAGGGAGTTCCCACGTGGTCCAGTGGTTAGGACTCCTCACTCTCACTGCCAAAGGCCAGGGTTCGATCCCTGGTCGGGGAACTAAGATCTTGCATGCCGTGTGGCTTGGCCAAAATAAACCATAAAAAAATAAAAATAAAGGTCAATATACAGTTTTTGGTAACTGTAGCAACAACAAGCACTTATAAAGGCATTGTTCCAAGCGCTTGTCACTACACCCACAATCAGGATCCTCAGATTAGAAAGAAATTACTAAGAACCAGTCTGGAATCTGGCCATTCAATTGCTAATACTGAGGGTTAAGAGCGAAACAGCTTAATCCTCTTCCGGGTGTGTCTGTCATTACTTCACTCTGCATTTGCTGTCCACAATCCTGGAAGCATTACGCAGGACTTCCCAGGAAAGAGTCTGCCCAGGGAGGGGGTTATACATGCAGAGGCCATACGGGTTACTGAAGCAGAACCCAATAAAAACCAGAGCAAGGGGATACTGGGGTGTGAAGGAGTTAGATAAATAGTTTCTTGTTCACCTCCCGGTTCCTGCAGAGCCAATGTGTTCCTCTCTTACATACAATGGTATACCACACAATCCTCTGCCCCGCCCTCAAAGCAAGACTACACATATCCCCAACTAGCAGGCCACCAGATTTTGCAACTGTACTTCTGTAATTAACTGTGATTTCTATCTTCCACCTAGCCCCTATCTTGATATCGAAGGTGGTGGAGTTTCCTCCCAAGTTCAGAGATGGGCACTCCAGTTTGGGCTTGCCTGACTGCACGCCCACTGAAGCCAAAGAAGGCTGGCCTTGGCCTCCCTGAGAGGGCCAGAATCTGCGCTTATCTGTGAGGCTCTGAGGCCCTCTGCTGACTGCCTGCTGTAACTGTCAGTTCCTCACTAGACCAGTAAGAAAATGGTCCTCAGAAACCCTCCCATCTCACTGCCATCTACAAGGCTTTCAATTTACTGAAAACACCCACATGCAGAGAAATACGCAATACAGCTTTATGTCATCTGAGCTCACGCAACGTAAATATTTTTATCCACATTTAATAAACAGCATCTACAGAATATTAAGGCTTGTGCCCAGTCTCAGGACGGGAACTAACATGGTCAAGATCTGCCCGAGATATCCTCCAACCAGCATCGCAGCCTCACCAAGTATGTACAGTTAATCTCATTCTACAGATGAGCACAGTGAGATTCAGACAGATTAAGGCAACTTGGGCTCCCCACACAACCTGGTGGTCAGGACACTGGCTCTGGGCAGATGTGGGTGGTCTGCCTCGGCCACTCACTGAACGGTGACCGCGGGCGAGCAGCTCATCTCTCAGCTTTAGTTTCCTCGTCTATGAAGGAGAGATAACAGAGTTACAGGACTGAATGAGACGCTGTACTTCTAGTACCCACAGGGTGGCGGCACCCGGCAGTAGACGAATAGACGTTCTAGCTGCTGCTCTGCCATCGCTAGCATCACATCCGGGCCTCCAGGCCTCATGCCTGCCAAGCACAGCTGCAGGAAAACCCTGCCCCATGGCGGGGGGGGGGGGGGGGGGGGTGTCTAGAGCAGTAACTTGAGTCGGAGAGGCCCCCTCATACAGAAGGTGGCAGAGCCTATTTTTGGACAGCAGGTTACCAAGTGAGAGCTGGTTTCTCTCACTTAAAAGGCAAAGGGAAATCGAGAGAACTGACAGAGCAATGAGCGCATTAAAGAACCAAAACCCAGGTCCGTAGACACTGCTGAGGAAACTGAGGATGCTGCAGGTGAGCGGAGGATGAGCACCTGAAAACAACATGGGCAGTATGGTTGGCTTCCAGTTACTTTCCAATAACCCTGACCACACAGGGATTGGAACCCTGGGAAGAGCAACAGGGAAATTTATGGGAGCCACAAGTATAGAATATTGAAAAGACTTAGTAAAGTTGCCAAATCTAAGAGTAGGAGAAATGAGGTACACAGTGGGATGAATAATAATACAGCTAACATTCACTGAGTGCCCATGGACTAAACATCTTACTTATATTAAGTCATTCAATCCTTATAGCCAATCTCTCAGGAGGGGGCTATTCTCCTCCCTATTTTCACAGTAGGGGAAACTGAGACAGAGGGTGAAGGGGGCTGTGTAAGGCCACACGACTAGCTGGTGGAGGGGCTGGGATTTGAACGCAGGCAGTGGCAGTGCTGTTCCAGCCAGCCCCAGTGAAGAGTGCTGGACAAATTCTTTCGCCCCAGAATGGTGCAGCACAGAGAAAATACTATATAAACAAATGGTGTATTTATTGATACATTAAAGACATGTATTTGGTGGAGCAGACTGTTAGGAAGCCAGAACTTGGGCGAGGCCTCCCAGTATTGGGAGAGCTGACCGGAGAGCCCCTTGACAGTTCTCCTTGCCTCCAGTTCCTGGGAGTTGAAGTCTTCACCAGATGCGCAGTTATTTGATAAGGCCTTAGCTCCAGGCGCTATGGCAACACACCACAAAATCAAACCACTGAAATCAAGCAAGTGAAAGAACATTCCTGTTGTGGAATCTGCCAGTGGAATGTGCTGTTGCAGGATACAATTAAAAAAAAAAGAAAAGGAAAAAAGCCACCAGGAGAATGAGAGTATTAGTGTGAGTGTGTGCATTTTAAACAACTGGTCTTACAGAAACAGGAACAGGAGTGTCTTTAGAATTGCCCTTGGTGAGATAGAACCTGAGCAGCTAGACCATCACACTGATAAAGAGCCAGCCCTCCCAACACACTTGGATGGATAAAGCCAGAACCTCAACTGTCCACAAAGCACGCTGGCCCGCTCATACCCACCTTTCTGCTGAGCTGCCAGAGCCCCAGGGCAGGGAGCACGGTGGCTCCGCCATCACTCTAAGGATGAAAGCAGCAGCGCTAACTGCACTGCATTGCTTGTGTGTGGCTGAGCTGCATCCTTACGGGGTCTTCTTACTGCCCTCCCTGCCTTCAATCTCTTCTCACTTTCAGTCCTTTTTTCAAACTGCTGCCAGAATAATCTTCTGAAAACCTTTATTTGATCGTATCATCCCCTTTCCCACCCTGGATGGACCTGCTATTGTTAACAAGACGCCGCCCACACTCTTCCCACAAGGACTGTCCCCTTCACCAAATGGCTCACCACCGGCCACCGCCCCCCCCTTCCCTCAGAAACACACCTTAAATATGCTGTGTCTTCTTCTGGGAGGCCTCTCCCCACTCCTCTGCCCTAGTTACCCAGCAGCCTTCCAGGTCCAATCCTAAAGTCACTTCTATAATGTTTCCTCAACTCTCCCAGGCAAAACCAGCAGTCCCCTCTCATCCACTCCCTCGCCAGCTGACACGCCAGGCTCTGAGGCTCTCCCACGCAGGCAGGATCGGTGGTGCCCGGCTCTACTCTGGCTCTGACAGCTTCCCTAAGTGGTAGGCCTGCATATCCGACTGGCTCTTCAACATTTCCGCCTGGAGGTCTAAAAGGCATCACAGACACGTCTGAAACACAAAGTTTGATCCCCTCACCTCCCCACAAAGCTGTTCTTAGTCTCCTCTGTATCACTAAGGGACACCACCACCCACTAGCTGCGCAAGCAAAAACCCTGGATTCCTCCTTTTTCTTCACCACCCCCCCCAACTTATCCCACCAGCCAGTCCTCTCAGCTCTACCTCAAACCCACCCACTCTCATGTTTCCTGAAGCCTAAATCCAGAATCACTGCTAGCCTGGAACCTGTAGTGCTGGAAGAACCAGAATCTAAACCAAAAATAAATAAATAAAATTTAAAAAAAGGATGCTACAAAGGTGACCAAAGGTGACAAACTCCCTGAGCCAACAGCAACCAGGATGGAACACGTGCGCCCACTCTCACAATGATGGGTTCACAGGCACATCCGATGTATGTATGTATGTATTTATTTATTTATGGCTGTGTTGGGTCTTCGCTGCTGTGCGCGGGCTTTCTCTAGTTGTGGCAAGCGGGGTCTACTCTTTATCACAGTGCGCGGGCTTCTCATTGCAGTGGCTTCTCTTGTTGCGGAGCAGGGGCTCTAGGCTTCAGCAGATGTGGCACGCGGGCTCAGTAGTGGCTCGCAGGCTTAGCTGCTCCGTGGCATGTGGGATCTTCCCGGACCAGGGCTTGAACCTGTGTCCCCTGCATCGGCAGGTGGATTCTTAACCACTGTGCCACCAGGGAAGCCCCCATCGGTTTGTTTTGGTTCTTCTCATGCTGTTTCTTTACTCCAGCAGCTTCTCTCCTCACGGCAGGGACAATCAAGAAACGCCTGCACTAAAATGCAAGCACAACTGTCCACTCAGAGGACAACTGAGACCAGAGTGGGTGTCACGCTGCCAGGACAAACTCTGTACCGACGTGCTGGCCTATACTTGCTTTTGCTCAAATCTGGACTCCGAAAATTCCTGTTTTGTCTTGAAATCCTCCGGAATCACCTCAAAGGCTACTTCACAAAGCAGCCCTTCAAAGGTGTCAGTGCCTCTCTGAAGGGCAGCCAGGCAGCATGTGTCACTGTTCAGCCTGGGGCAGCCAGTCTCTGTGCTGAAGAACAGATGACATTTTTCCTTTTAAAATAAGCAGCATGTACTGGAGGAAAGATAACCATATACAATCCTGGAAAGAAATCTGGAACTATGTCTTAAGAGTCTTAAGAAAATTGATTCTCTTGGGCCCAGGAGTCCTACTCTAGAGATCTATCCTCATGAATAATTCTAAAAAAGAGAAGGCTTTACATACAAGGCCGTGCACTGCACTGTTTGCAGCAGCAAAAAGCGGAAAGCCTCCTGCATTTCCAGCTCAGGGGTGCATGGGAATAAGCTGAAGCACATCTGATTGATGGAATGACAGCCACCCATGACACATGTTTACACATGGTTAGAGAATGCAAAAAGTGCTTACGTTATGTTGAGTAAAAAAGCAAGGCACAGCAGTGTACATACGGAATGACTACAATCATATGGCAAAAAGCAAATGCCAGCCTGCAGGCTAAAGGGGCAGCACCACATGGCAGAGCAGAGGGTCAGAGCATCTGTGTGACCCTGAGAAAGTCCTGGCCTCTCTGCCTCCGCAGAAAACGGGGAAACAAAAACAAAACAAAAACGGAGAAACAAGTACCTGGCAGGATTTCTGTAAACATAAATGAGAAATGTGTGTGCTCAATAACCAACAGCTGCTGTTCTTACGTAGCAACAAGAGAGCCTGGTGGTGCTGCCTCACTCCTCATCACACCCTGAGCAGGTACCACATTATCCCCACTCTCCCTGTAAAGACTCCAAGGTCACAGGCACTCAGGCACTGTGATCTTAACTGCTTCACTAGAACTTTCTAAACAGACACTCGAGCCTCAGTCCTGGCTCTGCCATTTACAGGTGTGCACTTAACCCCTGAGCCTCAGTGTCCCCATTTGGTAAACTGGGAATGATGATGATGCCTTTCAGGGTTACTCTGAGGACTGGTAAGAGTTTTCAGAGTGCTGAGCACAGCAGAAGATAATCAATGAGCGATACAGTTATTATTGGGGGAAGTGGGTGGCAATCATATTAGTGTCTTGGGATAGAATCTGTACAAAGCTCATGATTAGCCGAGCAGAGTTTATAGCCTAATTACTCTGGCCATTACCACAGACACAAGTGAGAGACAGGATTTTCTAACTTAATTCCGGATGGGGACAGGGGTAGTTTTTGTTTAAAGAAAAATCGCAGGGCTTCCCTGGTGGCACAGCGGTTAAGAATCTGCCTGACAATGCAGGGGACATGGGTTCGAGCCCTGGTCCGGGAAGATCCCGCACGCCGCGGGGCAACTAAACCCATGTGCCACTACTACTGAGCCTGCGCTCTAGAGCCCGCGAGCCACAACTACTGAGTCTGCACGCCACAACTACTGAAGCCCGCGCGCCTAGAGCCTGTGCTCCGCAACAAGAGAAGCCACTGCAACGAGAAGCCCACACACCACAACGAAGGGCAGCCCCCCGCTTACCACAACTAGAGTAAGCCCACGTGCAGCAACGAAGGCCCAATGCAGCCAAAAATAAATTAAAAAAAAAAGAAAAATTGCAACACTATGATATGACAAGTGACATATGGTGAGAAGGCCGCCATGGCTGAGTTAAGGCCTAGATAAAAGTAGACAGTGATGTGTGAAGAACAAGTGGGCAGAGAAGCAGTTCAGCCTGGCCAGTGTTTGGCTCTGATTTGTGATGGCCGAACATGTGTTTCCATTAGCTGGGCTTTCTAAGTGGGAGTCTGCATTAAAAAAAAAAATCCTGAGGGACTTCCCTGGTGGCACAGTGGTTAACACTCTGCGCTCCCAATGCGGGGGCGCCCGGGTTCGATTCCTGGTCGGGGAACTGGATACCATGTGCATGCTACAGCTGGGAGTTTGCATGAAGCAACTAAGGAGATCACGTGGAGCAACAAAGGAACCCTTGAGCTGCAACTAAGGGGCCCACCTGCCACAACCAAGTCCCAGCACAACCAAATAAACTAAAAAAAAAAAAAAATCCTGAGGTTGAAACTACTTCCAGACTTTGTTATCCCTGACCTGCTTGTGCAGGAGCACCAGCCACCACTCCTGTTGTACGACACTCCCTGGGGTTTCTGGAAATTCCAGCTTGGCTTACGTCGGTGGCAGCGAAGATCACCCCGAGTGGTCGTGTAGCGTCCCCAAGTTGCCCTCAGGCCTGGGTGCCTGTGCCCCGCCTATGGAGCAGAGGGGGAGAAAGGGGGCGCTACTGATTTCTTAACAGCTATTCCAATGGGCTCCCAAGCAACATCTGTCCAAAAGGCACCTCACAAATAGGAAGGAAGAACGAAGCTTTTACTTTTGCATGGTTCCTTCCTTTAGCAAATCAAATGGTGTGCCTTATTTTTTTTTTTTTTGAGGTGGCTAAAGAAGTCAATGAAACACCTTGCTTAGCTCCCCCAAGAAGGAAAAGTGGGCTCCTGCTGGGGCCATCTGCACTGCTCCCCACCCACAGGCCCCACACCCGTTCCTGCCGAGGCGCATGTGGACGAGGCTGCTGGAGACTGCTGAGGTGAGTCCCACACCGGGCGAAGCCAGCTTCTGCTGGCCAGACCTCTGTCTCCCTTCCACCCGTGCCACTGGCTGCTCATGCCACACTCTGCTTCCTACAGCGAGCCAGACCACAGCAGAAAGAGGGGTGAGCCTTCATTCACTGGACTCGGGCTGTAGGAACCAAGGAAACACCCTGATTGTCACCCACTGCAGATGTGTGGACACGGGGTGGCTCCCCTGGTGGAGGTGGCTTGAGATGAAAAGGAGTACAGTGACCTTCAACAGCCACTCCTCCTCTGTGCCCCACAGGCTCCCTGACCTCCTCTGCCTTCAGAACTAGATGCGACTAATGTTAGGAGAGGGGGACTCCCACTGGCCCCCGTCTGGGGTCTGGGCTCTTTTGTGGGCCTGGGCCTACTCCTCCCCTCCCCATAGGCCACCAAGGTTGAAGGACCCAGGGTGCAAGGAAGGACTTTTTTAAGTCTGGGAGAGCAGGGCCACAGAAACTGTTCTGTTACTGGACACTAAGGAATGTACACTAAAAATTACTACTTTGAAAATACAGCCAGCTACAAGATGAACTCCACAGGGGCGAATTCTATTACCTTTCCTCTTTCCACCCAAAATCAAAAGGACAAAGTGACGAGCTGAAAATGAGAGGGAAGGGTATGCAGTGGGAGGGAAATAAACAGCCAAAAGCTGAACCTGACAGAAGTCATGGTTCAGCCACTCTTCTCTCACAGTTGCCTCCAAATGGCAAGTCACCAAGGCTGCAAACATCTATCTCAGGAGTAATTAAATCAAATTAATCTCAGGAAAAGAGCTTTAAACGTTCAAAGCCCCATTAATGTTCATGCCTTGTAATTAAATACGTATGTTAAGAAGGCTTGGACAAAAGCAAAACATTTTCAAATGTGAATTCTTTACATTCACAGCATTATAATGCATTCTAAGTACTGATCTTGTAGAAAACTATGTAAAAAATTTAGTGAAGCACACTGTAAAAACATGGCAGAAAGAACGCAGATACAATCTCAGTCCATACTGAGCTTTAGAAAAATGTGCCTTGATAAACATCTTCACTTTTAAGGCTCCACATAAGTTATCCAGTGATAATCTCCACTTAGTTTTTTAACTCTCCCTGATCCTTGCCCCTCTGGATCCTGAGGCGGCAGCCCTCACATGCATCTTGGAAAAGTTCTTTGCTTCTGCTCTCCTGGGATCTTCTACTTTACTTCCTTGTTCATGTCAATCTTCCAGGGTTAACCTTCTCTTTGATAATCAACCATGAAAGAGACTGGTCACCCCAACATACTGTGTGTCTTGAAGGGAAGGTATCCAATCTTCCATTTCTAAAAAAGCGTGTACTTGTCAAAAATCTCAAGAACACTACTGCTGCCACGTGGTCTCTGAACAGCTCTTGACTCCTTTGTCAAAGTGCTCTCACCTCACAGAACCTCATTTGCTTCTCACAGCCACCCTGAGAGAAGGTGGAATAGGAATTACACGTCCATCTTTCTGATGAGGAGAGTCAGAGTAAAAGACTTGCTGACAGTCACACAGTAAGCAGTTTACAGTCTGAATGTTATCAGTTCTCTGATTAAGTGCTACTGGTTAGAACCGCTGGTGCCTCCAGGAAAGGCTGTCACAATGTAGACCAAATCATCTACAAAAGGCTCCCATGATTTGTCTAAATTGCTTGGTTCTGTTGCAACTGTAGTTATCAATTCTTTCTTAAAAAATACTGTGAGTTGGAGTTATGGACTGAATGTCTGTGTCCTTGGATAACTCATACATTGAAATCCTAACCCCCAATGTGATGGTATTAGGAGGTAGGGCCTTTGAAGGCCATGAGGGTGGAGTGCTCATGAATGGGATTCATTACAAGGAGAGACAGGAGAACCTGTTCCTTCTGCTCTTTGTCATGTAATGATATATAGAGAAGATGTCCATCTGCAAACCAAGAAGAGGGCCCTCACCAGAACTCAATCTGCCAGCACCTTGATCTTAGACTTCCCAGCCTCTAGAACTGTAAGAAGTAATGCCGGTTGTTTAAGCCACCCGGTCTACGGTAATTTGTTATAGCAGCCTGAGCTAAGATGGCTGAGTTTGGAAAACTTAACAAAACTTTCAAAGACAGGGATATCTGCGGTAAAGGAATTTTACCTATAGAAGATCTTAAAAAACAAAAGCAGAAGCCCTGATTATTCCAACTGGATTCATTACCATGGTCAACTGAATATATCTGTCAGGAATACCAGGTTTCAAATCAAAACCTCGAAATTAAGGGAAGAGGCAGAGTTTTCAGAAACCAAAGAAAGAGTATACTCGTATCTAATTTTTGGACAAAGATACTGTGGAAGGATTGTCACACTGACACCAGTGCATCTAAATGACATTTTAAAGTTTCTTCTAGGTCCAAAAGTCTGTGTGAAGCTCCTCTGCCCCTTGAAAGATTCTAAGGTAAGTAGATCTCACCCCAGAGGAGGAAGCCAAGTGATCCAGCAACATCATTTCAGAGAAGACTGAAGTAGAGAAACCAAATGCCTCAAATGAGGAGGAATCAAGAACAGTAAAAACCTCGTCTTTTGTTTATTTCCCAAGTCCGAGGGGAGGGAGAAGATAAATGGACCTACCCACATTTTCAAGGACTTAAAGATTAAAGGTGCTGTCTCAGAATTTTACTAATATCCCTTCCTTCAATCCTCAGATAGCCCGGAGAGAATGTCATCATATCCATTTCACATATGAGGAAACCATGTTACTTAGAAATTGAAGGACTTGCCTAGTTTACATAGGTTATGCCCAGGATTCTCAAAGTTACACTACAATTAACTTCCTATCATACTCTTTCCCCTGTTTTCTAGCAGGAAAAAACAGCTGTTCTGACAATTTTACTTATGTCTGATAAAAGGTCCTGGCTTTTGGAAATGAAACTAAAGAGATGACTGGAGCAGTAAATAAATATCAGAGAACAGATCTTTGTTCAATGAACAAAGTCTTTGTGTTCTGTTCCCTGAGAAAACTTAATATTTATTTTATTTAATTTATTTATTTTATTTTTGGCCTCACCGGTGGCATGCAGGATATCTTAGTTCCCCGACCAGGGATCGAATCTGTGCCCCCTGCATTGGGAGCACGGAGTCTTAATCACTGGACCGCAGGGAAGTCCCCAAAACATTTATTTTAATGTCAAAAGTTTTTGCCTAGTGAATTTCACTTACTTCTGACACAGCTCCAGGTCTAACAGACGGAGGGAGCACTTCAGTTCAAGTGAAGAAAATGGAACTTCACTGTCTACATTGTCTGAAGCTCTGCCAAGCTTTCCTGGAAGAGTCACGAGAGTATTCTTAACAGAAGACATTCCTGCTTCCAGTCCTGGATTCCTACAGCTGGCCAGCGAGGGCACCAGGCTTTCATTTTGCTGTTAAAAGCACAGAATTGTGTAAAACCGAGATAATTCTGGCAATGCTTACCTTCTTTCAATTATTTTTATATTGAGAGAAAAAGTAGGGTAAAAAGCTATGAGAAGTATAAGCAGACGGTAAATGAAGTAGGGTGAAAACTACTTAATATGACACATTCACATATTCAGAAACTATGAAGAAAGAGAAGGAGGAGCTACCGACCCGTTCATTCCAAACAGACTAAACGTCAGGGGAAAAAGTGGTCAGCTGAAGCCCAGAATTCTATGCTGGGGTAGTTTTTGTTTTTTAAATCTCTGTGGACACCGGTCAAAGAAAAAAAAATACATGTACATGCTGAGAAATACAAAAAGGCCTAATGAGTGAAAGCCTGTGTTTCATTTCAGAAAAAAAGCTCCCGCTGCACCCATTTTACCTTGCTTTTTACACTCGACAGTGCACTTCTTGGAGAGATTCCCTGATCAGTACTTATAGATCTTTCTTATATATATATATATTTTGGAATGGGTTATGAAAAATTTTGCTGGTTACTCTAGCAGTGGGCCAATTCTCAATTTATCCATCTTACTTTCTTATCAACAGAAGGGTTGTTTTTTTAAAAAATTTATTTATTTTTATTTATTCTATTTTTGGTTGCCTTGGGTCTTTGTTGCTGCACACAGGCTTTCTCCAGTTGCGGCGAGCAGAGGCTACTCTTCGCTGTGGTGCGCGGGCTTCTCATTGCAGTGATTTCTCTTGCTGCGGGGCACAGGCTCTAGGCACGCGGGCTTCAGTAGTTGCGGTGCATAAGTTTCAGTAGTTGTGGCTCACAGGCTCTAGAGCGCAGGCTCAATAGTTGTGGTGCACGGGCTTAGTTGCTCCACGGCATGTGGGATCTTCACACACCAGGGCTTGAATCCGTATCCCCTGCATTGGCAGGCGGATTCTTAACCACTGCACCACCAGGGAAGCCAAAAAGCGTTGCTTTTGATAAAGTATGACTCAGGCTCCTAAATGAAGACAACAGTCAACATTACTATGCAGATCGCTGTTTTTTTTTTCAGATCGCTGTTTTTTAATCATCTTTTTTTTTTTGCTGGGCTGTGCAGCTTGCAGAATCTTAGTTCCCTGACCAGGAATTGAACCCAGGCCCCGGCAGTGAAAGTGCTGAGTCCTAACCGCTGGACGGCCAGGGAATTCCCAGATCACTGCTTTTTAAAGTAAAAATTTAAGAGATTCTGAATTCAAATGTTGACTGAGAGACCAGAAAAACAAACAAATGAAAACATTCGAAGAACTGGATTAAGGAAACAACCTTTCTTCCTTAAGTGGATCTGCCGTGGCTCCATCCCTCATGTCAAGACCTTAAGACAAAATAGGTTCCTGGGATGTAGCACCACCACCAGGACCACTCATGCCCACTGGGAGAGCTGGGGGCGTGGAACTGGAAGGAGTGCCTGCCCTCCCGTGCGGCCTGCTTCAGCATCGTGCTGGTGTGTGAGATGTGGGAAAAGCGAGAGGATTTACTTTCAGTTTTGAGAACCATGATTCATTCTCCCTACATTCTCTCAATTCTAGCTGCATTTTTAGTATTAAAAAAGAAAGAAAAAGAAAAGAGAGGCAGATCATGAAGCAGGGAACATAGAAGCCCACATCCTTTCAGTTCTACCATCAAACGATTAATAACTGCTCACTTTCGTGAAGCTGTTTTCTTTCCAAGAAAAATATACGCTTTGTGTCCTCTCAAAATGGTTTTTCCTGCTTTTCAACAATTAAAAAACATTATTTCAAAGTAGTTTTCCTTTTCTCCTGGACTCAGGGTTGTAATTGCATGATAGCACACTTGAGTAAAACAATTTAGAAATGAAGCGTTCAAGAAAATGATACGTGAAGGGGCAGGTAACCCACGTTTGCAGAGCTCAACTGTCTTACGGTTTACTCTTACCTTTGAAGTCCCTTTCTACTTCCTCGTACTCTAGAAGACATGGTCAGTGTTCCTCAGAAGCTGGGCAGGCTTTTGATTAGAGATCAGTTTGCTAAGGTTCCCCAGGTGACATTAAAGGCGGCTCCAGCGGCATGAAATTCTCCTCTCCCTGAAGCAACAACGGGAAGAGGTGCTGTCCTCACCTCTCACAGAAACCACACCAGCTCACAGGGGCCGTCAACCAAACACGCCCTCGCATAAGCAGGGCTCCGTTCCACAGGGAAGAAGGGGGGCTGCTGGCCCCTGCCCTTTGGTAACGCTCTGCCGCCCAGTCTTTTGTACCTTAGGTACGTGCTCGTTCTGCCAAGCTTACATTTCCCAACAACCCCGACGTGTCACATTTGCGCGAAGCTGGGATCTGGGGGCTGGAGGGAGACTTAACTCACGTAGGCAGACTCAGACCTGGAGGTGAAGGGCTGATGCCAGCACACGGCACATGGCCAAGCGAGGGCGGAAGCCGGTTCCCCGCAGTCTCTCTGCAACGCCTCTCCTGCCACATTAACACAGTCCTGTCCGGCTCATACCACCAGCGCACAAAGAGCTCGCTTTCAAAGGGGTTGTTCTGCCATGATCAGAGTTTTGGATGCTTCAAAGTTCCGACAGAAACGCACCCTCTTCTCTAACCCTGTGCACAGACAGTGAGACTGGGGTGACGGATGTGATGTTAAGAGCACCTCCCCTTCCACCAACAGGGTCTCTGCTGGGTCGGCTTATGGTGAAGATCCACCTCTACCCTCAACAAACAGCACAGACACCGAGCAATTTTGCCTGACAGCAGTATTTTATTGTTATGACACCGTCTTGTGACCCACTTTACTCCCTGCTCCTTACTTCTCAGTTATAAGCAGTAATTAGTAATGTCAGTGTTCTGGCTGGATTGCTCCAGGCCCATTAATAATGCAAGAGCAGGAACAGGATGAATGCATAAATGTGCAACAGAGGTTTCAAGGTTAAAAGCAGTAATGGGGAGAGCTGGGGGGAGGCAGGCGGTGTTGGCAGAAGAGGAAAGCGTGTGTGTGTGTGGTGTGTGTGTATGGTGTGTGTAAGAGAGAGAGTGAGTGAGAGAGAGAGAGAGAGAGAGAGAGAGAGAGAAGCAGGGAGGGTGTGGGGGAGAGAGGTGATGGGGAGTTTTAAATTTATTTTTTACAACATCCAGCTTCCCTTTAGGGGCAGTATGTACGGCGAAGCACTTCTCAGTGTCCTTCATCAAGCTGAGTATAGTTTCTCCTCTCCTCTGGAGTGGACACATGCCTCTGGCCACCTGGTGGGGAGGGCGTCAGTGCTAAGTCTCAGGCACTGAAGAGTTACCAGTATATGAAATTGAGGTCAGAGGAAACTATGCCAGTATCTTTCAAACACCTTTCTGGTGTTTTAAATGACTTATAAAAGGCAATGCCTGCTTGTTCAGCAAAACTGGTACCTTCCCACTTAAGCTTTTACAGGAAAGTCAAGACAAGTGATGCAGAACAGGTCCCGGTCTGGCAGCCAGGTACTCCTTCAGTGCAAGAGACAGAAGACGATGTTGTTGCAACTGCTTCCCCATCTCTGCAAATCTCCATCCCACCCTGTTTCCAAGGGGGGATTTCAAAAGGTACGATATCCAACATTCCTAAACAGATCTTTGTATTAGAACCGAATGACAGCAAACAAGCCTGCAAATTAGGAGAGGGAGAGGATGAGCATGGCTATCTGAAAAACATTTGCTTAGGAGATGGGGGAGGGGGCCCTGAAGCAAGGTGGACAGCCATCTGTGACTCCTGAGCTGTTTACAGCTACATTACCTTCTAAGCAGACACAACCTTTCACTTGTCCCTCACATACCAAAAGTGAACTGCTTTACACACTAGGAAAGTAACAACTTTCTCTGCTGGTTTCACAACCAAAACCAGACATTTTAAAAGCCGGTGATAGCAATGCTTGGGTGAATCAGAACCCATCCTTACTTGTTAGTCAGAAATAGTCTCTGTGGGAAAAGGAAGCAGCTGGAAGCAGCCTTGAATCATAGTTACTGAAAGCTGTATCTATTCCCACGGGGCTCTGACTTCTGTGCCAAGGTTTTCTCACTGGCAGCATACGGTTCTGTGTGCTAGAGATGGGGCTCCTGCAGAAAGGCCAGCGAGAAGAAAGGCAGAGCTGCCAGAGTTCCAGCTCTTTCCACTGGCCACAAAATTGCATCACGTCACCTACAACCTGAGGCAAAGCACTCCTTTTGAGGGTGGTGAAGTCAGCCCTCACAGGGATCCAGGAGAAAGGTTTATGGGTTTGAAAATATACAAGCATGTTTTTAAAATCACATGTCTATCATTCTTTTCAAGTTCCCTAAAAACAAATAAAATAAAATCCTTTTGTTTTAAAAGTTCAGAGATGACTGGGTTGATGAAAATGGGTGCAGTTATTTTTTAATTGGAAAAGTAGTACACGCACAGTACTCCCCCTCTCCCGCCTTACCCTCAGAGTAAGCCTCCCCCAAAGCAATTCCCTGTAACCAATTTCTTACTTATCCTTCCACACAGATTTTATTCACATGTTGGCACCCATCTCCTCCTCCTCCCATGTGAGACCCAGATATAAGCATACAATACCCACTGTTCTACACCTTGTTTTATTTTAATTTTTTTACTTAATACATCTTGGTGATAGCTCCAGATTGGCACAACTGGACCCATGTCATTCTCTTTAATGCTATGGTGTACCGGTTCACAAGTCAAATCTGTTCTGTTGCCTCTCTTTGTAAATATAATCTTAACTGGATCACAGCCACGTTCATTTGTTCACATATTGTCTACGGTTGCTTGCAAGCTACAAAGGCAAAGCTGAGCAGCTCTGACAGATTTATATGGTCCAAAAAGACTAAAATATTTACTATCTTGCCCTTTACAAAAAAGTTTGCCAACCCCTGGTGTATGCCATTGTATGAATGTCCATATGTAATCTGTTCCCTGTTGATGAACATTCAAGTGGAAAATGGGTATCCTTAAGAATAAAATTAAACTGTAAACGCTGAGAGGCACTAAGGATGAGGATGAAAGAGCAGGAACTAGCTGGAGGAAGCTGGCATGAAGAAGCAGGCGTAAAGAGGGAACTGCAGGGCAAGCTACAGCCTCCCAAAGTGTTACTTCCTTTTTTTAGAGGAAGTAAGAGGCAAACTGTAGGTCTTTTGATAAAAGGAAATTCCCCTTTGCTGTATCAAAGTTACTCCCTGTGTTTGTGTTTTTCTAAGTTAGGCAAGGCTGCCTGAAGCATACTCTGACCAAATTAGGAAGCAAGCAGGCTGATGTCTCTAAGCTGGTCACCACATGGCCAGGACGCCCAGGCATGCATACACAGAGTGATGGATGGGGAAGGAGAGACTCAATCCAAGAAAGAAATGCTATTTGCTTGAGAAATTAGCCTTATGAAAATTACACTTAATAAGAATTAGTAATTGTTCTTGAAGATGAAATTCACTTCCTGCTTCTGACAAAAAAACCAGGGCTTCCAAGGTTCTACAAGGGAAGAATGTGTGAGGGGCACAGTGGAGATGAATTCTTCGGGGCATTTTTCTGTTTACTCCAAGGGCAGTGAAGATCTTGCGAAGTACCAAGGAAAAACATACCAATTAGCTCTCTGATAGATTAATAAGATATTCAGTTTTACACTACTGAGAAATAAAGAACTTAGAAAGGTCATACTAAAAAAGAATTGTATAAATTTCTATTTGAAGACTGACTACTCAACTGCTTTATCTGCTGGAAGGATAACGTTTTAAACTAGTCTTACACTTTCCAACAAGGTTGAGGTATGCGATACTGAATCAATCATTCACACTGAGCTTGTTTCTGCCATCTCTACTCAGTGATATTCTTTTTCAGGAATGACTTCTGAGTTAACTTTTGATTCTGAGCCAATGAGCTCAGAATCTACTCCGACCACCAGCACTATCTGGGTAATAAAATTTAACCTTGAAAATCCTTGCTTTCCTCCCAAATTTCCAGATCAGCAAGATTCTTGGACATGATTTTTATTCCCTTAGGAATGTGCTCAGTTCAGTTCCAGTATTCGCTTTGAAATCAGACATGCAGTTAGAGTTAAGGTAAGTTTAAATGACAAAGCAAATCTCAGTTCTTCTTTTTTTTTTTTTGCGGTACGTGAGCCTCTCACTGTTGGGGCCTCTCCCGTTGCGGAGCACAGGCTCCAGATGTGCAGGCTCAGCAGCCATGGCTCACGGGCCCAGCCGCTCCGTGGCATGTGGGATCTTCCCGGACCAGGGCACGAACCCGCGTCCCCTGCATTGGCAGGCGGACTCTCAACCACTGCGCCACCAGGGAAGCCCGCAGTTCTTCTTTATAGGAAAATCTTCAAGGGAGCCAGGCAAAAAGATGTGGGCACTGCTCTTGGCGCAATCTGAGAACCTGCTCTCTCCAGCGCAGCAGCTGCTCCCCACAGAGAAGGCAGAGGCCCAGAGCAGCAATCTGCACGGGTGGCCATGGACTGGCGTGGGGCTCCTGTTGAAACAGCATTTTCTGTGCTGTAGCTCAATTTGTGTTGAGTTGGTATCCTGGTTCCTTTGCCAGGCTGCATGGGGCAGGAAATTCGCAGCCCCTCTCTCCAAAGTGCTCTATATGTTGTCAAAATTGCTAAGTGTTTGCTTTCTACCTATTCCTTTATTGACTTTGCACATTTATTTACAATCACCTAAAGGACCCATGGATTTTACAGGTAACACTATAAAGAACAGCTATTTTTTGAAACCCTGGTTGAACCCATCAATTAAGAACTGTATTTCTATTAGTCAAGACTTCTGTGACTCACCTTTAACTGAGTCAAACTGTACACTAATGGACCACTGAGGACATACACAGGTTAGAGAGCTATCCCTGAACCCGAAGTTCATATATAACCAAAAGACGAAAGTGTGATAGTTTCCTCAAGCTGCGTGAACCTGGCACTTAACCCCTTCCTTCGTCTGCACAGTGAAGATGTATGGGCTGTACGAGTCCCCTCTACTCCCTTTATAAATCCAGCACCTACAAGTACAAATGGAGAGAACCAAATGCCAGTAACATAGAACCATCTGGGCAGGCTCAGTGCAGTTCCCCCTAACAAGGTTTGAACTACACACTTGTGTCCCACTAGACGAGCGTGAGCTGTCGATGGTACCCAGGTAGATGGGAGGCCTTCCTTGCCCTGCTTTCTCCAACTGAGGCTGCTGCTCGGCAGCCTGGCCGAAGCAGCGATGTGGGCTCGGCGAACGTGCCGCTGTACCTACTGCGATGCGTCCCTCTCCCCAGCTTGTCTTCTGCTTTCTTACTGCAGTGCAGAAGGCACCACGGCTCTACACAAGCTCTGTTGCCCTTTTATGGTAGAAAAATGAATTGCCTGCCCAGCAGTGGAGCGGAGAGAGATGACAGAACGGAAAGTTGTCATTTGTTGTGGTTTTGGCAGCAAGAGAGTGTTCTCCCCTCAGCCACCCTTGGATGGACAGTGCACGCCAGGCATTCAGAGAGGGAAAAGCAAAAGCCCAGCCAAACTGTTCCCCGATGCATTCTTCCTTTGCCTGGGCGGCAAAGGGATGTGTTTATTTATGAACAGTATCAAGCCTCATTCTTGTGAAAATGTACCTTTTAAAAAACAAGCCATAAAAAGGCTGTTTGTTCTCTGCTGAAAGATTTAAGCAGAGGTGTCCCAGAAAACATGGTTCCAATCAGATCGCATCCAAGGAACAGACTTCACTTCCTTGCGTAATGAGGATGTAGGACTGGAGCTGGGCAGGGAGGTGACCTCACTCTGAAGGAGGGGCTGTGGCTTTTACTGCAGCCCAGCGCAACCTTGGTCCCTGCCTCCCATATGGCTCAGAGGGACAGGAGAGTAGCCACAAACCCCAGATAAATGCAACTCCTGGGAAAACACACCAATATCCAAGTCCCTGTGGTAATAAACAGCAGTTGGTACCACAAGGCCTTAAACGGTTTGCACTTCTGTCAGGAGGCCCACAGAAAAAAAGCAGGCCTCCCAGCAGCTGGGAAAGCATGCTGTTAAAAGGAAAATTTAGCAAATCTCTGTATGCACATCGGAGTTAGGGAAATTAAGCCATCTGAGTGAGAAATTAAGCTTAATCCAACATGCTTTCAGCTGGAAAACAAGCCTTTTAAAATGTGTGGGGAAAAAACTTTGATGGTTACGTGGTTTCTTCCATGTTTCAAAAGCACCCAAGGACTAAAAAAGCCAAACATACTGGTACGGAACTGTACCCAAGCAGCAGCTATTAAAGGATGTGCCCAGTGTCTCATTTTTGGGCTCCCTCCACACTACACTCCCTACACCCACAGGGGCTGTGCTCCGGGACAGCCCCGCAGGAGGAAGGAGCCTCCTGGACACCCGTGCCCAGGCTGTGTCCACCACTGGCCCTGGGCTGGCGCCTCCACCATCGCTCCTGATGGCTGCTGCCCCTCCGCTGCAGCCCCCCATCAGCCCTCAGAAGACTGTGTTTCTTCAGGACAATCCAACCCCATCAAGGCCTTCTGGAGAAGGAAAAAAATCACAGCAAGTACCTGAGGCACTACATAAACGGGCTTTGGGACCGGAGGGTTTGTTAACCGAGGACCACAGGAGCACTGTGTGATCCTAGGTCTTGCGGCACCAGACCCGTTACGATAACTAAACTGACAAGACTTCCCAGCTCCCCTAACATTCTGTATCTCATTTCTCCCCAACTCCCATTCCTCTTTCATGGCTCTACAAGGTCCACCCTCCTTGCACTTTGATCACATTGTCCCAACATCAGGCCTGCAAATAGCTCCCTGGAGTGTCCAGAATTAGATCCACTGTCTTTACTCTGCTTTGCAAAGCCTTCTTCAATCTGGGCTCTATTTATCTTCCTAGTGCCATTTTCTCCTGCTCTGTCACACTTGTCTACTGGCTGACCACTCATGCAGTTTTGCTCGTGTCAGA
Organism: Delphinus delphis; assembly: GCF_949987515.2. Lineage (NCBI taxonomy): Eukaryota > Metazoa > Chordata > Mammalia > Artiodactyla > Delphinidae > Delphinus > Delphinus delphis. Next base: position 83,937,595 of record NC_082697.1, on the reverse strand, counting down.
GTACCAGTCCCCCATCACCACCCGTTAAGTCCCAGTCAGGCCAAGACCCTGCTCTTTCAGGGAGTATTTCCTGACCGCTCTTCTGACTCCCTAGAGCAGTCATCATCACCATCTCACTATTTAACTGTCTTCACGGGAGTTGGCCTCCCCTGCCAAGAACTTAGGTTATGGCTGTGGCTGCCCCTTTTGCATTTCTTCAGGCACGGGAGCGCTCAGTAAGTAACTGAATGACCAGATTCCAACCAAGCAGTGATGTCCCGCCTGTCTTGGCACAAGTCTAGGCTGAAGGAGCGGCTCACAAACATGTTCAGAGAAGAAGGAAGTAACATCGGGGAGGATAAGGGGCAAGACCCTCGTCGGCTGCTTCTGCATGATGGCTGGACAAAGCTTTTTAGGAAGGACTGAGTCCAGAGCTCTAGAGAGGGAAGGACTTGCACAGCAGGCACAGCCATAGAATGAAGGGTTTAGGGGCAAGGGTGCCACCTGGAGAAAAGATCCAAGCCAGGAGAAATAAAGTTAGGTCAGAGTGGGTGCTGGCCTTGGGGGAGAAAAGAAGGGTTTTAAGGGAGGCAAGAGGGCCTTGGAAGAAAGAGGGCTGTGGTCACAGGACAGGGAGCTACAGAGATTTTTAGCAGCAAAATGTGGCAGAAGAGGGAAGGGGAAGGCAAAAGGACAAGCTGCTGTCAAAGACAAGAGAAGAAAAAAATTGCGATCTGTTTCACTCTCTTTGGGCTAGAATCTGGATCAGCTTCTAGGGAGCTTTTGAAACTTAAAATGCTTTCCATATATATGCTTCTGATGGGAAATAAAACTGAAAAGTGCTTTTATGAGGCTTTAGGGATTTGATCTGAGAAATTCTCTTAGCCTACTTCTCTTTGAAAACCAAATGCCAATGCCAGTTTGAAAGCCCTCAGTATTCTAGAAATCAGAGACTGAACTGGAAGGACACTCGAAAGGTAATCTGGTCTCCCTCCCGGCCTCGAGGCTAGACTGCATGTTGCCAGTCGTCCTAGAGGAAGGAGAATCTGTCGAGGGCTGTACGTGAGCCTCTGCGCAGGGCCCCAGGCTCCTGGAACCTGTTTCACTGGTTACATTATAGTCTAGTGATCCATCTTGGATTCCTGATGGGCAGCTGAAGTCTGTTTTCTCAGGGAAGTTGGAAAACATCAGGTCACCACCACTTGTATGGAAGAATCTTGTACCAATAGAGAAACTACACACATGCAGCCTTCCCTTCTCCAGGATGACTAGCCCTTTAATCTTCTCAGAAATAGCTGCTGACATTTTCCTGTTATGTTACAGATTTTCTTCATCTCTTAAAACAGTGACTACACCATGAAACAGAATATTCGAGTGAAGGGTCTCGCCAGTTTCCAAGAGTGAGGTGCCCTCAAAGTAGTAAAGCGAAGTAGGTCAGAGCACAGACACAGAGAAGTCACACACATCTAGATTTCTGTTTTTTAAATTAACTTATTATGAAAAAATTTAAATATATGCAAAAGTAGGTAATATAATGAACCTCATGTACCTGTCACTCATGTTTAATAATTATCAGATCAGAGCCAATCCTGGCTTCTCTAAACCCTACCTGCTCTCCCGTCCTCCCTCTTCCAGTATAATTTCGAAGCAAATCCCAGACTACACATCATTTCATTTGTAAGCATTTCAGTTTGTATCTCCAAAAGACAAGGACTCTTAAAAAACCAACGATCATACCAAAATCACACCTAAAAACACACAAACAATGATAAGTAAGAAAACCTTGGATTTGATTCAGGGTTGTCACCCTGATGTTGTCACCTGCTAGCTGCGTGACTCTGAGTGGACAAGGAGTAGAAAGCCCCTAAAAGCCGGCAAGAGCGCTGCTGGCAGGTACTGTGGCGTCCGCCGGGTGTAACTATGCTGCTAAACTCCCACCTCAAGGAACTCTGACTAGATTGGCTCTGACTTTCCGGCAGAGCAGCACACTAGCTTTTGGTCGTGCTCCTCAAGCCAACCTCAGCGGACTGCACTTGGTTTCTCAGCACTGCTCTGAGTTACCAAGGCGATTCTGAGTCCACCTTCTCAAGAGACATTAGCATGTAATGCAGACACAGAGCACAAAAGCTGCCGTTTGGCTTCAAGTGAGACAGCAAGGCTGACTCCTTAACCTGTTATACTGGAGATGAAGGGCAGTGGGTGCTGTAGGTCTGGGTGGTCGGTCCCACTTGGAGCGGTACACTGGCCACAGATACACACACTCGTTTCTAACTGTGGCCTGGGAGAAGGTCATGTGGCCTTTGGGAACCACAGAGATGACAGAGGCCCTTCTCATTCTCTGTTTGACTCAGGGAGGACACTGGGGAGTAAAAGACCATTTACATTTCTCAGCTACCACACAGCAATCGCAAAATGACCTCCAATTCAACAGTAAACACAAGAAATTCCGTCCAGTGGCAGCTTTAGCCTAGGCTTCACTCTGATTTTGCCTGAACATTCCTCTCTGCTACCGCTTCCCTTGCCTGCATTCCTCCTCCCTGACACAGACACCCAGGGGGATACAGGGTATTTTTGAGCTTCTGTTATTACCATAGCAACAATTTTTCTTCTACCTGGAAGGCTGGAAGCCCTGCAGTGCTCTGTGCTGAGAATGCAAAGAGGGGACACTATTGCTTTGCTCTCCAACATACATGCACCACACACAGACACACACACATGCACGCACACACAACACACACTCCTTCCTCAAGGATATCACGATGAGGATCGCTAAAACAAATTAAGATGCTGACACCTAGTAACACAATTAGTGAAAGACAAAAAGGAGGCAAATGACTCTATAAAAATATATTCTGTAGATTATCAATTCTTGAGGGATTTTTAATGTGAGATTTCTAAAGATTTTGAATCAAAATGCATCTCTCCTTTGATGAGGCCACAGGCACAGGAAAATGCATTATTTTAGCAAAACGTCTAAAGGCACTCAACAATATGTGGTTTCCAGAAAGAGAGGCACTCAAAGCTTCTGATCCCCGTATGGTTTGTGAACAGGGTTAGGCCGCTATGAGTCTGATAAGCAATGGCTAATGGTGGCCATAAAAACCATGAAAAAGGGTCAGAGTTCCTATTTTAACAAAGTGCCCATACAAACCTATTAATCCACAGAATCTTTTTCTTCAAGCACCACAGACAGTATATCTTAGTAGAGACCAAAACAACAGAAGACAGACAAGGAGGTGTGTCCATTTGCTAAGAGGACAGCAAAAGGTGGGCAGCCCCAACCCCCAGGGCTGCCTGCTGCACTGCACATGCGGGTGACGGTCAAGACTCCAAGGTCAGCACCCTGCTAGGAAGACAATTACCAACGAATCATGGAGACGAACCAACACTTTTAAAAATATTCCCTTTGTGACTAATTCTGAGTTCTCCAGCAAAATGTACTATCAGTTTTGTTTCTAGGTCCTTCCTACACTCATCTCTTTGAATATCATTCCCTGAGATGCCAATCCTTCTGGATAGGGGTTAAAAAAAAATCAAGGAGAAACCTGAAAGGAGGGGACACAGCAGTGGTGCAGACCAAGCAACTGAGAGTTAACCCACGAGCAGCCTGCTTTAAGACACAGCTCTCCCCAGGGCAGAACAAGGTTCTCTCTCAACTTGAACACTGTGGGCTGAACTGAGAGTGGTTATTTCTGACAGAACATATTGGTCAGCAAAAAATTTAGCTTCAAAAATCTATCCCCTTTCCATTGTGGCATGCTAGTAAGAAATGAAATTTTCTGAGTACATGATTTGAAAATTTAAGGTAAGTGAGGAGTCCTCTTTTGGTCCCCTGATGGGACTTCACATCTGCCCACTTTAGGGGAACTCTGTGCTCTTGTGGTAAAAGATTTTACAAACCTGGGAGAGGTTCCTCCTTTCTAGGAATTCCTGTCCTCACCTGAGCCTGCACTGCACCTGTACACACTGTCGGCATCAGTCTCTGCCTTCCTTGTACGGACAGCGGCTGTTTACTGAGGAAGTGCTGGGCAGTGGGGTAAGCACTTCAGCTACATCACGGCATTTAACGCCCCCCGCCCAACCCCCCTGGTGTAGATTTACTGAGATAAAACTGACAAGCCATTTACTTTTCACAAAGGCTCCAGGACATAGGTGTAATTGTTCTCCTTTTATAGATAAAGAAAATGTGGCTGAGGGAGATGACGTTTTTACCCTAGGTCACAAAGCCAAGAAGAGGAAGAGCTGGAATTAAAACATGAGCAGGTTTAACAACAAAATCCCTGTCTTATCCACTATGCCAGACTGTCTCCTTAGCTGCATCATAAGCAACAGCATGGATTTCTTTGATATTTACAGCCTCATGGCACCCAGCACAGGGCTGGACCCAGAGCAGTGCATCCATGAATATTTCTCATGTAACTGTATTCAAGAAGAACTCTCAAAACAGAGAACTTACTAATAAAGCCCAGCAAAAAAAGTACTTGTCCCAAGCAATGCTGCTGGAGAAAGGCAAAGCCTCTTCATTCTACAGAGAACAGGAAGTTCTGTGATTTGTCTCCTAGAAGGTGGCAACATTTTAACCCTTTAAAGCAGCTTCATTAAGAAGCACCAGAATGTTCTCTGGGGGCAAGACAGAGCAATGCCCATTTCCTGAGGGTGAGGGAAGTCGGCGAAAACCCGAGGCCCAGGCTGCTGCTCTGCCCTCAGGCCCCAAGTCCATACTGACAGCTGTGTCTGGACCACCTTGGCTCTGAAATGCACTCCACCATCTGCTGAAAAGTCAGCAGTCAACCTCTGAGAGCTTCAAGGGGAGAAATCTGAGGGGCTGTGCCAGCCTCCAAGAGGAAGCAGGCATAGCGGCACTGCTTGTGCCCGCTTACCAGTCCCCTAAGCTAGGAGATATCATGGGTTCAGTTCCAGACCGTGGCAAAAAAGCAAATATGCTGTAAAGGGAGTCACATGAATTTTTTGATTTCTCAGTGCATATAAAAGTTACGCTGACAGGGCTTCCCTGGTGGTGCAGTGGTTGAAAGTCCGCCTGCCGATGCAGGGGACACGGGTTCGTGCCCCGGTCCGGGAAGATCCCACATGCCGCGGAGCGGCTGGGCCCGTGAGCCATGGCCGCTGAGCCTGCGCATCCGGAGCCTGTGCTCCTCAACGGGAGAGGCCACAACGGTGAGAGGCTCACATACCACACACACACACACACACACAAAAAGTTATGCTGACACTATACTGTACAATGTACTATTAAGTGTACAATGGCATTATGTCTACAAAATGCATATAACCTTAATTACAACTTTTTTTTTTTTTTTTTTGCAGTACGCGGGCCTCTCACCATTGTGGCCTCTCTCGCTGCAGAGCAGAGGCTCCGGACGAACAGGCTCAGTGGCCATGGCTCACGGGCCCAGCCGCTCCGTGGCATGTGGGATCCTCCCGGACCGGGGCATGAACCCGTGTCCCCTGCATCAGCAGGCGGACTCTCAACCACTGCGCCACCAGGGAAGCCCCTTAATTAAAAACTGCTTTATTGGTGAAGAATGCAAACCATCACTTGAGCCTTCAGCGAGTCATAATCTTTTTGCAATAGTAACATCAAAGATCACTGATCACCATAACAAATAATAATGAAACAGTTTGAAACACTGCAAGAATTACCAAAATGTGCCACAGAGACACAAAGTGAGCAAATGCTGTTGGAAAAACAGCAACAACAGACTTGCTCAATGCAGGGTAGACATAAACCTTCCATTTGTAAAAAAAAAAAAAAAAAAGATGCAGTATCTGTGAAGTGCAATAAAATGAGGTATGCCTGTACAAAAATAAAAACTATTTCTGTACAGTTGAGGGGAAGCAAAAATAAATGTTTTATTCATACTGGCATTTCAGTTTAATGCATGCATATTTTTACCTTTCCCTATTTTGGGTGGATATCTATCTCCCTTTTAAGTAACGACTGCAAACAACAGCAGAGATGGTATTTATTTGACTTTTATTAGGGAAGGCAGGGTGGGAAGAGGTAAGCAATATTTGCCTTTCTTTGCTTTTATTCTTCTTGAAAACACACAAACACACACCCCTAACTGGAAGACCTAGCTTCTCAAACACAATGTTTGATGGTTAGATGTCAAGTAAGGAAGTGTGTGTAGTTATCAACCAAAATCTTTCAAGGATTGAGAAGCCTATGATGAACAGACTCACTACACTGTTTACTGTGGAGAATTTTAAAAAGTGGAAAAAAAATATTAAGACAAAAACAGAGTTAAATCCTGAAACCTCGCTGCTACAGTGCCAGCTCTACTCAGTGCTTGTTGGGAGGACGGCTCACAGAGATGGCCTTTCGGATCCACTCTGGACTGTTTGGGGGCGGTAGGGAGGCCCCCCCTTTGGGTTCTCAGCTCCACCATTTTACCTCAGTGTCCACTTCATAGGGTGGCCATGGGGACCTCCAGGAGCCTAAGGTCCTGCAAGGCACCCTTCCTGACACACCTGCACACCACTGCAGCCTGAGGTCTTAAGCTGTTCAGCCAGAGCCCTAGGGCTCGGAAAGGAGTGACTCACCTTGAGAGAAGCAGGGGCAGCTGAAATGCCTGAGAAGGAATTCCCACACCACCCCACTTCTTTTCTGGACTTGCATTATGCAGCATGGACTTCCACGCCAGTAAAGGAGCCCTCATTTGGGGACTTAAAAATCCTTTTGTTACCCAGACATTTGGTTCTTCTCAACGTTACTTCCTGAATAAAGGTCCTTCCTGATAATGAAAACAAGAGGCTCAAGCTTCATTCATATCTAGATAAATGTAAAGGCCTGTGCTCAGCACACGAGTCAGCTGACTGGCTGGGCCTCAAATTATAGTGCTGCTAATAAGTGCCAACCGTCCACTGTCACAGCTGGAGCTGCCCTGGCACTGACAGCTGGTCTAGGCTCATTTACATTCTCTTCACGCAGCCATTGAGCTACTTTAGGCGGCTGCAGATGCCTGTTTTTAGCAACAAACTGGTTCACTGCAGATGTGAATTTTGGTTATATTTTACTGTTGCAGAGTCAATAACACTGAATGCTACCAAGGATAGGATGGTGCCTGGGAAGCATAAAAAAGATGAGTAGAGAAGAAAGCTGGCAGGTGGGAAAGATACATAAAAACAAATGTAAGTGACACTGGGAAAAGATGAGCGGTTACACAGTCACTTCACGTTCTCCACTAAAAGACACCAAACTAGGCATTCTTCACAGCTACTGTGATTACAGTCTTACCACCCGATGGTCTCCCTAACAGCACTTGCTTCGTGAGTATTCTTAAAGCTCCACCTTGTGGTCCTGGTTACCCTTCGGGAAAGCTCTACTTACATATCTCTGAGTTTATGGAGCAAAGTTATGGTTCTAGACAGTAAGAAAGAGACCCAACAGGGAAGCTTCTGACCCTAAAAGATATTCCAGAAGTATCACTTTCGAATCTCTTTTTAATCTAACACCCTGCAGTCCCACACCAAACCCATCCAATCCACTCCTAAAAGCAGCACATTGAAAGCAAACTGATGAATCCTTTATCAGAGAGCACACAGGACGCCGAGAGGGCCTTGACAAAGGCATTTCATCATATCAATGTAACAAAGACTCTCCCCCCATTTCATCAAAGATACAGTGTCTTACTAACTCTTCAGGGATTTCAGGGGAATGATTCCAGGCATTCAAGCCCGTCTCCAGATAATGCATTAATATAAATGCCTCATCTCAGAGTGACAAGTTCCCGGAAACGTAACTGGAGTTTAGATTACTGGCAGTGACACGGCAATAAGGAAGCAGAAGCCCTTAGTCTCACAAGGGCCCAAATTAGCTTGTGGCTCATTCTTGAAGATGAGGAATCCTCAAGGATTAACAGCTGGTTTAGCCACGTAGCTGAAGAGAAAGAATGTCGTAAGGAGAATGTGTACAAGTGAAAAAGGTAAAAGCATATGTCCTAAAAACAATGACTCTTTGATGTTGAACTCTGAATGCAAAGAGCGGTTCGCTTTGGTGCTAAACCTAAAAGAATTCTGTCAGTTCTGCTTACAGGACAGTGTATGCTTTTGAAATGCCCAAGAGAAAACCTTTCTTCATGGAGTGTTAGTGCCACCTTGTGGCGAATCTTTCCATAGCTCCTAATGAGGATCAAACGTTTTACTTTTAAGTTCTCCCTTCTTTTCAAAGGACAGCTGGCAACTTCTCAGTAACCGTTAACCGGCTGTCACTGCCTCAGGTCCCATGAGACAGTTTTCCCTTTATTTCTCACAGTGGGCCAAACACTGCAGATCTTACCCTAATGGTAGAAAGCAAGTCTAGAACATGAATGCTATTGTCCGCAAGTGAGGGTCAGGTTCTGAAGCACACTGTGATCTATAACACTTTATGATGCATTCCCTTCACTGTAAAACACTACTAAGGGACATAAAAAAATGTGAATCACTGGAAAGACTTATTTTGAACTTTGATAGCAGGACTCAACATTTTAAAAGTAATACTTTCCTTATAAACTCACCTATAAATTTGATGAGACTCTAATGCAAATGCTGCCAGCATCCTTAGGTGCCAGCATTCTCTAACTCCTGTGACCTAACTCCTAGAGGGCCTCACCCCAACCCCCAACCCCCCTGAGTTCCCTGCATTCTGCCCTCTGCCTTCCCCCAGGACTCCCGCCTTTCAATGCTTCTTATTCCTGACTCCAAAATCTTTCTGCAACCCATCTCTCTCCTGCGTTCCTAACCCTAGTCATGTCCCAAATAATCACTGAGCACCTGATATGTGCCAGGCACTGGGGAAAAGTACGCTTACTGAATACGAACACCTCCACCCTCAAAACTCAACATCTGCAAAACAGAGTTGATCTTCTCTCCTGGAACCTTTTTCTCTTCTATTTCCAATTTTGTGTGAATAGCATCATCACCCACTTAGTGGCTCAAACCAGAAAAGTGAGTCATCTGGGCTTCTCCCCACCCCCACAGTCAAAAATCTCTTTCTAATCCTATCTCCCTACTATCTTTCCTTTTCTCCACCCCTATTGTCACTTGTGGTTCTCATGATCTGTACCAGTCAGAATGTGCTCGGTTATGCTGTTGGAACAAACTCAAATTTCAGTAGCTCAAAACAAACTTACTTCTACATGTCTATCTTGGCAGAAGGAAAAGAGACAGTGAACCATATGCTCTCTATCTTTTTAAATTGTGGTAAGAAACACATAACACAAAATCTACCCTATTAATGCATTTTAAGTGTACAGTTCAGTACTGTTACCTATGTGTGCACTGATGTGCAGCAGAGCTCTAGAACTTCTGCATCCTGTGTGACTGAAATTCTACACCCATTGCACAGCAACTCCCCAGTTCTGCTCCCCTGGCAACCACAATTCTACTTTCCGCTTCTATGACTGACTACTTCAGATACGCCTTGTCAGTGGAATCATACTGCATTTGCCTTTTTGTGACTGGCTTATCTCACTTAGTATAATGTCCTCAAGGTTCATCCATGTCGTAGAATCTCCTTCTTTTTAAATACTGAATAATATTCCATTATATGGATGGACCATATTTTCTTTATCTACTGGATATTTAGGCTGTTTCCATATCTTGATTATAAATAATAATGCAATGAACATGGTAGCACAAATACTTCTTCAAGATCCTATCTTCAATTCCTTTGGATAAAAATCCAGAAGTGGGATTGCTAGATTGTATAGTAGTTTTATTTAAAATTTTTTGAGGACACTTCATACCATTCTCAATAGCAGCTGTACCATTTTATGTTCCCACCAACATCCTGTAATGGTTTCAATTTCTCCATATCCTTGCTGACACTTGTTATTTTTTGCTTTTTTTTTTTTTGATAGTGGTCACCCTAATAGACATGAGGTGATACCTCACTGTGGTTTTGATTTGCATTTCCCTGATGATTAGTTAAATAGAGCGCCTTTTCATATACTTGTTAGCCATTTGTATGTCTTCTTCACAGAAATGCTTAGTCAGGACCTTTGCCCATATTTGTTTTTTGTGTTGTTGCTGTTTGTTACTGAGTTGTAGAAATTCCTTATATATTATGGATATTAATGCCTTATCAGATAAGTAGGTTGCAAATACTTTCTCCCATTCCAAAGGGCTGCCTTTTCACTCTGTTGATTGTTCCCTTGGCTGCCCAGAAGCTTTTTAGTTTGATGCATTCCTATTTGTCTATTTTTGTTTTTGTTGTCTGTGCTTTTAGTGTCAGATTCAGGAAATTACTGCCAAGACTAATGTTAGGAAAAATTCCCCCTATGTTTTCTTTTAGGAATTTTGTAAGTTTCAGGTCATTTGTTTAAGTCTTTAATCCATTTTGAGTTGATTTTTGTACATGGTATAAGATAATGTCTAATTTCATTTTTTTTACATGTGGTTATCCAGTTTTCCCAGCAACACTTGTTGAAGAGACTATCCTACTGTGTAGTCCTGGCACCCTTGGCTATATATGCATGGATTTATTTCTGGGCTCTCTATTCTGTTTCACTGGTCTCTATGCCTGTCTTTATGCCAGTAACATACTGTTTGGATCACTGTGGCTTTGCAACATGCTTTGAAGTGTGGAAGTGTGAGGTCCCCAGCTTTGTTCTTCCTCAAGGTTGTTCTGGCTACTGGGGTTCCACATGAATTTTAGGATTGTTTTTTCTGTTTCTATAAAAAATGCCATTGGGATTTTTATAGTGAATGTACTGAATCTGTAGATGGCTTTGGATAGTATGACATTTTAATAACCAATCCATGCACATGGATGTCTTTCCACATACTTGTATCTCCTTTAATTTCCTTCAACAGTGTTTTGCGGTTTTCAGTGCATAAGTCTTTCACCTCCTTGGTTAAGTTTATTCCTAAGTACTTTATTCTTTTTGATTCTATTATAAATGGAACTGTTTTCTTAATTTCCTTTTTGGATTGTTTGTTGTTAACATATAAAAACTCAACTGATTTCTGTATGTTGATTTTGTATCCAGCAACCTTGCTGAATTTGTTAGTTCTAACAGGTTTTTTTTTAAAAAAATAACTTATTTAATTTATTTATTTTTGGCTGCGTTGGGTCTTCATTGTCGCGCAGGGCTTTTTCTAGCTGCGGTGAGCAGAGGCTACTCTTCCTTGCAGTGCATGGGCTTCTCACTGCAGTGGCTTCTCCTGTTGCGGAGCACGGGCTCTAGGAGTGCAGGCTTCAGTAGTTCTGGCTCGTGGGCTCTAGAGCACAGGCTCAGCAGTTGTGGCGCATGGGCTTAGTTGCTCCACGATTATGTGGGATCTTCCTGGACCAGGGATCGAACCCGTGACCCCTACACTGGCAGGAGGATTCTTAACCACCGTGCCACCAGGGAAGTCCCTTTTCCGATTTGAATGCCTTTTATTTCTTTTACTCGTTTATTGCTCCAGCTAGGACTTCCAGTATTAATGTTGAACAGAAGTGGCAAAAGTGATCCTTGACTTTTTCCTGATCTTAGTGGAGAAGTTTTAGTTTTTCACCAATGGCTGTAGGCTTTTCATACATGGCCTTTACTATGCTGAGGTAATTTCCTTCTACTCCTAGTTTGTTGAGTGTTTTTTATTATGAAAGGGTGTTGAATTTTGTCAAATGATTTTTCTCCATCAACTGAGATGATATAATTATCCTTCCGTTAATGTGGTCTATCACACTGATTGATTTTTGTAGAACCGTCCTTCATTCCAGGGATAAATCCCATTTGGTCATGGTGTATAATCCTTTTAATGTGCTGTTGAATTTGGTTTGCTAGCATTTTGTTTAGGAGTTTTGCATCTACATTTGTCAGGAACGTTGGCCTGTAGTTCTCCTGTGGTATCTCTGTCTGGCATTGGTAGTAGGGTGATGCTGGCCTTATAAAATGTATACTTGAAAGGAATGTATATTCTGCTCCTGTTGGGTGGAATGTTTTGTATATCTGTTACGTCCATTTGGTTTATAGTGTTGCTCAAGTCCTTTGTTTCCTTACTGATTTTTTTTTTTTTTTTAAAGAAGATGTTGGGGGTAGGAGTTTATTAATTAATTTATTTATTTTTGCTGTGTTGTGTCTTTGTTTCTGCGCGAGGGCTTTCTCTAGTTGTGGCAAGCGGGGTCCACTCTTCATCACGGTGCGCGGGCCTCTCACTATGGCGGCCTCTGTTGTTGCAGAGCACAGGCTCCAGATGCGCAGGCTCAGTAGTTGTGCCTCATGGGCCTGGATGCTCCAACGCCATGTGGGATCCTCCCAGATCAGGGCTTGAACCCATGTCCCCTGCATTAGCTGGCAGATTCTCAACCACTGCACCACCAGGGAAGCCCCCTTACTGATCCTTTGTCTGCTTGTTCTATCTATGATTGAAAAATGGAGTAATGAAATCTACAACTATTAGTGAACTGCCTATTTCTCCCTTCAGATATGTCAATGTTTGTTTCTTATGTTTGGGTGCTCTGACGATGGATACATATATATTTATCCCTGTTATATCTTCCTGGTTAATTGATCCTTTCACCATTATATAATGTCCTTCTCTCTTATGACAGTTCTGCCTTACAGACTATTTTGTATGACATAAGAATGGCCACCCTGGCTCTCTTTCGGTTATCATTTGCATGAAATATTTTTTTCCATGCTTTTGTTTCCAATGTGTGCCATTAAATTTCTTTTTTAAAATACAATTTAATTAATTAATTAATTTTTGGCTGTGTTGGGTCCTTGCTCGTGGGTGGGCCCTCCCCAGCTGCATAAGTGGGGGCCTCTCCCCATCACGGTGCATGTGCCTCTCACCGCAGTGGGCTCTCTGCTGCGGAGCATGGGGTCCAGGCGAGTGGGCCCCAGCAGCCGTGGCACATGGGCTCAGCAGCCATGGCTTGCGGGTTCCACAGCGCAAGCTCAGCAGCCATGGCGCACAGGCCTAGCTGCTCTGCGGCATGTGGGGTCTTCCTGGATGAGGGATTGAACCCACGTCACCTGCACTGGCTGGCGGACCCTCAACCACTGTGCCACCAGGTAAGTCCGCCATTAAATTTCAAGTGAGTCTTTGGTAGACAGTATATAGCTGGATTAAAAAATAAAAAATCCAGGGCTTCCCTGGTGGCGCAGTGGTTAGGAATCCGCCTGCCAGTGCAGGCGACACAGGTTTGAGCCCTGGTCCAGGAAGATCTCACACGCCACAGAGCAACTAAGCCCGTGTGCCACAACTACTGAAGCCCGTGTGCCTAGAGCCCGTGCTCCGCAACGAGAAGCCACCACAATGAGAAGCCAGCACACCACAATGAAGAGCAGCCCCCGCTCGCTGCAACTAGAGAAACCCAGCACGCAGCAATGAAGACCCAACGCAGCCAAAAAAAAAATCCACACAGTCACTCTGTGTCTTTTGGTTGGAAATTTTAATCCATTTACATTTAAAGTTATTAATGACAGGGAAGAACTTACTACTGTAATTTTGTTGTTCTATGTCTTGTTGCTTTTTGGTCTCTTTTCCTCTTTTGCTGTCTTCCTTTGTGTTTCACTGAATTTCTCGTAGTGACATGCTTTGATTCCTTTCTTTCTTCTGTGTATATTTATAATAATCTATTTTCAGCTGATAACAACTGTGATCACATACAAAAACTCTACTCTTACTTCCCTTCCATTTCATGCTGTTAATGTTACAAATTATGTCTTTTTATATTGTGTATCCATAAACATATTTTATATATTTTCCATACTTTTGTCTTTTAAGTTCTATACCAGAGTTAAAAGTGATTATATACACACGTTACAGTATTCTGTTTGTCTACATATCCACCTTTACCAGTGAGCCTTATACTTTCATGTGCTTTTGTGTTTCTATCTAGCATCCTTTCATTTCAACTCAAATGACTTCCTTTAGCATTTCTTGTAGGGCAGGCCTAGTGGTGAGGAACCCCCTAAGTTTTTGTTTATCTGGGAAGGTCTTAATTCCTCCCTCACTTAGTTATGCCAGATACAGTAGTCTTGATGGGCAGGGTTTCTTCTTTTACTTTTTTATCACTATGAATATATCATCTTACTCTCTTCTGTCCTGTAAGGTTTCTGCTGAGATATGCTCTGAGAATCTTTTTTTTAAATAAATTTATTTATTTTATTTATTATATTTTGGCTGCATTGGGTCTGCGCGCGGGCTTTCTCTAGTTGCGGCGAGCGGGGGCTACTCTTTGTTGCAGTACGTGGGCTTCTGTTGCTGCGGAGCACGGGCTCTAGGCACGCGGGCTTGCAGGTTCTAGAGCGCAGGCTTAGTAGCTGTGGTGCATGGGCTTAGTTGCTCCGCGGCATGTGGGATCTTCCCGGATCAGGGCTCGAACCCATGTCCCCTGCGTTGGCAGGCAGGTTCTTAACCATTGCGCCACCAGGGAAGCCCTCCTCTGAGAATCTTATGGGAGACTCACTGTACATGACAAGTTGCTTTTCCCTTGCTGTTTAAAAAATTCTCCTTGTCTCTGACTTTTGACCATTTGATTATAAAATGTCTGGGTCCATCCTAATTGAGCATCTTATGATGATTATTTGGATTCTTTGTCAGGTAATTCACATACCTCAATCTCTTTAGGGACAGTTTCTGAATATTTATTTTGTTCCTTTGGTTAGACCATGGTTCTTCTTGTGCCTTGTTACTCTGTCAGGATCTATACATTTGAAAAACAGCCATCTCTCCCAGTCTTTAGACTGGCCCTGTACGGGGAAAAGCCTTTACCAATCAGTCGGGCTATAAATTATGGAGGACTCTCAAACCTCTCCTGTGGATGCACCTTCTCTGGACCTATGTGTGTAAATTCCCAATTCAGAGAGGTTTTGCTGGCTTTTTTTTTTCAGGAGCTTGTTATCTCTTGCTCGCTCTGGTGTCCATCTACAGTACTGCAGGTTCTCTGGAGGGGCTATAAGATGCCCAGCTCTTTTTTGTTCTCAGTAGACCTCAGGCATCTAGAGTATGGTGGGTCTCATCAGTGCTCTGAGTTGGACAAGAGAGAAACCAGTCCCTTGAAGAGCTCCCCCCTCCCCCTCAAAAGCTAGAACATTGGGTGTATGTCCCACTCTTCCTTTCTCCTGGAGGGAAAAGCCACAGAGACATAATGGCCTCTGTCTGCTATACTGTGGGTCCTTTGTAGCAGCAGTAAGCGTCTCAGCTCTTTTTTCCTCAGAAGCTTCCAGGCCTCTTGAGTATGCAGGGTCCTGTCAGTGCTGAGTCAAGTGAGACAGAAACCAGCCCCTTGGGCAGCACCCCAAAAAGCTGGGACACTGGACGCACACTCCAACTCTTCCCCTCCCTAACCAGAAGCTGGGAATTGGGGGTTTTCTCCTGCTTCTTCTACACTAAGCCAAGGAAAGGGGCAAAGGTGAGGGAGCGTATGCTAGTCCAAACCACTGCCTTTGTTTTTGAGGATCTGAAACCTGGTGCTCCCTCCTGTCGGTGCTTAGATTGAGGAAAGACATAAGCCAGCCCCTTGGGTAAGCTCTCTGAGAAGTCTGAATGTTAGATGTATGTTCTAGTCTGCTCTTTGCCTCCCCAAGGAGAAGCAAGGAGTTAGGTGTTTCCTTCCATGTGTGCTATGTGTGCTGGGGGACAGGCTCTGGGGAGTGAGCTCCACTAATTTTCCTACAGGCCTCAATGCAGCTAACTGCCCTGTATGGAGTGCAGGAGCCTTGTAACTGGTTTCTAGATTTCTCACAAAGGAAACTGGTCCATGTATTGTTGAATCAGTGTTTCTGTGGGGGAAGGAGAATTTGGGGCTACTTATTCCACCACCTTGCTGACATCACCCCTAAGCATTTATTTTACCACTGTTTTTCCAAGTGACCTCTCACCCATTTCATTGGCCAAAAGAAGCTACACGGCCCCCTCCAAGTTCAGCAGGGCAAGTATATTCCTCCCACAGAGAGGAAGCAGAATATCTGGGTTTTCTGCCTAGCATCTTAAGAGCCTCTAGGAGGCTTTTACTGATATCCCAGGCTGGATATCCTCAAAATACTCACGGGATGCTGTTTCAGACTCATAAGTACCCTGATACATTCCTGTAACTGTCTCTGGCATTCCAAATCATATATGAGCACTTTCATTGGCAAGGTCTAATTTGGAATCATACCAGGAAATATAATTCCTAGCTCAAACTAGCAATTCCTGGAGACTCCAGAGGCGGGTGACAGTGATGTGCATCCCTCACCTTGATTACTCAACAGCCAAACAGATCTCCCTGCTTTTTCACTCCCCCATCCTCCTGCCTCAGAATGGTGCTGAAGGCCTGCATGGCTCTGGCCCCTCCCAGCTCGTAAGCCTTTCTCTTCACACTCCCAGTACGTCAGTGTCCAGGATACTACTGCTCCTTGGACCTACAACATTCCACATCTTCACTTTCACTTTACTCCCACCCTTTTCTTCCCTTGGCTACCTCCCTTGCTCTCTGTATCTTAGTTCAGGCACTGCCTTCCCAGGCATTCTAGAGCTGAACACACTGGAAGCACACAGGACAGTCAGTGAGTCTGCTTTCTTAGTTCCAAGATTCCAGAGACTATTGAAACATTTGTTATAGCAACAGCCTGGGGTGGGGACAAATTACTAATGGATACATCAATTGTAAGAAAATATCCAGATTTTACACAGAAATATTAATGTTGAAAACAAAATGAGTAAGGTTTTAGTCTATCAGTGTAGTTTCTTCTTCCTTTTCCAATATCTACTTTCATTTCTTCACTCCCCAAAAGGTGGAGATATTATAATATTCAACTCTGATCATTCTATTTTAGGAAAATGGCTTAAAACATACTTGTCTATGTGGATGCCAATATTATATTCCTTAAAAACTCTTAAGTGGCTTATAAATGGTTGACAAATTTCAAGACATTCTTAGTTCATGGCATAGGAGTCTAAAGGGAAGAAAGACTTTCAGCAGCAAGGCAACTAGACAGCTTTGGTCTCACCTGACACAATCAGTCCTTATGTGAACAGCTGAGTGAATCATCTACCGCATGTGACAGAAATGCCACCATGACACCCAATTCTTTAATCAAAGAAATACCACTTGGACTTTTCAAGTGGCAGGAAGTGTGTGCACGCTCATGTGCACACACAGAAAAGAAGTATTTGAGCATAAGAGGGTGGAGAAAGAGCAAGAAAAATACTGGCACAGTGGAATAAACACAGAACCCTTTACATTTTACACTGCAGTATCTGCCCTTTAGGCAGATGGCATAAAACAGGGATCCAGAGCTATGTGATTAAAATTCTGTAAGTGGCCCCCATCTCTGCAACAAAGTCAGCCGCCATTCACAAAGAACCAATCCTCACTTGCTTTCATGAAAAGGAGAGCACTCAAATCCTCCTCATGGGTCAGCATGCAGACACCCAGCACATATCTGTGCCACAAAGGCAGTCCATAATACAAATACGAATCTAGAAAAAATATTTGCCTCCCTACCTTTCGGCAGCGAGGATTGGGACAACTGAACCTCTTCACATCACTGTCCAACAGAGCAGGAAAGCTGCAGGAGGGGCACCTAGAATCAAAACAGCAGAAGGAATATTATTCAGAATATTAAAGCCTGATTTGTTCCATGTGATTATTCATACTGAGATGGAGTTTTCAGCTGGACAGCCACACCTCCTTTCGCTCCTTAACTTTTCATTAAAACATGGACTGAGGCTCTGCTTTGTGCTGGCTCTCACCAGGAAATGCAGGTGCCATTCTGGGTTCTGCCTCAGTGCAAACCACTCAATATTTAACATACCTCTCTGAGAACTCCTTACACATGTTATCTTTCCTCTAACCAACGCACAAGGACTGTACCTATAAGCCAGATGATTAAGAGGTGCCAAGGAATGTAGGTAAAAATACAAACTGCAAATTTTTCTATGAATACAATTATTCTCTTTTTTTAAAAGCAAGAAATGCCAGAAAACCTGGAGATAGAGCTCTGTTACAGAATTTTCATCACCAATGAAAGGGCCCAGGCAGTCTACCTAACAGGGAATGAGTTGACAAGTGACACTCTGACTCTGAGGACCCACCTGACGAGCTCATCAGCGTAGGCTGCAGCAACTTCTTCTTCTGCTTTTCGCTCATAGTATTTATACAGGATGGTCTGGGGAAGCACCTTCTCCAGTTCACTGGTTGGGAATGAACATGTGCAGCTGCCTTCCATGCAGCTGAGCTCTGACTAGAATGATACGGTCAGGAGGCAAAGGGAAAAAAAAAATTTAACCAAGTTTTCAGAGAAACAAAAAAACCTCAGTGGTTAAATGCATCTTTCAATGGGAAGCAAATAAATCGTGGTTTGGAACACAGAGTCTGAGATGGTAAAGGTCCCCTCTTCTCTGAGAAACCACACTCAGAACAAGAAAACCATGAAACAAAAACACAAAGTCCATCTTTGATTCTACCAGAGGACGTCTATCAGCCTAAACCACAATATATGAAGATGGGAAGTAGATGAGGAAAGATAAATCACTTAGCAGATTAGAGGAGGAAAGTCACAGCTCAGTGTCTGAAAAGCAGATACTCATGATAAGCAAGTTGATTCCCTCTACACTCTGTGGAAAGGCTGGAGTTCCGAACCTCTTGGAAGGCAGAGATGAGTGGTAGGAGGGAAGGGGATTGTCAAAATGCTGTTGCACACTTAACAGGCTACAGTATAGTGTAAACATAACTTTTCCATGCACTGGGAAATCAAAGAGTTGTGTGACTCTTTTTATTGTGATATTTGTTTTACTGCAGTGGCCTGGAACCGAACTTACAATATCTTTAAACTATGCCTATATTCTGCTAATCACAACTACTCTGCTCAATAACTGCTACTCAGGGGACTTCCCTGGTGGCACAATGGTTACGAATCCGCCTGCCAATGCAGGGAACACGGGTTTGAGCCCTGGTCTGGGAAGATCCCACATGCCGTGGAACAACTAAGCCCGTGCGCCACAACTACTGAGCCAGTGCACTAGAGCCTGTGAGCCACAACTACTGAGCCCGCGTGCCACAACTACTGAAGCCCGCACGCCTACAGCCCGTGCTCTGCAACAAGAGAAGCCACCACAATGAGAAGCCCGCGCACTGCAACGAAGAGTAGCTCCCACTTGCTGCAACTAGAGAAAGCCTGCTGCAGCAACAAAGACCCAATGCAGCCAAAAATAAATAAATACATTTATAAACAAAAAACAAAAAAAACCCCTGCCTACTCAGTCCTTGACTGAATTACAACTGATTTTAGAATAATTGATGTCAAGTGGTTTGATTATTGGTGGGGCATTTATGAAAAGCAATTTTGGTTTTTAAGTGTTCATTAAGACAAAAAACTCCTTTCCATATTGTATGTTGGTGTCAAGAGAAACTGACTTTGGACAGAGAAATATAATCTTGTATAAAATATTATTCATTTTATGGGTCTTTCCTGGTGGCACAATGGTTGAGAGTCCGCCTGCCAATGCAGGGGACATGGGTTCGAGCCCTGGTCTGGGAGGATCCCACATGCCGCGGAGCAACTGGGCCTGTGAGCCACAACCACTGAGCCTGCACGTCTGGAGCCTGTGCTCCACAATGAGAGGCCGCGACAGTGAGAGGGACTGCGTACCGCGATGAAGAGTGGCCCCCGCTCACCGCAACTGGAGAAAGCCCTCGCACAGAAACGAAGACCCAACACAACCAAAAATAATAAATAATTAAAAATATTATTCATTTTAATACAACTATATAAAATGTTTTAAAAATTTTGTTAAAAAAATACTAATTTGCAGCCTCATATGCAAGATTCTCTTTTTGAGTTCATCCTTCATTTTAATTTCAAACAGAAGATAACTGAAGAACTTGGTGCTCCAGTGCGCTGGGCATGAGAGCATGGAAGAATTAAACCATTCCCTGAAAAAAAATCTTCTGTGCTTCAAACCAACATAATCACACAAATCAAAGGCTGTCTAGGAATCACACACATTAGCATGTCTTAGCAGAGTTCCACATCACCTCAGAAAAGGCACTTCCATGAGGCATTTACACTTGTCTATAAATGTGGTGTCCTCAAACTCTGTGAATATTTCCTATGTATGGACACACTGTATGGTTCTTACCTTTCCAGATCCAAAGACTGCCTCTTGGGCATATCTGATGAGACACTCTTTGCAGAACAAGTGAGCATCTGCACACTGCGTCAGTTCCTCAAATGGAAATTCCCCGTAGCAGCAGCGGCACTCAATCAACTGGCCATCCTGCAAGCCACCAGAAACACACATGAAATTCCCTACACGCAAGTAGAGGGGGCAGCCATGTTTCATATTCCCCCACCTCCAAGTACATTCTGAGGTGAAAAGCAATCCCTAGAAGCCATAAAACAATGATGAGCTGTTTTCTTTTTTCTTTTTTTTATTTTTTGCGGTACGCGGGCCTCTCACTGCTGTGGCCTCTCCCGTGGTGGAGCGCAGGCTCCGGACGCGCAGGCTCAGCGGCCATGGCTCATGGGCCCAGCCATGGATCTTCCCACACTGGGGCAGGAACCCGTGTCCCCTGCATCGGCAGGTGGACTCTCAACCACTGTGCCACCAGGGAAGCCCAAGCTGTTTTTGCTGTATAAAACTAGCTTAAGATGCTAGTACAAATATTAATATGTAGCTAAAGACAGTGAGATTTTCATGTTTTTTGGGGGTATTCCTTGGTATCATCCTTTGTATAAAGTTATCATATTCATGAATTTCATGGTACCAGCAGAACTGTAACATCTATAATCAGATGTTAACATAACAGTCAGAGACAAGTGGCATGAGGGATATTATTTAAAAAGTTTTGGGCTTCCCTGGTGGCGCAGTGGTTAAGAATCCGCCTGCCAATGCAGGGGACACGGGTGCGAGCCCTGGTCCGGGAAGATCCCACATGCCGCGGAGCAACTAAGCCCGCGCACCACAACTACTGAGCCTGCGCTTTGAGCCCGTGAGCCACAATTACTGAGCCCGTGCAGCACAACTACTGAAGCCCGCACGCCTAGAGCCTGTGCTTTGCAACAAGAGAAGCCACCACGATGAGAAGCTCATGCACTGCAACGAAGAGCAGCCCCCGCTCGCTACAAGTAGGGAAAGCCTGCACGCAGCAACAAAGACCCAACACGGCCAAAAATAAATAAATAAAATAAATTTTAAAAAAAATGTTGGATTTTGCTCCTTATTATAAGACAAGAGTGCGACGGGGTCACAACTCAGCACAAGCTTTATCTTAAGTGACTACTGAAGCTATATAAAGCAGCATCTCAAGTACTGCGAGTACCAGAAAACTTACGCTTTTTATTAAGGGCAGTGACTGATCCAGTCACTAGTCCATTTCTACCATGTTAGAAAAGGCCACTACACGAGGATGGCTGACATCATACAAAAGCCATCTGGCCTGAGGTTAGACACATCTCTTCCTTCTAACCCTATAAGTGATACGTGAATTCTAAATTTTGCTCTAAGAGTCTATCCAATGGATTCCAGGCAATGTTTTTTAAGAGGCACGACTCTAACAATATTATCTTCCCTCCAAATCTGATCCAATTGGGAAGCAAGAGTGACTATAATGGTTTAAGTACCTGACTGTAACTTAGCTGAAGCTCAAACTCAGCAGATCAACAGCAAAGGTTATACAGGAACCAATTTGTCATCAAAATGCTCAGGAAATGTGAGAAGAGAAAACAGCTAATGAAAATACCCAGAATAAATTGATTAGGTGAGATTTTAACTACCTTTTGATACTGTTCTTCATTCATCTGCAGGGCAAGCAAAAAGTCTTCATGCTGAGGAACAAAAAACCATACACGCAGATGCAAATTTAGTCAAGATGCCACAAACCATTTAGCATTTACTTTCATAAACATAAAAAAACCCTATTATTAATAGTCATCTCTTCAGTTACATAGTTTAGTAGTTTAAAAAGTTACCTGAGAGTAAATTTAAAATGCATCAGAACACTACACATGAAAAAGGAAACGATATAAGTACTAGAATATATGGGGAAAACTTCCTTAAATCTGACTCAAAATATAGAAGGAATAAAAGACTGACATAAAACATTTATGAAGAGTACAGCATAGCATAAGCAAACAAAAAAAACTGAGTGGGTAAAAACCAAGCTTGAAAACATACTCTGTTGGTGAGGTTAGCGGGAAACAGGCTCTCTTGTACATTACTGGTGGGAATGCAAAACAGTACAACCACCATGGAGGGGAATTTGGCACCATATAACAGTTACATAAGTATTTACACTCCAATTCATCAATCGCACTTGTAGGAATCTATTCCAAAGTTACCCTGGGGCAGAAATATGAAATGATGTATGCACAAAGTTATTTATCATGGCACTATTTATA
This sequence comes from Delphinus delphis, assembly GCF_949987515.2. Lineage (NCBI taxonomy): Eukaryota > Metazoa > Chordata > Mammalia > Artiodactyla > Delphinidae > Delphinus > Delphinus delphis. The sequence goes on along the minus strand of NC_082697.1, from coordinate 83,915,291 downwards.
ATAGCAAAAAACTGGAAACAACCCTGAGTGTCCCTCAGTAGGCGAATAACTGAATCAACTCTGGTACTGCAGACAATGGGACACTAGGCAGTTTTGAAAAGGAAAGAGAAAAATCTCCATGGATTGCTGTGGAGTCATTGCCAAGAAGCACAGTTAAGTGAAAAAGGCTAGAGTAGAACAGTGTGTACCTTTTAATAAGAAAGAAAGGTTTTAAAATATATATATATATATATATATATACACACATATATGCTTTTACATAAAATAAGAAAAGACAACCCAAAAACTATTAATAATGGTTTATGTATAGAAGGAGTTAGAGGACATGGGGAGGACAGACAGGACAGAGGCTAGATCTCTCTGAATGTTCCTTGTTTTATAGTTTTGACTTTAAAAATACTTTACATAACTGAACAACAGAATTAAATGAAAAAGAAATTAAAAACCAATTCCTTAAAACTTAAAAATAAACAGAAACAAGCTTCTTTGCTTACCAAGTTAATGGCATAACCACACACTTATTTCAAGTAACTTCATAATATTTTAATTTCAAATCCCTAATCTAAGTTATAAATAAATCCTAGACCGTATTTAGCAACATTATTGGTAATAATACTGGGTTGTTATTTGGGATCTACTAAGTATACAACATAGGATAAAGGAAATAAGCCATTATGGTAATGTAATTAAGAGCCAAGATTTTCAGCATAAGAGAAAAGAAATGCTTACGTAAAATGAAAGAAGTAAAAAAAACCCTATAAACCAAAGTTGAAATAAAAATCTTAGTATGAACTTCCACTAAAAGAAAATATGACATCTTGGAAAAGTTGGTGATTCCAGGTCCAGGTTAGGAAAAGCAGAAGTTGAACCTGGATCACCAGGTGTGCCAGAAAGCAAGGATACTGTCAAAGAAAGATGACTAGGTCCAGGACAGAGGAACTAACTTGAAGGTGACGCCACTGGCCAAAGAAGGGACAATTTGGACATCAAAAAGATGACCACAACCATCTTGCCAATACTTCAACACTTCTCTGATGAGGCTGGCAGTGATATTAGCAAATGTGGTGTTTTGATACTATACTGTGAAATGTGCCAACATCTGGAAGGTCTACATAATTCAGTGAACCAGTGTTTATGATAAAATCATGCATGGGTGAAATATCTATTCGAACTGCAAGCTACACTAACAGATTTTAATGTAACAGATACAGTCACAGGTAACTCTATGACGGATGGATCAAGATGACAATTCTCCAAAAGTCCAATTTCTGTTTGAGATCCAGAATTTTATCATTGGACATAAATAATCACTTCATTCATTTCTGAGAAAATTCCTGCTAAATACCTAATTTTGAATAATCATAGTTTTTCTGTCAGTCATTTTTTCAAGTAAAAATGGTGGGGTTTTTTTTGGGGGGGGGTAGGGAGAAGGGCCTAATTCAGCAGCTTGCAATTCGATGTTACAAATGCTTCTCCTTGAGAAAACCATCATAGTCAGCCAGTATGCAGCAAAAGCACTTTATGCATACATTCGGCCCTCCATATATGCAGGTTCTGCATCCACAGATTCAACAACCTCAAATCAAAATTATTTGGGGGAAAAAAATTCTAGAAAGTTCCAAAAAGAAAAACTTGAATTTACAGTGTGCTGCCAATTATTTACAGAGCATTTACATTGTATTAAGTGTTGTAAGTAATCTGGAGATGATTTACAGTATCCGGGAGGATGTGTGTAGGTTATATGCAAATACTAAGCCGTTTTATACAAAGGACTTGAGCATCTATAGATTTTGGTATCTGTGGTGGGGGTCCTGGAACCAACCCCCTGTGGATATGGAGGGACAACTGTACTTCCCATTTTGTCATACAGAGTATTGAAAAGATGTTTTCAAGGGTTAAAATTTCATAAAGTAATAATTTCAACTGCTTCATCAAAGCATCAAATACATTTTTAGACGACATGGGCTTTTTTTGTTGTTTTTTAAAATGTGAGTGCATGGTGGTGAAGAAAGTAATGATTTCCAGTAGAGTTTGGTGCCACTGGCTTGATTCATGCTAAGGCACCACTACTTTTGTTCCTCAGTACAAATTCAACAATGTGAAAAAGGTAAATATCGTCTTATCACGATAAGAGATCTGACGTTGCAGACATCCTAAAGAGTCTTGGGAAACCCAGGGACCCATGGGGCAAACTTGAGAGTTGCTGGTCTAGAAAACACATATAGGCACACTTCATTTTACTGCACTTTGCAGATAGTACCTTTTTTTTTTTTTAAACAAACTGAAGGTTTGTGGTAACCCTGCATCAAGCAAGTCTATCAGTGCCATTTTTCCAACAGCATTTGCTTACTTCATGTCTCTGGTCACATTTTGGCAATTCTCGCAGTATTTCAAACTTTTTCGTTATTATTATTACTGTATTTGTTATGGTGATCAGTGATCTTTGATGTTACCATTGCAACTGTTTTGGGGTGCCATGAACTGCACCCATATAAGACAGTGAACTTAATCAATAAATGTCATGTGTGTTCGGACTGTTCCACTGACTGGCCATTCCCCATCCTTCTCCCTCTTCTCCCGCTTCCCTATTCCTTGAGACACAACAATGTTGAAATTAGGCTAATTAATAACCCTACAATGGCCTCTAAGCATTCAAATGAAAGGAAGAGTGGCCCATCTCACTTTAAATCAAAAGCTAGAAACAATTTAAGCTTAGTGAGGAAGACATGTCAAAAGTCGAGATAGGCCAAAAGCTAGGCACCAAACAGTTGGCCAAGTTGTGAATGCAAAGGAAAAATTTTTGAAGGAGATTAAAACTGCTACCCCAATGAACACACAATGATAAGAAAGTGAAACAGCCTTACTGCTGATATGGAGAGAGATTCAGTGGTCTGAACAGAAGATCAAACCAGCCACAATATTTCCTTAAGCCAAAGCCTAATCCAAAGCAAGGCCCTAACTCTCTTCAATTCTATGAAGCCTGAGAAAGGTGAGGAAACTGCAGAAGTCTGAAGCAGGTTGAGGTTGATTCCTGAGGTTTAAGGAAAGAAGCCATCTCCATAACATAAAAGTGCAAGGTGAAGCAGCAGATGCTGACGTAGAAGCTGCAGCAAGTTATCCAGAAGATCCAGCTAAGGTAATTAACCAAAGGTGGCCACACTAAACAACAGATTTTCAAATGTAGACAAAACAGCCTTATATTGAAAGAAGATGTCATCTAGGACTTTCACTGCTAGAGAGGAGAAGTCAATGCCTGGCTTCAAAGGACAGGCTGACTCTCTTGTTAGGGGTTAATGCACCTGATGACTTGAAGCTGAAGCCAGTGCTCCTTTTACCATTCCAAAAATCCTAGGGCCCTTAAGAATTAGGCTAAATCTACTCTGTCTGTGCTCTATAAATGGAATAACAAAGCCTGGATGACAGCGTATCTGTTTATAACATGGTTTACTGAATATTTTAAGCTCGTTGTTGAGAACTACTGCTCAGAAAAAGATTCCTTTCAAAATATTCCTTTACTGCTCACTGAAATGCTCCTGGTCACCTAAGAGCTCTAACGGAGATGAACGAGATTAATGTTTCCATGCCTGCTAACAAAACATTCATTCTGCAGCCCATGGATCAAGGAGTAATTTTTGACTTGCAAGACTTATTATTTAAGAAATACATTTTGTAAGGCTTATAGCTGCCATGGTGATTCCTCTGATGGATCTGGGGCAAAGTCAACTGAAAACTTCTGGAAAGGATTCACCATTCTACATGCAAAGAGGAATATTCATAATTTATGGGAAGATGTCAAAATACCAACACTAACAGGAGTTTGGAAGAAGCTGATCCCAATACGTGTGGATGACTTCAATGGAGAAATTAATTGCAGATGTGGCAGAAACAGCAAGAGACCTAGAATTAGAACTGAATTGTTGCAATCTCATAATAAAGCCTTAACAGGCAAGGAGTTGCTTTTCATTGATAAGCAAAGAAAGCGGTTTCTTGAGATGGAAACTACTGGTGAAGATACTATGAAGATTGTTGAAATGACAACAAAGGATTTAGAAAATCACATAAACTTAGTTGATAAGGCAGCAGCAGCAGGATTTGAGGGGACTGACTCCAATTTTGAAAGAAGTTCTACTGTGGGTAAAATGCTATCAAACAGCACTGCATGCTACAGAGAAATCATTCATGAAAGCAAGAATCAATCAATTCAGCAAACTTCATTATTGTCACATTTAAGAAATCTGGACAGCCACCCCAGCCTTCAGCAAGCACCACTCTGTGATCAGTCAGCAGCCACCAACACTGAGGCAAGACCCCTCACCAGCAAAACGATTATGACTCGCTGAAAGCACAGATGATGGTTAGCATTTTTTAGCAATAAAAGTATATCTTAATTAAGGCATGGACATTTTTTTTAGACATAATGCTATTGCATACTTACTAGACTACAGTGTAGTGTAAACATAACTTTTCTATGCATTGGGAAACCAAAAAATTCATATGACTAGCTTTATTGCAATATTCACTTTATTGCGGTGGTCTGGAACTGAACCTGCAATATCTCCAAGGTTTGTTTGTATTAAATAGCCAACATATGTATATTCCAGTTGACTTGCACATTTGATAGTATATTTGGAAGAATTAAAGAGCTAAATGGAATCTCTCTGTTTTTTCCTCCATTTCCTCTAATTTCCACCATTAGAGGGTGAAGGAGGTGAAACAGATGTGTTTACTAAGCTCCAATTAAAATTCTCTAACATAAATCTGATTTATGAAACTGTGAACTTCAGTCAGTATCATTACAAAACCTAGTTTTGTTTTCCTTTTAAAAGTTTTATAGTTTATTCAAATGAACCACTTGAAAGAAAAGGCAAATCTTCCAAGACAGTTTTATACTATGCCCTAACAGCAAACCAGAATCCCAGAAACACATTCCAAACACATCTTCCTACCTCTGCCATCTCTTTGATTTTCTGCTCATAGAACTCCTGCTCTTGCTGCACAGCTGGAAGGAGAGCACGCCGGTCATAAGACCTACAATGTCGCCGCTTATTTTCCAGAAAGAACATCCTCTTTTCTATTTTTTTGTCACCTAGAAGATAAATGACAATGCAAAGTCATGCAGACAACTGTTCTGCTAGGAATCCAGGCAGCCATCCCAGTCCTCTGTGGCCTGGTCCTACAGAGGACGTTTAGTGACTTTCCCATAACACATTCTCTTTGGGAAAACTGGGCTCCTTACCATTCCCTAACATTCCACACACTCCCCGACTTTCTTCCTCTCCACCCCTCCCTCGCTCCTGCTTATTATAATCCAGCTGGAAGGTCTCTCCTAGCCTGTCAGTACTGCACTGTGTGAATATACCACAATTTACTGTGCATTCACTACTGAGGACAGGCAGGTTTACAGTTTTGGGTTATTATGACCAGGGCTGCTATACATATGCCTGCAACTCAGCTGAGAATACGTGAAGGAGTAAAATTGCTGGATCAGCTTAGAAAACAGTGCTACTTTTCCAAAGTGTCTGTTCCAATTTACACTCTCCCCCCACCGGCAATGTATGTGAGTTTCAATCACTCCACATTGTCCTCAGCACCTGATGACATCAGTTTTTAATTCGAGCCATTCTGGTAGATGCACATGTGTTTCATGCATGTTTAAAAATTTTTTTTATTTTGAAAATTTCAAAGACAGAAAAGAGCAGTACCTAGATTTACAATAAATAACACTTAGAATAAAAGCTAACAAAATGACAAGTGTCAAATCTTGCAGTTGGTCTGATTTAGTTTGTGTATTTCTTTGGTTGATTTGGTAATGTACATTTTCTAGAAAACTGTCTATTCCATCCAGATTTTCTATTTACTCAAAAAACCTTTTTGATAATCTCTTGATTTTATCAATATTTACTATACATTGATACACTTTATTTTTCCTCTCTTTTCTCTTGTTCACTCTAGTTTTTTTTTTTTTTTTTTTACTCTCACTAGTTTTTAAAATTAAAACATTTTTTTTCATTATTTAGAAAACCAGTTTTTGGTTCTCTATTCTGTTCCATCTATCTGTCTATATTTCTGCCAAGCCCACCTGGTTTTCTTTTTAAACAGTATTTATTTATTTTATTTAATTTTTTTGGCTGCATTGGGTCTTAGCTGCAGCACATGGGATCTTTGTTGCGGCATGCAGGATCTTTCGTTACAGCGCTCGTACTTAGTTGCCCTGCGGCATGTGGGATCTTAGTTCCCCGAGCAGGGATTGAACCCGTGGTCCCCTGCATTGGAAGGTGGATTTTTAACCACTGGACCACCAGGGAAGTCCCAAGACCACCTAGTCTTAATCACTGTAGCTATGTAGTAAGTCTTGAAATCCAGTAGACTGATTTCTTCCACTTTATTTTTCTTTTTAAAAATCACTGGGACTTCTCTGGTGGCGGAGTGGTTAAGAATCTGCCTGTCAATGCAGGGGACATGGGTTCGAGCCCTGGTCTGGAAAGATCCCACATGCTGCGGAGCAACTAAGCCCGTGTGCCACACTACTGGGCCTATGCTCTAGAGCCCTCGAGCCAAAACTACTGATAAATAAATTTATTTAAAAAAAGAAATCATTTTAGCTATTCTAGTACCCTGCCTTTCCATATAAATTTTAGGATAATTTTAGGATACCTTGCCTGTATCTACAAAAAAATCTTGCTGGGATTTTGACAGAAATTACATTAAGCATGGTACCAATTTGGGGAGGATTTACATCTTCACTGAGTCTTCCAATCCATGAACACAGTATGTTTCTCCGTTTATTTATATTTTCTTTGATTTCTTTCTTCATTGTTTTGTAGTTTTCATCATAAGTCCTGTACATGTATTGTTAGATTCACATCTAAGTATTTAATTTTTTTCAGAGCGACTTTACTTTTCAAATTAATTATTTATTTATGGCTGTGTTGGGTCTTCGTCGCTGCGCGCAGGCTTTCTCTAGCTGCAGTGAGTGGGGGCTACTCTTTGTTGTGGTGCGTGGACTTCTCATTGAGGTGGCTTCTCTTGTTGCGGAGCATGGACTCTAAGTATGTGGGCTTCAGTAGTTGTGGCACGTGGGCTCAGCAGTTGTGGCTCATGGGCTCTAGAGCGCAGGCTCAGTAGTTGTGACGCACCTGTTTAGTAGCTCTGTGGCATGCAGGATCTTCCCGGACCAGGGATCAAACCCATGTCTCCTGCATTGGCAGATGATTCTTAACCACTGCGCCACCAGGGAAGTCCCAGGAAGGTACATTTTTGGCTTGATATAAAGGAATAACTTTCTAAAAGACATAGCTGACCAACAAGGGAGTAGATCATCTTGTGAAGTGGTACTTTCTTTTCTCTACCACTGAAAGTCAGAAACAAATACTAAATGACTATGTATTAGGGATGCCTAGTAAACTGTGGATGAATTCAGCTGAATGAAAAACCACCTATACACAGTCCCCACTTCCATTCTGCCACAGATCTGTGAGAATGTCATGTCAGGAGAGCACTGCTTCACAGAGTAGCTTGGTGAACTTAGAAGTCAGAGCCTAGGACGTTTTCTTTTAGATCCTGAAGAGTTCAAAAATTCAAATACTTTCCAACTCTATAACTATCTCATGGATTTTTCATTTAGTCACACCTGAAGTCAAGTCATGAAATTAATTACAGTTGTAACGGAAAGACACATAGGAGAAAAGAAAAGGGAAATATTCTTATTTATGACATAATCTACAGGAAAAGTTGAAGTGGACTCTTTTCTTAGACACAAGCAACTAAGATCAAATTTGTTGCAAAATTCAGCAAGTTTACCTTGGCGGGGGGTGGGGAGTTAGACCTGAAATAACCTCTCTGAAAGAGCTTTCAGCAGTTACTTCATCAATATGAATAACAGAATTTTAAATAAACAGCTTAAGGGGCAGTTTAAGAGCTGTTTGGTTTTTTTCTGTGTAGAAGCTACTCTCTCTCAGGTGTGTAAGTGACTCCTCTGCAGTAAGCAATCAATCACTGGTCTAGCTTTTACTATGTAGTGAAAGGTTAATTCTTGTCAAACCTTCAAGACCTCTTTTCCCCCCAAGCTGAAGAATGTCCCCAAACACTTTTCCACATGTGAATCTAACACTACACACAATTTTCCTGTCATGGTGTATCCTAAACAGAAAGATGACAAACTAGCCACTTTCTAAAAACACCAATGTGCCATCAGAGCAGTCATGTCAGTGACACTCCTCAGACTGCTGTAACAGGGCACTTCTAAGCAGCCACACCACGACTCCCCTTACAGGCTGTGTGGGAGCAGACGGCTCTGCAAACACCATCAGCAACACTCACATTTGGCCATTACCTTGTTCAAATTTGAAATCTATGTAAGAATACTGATTCATTTCTTTTCTCTTTTTTCTTTTTCCACTGGTTTCTGGCGATAGCTCCTGCCATTTTTTAATGGCATCAGAAAAGGCCTAAAAATTGAGAAAGGGAAAGGTTACTGCTGTAAATGGGACAAAAAAAGTACATGAAACATCGGCAATCCCTAAATCTCGTTGTGACTCACAGCTATCTTCCCTACATGGCTTACCAGAAAAGGCAGCAGCAAAATAAACAGGTAGCATTTTATTGTTTTCATTTTCTCTTTCAACAACTGCTATAATGGTAGAACCAAATGCTTACTGATAAAGGTGCACAAGAAAACAGAAACTACTGAAGCTGTCCTTAAATAAACACAGGTTAAATCACGTAACAAATGGTTACAAGTTATACTTTACAGGCAGCATCTTACATGGTGTTTCCCTGGTCAACACTCCCTCCTCCACTTCCCCCACATTCTCGTTGCTTTCACCCACATCCCCACTTTGTACTGAACACGGGAGTGCAAAATTCTTATGCCAGTGATAATCCCTTTTCTTCCATTCCTTTAGCTTCTCCCCCTTTTTACATCTTTCCAATAGGCATTTAAAGGTGCTCAAGTCTCTGCCATCTTAAAAAAAAAGAAACCCTTTCATTCCCTGACCTCCTTCCTCTTCCAGCTACCAGCCCTTTTCTTCTTCCTCTTCTTTGTAGCCAAACTTATCAAAAGAGCAATCTGTACATCATTCCATCACCTCGCCTCCCACAAGCGGCCAACTCCCTCTAACCTGGCCTCTACCCCACCTTTCCACTTGCTAATCTTCCTAACGTGGGGCTAACTCCTCACCTCACTGGATCTCTCAGCAGCACGAACAATGCTGCCTGCTCCACTCTCCTGACTTCCTCCTTCCTCGCTGCCTGCTGCTCTACCTAGTTTTTCCATGTTGGGAGTCCTCAAGGCAGCCTTGGCTCTCTTCTTACCCGACAGTCTCTCTAGGTACACTTCATCCAGGCTGGTAAGGTCACCTTCCATATGCTGACGACTCTCAAAATCCCTTCTCCAGTTCGTATTTCCCACCTTTTTTGTCCATTCAGCCAACCAATGAATTGCTTTTACTTGGATGTCTCACAGGCCCCACCCAGCATGCTGGCAGTTCAGCGTTTCCCAGACAGAATTCATGATTTCTAAGGATCACCCCTGCATCTTAATCTACCTCCTACCTCCCTTCCTTTTCAAAGCTCCTAAGTTTGGGAATCAGAAGGGAATTACCATTCGTTGTGCGTGCCTCCTATAAGCTAAGCACTACATGTGGCCCTTTCAAGTCCTTACTTATTTAATTCTCACAACAATCCTCTGAGGGAGGTATTATTTATTTTACAGTAGAGGGAAGCAAGGCTTAGAGAAAGGAACTTGCCCCCAGTCAAACCTTAATTAAAGCTAGTATAGGAAGTCAGGCCAGTCTCGGAACTAAAGCTCCTCTCTTTGACATCACCTTGCCCTCAGATTTCAGTGAAACCCCATCAAGAGCTGGCCAACAGCAAGATTCATCTTGCCACCTCTCTATATCCCGGATCAACGTCCTCCACAGCTGCAGTGCCTCCTCCCTTGCTTTCTGTTTCTTCTTTCTGTCCCACTACCCAAGGTGTTCCCCACAAATCCTTAGGCACCAATCTTAAAGTCACATGTTTGTACTCAGCTGCAAAACTACTAACCTATACCAAGTTTTATCTACAGGTAAAACCCCACCCTTGAACCAGGGCTATGTGCAAAAACCCAGGAAAGGAGGCAGGATAAGTTATTATTATCTGCATTTTAAAAATGAGGTAATTAAACGGTAGATGTCATTTATCAGCAACTGATTACTGGAATGTGAACTCAGAGCTCATAACTGGTAGGTAGTCTACTGGGTTTTCAACCACACTACACTGTCATAAAACACAGAGGCTTCTGGGACTTCCCTGGCAGTCCAGTGGTTAAGACTCCACGCTTCCAATGCAGGGGGCCTGGGTTCAATCCCTGGTCAGGGAACTAGATCCTGCATGCTGCAACTAAAAGATCCCACATGCCACAGCTAAGACGTGGTGCAGCCAAATAAATAAATATTAAACAAACAAACAAAAAACATAGAGGCTCCTGACTGCAAGAACTGAGGTCATTACCTTGGTCTCATTTAATACTGTTTCTAGTTAGCAGGAAAAAAAATCCATATATATGAACACAAACTCATACTTGTCAGGAAGCTGTACCTTAAAACAAAATGTTGCCTAAAAATTAAAGACACCTCCAAAATCTTACCTTAATAGTTATATTAACATTTATTACTTATCTTTTTTTGTTTTTTTCTGGTCGTGCCTCTCAGCTTGCGGGATCTCAGTTCCCCTCAGGCACTGAACCTGGGCCACGGCAGTGAAAGCGCCGAGTCCTAGCCACTAGACCACCAGGTAACTCCCTACTTATCCTACTGACTAACGGTCCAGTAGACAAATAAAATTAGAGAATCAGATTTCCTTCCTTTCGAGACCTGCTAGTTATAATTCATACCTACACAACCAAAAGGCATCACAGTTACTTTTTCTTACCTTTTAGCCTTTCACATATTATTCCTCTAGTGAAAGCATCTTTAAGACCTTGTTCAAATGACATCTTCATTTCTTTCCTAGTGCCCTCATGCACCTTTATTCACTCTATTTTATAATACTCATCACATTGCTTTAGCCTTTTTTTTAAACTTTAATCTCCTCAAACAGACTGAAAACTCTTTGGAAAGAAGCTAATTTGTATTCTACGCATGTCAGTGTCCTCAGGGTCTAGTCAGTAACTACCACAAAGTAAGTACCCCAAAAACCTAGCAGGAAGAACACAGAACAGATAATGAAGAAAAAATCTTAAAAATGTTCCTTTTGTTGTTTCTGGCACTTTTCCCTCCAGCCTTCTCACACTCACAAATCAAATACCCACTCAAAGTATTCGTTTTGAGAATCAAGGATACAGTCTGGTAAGATTTTTGGGCCATCTCTGACAACAGCCAAACTTCTTTTAAGGGATGACCTAAAAACACAACAATGGTCATGTGATGATGCAAAAGCTGAGAAGTAGACAGAGACTCCTCTGTGGAGCCTGGTAGAAAGGTCAGGTCCAGAGACAGGGATATGTTACCTGCATGGAGACAGAGATGACCATTCAAGTACACAGACGGAGAAATCTAGGAAGCCTGGGTAGTCAATACCCTGAGAACGACCACCTCAGAGAAGAGAAGTCAAGGGGTGGGTTAAAAAAGATGGCCCTGTCCACTAGCATTAAGCTCCATGAAGGAAGGGAACCTCTATATTTACTGTGACATTCCCAATGTGTGACCTATGGCAGGCATTCAACAAACTGCCTGAAAGAGGTAGTCTCATCTGGGGCAGAATTATTGAGAAGAATTAGGAGGGGAAATAATTTTCAATCCAGTGGAACCATCAGTCAAGCATGACATGAGTGTGTAAAGGAAGACACAGAAAGTTGTCAGGATCTAGAATACAGAAAATTAATCTTTGTCAAAAGGCAACGGGAATTCCCAAGATAACAGCTATGCAGCAGGCATGAAGAACAATCCGAACAGACTGGAGTCTACCAGCAGATGAATGGATAAAGAAGGTGTGGAATATACATACAATGGAATACTACTCAGCCATAAAAAAGAATGAAATGTTGCCATATGCAACAACATGGATGGGCTTAGAGGGCATTATGCTAAGTGAGATAAGTCAGACAGAGAAAGACAAATACTGCATGATATCACTTACATGTAGAATCTAAAAAATACAACAAACTAGTGAATATAACAAAAAAGAAACAGACTCACATATACAGAGAACTAGTGGTTACCAGTGGGGAGAGGAAAGGAGAGAAGGGAAATATAGGGATGGGGAATTAAGAGGTACAAACTATTAGGTATAAAGTAAACTAAAAAGGACATATTGTACAACACAGGGAATATAGTCAGTATTTTATAATAACTATAAATGGAGTATAACCTTTAAAAATTGTGAATCACTATACTGTACACCTGTAACTTATGTAATACTGTACAGCAAGTAAACTTTAATTGAAAAAAAGAAAAAAAAAAGAAATGAGAATTGACAGGTTAGACAATAAGCAAAACTAGAATAAGAACAACTTTCAAGTTGTTGGGTGTGGAAAGATTTACCCAGAGTCAAAAAAACAAAACAACAAAAAAAAGCAAATGAAAAAACCAAGGCAACTGATTTTTAACTCTATGAAAAATACAAAATTCAAAAAAAGGAAACGTTATCATAGTACATTACTTGCCCTAGCAGTGAACATTTCCATAGTCATAATAATGACAATTCTAAAAACAGATTTAAAAAAAGCTGTATGCATCTAAAAGATGAGTGTGTGTTAGATCTAGAACCTCCATCTACCATAAAGAGTAAACTATAACAAATGAATCAAGCATAATAATATGTTCATAAATGTGGAGGTAAATACCAGAAAAAAAAAACATATAGAAGAGGATGAAGAAGGGGGCTTCAGCCTGCCATTTACAAAATTATAAATGAGCATTTTGCCACTATTGTATTTTATTTATTTAAAAAAAATTTTTGGCCGCGCTGCACAGCATGCAGGATCTCAGTTCCCTGACCAGGGATTGAATCCGCACCCACTACAGTGGAAGTGCAGAGAGTTTTAATCACTGGACAGCCAGGGAAGTCCCTGCTTTTTTAAACTATGGAAATTAATTAGTTTGATAAAAATAAACATTCATTTTAAGAAGTAGTTCCTGTTGTGAATTTTAAGGATGACCAGTTCTCTCCAGTTTAGAAGTTATTCATTGAAAACACTTAGTGCTGACAGCATTTCTGTCCCTACAGAACTTTACAACCAGAAGAAACATTACTGCAGCTGCACTGGGGTCTCCAAGAAGCTCACCCACAGGATACACCCATAAAAAGAGTGGAGCTAAAATATCCACAAGTGCACACACATGCGGGTAGAGTCTTCCTGCACTCTGGGCCTCCATACCACAGGCTTGCAACAAACCAAAGTGGGCCCTGCTGGTCACAGGCCTCTCTAGCATGAATTCAGCGCTGCAAACCTAAGGAGGCCGAACCACGCAAGGCTCTTGTGCTCTTGTACTACACTAAGGACCAACTCTGAAGATAGCACTGAGTAACCGTTAAGTCAAATGGTTTGAAAATTATTCTGTAGCACACAGAGAGAAGTGTGAAGGGATGGGAACTTGTTACTGAAACTTGATATATGTGAGGCACTGTGTTATAGGCCTGCTATATATTATCTCATCTAATTCTCACATTACCCATCTAAGACATCCACTATTTACTAACAGAAAACTGAAGCTCTGCAAGTTTAAGACACTTGCTCAAAGTCACACACCAAAGTGGCAGAAGTAGAATTAAAATTCATGAGAGAGAAAAAAAAATCAAACCTAAGTTTGATCAAGATTCTAGATGTAACCATCAATTTATACAAAACTGAGGGGAGAGAGGAATCATTTAATTACAATGCAGGGGTGCAGTTAGCAAAATCTAGACTGTGAAAACCTGTAAGATAAAACAATCCAGTTTTCCCCAACAAATAGGCAGTAAGGAAAAATAAAGGGGGAAGAAAGAGAGAGAGCTTACAGATTTTTAAAAAGAGATTTAAGAAGTTATCAATCAACTGCAATAAACAGATTTTACTTGGAACTCTATGACCAAACAAGCTAAAGATTTTTGACATATTCAGAGAAATCTGAATGCTGACTGGATATCTGATGATGTTAATTTTTAAGCTGCGATAATGGTATTTTGATTGTGTTTTAAAAATTATTTTGTCTCTGTATTTATCTTTTAAAGATAAATACTGAAATACCTATGGATGAAAAAAATGAAATGAAGCTTGGAATTTACTTCACAACAGTCTGGGAGGGAGAAGTGTGTAGGGGTGGAAATACAATACAACAAGATTGGGCAGGAGCTGATAATTGCTGAAGCTGAGTGACAGTAAGCAGGGGTTTTTTACAATATGATCTTTACTTCTATATGTGTTTGATGTTTATAGTAAAAAGTAAAAAAAAGAGAAATCCACGGAGAATTGACTTTGTCTTCAGTCAGCATACCCTCCCAAAGCAATCATCATGTTTGGGGAGTGGCACAGGGAAGACATGCTATTGCTGAAACTAGGAAGCATCTCCGGGTGTGTTTTCTACATCCCTGTCCACGTGAGTGTAACTTCCTACAAGGCAGAAGTCTTGTGCACCATGTCCATAGAGCAGGGAGACTTTCTGATTGAGCACATCAGATTTTAGCTTCTGTCAAACATTATTTCTCCTTAAACACCTTACATTCATTCAAATAGTCCAACCCACCTCTTTCCAAAATCCTGCAAATTTTTAAATTACCCACTAAAACAAGCAGACACAATAAAAATATAAAGGGTCAGAAAAACAAGGAAAAGGATAAGGAAGGTATGAACAAGAACTGAGCCACAAAGCCCTACAACCTCCCACCCATATAACTAGTAGGCCTTCAGTGGGGAGAAGCATGTGCGAGTACAGTTACTCTTACTTATCTCAGGATGGCGGCAGGGACGTTACCAATGAGGACCAGCCCACACCCAGACCACAGGGGTTGTCTCCTGCTGCTGCCCTCTTACTTCTCATCTAGGCTCCCTGGGAGCTCAGAAAAGGTGTGAGGCACCAAAGCATCAGTAAAGACACCAGGCAGGGCCTAAAGATGAAAGAGCCCCTTTCTTTCTCAAGGTCGTTATTTTGGGGGGGAAGCTGTTTGTCTGTTTGTACATGACAGTACAAACATTCCCTCTTTAGCATGGGGAATGAGATTCAGAAACAGAAGGCACTATCTCTGTGTTCCCTTCAGAGTAATTTTACCTAAAATGAACCTACAATTAGGAGTTTGTTGCCAGCTGCCTAAATGTTATCAATCTAAAGGTGGAAGGGGCCTACACGCAGCAAATTCACCGATGTTCACCTTCTTTCAGGTTATGACCCAGTGGGTATTTTAACCGTTAAAGTAACTCCACATTTGCTTGTCTTCTGGAAGGAAAAGCACACTGCTGAGAATCACCAGAACTTCAGCAGGAGAAATGGATTTAAAGGCAGGAGAAAGAGGAACAAGTCAAGGACCTGCTGGTGCTCACTCTTCCATCCTGGCTGACTGCCATGAAACGGGCACTGTACAATGGACTTCACTAAATGAAGCACGTCTGCTACCCACTAGTGACCAGCACCCTTCCAAGCCCTGGAACAGAGGCCCTTACATGGAACCTTATTTAGGGCCCAGAAGAAAAAAACAAAACCTCGAGAGCTTTCAGTTAGCTGCCTACTCGCTTCTGAGGCAAACCACCACTCCCTGGGCAGAGCTGGGTTCCTGGGCCCTTTACAGACTCTACATGTAACTGCTAACTGAGCCATCTGGGGGAGGATTGTGGTGGCCAGCTCCAAGTCAGAAAGCAAATGAGGGAGGAATAGCACTGAAATGCATCTTTTACACTCTAGTCATCCGCATTCCATGGGAAAATTCATTACCTTCCACGTCTTTATGGTCAAACCAGAACCTCCCTGCTTCTAATATGTATTTCTTTTCATTCAGTTCTTCCTGATCAGCAAATACCTTTGTCTATTTACCTTCGCCCTGACAAACTCCTTAGCTCTTTACCATCATAAACCATGCCAATTTCCACAAGCTGAACTCTTCATTCTGTTATCATGGGAAGGAGTAGTTAGTCAAGGTGTGACCCCAGCAGGAAGACCAAGTAGAGCACCTTTCGGGTGATTGCATAGTGTCCTTTGAGCTCATGCAGGGCCCACTTGATGTCCTGACTGCTGAGCATTTTGAAGTCGGCCATCAGGAGGTCAGCAGCTTGGATGAAGCAGCGCTGGTCAAGAGGAGCCAATTTAGAATAGTCAAAAAAGTCTATTTTAGGCAACTGAAATGAGAGAGAGGCACAACATTAGAGGCCAGACGGTGCATTTCCTACGAGGGGGAAATCATTTGAAGAATTATTTACTACAGAATAGAATAATCTGACTTGTACTCATAATTACTCTAAAGGAGGATACCAACCCTGAATAGAGATGAAGAAATGATAGTTCAGAGAGGTTAAACAGTCTGTCTGGAGTCTGAAGACTAGTTTTACTAGTTGGAACTATGAAAAAGTATAGCTGGGGATTTGAACCCAATTTTTTAGCCATTTTCTTTTCACAAAATGTTTAGAAAAATGAATTTTTTTCCAGCTACAAAATACAGGCATACTTCAGGGAAACTGCGGGTTTGTTTCAAGACCACTGCAATAAAGTTAGTATCACAATAAAACGAGTCACACAAATATTTTGGTTTCCCAATGCAAAGAAAAGTTAAAGTTATGTTTACACCATACTGTAGTCTAGTAACTGTGCAACAGCATATGTACAAAAAAAAAGTACATGCTGCAATTAATAATTTATTGCTGGGCTTCCCTGGTGGCGCAGTGGCTGACAGTCCGCCTGCCGATGCAGGGGATGTGGGTTCGTGTCCCGGTCCGGGAAGATCCCACATGCCGCGGAGCGGCTGGGCCTGTGAGCCATGGTCGCTGAGCCTGCGCTCCGCAACGGGAGAGGCCACAACAGTGAGAGGCCCGCGTACCACAAAAAAAAAAAAAAAAATTTACTGCTAAAAAATGTTAACCATCATCTGAGCTTTCAGCAAGTCAATCTTTTTGCAACAGTAACACCAAAGGTCACTGATCACAGATCACCATGACAAATGCAGTAATAAAGTCAGAAATCTTGTGAGAATTACCAAAATGTGACATAGAGACACGAGGTGAACAAATGCTGTTGGAAAAATGGCACCAACAGATTTGCTCAAGGCAGGATTGCCACAAACCTTCAATTTGTAAAAAAAAATTGTAACATCTGAAAAGCACAAAAGTAAAGAGCAATAAAATGAGTAATACCCATACATAAAAGAAAGAGTCAAAAAGAATTTGTGGTAAGTAGAAGGATGGTACAACAGATCCCAGTGAAGCAGTTCTGAACTATACTTTCCTTCAACAGCTTAACACACTAAATGCTAGTCTGGATCACAAATGAAGACAGTGATTAAGATTTCTAAAAACCAAACTTTATATCTTGATACAGGATTTGGTTACACAGGTGTATGTACTGTATATAAATCTTATACAAAAAGAAAAACTGTAAACAGACATTAAACTCTAGGCAATAATCTGCATGCTAAAGTATTTACGGGGCAGTGTATTGATGTTTTTGCAATTTACTTTGAAGTGCATTATAATGAAATAAAATATGAAAGGAATGTGCTGATGGACACAGGGATGGACATGTGACAAAATGGACATAGTAAAATGTTAACTTTTAATAGTCCTGCTGGTGGATATATAGGTAATCAATGGAAAAGCCTTCTAACTTTACTGTATGTTTGAAAATTTCATAATAAAATGTTAAAAAAAAAACCTAAAATGATACAAATAATCCGGTCCAATTCTTGTTTATCTCAGGAACTTCCTTTGTAGAATTAAAGATATGGAGGATTTGTTTAATTCTTTGTGGGGAAGGGAAGATAGAGTTACAATGAAAGAAGTCAAATACAGAATTCAAAGTGACTCAGATGGAGAAATCCCACTAAAATATATATTCTGAAATCCTCTTTTCCTGGATTGTCTTAAAAAATGTGTCTTGACAAAGCAGTTTATTCCCTTAAAAATGATGAAAAGAGCAGAGCATTTCCAAGTAGACACTGCAAAACAAGAGCACAACTTGCCTTTATCTCATCTTGGCTGGCAAGCAGGCTGCTATTGGGATTGATAAGGACTCTATCTTCTCTCTTTGGATAATCTGGATTTTCCAGAAGAAAATTACAAAGTCTGCAAAAATAAATGATGTTACTTTCATAGTGCTTCCCAATCCCACACCTGCCCATTGATTCAAATGTAATGTGTGAAAATAAAGTTTCTAGACACACATTATAATTGACCTATCAGGGAATTAAAATGTTTGCAGATCAGAAAAACAAAACAAATAGACAAAAGACAGTTACACTGAATCTCTATTTTTACTTGCTAATTTAAAAAGTAATATACATACTGAAATATAAACTCCGAAGTTTTTCTATTAGTTGGGTATCAATATAATGAAGTCACTGAAATTCTTACTGGTTGAACTGTATGGAGAAAAGTTTGTATTTACATTCACAATTAAAAATAGTTTTCTGGGCTTCCCTGGTGGCGCAGTGGTTGAGAGTCCGCCTGCTGATGCAGGGGACACGGGTTCGTGCCCCGGTCCGGGAAGATCCCACATGCCGCGGAGCAGCTGGGCCCGTGAGCCATGGCCGCTGAGCCTGCGTGTCCAGAGCCTGTGCTCCGCAATGGGAGAGGCCACAACAGTGAGAGGCCCGCGCGCAGCAAAAAAAAAAAAAAGTTTTCTAAGAGTTAATAAATGGAACATAAAAGACCTTCTACTAATTCATTAATACTTCTTTTAACCCTACGGTAATAAATCCCCATGACAATCTGAGGGATGCTCAGTTTACTGTAAGGCTGAAGGAACAGACCATGTTTGCTTAAGAACAGACTCTCTTCATACCAAACTAACAACCCTGTCTTTTTATCACTACTATGAAATCCTTCAAAAGTAAGGATATAGAGAATAAGATAACATGAGAGATGTATCACCACCCAGATTTACAAATGTTAACTAAGAAGGCCTTTCACCCTAACAACCAAAGAAGCAACGAACTGTACTCCTGGGATGATTCCACACAGACAAGTACAGCCTGGTGGTATGCAGCACGAGCCACTTCAGTAGCAAGAAAGCTTCCCAGTTACAGGGCAACCGGGGCTTCCCCTCTCCTCTACCTTCCTTCCCTTGCTCCTGCAGATTCTGAAGATGACTCCACTGCCTCGAAGGTGCCCCACCATGATTCTCACTCAACTCCCTTCTCCCCAGGTCTCTCCTGTCCAGTGTCAGGAGCGCAGCCTCTAATTAAGACAGGTCTAGCAGGAAGAAGACAGAGAAAAGGTGTTCACCTCCAGCTCCTCTTCTCACCAAGGGCCAGTGTGTGGGGACTAAAAACTAGGGAGGCATGCTTCTTTTGCAATCCCCCTCAGGGCCCTCAGCACTGGCCGGAATACAAAGCCCAACTGCAAAGCCCCCTCTTCCTCCTACTCCAGGACTGGTCAGCACATCTCAACACCTTTTTCTTCATCATCACTACCAGGAGTCCCATGCTTCTTACTGTTAAGCTCTCCTCTTCCTATCACCACGCCCAGTCTCTGAAACATAATGCCAGAGGCCTGGAGAGGGAAAAACCCCTTTCCCATATTACAGTAGTAGCAAGGGGAGACACCCCTAGTCAAGAATTCTGAGCACATTTCCCAGTAAAAGCATTGTCACTGATGGTGACTCTTTGTTCCAGTACAAACTGATGAGCACCACAGGTTATACAGATCTCTGAAGGCTAAGCTGAGAATCATTCACTGTTAAGAACCCAGTATTTGTGGAGAAAGGCATGAAGTTCCAAACAACCCCTTTAACATGCACAACTGGACATACTACAAACCAGATGTGGAATAGCTCCTCCATTCCAATCTTACCTGTTTGTAACGTTCTGATAAGTGTGGCTACCACAGGCCAACAAACTGCCCCAAAACCAGGAATTTGGGGAAAGATAAAAAGGTCAAATATAAAGAATCTTTTTTAATAGAATAGCCATGCATGAGTGAAGCCAGAGGTCTCCTAAGTGGGACGCATGGAAGATGATCTGCTAGGGTGTTGGAAGAAAGTAGTAAACCTTGTTTCTAGTTTTTAAAATCTCATCCTTTAAAATGTTCTATTTTTATGCACTTCCTAAAGTACATGCTATAGAACAGTAGGTATAATTTCTGAATCACCCCCCAACCCCCGGCCGCATTTTAGAGGTTCTTCTCTTAGCAATTCATTTTATATTTTCAACACTATTAAAAACTTCACATATCGAAATGCTTGTCAGAACTCAAATCTGCCCACCTACTGATATTATTTCATGCTTGATCTGACCTGACAAGCTACAGGGTTTCGAGAAAGCACTCCCACTAAATAAGCCAAGCTAATATTCCAAGCTTTTATTCTTTAATAGTTGTTTGCTGCCTCGATCCAACTTAAGTTGCATCACATGTGAGTGAAAAGTCTTAGTTAAAGCGTCAAAGAGTAGGTTACCATCACAGCAGGTTCTCTGGTGAACAGGCCCCTCCTGCTAAAATGACCAGCTGGTTACATCTAAAGGTGACTTAAAGACTGCACACAAAGTGACTGAGAGTCAGCCCCACAAAATACCAGCTTGCTCAACTCTGCTTTGGGCCTCCTTTCGGCCCTACATTAACAACATTCAACTTAGTTTTGAGAATTAACAACTTAGTCTCAACAGCCCAGGGACGAAAGGAAAGCAGTGTCAGGAAAATCATACTGTAAGTTTCAAAAGATTCAATACCATTATTGAACATTCCCTTTCCTTTGGAATTCACAAGAATTTATGTTTAAGGATGAATATTTGCTTTTCAGTGATGCAAACGGCACAGAGTCAGTAAGCCCCTAGAAAAAATGACATGTATGAGACTCAGGAGGTAGGAGAACAGAATTGTCACAGAATCTGTCAATTTGATCACACTTTACCGATATTACATTGAAGACTAATTTTGCAGATACTTAAAAAATAATATATTCATCCACAGAATGAGAGGGAAACATTATAGTATACTAAATTTCTAAAAGATTACTTTAATATTTACTATAAGTTATTTAAAATTCTACTTGGTATCCTATTCAAATCAGTATTCTGTAACTAAATGTGCTAGGTATATACATTTATAGTTTCTAAAATGAACGAACATTATGCTTCATAATCAGGAAAATATTAACAAAAAAAGGAATTCAATGATACAAGAGAAGGAGTAAACAATTTACATAGGAGGGAAATACAATTAGTAAACAAATACATGAAAAATGGTACATAGCTAATTACCAAAGAAACGCAACTAAAATATTACTTACTTTATGCCTCGTTAAAATAAGACTACTCTATATTGTTGAGGAATGATTAAACCAATTCATATACATCTCTAACAGCAACATAAACTGGCACAACTCCACAGGAAGGCTATTTGTTAGTTTGTTTTTGCTGCGCTACTTGGCTTGTGGGATCTTAGTTCCCCAACCAGGGATTGAACCCAGGCCCTCCGCAGTGAAAGCGCAGAGGCCTAACCACTGGACTGCCAGGGAATTCCCTGGAAAGCTCTTTGGAAATATGTTTCAAGGATCATGAATCTGTTTATAATCCCTGATCCCAAATCTTAACTTTTAGGGTTTCAGCATACCGTGTATAACAAAAAAAAGGAAAAGTACTACATGGAATAATGCAGAATGTTTATCAGAACACTAGTGAAACTATGTACAGGAAAAATATTTAACAAAGAGGAAAATTCAATAGAATAATTTTTATTAAAGGTAATCACTAATAACACCATAAAAAATATTTTTTTACATAACACTATTTCATGAAAAAGATATCCAAAATTGTATTTACCCTCCAAAAAAAATTAGGTTTTCATTCCAAGAACTAAAAAGGTACGTTAAAAAAAATCAGTTTGGACTTCCCTGGTGGTGCAGTGGTTAAGAATCCACCTGCCAATGCAGGGGACACGAGTTTGAGACCTGGTCTGGGAAGATGTCACATGCTGCAGAGCAACTAAGCCCGTGTGCCACAACTACTGAGCCTGCGCTCTAGAGTCCTCGAGCCACAAATACTGAGACTGTGTGCCACAACTACTGAAGCCCACACACCTAGAGCCCATGCTCCACAACAAGAGAAGCCACCACAATGAGAAGCCCGCACACCGCAAGGAAGAGCAGCCCCCACTCACCACAACTAGGGAAAGCCCGCATGTGGCAACGAAGACCCAACGCAGCCAAAAATCAATCAATCAATCAATCAGTTGTTTTTTAGTTGAGTGGAAGTCTAGGAGATATTTTTCATTGTAAAAATGTAGCTATTTCTGCTCAATTTTGCTATGAATTTAAAACTATTTCAAAATTAAAGTTTATTAATTAAAAATAATGCAGTTGCCATCATGTTGTTTACATACTCAAAAAGAAAATATTTTAAAACCTTAGAATAAAACAGCACCTTCACTTCTAGTAATGGCAGACCAATACTCCCAAAGATGAGAAACAAGACCAAAATTAAAAAACAAAATTAAAAAATTTCTACTTGAAGGTATCACTAGCCAACAGGGTGGTAAAGAAGGCCAAGTCTGGGCTTCCCTGGTGGCGCAGTGGTTGAGAGTCCGCCTGCTGATGCAGGGGACACGGGTTTGGGCCCCAGTCCAGGAAGATCCCGCATGTCGTGGAGCGGCTGGGCCCGTGAGGCATGGCCGCTGAGCCTGCGCATACGAAGCCTGTGCTCCGCAACGGGAGAGGCCACAACAGTGAGAGGCCCGTGTACCGCCAGAAAAAAAAAAAAAAGAAGGCCAAGTCTGGTTAAGACTAGGGGCTTGGGAGGCATGTACAAGTATGCTCATAGCTGCATTATCTGCGATAGCTAAAAAGTGACAACAACCCAAATGTCCATCAAAAGTAGAGGGAGGGGCTTCCCTGGTGGTGCAGTGGTTGAGAGTCCGCCTGCCGATGCAGGGGACACGGGTTCGTGCCCCGGTCCGGGAAGATCCCACACGCCGCGGAGCGGCTGGGCCCGTGAGCCATGGCCGCTGAGCCTGCGCGTCCGGAGCCTGTGCTCTGCAACGGGAGAGGCCACAACAGTGAGAGGCCCGCGTACCGCAAAAAAAAAAAAAAAAAAAAAGTAGAGGGAAAAATTTAATTACAGCATTTTCATACAAGTGGAATACTACTTAGCAACGAAAATGCATGAACTATAGTTATACACAGCATGAAAGAATCTCACAAACATAATGTTGAAAGAAGCCAGTCACGAGAGAATACAGACTACATGATATCTTCATACAGCATTCAAAGATGGCAGCAATGCTCTATTTTTTGAAGATTGCTGGGTGGTGGTTACATGAATGTTTTATTTGTAATAATTTATTAAGCTGTGCATCTTTATTTTGTGCATTTTTCTGTATGTGTATTATAGTTCAAAAATAAAAAAATTAAGTTATACACAATCCAAAATATGGAGGAAAGGCTTGAGAAGAATGAATGGCGTGTAAAATAACAAAATGGCTTCCCCTTCCAGCAGTATGGAAGATTAAGTACCAATTAAGTACCCAGGCAGTCTCCAATTGAAAACTGCTGAGTGAAATATTAAAATAAAACTTTTAAAGTACACCAAAATGTTTAAGTTAGTAAGGCGTTTTCAGGAGTCCAAATCTAAGTGAAACTGACACCCCTGAGAAATAAGCTAAACACAGAAGCTAGTTTTCCTGAGGGCATTTGTTGATCCTAATAAAGGTGAGCCCTTAGTTTTCACGGGGCACACAGGATAAGAGACAAAGCTCAGAGACCACATGGAAAAGCATGCCTTAACACTGATGCTGAGTGGACGGATGGGAAAACAGAACTCCTCCTGAGAATTTGTGATTACCCAGTCCTCATCCAGGACTAAAGTCTTACTACCCAGGTAAGATAAAACTTCCAGACAACAACCTATAGTATTAGACTGACATTGCCCTGAGGAACATGACAGAAGTTAAAGCAAATCCTCCCTGAAGGAACCGTTTCTATCAAGACCTCAAGTAATGCGCTCACAGTCAAAATCTACAAAATAACGCAAGGAAACAGGACGCCATGAGGCCAGGAGAAACAACAGAATGAGATTCACAAGAACTTCATGTGTCAGAATGATCACACCCAGAACACAAAGAAGTTATGTTTATTGTTTTTAAAGACCTAAAGTGATTAAAAATACAAACAAAAAATAAAACACTATTAGAATGGCCTGAAGAATTAAAGAATAGAAATACTAGAAATGAAAAACATATAGAAACTGAAATTAAAAACATAACAGATGGACTTACTAGCAGATTATACCCCACTGAAAAGACAATTGGTGAGCTGGAGGTTAGATCTGAAAAATCCTCTGGAATGCATCTCAGAAACAAAGAGATGATGTTAAGAGCCATCATGGACAAGGGTTAGAAGAAAAGTGTTACAGAAGGGGGGAAAAAGAGAACAGGGCAGAAGAATTATTTAATGAGATAATGGCTACAAAATTTCCAGACCTGACCAAAATCATCAATCTACAGCCCAGCACAGTCTATATTCTAACTGTATTGCCTTAGTGAAATATACTTAAGTGCAAAAATAACTACAAAACATTGTTTACTTCACTCAGTAGAGGTATTAGTACTAGTAACATCGGTACTACAATGTTAAAATTATTTTATGTATATTTTAGGATAAAGAAAATAAATATATTAATGTTATTAGAAATTACGTTTTTAGTGGAAGAAAAAAACACATAAACGTAAAATTCAGAAAGATTGAGAAAAAAATTTTAATTTTAAATTTGAATGGGAAATTTTGAATATAAATTCATGATTTTAAAAAAAACTTATTTTCTTGGTTTGTCCCTTAAAAAGGTCCTAGAAGTAATGACAGGCTAGTAGGTATGATGAGCAAGTTTAGCCTCAAGATGTTAGTTTATAAATAACAATCCTCATTCTAAGAAACCTGGATTTCTTGGGGGAAATGACAGATTCCAGGTTTTCGGCAGAGAAGTTCAAGGTAAGCCTGGGGTAACTTAGCCTATTAGAAAGCCAGGATGTGCTCAAAGACTAATGGAGTCATGCTAAAAAGACACAGGTGCATCTTAAGACGCTCCTACTGGTCAAATTTAGGATAATTCAGTTTCAAAAAGAAAAAAATTATAAAGCACCACTTATACAAACCTTTATGTCTACAGAGATTTAAAAAAGAGCACAGGGCTTCCCTGGTGGCGCAGTGGTTAAGAATCCGCCTGCCAATGCAGGGCACACGGGTTCGAGCCCTGGTCCGGGAAGATCCCACATGCTGTGGAGCAACTAAACCCGTGCGCCACAACTACTGAGCCTGTTCTCTAGAGCCCGAGAGCCTCAACTACTGAAGCCTGCACACCTAGAGCCCGTGCTCTGCAATAACAGAAGCCACCGCAATGAGAAGCCCACGCACCGCAACGAAGAGCAGCCCTTGCTCACATCAGCCAGAGAAAGCCCGCGTGCAGCAACGAAGACCCAACTCAGCCAAAAATAAATAAATTAATTAATTTAAAAAAAAAAAAAAGCACGCAAGAAATAAAAGGCAAAATCTTCCTTACAGCAGAATGCCAGATAATAACCTAGGTGGTGGATACAGGGTGTTCTTTCAACTTTTTATGTTCAAAAATTACAGGGGGAAAAAAATCAGTAACATTAAAAAAAAAGTAACTGGTGGACTGTTCTAAATTAAAAAGCTAAAAAGATAAACAAATACATTTGAAACCTTGATTCCATCTTGGTTTAAAAAACTGGTAACAGTGCCTGCCTCTGGACAGAGGGGGAGAGATAGGGCTGCCAATGGCACCACAGTGCCTTTGTATGAATTAGAAAAAAATACCTCCTCTGGGCTGCTAACCTCAGACAGAGGGCCCTTCCTTCTTGGTTAAGGCAGCCAGCTCCCACTCGCACCCTTGCTGAGTTCTACGGTACAGAATATAATCTTTGAGGACAGAGGTTTAGTGTCCACCTTTAATTAAAATAATCTGTATTAATTAGCCGAAAATTTGATCAAGTTCAATACCTACTGCTCTTTACAAATTTACAACTGTTCCACCTCTGCATACTAGAAGGAGGTGAAAGAGTATAAGAGGAAAGAGACTTATTTTTCATTTTGTATTCTTTGGGACACTTTTATTTATTATTATTTTTTTTGTTTTGCGGTATGCGGGCCTCTCACTGCTGTGGCCCCTCCCGTTGCGGAGCACAGGCTCCGGACACGCAGGCCCAGCAGCCATGGCCATGGATCCCACATGGCCATGGATCCCACATGGCCAAGGATCCCACATGCCACGGAGTGGCTGGGCCCCGTGAGCCATGGCCGCTGGGCCTGCGCGTCCGGAGCCTGTGCTCCGCAACGGGAGGGGCCACAGCAGTGAGAGGCCCGCGTAACGCAAAAAAACCCCCCAAAAAAACATACTTATCAACTTTATAATGAAAATTAAAGAAGACACTTCCATACCTTTCTCCATATAGGCAGAGTGGCTACAGAATACTTTGTTACAAATATAGGGAAGAATATATCTTTAACATCCTGACCAAAATATGGGTAGTATCAATGCTAAGAATTAACTAAACATCTTAATTCTATAACCATGTATGATTCTATACAAGATCCAGAAAACAGTCTGTATACGACTAAAATTAAAACTATTCTAATAGGATGATTCAAAAAGACATAACGCTAACTGAAGTAAGGCAGCCGAAAAAGGACAAATATTGTGTGACTCCACTTACATGAGGTCTCTAGAGGAGCCAAATTCATAGAGACAGAAAGTAAAACAGTGGTTGGCATGCACTTGGGAGAGGGAGTGGGCACAGGTTCAGTTCGAGAAGATGAAGAAGTTCTGGAGATGGATGGTGGTGATGGTTGTGCAAAAATGTAAATATACTTAATGCCACTGAACTGTACACGTACAAATGGTTAAAATGTTTTGTGTTATGTATATTTTACCACAATAAAAAAGAAGAAAGAAAAAAAGCGTGGTGGTATACTTACACATTCAAATCATAGTAATTTTTCAAATGAATTATTTCCTCAATATACCCATGTGCTACATCTGGAAATCTTACTTCCTAGAAGGGAATAAAAAACATTATTTATATTTCATCCCCTGGTATGGTTTCAAATTGCAATAAAAACCAGATGGCAAAAAGTACATAAAATGACTAAAGACTAGAAAAGGACTGTAAAGCAGTTTTGTGTCTGGCTTAAACCTTCACACAAGGTGCCCAGATTTATCTGTCTACACAGAATATGGAATTTAGAAAGGTACGCAGAGATCACCTGGTCCTCTGCCCCCATTCTGCATGTCTATTCTATAGTCTTCCAATAAATATTGAACATCTCTGCCCAAGCAAAGGAAGTCTAAAGACAAATAAAACACTTTCTAGTGTATACCCTCAGAAGCACACAATCTAGTAGACCAGATGAAAAAACCTGGGGGAAGAAGGGTTAAAAGACTGTTCCAAGGCAAAGAGCAGCCCACAGAGCCCTGCATGACTTTCTAGGTCAGTGCTATCTAACAGAACTTGGTACAAAGGTGGAAATGTTCTATTCTGTGCTTTCCAACACGGTAGCTGTTCAGCCCTATGTGGCTACTGAGCACTTAAAATATGACTGGTGCCACCAGAAATGAAATTTAAATTTTATTTAATTGTAAGACATTTAAATTTAAACAGCCAAATGAAGCTACTGTATTGGACAGTGTAGCTCTAGGTAATCTTATAAACCTGCTTTAAGGGTTTGAATTTGGAGTTAACTCAATTCCTTTTTAAAAACTGCGCAGACTGCTCATATGACAGCATGAGGGCAACCATGATCTGCAGCTAGAATCCCAGAGGGCTTGCTGAGGGTTTAAGCATACATTCAGGAATCCTGATTCAATTTTCAAATCTTCAGTTTCTCTCCTTCTAGTCTACAAATCTAGGAAATTCAGAAAATGAAGTCCCCACGCACAAATAATACTTTTGCAATAAAAGGAAACTCAGTATACTTAGTGTGTATAATTATTTACATATCAAAATAAAACTTACTGTTTCTTTCACTAACAGTGCAATGAGTTCTTGGTCTACGTCAGGAGCTTCTTGCCTCCAAAGGTTTTCCAAATTGGGCTCCTGAGATCCTTGCAGTGGAAAGGCTGGACCTGGCTCTTCATCATCTATTGCTAATTGTTGGTCTTCAAGCTCTTCCAGAGGATGGGCAGGCTGAGGAGAAGAAGGGCCTGGAATCCCATCCTGCTGGGGTTCTGATCTTGGAAAAGCTGGTCTTGGAAAAGCTGACCCTGAGGCTTCATGCTGATACAACAGTGGGCCCAGTTCTACTTCAGGCTGCCGCTCCTGAGGCACAACCTGGTTTGTTATCTCACGGGGCTGTTGGTTCAGAGACTGGAAGTAAGGATGGTCTAACCAGCAGTCTTCTTCGATGGCCTGGTCATCTAGGATATCAGTTGATTCTCCGAGGTTTGATAAAAGCTCTGTCTCTGAGTCTTCAGATGACTGGTTCTGAGTGTCCAAAGGATCACTTTCTGGAAAAAGAAGGCTACCTTCTTTCAAGATAATGATTTTCTGCTCTGCTCTATGGTTGACAATGTCATTTGTTGCTTGGTTATGACTTGGTCCAGGCTTGGGTTCTCTTTCTGTTTGTCCACTTGGCTTAATGAATTCAGAAACTCCAGGAGGCCCAAGATCTAGAAATTCACCGTAGTTATCCTCAGAATCATCCTGTGCCCCAGAACCAAACAACGAGCTGTTACACACAGAAAAAAAGCGGTTCTTATCTGATTCAAAGGCTGCTCTAGACTTTTTAGGCCTTTCTTCTCCCAATCTTTTGAGATCTTGCCACTGGGCAGCTGGTTTGATGAGATTGGGTCGTGATGTCTGAGGTTTATTTGTCTAAGAAAAAATGAAATTTTAATAATAATTCAATTTTTTTCCTGTGTCTATACCTCCCTATGTACTTATATTGAGCTTCTGAGGTTGGACAGGAAAGAAACAAAAACAAAAACAAAAACACCCTCCGCCATGAGACCTATTCTTCACATTTATCTTAACATTGAAATTTGGTCACACTATAGTAACTGTAAGAATCAAAGCAGCCATTCATTGATTGAAGCATGACTTATAGTTTGAATTATAATTTCACCTGAGACCAGTAAAACAAAAATAACTGCATAGTACAGAAAATAATGAAAGAATGACAACACAGTAGAGGAATGAGAAACGTTCAACAGACACACGAAAAGCAGCTAAATCTCATTAGTAATGCAGCAAAATGCAAATTAAAACAAGGTACCCCCCCCCCAAGACTGGCAAACAATTTTTAGTTAGACAACTTTTTAGTTAGCATTGGTACAGATGTGGGAAAACTCTCATACTATCATTCATTGCTTGTGAATTTAGGAAAGCAATTTGGTATTACTTATTTTTTAAAAAATGTATATCCTTATGATTTGTCACTATCGTTTTTCAATATCTATTCTATAAACCCTTATGTGTCCAAAGGAAGCATATTCACTGCCACACTGCTTGCAACATAAAACGAAAAACACTGGAGACATTCTGAAGTTTGTTCCTAAGCGAATAGTTAAGTAAACTATTATTTATCTGCTCTACAAAATACTCTCCAACTCTCCACCCCTCCAAGAGGTAGCTCTATATGTAATGAAATGGAAACATCACCAATAAACGTTACTACGTGAAGAAAAGTTACAAAACAATACATACACAGACTGATTCTATTCTTAAAAAAAATCAAAATACAGACATAAAACATACCATTTCTAAAAGCATACACACACACACACACACACACACACACACACGCGCACACGCGAATACATATGAATTCAAAGAAAAAGATATGGAAGGATACATGCCAAACTAGTGACAACAGTTCCTCTGGGAAACCTCTGGGGCAGAAGGGGCTAGTGAAGACAGACTTCAGTTTTATCTGTATTGTTTCAATTTCTATAGAGAAAACAATCATATGTTATTTATAAATGTAAAAAGTGGAATGCCCTGGGCTTCCCTGGTGGCGCAGTGGTTGAGAGTCCGCCTGCCGATGCAGGGGACGCGGGCTCGTGCCCCGGTCCTGGAAGATCCCACATGCCGCAGAGTGGCTGGGCCCGTGAGCCATGGCCGCGGAGCCTGTGTGTCTGGAGCCTGTGCTCCGCAACGGGAGAGGCCACAACAGTGAGAGGCCCGTGTACCGCAAAAAAAAAAAAAAAAAAAAAAAAAGTAGAATGCCCAATTTTAAGGTAGCAGAATAAAGATGCCTCTGATCCTTCTCTTCTCTGAAATTACCCCAATCCAGAGAGGAGAATGAGACAAAGAACTGAAAATCTTTGATAAAACCAGCAGACATCTGCGATCCCAAATCACAATATATACGAGAAGGAGCTGATAAATCTAGTGAGGGAAGTCTAACCAGATTTTAGGCAAGGCAGAGAAAGCTTCAGAAAGGCTGAGTTTTCCAAAGTAGGTGGTGTGGCCTGGCGGGCAAAACCAACTCCTTGCTTGGAACAATGGGAACCTCCACTCCATTTGGCAGCAAGGATGTTCTGAGGAAGTTAGACTGAATGAAGACACACGTCTCTGCTGGAGGTAGGCTGTCAGTGAGGCAGGAGGGAGAGAACTTTGAACTGGGCTGCTCTGAAACTGGCAGTATCTGCCAGGCAGTAAGAAAGAAAGAAGCATACGTGCATGTAAGCACACCTCCCCCACCCGCTGCCACCCCAATGTCCTCTGTCATAGGAAGAATTCCTGCTAGCCAAGAATAGTGCCTGAGCCTTTCCCCAACATAAATGCCTGCAAAGAGCTGGTCCAGGAAAACTTCAAATGCATTCAACGTTGAGTAGTGATAAAAAATAAGCAGTACAGAAACTATATTAAGATACCTAACTATTGAAAAAAGAAGTGGTAGATGAGCAACACAGATGATAAAATCAGTACTACACAGTGAATGAAATGAGAAGAGAGAAGCAGGAAAACAAAGTAGTAATGAAATAATTAGGTATTTAATATAAATGTTCTAAATCATGGTTTTGTAGAAATAAGGTAACCATCAAAAGTTGGGAGGGGAAATGGAGAAGCTGAGGGTCAAAAGATACACTTAAAGCTAATAAATCAACATATAAGGACATATGTAAGGATAGCAGTTGAAAGTATAAAAGCAAGTACTAGAAGAACTAAAAACAAACAAAAAAACCTAAGGATAAAAACCTTTCAAATTATTAGCAAGGACACATGCCCCCAATATAAATAAAATAAAACCTCAAAAATGCAGGGAGTATAGTGAAAGATCATTTTTAAAAGCAATAAAAATATAAAGCATATTAAACACTATTAGAGAACTAAAAACAAAGTATAATGGTCACATTAATAAATATAAATTAGATCAATTTACCTATTTAATTTAAAAGTCTCTTTAGGGGCTTCCCTGGTGGCGCAGTGGTTGAGAGTCCGCCTGCTGATGCAGGGGACATGGGTTCGTGCCCCGGTCTGGGAAGATCCCACATGCCGCGGAGCGGCCGGGCCCGTGAGCCATGGCCACAGAGCCTGTGCTCTGCAATGGGAGAGGCCACAACAGTGAGAGGCCGCACACAGCAAAAAAAAAAAAAAAAAAAAGTCTCTTTAAATAGAACCACTAGGCAAAACCCAACTCTATAATCAACTACAGGCATACCCCAGAGATACTGCAGGTTTGGTTCCAGACCACTGCAATAAAGCGAGTATCCCAATAAAGCAAGTCTCAAGAACTTTCTGGTCTCCCAGTGCATAGAAAAGTTATGTTTACACTATACTGTAGTCTATTAAGTGTGCAATGGTATTATGGTTAAAAAAACAATGTAAATCTTTAATTTTTTAAATGCTATTGGAAAAAAGGTGCCAAAAGACTTGCTCAATGCAAGGTTGCTACACACCTGCAATTTGTTTAAAAAAAAAAGAGCAATATCTGCAAAGCACAGTGAAATGAGACATGCCTGTATACAATCAAGAGTTACTGCACCACTGGGATTCAGAAAGCACATGGACAGAGACACCAAAGCGGATTTCTGATTCTAGCAATGGCATGCTAGACCATTCAGATCAACCCTTCTACTGAGTAAAAGCAGAAACCCTGGTCAAAATATCAAAGCAAAACCAAAACATCTACTTGAAGGCCTCAGGATCCAGGAGGAAGAAATCCAACAAAATAAGCTACTTTTCTTCTACAGATGCATTTGCCAATCCCAGACCTGGATGAAGAATGAGAAGATTGAACGAAACTTTTGGTATCTTTTTTGAGGAGCTAAGTGCACAAAATCAGAATTCAGAACTCACCATGGGGAGGAGTTCTGGTAAATCTCAAGCTCTAGGGTCATTCCTTGAAGGGTACACCACTGAAGTAACGGTAAAGTGGAAATATGCTGGACCTCCCAGAAGCTGAATTCTAGTTTCAATAGTTTAAATCCCTGGATCTGAGTTTCCTGGTCTCCCAAACCTTCTTTGAGAAACAAATATAGGCCCTCTTTGAAGACAGATAATATCACCTAGAACCTCAAAATTTTCATATATAGTGATACTACTATTCAACAAAAAATAACCAGGCATATAAGAAGTTGATGCAACGTAATAGAAAACCAAGAGAAGTAACAGACAACAGAAACAAATCTACAGTGATTTCAAATAGTGAAGTTATCAGACATGGATTCTAAAATAACATGCTTAGCATGTTTAAGGAAATAAAAGACTAGATTGAAAGTTTCACCAGAGAACTAGAAACTGTTACAAAGAAAGAAAAAAAATAAACTATCAAATGGAAATTCCAGAATGTAAAAATACAGTAACTGAGATCAGGAATCAATGGATCAGTGCACAGCATTTTAAATAAACACAGCTGAAAAGAAAAATTAGTGAACGGAAAGACAGGTCAGAAGAAAATAGAATAATGCATAGAGACACAAAATGATTGAAAATTAGATAAGAGAATAGGAGACATAAAGAATAATACAGTGAAAAGGTTTTACCCAACTAACTAAAGTTCTAGAAAAAGAGGAGAGAGATAAGAAGCAATATCTGAGATAAAATACAAATATTCAAGCAGAACAGCAGCTTGATTACATTTCTGAAGATCTAAACCGGATAATTAAAAAAAAAATCCAAACAGACCTAGATACAGCAACAGGAAGACTGCAGAAATCAAATACAAAGATAAAAATTTAAAGCAGCAGCACACGCTACTTTCAAAAGGAAAAAATAAGACTCACTTTTCAATAGAAAAATGGAAGCCAGATGGATAAACAACAAGGTCCCACTGAATAGCACAGAGAACTATATCAATAACCTATGATAAACTATAATGGAAAAGAATATAAAAAATATATGTACGTATAACTGAATCACTTTGTTGTACAGCAGTAATTAACACAACATTGTAAATCAACTATATTTCAATTAAATAAATAAAAGAAAAATGGAAGCAAAAAATACTGGAATAGTATCTTCCTTGTGTTAAAAGAAAATAACTGACACATTGAATTCTATACTCAACGAAAATATCAGACTTACTATAAAGAAAATCCTAAAGAGTGTTCTTTAGATAGAGTAAAAATAATCTCTGTTTTAAGGCCAGAGATGCAGAAAGGAATGAAGACCAACATAAAAAGATAAATATCTGGAGAAGGTAAAGTGAATACTGATTATAAAAAACACAGGGTTTAAAACAATATATACAGGGGCTTCCCTGGTGGCACAGTGGTTAAGAATCCGCCTGCCAATGCAGGGGACACGGGTTCGAGCTCTGGTCCGGGAAGATCCCACATGCCACAGAGCAACTAAGCCCATGCGCCACAACTACTGAGCCTGCACCCTAGAGCCCGTGAGCCACAACTACTGAAGTCCGCACGCCTAGAGCCCATGATCCACAACAAGAGAAGCTACCGCAATGAGAATCCCACGCATGGCAATGAAGAGTAGCCCCCGCACGATGCAACTAGAGAAAGCCCGCGTGCAGCAACGAAGACCCAATGCAACCAAAAATAAAATTTAAAAAAATTAAAAAAAAAAAACGAGCAAAGGATCTGCATAGACATTTCTCCAAAGATATACAAATGGCCAATAAGCACATGAAAAGAGGCCAACATCATTAGCCATCGGGAAATGCAAATCAAAATCATAATGAGATACTGCTTCACAACCATGAAGATGGCTGTAATAAGAAAGATAGACAGCAATTATTGGTGAGAATATGGAGAAGCTGGAACACTCACACTGCTGGTAGGAATGTAAAATGGTGCTACTACTATGGAAAACAGTCTGGGAGAGTAAAATACAGATTTACCTTGTGATCCAGCAATTCCATTCCTAGGTATATACCTGCTATGGTCTGAATGTGCCCACTCCCTCTACCTCCAAATTCATATGTTGAAATCCTAATCACCAAAGGTAATGGCAGCAGTAGGGGGAGTCTTTGGGAGGTGCTAAGTCATGAGGGTAGAACCCTCATGAATGGGATTAGTGCCTTTATAGAAGAGGCTCCAGGGAGATTCCTAGCTCCTTCCACCATGTGAGGACACAGTGAGAAAGTGCCAGCTGTGAACCAGGAAGAGGACCTTTACACGATCATGCTGGAGTCTTGATCTTGAACTTCCCAGCCTGCAGAAGTGTGAGCAATAAATTTCTGTTATAAGCTACCCCGTCTGTGGTATCTTGTTAGAGCAGCCCAAATAGACTAAGACAATACTCAAAAGAAACGAAAACATATGTCCACAGAAAAACTTCTACATAAATGTTCATAGCAGCATTATTCATTATTCATCATCACAAAAAAGTGGAAGCAACTCAAATGTCCATTAATTGATGAAAGGCTAAACAAGATGTGGTATATCCACACAATGGAATATTATTCAGCAATAGAAAGGAGTGAAGTACCGATTCATCCTACATCGCAGATGACCTTGAAAACGTTATGCTAAAGAAAGAAGCTGGTCACAAAGGACCAAATAGCATATGATTCCGTTCATAAAAAATGTCTAGAATAGGCAAATCTATAGAGACACAAGTGGTTAGTAGTTCTTAGGACTGGGTGGAAGAGAAGAAGGGAGGAGGGAAGATAATGGTTAGCTCATCAAATCAAGAAAAAAGGCTAAAAAACCACAGCTACACTAAAATAGAAAAGGAAAATGGAGGAACCATAGGTTCAGAGTAAGTAGAAAGAACAGGCTATTTTGTTTAACTCTATTAAATACATTAAAAAACGCTGAAGAAATAAATGATTTTCTAGAAAAATATCAGGGACCAAAACAGATACTGAAAGCAACACAAAATCTAGACATGTCAATCACCACAGAAGAAGCTGAAACAGTTTCAAAGAACCGTCCTCCATGAAAAGAAATAGCCCAGATGCCTTTAGGGTAAGTTCTACCAAATCTTTAAAGAACAGGTAACTCCAACATTATTTAAAATATTTTATCAGAGCACAGAAAAAGAAAGAAAACTTCTAGACTCTTCATGAAGTCAGAATAATGTTTATAAAAAATTTGTCAAGGACAGCCCAGGCACACACACACCCCTACGGGCCAATCTCACTCGTGAGATCTATGGAGAAAACCCTAAATAAATCTTAGCAAATAGAATCTAATAGCACATTACCATAATACTGTAATACCATTACCAGGCAAAGTCTGCCCAGAGACAAAGTAATTTACCACATTAACGGATTTTTAAAAAATCATATAATAATCTCCACAGATGCTGAGATTGAATTTGACAGAATTCTACATTTACTCATTAATAAAAACTTGAAATAAAGTAGATAGCTACTTCCTTAACATAATTTAAAAACGGTATCTCAAGCAATAAGTCACCATCACACTTAAGAAGAAATATTAAAAGTATTCCCATTTATGTCAGTGGCTATTTTTCTTATTTCTATTACCATTATTACTTAAAAAATTTGAAGACTTATCACTTAATATAATTAGACAAGTATAAAAACTGGAAAGGAAGAAACTGTATCATTATTTACAGATGGACCAGATACCATTCCTTGGGTCAACTGAAAAATGACTACAGACAATAAAAACAAGCTGATTATGAAATTAATATAAAAACCAACAGACTTTTAAATTTTAAAAAAAAAGGTTTAAAAGGTACACAGAAGAAAAGATGCTATTTACAAAAGCAAGAGAAAACATAAAATAACCAGGAACAAACTTAAAAATGTTTAAGATCTATTGTAAGAAAAATTCAAAATGCTCCGGCTGAGGAATATAAAAGGTTAGACAGAAAGAACTTGTTCTTAGTTAGAAAGGGTCAATATTATAAAAACTTTCTATAACAATAAAATATGTTTTAAATTAAACAAACTATCTACCTATCTTTTGGAATTAGAAAAGCTGATCTTAAAATCTGCATTAAAATATAAGCACAAAATATCCTGGATGAGTCTGAAAAATATAGAGTAATAAGGGGAGATGGGCACTATCTGATATTAAGATACATTATAAGGACATAGTAATTACAACACTGTGGACTAGTACATGAAGAGTCAGAGCAACAGTTTAGAAGTTAAGTCCAGAAATAGACCAAAACATACAGCTTCTGACTTCTAAGCTAAGGGGACATCAGGTAGGGTATAAAAGAGGCTGTTCTCAGAAATGTAGAACAAGTGCAAACAAATAGTGCTACAAGTGTAGCACAAGAGGTGCTCTCAGCTGTTCTATAAGGCCCCTACCCACTACTGAGTGGCTGAAGAATCAGATTATTAACTTGCAATATGCCTCGTCACGTTAAGTTTTAGAAAACTCACTTCCGCCAGGATGACATCATCATCCAGGTCCTCTTCATCATGCTGCTGAGGAGCTGGGGTGACCAGCATTGGAACCCCTTCCTCATCAGAGGAGTCAGATATGGTGATGGGTCCATCTCTGAGATTGATCCAGTCTAAAAGTAGGCAGAGAACACTGTTAGGAGGAGGTGGGCATAATCACATTGTCCTTTAATTCAACTTTGGCATGAAAAGGGTCAAGCTTAAAGCCAAGTTTACAGCTAATGGAGTGTTAACTTATCTCCTCAAGCAGCACATGCAACCAAGCATTAAAATGAGCCATTTTTCCATGCTGATCTTTGCCAATAATTCATTTTGGGAATCACCAGAGAAAATCTGACAATTACTATGCTCAAGATTATCAACTTTTTCTTATACTAGACTGGAGGAATCTGTTGATAAAATCTTCTCGACTGCTCATTTCTTAAAAGTGAAATTATGGCCTCCCATCTCACCTCTATTCTTCCAAAGAAATATAAAACACTGCTTTATTCAAACTGATAGGTCTGAAAAAACTTTCACTCAGAAACAGTAAAATTTTCACTTAATATTTAAAATATTAAAATTTGCTCACCTTAGACACAAACCTTAAATATCACTTACTCAAACATATTTCAGTGTTTTAGTCAAACACCCATTTATCATCTATGACAGTAAGCACTTTAATCTTCCTGTTTCCTTTTAAATATAACTAGAGTTAAACTAACCATCTATTGATAGATGTAATAATTCTGTTAAAGGTCTCCAAGTACTTTTATTTGTTTGAAGACAAAGCACGTTTGATATGAATTACTGGATAACACAAATTAATAATTCCTCCATTAAAGCTCTAATATTTTTCTCAAGGTTAATGCCTCATGTATTTTTATGTTACCCAACAACCTGAAAAGCAATATAAAACCAATTATCTCATTTCATTCCTGTAACAGGACTGTGGTAATGCCAAGACAGTAGTTTAAAACAGATACGTCCACGGGATCTAAGGTCAGACTGCCTGGATTCCAGCCTCAGCTCTACCACATACTAGCTATATGATGCCATTATTTACTTCTTTAGGCATCCATTTCCTCAACATTAAAGAAAGGCTAACAACACTGCCTACCTCAAATAGCTGTATTACCTAAAATGCTTGTTTATTATAGTACTTGACACACAGTGAAGTGGCCTGATTTTAAGTCCAATGCTACCTACACAGAAACAACCAACTGAACTGAGGGCCTGCGGAAGTACATTATAGAGGATTTCTCTAAAACCTGCATAATGAATCCAAGTGATTATACCATCACCTGCTGAAACCCTACTAAAATGACAGTAAACGAACTTTTAAAAAGTATAACCTCTTAATTACACAAAGAAGAGAAAAGGAGATAATAGCCAGCAGGAGATTTAAAAAAAATTCTGGAAAACAGCAGATTTACACATGACAAGAGCTCTAGAAGAGTGGATAAGGCTCAAATCCACAGCCTGCAGCGGGGGCGGCCAATCAGAGGTGGCCTAATTCATGTTGCAGAATCGTAGATTTCCTGAATAACTGTTCTCAATTACTGTATGCCTTTGGTCATTTCCAGTCTTTAAATGGTTATTTTAGGGCTTCCCTGGTGGTGCAGTGGTTGAGAGTCCACCTGCTAATGCAGGGGACATGGGTTCGTGCCCTGGTCTGGGAAGATCCCACATGCCGCGGAGCAGCTGGGCCCGTGAGCCATGGCCACTGAGCCTGCGCGTCCGGAGCCTGTGCTCCACAATGGGAGAGGCCACAACAGTGAAAGGCCCGCGTACCGCAAAAAAAAAAAAAAAGAAAAAAAAAAAAAGAAAAAAAAAAAAGAAAAGGTTATTTTAGACAATTCTGTCTAATTTTACGGTTGATTTTGGGGAGAAGATTTGCCAAGCTTCTCACTCAGCCATTCCAGAAGACCCACACTGTGGAGGTCCACTCTGAAGAGCCACTGAGGCAGCGAGTCACTAGACACCACGCCAAGAGAGGAAAGGGGTGTCACTGGAACAGCCATAATGAGTAAGACCCTGGCTGCCTTCTGCCACTTGGCTCCCTGAATGCTGGCAAACACTCTTGAATTCCACATTCAAGACACTGTAGATTCCTCTCTGGAAGAATTGGCCCAAGAAAAACACACAGACAACAACCGTGGGGCACCCAGCTAAAAAGTTGGTTTTAAACCTATCACCTTACAGTGAAGCCCAAAGATACTCCCCAACATACCACATATAAACACATTAGCTTTTAAAAATATACTTTAAAATTTTAAAGTATAACAGAGCAAAAGCTATGCATTAACACAAAAGGCCCATACCCGAGTGACCATCACAAAGGTTCGTAAATACATTTCTTGCACGTTAGTAGTCTAAACTACTCACATTAGTTCCTGAAAATACATTCTTTTGATTCTGGCTTCCTTGCAAACATGATGTCTGAGATATATCCACGTTGTTGCATGTTACAGTATGTAGTTTTCGTTGCTGTATGTAATTTACTATATGAATATATCATAAGTTACTTATTCTTCTGTTGACAGACATTTGGGTTGGTTCCAGTCTTGCCTGTTTGGATAATGCTGTTATGAACATTCTTGTATATGTATCTTGATAGACTCATTTCAGTTGGGTACATTCTAAGAGAAGCGCTGAGCCACAGGGAAAGCATATGTTCAATTTTAGTGGACAATGCCAACCAATTTTCCAAATGTCTGTGCCAATTTACACTCCCACCAGCAGTGCAGGAACTGGAAACTTGTTTTGTTGCTCAAAATGTCAATTTTGGTAAACACATTGGGTGCAACATTCAATATATGTTTGTTGCTTATTTATTTATTTAAAACATCTTTACTGGAGTATAACTGCTTTACAGTGGTGTGTTAGTTACTGCTTTATAACAAAATGAATCAGCTATACATACACATATGTCCCCATCTCTCCTCCTCCTCCCTCCCATCCTCCCCATCCCACAAAGCACCAAGCTGATCTCCCTGTGCTATGCGGCTGCTTCCCACTAGCTATCTATTTTACCTTTGGTAGTATATATTAGTCCATGCCACTCTCTCACTTCGTCCCAGCTTACCCTTCCCGCTCCCCATGTCCTCAAATCCATTCTCTACATCTTCATCTTTATTCCTGTCCTGCGCCTAGGTTCTTCATAACCATTTTTTTTTAAGATTGCATATATATGTGTTAGCATACGGTATTTGTTTTTCTCTTTCTGACTTACTTCACTCTGTATGACAGATTTTAGGTCCATCCACCTCACTACAAATAACTCAATTTCATTTCTTTTTATGGCTGAGTAATATTACATTATATATATGTGCCACATTTTCTTTATCTATTCATCTGTCGATGGACACTTAAGTTGCTTCCATGTCCTGGCTATTGTAAATAGAGCTGCAATGAATATTGTGGTACATGACTCTTTTTGAATTATGGTTTTCTCAGGGTATATGCCCAGTAGTGGGATTGCTGGGTCGTACAGTAGTTCTATTTTTAGTTTTTCAAGGAACCTCCATACTGTTCTCCATAGTGGCTGTATCAATTTACATTCCCACCAAGAGTCCAAGAGGGTTCCCTTTTCTCCACACCCTCTCCAGCATTTATTGTTTGTAGATTTTTTGAGGATGGCCATTCTGACTGGTGTGAAGTGACACCTCATTGTAGTTTTGATTTGCATTTCTCTAATGATTAGTGATGTTGAACATTCTTTCATGTGTTTGTTGGCTATCTGTATATCTTCTTTGGAGAAATGTCTATTTAGGTCTTCTGCCTATTTTTGGATTGTGTTGTTTGTTTTTTTGATATTGAGCTGCACAAGCTGCTTGCAAATTCTGGAGATTAATCCTTTGTCAGTTGCCTCATTTGCAAATATTTTCTCCCATTCCAAGGGTTGTCTTTTCATCTTGTTTATGGTTTCCTTTGCTGTGCAAAAGCTGTTAAGTTTCATTAGGTTCCATTTGTTTATTTTTGTTTTTATTTCCATTTCTCTAAGAGGTGGATCAAAAAGAATCTTGCTGTGATTTATGTCATGGAGTGTTCTGCCTATGTTTTCCTCTAAGAGCTTTATAGCATCTGGCCTTACATTTAGATCTTTAATCCATTTTGAGTTTATTTTTGTGTATGGTGTTAGGGAGTGTTCTAATTTCATTCTTTTACATGTAGCTGTCCAGTTTTCCCAGCACCACTTATTGAAGAGGCTGTCTTTGTTCCACTGTATATTCCTGCCTCCTTAATCAAAAATAAGGTGACCATATGTGTGCGGGTTTATCTCTGGGCTTTCTATCCTGTTCCATTGATCTGTATGTCTGTTTTTGTGCCAGTACCATACTGCCTTGATTACTGCAGCTTTGTAGTATAGTCTGAAGTCAGGGAGCCTGATTCCTCCAGCTCTGTTTTTCTTTCTCAAGATTGCTTTGGCTATTCGGGGTCTTTTGTGCATCCATACAAATTTTAAGATTTTTTTGTTCTAGTTCTGTGAAAAATGCCACTGGTAGTTTGACAGAGATTGCATTGAATCTGTACATTGCTTTGGGTAGTATAGTCATTTTCACAATGTTGATTCTTCCAATCCAAGGACATGCTATTTCTCTCCATCTGTTTGTAGCATCTTTAATTTCTTTCATCGGTGTCTTATAGTTTTCTGCATACAGGTCTTTTGTCTCCTTAGGTAGGTTTATTCCTAGGTATTTTATTATTTTGGTTGCAATGGTAAATGGGAGTGTTTCCTTAATTTCTCTTTCAGATTTTTCATCATTAGTGTACAGGAATTCAAGAGATTTCTGTGCATTAATTTTGTATCCTGCTACTTTACCAAATTCATTGATTAGCTCTAGTAGTTTTCCGGTAGCGTCTTTTGGATTCTCTATGTATAATGTCATGTCATCTGCAAACAGTGACAGCTTTACTTCTTCATTTCCAATTTGTATTCCTTTTATCTCTTTTTCTTCTCTGATTGCTGTGGCTACAACTTCCAAAACTATGTTGAATAACAGTGGTGAGAGTGGGCAACCTTGTTTTGTTCCTGATCTTAGTGGAAATGGTTTCAGTTTTTCACCGTTGAGAACAATGTTGGCTGTGGGATTGTCATATATGGCCTTTATTATGTTGAGGTAAGTTCCCTCTATGCTTACTTTATGGAGGGTTTT
This sequence comes from Delphinus delphis, assembly GCF_949987515.2. Classification (NCBI taxonomy): domain Eukaryota; kingdom Metazoa; phylum Chordata; class Mammalia; order Artiodactyla; family Delphinidae; genus Delphinus; species Delphinus delphis. The sequence goes on along the minus strand of NC_082697.1, from coordinate 83,873,269 downwards.
TATCGTAAAAGGGTGTTGAATTTTGTTGAAAGCTTTCTCTGCATCTATTGAGATGATCATATGGTTTTTCTCCTTCAATTTGTTAATATGGTGTATCACATTGATTGATTTGTATATATTGAACAATCCTTGCATTCCTGGGATAAACCCCACTTGACCATGGTGTATGATCCTTTTAATGTGCTGTTGGATTCTGTTTGCTAGTATTTTGTTGAGGATTTTTGCATCTACATTCATCAGTGATCTTGGCCTGTAGTTTTCTTTCTTTGTGACATCCTTGTCTGGTTTTGGTATCAGGGTGATGGTGGCCTCATAGAATGAGTTTGGGAGTGTTCCTCCCTCTGCTATATTTTGGAAGAGTTTGAGAAGGATAGGTGTTAGCTCTCCTCTAAATGTTTGATAGAATTCGCCTGTGAAGCCATCTGGTCCTGGGCTTTTGTTTTTTGGAAGATTTTTAATCACAGTCTCAATTTCAGTGCTTGTGATTAGTCTGTTTGTATTTTCTATTTCTTCCTGGTTCAGTCTCAGAAGGTTGTGCTTTTCTAAGAATTTGTCCAGTTCTTCCAGGTTGTCCATTTTATTGGCATATAGCTGCTTGTAGTAATCTCTCATGATCCTTTGTATTTCTGCAGCATCAGTTGTTACTTCTCCTTTTTCATTTCTAATGCTATTGATTTGAGTCTTCTCCCTTTTTTTCTTGATGAGTCTGGCTAATGGTTTATCAAATTTGTTTATCTTCTCAAAGAACCAGCTTTTAGTTTTATTGATCTTTGCTACTGTTTCCTTCATTTCTTTTGCATTTATTTCTGATCTGATCTTTATGATTTCTTTCCTTCTGCTAACTTTGGGGTTTTTTGTTCTTCTTTCTCTAATTGCTTTAGGTGTAAGGTTAGGTTGTTTATTTGAGATGTTTCTTGTTTCCTGAGGTAGGACTGTATTGCTATAAGCTTCCCTCTTAGAACTGCTTTTGCTGCATCCCGTAGGTTTTGGGTCGCCGTGTTTTCATTGTCATTTGTTTCTAGCTATTTTTTGATTTCCTCTTTGATTTCTTCAGTGATCTCTTGGTTATTAAGTAGTGTATTGTTTAGCCTCCATGTATTTGTATTTTTTGCAGATTTTTTCCTGTAATTGATATCTAGTCTCATAGCATTGTGATCGGAAAAGATACTTGATACGAAATCAATTTTCTTAAATTTACCAAGGCTTGATTTGTGACCCAAGATATGATCTATCCTGGAGAATGTTCCATGAGCACTTGAGAAGAAAGTGTATTCTGTTGTTTTTGGATGGAATGTCCTATAAATATCAATTAAGTCCATCTTGTTTAATGTGTGATTTAAAGCTTGTGTTTCCTTATTTACTTTCATTTTGGATGATCTGACCACTGGTGAAAGTGGGGTGTTAAAGTCCCCTACTATGATTGTGTTACTGTCGATTTCCCCTTTTATGGCTGTTAGCATTTGCCTTATGTACTGAGGTGCTCCTATGCTGGGTGCATAAATATTTACAATTGTTATATCTTCCTTCTTGGATTGATCCCTTGAACATTATGTAGTGTCCTTCTTTGTCTCTTGTAATAGTCTTTAGTTTAAAGTCTATTTTGTCTGATATGAGAACTGTTACTCCAGCTTTCTTTTGATTTCCATTTCCATCCCCTCACTTTCAGTCTGTATGTGTCCCTAGGTCTGAAGTGGGTCTCTTGTAGACAGCATATATATGGGTCTTGTTTTTGTATCCATTCAGCCAGTCTATGTCTTTTGGTTGGAGCATTTAATCCATTTACATTTAAGGTAATTATCGATATGTATGTTCTTATTACCATTTCCGTGATTGTTCTGGGTTTGTTACTGTAGGTCTTTTCTTTCTCTTGTGTTTCCTTCCTAGAGAAGTTCCTTTAGCATTTATTGTATAGCTGGTTTGGTGGTGCTGAATTCTCTTAGCTTTTGCTTGTCTGTGAAGGTTTTAATTTCTCCATCAAATCTGAATGAGATCCTTGCTGAGTAATCTTGGTTGTAGGTTTTTCCCTTTCATCACTTTAAATATGTCCTGCCACTCCCTTATGGTTTGCAGAGTTTCTGCTGAAAGATCAGCTGTTAACCTTATGGAGACTCCCTTGTATGTTATTTGTTGTTTTTCCCTTGCTGCTTTTAATACTTTGTATTTAATTTTTGATAGTTTGATTAATATGTGTCTTGGCGTTGTTTCTCCTTGGATTTATCCTGTACGGGACTCTCTGTGCTTCCTGGATGTGATTAACTCTTTCCTTTCCCATATTAGGGAAGTTTTCAACTATAATCTCTACAAATATTTTCTCAGTCCCTTTCTTTTTCTCTTCTTCTTCTGGGACCCCTGTAATTCAAATGCTGGTGTGTTTAATGTTGTCCCAGAGGTCTCTGAGACTGTCCTCAATTTTTTTCATTCTTTTTTCTTTATTCTGCTCTGCAGTAGTTATTTCCACTATTTTATCCTCCAGGTCACTTACCTGTTCTTCTGCCTCAGTTATTTTGCTACTGATTCCTTCTAGAGAATTTTTAATTTCACTTATTGTGTTGTTCATCATTGTTTGTTTGCTCTTTAGTTCTTCTAGGTTCTTGTTAAATGTTTCTTGTATTTTCTCCATTCTATTTCCAAGATTTTGGATCATCTTTACTCTCATTACTCTGAATTCTTTTTCAGGTAGACTATTTCCTCTTCATTTGTTTGGTCTAGTGGGTTTTTACCTTGCTCCTTCATCTGCTGTGTGTTTCTCTCTCATTTTGCTTAACTTACTGTGTTTGGGGTCTCCTTTTCGCAGGCTGCAGGTTTGTAGTTCCCATCGTTTTTGGTGTCTGCCCCCAGTGGCTAAGGTTGGTTCAGTGGGTTGTGTAGGCATCCTGGTGGAGGGGACTGGTGCCTGTGTTCTGGAGGAAGAGGCTAGATCTTGTCTTTCTGATGGGCAGGACCGCATCCGATGGTGTGTTTTGGGGCGTCTGTGACCTTATTATGATTTTAGGCAGCCTCTCTGTTAATGGGTGGGGTTGTGTTACTGTCTTGCTAGTTGTTTGGCATAGGGTGTCCAGCACTGTAGCCTGCTGGTCGTTGAGTGGAGCTGGGTCTTGGCATTGAGATGGAGATCTCTGGAAGAGCTTTTGCTGTTTAATATTACATGGAGCCAGGAGGTCTCTGGTGGACCAATGTCCTGAACTTGGCTCTCCCACCTCAGAGACACAGGCCTGACACCCAGCCAGAGCACCAAGACCCTGTGGGCCACATGGCTCAGAAGAAAAGGGAGAAAAAAAGAAAGAAACAAAGAAATTAATAAAATAAAATTGTTATTAAAATAAATAAATAATATTAAAAATAAAAAAATTTTAAAGTAATTAAAAAAAAACGGACAGACAGAACCCTAGGACAAATGGTAAAAGCAAAGCTATACAGACAAAATCACACAAAGAAGCATACACATACAAACTCACAAAAAGAGAAAAAGGAATAAAATATATATATCGTTGCTGCCAAAGTCCACTGCCTCAATTTTGGAATGAGGTTGTCTATTCAGGCATTCCACAGATGCAGGGTACATCAAGTTGAGTGTGGCGATATAATCCACTGCTCCTGAGGCTGCTGGGAGAGATTTCCCTTTCTCTTCTTTGTTTGCACAGCTCCTGGGGTTCAGCTTTGGATTTGGGCCCACCTCTGCGTGTAGGTCAGCTGAGGGCATCTGTTCCTTCGCTCAGACAGGACGGGGTTAAAGTAGCAGCTGATCAGGGGGCTCTGGCTCACTCAGGCCAGGGGGAGGGAGGGGTACAGAATGCGGGGCGAGCCTGTGGTGGCAGAGGCTGGTGTGACGTAGCAACAGCCTGAGGTGCGCCGTGTGTTCTCCCGGGGAAGCTGTCCCTGGATCATGGGACCCTGGCAGTGGCGAGCTGCACAGGTTCCCAGGAGGGGAGGTGTGGACAGTGACCTGTGCTTGTACACAGGCTTCTTGGTGTCTGTCGCGGCTGGCTTAGCGTCTCATGCCCGTCTCTGGGGTCTGTACTGATAGCCACGGCTTGCACCTGTCTCTGGAGCTCGTTTAGGTGGTGATCTGCATCCCCCTCCTTGCGCACCCTGAAACAATGGTCTCTCGCCTCTTAGGCAGGTCCAGACTTTTTCCCGGACTCCCTCCCGGCTAGCTGTGGCACACTAGCCCCCTTCAGGCTGTGTTCATGCAGCCAACCCCAGTCCTCTCCCTGGGATCTGACCTCCGAAGCCCGAGCCTCAGCTCCCAGCCCCCGCCCGCTGCAGCGGGTGAGCAGACAAGCCTCTCAGGCTGGTGAGTGCTGGTCGGCACCAATCCTCTGTGCGGGAATCTCTCCACTTTGCCCTCTGCAACCCTGTTGCAGTGCTCTCCTCTGTGGCTCTGAAGCTTCCACCCCCCGCCCTCCCACACACACCCCGTCTCTGCCAGTGAAGGGGCTTCCTAGTGTGTGGAAACTTTTCCTCCTTCACAGCTCCCTCCCAGTGGTGCAGGTCACGTCCCTATCCTTTTGTCTGTTTTTTCTTTTGTCCTACCCATGTACGTGGGGAGTTTCTTGCCTTTTGGGAAGTCTGAGGTCTTCTGCCAGCATTCAGTAGGTGTTCTGTAGGAGTTGTTCCACATGTAGATGTAGTTTTGATGTATTTGTGGGGAGGAAGATGATCTCCACGTCTCACTCCTCTGCCATCTTGAAGGTCTCTCTGTACTCACAATCTGGGTGTATGACTGTTGTCTCCTTTTCTTCACATTCCAGGGCTCTTTGCTCAAAGAAGGTGACCAGGTTCAGCTTAGAGACAGCAACACCTGGTGCGTGGCCTGGAGGGCAGACAGGGTTTCAGCCGCCCGGGTCTGTCCCGAGTACAGTGGCAGTCCCATATATGTTTATCATGTCCAGTTTGTTGATCGTGTTCTTCCAGTGTTCCATATTTATACAAATGTTTCTGTGTGCTTGATCTCTCTCAGTTATTGAAAGAAACATGTTAAAAATCTCCCATTTTGATTGTAGATTTGTCCAACTCTCCTTTCAGTTCTGTCAATGTTTTCTTTGTATATTTTGATACCATATTACTACTCTATAGAGATTAGAATTGTTCTATGTTCCCAGAATCTATCTTTCCCAGAACTCTTTATCTGTGTTAACACTTCTGGCTGGATTGTCTACTTTATATAATAACATATAGACTTAACAGCTCTGTCTTGAGGGCTACTGTTTGCATAATATATCTTTTTTTTTATTCTTGTACTTTTAACCTTTCTTTATTTTATCTTTATTTTTAAGGCTATCTTCACTGAATATAAAATTTTAGGTGAATACTATTCAGCAATTAAAAGGGATTGAATTACTGATACATGCAACAACATGGATGAATGAAAAAAATTATGCTGTGCAGAAGAATTCAGGACAAAAAGTAAACACTGTATGATTCTATTTATATGAACCTGTATAGTGACAAAAAGCAAATCAGTGGTTTCCTTAGTTCAGGAGTGGGGTGAGGACTACCTGCAAAGGGACATATAGGAATCTTTCTGGATATGTTCTACATCATGATGAGGTGGTGGTTATATGGGTATATTCATTTTTCAAAACTCACTGAACTATACACTTAAAATGTGTATAGTTCCTCATGACAAAATTCTTCACAACGGGTGCAAAATACACAAAACGTGTCCAACAGAAAAATATACCTCTAAAGCCAATAATTTCCCAGAATAAATTAGTTGTTCTTAAAGAGACTTTGTTGAAGTATATTTAAGACTCAGTTAAAAAAACAATCACAACATTTATTTGATATACATGTTCAGAAAATTTGGAAATGATCATACATACAAATTACAACTAGGATTTAAAACTTCCTAAACCACAATAAATTATGGCTATAATCACTACCAAGTTAGAATACACATTAATAAAATCCTAAAAAATTCAGTATTTCTTTTGTTTTCATAATTTGCATAGCTTAAACAAACTTGTTTTTCTCAATTTATTTGCATAAAAAATTTGCTCAATTTTAAATTATCTGAAAGCCCTATATATATAATTTACCTTCTGCTGAAAAAAAAAAGTCTTCATAAGCACAAAATATTATCAACGGGAAAACACACAAAAAATGGTAAAACTCTTTCCATGGAATTTATACTTATGATCTTTTCCTACTCATCAGCATAACGTTTTTCCTTTTAGTCTAGATGTAACTGTGAATTACGATCTGATAGGAAATTTCATATGCATTTAGGAATCTTAGAGAAATGTAGGCTCCCTTCCCTTTATGAATGAATGAATTTCCCCTAATTTTAAACTGTAAAGTCAAAGAATACACGTCCTAAAATTCCTTGTAAGGCTAAACCAGAATCTTCTGGCAAAAACTAAATTAAGTATTGTCTGAGGGACCAGAAGTGCTTTAGCAGCAGATTCAGTACTTTCAGAATGCACAGGCCTGGAGGTGCACTCCTCTGCAGTCACTGTTCCTTCAAAAACTGAGAACTACCACAGTTCCTATACTCCTACCTCTTAAGATCTAATCTACTTGTGATAGAAGGTTCTTAAACTTCATTCATGCCAGCAAGAATCACCATTTAACACAAAATTCTAGTCTGATGAGTCCATTTAAACCTGATGTCCTGAGATATAAAAATGAAACGTCTCTGGGTTTTACATGGTGCAGAACAGATTCATTTCGAAGACGATATAACTGTAACACTAAGGGAAAAAGCAATGATGAAAGAGAGAAAGTGAGAACACTTACCTCGTCCCCGGTGGCAGTGGAAGTTGTTCAAGTGAATTACCTCTTCATTGTTGTTTCCCTCTGCCATTTTCCAATGCAGACATACAGCTATGTGCTTGCTAATATCTGAACATGGTGACTACCTGTTCCAAAGAGTCTGAAAAAAAAAAAAAAAAGAACATTAAGAATGAGGGAATATCAAAACTCTTCCCACATACCTGGTCAAGGTAGCATTCTAAGCTTATCGTGAAAACACCACTAAAAAGAAAAATAGGGGCTTCCCTGGTGGCACAGTGGTTAAAGAATCTGCCTGCCAATGCAGGGGACACAGCTTCAAGTCCTGGTCTGGGAAGATCCCACATGCCGTGGAGCAACTAAGCCCGTGCGCCACAACAACTGAGCCTACACTCTAGGGCCCGCGTGCCACAACTACTGAAGCCCGCGTGCCTAGAGGCCGTGCTCCACAACAAGAGAAGCCACTGCGATGAGAAGCCCATGTCCCACAACAAAGAGTAGCCCCCTGCTTGCCACAACTAGAGAAAACCCATGCGCAGCAATGAAGATCCAACGCAGCCAATAAATAAGTAAATAAAATAAATTTTAAAAAAAAAAAGAAAAAGAAAAATAAGGGGACATCCCTGGTGGCACACTGGTTAAGACTCCGCACTCCCAATGCAGGGGGCCCAGGTTCGATCCCTGGCCAGGGAACGAGATCCCACATGCATGCTGTGACTCAGTTTGTGTGCCACAACTAAGGAGCCCATGTGCCGCAACTAAAGAGCAGGCAAGCGGCAACTAAGGAGCCGGCGAGCTGCAACTAAGGAGCCCACCTGCTGCAACCAAGACCCAGCACAACAACAACAAAATAATAATAAATAAATAAATGAAAAATGAATAACTAAAAAGCTAACAGAACGGGACTTCCCTGGTGGCGCAGTAGTTATTAAGAATCCGCCTGCCAATGCAGGGGACATGGGTTCGAGCCCTGGTCTGGGAGGATCCCACATGCCGTGGAGCAACTAAGCCCGTGCACCACAACTACTGAGCCTGTGTTCTAGAGCCCGCGAGCCACAGCTACTGAGCCCGCGTGCTGCAACCACCGAAACCCACGCACCTAGAGCCTGTGCTTCTCAACAAGAGAAGCCACCACAATGAGAAGCACGCGCACTGCAACAAAGAGTAGCGCCTGCTCGCTGCAACTAGAGAAAGCCCATGCACAGCAATGAAGACCCCATGCAGTCAAAAAAATAAAATAAAAATGTGTTATCTATAGCAACTTATATAAAATAAATAAATGAATAAATAATAAAAAAAGCTAACAGAAGAGGAAAAACAGAAATTAAAAAAAACATTACTGGGGCTTTCCCTGGTGGTGCAGTGGTTGAGAGTCCGCCTGCCGATGCAGGGGACACGGGTTCGTGCCCCGGTCTGGGAAGATCCCACATGCCACAGAGCGGCTGGGCCCGTGAACCATGGCCGCTGAGCCTGCGCCTCCGGAGCCTGTGCTCCGCAACAGGAGAGGCCACAGCAGTAAGAGGCCCGCGTACCGCAAAAAAAACCCCAAACAAACCATTACTGCAAAAGAACATACAAAAGAACATACAAAAGATCAGCAAAGGATCAAAGAACAGATGGAACGTATATTTTAAAAAAGTAAAATTAAACCGGAAAAGTTAAAATGAAATAAACAAAAAAAGGAACTAAAAAACATTTTTCAAAAAGTAAATTAAAAACTCAATTACCGCAACCTATGGAATGGGTGAAAATATCTGCAAATCATAACCCCTAATAAGGTGCTAAAATCCAGAATATATAAAGAACTCACAGAGATCAATGGCAAAAAACCCAAAATAATCCAATTTTTAAAAATGGGCAAAGGACCTAAATAGACATTTTCCCAAATAAGATATTCAAATGGCCAACAGGTATGTTAAAAGGTGCTCAACAGCACTAAACATCAGGGAAATGCAAATCAAAATCACCTCTGCCTGTCAGAATGGGTATCATTCATTCAAAAACTCATTGTTATGAACGATAACAATGCTAGCAGGATATGGAAAAAGGGGAACCTTTGTACACTGTTGGTGGGATTATAAGTTGGAACAGCCACTAAGGAAAACAGTATGGAGGTTCCTCAAAAATTTTAAAATAGAACTACCGCATGATCCAGCAATTCCACTTCTGGGTATATATCTGAAGGAAACGAAATATCTCGATACTTTGAAGATATCTGCACTGCCATGTTCACTACAGCACTATTTATAATAGCCAAGACATGGAAGCAACCTAAGTGTCCACTGACAGATGAATGGGTAAAGAAAATGGAATACTATTCAACTACAAAAAAGAAGAAAACCCTGACATCTGAGACAACATGGATGGACTCTGAGAGCATTATACTAGGTGAAATAAGTCAGACAGAGAAAAACAAATTCTGTATGATCTCACTTACATGTGGAATCTAAAAACAAACAAGCAAACAAAAAAAAAACAAAACTATAAAAAAAGACTCACAGAAAAAGAGATCAGATTTGTGTTTACAAGAGGTGGGAGAATTGGATGAAGGTGGTCAAAAGGTAAAACTTCCAGGTATAAGATAAACAAGTATTGGGGATGTAATGTACAGCATGGGGACTAAGGTTAACACTGTTGTCTGGTGCATCTGAAAGTTGCTAAGAAGGTAAACCCTAAAAGTTCTCATCATAGGGAGAAAAAACTTTTTTCTTTTGGTATCTATATGGATGGATGTTAACTAAACTTATCGTGGTAATCATTTCAGTGTACGTAAGTCAAGTCATTATGCTGTACAACTTTAAAAAATTCAACTGTATCAGAAATTATATTACATAAACAGACTACTACAATTAAAAAAAAGATTATCAGAATGGATAAATGAAACCCAACTAAGTGTGTTTTACAAGATAAACAGTGTAAGTACAAGAAAACTGAAATATTTAAAGTAAAAGGATAGAAAGCAAACATCAAACGTTAACAACTCATCTAATAAGTCCTTAATTTCAGATACTGTAGTTCTTAATTATAAAATGTCCATCTGAGGAAATGCAGATGGCCAACAGGCACATGAAAAGATGTTCAACATCGCAAATCATCAGGGAAATACAAATCAAAACCACAAAGAGATATCAACACACATCTGTCAGAATGGCCATCATTAAAAAGAACACAAATAACAAATATTGGAGAGGATGGGGAGAAAAGGGAACCCTCGTACACTGTTGGTGGGAATATAAACTGGAGCAACCACTATGGAAAACAACATGGAGGTTTCTCAAAAAACTAAAAATAGAACTACCATATGACCTAGGAATTCCACTCTTGGGTATTTATCTGAAAAAAACAAAAACACTAATTCGAAAAGATACCTGCACCCCAATGTTCATCGCAGCATTATTTACAATTGCCAAGATATTGAAGCAACTTAAGTGTCCATCAAAAGATGAATGGATAAAAAAGATGTGGTATATTTATGCAGTGAAATACTACTCAGCCATAAAAAAAAAGAACAAAGTTTTGCCATTTGCAGCAACACGAATGGACTTGGAGGGCATTATGCTAAGTGAAATAAGACAGAGAAAGACAAATACTGTAAAGTATTACTTATATGTGGAATCTAAAAAATACATCAAACTATTGAATGTAACAAAAAAGTAGGAGACTCACACATATAGAGAACAAAGCAGTGGTTACCAGTGGAGAGAGGAAAGGGGGAAGGGGCAATAATATAGGGGTAGGGGGAAATAAAGGTACAAAATATTAGGTATAAAATAAGCTACAAGGATATACTGATTGTACAACACGGGGAATATAGTCAATATTTTATAATAACTATAAATAGAATATAACCGTTTCAAATTGTAAATCACTGTATTTGTACACCTATAATTTATATAATATTGTACAGCAACTATATGTCAATAAAAAGTCCATCTGATTTTTAAAAATAAATTCTAGTTCTCTGTTGAAATTCTCTTTTTAACTACTTTATCCCCCTGCTCTTTACAAAACCCATAAAAAACTGCATGAGTGCACTAGTATCTGACAAAATGGATATTACAAGTATTATTACAAACAAGTAGGGAGATTTCATCCAGATAAGGTCAACTCACAGAAGATATAACAACGTTAAGCCTGTATGAACTTAATAACACAGTTTCAAAATATATATGGCTTAAATTGACAGACCTTAAAGAAGTAAGACAAATCCACACCTACAGCTGGACAGAAGACTTGAACAGCACTATCAAACAGCTGACTTTACTGACATTTATAGATCACTCCACCTAACTACTGCAGAATACACATTCTTTTCAGAAGCACCAGGAACATTTACAGAACAGACTACATGCTGAGCCATAAAGCTAGCCTCAACAAATGTGCTGGGTTTGAAATCATACAGCATGTGTTGTATGACAACAGTCAGTAAAAGAAAAATTGGAAATTACTACGTATTAGAAATTAAGTAACCTAAACAACCCATGGGTTAAAAAAATTACATTGAAAATTAGAAACTATTTTGACTGAACTGAAAGGTAATGAAAACAAAACATATCAAAATTTGTGGGATGGAATTAAAGCAGTGCTGAGAGGATAATTTACAGGTCCAAATGCATACTTTAGAGAAGAAAAAACAACCCAAAAATCATTGATTTAAGCTTTGATCTCAAGAAGTTAGAAAAAGGGCAGTAAATTAAACCCAGAAAAAGTACACAGAAAAAACTTATAAGAGCAGAAACTGAAACAGATTATAAACATAAAACTGAGAAAAATCAAAGCAAAAAGGTTTCTCTAAAAAGATAAATAACATACAAAAAATCTAAAAAGATTAAATAAGATTGATAAACCTTTATTAAGAATGATTAAGAAAAAAAGGGAAAAAACACAAATTACCACCATCTGGAATGTTAAAGAAGACATCACTACAGATTCCACAATATAAAAAAATACGATGAATAACTTTATACCACTTAATTTGAAATTTTAACTGAAATAAACTCCTTGAGACACAATTTACCACAATTGAACAAAAAAATTAAATTTCAACAGATCTCTATCAAATAAAGAAACTGAGTAAGTAATTAATAACCTTCCCACAAAGTATACAGCAAGCCCAGTAAAGTTTCCTAAACATTTGAAGAAGAAATGTAACTAGTATTACAAAAACTCAGAGAACAGAAAAAGAGCAAACATTATTTCTGAAATCATTTTACGAGGCTAGCACAATTTTGATACTGAACGGTGATGAGAACATTACTAGAAAGACTAGAATCTCTCATGAACACAAATGAAAAATCCTAACCAAAGCAATGCAACATTCATTACTAGAGTAAAAGAAAACTACATAGTCACTGCAGTTGAAAAAAAAAAGTGTTCAAAATTAACACCTATTCATGACTAAAATCTCTCAGCAAATTGGTACTGGAAGTGAATTTCCTTCATCTAATTAAAGCCCTTTCAAAAACACTAGAGCAATCCTCACACCGAAGAGTGAAACACTGAAAAGCTTTCTCTCTGAAACTGAGTTTTTACCATTTTTTGGTCAACACTGTATTGGAGGTTGTAGCAAGCAGAGTCAGGCAATAAAAAATAAAATATCAGGTTGAAAGGAAGAAATAAAAGTGGCATTATTTGCAGATAAGATTGTGGTACTGATGCAAAGATAGAAAAATAGAACAGAGGGCTCAGAAACACAGCCACATACACCTGGTCACCCACATAAAAACAAAGGTGTTAGTGAAATGCAGTGGGAAGAATGGCCTTTTCAATAAACATTGCTGGGCCAAGTGGATATCTATATGGGAAGAAAATGAGCCTTGATACATTCCTTATACCACCCATCAACATCAATTCCAGATAGATTACATGAAAGAGAAAACAAAGATACTAGAATATTACAAGAGAACAAAATTATGTATATCTGTATGTGTAACTGTACACAGAGATACCACTGGAATAAGTGAATGAATGAAAAACAAAATCTCTAGATACAAGGCCAACATACAAAAAATGAACTAGTATGAAACAATTAGACAAAAAGACATTTTAAAAGAGTAGCATCAAAAACAATCAAATAACAGGGATGAACACATGAAAAATGTGTAAGACCTCTACACAGAAAACTGTAAAACATCACTGAGAGAAATTAAAGAGTAGATAAATGGAGAGACATACCACATTTGTGGGTTGGAAGACTCAAGTTTGTAAAGATGTCAATTCTCCCCAAATTGGTCTACAAGTTTAAGACAGCCTTAGATTTAAAAAATGGATATGTACTAGATGATTCTAAAACTTACAGGAAAATGTAAAGAACCAAGAATAAGTAAAGCATTCATAAACAAAAACAAAACATGGAGAATTTATACTACTGGATATTTAGTCTTATTATTATAAAGCTACAATAATTAAGACAATGTGGTATTGGCAAAAGAAGAGAAAAATAGACCAATGGAACAGAGTCCACAAACAGATTCATTCACATATGGACGACTGATTTATGACAAAAGCAGCACTGCAGAGCAGTGGATAAACATGATTTTTAAAACTATGTGACACTGTACTGGAAAACTATATTTTGGGAGCATAGGAAAGATCAAAGAACTAGACCTCTTCTTCATGCCTTAGATGAAAACAATTTCAGGTGAACTTTTGATTTAAATGGTAAGGTAAAATAATAAAGTTTCTGGAAGATAACATAAGAAAATACCTGCACAAATCGGAGCTGGAAAATATATCTTAAACAGGAAATAAAAAGGGCTGTCCACCAAAGAAAAGACTGAAATATTGTACATTAAGATAAAATACTTCTGTTCACCAAAGAAATTATTAAGAGTGAAAAGGCAAGCCACTGGGAAAAGAAATTTGCAATACATATAACAAAGGTTCCTATCCAGAAAATATAAAGAACTCCTACATGTTAACTGAAAATAGAAAAAAAAAAAGAAAAGGAAAAGAAGAATCAGACAACTTGAAAAATGGGGGCTTCCCTGGTGATGCAGTGGTTAGGAATCTGCCTGCCAGTGCAAAAGACACGGGTTCAAGCCCTGGTCCGGGAGGATGCCACATGCCACGGAGCAACTAGTCTCATTCACCACAACTAATGAGCCTGCACTCTAGAGCCTGTGAGCCACAACTATTGAAGCCCGTGCGCCTAGAGCCCGTGCTCCGCAACAAGAGAAGCCACCGCAACGAGAAGCCTGCGCACAATGAAGAGTAGCTCCCACTCGCTGCAACTAGAGAAAGCCCGAGCGCAGCAGTGAAGACCCAAAGCAGCCAAATATAAATAAACAAATAAATAAATTCTGGGAAGATGGCAGTAATGGTGGCACCATAGCTTTTAAACCTCCCCAAATTTTCAAATAAAAACAGAAAAAAATTCCCTGGTTACAAAAATTCCAGTTTACACAAAAACAAGACAAAACAAAGGAGTCTCCACAGACTCCAAACTGCAAGCACATGAGGACAAACCACCAAGAGCCACACAATTTCTGAAGCATCACTGGTGCCTCAGAAAGCACAGGGTACCATTCAAACCTGAGAACAGTATCAATATATAACCCCAAATAAGCGACAGGAATTCACTGGAAAGCACACAGGCCAATCTGAAAAAGGAGCTAATACTACGAAGCGGTTTTGCTCAATTCAATTGTGTGTAAGTGCAAGGAGGCCCTGACCCTGTAAGATCTGAAAAAGATATAGCAGTCTAGGATCCATGAAGTTTTGAAACTCATCAACCAGGGCTTCCTGACAGGACACAGCCCTATGAGAAGAAAATGCTGGGAACAGTTAAACTGAGTAAGATAGAGACAAAGGAAAGAGAAGTTAGGTCCAGATAAAAATAGAGAACAGAATCAAGAAGTCTCAAAAAGCAAGCTGCCATATTTTGAACATTGTATGAACAGGAGCTCTGTGAAGTTAGAAAAAGTTATCCTAAACTACATCTCCTTCTAAAAGTCCAAGAAAGCATCCATTAACAGAGGAATGGATAAAGAAGACGTGATACATACATACAAGGGACTATTACTCAGCCATAAAAAAGAACAAAATAATGAATGCCATTTGCAGCAACATGGATGGACCCAGAGACTGTCCTACTGTCAGACAGAGAAAGACAAATACCATATGATATTGCTTATATGTGGAATCTAAAAAAGGGTACAAATGAACTTATCTACAAAGCAGAAACAGAGCTGCAGATGTAGAAAACAGACCTATGGTTACCAGGGTGCAAGGGGGGTGAGGAGGGATAAATTGGAAGACAGGGATTGACATATACACACTACTACATATAAAATAGGTAACTAATGAAGACCTACTGTATAGCACAGGGAACTCTACTCAATACTCTATAATGGCCTATACGGGAAAAGAGTCTAAAAGAGTGGATATATGTATATGTATAACTGAATCACTATGCTGTACACCTGAAACTAACACAACATTGTAAATCAACTATACTCCAATAAAATTTTTTTTAAAAATCCAAAAAAGCTAATTTCACTAAAAATTAACAAAGAAAAGAACTGATGTCAAATCTCATATAAAGGTGTAAGAAAAACAAGAAGCAAAACATCCCTATAAACAATAACATGCCAGAAAGATGTAACAACCTAAGGGTCACTAAGAAAATAATATAAGACATAAAATAACAACATAAATCAGAACTAGAAAAACTCAGAAATGAAGTGACATATCTCAGGAAAGAAACAGAAATTAAATAAAGTGTTTTAGGAATGCAAAGTAAATTAGAAGAAACACAAGTGTTAATAAACACAACACATACTGCTTTAGGAGAACTGAAAGGTGAAAGGAAAATTTTAAATAGAAAAAAGGAGATAAAGGAGCTCTTGAATAAACTGAAAGGGAAGAAAACACAAAAAACTGTAACTGAAAAAAAAAAAAACTTTCCTAAAGTAAAAATATTAAAGCAACATTTCAAAAGAGCACAGTACATACCTAAGGAAAGCAACCCAGAATGACAACCATCAAGACACATTCTAGTAAAATTACTGGACTTTAAAGAAAGAAAAAAATCCTTTAGCATCTGGGCTTGAGAATTATAACAGAAAAAATTAAGATTATTAACAGATTTTTACAGTGATGCTTTAAGACACTCGTAAACAGATTAAGATACTTTAGGAAAAAACGTGAGCCATAAATTTTATATCCAGCAAAACTAATTTTAAGAAAAAAGTGCACAAACTTAACAATGTACAAGAACTTCCTACAAGATTTTCCTGAGGAAACAACAGAAAAGCAAGCTTCAGGCAACCAAAATGACTAGAGAGACACTGACACAAAGACTAGTGGTAAACATGAAATACATAATTACTTACAGTACTAAGATTAAATTATAACTAAGATTGAATGATACAGTACAATTATAAAAATTATGGGGAAGGGAAGCATATGAAAGATTTTAAAGTTGTTTACAGTAATCATGCTAGTGGTGACATTCTGAGACTTTCATTTTGACACTTTTGGCTGTGTTAAAACAAAGTTGCATATTCTAATTCTATCAATCCCTGTGTCCTTGAGAATCAAGATTCTTAGTGTGGTAAAAAGGAATTATAATATAGAAGCAATAAAGTAAGTTAAGTAAAACCACTGTAGTCCTAAATTTCAATTATAAATATTAGTATAAACTCATAAAATATTTTACTTCCATCCAAAAAAAAAAAAGTTTTCAAACAAGACCTGCTTGTAGCAATGAACATCCATGGTGCCCAGATTATTTGAAATACTATTTCTCATCGAAAGAGATGAAGGCTTTTGGGACAAATTACTAATTCCAAGTCTGGGGCAGGAATCATACAAAATGAACATGGAACATCTTGTCATATCCCATATCAAGGAAGCTATCAAAGACTACTTATCAAAGACTGAATCCTGTCAGAATAAATTCCTGAAGAGGCTTCCACTGGCCAAAGATGGAACATTTTGAACTTCAGTAAAGATAATAATTGATATGGTACAAACATCTTAGAAAAATGTATAAGTGAAAGTGTTCATAATTTTTTTAAAGTCATTTTCAGAAGATGATAGTCAACCAATACATTATCTTTAAACCTAGTAAAACAAAGGCAAAGAATCAGGCATTTTCTTGCCTTTTCTATATAAACTATATCACTGGATAACCAAACAGTAGATGAGGAAATCATTTCTTTATAAAATTACTGTAGTATTAATTTAAAAATTCAATTAAAATATCACCATTTTGCAATCCTCAGTAATTTACTGGGCCTTGGAATTCCCTGGCGTTCCAGTGGTTAGGAGTTGGCACTTTCATTCTGGTGGCCCAGGTTCAATCCCTGGTCAGGGAACTAAGATCCCACAAGTGGGAAAAAAAAAATAAAAAATTACTGGACCTAGACATTGAATATCATTGACTCTAACATCATAGAGACAATAAGACATAACTGCCTTCTGAGGAAAGAACACTATCTACTGTCTTGACAGAAACAATCAGATCTGTACACAGCCTAATTTTTAGAATAGAAGCTATCTGAAAAACAAAACTTTTGAATTACACCATTAAGTATGCCATCTAGATCAGGTATTCTCAATGGGGGCAATTTTGCAAGGGGGTAAAAATATCTTATATATTACAATGGTTTGTCATCCTCCCAAATTCAATCCCACCCAACAAAATCTTACTCCTTAGTATTTAATGGGGGAGAATCAGGAAAAAATGTCTAAAATGGCTCTACAGGGAGGAATGATTTTTTTTTTTTAAGCCTGACAAACACCTATCTAGGTGCTGGGAAACTAACAGGTCAAATGATTCAGGTTCAACAACAGATAAATTATAAGGAAAAATGAAAGGAATGGAAGAGAAACCCTAGATTTAAAAGATATAGGGATGCACTCAGGTGAAAAAACCATAAAGAAATACAAGAAAATGATCAGACTAATGGTTAATTTCAGGGGGAAGGAATGAATTATGCTCAGGACAGCATGCATAGAGGAGGCTTGGGGATGATCTACTTCTTGACCTAAGTAGTACATACAAACACCTTATAATAATTCATTAAGCCATACATGTTTTATATATTGTTTTATTTGTAAAGGGCAAAAAACTCCCATGAGATATTGCATACCCATAAGGATTGCTAGAAGCCTGAAAATTGATGACCAAGTGTTGCTGAGGATTTGGAGCAATGGGGACTTTCATGTACTATTGGTAGGAGAGAAAACTGGTACCACAACTGTGCAAAAAAGAATCCTTGAGGGCTTCCCTGGTGGCAAAGTGGTTGGGAGTCCGCCTGCCAATGTGGGGGGCGCGGGTTTGTGCCCCGGTCCGGGAGGGTCCCGCGTGCCGCAGAGCGGATGGGCCCGTGAGCCGTGGCCGCTGGGCCTGTGCGTCCAGAGCCTGTGCTCTGTGACGGGGGAGGCCGCGGCAGTGGGAGGCCCACATACCACACACACACAAAAAAAAGAATCCTTGATACTTTATCAATTATAGTGGAAAATATAAATCCTGGAAGACTCAACAATCCACTGTAAAATCTGTACTACAGAAATGTACACTTATACGCACCAAGTCTATGCACAAGAATGTTCACAGCAGCACTATTCCTAACAGCCAAACACTGAAAAGGACTCATATCAATGATGGAATGGACAAATACACTGAGGTATGCTCATACAATTGAAACATACACAGCATCAAGAATCAAGCCATTGTAGTCACACACAAAATGAATGGATCTTAAAACATAATGGTTGAGTGAAGGAATTCAGACATAAAAGAAAATATACTGAATGCCTCCATTTAGATAAAGTTTAGGCATAGGCCTAAACTTAGCTGTTTGGGGTGAAATTTCTTTGTGTGTGTGTTGTATTTAACAATGGAAAACTTAGAGGGAAAAAAGTCACCATAAGGGAAAAAAGTCACCCTAAGGGAAAAAGAGAGTGGTTGCCTCTGTGAAACAGTATTTGGGGGTCAAGAGAATTATTGTTTTTATTTCTTTCTGTAGTTTGATTTTTGAACCATTTTCTTGCTTTACTCTGACGGACATCACAAGAATGAAAATCAGTAAGTAAGAACCAATGGCGGACAATTATAACTGCTACAGTGGCTTTTTAGTTCCAAGATCCTATCTGTAACCTACCCACTCAAGGTTTTTCTTCCTCTCTAGGAAAATCTCAATTTTCTTTGCCTTCCTGGGAGAAATCATGTACTTCAGAGGAGGTGGGCCCCAGACCCTGGCTTATTATATGATGTCTATAGATAGTCAAATAATGTCATCATTTTCCCAACTTAAGATACTATAAAATTTTATATCAAGACTATGTTTAAGTATTACAACAGAACTTTCTGGTATCTATAACTGAACATAGGTATCTCAATGTTTAAAAATTATAAACCCAAGCATAAGTTTAAGTATCTCACTTGAAATAACAATAATGATGTTATTGATTTTGTAAATAGCATGGTATAATGGAAAGAGCTCTGGTATCAAATTTCAACTGCACCTATTCAAGTACTTTTCTTTCAAATACAATTTTTTAAAAAAATATTTATTTATTTAATTGGCTGTGCCGGGTCTTAGTTGCGGCACGCAGGATCTAGTTCCCTGACCAGGGATCGAACCTGGGCCCCCTGCCATGGGAGCACGGAGACTTAGCCACTGGACCACCAGGGAAGTCCCATTAAATACAATTTTTAAAAAGCATTTTGGGACTTCCCTGGTGGTGCAGTGGTTAAGAACCCACCTGCCAATGCAGGGGACACGGGTTCAAGCCCTGGTCCGGGAAGATCCCACATGCCGTGGAGCAACCAAGCCCGTGCACCACAACTACTGAGCCTGTGCTCTAGAGGCCGCGAGCCACAACTACTGAGCCCACGTGCCCCAACTACTGAAGCCTGGGCGCCTAGAGCCTGTGCTCTGCAACAAGAGAAGCCCCTTCTCGCAGCAACTAGAGAAAGCCCACGCGTAGCAACGAAGACCCAATGAATGCAACCAAAATTTAATTAATTAAATTTAAAAATGCATTTTGAACACTTAATTCCAATAACCCAGCTTATTTCTTCTTTTACCATAACTAGGTTCCTTCAATTTTACACTGGAAATCAAAGGAAAATGTGATTTATTTTATACCTAATTTAGTTAGACTGTCAAGCCTGTAGTTAAGCAGATTACTAGTGATGCTTTAAAAGCAAGATTCCTCATGAATGGCAAGTACAGTGGCCCCAAGCTGCAGTGAGAAAAGAAGTCTGATGATGAAATTTCTACTCCTGACTAGCTTCTCTGTAAAGGTCATTTAACTCCCTGACATTCAGTCCTCTCATCTGGGCTCAGAGCAGATGGCCTATAAACTGCTTAATCTCTTGGGCCTAATTCCTTTATTTGTAAAATGACAATACAGTTGTTTTAAAATTAATTGAGTTAAACATATATAAAGTGTTTAGCATAATGACTAGCAAACAGCAAGTGTCACATTATGACATTATTACCTGTGAAATGGAAACAGCAGATGCACAGTGTTTACTACTACTACTACTATGTTGATAATACAACCAAACGGGGGGAGAGGGGTGGAGATAGAACTTTATTCTCCTCTTCCAAGCTACTTTTCACTAGTATTACAACTATTCACAGTAAAACTTTTACTTCCTTCTATAAGAAACTTCGTTTTCCCTTTGGAAGTAGCAAGAAGCTATGTATGTCTTTTCGCTTATTGATCAGACACCAAAGTGGAGTTCAGAAATAGGAAATGCCACCCAAAAAAGAATATTTCAGTTGTCACCTCTTGCTTTTAATTATACAAATAATCATTTACACATTTATGATTATACTCTATAGTCAAATATACCAATTAATGCCTCCAAATTAGAACTTAAAATTAGGATATATTTCATCACTTCATTACTTGGTGGAGAATCTTATGTAGTAATATTGTAAGAATTTAAGAAAATTGGATGACAATTCTTCTATCTTCTCTTCCACCGCCCACAACTGTCCTAATGATCTTTTTTTTTATCCCCTTCACTTCGTTGTATGAATGAATCAACACATGATGAGAAGTTCGCATTTTGTTTTCTCCATATGCCCTTGACTACGTCTTATTCATAGCTGTACTTCCAGAGTCTCACAGTTGCTGAATGAATGAGTGGCTCCAAAAACATACTCTTCTGCCAGAGACTGGAGCTCTTCATCATAGCCATATACAATCAGAGTCAAGTAACATGGCTTACACGACAACTATCAGTTTATCATGATTTTCTTCAGTTATAAAGTATTATACCATTATAGAAAATTTGGAGAACAAAGGAAGTCGGGAAAAGATGGGAATCACCCATGGTTCTCTCACACAATTTTATGATTTCCGAAACTGCATCTTTGCTTCCTTGTGACCAGGGTCCTTGGGTCTGTCTCTAACAAATCATTTTCTTCTCAATTCTTCTATTCATGTCACTTCTCCACTTTTCCTTCCAGATGCTCCTAATATAATACTGTATGGTCCTGGGGTTTTGTGGTGTTCCTGTTTTCCAGAGTAATCTCCAAAAATATGCCCATCACTTCTGCAACACTGATTTTGGGGTAATAAAGGATGTTTCAAATTTAGTGGGTTAACTCTTTGAATGTTCTAGGGAAAGGTGGGCAAAGAAGAGCCAGGCACAGGCTGAGAGAAGCTGACATGCCCATGTCATATCAGCACCCACAAAACCTCTTCCTAGCATATTTTTTAAGTGTCTATAAATGATTATTGCTTTTAACTCAAATACTAGTTTCTCATCTTAACATTTAGGTAGCCATTCTTTGTAATCCTGTACTAATATGTAATCAATATTAAATTAACACAGAAAAGTTAATAACGGTTATTTCTAAGTAATAGGTTTACATTTTTTGCTTCCTTATATTTTTATATACTAAATTGGTATTATTTACATTAACATTTAAAATTAAAATACATTACAAGAGTTTGGCAAATGTTTATTGCAGGCTCACCACCTGGTATAAAGAATTTGTGTTATGCATCATGGGGAACACAAAGAAAATCCAACATGGATCTTGCTTCAAAGAACTTCCATCAGTGAGAGAAAATATGCACACAATTAAGTATACTACAAAGTATAAACCCATTAGTGCAATACAGAGACTATTCCAGTTGAAAGAGGGCAGGCAGTCAGAGTAGGCTTAGTGGAGACAGCAATATTTAAGCTAAACTTAATGCTCTGCCAGTTCCAGGCTTAGTTTTAAGAGAACAGCACTTCCATCTAGGGCTCTTGAAACCCATAGTCACCATGTAAGAAGTCTGACTACCCTGATGGAGAGACCACATGGAAAGCCCTGACACTACATGAAGAGGGAAAGGGCAGCTGAACCCAGTCTTCCAGCAGTCTCAGACAAGGCGTATGAATAAAGAAGCCATTTTGGAAGTATATCCTCCAGTCCCAGCCACCTTGGCTGACAGCATGTGTGTGGGGGGGAAAAAGGCTCAGGTGAGTCCTTCCCAATTTCTTGACTCAAAAAACTGCCAACAAATAAAACCGTTATACTAAGTCACCAGGCTTGGAGGTGGTTTGCTAACAGGTAAGTGAAGCAGAGCTCTAAGTTTATTTTCTAATCAATGGGAAGCAATGCAGAGAGCTGTGCTTTAGGAAAATCAACCTAGCTGCAGTGTGTAATCTAGTGGCAGGAAACCCGGGAAGCAAGAGCCAGTGAAGTCTGAACTAAAGGTAACAGTAAGCAGAGGGAGGAAAAGATACAAGATACTGACCACAGAGGTTAGATTCAATGGGATTTTTGTATGTAATTGGCCATGAAGGGCATGAGGAAACAAGGAGTCAAAGTTGACCTCGATGTTGAGATCAGGTGACTGGAGGATGGTGATAATATTAAGAAAGAACAAGGAAGCTGATGAGTTCAGAATAAGAAAATGCAATGCATATTAATTTCAATACATAAACAAAATGAAAAAACTACAGTAAAATAGCATCCATAATTACAGATAATATGCAAACAATTAGTCTGGAGTTTAAGCAGTTTAAAAGAGCTCTAAAAATCCTGTTATCAGTATCTTTCTACAATACAAAAGGTTTTAAACCAAAAATTATTCAAAAATTTCGGTGGGGAAGCTACAGAGTTCAATATATAACATTGAGATTTTTCATCAACTGTCAACTGAAAATTGGTTCAGAAACTGGGATGTGGAGGGCTTCCCTGGTGGCGCAGTGGTTGAGAGTCCGCCTGCCGATGCAGGGCACATGGGTTCGTGCCCCGGTCTGGGAAGATCCCACATGCCGTGGAGCGGCTGGGCCCGTGAGCCATGGCCGCTGAGCCTGCGCATCCGGAGCCTGTGCTCCGCAATGGGACAGTCCACAACAGTGAGAGGCCTGCATACCGCAAAAAAAAAAAAAAAAAAAAAAAAGAAACTGGGATGTAGAAACAACCTAAGTGCCCATCGACAGATAAATGGATAAAGGAGATGTGGCACATATATACAATGGAATATTACTTAGCCATAAAAAGAAACGAAACTGAGTTATTTGTAGTGAGGTGGATGGATCTAGAGTCTGTCATACAGAGTGAAGTAAGTCAAAAAGAGAAGAACAAATACCATATGCTAACACATATATATGGAATCTCAAAAAAAAAAAAAGGTTCTGATGAACCTAGTGACAGGACAGGAATAAAGACACAGACATAGAGAATGGACTTGAGGACACGGGGAGGGGGAAGGGTAAGCTGGGACAAAGTGAGAGAGTGTCATGGACATATATACACTACCAAACATAAAACAGCTAGCTAGTGGGAAGCAGCTGCATCGCATGGGGAGATCAGCTCAGCACTTTGTGACCACCTAGGGGGTGGGACAGGGAGGGTGGGAGGGAGACGCAAGAGGGAGGAGATATGGGGATATATGTATACATATAGCTGATTCACTTTGTTATACAGCAGAAACTAATACAACATTGTAAAGCAATTACACTCTAATAAAGATGTTAAAAAAAAAAGAAAGAAAAGAAAAAGAAACTGGGATGGATAGGCAAGCATATACTCATCCACAAAGGGGAAGGGGAGAAATCAATGTTTTCAATTATATTATTACAGTTGAATCCTCTGTGAACTCGTGATATCCCGTCCCTTCTATCCCAATACTGTCTACAGGTTACACCCTATGATAAATTTTCATATAGCATTAAGTTTTTGTTTTTTAAAAAAACCCCACAGATCTCATCATGGTAGAACCAAAATCCTTACCATGGCCTGTGAAACACTGCCTCATATGGCCCTTGCTGACTAGCCCCACCTCATACCTCTTCCCCTATTCACCAACCTGCAGGCACCAAGGCTCAGGTCCTTGAACATTCCATGCTTCTGCCTTCCACTTCAGGCTCTTCTCTCTGGCTGGGTTACTCTTCTTCACTGCCTCTCTTTGACCAAATTAACTGTATTCATCCTTCAGTTCCTCATCTTAAATGTCACCTCCTCAGAGAAAAACCTTTCTGGACTAACCCCAGTGTTTGTTCACACACCTCTCACTCCTTCAAAATACTCACCACAATGATAATCTACAATTTAGGAAGCTATGATTAATATCTATCTCCTCTGCTAAAAAACGTTCATTCCTGGGCCTCCCTGGTGGCACAGCGGTTGGGAGTCCGCCTGCCGACGCAGGGAACGTGGGTTCGTGCCCCGGTCCAGGAGGATCCCACATGCTGCGGAGCGGCTGGGCCCGTGGGCCTGTGCTCCGCAATGGGAGAGGCCACAGCCTCAGGACATAGGACACAGCCTGGCAAAAGTAAATATTCCAGAAGAACTTCTTGAACAAACAAGTTCACAGGTATAGCAGGATAATTAGGAGCATGAACTCTGGAGCCAAACTGGGTTCAAGTACCAGCTCTGACCCTTACAAGCTTTGCAACCAGGTAAGCTATTTTTCAGCATCTCCCTTTCTTCCTCTTTAAAATAAGAATAATGACAAAACCCACAGCACTGAGGCGTCAAAGAGTTAATATATGGAAAATCCTTAGAACGGTATCTGGCTAAAGACAGATGTCTGTAAAGATCTTAACTATAGCCTAGAATTTAGTGAACCCTCATTAAACAGGAGCTATCAGAATTAGTAAACACAGGCTCTCTCATCTATCCTGTTTCATAAACTTTCAGTCTCCCAGATTCACATCTCAACTTCCTTTATTAGACTTCTCCAAAGAGGCTGCAAGACTTCTCTTTTATTAGCTACTGCCTGTCTTCAGAAGAAAAATCTAAAGCCTCTATTTAAGTTTACGGGGAGGTCCAAAATCTGGCCCCAGGCTCTCCAAATATTTCCTTAAATTCAACCACTCCCTACCCCCAGCCGCAATAAATTACTTCTACAAAACACCAACGAAGCAAGGCCATTTCTTAAAGGTCTTCCAGTAGGCCAGCATACTAAAGTCTGCCCAGCCCTCTCTCAGCAGGGTAAGTCATCTTCTCTTTGCATCAAAAAGCCTAGGACAGGGACTTCCCTGGTGGCGCAGTGGTTAAGAATCCACCTGCCAATGCAGGGGACACGGGTTCGAGCCCTGGTCCGGGAAGATCCCACGTGCTGCGAAGCAACTAAGCCCGTGCACCACAACTACTGAGCCTGTGCTCTGGAGCCTGCGAGCCACAACTACTGAGCCCGCGCACCTGGAGCCCATGCTCCGCAACAAGAGAAGCCACCGCAATGAGAAGCCCGCGTACCGCAACAAAGAGTAGCCCCCCCCCCGCCGCGACTAGAGAAAGCCCCTGCGCAGCCAAAACAAAACAAATAAATAAAAATAAAAAAGCCTGAGACAACCCTACCCAGACGCTTATCACGACACATCCGAGTTCTTTACAGAGCCCTCGGCTCGCTGATGTCGGAACCCTGCCCAGCGGACATCACCGGGACCTTGCAGGCACTCAGTGAGCTTGGTCACGGGACTGAAGCGGCCCGAAGTTTTCGACAATCGTCCCACACGGTATTCGGGCCACATCTCACGCGGGAAGATCGGCCTCGTTCGCCGCTCGGCGCTCCGGGCACATTTGTCGGGTTCGCGTTCCCCGCGCTCCCCAGGGTTCTGACACACTCGGGGAGGCCTCACGAGGGCTGGGCAGCAGTAGCCGCCTTTTCGGGAAGACGCCCCTCCAGAGCCGAGTCGGGAGGGTTTGGGACCGCGGCCCGTCAGCCCCCCGCCACCCCTCGCCCGGGCCAGGGCGTCGGAGATCAAAGTCACGGCATGTTGCCCCCCGCGCGCCCCCGGCCGCGTTCGGCTCCACGGCCACTGCCTCCCGTGAGGCGCCACCGAGGAAACTCGGTCTTTCGGATTTACCGGCCCGCGAAACTTCCCGAAGTGGCGGGAGCGGAGGAGGGTCCGCCGGCCGCCGGCGCCTCTATCGCTCCCTCTCGGCCGCTAGCCCCGCTGCTCCGGACGCTCGGCGCTAGGCGGCGCCCCGCGCGGCGCCGGGTTCGCTCGCGTCGGGGCCGCGGCTGAGCCCGGCCAGCGCCCCCCACCGCCCCTCACAAACGAGCCCCCGCCCCCACCCTCACCCCCGGGCTCAATGGAGGCGCCGGGCGGAGACGCCACTAGCCTCACAGAGCCTCCCGAATAGCTGGCGCGCACCGCGGCCGACACTTACTCACCACTCAACTCGCCGGCTCTCGAGGCAGGCTCGGCGGCTTCTGTCGCCGCAGCTTCTAGTCCGCAGGAGCACCA
Organism: Delphinus delphis; assembly: GCF_949987515.2. Taxonomy (NCBI): domain Eukaryota; kingdom Metazoa; phylum Chordata; class Mammalia; order Artiodactyla; family Delphinidae; genus Delphinus; species Delphinus delphis. Next base: position 83,846,862 of record NC_082697.1, on the reverse strand, counting down.
CGACAGCTTCGTGGCCGCAGCCGAGGCCGCCGCTGCGCTCCTTCCGGCCCTGCCGCGGCGTCACCTCGCGCCTGCGCACAGCGCCCCCTCCCGACTAATGACAGGAAGAACCATAGAGGCACGCCGGGTGATAGGGAGGAGGGGTCTGGGGAGTAACACCATAGAGAGGGACGCCTGTCCGCTCGTCCATCCCGGCTCACGGCCCGCTGAGTCTTGACTCCCCCACTAGGCGGGAGGACGAAAGGAACTGAGAGCCCCTCAACCTCGTGAGGAGGTCTCGCTGTCTCCCTGGAGTTTTCAACTCCAGGGCGTGAAGCGTGAAGCGGGCAGCCGTGGAAATCTCCTGGATATGCATTTATTTGCATCCGTTGCCGTTGGCAAGTCATTCATGCAACACATTTCGGAGAGCTTCCTGTATGCTAGGCACTGGTCTAGGAATTGGAGCCAAAACGGTATAGACTGTCCCTGTTCTCATGAAGCTTATGTTTTATTGGGAAGTCAATAACTCGTGAACTAATTAACTAACCAACTAAAATACTGGCCTAGACGGGAAGCGTTCTGGAAACACACACACACACACACACACACACACACACACACACACACGAAAAATAAAACAGAGAAAGGGATAGAGTGATGGGGATAATAGTGTGGTCTAAATGAAGTGAGGGAGTGAGCCGTGGTTACCACCCGGAGGAAGAGCACTTCAAGCAGACGGTATACAAAGGCCGAAAGCCCTGAGATGGGAATACGCCTGGCGTTTAGAAAAACAGCGTTATGCTGTGTGGCTGCATTACAGTGCGGTGAGTGAGACGGAGAGTGGTAGGGAATGGGCTTGGCTGGTCGGGAGCCAAATCGTAGGTCTTAAATTGAATTTGCATTTTATTCTAAGTGTGATGGGAAACTACTGGAGAACTGGGAACAGGGACGTGAGTTGATTTGTTTGTGTTTTCCGAGACCAGAATCAGGAAAGCCAGTTAGGAAGTTATTGCAGGATTCTAAATGGTAAGAGAGCGTGGCTTGGACCAGTACAGTCAGGGAGGAGGTGATGAGAAATGGTCAGAGTTGGGATTTCTTTTAAAGGTAAAACAGTGATTTGCAGATAGATAGGATGTGGGGTGAGAGAGGATGAAAGGAGTTGAGGATAACTACAAGATTTTTGGCTTGTGCAGCTGGGTGAATGGTGGTGCCATTCACAAATATGGGGAAAATGAAGAGGAATAGATTTTGGTTGGAGTGAGACGTGAACATGTTTTGCACATGTTACATGGCGAACTAGACCTTCAAGTAGACATATCAATATGCAATTAGATCCTTTGTTTCTTGATGACTGAGAAACAAAGGATTCTTGGTTAATCTGAAGACTTCATTTGGGAACCAAAAATCTTTTAACAAATAATCTCTCAGACCTTGAGCTACACATTTCCCCGAAAAGTATGCATTTTTCCCAGCATAATTTTGTTGGGAGTTATGTTATTGAGGAATGAACTAAGATGAATATGTGGAACTGTAATTTAATGGCATAGAAATCTGAAGACCTGCAGGAGATTTAAAAATTCCAACCCTTGTTATAACTTTTTAAAAGACTATGAACTTATCAAAACACACGAATCAAGTTTTTTTTTAATTAATTAATTAATTTGGCTGCACTGGGTCTTAGTTGTGACATGCGAACTCTCACTTGCTGCATGCATGTGGGATCTAGTTCCCTGACCAGGGAATGAATCCAGGCCCCCTGCATTGGGAGCATGGAGTCTCAACCACCGCACCACCAGGGAAGTCTCTGAATCAAGGTTTTTTTTTTTTTTTTTTTAATTTATTTATTATTTTTGGCTGTGTTGGGTCTTCGTTTCTGTGCGAGGGCTTTCTCTAGTTGCGGCAAGCGGGGGCCACTCTTCATCGCGGTGCGTGGGCCTCTCACTATCGTGGCCTCTCTTGTTGCGGAGCACAGGCTCTAGACGCACAGGCTCAGTAGTTGTGGCTCACAGGCTTAGTTGCTCCGCGGCATGTGGGATCTTCCAAGACCAGGACTCGAACCCGTGTCCCCTGCATCGGCAGGCAGATTCTCAACCACTGTGCCACCAGGGAAGCCCTCTGAATCAAGTTTTAATATGCTGTATGACGGGTGGATGAGGCTATTATTTTTTGGAAACTTAAAAATATTTATTAATTCATTTATAATAACAATAATCAACCTATCACGTGTCAGCATAAATCACGTCTTTAACAGAAAATATCTATATTTTCCAAAACAAGAGAAAATATGTGAGAAGAGTGACATTGTTTTACATTAAGTTCTTTTTATATAAATTTACATCACAGTTTTTTTTAATTCAAACAGAAAGTCACAAAAATTATAATCATCCTCATCAGTTCACTCAGTCCCATGTAATTAATTTCTTTTCCATCTTGATCTTTTGTTAGCACTTTTATGAATCCATCAGTTTTCCATTAGAGTTCTGAAAATGCTTATTCATTCAGCTCAGCAGTATAGTCAGTTACCAGAAACCTGTACTTGTCAGTCTTTTCCATGAATTCCTTGAAGATGAAACCCTTTTATAGGAAATTTTGCAAAAGCATCAGAGTACACCCAGAACTGTCTGTAAATGACAAAAGACTTAAAAATGACCACAGTTAAAGATTTGATGAAAGTTCATAATAATGCAATTGACAGGAAATTTAGTTATTTCTGAGATATACATTTTAAAGTAATAACTAGAATTATGACTTATAACATTATACCAGAACATATAAGATTTTTAGGAATTTCATGTAATGTCTGAAACATTTATATTAACATATTTCCATACAAATAACCCAAAGAAAGTTTAGTATTTTTTTTTGAATTTTATTTACTTTATTTTTTTATACAGCAGGTTCTTATTAGTCATAAGTTGTATACACATCAGTGTATACATGTCAATCTCAATCGCCCAATTCAGCACACCACCATCCCCACCCCCCCGCGGCTTCCCTCCTTGGTGTCCATACGTTTGTTCTCTACATCTGTGTCTCAACTTCTGCCCTGCAAACTGGCTCATCTGCACAATTTTTCTAGGTTCCACATACATGCGTTAATATACGATATTTGTTTTTTTCTTTCTGACTTACTTCCCTCTGTATGACAGTCTCTAGATCCATCCACGTCTCAACAAATGATTCAATTTTGTTCCTTTTTATGGCTGAGTAATATTCCATTGTATATATGTACCACCTCTTCTTTATCCATTTGTCTGTTGGTGGGCATTTAGGTTGCTTCCATGACCTGGCTATTGTAAATAGTGCTGCAATGAACACTGGGGTGCATGTGTCTTTTTGAATTATGGTTTTCTCTGGGTATATGCCCAGTAGTGGGATTGCTGGATCATATGGTAATTCTATTTTTAGTTTTTCAAGAAACCTCCATACTGTTCTCCATAGTGGCTGTATCAATTTACATTCCCACCAACAGTGCAAGAGGGTTCCCTTTTCTCCACACCCTCTCCAGCATTTGTTGTTTGTAGATTTTCTGATGATGCCCATTCTAACTGGTGTGAGGTGATACCTCGTTCTAGTTTTGATTTGCATTTCTCTAATGATTAATGATATTGAGCATTCTTTCATGTGTTTGTTGGCTATCTGTGTATCTTCTTTGGAGAAATGTCTATTTAGGTCTTCTGCCTATTTTTGGATTGGGTTGTTTGTTTCTTTAATATTGAGCTGCATGAGCTGTTTATATATTTTGGAGATTAATCCTTTGTCCATTGATTTGTTTGCAAATATTTTCTCCCATTCTGAGGGTTGTCTTTCCGTCTTGTTTATGGTTTCCTTTGCTGTGCAAAAGCTTTTAAGTTTCATTAGGTCCCATTTGTTTATTTTTGTTTTAATTTCCATTACTCTAGGAGGTGGATCAAAAAAGATCTTGCTGTGATTTATGTCAGAGTTTTCTTGCTATGTTTTCCTCTAAGAGTTTTATAGTGTCTGGTCTTACATTTAGGTCCCGAATCCATTTTTTTTTTTTTCTTTTTTTGCGGTATGCGGGCCTCTCACAGTTGTGGCCTCTCCCGTTGCAGAGCACAGGCTCCGGACGTGCAGGCTCAGCGGCCATGGCTCTGTGGCCCAGCCACTCCACGGTATGTGGAATCCTCCGAGACCAGGGCACGAACCCGTGTGCCCTGCATTGGCAGGCGGACTCTCAACCACTGCATCATCAGGGAAGTCCTTGAATCCATTTTGAGTTTATTTTTGTGTATGGTGTTAGGGAGTGTTCTAATTTCATTCTTTTACATGTAGCTGTCCAGTTTTCCCAGTACCACTTATTGAAGAGACTGTCTTTTCTCCATTGTATATCCTTGCCTCCTTTGTCATAGATTAGTTGACCATAGGTGCGTGGGTTTATCTCTGGGCTTTCTATCTTGTTCCATTGATCTATGTTTCTGTTTTTGTGCCAGTACCATATTGTCTTGATTACTGTAGCATTGTAGTATAGTCTGAAGTCAGGGAGTCTGATTCCTCCTGCTCCATTTTTTTCTCTCAAGACTGCTTTGGCTATTCAGGGTCTTTTGTGTCTCCATACAAATTTTAAGATTTTTTGTTCTAGTTCCATAAAAAATGCCATTGGTAATTTGATAGGGAGTGCTTTGAACCTGTAGATTGCTTTCGGTAGTATAGTCATTTTCACAACATTGATTCTTCCAATCCAAGAACATGGTATATCTCTCCATCTGTTGGTATCATCTTTAATTTCTTTCATCAGTGTCTTATAGTTTTCTGCATACAGGTCTTTTGTCTCCCTAGGAAGGTTTATTCCTAGGTATTTTATCCTTTTTGTTGCAATGGTAAATGGGAGTGTTTCCTTAATTTCTCTTTCAGATTTTTCATCATTAGCATATAGTAATGCAAGAGATTTCTGTGCATTAATTTTGTATCCTGCAACTTTACTAAATTCATTGATTAGATCTAGTAGTTTTCTGGTGACATTTTTAGGATTCTCTATGTATAGTATCATGTCATCTGCAAACAGTGACAGTTTTACTTCTTCTTTACCAGTTTGTATTCCTTTTATTTCTTTTTCTTCTCTGATTGCCATGGCTAGGACTTCCAAAACTATGTTGCATAATAGTGGTGAGTGGACATCCTTGTCTTGTTCCTGATCTTAGAGGAAATGCTTTCAGTTTTTCACCATTGAGAATGATGTTTGCTGTGGGTTTGTCGTATATGGCCTTTTTTATGTTGAGGTAGGTTCCCTCTATGCCCACTTTCTGGAGAGTTTTTATCATAAGTTGGTGTTGAGTTTTGTCAAAAGCTTTTTCTGCCTCTATTGAGATGATCATATGGTTTTTATTCTTCAATTTGTTAATGCGGTGTATCACACTGATTGATTTGCATATATTGAAGAATCCTTGCATCCCTGGGATAAATCCCACTTGATAATGGTGTATGATCCTTTTAATGTGCTGTTGGATTCTGTTTGCTAGTATTTTGTTGAGGATTTTTGCATCTATATTCATCAGTGATATTGGTCTGTAATTTTCTTTTTTTGTAGTATCTTTGTCTGGTTTTGGTATCAGGGTGATGGTGGCCTCATAGAATGAGTTTGGGAGTGTTCCTTCCTCTGCAATTTTTTGGAAGAGTTTGAGAAGGATGGGTGTTAGCGCTTCTCTAAATGTTTGATAGAATTCACCTGTGAAGCCATCTGTTCCTGGACTTTTGTTTGTTGGAAGATTTTTAATCACAATTTCAATTTCATTACTTGTGATTGGTCTGTTCATATTTTCTATTCCTTCCTGGTTCAGTCTTGGAAGATTATACCTTTCTAAGAAGTTGTCCATTTCTTCCAGGTTGTCCATTTTGTTGACATAGAATTGCTTGTAGTAGTCTCTTAGAATGCTTTGTATTTCTGCGGTGTCTGTTGTAACTTCTCCTTTTTCATTTTATTGATTTGATTCCTCTCCCTCTTTTTCTTGATGAGTCTGGCTAATGGTTTATCAACTCAAAGAACCAGATTTTAGTTTTATTGATCTTTGCTAATGTTTTCTTTGTTTCTATTTCATTTATTTCTGCTCTGATCTTTATGATTTCTTTCCTTCTGCTAACTTTGGGTTTTGTTTGTTCTTCTTTCTCTAGTTCCTTTAGGTGTAAGGTTAGATTGTTTATTTGAGATTTTTCTTGTTTCTTGAGGTAGGCTTGTATAGCTATAAACTTCCCTCTTAGAACTGCTTTTGCTGCATCCCATAGGTTTTGGATCATCGTGTTTTCATTGTCATTTGTCTCTAGGTATTTTTTGATTTCCTCTTTGTTTTCTTCAGTGATCTCTTGGTTATTTAGTAACGCATTGTTTAGCCTCCATGTGTTTGTTTTTTACATTTTTTTCCCTGTAATTCATTTCTAATCTCATAGCGTTGTGGTCAGAAAAGATGCTTGATTTGATTTCAATTTTCTTAAATTTACTGAGGCTTGATTTGTGACCCAAGATGTGATCTATCCTGGAGAATGTTCCGTGCACACTTGTGAAGAAAGTGTAATCTGCTGTTTTTGGATGGAATGTTCTATAAATATCAGTTAGATCTACCTGGTCTCTTGTGTCATTTAAAGCTTCTGTTTCCTTATTTATTTTCATCTTGGATGATCTGTCCATTGGTGTAAGTGAAGTGTTAAAGTCCCCCACTATTATTGTGTTACTGTCGATTTCCTCTTTTATAGCTGTTAGCAGTTGCCTTATGCATTGAGGTGCTCCTATGTTGGGTGCATATATATTTATAATTGTTATATCTTCTTCTTGGATTGATCCTTTCATCATTATGTAGTGTCCTTCCTTGTCTCTTATAACATTATTTTAAAGTCCATTTTATCTGATATGAGTATTGCTACTCCAGCTTTCTTTTGATTTCCATTTGCATGGAATATCGTTTTCCAACCCCTCACTTTCAGTTTATATGTGTCCCTAGGTCTGAAGTGGGTCTCTTGTAGACAGCATATATATGGGTCTTGTTTTTGTATCCATTTAGCAAGCCTGTGTCTTTTGGTTGGAGCATTTAATCCATTCATGTTTAAGGTAATTATTGAAATGTATGTTCCTATGACCGTTTTCTTAATTGTTTGGGGTTTGTTTTTGTAGGTCCTTTTCTTCTCTTGTGTTTCCCACTTAGAGAAGTTCCTTTAGCATTTGTTGTAGAGCTGGTTTGGTGGTGCTGAATTCTCTTAGCTTTTGCTTGTGTGTAAAGATTTTGATTTCTCCATTGAATCTGAATGAGATCCTTTCTGGGTAGAGTAATCTTGGTTGTAGATTCTTCCCTTTCATCACTTTAAGTATATCATGCCACTCCCTTCTGGCTTGTAGAGTTTCTGCTGAGAAATCAGCTGTTAACCTTACGGGAGTTCCCTTGTATGTTATTTTTCGGTTTTCCCTTGCTGCTTTCAATAATTTTTCTTTGTCTTTAACTTTTGCCAATTTGATTACTATGTGTCTCGGCATGTTTCTCCTTAGGTTTATCCTGTATGGGACTCGCTGTGCTTCCTGGACTTGGGTGGCTATTTCCTTTCCCATGTTAGGGAAGTTTTTGACTATAATCCTTCAAATATTTTCTCTGGTCCTTTCTCTCTCTCTTCTCCTTCTGGGACCCCTATCATGCGAATGTTGTTGCATTTAATATTGTCCCAGAGGTCTCTTAGGCTGTCTTCATTTCTTTTCATTCTTTTTTCCTTATTCTCTTCCACAGCAGTGAATTTCAACATTCTGTCTTCCAGGTCACTTATCATTCTTCTGCCTCAGTTATTCTATTATTGATTCCTTCCAGTGTAGTTTTCATTTCAGTTATTGTATTGTTCATCTCTGTTTGTTTGTTCTTTAATTCTTCTAGGTCTTTGTTAAACATTTCTTGCATCTTCTCTATCTTTGCCTCCATTCTTTTTCCAAGGTCCTGGATCATCTTCACTATGATTATTCTGAATTCTTCTTCTGGAAAGTTGCCTATCTCCACTTTAGTTGTTTTTCTGGGGTTTTATCTTGTTCCTTCATCTGGTTCCTTTATCTGTTCCTTCACATCTGTGAATGTGGTTTTTGTTCCACAGGCTGCAGGATTGTAGTCGAGGCTGTCTGTTGTACCATTTCTTTTTTTGAATTCTCAGGCATGGTTTGGCAGTGCAAAAACTGTAACATTAACAAATTCAATAAAAATTAATATATGAAAAAATAGGCAATTTAGATTTATGAGTGTAGCTTCAGAAAGACAGAACTCAGAGGCTGAGGATTTTTTAAAAAATAAATTTATCTATCTATCTATTTATTTATTTATTTATGGCTCTGTTGGGTCTTCATTGCTGCACACAGGCTTTCTCTAGTTGCAGCGAGTGGGGGCTACTCTTCGTTGTAGTGCGCAGGCTTCTCATTGGGGTGGCTTCTCTTATTGTGGAGCATGGGCTCTATGCGTGCAGACTTCAGTAGATGCAGCATGCAAGCTCAGTAGTTGTGGCTCGCAGACTCTAGAGCGCAGGCTCAGTAGTTGTGGCACACGGGCTTAGATGCTCTGTAGCATGTGGAATCTTCCCGGCAGGGCTCAAACCCGTGTCCCCTGCATTGGCAGGCAGATTCTTAACCCTGGGCCACCAGAGAAGCCCTGAGGCTGGGACTTTAAACTGGGATTCACTAAGACATATATAATATATAAAGCCTCAGGACTGACTATACTTATACCTAGGGAATGATTGTAGATAGAGAAGAGAGGACAGCTGAGGGAGGCCAGGGTCACTTGAGCATTTAGGATCTAGAGGAGGATGCTGAGAAGGAAAGGGCAGTGAAAGAGGAGGAAACCCAGAAGAGGGTGGTATCCCAAGGTCAAGGAAATAAAATGTCCTGAGGAGAAGGGAGTTATCAGTAGTGCCAAATGCTGCTCAGAGATTCAATACAATGGAACTGTGTCTCAGTGAAATCAGAAGGAAGACTGTTAGCTGAGAGTGAGGTCAGGGAGAGGATCTTGGAGGTTGGTGAAGGAAAAAGAGTGGAGGGTGAAATGACGAGCAGAATGCAGAGGCTTGCTGGTCTGGAGTTCTGGGATCATAAATTTAAAATGAGGCCATGTAGGGCTTCCCTGGTGGCACAGTGGTTAAGAATCCACCCGCCAATGCAGGGGACACAGGTTCAAGCCCTGGTCCGGGAAGATCCCACATGCCGCGGAACAACTAAACCTGTGCACCACAACTACTGAGGCTGCACTCTAGAGCCCACGAGCCACAACTACTGAGCCCGAGTGCCACAACTACTGAAGCCCATGTGCCTAGAGCCCATGCTCCCAACAGGAGAAGCCACCCAATGAGAAGCCCGCGCACCGCAGCGAAGAGTAGCCCCCACTCACTGCAACTAGAGAAAAGCCCACGTGCAGCAACAAAGACCCAACGCAGCCAAAAATAAAAATAAATAAATAAATTTATTATTTTTTAAAAAAAGAATAAACAAAATTCATTAAAAAAAATGAGGCCATGTAGGAAGGATGTGGGTCTTTCTCCAGCCACTTGCTTAGATGCAGGGGAAAGAAAGAAGCTAGAGACATAGGAGGGTATCAAAGAGAGGGATGCTTGAAGGTGAGGTCTTGGAAATGGTGCAGTTGTTGGTAATGATGAAGCCTAGGGTGTGACTATGAGAGTGGGTGACTGAGGTAGAGAGAAAGTCTCGATCATTGAAGGGGAAGAATCAGGAAACTAAGAGGCCTGGGTGTGGATAGATTATTTAAAAGGATGTCAGAAATGGCAGGGGAAGAGCATAGAATAAGACAGGTCCTAAAATCATCATGGAATAAGACAGGTCCTAAAATCATCAATGAATAAGAAGGTATGAGCAGCTGGCCAGCAGATAGCAGGAAAGAGGGTGGTATCATTTGACGGCACATGCTTCCAAAGATTCAGTTAATTGTCATTGTTGTTATTTTTTATTTAATGATGCTACTCCGTCTTATTGAGATGCCACAGATGAGCCCACACCAGCCCACTCACTGAACCACAAAGCAGCAGAGCTGAAAAGCCCTGCGCCACCAGGGAAGCCCAAAAGCAGACGTATTGATATCAAAAACAAACATGGTTACCAAAGGGGAAATGTGGGGAGAAGAGATAAATCAGGAGCTTGGGCTGAACATACCCACACCACTATATGTAAGATAGATAACCAACAAGGACCTCCTGTAAAGCACAGGGAACTCTACCCAATATTCTGTGATAACCTATATGAGAAAAGAATTAGCATATGTATATGTATAACTGAATCACTTTGCTCTACAACAGAAACTAACACAACATTGTAAATCAACTGTACTTCAGTAAAATTAAAAAAAAAGAAGTGTCATAAAAACCCATAAAGAGCTTCCCTGGTGGTGCAGTGGTTGAGAGTCCGCCTGCCGATGCAGGGGACACGGGTTCATGCCCCGGTCCAGGAAGATCCCACATGCCGCGGAGCAGCTGGGCCCGTGAGCCATGGCCGCTGAGCCTGCGCCTCTGGAGCCTGTGCTCCGCATCGGGAGAGGCCGCAGCAGTGAGAAACCCAAGTACCGCAAAAAAAAAAAAAAACCCATAAAGAACAGATATGAAGTCTTTCAGTGTTCAGCTGCGGAGATGAGCTTTGTGTTAATGGGGGGCATTTTAAATCGAAGTGACTTATCCCCATCGCCATGTAAGTTCCCACGCCTGTCTCCCCCTTCCTACACATTTCCAGTTCCTGCAGCAGTTACTCCTACTGAAGCTGCCATTTATCAGCCCTCTGTGCTTTTGAACCCACGAGCACCGCAGCCATCCCCGGCATACTACCCAGTGGGCATTCAGGTCTTTGTGAACTACACAGCATACTAGCCCAGTGTTTGAAAGATGTCTGGTGATCCTGAAACCGTCAGAAATAAGACAATTTCTAGCAACTTCAGGGAACCTTTGTCTATACTCAGGCTGCAGTATTTTCAGCGAACATGATTGGACAGTGGGCCTGTGCCCTATATTTTGGTGGAGTGAAAAATTTGAGCCAATGAAGCCAAATCCTTACAGCAAGCAGCAGGCTTGACTCCTTGCTGATTGCAAGTGGGCATTTATTTATTATTTTAAAATTTTATTGAAGTAGTCGATTTACAATGTTGTGTTAATTTCTGGTGTACAGCAAAGTGACCCATTATACATATATATTTATTCTTTTTCATGCTCTTTTCCATTATGGTTTATCACAGGATATTGAATATCGTTCCCTGTGTTATATAGTAGGACCTTGTTATTTATCCATTCCATATATAATAGTTTGCATCTGCTAATCCCAAATTCTCAATCCTTCCCTCTCACCCCTACCCCACCCTCTTGTCAACCACAAGTCTGTTTGCCATACCTGTGAGTCTGTTTCTGTACCAAAGATAAGTTCATTTGTGTCATATTTTAGATTCCACATATAAGTGATATCATATGGTATTTGTCTTTGTCTGAATTACTTCACTTAGTATGATAATCTCTGGGTCCATCCATGTTGCTGCAAATGGCATTATTCATTCTTTTTTTATGGCTAATATTCCATTGTATATATATATATACCACATCTTCTTTTTTTAAACTTTTTTTTTGGCCGCACTGTGTGGCATGCAGGATCTTAGTTCCCCAACAGGGATCAAACCTGAACCCCCTGCAGTGGAAGCACAGAGTCTTAACTGCTGGACCACCAGGGAAGTCCCCTACCACATCTTCTTTATCCATTCATCTGTCGATAGACATTTAGGTTGCTTCCATGTCCTGGCTATTGTAAATAGTGCTGCAATGAACATTGTGGTACGTGTCTCTTTTTGAATTATTGTTTTCTTAGGGTATATGCCCATGAGTGGGATTGCTGGGTCATATGGTAGTCCTATTTTTAGTTTTTTAAGTTTTTTACTGTTCTCCATAGTGGCTGTATCCATTTACATTCCCACCAACAGTTCAAGAGGGTTCCCTTTTCTCCACACCCCTCCAGCATTTATTGTTTGTAGATTTTTTTATGTTGGCCATTCTAACCAGTGGGAGATGATATCTCATTGTAGTTTTGATTTGCATTTCTGTAATAATTAGCCATGTTGATCATCTTTTCATGTGCCCACTGGCCATCTGTATGAATGCATGTGTTTCTCTGAGTTACTCATAACGTCCTTAGCTTGGCTGCAATGCCATGCAGATTTACATGGCTGCTGTTTTTGTTGACTTTGCATTACTTGGATTAACACCTTGAATTGAGAGTCAAACATTCCCTCTTCACTGACCAGCAACGGACCTTTAACTGCAGTAGGAAAAATAAAAATAAGAAACAAAAACCATTTTGTGTGAAAGTTGGTGATAACTGGCACTGACGTTCAGAAAAACAGTTCTTTATACTTGCTGTCTTAAGATGCTGTCTGCCCAAAGCTCTGAAAGACTTTGATAGGCAGTAATACTTACCACAATACTACTGAGTTTTTGTAGAAAGGTTACATTTGATAATAAAACTTGCCTGCTTAAAAAAGAGAGGGAGAAGAATGGAATAGTTAATGACCAGTCAGAAATAAAGGGATATTTGCTCCACATTTTTAGTTTGAGGGAAAAACGAAGTTCTACATCAATAAGAGGAGTCACTTTTTTTTTTTTGCTTTTAATGTTAACCAGCACCAAGAATCAGAAAGGGAAAAAGATACCTACTACAGACAAAATTATTGTCAAGTGACGGTTTGCTATTTTCCTGGGAAGAAGCATGGAAATTTCTTCTATGGAAATTCCTATCAACTGTACTGGCTGTACTTCCATGCAATAGGGCAGAAGGTGTGAAACACACACCAGCTTACTCTGAACCTCCCAGAGAGCTGTGGTATAATTCATACACCTCTGTGAGTCATCACAGCACTGTTCCCTTGATTTCATTTTCTGGTTACAATTAGTTTAATGTGCCTGCGACCTATAAAATCATTTATAATAGCAGAGGACTGTGTTTTCATAATTTGTGCGTCATCACTTTGTTCCCGAGAGCTGTAAGTATTGCCATCAGCTTTATCGAGATGAGGCTGTACTAGTCTGGCCACGGAGGAAATTATTCTTGAACTCTGTCTGCTTTCAGAAGTAGTAATTTCCTGCCATTCTAGCCCATTGCTTAAAAAAAAAATCAATGTTATTGCAGTATAATTTGTATTCAACACAATGCACCCAGTATAGGGGTATATTTCTATGAGTTTTGACAGATTTATATGCCCAATGTAACCACCACCATAATCAAGATAGAGATTATTTCCATCACTTCAAAATACTCCCTGTGCTCCTTCCCCATCAATCCACCACCCCCATCCCTGGAGCTAGGCAGCCACTCATCTGCTTTCTGTCACTTTAGATTAGAGTTTCTTTTTCTGTAGTTTCAGATAAATGAGATCATAAAGCATGTACTCTTGTGCCTGGTTCCTTTAGTTCAACGTATGTTCATTTTTTGGTTATTTTTATTATGGTAAAATACATATAAAATAAAATTTACCATCTTAACCATTTTTAAGTATACAGTGCAGTGGTATTAAATACATTCATAATGTTGTGCAACCACCATCACCGTCCATCTCCATAGCTCTTCATTTTGTAAAACCAAAATTCTATACCCATTAAACAATAACTCCCAATTTCCCATTCCCCCCAGCCCCCGGCAGCCACCATTCTACTTTCTGTCTCTAGGATTTTCACTACTCTAAGTACCTCATGTATGTGTGATCATTTGTCTGTTGGGGACTGACTTATTTCACTTAGCATGGTGTCCTCAAGTTTTATCCATGTTGTGGCATGTGTCAGAATCTTCTTCCTTTTAAAGGCTGAATAATATTCCATTGTCTGTATTATCACGTTTTTTTTATCCATTCATCTGTCGATGGACACTTGGGCTACTTCCATGTTTTAGCTATTGTGAATAATGCTGCTATGAACATGGGTGTACAAATATAATATCTCTTCAAGATGCTGCTTTCAATTCTTTTGGGTACATACTACTCAGAAGTGGAATTGCTGGATCATACGGCAATTCTATTTTTCATTTTTGAGGAACCATCATACTGTTTTCCACCATCTGACATTCCCATCAACTGTGCACAAGTGTTCCAGTTTTTCTACATCTTTGCCAATACTTGTTATTTACTTTTTTTTTTTAACATTATCCATCCTAATGGGAGTGAGGTGGTATCTCATTGTAGGTTTTCTTCTTTAAAATTAATTTATTTACTTTATTTTTGGCTGTGTTGGGTCTTCATTGCCGTGCGCAGGCTTTTCTCTGGTTGTGGCGAGGGGGGGCTACTCTTTGCTGCAGTGCGCAGCCTTCTCATTTCGGTGGCTTCTCTTGTTGTGGAGCACAGGCTCTAGGCGTGTGGGCTTCAGTAGTTGTGGCACACGGGCTCAGTAGTTGTGGCTCGCAGGCTCTAGAGCACAGCTCCTAGAGCGGGCTCTCCATGCTCCTCAGCATATGGAAGCTTCCCGGACCAGGGCTCGAACCCATGTCCCCTGCATTGGCAGGCAGATTCTTAACCACTGGGCAACCAGGGAAGCCCCAGTGTCATAAAGATTTTACTGTGTTTTCTTCTAAGTGTTTTATAGTTTTAGATCTTACATTTAGGTCTTTGGTTCATTTTTGTATATGGAGTTAGATAAGGGTCCAACTTCATTTTCTGGCATGTGGATATCCACTTTTCCCAGCACCATTTGTCAAAAAGACTGTCCTTTCCCTCATTAAATGGTTTTGGCATCCTTGTCAAAATTCATTGGACCAAGTATTTGAGGGTTTATTTCTGGACTCTTTTTTTCTATTCCATGTCTGTCTTTATGCCAGTACCATATTATTTTGAGTCCTGTAACTTTGTAGTAAGTTTTGAAATTAGGAAGTATGACCCTTCTAGCTTTGTTTTTGTTTCTCAAGATTATTTTGGCTATTCGGGGTCCTTTGAGATTCCATATGAATTTTAGGATGGCTTTTTTCTCTCTGTAAAAAAAGTCATTGGGGGACTTCCCTGGTGGCCCAGTGGGTAAGACCCTGCACTCCCAATGCAGGGGACCCGGGTTCAATCCCTGGTCAGGGAACTACATCCCACATGCATGCCACAACTAAGAGTTTGCATGCTGCAACTAAGAGCCCACATGCCGCAACAAAGATCCCATGTGCCACAACTAAGACCCAGCACAGCCAAAATAAATAATAAATAAATGTAGAAAATCATTGGGGTTTTGATAGGGATTGCATTGAATTTGTAGATTGCCTTGGGTAGTATTGACAGGTTAACAATACCCTTTTCCAATCCATGAACATGGAATATGTTTCCACTGATTTATATCTTCTTTCAGCAGCATTTACATTTTTGATGTAAGTACTTAGTACTGTGCATATTTTCTTTCAAATCTCTTACCTTTTTGTTCTCTTGATATGCATATTTTCTTTCAAATCTCTTACCTCTTTGTTCTCTCTTAACTTTTTGTTCTCTTGGTGCTCTTTTGAAGAGCAGAAATTTTTAGTTTTGATATATTTCTTACAATTTCCATTCAACTTAAATATTTTGTTACTTCTCTTGTGATCTGTTTGTTGACTCATGGATTATTTAGAATTGTGTTTTAAATTTACTATTTGGGGGAGTTTTCTAGATATCTTTCTCTAACTGATTTCTAGTTTAATATTTTGTGGCTAGAGAACATATTCTGTATGCTGTCAACTTGAAAAAGTTTATCAAGACTTGTTATATGGCCAATGATAGGGTCTATTTTAGTGAATCTATGTACATTTGGAAAGAATGTGTATTCTTTTCTTCTTCAGTGGAGTGTTCTGGTCATGTCAACAGGGTCAGCATTAAAATCTGCATCCTTACTGAGTTTCTGTCTCTTTGTTCTTGCAGTTAGGGAGAGGGGAAGTCTTGACATCTCCAACTAAAACTTTGGGTCTGTTGACAGCATACGCTGGGTCTTGCCTTTTTATCCAACCTCACAATCTCTGTCTTTTAATTCAAGTGTTTAAACCATTTTGATTTAATATAATTATTTATATGATTGGGTCTAAATCTACTGTCTTGTATTCTTGCAAGAATAATTGACCCTCTTATTCTTTGTTCCCTCTCCCTCTTTTTCTGCCTTCTTTTGGATGTAACTGAGTAATTTTGAGATTTCCATTTTATCTTTACTGTTGGCTTATCAGCTATTCCTCTCTGTATTAATATTTTAATTATCTCATTAAGGTTTATAACATGTATACTTACCTTATCACAGCCCATCTTCTAATAATGTTGTACCCTTACAATCATATACTTCCATCCCCCACCCCCATCTTTTATGCTTTTACTTCCACATATAATTTGAACCTCAATTCTACGCTTTCCAAAATCATGCCCTACAATTGCTGGCTGCCTGAGTTTCCTTGAGTTCTGATCTTTATCCCCTGCACTCAATAAGGGTCCTGGGCTCTGATTAGGTCTCCCCTCCTGGTGCCTATGGTCCGGAAATTGCTTCTGGGCAGAAGCTGGGGTAGTTACAGGGCTCATTTCCTTTGTTATCCGTCTCTCAGGCATCCAGTCCTGTGCTTCATGCTGTCCAATGTCTGGAAACTGCTGTTTCATATATATATATATATACATATATATATATGTATATATATATATATGTTCAGTTTTCTAGTTTTTTACTGTGGGAGGATGACTCTGGTTCTTCTTACTCACCAACATAGGAGGTGGAAGGCTCAGCACTACTTACTTGAATCTTCTGAATGATACTGTTTTTGAAATCATGGATTTTTTATGGTCCTTATATTATTTATATTCATTTAAAAATAAGTAACTATTAACATGCAAACATGTGTCAATTAAAATAATTTTGCTTAGCACCAGTGGTATATGTACCTGCTTTGGAAAACCCTGAGCCAGTCTAATCTCAAAGTGTTATAATAGGTGGAAAACAGAGGATGAGTGTCATGCCCAATGTCACACAGACTGTTAATTTCAGATTCTGATCTAAAACTCAGGAGGAGGACTTCCCTGGTGGCACAGTGGTTAAGGATCTGCCTGCCAATGCAGGGGACACAGGTTCGAGCCCTGGTCCTGGAAGATCCCACATGCCACGGAGTAACTAAGCCCATGTGCCACGACTACTGAGCCTGCGCTCTGGAGCTTGTGAACCACAACTACTGAGCCCGTGCGCCTCGAGCCCATGCTCTGCAACAAGAGAAGCCACCACAATGAGAAGCCCGTGCACTGCAACGAGGAGTAGCCCCCGCTCGCCGCAACTAGAGAATGCCCGCGTGCAGCAACGAAGACGCAAAGCAGCCAAAAAAAAAATAATAAATAATATATTTCTTTTAAACCAAAAAACTCAGGAGGGTTTTCAGTTTCTAGATAATTTCTACTGTACACCCCACCCCCATTGTGTTTTCTTCTGCTTTCTCTAGCTCTTTCCACATCCAGATTTGAAAAGGAAGCTTTTAGGAGAAGAATCAGATTCTACAAACATGTACTGAGTACCTACTCTTTGCCTAGTCATCACATCAAATGTTATTTTTCTCATGGAAACTTTTTCTGACAATTAAGGCTAGATCAGTTTCCCCTTTGAAACATCTCTTCATAGCCCATTTACAATTTGTAGTTATGTATGTATTAGTATGATTATTTGATTAATGTTTTCTTCTCTACTGTGGTCATTGTATAAGGGCAGGGGGCCAGGTCTGTTATTTGTTTTCTCTTTTTCTTTTTTTAAACTTTTATTTTATTATTATTTTTAAAATATTTTATTTATTTATTCATTTTTGGCTGCTTGGGTCTTAGTTGCGGCATGCAGGCTCTCTAGCTGAGGCGCACGAGTTCAGTAGTTGCGGGATCGGTAGTTGCAGCACGGGCTTAGCTGCCCCGTGGCATGTGGGATCTTAGTTCCCCCACCAGGGGTCGAACCCACATCCCCTGCATTGGAAGGCGGATTCTTAACCACTGGACCACCAGGGAAGTCCTTTCTTTTCTTTCTTTTTTTTTTCGCTCACCACTCTTCCTCTAGCGCTCAATGCCTAGAATGTAGAAGGCACTTACTATATTACATATAGTAAAAAAGAACATCAATAAAGAAGCTGTCAACCACTCAAAGACTAAAAGAAGAGCCTGTATAAGATCTGATCCGGACTTCCTGGTTGGGCTCCAGAAAGCAAAAGAGCTGGAGAGCATGTCCCCAGATTGGTTGAAGTGGCCCCCCTATGTGGGGTTTTGTCCCGCAGGCCCCTCCCGTGGAGTTGTTGCCAGCTGCCTTTCAGTCCCCACCTTGGAAGAATGCCAGGGCATCCTCAAGGACACCTAATTAGCCAATATCACCAGGGTACCTGAGCTTCAATATTGACCTGAGGACTCCCCTGGCGGTCCAGTGGTTAAGACTCTGTGCTTCCAAAGCTGTGGGCGTGGGTTTGATCCCTGGTCAGGGAACTAAGATCCCACATGCTGCTGCGTGGCAAGGCCAAACATATATATATATACATACATACATACACATACCTGAGATCCAACCATCACAGATGATCCATCAGAAATCTAAACTTGTGAGTATCATGGGACTCAAGGTGAGGGGGAAAAAAAGATTAAGAACAAAAGAAGCAATCTTTACACATACTGCTAACCAGCAGTTGGAGGGACAGTCTCATCAAAGAAGGGCCACAGGGATTGGCATCCTGATAGCAATCCTGGGAATTTTTCTGCTCATCTGCTGTTGGTATTGTAGAAGATGTAGTGGATAAAGAACCTTGAAGGACAAAAGCCTTCTTGCTGGTACTCAAAGTACCTTGACAGGAAGTAAGCCCACATGATGGGCTTGCCCACCAGGACAGCAAACTGCCTTTTCAAGAGAACAGTTGTACTCCTGTGATTCCCAATGATCTACCTGCCCATAAGAAACTCTGAAGAACCGTTGCCATCACCTTATTCACCTTTAGAGCCAACAAGTCACCTCAGAGGTGCTGAAATGATTTCCTTCATGCTTTTGCTTAAATTTAACACAGGTGGACTTCCCTGGTGGCGCAGTGGTTGAGAGTCCGCCTGCCAATGCAGGGGACACGGGTTCGTGCCCCGGTCCGGGAAGATCCCTACATGCCGCGGAGCGGCTGGGCCCGTGAGCCATGGCCGCTGAACCTGCGCGTCCAGAGCCTGTGCTCCGCAGCGGGAGAGGCCACAGCAGTGAGAGGCCCGCGTACCGCAAAAAAAAAAAAAAAAATTTAACACAGGTGTCTAATGTTCTTGATTAGCCTTTAAAAAGGAGGCACAGAACAATGTACATCATCTCTAATAATAAGCTTAGTGTCAGATTCTTAGTAGGGTGATGTTATAGGCAGAGTTGTGTTCCCCAAATATCCATGTGTTGAAATCTTAACCCTCAGTACCTCAGAATGCGACTGTATTTGGAGACAGGGTCTTTAAAGAAGTAATTAAATTAAAATGAGGTCATTCAGGTGGGCCATAGTCCAATATGACTACAGAGGAGATTAACACACAGGGAATTGGGTATCTCCCTTCCTCCATGTAGAAGGCTAGAGCCAGCTGGAGCTGGTATTTCTCCTTCCCCAGGTCACTTAGACCCTGATAAAACCCCAGCCGCTTAGGCTCTGGTTAAGCAGTTTCTCCTGAGAGCAGGTCTTGTTAAGAACAGAACCGTCTGGTGTCTTTTAAAAGGGTTACTTTTCCTCTCCCCCTGCAGGAAGCATGGGGGTGGGGTGGGGGTCTCTTCTATATTCACTGTGAGAACCTGGTCAGGCTCCTGGAGGGAAACTCACAAGAGCGTGGGGACCCCCCCCCCCACGATGGGGTGTCCCTGGAGTTTTTGATTCTCAGACTCATCCACACTGGAGCTTCCAGCAATTCATCAATTACAGTCCAGGTTTTCCTGCCCCGGAACTGGCTCCCTTGGAGGTTTCTGCTTGTGGGTTTCTGCTCTGGTAAGTTGTGTTTCTTTGTATTCACCCGACTGTCTTTCTAATTTGGGGGGCAGTGGCTTGCCCTGTGACCTCACTTCTTTGACAGATCTAAGAAGAGTTGCTGAGTTTTCAGTTTGTGCAGTTTTTTGCTTGTTAGGACAGAGTGGTAACTCCCAGGCTCCTTACATGTTGGACTGAAACCAGAAGTCCTGTCCATCTGTTGTTTTAGGCAGTTTGTCCACCTTTATGTGCATCTGGAAGTTTGTGGAGATCTGATGGAGTATAGTTGGTGGATTGTTTCCTCATTATCCTTGTTGGCTTTGTTTGGTTCTTTAGAAGTGGGAAGATTGAAAACCAACCTGTCACCCTGCTCCCACCACATTACAAAATATATATATTTCAGTGTCTAATGTATGCCAGGAATTGGGCTAGCCACTGATGATGCAGCAGCAGATAAGAAAGACCCTATCCCTCCCTCCTTGCACTTGCCTGCCCAGCTGGAGGAAATCCATTCATTAAGTGCCAACCTCAGATGTTCCTTGCTTGCTCTGTAAATCCCAGCTGATCATATGCTTTGATGGGGAGACACCGCCCTGCTGCAGAGTTCTTGGTTCTGAATTATACCAAGGTGCATCCAAAAGGTAGAGCAGGACTTCCCTGGTGGCGCAGTGATTAAGAACCCGCCTGCCAATGCAGGAGACACGGGTTCAAGCCCTGGTCCAGGAAGATTCCACATGCCGCGGAGCAACTAAGCCTGTGCACCACAACTACTGAGCCTGCGCTCTAGAGCCAGTGTTCCACAACAAAAGAAGCCACCGCGATGAGAAGCCCGAGCACCGCCACAAAGAGTAGCCCCTGCTCACCACGACTAGAGAAAAGCCCTCACGCAGCGACAAAACCCAATGCAACCAAAAATAATAAATAAGTAAATAAATTAGTTTTTTAAAAAAGGTAGAGCAAATACCAAAAAGAGGTGTCACTCCCATCTTTGCATGTCATATTAAATTACCCTCTGACCAGGAGAGCTGCTGTGAGGCCAGGAGCTGAAGGTGTTTTGACTGAAGAGAAAATACATTCCTGTTAGAATCTGCAGCTCCAGGTGATAAAAGAGAAGTTCATTCCTTGTGTGCCAACCTCAGAAGTAGACGGATGATATAATCTCACTTATGGAGACACGTAAGTGATAAATGAATGAAGGGTGCTTGTATCAACATGTCTACCCTCGTCTCTGGCCGACTCTGCTTCCATCCATCAAACAACCCCCCTTTGTTCCTAATTCTGTAGAACAAAGATTCATATTTGAAATCAGCTTCAGAATCAGCGGTCACAATGGACACTCCCAGGCTTATCCTACTTGTATCAACACTCCATTATAAACGATATAAACAAATGATGGGTACAAGGATATGAAGGCTATCTGAGCGGTAAATGACATTTTTTAAGGTTTTGTTTTCATTTCTGTTTTAATCTAAGGGGTTAGATTAGTGAGCGCTATTGCCACGGGGCTCCAAAGGATCATGATTCTGTGATTCTGTGTTGCTATGGGGATGGGATTATATGACTCAAATGCACAGCATGTTCCGTTGCTAAGGTAATTATGGGCATCTTCACCCTCTTTATCAGGGCCTGCTTTGTCACCGATATTAGCTATGGGATAAAATGAGCTTGCGGCCTCGGGTGCCACGAGCGAGAAGTGAAAATCAGCTCTGTGGAAGGTTTTAGAGGAAGTGGAAAATTCCATTCGCTGGTTGACTTGGCTGGCCTCTTGGTGACAACCGGCAACATGGATTGCATGGTTACTGCTGTCTTCAGAAAGCTAGTTCCAGGGTAGGAGACTGTGATTGCCATTTCCCAGGTGCCTGGTGGTATGGTGGTTAAATGCCTTGCTCAGGGCCACCGGCAAGTAGGGACCCAGAAGGCTTGAGTGCTCCAGAAGATGTCAGACTTGTGGTGCGAAGGCGGGTGAAGATTGAGTAAAACCGGGCTGAGGGAAACTTTTGTACTAGTGGACAATCGTATACCCTGCTGGGTTTTATGTATCTGTAAGGACATGTATCCACCATTGTAGCATCATATGGAATGACTTCACTGCCCTAAAATTCTGCTGTGTTCAGTCTAATCATCCCTCCCTCTTCCCTAACCCCTGGAAACCAGTGATCCTTCACCATCTCTGCCTTTTCCAGAATGTCATATAGTTGCAATCACATCATACCATAGCCTTTTCAGATTGGCTTCTTTCTCTTAGTAATATGCATTTAAGTTTCCTCCACGTCTTTTCATGGCTTAATAGCTCATTTGTTTTTAGTGCTGAGTAATATTCCGTTGTCTGGATCGACCACAGTTTAGTTATCCATTCACCTACTGAAGGACATCTTGGTTGCTTCCAGGTTTGGGCAGTTATGAATAAAGCTGCTATAAACATCTGTGTGCACATTTTTGTGCAGACGTAAGTTTTCAGCTCCATTGGGTAAATACCAAGGAGTGTGACTGCTGGATCATATGGTAAGAATATGTTTAGTTTTATAAGAAACTGCCAGACTGTCTTCCAAAGTGGCTGCACCACTTTGCATTCTCACCAGCAATAAGTGAGAGTTCTTGTTGCTCCACATCTTTGCCAGCATTTGGGGTTGTCAGTGGTCAAGATTTTGACCATCCTGAGATGTGTAGTGGTGTCTCATTGTTGTTTTAACTTGCAATTTTGTTTTTTTTCTTGGCTGCGTTGGGTTTTCATTGCTGCGTGCGGGCTTTTTCTAGTTGCTGCAAGCAGGGGCTACTCTCCGTTGCAGTGCGTGTGCTTCTCATTGCGGTGGCTTCTCTTGTTGTGAAGCACGGGCTCTAGGTGTGCAGGCTTTCAGTAGTTGTGGCACATGGGCTCAGTAGCTGTGGCTAGCGGGCTCTAGAGTGCAGGCTCAGTAGTTGTGGCACATGGGCTTAGTTGCTTTGTGGCATGTGGGTTCTTCCCGGACCAGGGATCGAACCTGTGTCCCCTGTGTTGGCAGGCGGATTCTTAACCACTGCACCACCAGGGAAGTCCCAATTTGCAATTTGCTAATGGCATATGGTTGCAGGGCAGGTCTAATCACAACAAATTCCCTCAATTTTTGTCTGAGAAAGTCTTTATTTCTCCTTCACCTGTGAAACATAATTTTTCAGGGTACAGGATTCGAAGTTGGTGGGGTTTTTTCTCTTGACACTTCAAATACTTACTCTTGCTTGCATGGTTTCTGAGAAGTCAGATGTAATTCTTGGCTTTGTTTCCCTATACGTAAGCTGATTTTTTTCCTCTGGTTTCTTTCAGGATTTTGTTCTTTTATCTTTGATTTTCTGATGTTTGAATATAATATGCCTAGGTGCAGGATTTTCTTTTTTTTTTTGTCATTTATCCTGATTGATGTTCTCTCAGCTTCCCGGATCTGTGGTTTGGAGTCTGACATAAATTTGGGGGAAATTCTCAGTAATTATTCCTTCAAATATTTCTCCTTCTTTCTCTCTTCTCCTTCTGATATTTCCATTATTCATGTGTTATGCCTTTTGAAATTGTCTCAGTTCTTGGCTATTCTATTCTGCTTTTTAATTCTTTTTTTTCTCTTTGCTTTTTAGTTTTTAAGGTTTCTGTTGAGATATCCTCAAGCTCAGAGATTCTTTCCTCAGCCACGTCCAGTCTATTAATGAGTACATCAAAGGCGTTCTTTATTTCTGTTACAGTGTTTTGATCTCTAGTATTCCTTTTTTGATTCTTTCTTAGAATTTCCATCCCTCTGCTTACATTATTCATCTGTTCTTACATGTTGACTACTTTTCCCATTAAAACCTTTAGAATATATATATATATTTTGTATCTAGTCATTATTTTTTATTTTTTTTAACATCTATATTGGAGTATAATTGCTTTACAATGGTATGTTAGTTTCTGCTGTATAACAAAGTGAATCAGCTATATGTATACATATATCCCCATATCTCTTCCCTCTTGCGTCTCCCTCCCACCCTCCCTATCCCACCCCTCTAGCACAGAGCTGATCTCCTTGTGCTATGCGGCTGCTTCCCACTAGCTATCTATTTTACGTTTGGTAGTGTATACATGTCCAATCGTAGGTTAAAAAAATTCCTTGTCGGGACCTCCCTGGTGGCACAGTGGTTAAGAATCTGCCCACCAATGCAGGGGACACGGGTTTGAGCCCTGGTCCTGGAGGATCCCACATGCCGCGGAGCAACTAAGCCCGTGTGCCACAACTACTGAGCCTGTACTCTGGAGCCCGTGAGCCACAACTACTGAAGCCGGCAGTCCTAGAGCCCGTGCTTGGCAACAAGCGAAGCCACCGCAGTGAGAGTCCCGCGCACCACAATGAAGAGTAGCCCCCGCTCGCCACAACTAGAGAAAGCCTGCCCGCAGCAACGAAGACCCAACGCAGCCAAAAATAAATAATAAATAAAATAAATTAATTATAAAAACACAACTAACCACCCCATATTAAAAAAAAATTCCTTGTCTGATAATTCCAACATTCCCGCCATATCTGACTCTCCTTCTGATGCCTGCTCAGTCTTCTCAAAGTGGTTTGTTGTCTTTTTTGTTTGGTTGGTTAGTTTTTGGTTTGGGGTTTTTTTGTTTTGGGTTTTTTTTTTGCCTTTTAGTATGCCTTGTAATTTTTTGTTGAAAGGTGGATATGATGTACTGGGTTAAAAAACCTGCTGTAGGGAATTCCCTGGTGGTCCAGCCATTAGGACTCTGCACTTGCACTTAGAAGGGCCTGCGTTTGATCCTGGGGAGCTAAGATCCCACAAGCCCTACAGCATGGCCGAAAAAAAACCCCAACCAAATGAAAAACCAACCAAACAAACAAAAACCTGTTGTAAATTGGCCTTTGGTAATGTAACGGTAATGTGTGGAGGAAGGAGAAATGCTTATAGTACAATGATTAGGATTCAGTCTTTTGATGAGTCTGTGCCTCTGGACTGTGAGCCTCACAAGTGGTTTTTAACCCGCTTCACCTCCTTCAGTGGGTTAATACAGTTGGAGGGGCTGGAGTTGGGTATTTCCCTCCCTTGGGTCAGTTAGGTTCTGATAAGACCCAAGCAGCTTAGGCTGTGGTTAACTAGTTTCTCCTGAGGGCAGACCTTGTTAAGGAAACCAGAATGCTCTGGTGTATTTAAAAATGGTTACCTCTCCCCTTCCCCTGCAGGAAGTATGAGGTGATTTTTCTCCTGTATTCACTGTGAGAACCTGGTCAGGCTCCTGGAGGGAAACTCACAAGAGCGTGGGGACCCCTCCCCCCCGACGATGGGGTGTCCATGGAGTTTTTGATTCTCAGACTCATCCACACTGGAGCTTCCAGCAATTCATCAATTACAGTCCAGGTTTTCCTGCCCCGGAACTGGCTCCCTTGGAGGTTTCTGCTTGTGGGTTTCTGCTCTGGTAAGTTGTGTTTCTTTGTATTCACCCGACTGTCTTTCTAATTTGGGGGGCAGTGGCTTGCCCTGTGACCTCACTTTTCTGATGAATCTGGGAAGATTGTTGATTTTTCAGTTCAGCTTTTGACTTGTTGTGCGGATAGAGTGGTGACTTCTAAGCTCCTCACAGCTGCCATGTGTTTTTCAGATAAACGGTTGACTTGTTGGGGTTTTGGAAAAGTGGGAACACAATAGCCTTGGGGGAGGATTAATCCACCTCTGGAGATGTTGAAGGAAACATTAGTTTTAATGGAAGACAGTGCAGGTTTTAAAAGAAGGAAGGCAGATTTTTACCTAGGTGCCTGAGACCCACATGAGTGGGGTTATGCAGAGTTTTTTCAAGTTAAGGATAAGAGATTTAGTTATTTAAATTTTTCTAAGAGGAGATTTCATTATGGGACACTGATTTCTCAGTTGAAGCTTAATGATAACAGGGGCTCATATAACAAATCTGGGGCTTAGTAGTGTTGGCATTGTGTTACGTTAACTGTGCTGGCGTTGGTTAATCGTTAAATTGTTATTGTCTCAAGAAAGCATGGGGCTACCTTATCATGTGGGTGAGTTTCCATGTTTGCAAAGAGATTTGAGACAGAATGTGAGATCTGGAGCTGCTCTCCTGGGCAATATTTCTCAAAGAAATGAGTGAGAAACCCTGTTGGTTTATTTGCTTGTTTTGTATTATAATTATTACTATATTTGATAGAAGTATAGTTGATGTATAATATTATACAAGTTACAGGTGTACAATACAGTGATTCAAAAATTTTAAAGGTTATACTTCATTTATCATTATTATTAAATATTTGCTATCTTCCTCATGTTGTACATTATATCCTTGTGGCTTATTTTTTACTGAATAATTTATACCTCTGAACTCCCTACCCCTATCTTGCCCCTCCCCCCTTCTCTCTTCCCACTGGTAACCACTAGTTTGGAGAAACCCTGTTTAATAGTTGCTTTAGGGATTCCAAGGTCAGCTCTCCAAATGGAGATGCTGAAGGAACCCCATCAGTTCCCGTGGAAGATGGCCCAGTTTTTGGCTATGGGTAAAGGAAAGCAAATGCTGCCTTGCAAGCCATGTATTCAGGATTCAAGTTGCCTGTTATCTAAGTCTCTAGTCTGATGAGGCTGTAATTCCTTGCCCAATTTACATAAACTACCGGATTGGATTAAACCAGAGGTTCTTAACTGGGGGCAATTTTGCTGCTTCTCCCTCCCCTGAGGATAGTTGATGACGTCTGGAGAAATTTTTGGTAGTAAAATTGTGGAGGGTGCACGTGCATCTGGATGTTCCTAAGCGTTCTGCAATGCACAGGACAGCCCCCAGCCCCCAACAAAGAATTATCTGGCCCCAAAAGTCAGTGGTGCTGAGGTTGTAAACTCCTGCTTAGCGGTATATATCTGAAGGTGGAATTGCTGGGGCACTGGGTATATGCTTGTCCAACTTCACTAGAGAATACCAAAATGTTGCCCCATGCGGTTGTATTAATTTCCTCCAGTAATTAGGGTTCCAGCGATTTTACAGCCCTGCTCATCCTTGGAATTGCCAGTGCCAGTCTGGTGTTTATAATTTGCATTTCCTTGATCATTACTGAAGTCGAGCACCTTTTTGTGTCCTTACTTGTCCATCTGGGTTTTCTCTTCCTGAAAGTGCCTTCTCGAGTGTTTTTGGCCTCTTCTTTTTTTCTGTTGCATCATCTGCTTCTTTCTTACTGATTTGTAGGCATTCTTAATTCTGCAGATGTGCTTTGAAGTTATGTATATTATTGATATCTTCTCCCATTCTATGGCTAGTTCATTCATCCTCTGACCGTGTCCTTACTTTTGATACAGTCTTATCAATCATTATAGTTAATGGTTTTTCTGTTCTTCTTAGGAAATTCTCTTCCACATTCTAAAATCATGAAGATATTCTCCTATATCTTCAAAAAGTAATAAAATTTTGTCATTCTCAACTAGGTCTTTTGGATTTTTGACCTTCTCTACTTTTATTTTCTTTTTCTTTTTTATAAACATTATTTACTTATTTACTTTTGGCTGCGTTGGGGCTTCATTGCTGCGCATGGGCTTTCTCTAGTTGTGGTGAGCGGGGGCTACTCTTCATTGCGGTGCGCAGGCTTCTCATTGCAGTGGCTTCACTTGTTGCAGAGTGTGGGCTCTAGGCGCACGGGCTTCAGTAGTTGTGGCACACAGGCTTCAGTAGTTGTGGCATGCAGGCTCAGACTCTCCGGTCTTTTTTATAAGGCACTAATCCCATTCACGAGGACTCTACCCTCATGAGCTAGTCACCTCCCAAAGCCCCCACCTCCTAATACCATCACTTTGGGGGTTAGGTTTCAACACTTGAATTTTGGGGAAACAAATATTCAGTCTATAGCAATTCCATTTTATCTCTTTCGTCAGCTTATTAACGATAACTCGTTGTTTTCTTACTTTAGTGGTTCTTGTAGATTCACAGTATCCATTTTAATTTATCATAATCTATCTTCAAATGATATTATATGACATCATCATTATTATAGCCCTCTCTGGCACCCTGTCCTGAGAACTCTAACTACTTTGGTCTCCCTGGACTCTCAGGTTCAGTCCTTCAACTCAGGGAGTCCACTGGAGAATTCTACATCAACAGGATTTTATTTTGTTTTGTTTATTTCTTTCAGCACTTAAGAAGAAGCATTTCATTTTCTTCTGACTTGCAGAATTTCTTCTTCTTCAACATAGAAGTTGCCTTTATTATTTTACTCTGTTTATTTTTGTGCATCCATATTAGGAATTTTAGAAAAAGAACATCAAACTAAACCCAAAGAAATTAACAGAAAGAAAAAGGATAGAAAGAAAATGATAAGTTTGGAGGATAAATTGATAAAATAGAAAATAAATAGGGCTTCCCTGGTGGCACAGTGGTTAAGAATCCACCTGCCAATGCAGGGGACACGGGTTCGAGCCTGGTCCGGGAAGATCCCACATGCTGCAGAGCAACTAAGCCCAGGTGCCACAACTACTGAGCCTGTGCTCTAGAGCCCTTGAGCCACAACTACTGAGCCTGTGGGCCACAACTACTGAAGCCTGCATGCCTAGAGCCTGTGCTCCTCAACTAGAGAAGCCACTGCAACGAGAAGCCCACGCACCACAAGGAAGAGTAGCCCCCACTGGCTGCAGTTAGAGAAGGCCTGCGTGCAGCAACAAAGACCCAACACAGCCATAAATAAATAAATAAAATTATTGAAAATATGTATATATTCAATTAATCCACAAGAAGGCAGGAAAAGATGAAAAGAAGAAAGAACAAATGGGATGAACAGAAAACAAATAGCAAGATGAGAGACTTAAACCCAGCTATATTAATAATCATATTAAATGTGAATGGTCCTTGTATGATTTTATATATGATTACACGGAGGCAGGGGAATTATATGGAAGAATAGATACTAGCCTATTTATATTTGTTACTTTGGAACGTAGGGGCTGAGGAATTAGCTTTCTCTTTATATTTGTATTGTTTGATTTGTTATACTGTATGTTTATTATGTTCTTCAAAGAAATTGAAAACATAAAAACCTATAATCAGAGCAGTTAGATTCCCTTGTCTCCAGCTCTATCCAGCATATCCAGGTAAGCTATTACTGCTTATCATTTCCACCCCCAAGATTAAATTTTGTCCTGTAGTGAAATGGGGTAAATGGATAAAATTCATTGCTGTCTATAGTCCAACTCAACGAGGTGGGGGGAGGTTCATTGTTCATGTCACAATCTGCTTCACCTGTTTGGGTGGCATTCTCCGTGACATTGCGAATCCTCTCTTATCTCCTGTGGCAGAGACTGCTAGTTACCTCCCTATATCTATTCTTTGCTTCTGTAGTAACAGAATCCCTGATTTGGGGCTGGGAATATTGCCTCCCAGCATAAAGACGTTTTTTTCCCAGTCTTCCTGTAGATAGCAGTGGTCATATGACTAAGACCTGTCCAGTGGGATATGAGCAGAAGTGACTCATGCCTCTTCTGGATTGTGCCCTTAAAAGAAAGGACATTTTATACACTTTTCCCTTCTTACTGCTGTTTGACATACAGATGTGGTTGATGGCCATCTTGAATCATGGAGAGGAGGAAAATGCCCTAGAGATGGTAGAGTAGTCATTTAGAAGAAGCCTAGTTTTCTAAGTTTCTTAGAAGGGCTTGTGAGAAATAATTGTCTATGATTTTTTTAAGGCACTATTGTTTTAGTGTCTCTATTACAGCAGTTTCATCCATCTCCGAAGCAATATAGCTCCATCCATTTTTAGTTCTCATTTTATAATTAGGATTGGACTGATCCCCTTCCCCATTTATTTTAAAGTAGTTTCCATGTAATCTTTTTTTTTTTTTTGAGCATTGGTTCTTTTTTAAAAAAAATAAATTTATTTATTTTATTTATTTATTTTTGGCTGCATTGGGTTTTTGTTGCTGCACGCGGGCTTTCTCTAGTTGTGGCGAGTGGGGTCTACTCTTGGTTGCAGCGTGTGGGCTTCTCATTGCGGTGGCTTCTCTTGTTGCGGAGCATGGGCTCTAGGCGCATGGGCTTCAGTAGTTATGGCACGTGGGCTCAGTAGTTGTGGCTCGCAGGCTCTAGAGCGCAGGCTCAGTAGTTGTGGCGCATGGGCTTAGTTGCTCCACGGCATGTGGGATCTTCCCAGACCAGGGCTCGAACCCGTGTCCCCTGCGTTGGCAGGCAGGTTCTTAACCACTGCGCCACCAGAGAAGCCCAGTTTCCATGTAATCTTGATGTTAGAAGATGATACCTGTAAGAGTTTTATTTTCTCTCTCATCAGAGAAGAAGAGAAAGAATAAATCTAAAGCTTTCTCTTTGGGAAAAAAATAAGCGCTAAATCTCTGGTTGTGCTAATCAGTACAAAAGAGATACCAGTTATTGGAAAACTCTCTAAAAATACATCTGGAAATTTTAAATAATTCAAAGTAACAGACATGATAAATAACATAGTAAAAAACTTGGAAGTACTGAATTAAAAGACAATTTGGAAGAAAAAAAATATATTACCAAAGTTGATTAAACAGGAAAAGAACAACAACAATAAAAAGACATAAAACCCTCAAACAATTATCCTGTAAAAGGTTCTGTACTCAAAAGGTTCACAAATGAATCTTTCTAAACTTTCTTAAGGAGATGATTTCTATTGTTTATAATTCTCTCTAGAACAAACCAAAAGGTAGAAAACTATGTAGCTGAATCTGCAAAGGACTCAAATCCCTGATGTCCAAACCTAATACAGGAATTAGAAACAAAAGGAAAAGCAATCCCATGTTACAAAAAAGTAAGATTATTTTTTCCTTTTTTTCAAAAAGAGCATGAGCTGAACTTAACAGCGTATTTTAAAAGTTCTTGCAGGTTGTTTCCAATAATGCAAAACCTTAATTGATATGAAACTTACTATTTGAACATATTAGTAAGTAGCTTAAATGATCATTTTATAGGTTTTTCAAAATCACATAATGACGTTCCTTACCCCTAACATCCCCATCCAACACACACACACACACACACACACACACACACACGACACATGTCACAGAGAATATCTATTTCAGACTAATATCATATTTGGTTGTTTAAAATCTGCAGGCAGCTCTAGCAACATTGTAAAATAAGAAGTCAAATTTATTAACACTATTATGTAATATAAGATATCCTAAAGTTTTAAGCTTTAGTAACTTTAGCAGTATAAATGTTAGAAGCATATGAAAAGCATCATTTTATTTTTTAATTTTAATAGTGTTTTATTTAACTCAGTGTGTCTAAAACATTGTTCCTTCAGCATATAATCATTATGAAGTTATTAATGACATATTTTACATTCACTTTTTTCATACCAAGTCTTCAAAATTCAGGGTATTTTACAATTAAAGCACATCTTATTTATTTATTTATTTTTGCTATTACATGTATTGGGTTGGCCAAAAAGTTCATTCGGGGTTGGTTTTTTCCCCCACATCTTTACTGGAGTATAAATGCTTTACAATGTTGTGTTAGTTTCTGCTGTTCGACAAAGTGAATCAGCTATATGTATACGTATATCCCCATATCCCCTTCCTCTTGAGCCTCCCTATCCCATTCCTCTAGGTCATCACAAAGCACCGAGCTGATCTCCCTGTAATGCACATATTCATTTGGACTAGCCACCTTTCAAGTACTCAGTAGTCACATGTAGTTAGTGGCTACTGTATTGAACAGCACAGATCTATACAATCACAAAGGAGAATTTTCTTCCAATACCCTCTGACCCTCCACCTGAAACCCATTACACTTTTCAACAGCTCTAGGAATCAGAAAGTTCTTCTTCGTGTGGCACTGATAATCTGAAAAGCATCATTTTAAGTTTAAATTCCTGTTACCTTCACTTAGTGAATTTTGAATAATAAATTTTAATAGCAAATAATGAGAGGAAAGCCACACAATGCAGTAGCTAGTCAAAATAAGCAGAATCTACAGAAAAATATTTACCATTAACTGTATCTTTGAAACTAAATGAAGACCAACCAAATGAAAACAGGCAAGGCTATTTATTCAGAGCTTGTTAGAGCAAGTGAGACAGTCACTGTCACTTGTTTCAGTAGAGACTCAAAGACAGGCAGAGGAATGCGAGAGTTTTACAGTGGAAAAGGGAAGATATCTGGTATGCCTTCTTTGGAGGGGAGCATGTTTGACTTTCGTTGGTTGGTCCTAATTAGAAGCAGGTACAAAAACCAGGGAAGCTGTCAGTTATTGATCCAGTCCTCGTCATTTGGAACCAACTGCTATAAAAGTTACTGTTTAGCTTCCTGGAATGTGACTAGAGATAGCAGTCTGGCTTCCTGGGCTTTTTACTGTAGGTAAGGGGGTTGGTTTCTTGGGTAGCTCACAGAGGTGGTAGGTCAGAGTTCTGGTGTTAATTATTATTATTATTTTTTTGCCTCGCGGTATGTGGGATCTTAGTTCCCCCACCAGGGATGGAACCCCCGCCTCCTGCATCGGAAGCTTGGAGTCTTAACCACTGGACCGCCAGTGAAGTCCCCACAGTTCTGCTTTTATATGTGGTCTGGCCACTGTCCAGTTCATATATTCGGCATCTCATATGTGTGTATGCATATATATAGCCATATTCTATCATGAGCTGCAGACATAATACTTAGGCAAGTCTTCCCTGACACCTGATAATCATTTCAAGGGTGCCTCCAGAGTGAAAATATTGAGAAAGGCTGCTTCTGATTCCTCTACCCCAAAACGGGGCTAACAATACCTATTTCGGGGATTGTCATGAGGGCTGAAGGCCAGGCATTTTTTACAAAATAACGCGTCCGACATGGAGCCCCTCAGAGAGCAGACTTTCTGGGACGAGGCCTACAGCTAAGACCAGGTTGGACTTTCAAGACTGGGGAGCCCATAACCCGCCACTCAAAATGGCGCCGGGATGGGAACAGATCGGATCAGATGCGGCGGGAAACCACCAGGGCCACTGCCGGCCCGGCAACACCACGAAGATGGTGTGTTCATGGCCAGCCTGCAGGTGCACCGGGGCTGCCAAAGGAGACACCTCCTTGCCAATCCACGTCGCCACGCGTGCCCGCCCACGCCAGCCCCCCCGTGGCCGGAAGCGCCTCTGGCTGACCGGAAGTGCCTTGCCGCAGAGGCTGCCGGGAATTGTAGTTCCACCCCAATCCAGGGGCGCCTACGCAGTGCAGGGGTGTCCGAGTGTGATCTGCGCACTTCCGGACCCCAGTCTGGTATTACGGCGTCCAGCACCTCGGACCTGGCCGGTTCTGAGGTCTCCGCGGCACCTCGGACTGGTGGTTCCCTCGGCTCCCGGCTGTAGGGAGGGCACGTGTGGCGGAATCCACGGCTGCATAGCCAGGCGGGCGCTAGGAGGGGGGGTGCTCTGTGCGGGGGGTCCGGGGGGGGTCTGGGTGGGCGGCTCCGTCTGACGTCTTCTGCGGAGGGTCAGGGTTTCTGTCTGGTGTGGGCTGGGGGCCGCAGGCTGACTGGGTCTCACTGCTTCTCTGACCTCCCACAGCTCAGCCTCTTCTGAGCCCACCATCCACAGGGGGCTACCGCAGGGTACCCAGTGATAGCCTTGGCCTCAAGGAGCGGGGGACTAGCTCTCCCGCGAATGGTCACCCCTTTTTCCCGACGGTGGATTTGTTTCTGACCTTTGACCTGGAGCTTCTCTGCTCACGCAGGTCCCTGAACTCCACTCAGGCGTCCAGACCTCCTGTGGGTGAGGAGGGAACTGCTGAGGAAAGGCCCCCCTTCTCTCCAACCCTCCCTCCCTCCTGCGGACCTTACATCCAGCCAAGGGTAGGCTCTGAGCTATGAGGGCAATTAAGGAAGTTTGTGAAACGATTGTTATTTCAGGGGTCTACAGTGTCAGTATTCATCTGACTAGCCTTTAGAGTGTCTGGGTCAGCCCATGGGGAAGCACCGGGTGGCATCCGTGGCTGGGGTCCTATGGAGATGTCAGTCCTGTAAACAGATGAGGGCCCTCAGGGTATGCGTGCCCTGGTAGTTATCTCTACTGGATGAATGGACATCCTGGGAGGGAGGTCGGCTCCTACTGGGGGAGGCGGGGCTAAAGATCAGACTTAAATAGGGTCTGCGTAGGTGGAAGGGGGCAAAAGGGTATTCCAAGCGGAGGGAGCCGCATATGCAAAGGTAAGAGGCTTAAACCGAGGGGGTACGGCTGGATTCCGCGCTCTGGAGTAGCCCTGAGGTGGTGAGGGAGCAGATCAAGCTAGCTTAGGGGGTGTGGACTGGGTCCTGTTGGTGCCTGAAGTGTTTTAAGCAAGGCATTGGCGCGGTTATACTTGTTTTTTGGTCGGAATGTATGAGCAGCTGAATAAGGTAGTGAGAGAAGAGTAGAGGCGTCGTATCTCAGATTTGTGAAGCCGTAGCGGCGCCGGGTCTCGGGAGTGAAGGTGGGGTAGTGTGAGCGCATCTGTTTGCAGACAGAGAAAGTTCAGTGTAGTCTGTTCTTTTAAGGCAGTTGGTGAAGAAAGAGAGCAACGTGAGGGTGGGAAGTGATGCAGAAATGATGGAGGATTTGTCCGTCTTTGATTCTTTTTTGTTCAAGTTGGGACAGATTTGAGCTGTGGGAAAAAACTGAAACTGGTACTGTAGTTTTAAATCTTGATAAGGTCAAATGTATCAGGTTTTTCCATTATGCCTTGAACTTGGGTTTTATTGAAGGAGTTTCCCCTACTGCAATCCATAGTTCTATATATATATTTTTTTCCTACTATTTATAACAAGTTATATTAGGAAATATCTCAAATGCAGCATGCAAAGTAGAAAAAGAAAGAAACCTTTGTGCTTATCATCTAGACTGAGCAAATGTTAAAGGTTTATTTGCTTCAGATTTTCTGAAGAACTAAAATCTCATAAATACTTGAAGGCTTTTTGCACCCTCCCTGTTGGATTTTCCTTCTTCTCACTCAGAGGTAACTTCTGAAATTGCTATGTATCCTTTCATGTTTTGTTTTACTTACAAATATGAATGTAGCCATAAACAATATATACGCTTGTGTTGTATATTCATCACCTTCGCCTGTATTTCTTTTGGATTTTCTTCTTATTTATTTTTAGTGTGTTGTCTAGATACAAATCCGTTTTGCCTTGTGCACATTGCAAAAATTTTGAATGGAATTTGATTGGACCTAATGTTTCTTTGATGGGTATATTTTTGAGTATGGATCCATTTCACTTAATGTTCTGTAGTTTATTTGGTTTTCTGTTGCTTTGTTAATTTGATTAATTTATATTTTTCTGGAAAGTTGTCCAATTTAATTTCAACGTAATGGCATTATTTATAATAGTCTCATAATTAAAAGAAAACTCCAGTCTATCTGTAATTGTCTCCTTTTTCATGTCCAAAAATTGTTTCTTTTTTGCCTTTTCTTGTTTTCTTCATCAGTCCTGCCTGAAGTTAGTCTATTTCATTAGTTTAAAATACAAAACAACTCTTTTATTAGTTGTAATAAATCCTTTCCAAGAATTGAATTTAGTTTTTTCTTTTTAATTTTTCATTTTGGGCACAATTTCAGAATTACAGAAAACTCATAATAGTAGAATGGTGCAAAGAATTCCTAAATACCTTTCATCTACATTCCCCAAATGCTAACATTTTACCACATTTGTATAGGGGGTTCCAGGAACTGGATGGATTTCAGGGCCAGTTAAGGAAAAAGATGTAAACATGAAGTGGCAGGAACACATGCAAAGATTATTTACGCGTGCATGAGGGAGAAAGGGGCCTCTTGCAGCATGAGCCCACCCAGAGGCTGGGGCCCAGGGGCCACTTCCCAGAAGAGAGGAGGATGAGGGAACCCCGGGGGGTATCTCTGGGTCAAAGCCACTTGGGGTCTTTATAGCCACATGGTTTATAGCTATCAGAAACTGGGTGTGGTTTCACAGGGTGGGTAAAGCATGCAGCTTCTAAATGACTAAAAATGTGCTGATAGTTGGACTGTGTTTAAAACATTCACATGTGTTGACATTTGGGTTTGGGGCTGCTGGTCTTTTGAGCTATTGGTCTCAGTCTGCCGTGAAGAAATAAACCACCCAGGGGCCATCTTTGGCTCATTGCTAATACAGTTAGCTTTATCCTGCTTTTCCTCCCCCCGCTATACATATATGTGTGTGTGTGTGTGTGTGTGTGTGTGTGTGTGTGTGTGTAAATACTTCAATGTGCATTTCCCAAAAACAATGGCATTCTGTCACACAACCACAGTATAATGATCAAAATCAGGAGATTAACATCGATGCAATACCATTGTCTAACCCACAGATCTTAGTCACATTTTACTAGCTGTCTCAATAATAATTTTTCTAGCTAAAGAAAATCCAGGATCATGCATTGCATTCCCCCCCACATCTCTTTAGTTTCCTTTACTCTGGAACAGTTTCCCAATCTTTCATTGTCTTTAATAACACTGACGTTATTGAAGAATACAGGCCGGTTATTATAGAACATTCCTCAGTTTAGGTTTGTCTGGTGTTACATCATGATTAGATTCAGGTAATATATTTGTGGCAGAATTTTTTTTTAAATCTGCTTAATTATTTCTTTTAAAATTTCTTCTCATACTTGTCTTTTTTTTTACGTCTTTTGAGTTTATTCTTTTTTTCTGTGCTAGCCTCCTGCATTGAATGTCATTAATTTCCAGTTTTAATTTAATGCCTATCTTAGGGCTATAATTTTCCTTTATGTGTTTGTAAATATCTACCAATTTTGGTATGTACTAGTTTTGTAGTCGTTGTAAATATTTTTGCATTCTTTTTATTTTCTGATTTTATTACTTTTTGGTTTAGAGAGTGGCATCTATGCAGTATTGATTTTTAAAAGATGGGTTTAGGTTTATTTTTTAGCTTGTCAATTTTATAACTGTATCAGATGCACTTTAAAAAATGTATATTTCTCTAACTATTGAGTTCATTCTTCTGTCTGATCCAATAGGTCAAGCTTTTAAATTGTTATTCACATCTTATATATTCTTACTGGGTTTTTTTTTGTATCTTAGATCTTCATTTCTAAAAGTATATACTAAACTCTTTTTGCTGTGATTGACGATTTGTCAGTATCCCCTTGTTGCGTCGCGTCAGTGTTCAGGTGCATTTGAGCTGCATACGCATCGTGTACATTTGCTGGGGACACGGACCTAAGATCGAGTTGATTTCTGGTCATTGCTTTGTCTCCTTCCAGTGGGTCGTTCTTTCTTGTTTTTTGTCTGTCTCCGAATTTTTAAAATGAATGCGACGCATTGTGTGTGGGAGACTTCTGCTGGGCCGTTTCAGCGTGCGGAGCTGGGAGTGCAGGAGTTTGGTTGCGACAAGACTGGTCAGCAGTTGCCAGCTGCGCAAGGCTGGCATTTGTTGTCGCTATGGTTACTGTCAGCCTCGGCTGGCGTGGCTCTGTGCTTGGAGCCGGCTGGTTGCTGGTCCCCGCTTCGTGGCCGGCTTCCCTCCCCGCCCCCCCCCCCCGCCCCCCCCCGGTGCCCCTTGACTCTCCTCCTGCTGGCACTCCCGCCTGCTCCTCGGTGCTGGCTGGCCTGCTGGAGGAGGGGCAGGGTGCTCTTTGTGTCTCAGTCTCAGGAGGGTCCTGGGGTCTTGGGGATGCTGCCCCTCCCCGCGAGGTTGGCGGCTCTAAAAGTCTGAGCCCAGGACCTATGTCTGCCCCTCTCCCATGGGGATAGTGTGTGTTTTTCTTTTTCCTGCCACATGCCGTGGGTCTTACCAGTGCTCTGGGAGCAACAGGGTTTTGCTAACCTTCCCCCAGCAACACAGGGCTTTTGTTCCTCAGGAGAGAAATTTCGGGAAGGATGGGGCTTCTCGGGTTTCCAGCAATGGCAGCCACTCCCCTCCTGTAGGCCTTCACTACCCAGGGAGTCTCCACGTGGTCTCCAGCTCCGCCCTGTCCGTGTTCTTCCTCTATATCTGTATAACAAACAAATCACCACACATTTAGTTGTTTAAAGCAGCTCACAGCTCGGAGGCCAGACGTCCCAGTGGGATGGCCACGCTCTCTGCTCGGGTCTCTAAGGCCAAAATCAAGGCACTGGACGGGGCGGCCTCTTCTCTGGCGCTCCGGGGGAGAGTCCGCTCCAGGAGTTCGGGGTCAGGGGAAGTGAGTTTCTGGCGGTTTAGGTCGGAGGCCCCTGCGTCCCTGCCCACTGTCGGCTAAGGGCCTGTCTCAGCATCTTCTCACACTCACGTCTGTCTTCAAAGCCAGAGACGATGCACCGGCTCCTTCTTGGGCTTTCGTTCTTCCAGACTCCCCCTCTGACCCCCATCCGTTTCCAACTCAGAGGTAAAGTGTCCTGCCGATATTTTGACCCGAGTCTCACTATGTCGTCTATTTATTTGCAGGTTTTCTTAGTGTCTTTGCAAAGGCTTAGAATCGGACTGTAGCCAGGGCGGCTCTGTCCTGTCTGCATAGTCAAGCTTCTTTCTACCCGCTTCTACCTGCAGAGTCTCCGAGGCCGGAGCTGAGCCTCCAGCTGACGGTAAGTCCTCAGCAGGAGAGCAGAGCTGTGTCGATCAGAATAGGTCCCGGTCCTCAAATCCCAGGCGTAAGGAAGGTGACCCGGGGAGCAGCCATCTCCTTGGCAAGGGGGATCCCTCTCTCATCCCGCTCCGTAGCTTAGGGCTGAAGTTGGAGGCTCACAATCTGGGGCAGCCCCCCGAAAAGTGCCCCTACAACAGCCCGGGACCCGCTTTGCAGGCAGAATTGGGGTGATGTCATTGCCTTAGGGGATCATCTAGGACTTGATTTAGGGGAAGGTTTGGTAGGAGGAGAGGGGGTGGTCTCTTGCTTCAGGGCGTGAGAAGCATGAACTAGCAGGGAAGGGACCCCCATGGCTCTGAGGGTGAACCCCCCAACCACCAATTCCTCTCCACTCATTCACGTTTACTCTCATTCTCTGCTGTCCATCCAGCTAGATGTGTAGCTCCTCCCATCCCACTGTCACCTCCGCACCTGACTTCTAGTGACCTCTAACCCCACCCCCCCTTCTAGTTGAGTCAAGGCCCAGACGTTGCTTCCTTAACCTAAGAGTATTTCGTTTTTCCTTCTCCTGTTAAAGACGAAAGAAAATGGGCGTGAGAGAGGTGTTCAGAGCCACCCAGCTTACTAGAGGCCGAGCCAGCACTAGCCCCCAGGGCTCCTGTCCGGAGGAGGCTGGGCGGGGCCCTCATCGCTAAGCCCCGCCCCTCCCCACCCTCCACCCCTTCAGACCTTCTCACGGATTTCCTCTCCTCCAGGGGCAGGACTCTGATAGGAGGTCATGGAGAGAGAACCCAGTAAGATGATATATGTATATTTTTATGCCATACTTAAGTATTAAACAATGAGCACGTTTACTGTTGAAAAAATTAGAAAATGTGGAAAACAAATCCTGCCGTGTGAAGGTAACCATTGCTAACATTTTGCGTGTTTTCTATAGAAGTTTTTTCTTTACATGTTTATGAAAACCCATTCCATGACGATGAAGCAGGAAATGGAGTAGAGGGTCACAGACCACTGTTTTTGAGCCACGCTGTTGGGCCCGCCTTCCTGTGTTAGCTTCCTGGGGCCGCCATCACAAGTACCACAGACTGAGCGGCTTACACAACAGAAACTGAGTCTCACACAGTTCAGGAGGCTGGAAGTCTGAGATCAGGGTGTGGGCAGGCTTGGTTCCTCTGAGGCCACGAGGGAGGACCTGCTCCAGGCCTCTCCCCGAGCTTCCGGAGCTCTGCTGGCAATCCGTGGTTTCTGCTGCATCACCCTGACCTCTGTCTCTGTGTCTAAATTTCCCCTTTTCATAAGGACACAGCCATATTGCGTTAAGATCCACCCCAGTGACCTCATTTTCACTTGATCGTCTGCAAGGACCCTCTTACTAAGTAAGGTCATGTTCTGAGGTCCTGGGGGCTAAACCTTCGACAGAGCTTTTGGGGGAACACAATTCAACCCATTGTACTTCCCCTCCAGGATGCTATCTCAGGGAACCCCATAGCTGTTGGGTCACTTCAGGTTATAATAGAATAGGCCCCTCTCAGTTGCCAGCTGTCTGTGAACATCTTACTCTCATGTCCAGTCTCCAGCTTCTCCCTGCCCCATGTGGAGCCAGAGGTCTGGGGCCTCGCCATGGGAAGGGCATGTGATCTGTTCTGTCTCTGCTCCTTGACTCTTCCTTCTCACTGGATTCCCTCCTTTCTCCTCCAGGGTCAGGGTATGAGGAGGGGAGAGTAGAGGAAAAAATAGCTCAGAATTTCCCCTGCTTGGTGTTATTTGTAGCTCTCACCTGCCTAGTGCTGGCTGCCCTCAACTCTGCAGTTGGCCATGTGATGGCCCTTTGTCGGGGTGCCCAGCCTGGGACACCAGCAGTGGCTCTCTGCAGACCTCCATGCTCTTGGCTCAGTGGTCCTGCCCCTCAGGACCGGCTCTCTTCACCCTGCCAGCAGCCTGCTTCAGCAGCACCCCTGCAGTAGGGCTTTAAGCCCACTTAGCTTCCCCACCATCCACTTGGCTCCCCCGGGAACCCTCCCATCCTTGATCCAGCAAACGTGCAGCTGGCTTCCGCTCCTGCGCCCTCCCCTCCCCTGGCTGCCGTGGGGAGCCTCTGACTTCTGAATTCTTCAGCTGGAGAGCTGACTCCTGTTTCTGGGTTCCTGCATGCCCTAAACATTCAAAGGAGCCCCCCTCTGGGGAGCTTCTGCAGCTGGACATACGCCAGCTTGGGGCTGTAGTTCTCCCTTTTTCCAGGCTCCCTCCAGCACCCATGAACAGTTTTCTTGGAGCACACCCCCTCTTGGCTTGCAAGGGGAGCAATCCCCGACTAGGACGGGAGGCAAGCCCACGGTACACTTGCTCAACAGACAGCTCTCCTTCGATAATTCCCTCCCCCAAAGGAAGGAATCTGTTAGGGTGTGTCTGGAAGCTCCTCCTTAGAACTTGGGGTGTTTGGGATTTAGCTGAAATTTCCAGGCACGTGGGAAAAAAATCCCATCCATTCTCCTGTTACGCATCTGTGAGTCATATGCTATGTATCCTGCTTCTTTCACTTGCTGGTGTTGTTGGAAGATCATTCCATGTCAAATATTTATAATATTTTAAGTTGATTCATAGCTTGGCATGCTTTAATTGTATCATAATTTATTAACCAATCTCTTATTTTTAAGCACTTAGGTAGCCTCCAAATTTTTTAAAAAAGACATCCTCAGAATTCTTTATGGAGTTTCTGTAATTCTAGAGTTTTAGTGTCTCTGCAGAATTCTTGGATCAAACTCCAGTGTGTCTCTGTCCTGAGTAGGAACTTACCTAGGACCAACCTCGTGTCTATTCAGGAGAGATAGGTGTGGGGTCCAGTTGATGCTTCCAGCCACAGTAAATTTGCTCCTGAACCTTCGTGTTCCGGTTCCCTGGGAAAATGAGGAAAGGAGGAGGGCTCAGGAGAAGTCATCAGATCTTGTCCCATATTTGGTAAGTGGCAGAGCCAGAACGGGACCACTTCCTGGGCAGAGATGAGCACAGTTCAGCCCAGAACAGGTCTTAATAATAAAATTTACTGTCGAGAAACTACAACTACGAGAGGAGAAGCAAACAAAACTTAGCAGGATCCACGGATAGTACTGAGCGCCCCAGGTTAATAGACCTCCAGTTGCCTTAGCTAAGTGCCATTGAATGGACTCCACCTTCTAGAACCCATTTTTATATTTTCCTGTGAATTTGCTCAACAGCAGGGGCAGGAATGGTGATAGAAGCTTTGGGTTAGAAGATTAGTAGGCTACAGATATTTTTAAAATGATAATTTTAAAGGCATGATCATATATGAAATGCCCATTTGTCATAGAAGAGCTTAGAAGATTCATCTAAGTACAAAGAAAAAAATGTAAAATTGGGCATTATCCAACTGTGCAACGCTAACTACTACTTGCATTTTGTCTTCCATCATTTCAGAGACTATTCTGTGTGAGTGTGTGTGTGTGCGTGTGCGTGTGTGTGTGTGAGATCAAATAGTTTTCAACCACCTTTTTCAGTTGCCAGTATACGATCAATAAATTGTCTTCTATGGTTTTATTTTTATTAGCTACATGATGTTTATTTCTCTTTGGTTGTGGTATATTCATTTAACTCGTCCTCTATAGTTGGATATTTAGTTATTTCTGTTTTTTCAGAGTTTTACCAGATTGTAATAAATATCTTGGCCGCTAAATCTTTGCCCGAACTCATGACTGTTTCTTCAGAATAAATTTCTATTAATTAAATTTCTGGGTAGTGGCAGGGGAGGGTAGTAAATTGCACATTGATTACTGCGACTCAGGGATGTGTATTCATTAAGTAGAAAAATAATTCAGGTTCAAGCCTCAAAGTTGGGTCCCCATCACATTCCAAGGTGAGGGCTTTGCTCTGATAAACGGGGTTCTTGGGAGGAGCCCCCATGCCACCCCGTGCCTGGGGTGTTAGAGCAGTTGACTCTGAGGCTGGAGGCAAGCTTGGCCTCTCATGTCCTCTTCTCCCCCCACCCCAATCTCTGCCTCCACAGGTGTCTGCTTTTCCCAGACCAGCAAGGAAGGACCATGTGCCAGGTGAGTGTGGCATTGCTTCCAACTGCGCTTCTTGTTTTACCGTGGATTTCAGGTTGCTTGTAAGAATTAATCCAATCAAACGCAATGCAAACAGAAATCAGGATCCGTGAAAATAGGAAGAGAGCGGACGATCAAGGCCATGGGAAAGGCAGGGT
The DNA here is from genome assembly GCF_949987515.2 of Delphinus delphis. NCBI lineage: Eukaryota > Metazoa > Chordata > Mammalia > Artiodactyla > Delphinidae > Delphinus > Delphinus delphis. The sequence continues at coordinate 83,804,312 of NC_082697.1, read as the reverse complement.
GGGGGCAGTACAGAGGCTGCTGCAGTTTATTAGCTGCTCTCTAAATTTATGCCTGACATGCCCGGCACTTTAAAAAGACAGATTCCATCCCATATATGACTTGTGTTGTCTGGGACAAGCATATCACCTTCTCAGGGGGAATAAAGCTTTTTAGGATATTTAGACATTTATGTGATGGGTCTTCATACGTGAGATATAGCAGGCAGGTTCCTCAATGATAGCAACATTCAAATAAACACAACAGCAGATCTCCTGTGACTTTTTTTTTTCCAGTATAAAGAATGGATGTTGTGCCAGTGCAGAAATCTGTGATTACAGTTGTTGGAGGAATCCAAACACTCAGGTCTGCATAAACAGCTGTTACGGTCCACACTGACCTAGATAAAACACTGAATGATCTAGAGGAACGAGTGAGTGGCATGTTCTTCAAACTGCTGTTCATAATCATTTTTGACACAGATGGAGCTTAAACAGCTCAAAGCTTCCGTCTTCGGCAGGGGCAGGAGGGAAGATTGTGCGAGCTCGCCTGCCTCCTTCTCTCTCCGTGACTTAGACCTCACCCATTGCCCTTGACCTCCCTTGCGTCCTTTCTCACCGGTCGTCATTATCTTTCTTCAGACATCATGATATCATTGTGTTCTGTCAGCCGGTCATCCTCACATGCCTCTGTTCCTAAAGGGCCTCCCTCTTTACCCCGGGCTCTAGGGTTGCATGAACTTGAAGTGCACTGGTCAGAATCCTGGAAGTTACAAGAGCGCGAAACCCAGCTAGAGCTAGTTGAGGACAAAGACAAAAATCTAGGCAGCACCCCAAACTGGGAAGAGCAGGCGTGCAGCTGGGACTGGGAGAGTTCCGCCCAGGGACCCGGATCTCACCAGGTGTCTCTCTTGTTCTCTTGTCCCTGTTTCTGTGACTCTTTTTCTCATGCCGACTTCATCCGTATGGCCGGAAATAGGGTGGCCATCAGCTCTCACATCGACAAGTTCTGCCGCAGAATGGGACGAAGTCTCCTTTCATAGGGCCAGTTTGAAAGATCTTTGGGAAAGACTGGGATTGGTCCTGCTTAGTTCGAGGGCTGAGGGGCTGGGTCTGCAGAGGGGCGCTCCCAGGAGCACCATGTGCTTGGGGTGGGGAGGAAGGAGGATGTTAGTCCCAGAGGAAGATGAGACCTGGTGGATAAACGTTGCAGCTGTCCACTCCAGGAAGGCAAGCACTCACAGGGTGTTGGTTTTGAGCTCAGGGACCTGTCTTTTTTGCTGCAGAATGCTCTATCTACAGGCGCTTTTTTTTTTTAATTGAAGTATAGTTGACTTACAGTGTTGTGTTAGTTTCAGGTGTAGGGACCTGTCTTGATGGGAGTGTCTGTGCTTAATAAAGCTAGGACTATCTGGATATCTGACACCAGGAACATCTGGGACAGGACCAATCTGAGAGGTTGAAAACCAGGTGGTGACACCACAGCCTCCTCAGAGGAGAGCGCTGACCACAACATGAGGCTGTCAGACCTGTATGTGAAGCTGGACGTTTCATTTGGTGTCTTCTGGGGGAAACTTTTGTTTTGTAGGAAACCAAGTCTCACTGGGAGCTTCTCCCTGTTATGGCTATGTGTGATAAAGATAATGACAATAAAACTTATAAAACTATCTGTTGAGCACTTATGTGCCGGTCTCTGTGTTTTTCGTATATTGTTTCATGAATAAACCTGTGAGATAGATATTACCATTAACTCCTTCCCTCATTTTACAGATGAACAAACTGAGGCTAGAGATGATAAAATCCATTAGGCGATGGAGCTGGGATCTGAATGCAGGCAGACAGACAGACATAGAACTGGGCCCTTAATGATTAAACTGTAGTTTTATCTACCAATAGCAAATTCCCAGCAAAGGAATCCAGTAGTATTGATGTGTTCTAGACATGCATTGTTCATCACGGTAGCCAGTAGCCACAGGTAGATACTGAGCATCCAAAGTGTGGTTAATGTGACTGTGGTTCTGAAATTTTCAATTGCATTTCAATTTAAAAACTGAATCAGAGTAAATATTTTTTCAGGAAACACAACTTTGTTTTGATAGGACTACATTTCAGCAAAGTGAAACTGAAAATAGTGTCTGAATTGAGATGTACCTTACGTGGAAAATACACACCAGGTTTTGAAGATGTGATATGATTAAAAAAGAATGAAAACTATATCAGTGATTTTAAAATAATTATGATATGTTGAAATTATATTTTGGATAGATTAGGTTAAAGAGAGATTAAAATCTTTTTTTTTTTTTTTTTACTGTTTAAAAGTGACTATTAGAAATTTTTATTTATTTTTTTTATTATTATTATTTTTTTTGGTACGCGGGCCTCCCACTGCTGTGGCCTCTCCCGTTGCGGAGCACAGGCTCCGGACGCGCAGGCTCAGCGGCCATGGTTCACGGGCCCAGCCGCTCCGCGGCATGTGGGATCCTCCCGGACCGGGGCACGAACCCGTGTCCCCTGCATTGGCAGGCGGACTCTCAACCACTGCGCCACCAGGGAAGCCCAGAAATTTTTATTTTTTTAAACCACTTTGTGGTATGATTGACATTCAATCTGTACATATTTAATGTACACAATTTGATGAGTTTACAGATAAGTGTACACCCATGAAACCATCAGCACGGTTAAGGCCATAAACTTATCCATCGCCTCCAAAAATTCCCCTCCCCCACCTTTATAACTTTTTTTCTTTTGAGGTAGGAGCATTTAACATACGATCTATCCTCTTAGCAAATTTTTAGGTATACAATACAGTATTGTTAAACACAGGCATGATGCTGCACAGTAGATCTCCAGAAGTTTCTCATCTTCCATATCTGAAACTTTGAATCCTTTGACCAACCTTCCATTTTCCCCCTCCTCCCAGCCCCTGGTAACCACCATGCTACTCTCTAATTCTATGAATTTCACTATTTGGGATTCCTCATAAGAGTGAGATCATTGTGGTATTTGTCTGGCTTATTTCACTTAGCATAATGTCCTTCAGGTCCATTTATGTTGTCACAAATGGTGGGATTTTCTTTCTCATGGCTGAATAATATTTCATTGTATGTATATATATATATATATATACCACATTTTCTTTATCCATTCACCCACTGATGGACACTTGGGCTGTTTCCATCTCTTGGGTTATTGTGAATAATGCTGCAATGAAATGGGAATATAGACATCTCTTTGATACCCTGCACTAAGATAACATCATCTGCAAACAGATACCTTTATTTCCTCATTTCTGATGTGGATGCCTTTTATTTCTTTTTCTTGCCTAATTGCTCTGGCTGGACTTCCAGTACTGTGTTGAATAGGAGAGGCAAGAGTGGGCATCCTTGCCCTGTTCCAGAACTTAGGGGGAAAGCTTTCAGCTTTTCACCATTGAGTATGGTGTTAGCTGTGGGCTTTTCATAAATGGCCTTTATTGTGTTGAGGTAAGTTCCTTCTATACCTAATTTGTTGAGAGTTTTTATCATAAAAGGGTGTTGAATTTTGTCAAATGCTTTTCATGCATCCGTTGAGATGATTATGTGACTTTTATCCTTCATTCTGTTAATGTAGTGAAACACAGTGATTGGTTTTCATATGTTGAACCATCCTTGCATCCCAGGGATAAATCCTACTTGGTCATGGTTTATGATTCTTTGAACGTGCTGTTGAATTTGCTGTGTTAGTCTTTTGTTGAGGATTTCTGCATCTGTGTTTATCAGGGATATTGGCCTGAGTTTTCTTGTGGTATCTTTGGTTTTGATATCAGGATGATGCTGGCCTCATAGAATGAGTTTGGAAGGATTCCCTCTTCTGTTTTTTGGAAGAGTTTAAGAAAGATTGGTACAAATTCTTCTTTGAATTTTTGGTAGAATTCACTCATAAAGTTCCTGGGCTTTTCTTTTTTGACAGTTTGACAGTTTTTTGGTTACTTCTTCATTCTCTTTATTTGTTACTGGTCTGCTCAGGCTTTCTATTTCTTCTTGATTCAGTATTAGTAGGTTGTATTTTTATTAGAAATGTATCCATTTCTCCTAGGTTGTCCAATTTGTTGGTGTATAATTGTTCATCATAGTCCTTATGATCCTTTTTATTTCTGTGGCATGAGTTGTAATGTCTCCTCTTTCGTTTCTGATCTTATATATTCCAGTCTTCTCTTTTTTTCCCCCTAGTCTAGCTAAGGGTTTCTCAATTTTATCTTTTCAAAAAACCCTGCTAATTTGGGCTTAGTTTGTTCTTTTTCTAAAGGTGCTAAGTTAGGTTGTTTATTTGGTATCTTATTTTTAAAAGTAGGTGTTTATTGCTATAAACTTGCCTCTTAGTGCTGCTTTTGCTACGTCTCCTAAGTTTTGGTTTGTTATGTTTTCATTTTCATTTGTCTTGAGATATTTTCTAATTTCCTTTTTGATTTCTTCTTTGACCCAATGGTGTTTAAGAGTGTGGTTATTTAATTTCCATGTATTAAATTTTTTCCCATTTTCATTACTATTATTGATTTCTAGCTTTGTGAATAATTTCAGTCTTCTTAAATTTGTTAAGATTTGCTTTTATGTCCTAACATATGATCCATCCTGGAGAACGTTCTGTGTGCTCTTGAGAAGAATGAGTATTATGCTGCTGTTGGGTAGAATGTTCTGTATATATCTTTTAGGGCTATTTGGTCTATAGTGTTGTTCAGTTCTGCTCTTTCCTTGTTGGTTTTCTGTCTGGATGAGAATGGAGTATTTAAGTCTGCTACTATTATTGTGTTGCTGTCTATTTCTCTCTTCTGATTTGTCCATGTTGCTTCACATATTTAGGTGCTTTGATGGTCTGTGCATACATAATTGTTACATCTTCCTGTTGAATGGACCCTTTTATAATTATATGACTTTGTCTCTTGTGATAGTTTTTGACTTAAAGTCTATTTTGTCTGATATAAGTATAGCCAGACCTGCTCTCTTTTGATTACCATCTGCATGGAATATCTTTCTCCATCCCTTCACCCAATATGTGCCCTTATATCTAAAGTGAGTCTCCTGTGGACAGAAAATTGTTGGGTCTTGCTTTTTTATCCATTTGGCCACAGTATGTGTTTTAATTTGAGGAGTTTAGTTCACTTATATTTAAAGTAATTATTGATAGGTAAGGACTTACTATTGCCATTTTGCTAATTGTTTTCTGTTTTGTAGTTCTCTTGTTCGTCTCTTCCTCTCTTTGTTGTGGTTTGAGGATAGTTTTGGTAGTGATATACTTTTTTTTCTCTTTATTTCTGTGTACCTACTGTAGATTTTGTTGTGGTTACCATGAGGCTTGCATTGAATATTTAATAGTGTTAACAGTCTGTTTTAACCTGGTAACAACTTAACTTCAATCGCATATAGAAACTCTGCACTTTACTCCCCCCTCCACTTTGTTATGACAGATTTTACTTCCTTTTACATTGTTTCCATTAACAAATCTGAGATAATTATTCTTACACTTTAGCCTTTTAACTTCTAAACCAATATTTAAAATGATTTACACACTAACATTATATATATATATATATATATATATATATATATATATATAAAATACTCAGTATAAATTAAAATTGTAATTTTGGTCCTTAATTCATTCAGAGAGAGAGAAAAGGAGGGTGAAAGGGAAGGGGAGCCAAGCCCTGTTCTGTGTACATGGAATCCTTTCTCTGCTTTCCTCTTGTTGCCACCTTAATTTTGACCATATCACATGTTGATGATTATAATTGTACCCGAACTTTATTTTTATTATTATTATTTTTTTGGCTGTGCCATGTGACTTGCAGGATCTTAGTTCCCCAACCCGTGCCCCCTGCAGTGGAAACACAGAGTCCTAACCACTGGGATGCCAGAGAATTCCCTATAATTGTACCCGAATTTTATTCATTCTCTCCCTCCCAGTGATTCCCACCTCAGTGATGCAGTGATCTTCCACATCAGTTTGTCTTTGGTAACTCCCCTTCTTAAATACTGTGATGGAGTCCCCATTGCATGTATGAAAAACCCTTTGTTTGTCCTATGATCTGACCTCTCTCTCTCTCTCTCTCTCTCTCTCTCTCTCTCTCTCTCACACACACACACACACACACACACACACACACACACACACACACACACACACACACATACACACATTCCCCTTATACTCTATACTGTCATTCCCTACTGTCATATATTTGCAGTTCCTACCAGATTTTCCTTGCCTTTGCTCAGGCCATGCCTCTTGATAGGAATATCCTTCAAACATCAGAACAATTTATTTTTCATGATTCTGCTGACATGTAACCTCCAATGAGGCTTAACTTGACATCAGGATGTTGAATTTGACTGCTGTCTTCTTTGTGTCTGTTCTGTACTTAAATGTACTTCCGTCATAGCCTTCAGTGTATTGTTACCACACAGCAGTCTCTTACATTCATCTCACTCCACCAGACTACAAATGCCCTAGAACAGAAGCAACGTGGCATTGAGCTTTCAACCTCAAGGACCATGCAGAACACCAGTGACATACCTGGTCTTCCGTAGATGCTTGCTCACTGAATGGATGGATGGATGAATGGGTGACTAGAGATCCAGAAGTGAGATATTTTCTAATGATCTTTTTTTTTCTCTCCCACGAAATGTCGTACAAAGTTAGGGGCATGCTAAGCTTCCTATATAACTTAACATGGGGAAACCTGACCTCCGAAGGTGGTAAGATCCATCTCCTCTACATCTTTGCCATAATACTCTGTGCTGAGCACTCCAGTTTAATCAGGAGTGTGCTGTTCCAGGGGTCGTTATCATTCAGAGACGTGGCTGTGGGCTTCACCCGTAAGGAGTGGCAGCAGCTGGACCCTACGCAGAGGACCCTGTACCGGGATGTGATGCTGGAGAACTACAGCCACCTGGTCTCCGTGGGTGAGGAAGGCTTCCTGTGTCCCCCCTGCCCGCCGCTTATGTCTGAGCTCCTTTCTTTTCTCTGTTACGTAAGACCCTGTTAAGTACTAAGAATGTCTGGCCTTGGGTTTCAGCCATCAGTAAGTCTTGTTCTCATCTCACCTGGATTATTTGTGAATTTTCCTCCCAAGTGAACTAGCTATTCTTTGGCTGAGATGTAAATGTTCATTAGGCAGTCTGAGCCTTCTGCTTCCTTGGATGGCCCAGGTGGCTCAGCATAAGTTTTGTAACTATTTCTTATGAATAGGGTGTCAAGTCACCAAACCAGCTGTGATCTCCAGGTTGGAGCAGGGGCAAGAACCGTGGATGAAGGAGGAAGAGATCCTCAGATGGAGCTTTCCAGGTGAGAGAGAACCAGCCTGGAGGGGGACAATGGACATGAGATTCCAGGAGGTCACAAAGCAGAACCTCAGATTATTTTTGTTTCACACATCTGTGTTAAAAGCCTTGGATCTTTGCAAGCAGCTATGGACATCTGACTCAAGACCTTGAAATGCCCAAATGATTCCTGCTACCTGCATACATCACACATCACTGCATGATTACTCTCCTTTCCCTGGATTTTAGAGAAAGACATATTCTTTTAAAGTTTATCCGTTCATTCTATTCCACTGCCCCCTTCTAAGACCTTGCTTTCTCAGTCTTTCTCTAGAATCTTCAGGCTTACGCTTGTCCCCATGGTTATAAAACAGGCTTTCTCATGCTTTCAGGGGTTCATAGATTTGTCCTATTTTAAAATAACTGTGTTATTTTGTGTCACTCATTTTTATTTTAGTTGTCTTTTCTTTCAATGCCTTAAACAGTTATTTTCTACCTTTTATATGACTTTAAATTCATCTTCTTTCAAGACCATGTAACATGTCCCCATTTTGTCTGATACGTTATAACTGAAGCTTTTCCCCCATCTCAGTGTGATCCCACAGGGAGCTGAGCCTTTGTTTTATTCATCTTTATTTCTGCACGACACACATAGTATATATCGACTAACCCCCTCTACTGTCTAGGACAAGGATCCTTTATCAAGCATCTGTTCAGGGCAGTTGTTATTTTTTTTATTTTTTATTTTTTTTAATTATTTTATTTATTTATTTTTGGCTGTGTTGGGTCTTCGTTGGCACGCGCGGCCTTTCTGTAGTTGCGGCGAGCAGGGGCTGCTCTTCATTGAGGTGTGTGGGCTTCTCATTGCGGTGGCCTCTCTTGTTGTGGAGCTCTAAGCGCGTGGGCTTCATTAGTTGCGGCACGTGGGCTCAGTAGTTGTGGCTCACAGGCTTAATTGCTCCACGGCCTGTGGGATCCTCCCGGGCCAGGGCTCGAACCCGCGTCCCCTGCATTGGCAGGCGGATTCTCAACCACTGCGCCACCAGGGAAGCCCAGGGCAGTTGTTATTAATCAGGGGGGTACCCCAGACTCACTGGGGGAGCTTTAAAAATGCCCCCTGGCTGGGTCCCAACCCAGAAAATTCTGCTGGGGAAGATCACGAGGCATTGATTTTGTCTCTTAGGAATTCAGCAGTGGGGCTCAGGGAACATAAATATTTCTAAACACAGGAATTTTCATGGTTCCACTGGGTATTAGTGCCCAAGGTGAAATAGCGGGGTATTTGTGGTTTAAAATGTAAGTAAAGGAAAAGCAAATAAATATCTAAGCATAGGATGAAGAATTCGACAGTTAAGATTCTCCAAGTAGATTCCACAGTGCTGTGGAAACCAACTTGCCCAAGGAATGTCAGTATGGGTTTAGTGGAGGGGCTGATCTGCAGGCATATGGGAAGGGGACACGTAGGGTTGGGTTGTTGGCCAGATTTGGTTTTAAGGGAACCAAATGAAAAAAACGGTCATCTGAGCAATCAGAACACAACAGGGAATCTTCCCAGGGCAAGGATGGCTTGCATTCGGTTCTGCGGTTCTTGTGTCCATGTACTGGACATCGTAAAGACCACGTAGACCCATGTGAGAATAAACCGCTGCAGAATGGACCTCTGACTCTAGGAGAATTCCTGTAACAGTTAAAGAACTTGATGCTTTGAGAAAATTAATTTGATATACAGAATGGAGGGGAAGTTAAGGTGGGAAGGGCACAGGAAGTGCAGGTGAGAGAAAAGCCTATTTGCAACCTAGGAATAAAGTGAGGGGAACTCACACTTCATTCAGCCCAAGTCCTTTGCTCCTATTTCCTAAACACCCTTCTCCCTAGAGTCCCCTGAAAACGCTGGTCTGTCTTTAGTCTTCGTTCATAATTCCTAAATACCCTTATCTCCTGATGGGGCCTCCTTATTATGCCTTCCCCTTACCTAGGGATGCTGGAGCTAGTACCGGCCTGTGATGGCCAATGGTGGCAGAATCCTCTGGCTCTGCATTCTGTGACGTCATCCTCAAATTGGTCACATTGGGGAATGCTTTCACCATGGAGAATGGTAACTGACACAGATCGGGTTTTCTTTTTCTCTTGGTGACCTGGTTCATCAGCACATCAATGCCTTGAGTCCACTATCCTCTAGTTTTTCTCTTGTGTGTGTTTTCACCCTCTTCCCAATTTAATGTGTGGACTTGATAATAGCAGAGCTTACATATATTCACCGTCAGGGTTTTATCTGTTATCAGTTCTCATTTTTTTTTTTTTTTTCTTTTCAGAAGCCAAGGGAGTAGGAAGTGTTTGTAGTAGGATTATGATTATGATTATTTAATCTGGGCAATCAGGTTTGAAACCACGAAGTTAATCCTCCTTCCAAACATTTCTGAAATAGTTTAGTTCTGTGATGTGCTCCTGGAAAGATAACACGTTTGTGTCCTTATTTATTTTTTTCCCTAGAAGTTTTGCAAGTTGATACCCAAGTAGAGAGACAACGGGAACACCAAAACAAACTTTTGAAGCAAGCTGCACTCCTAGACAAGAAAAAATTGACCACAGAAGGGCAAAACGCATGCAACACAGTCGAAAAAAACACCTGTCAGAACACAAACGTCGTTTCTTCAGGACAACAGGTCCCTAAGTGCGAGTCATGTGGAGCAGCCTTGCCGGGTAATGCAGGCGTTACTCCTAACGCGTACCTTGCAAGAAGGAGATTTGAATATGATGCACAGGGGAACTTATTTCTCTATTCTAAGCTGGAAACTCCACATTCTGGGGCACACCCACGTGAATGTAACCAATGTAGAAATGCTTTAAGCCATGACCAAGCCCTTAATGCTGATCAGAGAACCGACAGTAACGAGAAACCCCACAAATGTACCAAATGTGGGAAAGGCTTCTCCCATAAATCAGAAATCATCACCCATCAGAGAGTCCACAGGGATGAGAAGTCCTGTGGATGCAATGACCAGGGGGATGGCCTGAGGGAGGAGAAGGTTTGCCTCAGCAAAAAACGTCCGGGAAAGCACACAGACGAGAAACCCGGCGGAAATGGCAAATGCGGTAAAAGGCTCTCCCCAGAAACAAGCCTCTCCATACCCGAGGCCATTCTGGCTGGAGAGAAGCCTTATAAGTGTTCAGACTGTGAGAAAATCTTCTCCCACAAGTCACGTCTCATCGAACACCACAGATCCCACACGGGAGAGAAACCCTATGGCTGCGAAGAATGTGGGAAATCTTTCTCCCGGAAGTCATGCCTCATTATCCACTACAGAATCCACACAGGAGAGAAGCCCTATGGCTGCAGCCAGTGTGGGAAAGCCTTCTTCCAGAAGTCACACCTCATCCTTCACCAGAGGACCCACACTGGAGAGAAACCCTACGAGTGCAGCGAATGCGGGAAGGCTTTCTCCCAAAACTCCTGCCTCATCATACACAAGAGAACCCATATGGGCAAGAAGCCCTATGAATGCTCTGACTGTGGGAAAACGTTCTCCCAGAAGGCGAACCTCATCAGACACCACAGAATTCACACCAGGGAGAAACTGTACGGATAAAGTGAGAGAGAAGTTTTCATCAGGAATTCCCAACACATCTAGGAATGAAAACCCTGTGGATTTTGTGAACATGGAAAATCCTTCAGCAAGAAGTCCAATGCCACTGTGGGCAGACCTTCCTACCAACTTGGAGAACTAGGAAATGCTTATTCTCTTAAAACTAAGGATAGAAGGGTAATGATGCTCTAGAGAGATCTATTTTTATAGGATAAACTTAAGCTTAACTATGAAGTGTATCTGTGTCTACATTAACTGTGGCTATTGAGCTGTAAGTGAATAATTTAAACCATTAATATAACAGACTGAATAAGCCACAGAACAATGCCAGGGGTATGCGGGGACTATGTTCCTGGAGATGCTACATAAACAGAATTTTATTTTACTTATTTTTGAACTGCATTTGTAGTTGAACATAATTGTGAACTTGTAGACACAGATACCATAATATGTAGGATGACATCTATCAAGAGTTTCCACACTAAATTACACCCTTTTGTCTTTAATATACGTTATAACTGGGATTTACTACTCAACCGGAAGTCCATACACCGTACCACACACCATTTGGTTTTTTGTTTGCTGGCAAGTATTACAGAGCCCCCCTGGATCTGGAAACCAGCAATTCATGACATCCCCTGATCTCTCTCCATCAACTAGTTTATAAGTCATGTTAAATGAGTAAGGTTGGGACTCCCTTTTCTGGCAGTATAGTGGACCACCTAAAGTGAAAAATGTTCCACTGTAAACCACTTGAAATTATGGACAATAACAGGTGACATTCTTTTAAATGCATAATTCAGCTTGCAAGAAAATCAGTGAGGTTTCCAGGTGCCAGTTCCAGAGGGAACTGAAAAGTGTGTGAGTTGATGCTGTAAGCTTCCCTGTAGGTTTGTTTACCCAGAAGCTTGGGTGTTAAAAGCTATAGGCAGAAGGCTTGGCACTGAAATACCTCATAAATTGAGAAATTTCAAAAGCCTGTACATATAGGGAAAGGATGGACCAGAAAAAAACCTGCTCATTTGCTCAGGAAGCTTGCCTGTCTTTCCCTGGACTCTGGTAGGGAAAGAATTTACCCTGATGATTCACAAGCTGTGACCTGCACCTCTTACGAGTTAGAATTGTGAATTTGCTCTACTCATGCCCCAGTTGAAAAACTGAACAATTAACATAGAAATTTGTCCTGGTCTTTGAAGCAACTTTACAGAAGCAAACACAAACTATTCTTGGAGAAAGACACCCTCAACCTGTGTTTCCCAGGGTTCTGACATACAAACCCAAGATGAGGTCATAATCTAGAATTATAAAATGTGAAGAAAGTCAACAGACATTTTAACAAAATAAAAACCTCAAGTCTTTTAAGGTGATAGAAAAATCTGAAATTCTATAAAAATGACTGTCTTGAAAAATGATGAAAAAAAATCAAAACTGCATGAAAGCAGACACAAAGAAAGATAACTGGCTTATTTGGAAAAAGAACCACATAGCGTGTCTAGAAATGAAAAATATAGTCACTGAAATTTAAAACTCAACGTTAAAATATTCTACATGTCAAACAGATTATACTCAGCTGAAGAAAATGGGAAACAGGAAGGCAGAGCCATAAGCCAATTCACAGAATTCAGTATATAGAGAGGTGGAAAATGTGAAAGAATGGGGGAAGAGACATACAAATGAGAAGAGCAGGCACTTCCCTGGCGTCCAGTGGTTAAGACTCCAAGCTTCCACCGCAGGGGGCACGGGTTCGATCCCTGGTCAGGGAACTAAGATCCTGCACGCTGCAAAGCACGGCCAAAAATACTAAAAACAAAACAAAAAAACAGAGAGAAGAGCAAACAGGAGCTCCTTAAAGACAAAATGAAAAAAACGGAAGAAAAGTAAATATTCAAAGATGTATTGGCTCAGATTTAACAAAAGATGTGCATTAACATGCATATGTGTGTGAAATATATATGTATATATACATGCATATATAGACATGCAATATATGCCTAGCTGAATAACTAAAAATAAGTTCACATCTAGATGTACTCGATGTATATCCGTCCAGAGTCTAGCTAAGCTGCTCTCTAGTATTGCTGCCTCATCCATCGTGTTTGGTCAGATGGCTGCAGGAACCTTAAGCTGACACAAGCCCCTCGTGCAAGGACATGCCCTATAGCAGCCGCTCGGCCACAAGCAGATGTAAGTCCCTGGAGTGACTGCCCCGCAGCCCTTGTGATCAGTAGCTCACCTGCCTCCCAGTGCCGGTAAGCTTTGCGCACCCCTTAGCCAGGACCCCCGTGAGCTTACCAAAACCCTGCTCTTTGGGTTTGGATTGATCAATCTGGTCCTAACCTAGAAACCCCAGAGCACTCCCCCGTGGACCCTAATAAAGGGATGTGTGCCAAGTCCAGTCCCTGTCTGCACTCCGCCTTGACCCCCCCCTGGGGCCCCTCCCGGTGTGCTGTGTGCTTGGTCCAGGCCCTGTGAGTAATGAACTTGCCGATTTCGATTTCTCCGTGGTCTGTTGCTGAACCCACTCATCGTCCTGCACCCTGTGCTCCACTTAGCAAGTGTTAATTTCACGAAGTCTTCACAGTTGGGAACAGGATGGTAGAGTCTTGCAGTTGGCTGGTGGAGAAATGCCTTTGGCTGGCAAACGGGCTGTGGCTGTGTCTCCCACAGGTTGCTGCCCCGTGGAGGGTGAACTCCCCCAGTGGGTGTTAGACTTTGGGTGTACTTCCCCACTCCAGGCACAGACCCAGCTGCTGACTGTTAGGAGACTTGGCCCCGGTTTCCAAAAGGTCCTGTCGGGGCAGGTGAGGGCTGAGATGCACCCTGCCATGAGCACTCAGCCACCACCGACTCACCAAAGCACTGGTTCTAGGCTCCGAGGTCCCAGCTCCAGTGATCCTGCTGCCTCTGCGCTGGTGGGGGTGAGCCCGATCCCAGTGAGGCTGATTGGGACACCCTGAGGGGAAGCAGCTGCCTATGAGTCCGGCTGCCCGGGATTCCACTGCAGACCTTTATGGTAACATCCCCAAGGCCAAGTCAGTTGTCAGCGTGGCGGGTAATAGAGAATTAGAAGCTGAAACTTGGAACTGTATTGCATCTTCGAAAGTTGCTGAGTGAGTGAATCTTGAAAGTTCTTATCACAAGAAAATAAAATTTGGCAATTACATGAAGTGATGTTCACTACAGTCATGACGGTGATCATTTCGCAATGTACACAGGTCGCGAATCATTGTGTTGTACTACCTGAAACCAATAGGATGTTATGTGTCAATTATCTCTCAATACATAAATAAACTGAAACTTGAAACTTGATGCGTCTCAAGACTCAAAATATTTTGAAAGACTTTGTACAGCAGGAGGGAGAGAAAAGGGGCCAGTCAGCCTTTGAAAGTATCTAAATCTGGCCCGGAGCTGCTACTTCCCACCACAGAATTCGGCCGAAGACCCAAAATGCCACGCCGTGCAGGATCCTAGTTCCCCGACCAGGGATCAAACCCGTGCCCCCTGCAGTGGAAGCGTGGAGTCCTAACCACTGCCAGGGAATTCCCTGCATAACCTTTTAAAGGAACCTGGGGATGAAGGGCCACCATCAGCAGACGCAGGCTGGGCCTCTACCCTGACTTACCTCAACGCCAAAGCAGGTGCAGCCACCTGTGCTCAGCAACCTGACAGCTCCCACCAAGGCTCCCCACCAGGCGGTCAAATGCAAAGGTTTCTTTGGTTGTGGTCATCACTCTCAATCATGTACAGTGCGGATAACAGGACTGCTGGTGGCCCTCAGGCCTCACCCGGTCTCGGGAGATGCGCTGGAACAAATCAACCACAGCTACCAGGCCTGTTAGACTGCCAGCCCTAAGTGTCTCTTGAGTGAGGACTTCCTCATAGCCGTAGGATTTGGGAAGGAATTGACGGGGGGCTTCCTGTGTGCCTCAGGGTCCCGAGCACTGGCCTCAGGGAGAAGCAGAAGGTAAGAACTAAGACGGCACGGACAGAAGGACAGAGACCCCCTTTCATGAGATTTCTTTCTTTTTTTTGGTCTCTTCCTCCTGTCTTTCTTTTTTAAATTGAAGTATAGTTGGTTTACAATGTTGTTAGTTTCAGGTGTACAGCAAAGTGATTCAGTTATACTTATGAATCTATCCTTTTTCAGATTCTTTTCCCTTATAGGTTATTATAACATATTGAGTATAGGGACTTCCCTGGTGGTGCAGTGGTTAACAGTCCGCCTGTCAATGCAGGGGACACGGGTTCAAGCCCTGGACAGGGAAGATCCCACATGCCGCAGAGCAACTAAGCCCGCATACCTAGAGAAAGCCCGCGCGCAGCAACGAAGACCCAACGCAGCCAAAAATAAATTTAAAAAAAATTGAGAATAGTTCCTTGTGCGATACGGTAGGTCCTTGTTCGTTGCCTATTTTATATTGTAGTGTGTATCTGTTAATCCCAAACTCCTAATTTATCCCTCCCTCGCTTTCCCCATTGGTAACCCTAAGTTTGTTTTCTATAATCTAGAGATTATCATACTAAGTGAAGTAAGCCAGACAGAGAAAGACAAATACCATGTGATATCGCTTATATGTGGAATCTAAAAAATAATGCAAATGAACTTATCTGCAAAACAGAAACAGACTCACGAGATTTCTGAGGCAGCTGATAGTCATTCTGGTGTCCCACGTTGCCTGCACAGATCAGTTCTCCCCAGCCTTCGAATCAGTTTTCATAGACGTGTGGTTTCTCCAGCCAGGAGGTTAGGTAGGCGGTATTTACCGGCACTGATCTGGCTCTAAGACTTCTAGTTTCTGACCGACCCTTCAGGAGGCATTTTTAGGAAAAGTTCCCTCTCACGGAATCTGGGACCCTGGCCTTGGGGGTACAAGCAGAGCTATCAAGTTTTCCGAATGCAGTTTATTATGTCAAGACACAAACGCATTGCTTCTAAGCCTCCCTGCATTGGAAAGTTGGGTCCAAGCTGTCCAGCTGGGTTTTCACAGCCAGCTCTGATGCTCTAAGACCCCAAAGAGGAGTCAGTCTTAGAGATTCTTGTCCTTGGCAGGACTCGAGAGCCGTGTCCCCTCCCTACAGCCAGTGTGTGAGACCCCAAAGAACTCAGAGCTTGTCTAGGGCTTATTCCTCCAACAAACATTTATTAAGAACTGCCAGGGTCATGGATCTTAAAATGTAAGAACAGGATCTGCAATCTGGCTATATTATGGGGCTCACAGCCTAATTGTGAGTGGGGAAGTGGGGGACTGGGTAGGTGATTGGGAAGTGAAGCAGATGCTGAAATTACATTCTAGAGTGACAACTGTTGCAACTGAGAGGAGGAAGGAAAGGGTGCCGTTTTAGTCCGTTCGGGCGACTACAACAGAATACCATAGAGCTGGAGGCTTATAACAACAGAAATGTATCTCTCACAGTTCTGGAGGCTGGAAGTCCAAGGTCAAGGTGCCGGCAGCTTCAGTGTGGTGACAACTTTCTTCCGGGCTCGTAGACAGACTGCTTTCTTGTTGGGTCCTCACAGGGCAGAAGGGGTGAGGGAGCTCTTCCAGGCCTCTTTCATAAGGGCACTAATTCCATTCAGGAGGGCTCCACCTTCATGACCTAATCACTTCTAGAGACCCCACCCCCAATAACAAACTAATAATGGTGATTAGATTTCAACATGTGAATTTGGGTGGGGACACCTTCAGTCTACAACAGGTACAGTATCTGGACGGATCACCGAATAATACAAGAGATTTTCGTAAGTGGAAACAGAGTGTACCAGGGGCAAAAAGCAGCATGAGTGAAGGCATGATGACTTGAAGGCTTGTCTTTGTGAATAGCTTGAACCAGCCACAGTTCATTTCATGTACAACAAACTACATCGATCTTAAGGATGCATCTCTGTGAAGTTTTGCACAAACACCCACGTAACCACCACCCAAGTCAAGATATAGAACGTTTCCAGTACCCAGGCAACCTCCCTGTGCCCTCTGCCAATTCAAACCCTTCCCCCAGTTAACTACTATGATGACATCAACCGCCACAGATGAGTTTGTCATTGGCCTTTATTTCAATGGAAGCATCCAGAAGTGTTCTTTGTGTCTTGCTTCTTACACTCAGTATTACATCTGGGCGGTCCTTATTTTTTTGCCAGTAGCAGTAGTTCATTCTTTTTCATTGCTGTGTAGTATTCCATCGCATGCATATGCCACAAGCTGTTTGTATCTATTCTATGTTCATGAATGTTTGGATAATTTCCAGTTTTTGTCTATTGTCAGCAGTGCTGCCATAGACTCCTTACTCCTCTTCAAAAGATTCTGTGTGGCTACGATTCAGAGCAGTGGTTCTCAACCAGGGGCGATCCTGTCCCCAGGGGATGTTTGGCAATGTCTGGTGACATTTTTGATCATCACAACTTGGATGGGGGAGTGGTGTGTGCTACTGGCATCTTCTGGGTGGAGACAAGGGGTGCAGCTAAGCGCCCTACAATGCACGGGGACAATCCCCCTGCCACCAGAGAGAACTCTCCAGCTCAAAATGTCAATAGAGGTCCAGTGGTTAAGACTTCACCTTCCAGTGCAGGGGGTGTGGGTTCGATCCCTGGTCGGGGAGCTAAGATCCCACATAGCTCATGGCCAAAAACCCAAAAACATAAAACAGAAGCAATATTGTAACAAATTCAATAAAGACTTTTAAAACGGTCCACATCAAAAAAAAAAAAAGTCACTAGATGCAGAAGCAGCAGGCTGGAGTCTGATTTTGGAGTCCTTGTCCGCTGCACCCAGGTTGTGTCCAGTAGGCTTCGGGGAGTCACAGATGGTTCTGGAATGTGAGGTTTCCATCCGGGGGTGGTGGAGAGATTTCAGCACAGACTCCACCTGGCATCCAGCATTCGGTGACATCAGCCTGGTGGACGGCGCCTGGTGTCCTGGGGCCGACCACCCGCTGCAGTGCCCCCTGCACGTCCCGGTTCCGCAGCGTGTAGATGGCCGGGTAGAGCGGGGAAGTGAGGTTGTTGTAGATGAATGAGACCAGCCTGTCCTCCTCCAGGGAGTGGCTGCTCGGTGGCCTGGCGTACGTGGCCGTGGCGCAGCCGTCGTGGAGCATGCCCAGGCCACCGTGAGATGGGACGCCACCGTGTTGAAGGCCTTGCGGTGGCCCGCAGCCCCAGGAACCCCCCAGGATGACCAGCACCGCCCTGGCGTAGGAGAAAGGATCAGGGCCAGAGGCAGCACCCCCAGCAGCACGCAGGCCGCCAGCAGGACGTGCTCCTGCAGGTCCCGGTTCCCGCAGGCCAACACCAACACGGCCGGGAGGTCGCGGAAGACGTGGTTGACTAAGCCCCCATGGCGGAAGGGCAGCTGGAAGATGGCCGTGGTGAGGCCCAAGGCCAGAAGAGAGCCCCCAACGCAGCAGGCGGTGAGAAGGCACCAGCAGAGCCCCACAGTCGTGAGCTGAGGGCGGCAGACAGCCGGGTAGTGGCCCAGGGCCACGGCCACCAGCAGCAGGCAGCCGGAGCCACAAAGAGGCCCATCTGGGCGGCCCCCAGGCAGCAGGAGGAGGCCGGCCAGCACGCGTGGAGTCAGCACTGGCACGTAGGCCGCCTCCTTGGCAGACAGATCCCCCAGGAAGAAGTATGTGGTGGGTGCAGGGCGGCGTCCACCATGGCCAGCCCCTGGATCAGCAGGCTTCCTGCCAGCGTGGCAAACAGTGGCAGGAGGAGGGCAAAGGGCAGCACCCGGGGCCCCAGGGGCTGCCCGGAGAAACCCAGGATTACAAACTCCTGTGGGGCGGTCCAGTTTGACGTGGGCCAGTGGCTCGTGTCGGGGCCTGGGGGAGGATGGACGCACAGCCTGGAGAGGAACGTCCGGGCCTCTGCCTCTCCTTGGCCTGGAGCCCTGCGCCCAGCCTTCCCTGGCCCACCCGTAGCTTCCCCTCCCACCACCCTTCCCAGGGCTTCAGCGCTTTCTCCCCAGTCCAGTATTTTCTACTCCTCATCTCCTGCAGCCCAACATCTTTCAGGGAACTGAGATGTTCGGAGCCACTGTCCACTCTCCCTTCCAGCCTCCTGTGCCCCGTGCATTCCAGGGACCCAGGTGTCTCCGTCACGCCTGTCCACCACCCTGAAGTTCTGGCCAGCCTTCACACCGGCCGCACCAAGGAGCCCGGCCTCCCGGGTTCCAGCCTATAGTGATGACAACGGCGGGGCGGGGGGCTGAACCCCGGAAGAGGGCTGAAGGGGTCCCCATTTCTGCCGGCCAACCCTGAATAGCACTAGCATCTCTGGCTCACAGAGGCCCCGCCTTCTCCCCCTGCACTTGGCACCCCTCGGGGAGATCACAGTTCCCAGCTCTTTGCAGATAGACTCGTGTGCTCCTCTCTTACCTACCCCGGCCTTTGCTTCCTGTCGTATTTATTTGCCATTTCTTCCTCTTGGCTGGATTCAGGACAAACCCACGGTACTCCGGGGCCTGTGCCTCCTGGGCTCAGTTACAGGGGAAAAAATGACCGGGGAAGATGGTCCCCCCCCTCCACGTTATGAGGAGCAGCCAGCTTCCTGAATGACAGCACCCTCTCCCGTGACTTATGCCCTACATCTCTCTCACAACCCACTCCCTTCTCTTAGCTGCATTTCCACCAACACTTCCAATCCAACCAGCCTTGAACTAAATCCGTTCTTTCCACCCCAAACTTCCCCTCCTTCTGTGGGAGGAGCTTGCCTAGTGCCAGAATTGGAAACCAGGAAGGCAGGGCAGGTGAGTTCCCTCTCCTGCTCCTTCAAGTACAACAGGGCACCACGTCCTGCTGGGCACACCTACAGCCTCCAGAGGCTCGTTTCTCCCACGACTCCTGCTTTCTCTTTCCTGAATGAGCACAGCGGAGCCTACCCGGCCTCCTGCTCCCAGCTGCTTCCGTCCAAACACTTTTTCATACCACCAACGGGAACAGCCCTTCCAAAGGATGGATACCAATTCTTTGCTTAACTCTCCCTTCCTTACCTTCAGGCTTAAGTCCAAAGTCCTCAGCACAGCACGATGCCCAGCTTCACATCCTGCTGGTCCGATCCCCTGGAGTCCCGGCGTTATCTACCTAAAACTTGGGAAATTCTGTTCCTCCTCCAAGGCGGAACTTACAAGCCACCCGCATCCCGGGGAGAGACTCCTGTCCCCCAGGCAGGCTTCGTGTCATCCTCTCACTCCACGGCGTTATGGCAACGCCACTGTCGTTCGCAGAACGACTGTAAGTGAAGGAGTTACTCGCTCCTCATTTCTCCCACATATATGCCTCCTCTCAGTGTCCCTATTATGTCCCTAATCTGGGTTTCTGGCCCTGGAACCTCAGAGGCCCGGCCCCTTCACAACAGCCAACTGCCCCAACTTCTGTGGGCTCCTTCCCTAAAATGCTCCTGGCCATTTAAACTCCACGTTGCCGTCAGTCTCAGATGGGGTACACGCAGTCAATCATCTTCAGGGTCAATGCCCCCCCCAAAAAACATCCTACTGGAATCATGTTCATCTCCCCATCCAGCCATCAAAGGTCAATTGTCCTGCCATCCCCTTAATTCACTCAACAAGAGACACATTCTTCTCTCTCTCCGTACACTCTGATCCTTAAAATGTCACTCCTTCGAAAGCTAATGCAAGCTGACCTTTCCTAAGGAGCCCTATCCGGCTGGGGCCAATCACCATTTCAAGGCACTTACACGCGTTAACAACAGAGCGGACATCCATCGACACACGTCAAGCTGCCGGATCAGGCCGGTGCCGATGCGGACATTCCAGCATCCCTCGAGCTGTCCCTTCATAGTTACCCGATGGTTCCTCTCCTCCTGCGCTGAGGTCATCTTATAGAATGTACACCAACAGCCGCTGAGCCGTGAACCACGAAACCCTTGACCATCCACTAGCCGGTCACGAGGCACCACTGCCTGTTTCCTTACCTGTAACGTAAGAGAGTTGGGCCAGGTGACCTTGAGAGTTTCTTCCAGTTCTGATATTTTAGGATTCTATCAAAAGTTGTGTTTGTGCTTATGCGTTTACTCCCAAGCTAAGCCATTTCAAAGGATATTTTGATGTTTTAGGGGTCCATAAGGAAGCTGCAAGAGGTCAGTTTAATTTACCATCAGTAAAGGAAACAGACGACGATTTACGGATCCTAGAAGGGCCTCAGGCCAGTGCACGTATCAGCACAGCCCCTTCTAGCTACACCCGTGGGTTTGTGCATCTATTTTCACACGAGTGCGCAGTGCATTTTTGGATGTGTTCTGCCTCATCATTCAATTTTGGGGGGCAGTGCTCAGATAATAGGGATGTTGGGGGGCTGGGTAAGGAGGTTTGGTTTCTGGTCCTGTCTGTGATACTGCCCGAGTCACCTCTTTTCTCTGTGGCTCCCAAGAGCACCCCAAGATACAACGGTCTAGTTCCTCCGTCCTCTTGCAGCCAGGATGGCTCAGGGGTACACACCTGGCTTCTCGTCTCAGCTCTTCCACTGGCCAGCGGAGAGAGCTCGGAGAGAGTTTTTAACCTTTGAGAGCATCGGCAGCCTCCCCGACCCCAGAGGATGGTTTTAATGATGGAGAGAAATAATGTGGGGCAGGTATCTGGCCCAGTACCCCCTGCTATAGGAGGTGTTACTGAATGAAAAAATACCAAAATATCAAGACGTGCTTAGTCCTTTCGCTTGTTTCCTGCTGCCTGTGTATTTGGTACCTTCTGCCCTGGATGGAGAGTCACCTGGAGAGATCGAGTAAGCAGTGGAGCGAGGAGAGGCCATGTGTGGACCAGCGCAGCGGCACTTGCCACACGTCAGCAGCACCTCTCCCGTCTGCTCTGATTCCAAGACCCAGAATGCCGGCAAGCTGGCGCCTGTGCCTCGATTCCCCAGCCCCTCGCCCCGGCTCTCCCACCACCGGCCCCTGGAAAGCGGTCCAGAGACGCTGTCTCTGCCTCTCGCTCTTCACCGGCACTGCCCCACAGGCCTCCACACCATTCCCTCTACACACCGATGGGAGCCAAGGAACTGCATCGAAACCACCACCACTGCGGGGCCGCTATCACTGCTATTTGTCAAGTCCTCACAAGTGGCAGGCGTGTCCCCAGTGCTCTGCCTGCACAGTATTATTTAATCTTTGTGATCCCACTATGGAGTTGTACACATCATCATCACGTTCATTTACAGGTGAGGAAACCAAGACTTGGAGAGACTGACCCGCGGAAGGCATCACCCAGCATCCTCCTGAATCAGGGTTTGTCCCCAGATCTGGCTGGTTCCAAAGTCTGCGCTCTTAAGTGAGGGAGCCCGCTCTTCTCTGGGTCTCTCTCACCTGTCAGTCCCCCCTCACCCCAAAATGAGGGGAAACAGAAAGGGACTGAAGAGAGAGGAGGCAGCAGACTCAGAGGCAAAGAGGCAGGAACAGAATGAGATGCACGACCAGAAACGGGAAGGGCTGCACCTGCTGAGGCGGCAGATGGGTTGGCGGTGAAGACACCTGTTGCTCGGCAGTGTCCCCAGCCCAGGTGGTTCACCAGGCTCTGGGATGACAGAGAGACAGAAAGAAAGAGAGGGAAAGATGGAGAGAGACAGAGATAGACACAGACACACACACACAGAGAAACAGAGGGAGGGATGGTGAGAGACAGAGACAAAGAGAGACAGAGAATCTCCTACATCCCCCGAAACTTCTGGACCTCAGACTCCCTCCTCCCAGGTTTCCTCTCTACTGCAAACGGGGATTTGAGTTGGTGAATTCTAGCATGAGCTCTGCACTCAGCCCCCGCTACCCACACCCACAAGGCGCCATCTTCTATGGCGTCCCAGGAGAAAGGAGACCAGAATGTGGAGATTCATTTAGAGGAGACATCCAGACCCCCAATGCCAGCTGAATTCAATCCTCAGCTCCTTGGTTGGCTGGGTGCATTTACCCACCCTCCAATCCTGGAGGGAACAGAGTCTTAGCAATGACTCCTGAGAAGGGAGAGATCCAGTCTGGGTGGAGGAGAAGGTGGCTTGAATTCTGGTTGGAAGAAGTGCAAGTTCCAACCATCACAACATGGACCCAGCTTACCTTTCTGGCCTCACCCTCACCTTACTGGCAAGCCGCAGAGCAACCTGCATGTGCCCCGGTCACTCCTTTCTCCCTGACCTCACGCACCCTTCTCCATGTCGGAATGTCCTTTCCCCACCTGGAAGTCTACTCATTCTTCAAGGCAGAGATCAAACACCAGCTTCTCTGTGAATAAAAATAATAAAGTAGCAGTGTAGACCGTAGAAGCGTAGTCTGTGGAAGCCCACGGACTCCACCACCTCATTCCCCCTCTTCTCCCATCACCTTCCAGCTTCTGTTCCCAGGGACTCTCAGTAAGAAAAGGGTCACTTAATAGGTTTCCCAGGGCCCACTTAAGGGTCGGGTGGGATCCAAGGCCCCACGGCCTCATTAGTAATCTTCTCCCCACACTGTGGTACCTAAGGAACTTGATGGTCTCAGAAGGCTGGGGGCTGGAGGGGAACTTGGGACCCTGAACTGGGATATCCTGGGAGATTCTGAAACTTCTGGGCAACGGGGATAGGAAGCCACTGCTCTCAAGTGATAAAGAGATGGTCTGCAGCAAGAGCTGGGGGTAAACTTCAACCCGGGGGAATGAACAGCACAAAGCAGGTTGGGAAACAGCTCCCTGGAGAGAAGAGAGGAAAGTTCCTGCTCTCTCCACGTTTCCCCAAAGTTTGAACCAAGGGGTGGCCAGGAGACTGAAGATCTCAGGAAGGACTGACTGGTATAGTTGGTGGGGGTAAACATCCTCATCCTCACATCACCATCACCACCATCATCATCACATGTTCAGCATCAAAAGTGCTAGACAGGGCTTCCCTGGTGGCGCAGTGGTTGAGAGTCCGCCTGCCGATGCAGGGGACACGGGTTCGTGCCCCGGTCCGGGAAGATCCCGCATGCCGCAGAGCGGCTGGGCCCGTGAGCCATGGCCGCTGAGCCTGCGCGTCCGGAGCCTGTGCTCCGCAACGGGAGAGGCCACAACAGTGAGAGGCCCGCATACTGCAAAAAAAAAAAAAAAATAATGGTAGAGTTGAGTGAATTTTTACAAAGTGATAAAATAGAACATTACCAGAATTCCAAGAACCCTCCCCATTCCCCTTCCTACCACTGCCCTCCCTCTTCCCTAAAGGAAAACAGTATTCTGTTTTTTAGCACGTTATGTTAGTTTTGCTTGTCTTTGAACTCTAAAGTACATATTCTTTTTTGTCTGACATCAAAGAAAAACTTAAAGACAAATAGTTAACTATCTGCATGCTGTTTACTTGTACACAATGGAGACCAAAACCATGGGTTGACTTCTAAGTAACTAAAAAAAACCTACCAAAATTTTAATAAAAGAGAGAAAAAGGGGAATTCCCTAGTGGTCCAGTGGTTAGGACTCTGAGCTTCCACCACTGGGGGCCTGGGTTTGATCCTTGGTCAGGAAACTAAGATCCTGCAAGCCAGATGGCATGGCCTGAAAAAAAAATAGAGAGAGAAAGGAAAGAATAAATGCTACAGACAGTCTTGGAACAGTGATTCTTGTTTGCACTTTTGTGTTTCAGGTACACTGATTAGCTGTAAATTAGCAAGGAAGTCAGAACAATCTGTCTTTAGCTGATTGATGAGTGGTATCAGAGAAAACAATTTCAGTGGTTTGTAGATTCACCAGAAAACTTGAGAGTTTAGCTGTGGAGAATAAGGACAAGCTATCTTTCTGTAACACCTTACCTGCAATAGAAAATTACCTGGTATGCAAAGATGCAGGAAAATGTGATCCATAATGAGGTGAAAAATCAATCAGAACCAATCCAGAAACAACACAGATGATAGATTTAGTAGACAAGGACGTTACAACAGTTATTGTAACTGTATTCCATATGTTCATGAAGCTAGAGAAAACATAGGACATGTTTAGGAGGAACATGGCATATATAAAAAAAGATGAAAAATGAAACTTGTATAGGAGAAAACAACCATGTCCTAGTAACAAGTACAATGGATGGGATTAACAGATTAGGCAATGCAGAAGAGACTCGTGAACTTGAAGATACTGCCATAGAAACTATCCAAAATGAAAAGAAAAAGAAAAGAACTAAATAAATTTTGAAATGTAATAAAAATTAAATCCACAGATCCAAGAAGCTCAACAAACCCCAAGCACAAGAAATATGAAGAAAACAATGAAACAGCTTTAAATCAGTGACAAAAAAAAAATATAAAAATATCTAAATGAAAAGATACATGATACACAGAGTCATAAATATAGAAGTGACAGCCAACTTCTTGTCATAAACAATGCAAGGCTGAAGACAGTGGAGCAACATCTTGAAAGCACACACACAAAAATCTATACCCAGTGAAAATACCTTTCAAAAACGATGACAAATTTTTAAAAATTTATGGATGAAAAAAAGCTGAAAGAATTCATTACCTGCAGTAAATCTTCTAAGATGTGTTGCAATTGATGTTGGCAAAAATATTTGTAGAGCAGAAAAAAGCTTAGCCTGACAAATGTACAAAGCTTGTGAAAATATAAGTCAAACCCAGAGCCAATAAATACTCAACAGTGAAAAGCTGAAAGCCTTCCTGCTAAATTCTGGAACAATACAAGGATATCTTCTCTTACCACTTCTATTCAACATTGTATTGGAAGTCTTAGACACAACAATCAGAAAAGAAAAAGAAATAAAAGGTATCCGAGCTTGAAGGGAAGAGGTAAAATTGCCATTTTATGAAGATGACATGATACTCTATATAGAAAACCCTAAAGACTCCACACAAAAACTATTAGAACCAATAAATGAATTCACAAGGTAGCAGGATACAAGATTATTACACAGAAATCTGTTGCATTTCTTGATACTAACAATGAGATCTCAGAAAGAGAAAGTAAAAAACAATCCCATTTAAAATTGCATCAAAGAACACCTAGGAATAAACCTGACCAAGGAGGTAAAAGATTTATATGCTGAGAACTATAAAACATTAATAAAGGAAATTAAAGATGATTCAAACAAATGGAAAGATATCTCTTGGATTGAAAGAATTAATATTAATTAATTCTTGTTAAATGGCCATACTACTGAAAGCAACCTACAGATTTAATGCAATCGCTATCAAAATACCCATTACATTTTTCACAGAACTAGAACAAATATTGCTAAAATTTATATGGAACCACAAAAGACTCAGAATTTCCAAAGCAACCTTAAGGAAAAAGAACAAAGCTGGAGGCATAACCCTCCCAGACTTCAGACAGTACTACAAGACTACAGTAATCAAAACAGCATGGTATTGACATAAAACAGACATATAGATCAATGGAACAGACTAGAGAGCCCAGAAATGAACCCACACATCTATGGTCAATTAATCTTCAACAAAAGAGGCAAGAGTATACAATAGAGGAAAGACACTCTCCTCAGCAAGTGGTATTGGGAAAGCTGAACAGCCTCATGTAAATCAATGAAGTCGGAATACTCCCTCACACCATATACAAAAATGAACTCAAAATGGTTTAAAGACCTAAAAATAAGACATGACATGATAAAACTCCTAGAGGAGAACATAGGCAAAACAGTCTCTGACATAAATCGTAGCAAGTCTCCCAAGACAAAAGAAACAAAAACAAAAATCAACAAATGGGACACAATCAAACTTAAAAGCTTTTGCACAGTAAAGGACATCATAAACAAAATGAAAAGACAACCCATGGACTGGGAGAAAATATCTGCAAAAGATACAACCATCAAGAAGTTACTTTCCGGGCTTCCCTGGTGGCGCAGTGGTTGAGAGTCCGCCTGCCGATGCAGGGGACACGGGTTCGTGCCCCGGTCTGGGAAGATCCCACATGCATCGGAGCGGCTACGCCCATGAGCTATGGCCGCTGAGCCTGCGCGTCTGGAGCCTGTGCTCCGCAATGGGAATGGCCACAACGGTGAGAGGCCCGTGTACCAGAAAAAAAAAAAAAGTTACTTTCCAAAATATACTGACAGCTCATACAACTCAATATCAAAAACAAGCAAACAAATAATCTAATTAAAGTCTACGGTTATTAATTGCATTATTTATCAGCAGGTACTTTTTGAAAAATATTTCAACCTATCATATGTTATAAAACAGTAGTGTCAACTGTGAACTTCATTGGCTCTTCTGAACTTCATGTTCTTTGAAAATATTCTAACCTGTAGTTGCTCCTTGCTATTCATAGAGGCTAATTCCTCAATCATTTCAAACTTGGCACTGACTTTTCAAACAAATCAATGAACTGAGCAATATTAGCAACAACTGTCAACTCATCAAAAGACAAGGAAAATCACTCAAAATCACTTGTCTTGTTTTAAAATTGACTATTGATGTTGCTATCAATGTCCTCAATTTTTCAAAGACCAAAAAAACTAAAAGTTTTAGAATGTGTTTATTTTCTCTGTACATATTTTTTCAGCTGCCTCTATTAGGATTTAATTCACTCACCATTAGTAAGTGGTTTTCTTTGCCTGGCGAATAAATCGGCCACTCAGAAACTTAGTTTAGCTGCAGCCTCATTTTAACTTTTTATTTTTGTGAAGAAATTCTGGTGTTAAGTTATTCTCTTTAAAACTTTCTAATTTTTCTTACTTATGCTTCCTGTGAATTGGGAACACTGCAATGAGTGTTTAGTCCAGTAAGGTCGATGATATTGTATTTAGCATAGCCATGGTGTCATTACATAATAAACACAATACTTTGACACCTAAATCAATAACAAAATAATCTTTGCTCCACTAAGTCTTAAAAGTATTTAAAATATACTTTTCTTGTTTTACAGACTGGATCTATATCACAGGAGCCACTGGGATATAGTAAGCATGACCACATTCCCGGAGCCACCAGCGATATAGGAAACAGGACTACGTCCCTGGAGCCGCTTGGGAAATAGGAAACACGACTATATCCTGAGCTGTTTTTTTAAAAAATGTTGCAGTACAGTGATACATATGGCACTCAAAATGCTATTGAGTTATACAGATGATTTTTGATGGGGTTACTCCTGATAAACCCATCCTAAATTTAAATTATTGCAAGTTGAAAATGTGTTTAATACACCCAACCTACTGAACATCATAGCTTAGTCTAGCCTACCTTAAATGGGCTCAGAACACTTACATTAGTCTACAGTTGGGCAAAATCATCTAACACAAAGCCTCTTTTATAATAAAGTGCTGAATATCTCATGTAATTGATTGAATACTATTCTGAAAGTGAAAAACAGAAGGGTTGTATGTGTCCAGAATGGTTGTAAGTGTATATTGGTTGCTTACCGTCATGACTGCAATTGTGTGGCTGACTGGAGCTGTGGCTCGTCACCACTGCCCAGTCTCATGCTACGTGTTGCTACACAGGGAAAAGAACAAAATTCAAAATTCTGCTGAACGTGTATTGATTTCACACCATCGTAAAATCAGAAAATTGTAAGTCAAACCATAGTACGTCAGGGACCATTTGTAACTTACAAATAACATCTTAATTTAGGGACTTCCCTGGTGGTGCGGCAGTTAAGAATCTGCCTGCCAACGCAGGGGACACAGGTTTGATCCCTAGGCCGAGAAGATCCCACATGCCACGGAGCAACTAAGCCCGTGCACCACAACTACTGAGCCTGCGCTCTAGAGCCCGCGAGCCACAACTACTGAGCCCGAGTGCCACAACTATTGAAGCCTGTGCACCTAGAGCCTGCACTCCGCCATAAAGAGAAGCCACCGCAGTGAGAAGCCTGAGCACCGCAACAAAGAGTAGTCCCCACTCGCTCCAACTAGAGAAAGCCCGTGCACAGCAAGAGACCCAACACAGCCAAAATTAAATAAATAAATTTTAAAAAATCTTAATTTAAAACAGTCTAGCTTGAATTACTACCAACCTAATTCGACAGTACACAAAAACACTCCTACAATACACCTGCCCCTCCTTTGTGCTATTTTTGTCATACAAATTACATCTTATGAGCCCATCAACACAGGTTTTGTAATTTCCTTATTTGAACATATTTTTAATGGCTTAAACTCTTTGTCTAGAAAATCCAACATCTGGGCTTTCTCGGGACCAGTTTCCATGAACTGCTTTTTTAATTTTCTGTGTATGAGCCACACTTTTCTGTTTCTTTGCATGTCTCCCCGCCCCCGCTCTTTTTTCATAAAACTGAACATTTTAAATAATATACACCTCTAGTAATCAGATTCCCTTTTCCCTCCTCAGTTTGTTTTTGTCCTTTGTTGTTGTGCTGTTTGTTATTTGCTGATTTTCTTTGACTAATCCTATAAAATCTGTATTCCCATTTTCTTTAAAAAAAACCAAAAAACAAAAACCTCCAAACTGTTGGGCTTCCCTGGTGGCGCAGTGGTTGAGAGTCCGTCTGCCGATGCAGGGGACACGGGTTCGTGCCCTGGTCCGGGAAGCTCCCACATGCCGCGGAGCGGCTGGGCCCGTGAGCCATGGCCGCTGAGCCTGCGCGTCCCGAGCCTGTGCTCCGCAACGGGAGAGGCCACAACGGTGAGAGGCCCGCGTACTGCCAAAAAAAAAAAAAAAAAAAAAAGACTCCAAACTGTTGTGCCACATGGCATGTAGGATCTTAGTTCCCTGACCAGGGATTGAACCCACACCCCCTGCCTTGGAAGCTCAGAGTTCTAACCACTGGACTGCCAGGGAAGACCCTAAAGTCTGTATTCTTTTTGTGTGAAGGCTCTGCTCAGTTATTTTAGCTTTCAGTTAATGATGGGACAGAGGTTTCCTTACATGCCTTAAACCAATAAGTCTCCCAGGCTTTACCAAGGGGCCCCTGTGTGTTAGGACCACCTTCAATGCCCCAGCAGTCCACAGCTCTGCCTTAGCCGGCATTCCCTATTTGCTCAGCAGCTCAAGGCCAGCAGATGTGAGCGACTAAAGCTGTCTAAGGATTTTCTTGGGCGTATGCACAGTCCTATGCATGGGCATGATCTTCTAGATCCCTGGGAAAATACATCAGATCCTTTCAAAGCCCCATACAGGCTTCTCATTCCCGAAGTTTTCCTTGTAAGTTTCGTGGCCAGCCTCTTGTTTGCCCTAACTGATATCACCTCAGATAGCTATAATGTTAATCAATGGCCACTGATTGTTTTTGGCAAATGCCCAGGGGATAGACCTTTACTCTCAGAGTGAGCTCTTAATCAGGGCAAAGAAAGACAATTCCTGTGAATGGCGCGCTTTCCAGGGCTTCGCCCTACAGGTCAAATACTGACAATGTTCTAGGGACGAGGCTTTTCGGGAGCTTCAAACCCATTTGGTCCCCTCCGGTGGCAACCAGGCTGCTGGTTTTCACAGCTACTGTGTTTCTGTGGCCATCAGTTTTCAAGGCCGCCACAAAGCTGGGGAGAGGGGGATGGAAATAGTGCAAGTTAAAGTGCCCCAAAGTTCACTGTTCTCATAGATATTCAGCCATTTTCTTGAAAAAAAACCTCCAAATTGTTGCAAGCCTTTGGCTAAATTCCAAAGTTCTGGAAAACTATTGATAGATTTTGACAATTTTTGCCAATGTTTTTGTTGCTTTTATAAAAGATTTTCAGAGATCCTTATTTTCCCATTCTGTAAGTGCTCATTCCCTCAAATTCACCCTTGATTCAATAAGTCAAAAAAATTAAAATATTCTGCTTTTGCAAAAATATTGGCAAAAATTTTTTTAAGTTTCTAAATCTGGAGTGGGCCAGTGGGGTTTCTCACACACAGCTGGTGGGCTGTAACTTTCTGGAATGAAATGTGGTACTTGTCCCTACAAACTGGCCTCTCAAATTTCACGTTTGCCTGGTGGAGCCCTTTGGGTCAGAGACTTTATTAGATTAGAGAGGGAGCACAGTCCTCCCAGCCCGGAGGACAGAGCAAGGGCTTTTGCCAAATGGGTCAAGGTGGAGAGATGCTGGGAAAACGCAACTCCACACTTTGCCGCCAGAGGGTGGGGCTCTGCGCTATTCATGGGGTGGGGGGTGGCGGATTGGAGGCACCTCCTCCAGGGGTCCTCAGGAAGCCCCCAAGGAAGGCTCTGGAAATTTATTAATAGGGTTCATTACTCAATGTCCCCCGCTCCCCCAAACCAGAGACACATTGTGCCCTGTATGCCCACAAGAGCCAAATCACAAAACACCTTTGGCCAGTAGTTTGGCCCTGTGATCAGAAGATGCCAAATCATCTATGATAACATCTATAAAAGTTGGTTAGCACACCCCTTCTTCACATGCCCAGGCTCCACGCTCCTATCAAACATAGCAGCCCGGGACTTCCCTGGTGCCGCAGTGGTTAAGAATCAGCCTGCCAGTGCAAGGGACACGGGTTTGAGCCCTGGTCCGGGAAGATCCCACATGCGGCGGAGCAACTAAGCACGCGCGCCACAACTACTGAGCCTGTGCTCTAGAGCCCATGAGCCACAACTACTGAAGCCCGTGAGCCTAGAGCCCGTGCTCCGCAACAAGAGAAGCCACCGCAACGAGAGGCCCGTGCAACGCAATGAAGAGTAGCCCCCACTCCACACAACTAGAGAAAGCCTGCGCGCAGCAACGAAGACCCAACACAGCCATAAATAAATAAATAATTTTTAAAAAACTTTATGAAACAAACATAGCAGCCCAAGGGAATGGGGAGCCCCCTCTTGTGGGAGGTGCTACTCCTGTTCCCATTTTTCAGATGGGAAAATGGAGACCCCGCATTTGAGAAGGGAGCAGTCACATCTCAGCAGAGACTATGTTGGGGGAGGACGCGAGCCAGGTGTCTGTGCCTGCACTGTCCTCCATTTCACACCCATCCTCCAACGCCGGACCTTACCCTGCTTCTCGAGTCAGGGCTGGATGGGGTCAGCCTGCTTTACTCCTGAACTGTGAATGTTCTCCAGCTGGAGGGGCCTCCTTGGGCTCCCAATTCTCCCCCATGCTTCCCAGAGGGACACCGCCACTATCCTCAGCCCCAAGCCCAGTCCATCCTTTCCAGGGGCTCTAGAATTCTCTCCAGGGCAGACTGACCTGGGGGTGACACAGGGGTCTCCTGGACACAGGTCCTGAGTCTGGAACTCTCACCTCCATCTCCGTCTGTCTTAGGGCTGGTCCATGGCATCAGTGAGAAGAGGGTCCACTCCTTTTGAAACTGAGGGCAGTCGTCAGATCCATTAAGCTATAACTTGCTTAATAAATAATGAACTGTACTGACGTCAGCATCAAGCTTGCTTTAACTGTTGCTACAAAAAACTTGCATGTCCTCCAGGTGGCCTAAACAGTAAGATGTTTGCCCAAGTTGTTTTTCAGGCACTTGAAGTCGGCAGTGTCTAGCTCGAGCTTGAGCCGGTTAAGACTGGTTGAGACTACTGACCCCCACCCCCCCACGTGGGCATGCGCGAGCAGCTGATGTGTGGCCTTCTGACGTCAGAGGGTGGAGAACTCCACCCTCAGAACGTGCTGGAGCCGCCCTTCTCCTTCCATGAAGAAAGCTGTAGCTTAGCTTAAACTGCGCAGAATTACAGTTGCCTCACAGTTTTCTTATCTCCAATCACCTTTCCCCAGGTGACTCCCCACGTGGCAGCTTTATTCCGTAAATATCCTGAGCCCCTCCCCTTCAGGGAGGCGGGTTGAGGTTTGTTCTCCTGTTCTCACCTGGTGGCCTCCTGAATAAACAAACGTTTTCTTTGCTGTGCACCTCACTCCTCACTGTTTGACTTGCTGTGCGTTGGGCAAAGAAAACACTCTCCCCAAGACCCTTAACTCAGCTCCTGCTTTCCCCAGACTCAAGGGAGCTAGGCTGGGACCCTCTGCTGCAGGGCTGGCACCTGGACAAAGGTCTCCTCAAGCAACAGAATATAAAGAAACTAAAAGGGACTAAAAATAACTGCAGGCATGCGCAAACGGGGCAAATTAGGAACAATGAGATACAAAAAGGCCACAAACCAACTGCCACTTCTGAGGCGCCTGGAGCAAAAGCAGGGCATGTTCCCTGCACCACCAAGGGGGTGGGCAGCCCACCTAAGCCGCCGCCTCCCCGGCAGACCCACCGATCCTCCCCCACCCTCACCCCATTTCAGGAGGCAGCCCACCCTCCTTGGAGAGCACGCAAGGGCACAGGTTACTTGTTTTCACTCCCTCGTGCTGCAGCGTGAATCCCAAGAAAGCTTTGCCGAAATTCCTCTTCCGGCTTCTTAAAAATTTCTGTTCCCTCAGCCCGAGGGAACCTGAGCTCAGAACCCCTGGTCGGGACCCAAGCGCTCAGAGCCGGGGATCCAGACCTCAACCCCTCAAACCTTTCTGAGGAAGACGAACAAGGCCCCGGGCAGCGGCAGCCCAGAGGCCCCAACACCAGGGGGCCCACAGCCCAGCACTCACAGCCTGGGACGAGGAGGAGGAGGAGACCAGAATGGGGAGCCCGGCTAAAACCTCTGCTCCCCAGCCTGGGTAGCCCTGGGGACAAAGGTCAGCCTCCGGAACCCAGAGGCCATCCTTCAAACCACATCAAACGTCCCTGGTCTTCAGCCGGTCCCTCCCTTATCACCTCCCTGAGACGCTTGCTCCCTTCACAGCAGTAATTGTTTTCCATCAAAGTGTTGTCTGTCTCCTCATTAGACTGGTAGCCCACAGGGCGCTCATGACTGGGGGTGTCCCCAGGTCCACACACACAGCGGCCCCGGCCGGGGCGCAACAGTTCCGGGAGGAAAGAACGCGAGTTGGCGGTGCAGTTCCGAGCGCTGCCGCCAGAGAGAAGGGCTGCCCGCACGTTCCCCGGGGACGCGGCGCTCCCACTGCAGCCGGCTTCCCCGCGTGGGCCGGTTTGTCCACGGAGAATCCTGCGCTCTCCTGCCGGGCGCGACGGGCGAGGGTGCTCTCCGCTCAGGAGCCGAGCCGTGGAAGGGGGCGGTCGTGGTCTCAGTGTTGGGCGTGCGGCTTTCCCGTGAAGGCCGTCTTCACTCGAGTCCTTCACCTGTGCCACCACCTGCAAGCGCAGAGCCGCTTTCTCTTCCATCTCAGGCTGGGGCGAGTGTCCGTGCAGGGTTTGGGGGGGTCCTGACGTCTCACTGCTCTCCACTCAGTTTATCCAGCCCTCCTGTTATCAGCCTCACTCCTCATCCCCCCCACACTAGGTCCCTGGGTCCCCCAACCCCGAGCCCTCTCCTCTGCTCTGCTGCAGGAACTTACGCTCCCGTCCTGTTCGCTCGGCTCAGGCAATGCCCATCAGCACATCCTTGCTCTTCTAACATGGTGTGGACCTCTCTCTTCTGCTTTCAACTCTCTCCCCAGCCCCCACCCCGCCCCCGGCCGAAGGGAGAGGCACGTGGGATCCCTGTTCCCCGACCAGGGACCAAACCTGCGCCCCTTGCAGTGGAAGCATGGAGTCAACCACTGGACCACCAGAGAAGTTCCTGCTTTCAACTCTTTTTATGTTCCCTTTATCCTTGGGGTTTAAGCCTCTTTAAAAAATAATAAATTCCAAAAAAATAAAAAATAAAAAAAAAATAAATTCCGTGTTGCAGGTTTTCAGGCCGAGTGGAGATAAGCCTGTCCCAGGCTGGTTGGTAGGTTGGGGGAGGTTAGCTGCTGCATCCCGCAGATTCTGCGTGCACCATTCTCTGGAGGTGGTGGGATGAGGTAAATAGAGCAAAGATACCCAAGCTGACACATACACTTACTTATGCAGGAAGTGAACAGAACAGCAGATGTGGGGGCTTGTGAAAGGGCAGGTCACACTGCTCTCCTCCCATCCGAAGTTTGTAATTCACTGAGAGACACACACAGAAGTCAGACACACAGACGTGAAAATATCAGCTTTATTAAGAATAACTCTGAATTGGAGGAGTGATCTAGATCTGGGGCCATGTGGGTTGCCCAATACTTTGCACCTGCCAGCCACTGGTGAACTGGAAAGCCACAGGTGTCTTCTGTGAAGGAAAGAAGGACCTAAGGACAGGTTGCCCCGGAGAGACCGGGTGGGGTCTGCTCAGCGTACTCAGCGCCTCCTCCAAACTCACAAATACTGTGAGTCCAGGTGAGCAGGGGGCGAAGAGGGTGGAGAGACCTTCTGTACTTCCTCAGAGGCGTGAAAATCCCTTTCTGGAAACACGAGGAGAGACAAATGTTGCCAATGGCATAAGATTTTTCCAGATCCCAATTTATATCCCAGTGGTGAGACCCATTTTCGGAAATAAAACAATAGAACAGGGGCTTCCCTGGTGGCGCAGTGGTTGAGAGTCCGCCTGCCGATGCAGGGGACACGGGTTCGTGCCCCGGTCCGGGAAGATCCCACATGCCGCGGAGCGGCTTGGCCCGTGAGCCATGGCCGCTGGGCCTGCACGTCCGGAGCCTGTGCTCCGCAATGGGAGAGGCCACAACAGTGAGAGGCCCGCGTACCGCAAAAAAAAAACAAAACCCGAAACAATAGAACGCTTGGCATGTCCTCCTCAGATAACTGGGCATCACGCATGCCCAATATGGCCAATGGAAATTATGGACAGCATAGAGTACCACCTTAGTGAAAAAAGACATAGATAGCCGAAGCCACAACTACACTGAAGAGCTGCAGGCCACTGACCTGAAAGTCATTGATCGTGTGCAACAGTGAGCTCAGGGGGAAGAGGGAGTTGTCTTTTCTGAGAAGCAGAAGGTACACATCACAGTGGTGTCTTTAGATCAGCCAGAGTAGGATTATTTACACTGTGAAAATTGGCACACACTACCAGTCGGGGTTCCGTTCACTCAGAGAGCCAGCTGTTGACACTCAACATCACACCACTGCCTCGCTGCCCCTCAGCTTTACCAGCCTCGGGTACCACCTCCCCCCACAGGAAGCAGTTTCCCCACTCCTGACCAAACCCCAAACCTGCTTCCCCTTCCTCTTTTTCTAAAAAATTAATTAATTAATTAATTTACTTTTGGCTGCTTTGGGTCTTCGTTGCTGCGCGCGGGCTTTCTCCAGTTGCGGCGAGCGGGGGCTACTCTTCATTGCAGTGCATGGGCTTCTCATTGCGGTGGCTTCTCTTGTTGCGGAGCACGGGCTCTAGGCGCGCGGGCTTCAGTAGTTGTGGCACACGGGCTGAGTAGTTATGGCACGCAGGCTCAGTAGTTGTGGTGCACAGGCTTAGTTGCTCCGCGGCATGTGGGATCTTCCCGGACCAGGGCTCGAACCCGTGTCCTCTGCATTGGCAGGCGGATTCTTAACCACTGTGCCACCAGGGAAGTCCCTCCCCTTCCCCTTGAGAGCACACACACACACCCCCCCCCCAAGCAGGTTCTAGAACTCATCATCCAGGAAGAAGGGATTGCAAATCAGTCATCCATCAGCAGTCGACAGTAGTACCTGCTTCGCCCTCTGGAGGGACACCCGTGGCCTGGCCTCTGTGGGGAGTGGCTTGTGGATTCCTTCCCCCAGGCTCCATGCTGGATGAGGTCCTCAGGGCTGGTGCCTCCAACCACAAACGAAGCTTCTGAGGTGCACTTGTCAGCAAATCTGCGTCTTGCAGCAGATTAAAGCCAGACTAGAAGAAAAGAGTATCTGTCGTGGATCTGCCTCTTCCTTACCCGTGCAAAATTAATATTTCATCTGAATCTCGCTTTTCCCTGAATTAAACATGACGCCTAACTCAACGGACTCAGCCCTGAATTCTACACCATGTGACACTCTGTCTTCAGTTGCTGGATCCTACTCTGTTGTATACGCACCAGAACAGCTCTGTGCCCGGCAACCTGGGGCTGAGGTTTCCTATGTGATTAAGCCATTGTTCTCACAATTATCTGCCTTAGACAGTGATTGATTTGGCTAATATCTCGTTTAAGATCTTTTCATCTATGTTCATGAAACATACTGGACTGAAAATTGTTCCTTTCTCAAAATTTAGTTCTTGGGGTTTTTTGCAACAAGGCTATTCTGGCTTCCAAACACAGGTTTCCTATTCTCTGGAATGTGTATAAAATTGCCATTAATATTTTACTAGTGATCAGAAGGATTTACTAATGAGGTCATCTGAGCCTTTCGATTTCTTGGTGGGAAAATTTTAAACTACAGATGAAATTTGTAAATTTTTACAAATTTAAAACTTTTTTAAACTTACAGTTTCAGTAAGTTGTATTTTCCAGAAAGCTGTGCATTTTATCAAATGTATTGGCACAGAATTTTCATATCTTCTTCTTGACTCTGGAATGATGTCTCACTTTATTCCTTTCCTGACGGGCTGAGGCGAGGACAGAGACAGGCGCTGCGGGCAGCGGAGGTTAGCACAAAGTCCAGGCACAGAGGATGGACCAGCCGCTGGACCCCCTCGTCTGTCTGGAGATTTGGGGCACATGCCCCAAAGATATAAAGGGTCCCAATACCAGGACCTGCGGTTACTCGCTGGGCATTCTGCTGGCAGAAGGAGCTGCAATTTGATTGGATGGTTCTGTCAGCCTGGGGTCCCAGAGACAACCTGAGTCACGCTGTGTTTTGAAGACGGGGGCAGGGCAACCATCACACCTTCTGGAGGCTTCCCTGCACCATTTGGGCCCCATTTCTTGCTGCCCAATATCTTTGTTAGGCATGTTCACTCCAGGCCCCTGGTGCACCCACACCCCCACCAGCTGCACCCCTACCCTCGTGAGCCAGTTTATAATTACCAGTCACGCCCACTCATCTTGCCTTTTTATGCCAGCCCGGCTGTCTGCACGTCCTCCCTCTCTGGCCTCCAGCTCTGCCCCCTGCCCCTTTTCTTGATGCCCATACACCCATCCTGCCCCACCACCTGAAGACAGATGTCACGGTGGGCCATCTCCTCTGGCTTGGATGGAGTAGGGACCTCTCCAGACAACGGTTGGGACCCTCAGAGCCGCAGCACAGCTGGACATGCCTGTGCTGCCGTAGGGCCCAGACGGCCCCACGGCCTGCGCCCAACATCGGACCCCAGAACACAGAACAGAACTGATGAGGAATCTGTCATTTCTTTAACCTCAAAACTTAATTTTAGCAAGTGTCCTCCTTCGTGATGACCCACTGTGCATCAGAACCACACTGACCCCACGTTGTCAGCTCCATCTCGGGCCCGCGGTCCCCCCCGCCCCCCGTCCCTGGCCTGAGCTTTAGCCCACTCACAAGGAATGCACCCCCGCCAGGTAAGCTCCATATGTACCCTTGCCT
Source organism: Delphinus delphis (assembly GCF_949987515.2). Classification (NCBI taxonomy): domain Eukaryota; kingdom Metazoa; phylum Chordata; class Mammalia; order Artiodactyla; family Delphinidae; genus Delphinus; species Delphinus delphis. The sequence goes on along the minus strand of NC_082697.1, from coordinate 83,766,315 downwards.
TCATCTGATATGAAAACTGGAAGAATGCCTTCTGCTGGCACAGATGGTTAATGGTCATGAGACCCCCAAGGGGGGGAAAAACCCCATTTCCCGTCAGTGCCGCCGAGCATCTCCCTTGGTTGTCAGATTCTAATTTTAGCTTTGGCCCCTGTAAATCCCCCTGTACCCCTTTCAGCAGCACAGAGTTTAGCTGCAAATAAATGCCTCCGGATACCCGTCTGCCTGTAGGTAAGTTACCCACAACGCACTTCACAATTGTACTTTATGGGGTTGCCTGCTTTGTTTTCGGTCTTAAAGTTTCTTCTCAATTTGGGGGATATTATTCAATATTTGTGCTGCCCAACACCCATCTATGTGTGTTATCTTCAATTTTCAGCATTAGGACACTTATAAGGACTCAGCATTTTTAAACAGTCCCATATGATCATCATTTTAGGCGACTTTCAAGATGAGCCTGGGGCTGGAGCATCAGGGAGCGTGTCCCTCCAGACAGCACCCAGGGGACGCAGCTATGTGACCTCCATTCTCCACAACAAAATGTATTTGAGAATCAAATGAGAGCCACTCTTCTCTGGTAAGCCTCATGCAACAGAGCCCAGTTCCTGCCGCAGGAAATTCCAAAAGCGATTAGGTAAAAGTAAAGAAGTTGTTTTAGACAGCCACACATTGGAGACTGGCCCGAAAAGGAACCTCCACAGCTGGCTGTTAAGAAAGAAATTTACTAAATGGAGCTGGGGGTGGGGTCTGGTGAGGGTACACGTCTGTCCCCTGCCCACCCCCAGCCCCTGCTCCTGAGCCTGGGAAGGGACAAGAAGTGGGTCTTGGGTGGGTGTTATTTGGGGTTGGGGAGGCTCCAGGTCGCCCCGCCTGTAGCCTGGGATGCTCCTCACAGAGCCACAGGCCTGCCTCCCAGGCTCCGGGGCTGCACTGCCGTGGCAGCCACCTCATACCGCGGGAGGACAGCGGAAGTGAGTGATGTGCCTTGCGGTTGCCCGCAGCGCTGTTTCCTCCAGCTTGGGTAGCTGGGGAAGAACAAGTTGGCTCCAGGTGTTGCTGGAAGGGTGCGGCTCCCCAGCCGGCGCCCTGGTCCTCTGTGCTGTGCAGTTCCTGGACAGGCACTGAGCCCCAGGGCAGGTCCCCCCAGGGCTTGGAGCAGGTGGTGTGTGGGTCTCAGATGCCCCTCCAGACCTGTCCCCATATCCCCTCGACCCCCTCCATCTTCTGACCCTCAGGGCTGAACCAGTCTACCCCAACCCAATCCTGTCCCGTTCTTATCTGTCCCTGCCCCTCTGTCCCATCTCTTTTCTGTCCCATTATTTCCTTATTCCTGCCCCTCGTCTGTTCTGCTGTATCTCCCTGTCTCTGTCCCTCGGGCCCCCTCCCTATATCTCTCTCTCCCTTCCCGGTGTCCCTCTGGCTTCCTCTCTTGCTGTGTGCCTCTGCCCCTCTTCTCCGTCCTCCTCTCCCCAGCCCCCAACAAGAGGCTGCTTCGACCTTGCTGGAGGCTCTGCAGGCTGTCCTGGGCTTTGGCGTCTGGGATGGGAGCGGCAGTGGCGGTGGGGACACGGGCGCCCGGGAGCAGCAGCAGCAGCGGGCACCACGTGGCCAGGCAGGCAGGGCAGCTGGGAGGGTGCGAGCTGTGGGGTGGTCAGGGGCCCCGCCCTTTGTCCCCTCCATCCCCACCCTCGCCCCTGTACTCCCCTCTCTATCCCCTCCCCCTTCCACGTGCCCAGTGCCTCACACACAGGTCTGTCACTCTTCACCTGCCCGCAGGCCTGCCCACAGGCCTGCCGTGTCTTCCGGTCGCTGGCCTCTGGCCCCCCAAGGACTCTTAGATCCAAACACTTCTCGCCTGAGGAGTGGCAGCTGCACCTTTTTGAGCCCAAGCCAAGCCCCACTGCTGACCACACCCCTGGCCCGAGCCACGTCCTGTCCACTGTTACGCCCACCCCACCACTCTACAAAGGCCCTGCCCCCCAGGACAAAGCCACGCCCTATCACAGCAGGCCACGCCCCTAAGCCAGAGCCACACCTCTATTTGTTGAGCAGTCCTGCCCCAGAATGGAGCCCCCAACGCCCTTGTGTTTGGAGTTTTGGGGTTCTCCAGTGTTAGCATCCCACAGCCCTGCGCAGCTCTCTCCTGTTCACACTGCCCTGACTTCTAGCTCCTCAGCCTTCCTGAATTCTCAACTCGGGGAGGCCACCCAGCTCTGCTTCGGGTGCTCTTCCCTGCACTGTGGCCTCGGGGCCACTTTGTTTCTCCTCTCTCAGGGATCACCGTCCTGCCTGATGTCCAGTGTCAGAACGCCATGGTTTCATCTGTTTTGTCCGATTTTTCAGTTATGTAGTCAGGAGAGGAAATCTGTTTCCTGTTACTCCATCATGGTTGAACATGGACGATGAGGCATCTGCTTGCTATCTTTAGGGTGACTGCCTCTTTAGAGAAGCCCTCGAAAATTTATCTTTGATATTCTTAAATTTCACTTTAATGACATGGATATCTCAGTATCTTTCCTGTTTGGAGCTCCAACTGTTCTTTTAATTTGACATCATATTGGGTTTTTCACTTATATAAAATGGTCACTCCCCTCCCTCCGTGTAGCTCCTCCCCTTCATTTGTGGGTGTCTTGCTGAAATCTCTACTTCTCACCTTTTCACATCACATTTTCTTTACTCTCTAAAGCCTTCTGCAAAAGCTCTTTGCTACACAGTGTCTCCCACTCATTAACCACTGGCTCATCTAATATACTGAATTTTTATTGTTGATACTAAGTATTTCCTTCTTTTGAACTGTTTACCCCCACATCGCTTTATCAATACACTTTTTTCTTTGAGGATATTTATTTGGCACAGGTGGTTCTGTTTGTCTTTCTTCTGTGGCTAAAGTCCTCAGGGTTGTTTTTTTTTTTTTTTTTTTTGCCAGAACTCACTTTCTCCTGGGAGTTCCTGCACTTTTGACCGGAGGAAAGGCCAGTCCTAGCCCCGCTTCTCAGTGTGAGTTTATGGAGGACACAGCTGCCTCAGCAGGAACACAGCCAAGCAGGGATGGACCACCTGAGCCTGTCAACCCCTCCCCGACATCGTGCTACAAAAGGACTCCACTTCTTTAAAATCACCACTAAAATATCAAACTTCTTCTGACACAGGTCTCAACACCCTATATTTGTTTCATCTACTCCCCCCACAGGATTGGGGGTTCAGTGCTGGCTTTCCCCTCCCACTGATCAATCAGTCAGGCAGATTCCCCTGGGCTAACGTGTAGAGAGAACATTTGTGAAGGTGCGCTCGGCAGATGCCATGATATTTGCACCAGTTTCTTCACTGTCCCGACTCCACATCTCCCTCCGCTGAGCACAGCCATCCCTTCTTCCCTCGGAGGATTCCTGACACTGTTTCCACTCCATACCCTTTGCTCACAAGTCAGCATTCAATGGCAGTTCACCAATCCGGCAGGAACTACAAGGGGGTTGATTTCTTTAATGTGAAAGAAAATTTATTTTTTTTGTTATAATTACCACTGTGGCGACTGGGGAGGGTTACTTTTTTCTTTGTGGCCTTCATATAACTTAATTTGGGGAACACTGTGACGCTGTCATTGCCATGTTTCCCCTCTTTACAGGGATCAGGTGGGGGACTTCCCTGGTGGCGCAGTGGTTAAGAATCCACCTGCCAACGCAGGAGGCACAGACTCGAGCCCTGGTCAGGGAAGATCCCACATGCCGCGGAGTAACTAAGCCCGTACGCCACAACTATTGAGTCTGCGCTCTAGAGCCCACAAGCCCCAACTACTGAGCCCACGTGCCACAACTACTGAAGCCCGTGCGCCTAGAGCCTGTGCTCCGCAACAAGAGAAGCCACAGCAATGAGAAGCCTGTGCACCGCAACGAAGAGTAGCCCCCAATCGCTGCAACTAGAGAAAGCCTGCACGCATCAACGAAGACCCAACACAGCCAAAAATAAAAATAAATGAAATTTAAAATATATATTAAAAAAACAACTAAGTACATAGTCCACACCATCAAATGTCATAATTCCTCACTGTTGTGCCGTAAACCCAGCCAGCACCCCCCATTCCCCGTGCTGAGTGCTCTTACATTTTATACTGCAAGGTCTGAACTATATCCTTCACTCACTAACATTTGTGCTGTTAACTGCCTATTTTAAATTTGCTGAAAGGATAACTTGAAAACTTAAAAAATTTTTTTATCAAATCAAACTCACCGTTATACTTAACCTCAAAGAAAGCTCACCTCTGTGACAGTGTGATGGTTAAGATGCATCCCAAATTCAGGAATGTAAAAAACAATTCGCCTGAGAAAATATGAAAGGTTTACACACATCAGTTCTTTATTGAAGAGGCAGTCCAGACCTATTTATATGTGCCAGATGCATTTATATATGCAGAATGGTAGGATGACAACATATGTAATGGCCCTGTCACCTTTTCAAATATTTACTGAAAATATACTTTATACTAAGCTTTACGGTCAGTGTAGGAAATCTTAGTAGTTGCCATTAAAACTAAGAGTATTTCCTGCACAAAAATTATGCAAAATCTACCAGTTAATTCCTGTTATGCAGCATACCCATATACATCTAGAAAAATATGGCAAGAGTGCTGAGCGACAAAAATGGTAGACACTTGTGATTTTTAACAACATTTTATGTAAGTGTAATATACATGCAGAAAAACACACAAAGCTTGAGTGCACAGAACACTCAGATATTCAGCACCTAGATTTAGAAACCAATTATTACCAGCACCAGATGAATGCTCCTTGTCAGCCTTGGCCAAGGCTAACCGCTATCCTGATTTCTAACTGCATAGCCAAGTTTTACCTGTTCTTATACTTTACCTGTTTGCTTTTGTGTCTAGATTCCTTCATTTAACATTCTTCGTGAAATTGAGCTGCTATTGCCTGTGCTTACTACCCATTCATTCTCCTTGCCTTAGAGTGTTCTGTGGCGGAAACACACCACTGACGTTCAAAGTTCTACTGCATAGGTAGGTGCCTTCAGAGTTGTTTTTTGAAGTTTTAGGTCATGAAAATTCTAGGACATGTCCCTTGGTGGACATATACATGCACAGTGGACACATTCATGCATGTCTGCTAGGTTTGGGTTTGTTAAAAGGGTACAAACACAGGTTTGCTCAAAGTGCCAGCTTTCCAAAATGGTTCTATCAATGGGCAATACCAACAGGAGTGTAGGCAAGTTCCTGTTACGTTCTTGCCAAATCTTGCTTTTTCATGCTTTTCATTTTAACCATTTCAGAGGGTGGCAGTAGTGCCACACAGGGTTTTAAATCCGCCTTTTCCAAGATTATTAATAAAATTAACATACCTTTTCATATGTTTACTGGCCATGTGGATAGCCTCTTTTATGAAGTGGACGTCCAAGTCTTTTGCCCATTTTTTTTTTCTTGTAGATTTGTAGGTGTTTTTATTTTAGATCAGGGGTCAGCAACTATGGCCTGCTGGCCAAATCCTGTCCTCCACCAGTATCTGTGAAAAAGTCTTATTGGGACATAGCCACGTTCATTCGTTTTTGTCTTATTTATGGCTTTCACACTACGACAGCAAAGTTGAGTAGTCCTGAGTGAAACTGTGTAGCCCACAAAGCTATATATATATATATATATATATATATATATATATATATATTTTCTTTTTTTTTTGGTGGTACACGGGTCTCTTACTGTTGTGGCCTCTCCCGTTGCGGAGCACAGGCTCCGGACGCGCAGGCTCAGCGGCCATGGCTCACGGGCCCAGCCGCTCTGCGGCATGTGGGATCTTCCCGGACCGGGGCACGAACCCGTGTCCCCTGCATCAGCAGGTGGACTCTCAACAACTGCACCACCAGGGAAGCCCAAAGCCCCAAATATTAATACTATCTGGCCCCTCCCCAAAAACGTTTACCAAGCCCTCTTCTGCACTCGATTCTGCTGCCATGTATTTGAGTTGCAAATATCTTCTCCCCTCTGTGGTCTGCCTGTTCACTTTCTCAATGGTGGCTTTTTGAGAAACAGAAGTTCTTTAATGTAATATACTCAAATTAACAAGTTTTATTTTATGATTCAGTGCTTTTTGGGTCTTAAGAAAACTGCTTGCTGTAAGGTTATAGTCTTCTTATAGCTTTATTATTTCACATTTCATACTTAAAACTGCACTCCACCTCAATTGATTTTTCTATTTTCTATTAAATTATGAAATTTAAATGACGACAGAGCATTTAGTGGAAAGAACATCCTTTCCCACATTACGATGCATTATTACCTTCACCAAAAGTCAGGTGACTGAATTACATTTGGGTGTTTCTGGAATCTTTATTCTGTTCCACTGGTCAATTTGTTTATCTTTGTGCCATTACCACACTATCATAATTCCTATGGCTTTGTAACAGTTCTTGATATCTAGCACTATAAGTTCTCTAGTTCTGTCTATTCTAGAAGATAGCTTTGACTATTATTGGTCTTCTGAATTTTCACATGAATCTGAGAATTTTCAGTTATAAAAACTTGCTAGGATTTTGATTAAGATTGCATTGAATATATGAATTAATTTGGGGAAAACTGACATCTTGTTAAGATTGTCTTGCAATCCATGAACAGGATATATCCCTCTTACTGTTCTGTAATTTTTTTTTCCCCTGGATACAATTCTTGAAAATACAGTGTTAGGTAATTTTCCCCCCAGGCACTTAAGGATTTCTGATATCACTGTAAGTGACATTGTTTTAAAACTTTTCATTTTCTGTGTTCGTTGCTGGTATATTAAAAACCAATTTTTGCATAATGACCTTGTATGTGGAGATTCTGCTCAATTCTAATTATCTGAATATTCCCTAGAATTTCCTATGTATAAAAGCATATCATCTGCAAATAAAAGTTTTACTTCTTCTAATCCTTAAGCCTTTTCATTCTTTTGCTTCCCCTACTTTCCTGGCTAGGTCCTTCTACACAATACTGAATAAAATTAGTCATAGCAGATAACCTTGTCTCGTTTTTTGATCTTGGGAGAAAACTTTCAATATTTCACCATTTGATATGCTGTTTGTTGTAGTATAAGATAGTCTTTAGCCAATAAAGGAAGTTCCCTTCTATCCATAGTTTGCTAAGAACACAAATGGATATTGATTTCACCACGCTTCCTGCATACTAGACTACTTTTCTTCAATGTGATATATTACAGTGATTTTTTTTTTTTCTTATTAAAACACCCTCACATTCCTGGAGTAAGATCCATTTGATCACTGTTTTACCTTTTTTCCAGAAATGGTCTGTTGTGCTAACCTAGGATTTGGTCATGTGACCACTATAAACGAGTTACTGGTGATCATAATGAAATTAGCATGACTGATTTAGTTTACTCAGGATATACCCTCCGTGTCTTGTGAATAGTAGATACCTAAACTCTTCCAGCAAGTAAAGAGAGGAAGGACACTGAGGTTAATCAACAAAAAATGTCTGCTAGAAGCTTGCATTAATTTGTTCCAAAATACTGGGACTAAGAGACAATGCACAAAATAATGACACCGTATTCATATCAAATAAAAGCACAGGTAAAATTTCTGAATTACAAAATAGTGGCATACTGCACGCTCAAACCTATGGGTTAAAAAACAAGAGTGGTAGGAGAGCTGGGCCTATGTTATAGAGCATGAGCAGTACAGCCATCCTTCACTGAACAGACTAGATTCCAAATCATCTATGCATAGTTTATGAAAATAGTATTTTTAAGTCTTTTTTGCTCAAATGCAGTTGGAAACTTTACAAAAATCACTGGTTCCTCTCTTGATGAAGCACTCATTAAAAACCATTTGTAAATGCCTCTAAAGAACAGAAAACTATGTATTTAACTATTCTATACCTATCAAACATCTCACCAACAATATGTCCTACATTAGTACATTTTGCCACCTTAATACTCAAATAAGAATACTGCCTTTTCACAAATTATTCAAATCCCAACTGGCAGAGTTGCATAGAATTAATCACATTTTGGAAACGTGATAGAAACCGCCATATACATATTTAATGCTACGATCCTCATAATCAACTCCAGAAGATTTTAAAACTTCATTTTCTGCAATGGAGGTTTATTCAGAGCTGATAGCTTCTGATGTCATTCCTTAAAACATCTGATTTTATGTCAGAAATATGGCTTTTAGTATAACAATTTCCATGACAATGTATTTTCCACATTCATCACTTTGACAGGTTTCGCCTTGGTATGATTCCCTGATATGTGAATACAATTGGAATCCAAAATAAATATTAAATATTTATAGAGTTTCACTCTTGTATAAACTGTCTAGTGTCCAATGAGTTGTAGGGTCTTGCTGAAGGCTTTGCTTCTTGTTGCAGTTTTAGGGATTCTTCTCTATGAAAATTCAGATTAGAATAAATCTAACATCTAAATGCTTTTCCTCATTCAGAAACATGAACTCTCAGACAGTGATATCTGACTCCCAACTGACTTCCCATACTCATTATGTGCAGAGGGTTTTCTAAAATGAGATCTGACTTCAGAGGAGCATTCCCATGTCAAGTACGTTCATATTCCCTCTCCTGTGAATTCTCTGATGGCTATTGAAGGCTGACCTGTGATGGAACTTTTTCCCACATTCATTACATTCATAGGGCTTCTCTCCTGAATGAGTTCTATAATGCACAGTGAGGTATGACTTCTGAGAAAAGACTTTCCCACATTCGTTACATTCATAGGGCTTCTCTCCTGAATGGCTTCTATAGTGTACGGTGAGGTTTGACATCCGAGAGAAAACTTTCCCACACTTACTACATTCATAGGGCTTCTCTCCTGAATGAATTCTATGATGTATAGTGAGGTAAGACTTCTGAGAGAAGAACTTCCCACATTCATAACACTCGTAGGGTTTCTCTCCTGTGTGGACTCTTTGATGTCTAAAGAGGGATGAGTTATGGGAGAAGGTTTTCCCACATTCGTTACATCCGTAGGGCTTCTCTTCTGAATGGCTTCTATAATGTATAGTATAGTATGACAGCTCAGAGAACAATTTCCCGCATATGTTACATTCATAGGACTTTTCCCCTTTGGGAAGTGACTGGTGCCCATCAAAGGCTGAATTTTCAAGTAAGGTTTTCCCACATTCACTACATTCATAGGGCTTCTCTCCTAAGTGAGTTGTGTGATGGTTGGTGAGATATGAGAACTTTCCACACTCACTACATTCGTGGGGTTTCTCATCTGTGTGTACTTTCCGATGTCTAATGAAGGCTGAGTTTAGATTGAAGGTTTTGCCACATTCATTGCATTCATAGGGCTTCTCTTCTAAATGACTTCTGTAATGGATAGTGAGGTATGACACCCGAGAAAAGAATTTCCCACATTCACTACACTGATAGGGTTTCTCTCCTGTGTGTGTTCTCTGATGGGTAATAAGGGTGGATTTTCGGTAATAGGATTTCCCACATTCATTACACTTATAAAGTTTCTCTCCCGTGTGCGTTCTCTGATGGTCACTGAGGGCTGACTTGCGGGAGAAGGATTTGCCACATTCGTTACATGGATACGGTCTCTCTCCTGAATGGTTTCTCTGGTGTAAGGTGAGATGTGTCTTTTGGCAGAAGGTTTTCCCACATTCATTACATTCATAGGGTTTCTCTCCTGAGTGAGTCCTCAGGTGTTGAGTGAGGTGTAACTTCTGACAGAAGGTTTTTCCGCACTCATTGCATTTATAGGGCTTCTCCTCTAAGTGTGATCTCCGATGTACGGTGAGGGTTCCTTTTTGGCTGAAGGATTTCCCACATACGTTACATTCGTAAGGTTTCTCTCCTGTGTGAGCCCTCTGGTGTATAATGAATTTTGACTTTTTACAGAAGGATTTCCCACACTCACTGCATTCAAAGGGCTTCAAGTCCATCTGTGATCTCTGGTATACATTAAAACTTGACATCTGGATGAAGTCTGATCCAGAATCATTCCAATCATAGGGCTTCTCCCCCATATAAGCTCTCTTATGAGTAATGAAAACAGCTTCATTGTCTAAGGCTTCTGTGCATTCATTATATTGAAAGGGTTTCTCCAAAATACTAATTTTCTGAATACTTTCTTCATTTTGAGAAAAGGCTTCCCCATTTTGATGAAATTCATAGAGTTTCTCTCCATGAAATGTTTTCCCACATTCACTACACTCATCAAGTTTCTCTCTTGCATAGCTTCCATCACTAATAATTAATTCTGAAGTAGATCCCAAAGTCTTTCCACATGAGACACAATTATGAGACATTAGGTTTGAAGGAACAAGGCTTATTTCCATGTTATAAGTTTTATCAAATGCAACCTCTCTCTCCTCAGTCAGGGTTCTGCTGTTGATAGAAACAGCTTGCCTTGAACATTCGTCTTTATTTTCTTGGGCTCTCTCCATCAGGTCATCAACTTTCCAGACTTCTTCTAAAAAGGAATAAAATTAAACAAACCTTGTGAATCTGAACATACCAGTTATAGAATGGGAGCAGTACTCAAGGGCCTACTGTGGGCTTGACTCTGGCTTTAGGGTCAATCTCCACAAATAAAATTATCAGTATATAATCCTCTTTCCCCCTTGATTTGTCATATAAGACAAACAGACAGACATGGGGGGTGGGGGAGGGATGGGGAAAGGATGAGAGCAGGATAGGACTCAGCAGTAGAAGAAAGAGTAAACTCACACTGAACACAAGTACCTTTGTTACTTTACAAATATGTTCAAAACTTTGGTAGGAAACGTGAAATAAACCCAAGAAATGATGAGCAGAGGACAAAGTCACTGAAGGGGTCCCAGATCGAGGCTGAAACGGGAGGACTGAGAGCAAGTGGTATTCGTGGGAAAGCAAGAACAATTACTGGATGTATAATCCTAGGAAATATTCAAGTATGGATTATGTTTGGGAGAAACAGATCACAATGTATATTAAACTATATAATATCACTTCATACCAAGATTAGCATGGTAACATGCTCACTAACCTAGACCCTTCCAAAATCTTTGCCTTTCTCTTCTGCACATAAATCCAAATAAACATTCTAAATGCTCCAATTTCCTCATGTTTAGAGACAGTCCCACAACCAGGGCTCCAACTCCCTTGCCCTGACTTACACTGACCTATAAGGAGAGACTCAGGCACATAAATGTCTGTAAGAAACCTAAGTAGACCAATCTCTCCAGTAAGATCAGCTCTCTGGAGAGTCCTGTGGTCTCCTTTAACACTAAGTGACTTGTCTACAACACAGTGCACAGTGGCTACAAGCACCAGGACCCCAACTCCAATGCGTCATAGGCTGGGGGACCTGGGCAAGTTACTTAACTGTGATGCAGTTTTGCTCACCTGAAATGTGGACAAGAGCTCCTAACACAAAGGGCTGGGCAAAGACTATTGATACATTAGTTAGCACATGTTAATGCTTAGAACAGTGACACAAAACAAATGCTCAGTAAGTTTTTCCGTGAATTTTCTTTCAATCTGCTGACTTAAATTTACCAAAACCAGTCATGTTCCTGACATAATACTATAGCTTAAGTCTGAATACAAACAAGAGTTCCCATACTCTCAGGTTTCATTTGGTGTAAAATCTTCAATATCAGATTTCTAAAGTAGCCCCTACAATATCAACTTTTATTTCCATGTATTTTACATGTTTTTGGATCTTTTGAACTATGTTTAGTTGCTCTCATCCACATTCAACACAACACTAACAGTTCTGGGCTCAGAAATCTACAACATCCCTGTGCCCAAATACCAGCAGAAAAAAAAAAAGTTATCCTTTACCAGTAAAATTTTCATTACCTAGATTCACAATATATATTCAAACTAGCATTGTACTCATCTTCCAAAAACACCTTCTGCTCCAGGAAGCCTGGGCACTGCCCTGCTCACGCCCAACCACAAGTCTGCACATACTCTTGTTCACTCAACCTGACTTCCAGCCTGGTATGTACTCAAAACCTAGCTATGTTTCAGGAGAAGCCTTAAAATATTTATAAAGTCTCTTTCCAACTTTTTGAAGCTCTCCTTCCCTTAAATTTTAAAATAGCCTTAACACAAAGTTATATATCATGTATTTGATTATGAACATTGCGTTTGAAAGCTAATTTTAAACTAGTTCATGCAGCTGTGCTCTCCTTTCCTAACTCAAACCTCTGCTTGTCAAAAGTATGACCACACTTGCTATTTTTTTAAATCTGTCCAACAGAAATTAAAGTAGTAGTTTCTAATCTGAATCAAATGGGGTGCTTTCAGGTTAGACTCTAACCCCCAGCAGTTTTTTCAGAATCCGCAGTTCAGAATAAATTCTCTCTCAAAAGAAGCTCATCAGTGAGCAAATGGAGTATCTTCTACATGTTACACAGAAAAGCAGAGTACTAAGACCCTTCCTTTTTGTAGGGTTATAATTCAGGTCGAGAAAGGAGCTTAAGCGACAAACACTTGCCATTACACATCAGAGTGCACAATCCTGTGCTAACAACCACTACGTGGAGGGGCCATGAAGAGAAAGGAAAGACTGGATGAAGAGCGAGAAATGAGGGAAACTTCAAGCAGGAGCTGAACTTTCAAGGTCAAATTTAAAGGATAAAGTTCTAGAGATTCTGTTGGACAACAATGTGAATACAGTTAACACCACTAAACTGTTCACTTAAAAATGGTTAAAATGGTAAATTTTATGGGTTTTTTTTTTTTCCCAAACTACAACTAAGGAAGGAAAGAAGGGAGAACAGAGGGAAAGAAGATGTATCATCTGGGAGAGCAGAGGGACAACTAAGCAGGGACAACTCTGCTTAGTTTGAATGGAAGACATTTAGAAATCTAGACTAAATGGCATTTGACAAGAGTTGGGGGAAACAGGACATTCATTTTGATATGTAACACTGCACCACACTGTGGGGGATTGAGGAGAACTTAAATTCTACTTAAGAAGAAACAGAATAGTTATAGGCTTATCTTCTGAGCTTAGTGATAAGATCAACTGTATGTTTCAAATGAACAGATTTTGCAATTTCCAAATAGGATTCACTGTAATCCAGGTACGTATGAGAAAATACTGTTTACACCAATGTCAAAAGAAACTGAGAATATGCAGAAAAATTTTAAGGCATTTCGTAAAAGACAAAAACAGGAACAAGGCAGAAAAGACAAGTACAACGTAATAAATTAAGGGACTTGGGGAAGATGCACAGAATTCGCGGTTTGGAAAGGTCAGTTTATCATCAGATGTGCTAAGGAAGAAGGAAGGGGACGATCCTTCCTGTGCTATTGTTCTGTCAGGTAAGAGTTAAAGAGGCTACAGGTTACAGATGTTGGGTATCAATTTAGATGAGCAACATAAATAAAAAAGTCTTCAAAGTTGAGGCTAGATGAATGCTTTTATGGGATACAAAGAAGACTAAAGAAGTGGAAGACAGGTCCTAGGGGCTCCTGAGGAGGCCAGAGAAGAATGGGAATTCACTGATGAAATAAACTCTTCCTGAACATCTGCTGCCGACACAGGGATGGGCAGACAGACGGGACAGGAAGGAGCATTTGGGAAAGAGGACGGCCCAACTCGTGCTGTGTCACCGAGGATGGGCTTCAGGGACAGTGACCAGTGCACCCACGGCGAGGAGGGGACCACGCTGGGTGTCTGAGGGCCTAGAGGGGGGCATGAAACTGGGGTGGAACACAAACCAGAGGCGTTTCACAGCAAGGAAGGAAAGAAAATGGAAGATAAAAAGAATGACCAGGAAAGTCTCCAGTTAACTTTTCTGTCAGACTTTTGAGAGCCTGAAAACAAAGGAATTCTGTGATAATAGGGAGGTTAGTCACGGACAGTATGAGAGGAAGAGGGAGTGAATGCACCCTCAGTCCTAGAAGACACGGAAATCCTGTAAAATGTAAGGCCGGTGCAAAATCAGAAAGGGAGCGTGCACATACATGGTGGAGGGCAAGTGCTATTGGTGCCAGGAGGTGAGATTTAGGGCATCTGTGGTCACTCCAGAGGACCGGAGCGACCATTTACAAATTCACACTCCACCACCTCACCTGGGTGAAACTGCCGTGGGAACTCGCCATCTGCTACCCAAGGCTCCTCTCCCTGCTCCAACTTGAGGATCACGTTCGGTTTGGTGCTGTCGTACCCTGTGGATGAGAAAGAGCCAACTTGGACCTGCTGCTCGGCTCTGGGTCTCTGAGTAGAAGGTGCTGCCTCAGAAGCCAAAAAATAAAGCGTCTATTTTGCACCTAATCAAAATCAGAACCTTTTGATCGATAAGCAAATAAACAAATACTTTATCTGGTGCCCAGAAAAAAATTAAACAGTCTCATCACTGATTTCTTCAAAGTCAAGCATAAAATCCTTAAACTGGAAGCCCCCGCAGAGAAGCAACTCAGAAAGCAGGCTCTCCTCACCCACGGAGACCAGATGGCTGTAGTTCTCCAGCATCACATCCCTGTAGGTTGTCTTCTCATCAGGGTCCAGCTGCTGCCACTCCTCCTGAGTGAAGTCCACGGCCACGTCCGTGAATGACACTGGCCCCTGCAATGGCACCGTGATGGGAACTGGGTGACGCAGAGAAGAGTTATGGGAACAAGAGCTCACCCAGCTCACCGGGAAAGTCAACTACGGACCCTGATTGTTACAGATCGTGGGAGGAAAACAAGCCATATTAGAAACACACTGCCTTGGGGTTCCTTAATGTGTCAAACAAACGAACCAGCCAAAAAACCTCTCAAACCAAAAGAAAAGAGCTCCAATTTTGCAACTGAAGTATCTGAGTTCTGGGGACATAAGTTAATGAACCACCACTCCGGCTCTCACTCAAAGAGCTTACAGCCCGGCGAGGAGACACTGGCTAAGTGAACACGGACATTTCTCTCCTTGTTGCTCTCTTCAGCAGCCTCTGCTGGCTGGGCCCCCTCCCCCTCCCTCCTCATGCTGGCGCGGCCCAGGACTCGGGCCATCCCGGTTCAACTCTTTCATCCTCTGGCCCCTCCATTCTTACAGCCAGCTACCTGGACCCATCTGCTTGGCTAAGTTTTCTAGTACTTCCTTCAAGCGGTGTCTCAAACATCACATTGTGGCAGCAATGAAAATCTGTTGCTTGAAAGACTGCCCGAAGTATTATCAGCGTGACACACACAAGGTGGAGCATGGTCTAACACGAGAGAAGTAAACTACTTTAATTTTATGCTGGCAGACGAGGCTCCGCAGGCTCAGCTGGGTGTTCTACAGGATTCAGGGGAGAGAAGAGGACGCAGTGTAAAAAGTACCCATGGCAAAACCTGCAGCAGCACCAATATTTAAGAGGTTGGCACAGGGCAGAGACCAAGAAGGCACTTTCTCGAGGGCAGCTTTTGGACAGGAAGAGTTGCCTCTAATTCAAGAGAGTAAACGAACATATGCAAGTATTGGGTTGGCCAAAATGTTCGTTCAGGAAACCCAAACAAACGTTTTGGCCAACCCAATACTTTCCTGCCTCAAAAACAAGACAAAAACCCAAAAAGCCCAATTCAAAGAAATATAAAAGTAGTGTTCTCATAAGAGCACTGGAACACAGAAGTTACCAACAGCAGGAAAGTTTCTGAGGAAATTCTTGATTTATCGAGTAGAGCAGATGAGAAACCAGGACCACGGAACACACTCACACAGGGGCAGAGGCGGGACTGCAGCAAAAGTGACAGCAGGCTCACCACCAGAGCCCTGGAAAATCTCCAGGCCCATCAAGGGGGCCTAGGGTTCCTGCAGCAGTAGAGTGACTGGTTGACAGAGGAATGACTCACACAATCGACCAAGCAGCTTGACAGGCTTCCTGTTCTCACTGCACAGAGCAGCCAGATCCACTCAGACTGTGTCGACAGCCCCTGGCCGTGGGCTCGGGGGACAGAGATGGAGCCGGGACCCCTGCAATGAGGGTGATCACACATTCACTGTCCAAACGGAAAACTGCTGTCTGGGACGAAGGATAAACCCGACAGGACACCAGGAAAGGAGGTGCAACCCAAGACTATGTCAGGCACGTCTAGACAAAAAGCCAACTGTTTCCATGTTGGACATGGACGTTTCTCCTAAAGCAACTCTTAGAAGACTACTCTCACCATAAAGCACCTGAGCAACTTAACCTTGTCTGCCGACTTGCCACCAGTTCAAAATGCAGTGGTGCCCACAGGTTCTGTGCATCAGAAGACACAGTTGACAAAGAATAAGGGAGATCAAGGAATGGGAGAAAACATTTGCAAATCACGTATCTGCTAAGGGGTTGGTATCTAGAATATATATAAGGAAACCATAAACAAAATGAAAAGACAACCCTCAGAATGGAAGAAAGTATTTGCAAATGAAGCAGCTGACAAGGGATTAAAAGCAGCTCATGCAGCTCAATATCAAAAAAACAAACAACCGAATCAAAAAATGGGTGGAAGAACACATGAAAACATGCTCAACATCACTAGTTATTAGAGAAATGCAAGTCAAAACTACAATGATCACCTCACACCAGTCAGAATGGCCATCATCAAAAAATCTACAAACAGTAAATGCTGGAGGGCTTCCCTGGTGGCACAGTGGTTAAGAATCTGCCTGTCAATGTAGGGGACACGGGTTCGAGCCCTGGGCCGGGAAGATCCCACATGCTGCAGAGCAACTAAGCCCGTACGCCACAACTACTGAGCCTGCGCTCTAGAGCTCACAAGCCACAACTACAGAATCCCGTGCACCTAGAGCCCGTGCTCCGCAAGAGAAGCTACCGCAACCAAGAATAGCCCCCATTCACCGCAACTAGAGAAAGCCTGCGCACAGCAATGAAGACCCAATGCAGCCAAAAATAAATAAATAAAATAAATTAAAAAAAAACAAAAATAAATGCTGGAGAGGATGTGGAGAAAAAGGAACCCTCTTACACTGTTGGTGAGAATGTAAATTGATACAGCCACTATGGAGAACAGTATGGAGGTTCCTTAAAAACTAAAAATAGAACTACCATATGACCCAGTAATCCCACTCCTGGGCATATACCTGGAGAAAACCATAATTCAAAAAGATACATGCACCCCAATGTTCATTGCAGCACTATTTACAACAGCCAGAACATTGAAGTAACCTAAATGTTCATCAACAGAAAAATGGATAAAGAAGATGTGGTACATATATACAATGGAATATTACTCAGCCATAAAAAGGAACAAAATTGTGCCATTTGCAGAGACGTGGATGGACCTAGAGACTGCCAGACAGAGTGAAGTCAGAAAGAGAAAAACAAGTATCATATGATATCACTTATATGTGGAATCTAGAAAAACGATACAGATGAACTTATTTGCAAAGCAGAAATAGAGACACAGAGGTAAAGGATGTATGGATACCAAGGGGGTAGGGGGCGATAAGATGAATTGGGAGGTTAGGATTGACACATATACACTACTATGTATAAAATATATAACTAATGAGAACCTACTGTATATCACAGGGAACTCTACTCAATGCTCTGTGGTAACCTAAATGGGAAGGAAATCCAAAAAACGGGGTATGTGTATACGTATAGCTGATTCACTTTGCTGTACAGCTGAAACTAACACAACACTGTAAATTTATACTCCAATAAAAATTAATTAAAAAAAAATTTAGAATATACAGAGAACTCCTAAAACTCAACAACAAAAACAACAGTTTTAAAACAAAGTGAAATAAATAAAATAAAATTTTGAAAAATGGGCAAAGCACTTGAATAGACATTTCTCCAAATAAGTTTTACAAATGACCAATAAGTATATGAAAAAGATGTTGAACATCACTAATAGGGAAATGAAAATCAAAACTATGAGATACCACCTCATACCCATTAGAACGGCTACTATAAAAAAAACGAGAAAATTACAAGTATTGGAGAAATTGGAACCCTTGTGCACTGTTAGTGAAAATGTAAAATGGTGCAGCTGCTGTGCAAAACAGCATGGTGGTTCCTCAAAAAATGAAAAGCAGAATTAACATATGATCCAGCAATTCCACTTCTGGGTCTATACCCCCCAAATATGAAAGCAAAGACTTAAAGAGGTATCTGTATACCTAGGTTCACAGCAGCATTATTCACAATAGCTAAAATGTGGGAATAACCCAAGTGTCCATCGATGGACAAATGGTTAACAAAATGTAATATACATACACAGTGGAGTATGATTCAGCCTTAAAAAGGCAGGAAATTCTGACATCTGCTACCACATGAATGAATTTTAAGGACATTAAGCGGAGTGAAATGAGCTTAATGGAAGGACAAATACTGTAGGATTCCGCTTAGATGAGGTATTTAGTCAAAATACTAGAGACAGAGAGTAAAATGGTGGTTGCCATGGGCTGGGGAGGGAGAAATGGGAAGTTACTGTTTACTGGGGGCAGAGTGTCAGTTCTGGAAGATGAGAAACACTCTCGAGGTGGATGGTGGTGATGACTGCACAACATTATGAATGGCCTTAATACCACTCTACTGTACACTAAAAAATGGTTAGGATGGGTGGGAGGGAGACGCAAGAGGGAGGAGATATGGGAATATATGTATCCGTATAGCTGATTCATTTTGTTATAAAGCAGAAACTAACACACCCTTGTAAAGCAATTATACTACAATAAAGATGTTAAAGGAAAAAAAAGGTCAGGATACTAAATTTATGTTATGTGTATTTTACCACAATAAAAAAAAGTGGAAGGAAAAAAAAATGCAGTGATGCCTCTCTAATTACACACCCCTACCCACTCCCTTACAGAGCTTCTGCAGCCATTCCCTCCACAAAGGAAAGAAGAATGAAATGGGGTCATGGGTTGAGTATGTTCACATTAGTTATTAGTAATTCTCTCAAAAAGTGAAATTTAAAAATTAAGAATCATCAGCTAATTGAGAAAACAACATAAATAAAGGATAAGCATCAGGATGAACAACTCAACAATGACTGAACCAAATTCACAAAGGAAACAACTTGCATTTGTGTCTACTGATTTATATTTTTTAATAAATTAAGCAGGATATTGCTTTCAGAAAATCAGAACATTCTGCTAAGAAAAAGCCACTGGAGAATACTTAGAAATTAAAGACTGGATTGTTGAATTTTTAAAAAATCCTCAAGTAAGAAGCTTGAATAATAAATGGGACATAGAATAGATAACTTAGGAAATCTCTCTGAAAACAAGAAATTGAAATGATGAAATTTTGAGATATTGAAGCCAGATCCAACAGATTCAACATTTTCAGAAAGAGATGATAGACGATGAACAAAAAATCATCAAAGGCTGAATAGAAAATGATTCCTGACGTGAAGATCATAAAAATAAACAAACAAAACAAAACAAAACAAAACATCATCAAAAGGGACCATATAATCTGCAAAGAAAAATACTGGGGAAACAGATCAAGAAATTTCCTGATAAAACATCCAAAATTTAAAAATTAGAGGGAACTCCCTCTAATTGGTTGGGACTTCCCTCTGGTTGGGACTTGGCGCTTTTGCTACGGGGGCCTGGGTTCAATCCCTGGTTGGGGAGCTGGCATCTCGCAAGCTGCACAGCCAAAAAAAAAAGAAAAAGAAAAAGAAAAGGGGGACGGGGGAATCCTAAAAAGTTACAGAGTGAAAAAAATACACTAGTTACCCTGGAAACTGACATTCTAATTCTCAACCAAGAGGAAACAATGGAGAACGCCCACAACTTTTAAGGAAGAAGGATTTTGAACCTAGAACTGTACACCAAGCCAAACTATCATTTAAGTCTAAAGACACTATAAAGGTATTTTCAGAAAAGCAAGACAATTTTTGTTGAAGAAAACAGTTTCCTTAAAACAGTCAGTGACAAACTCCTCCGAAACCCGAGAGTTCCAACAAAGACGAACATGGGGATGTAGAAACCTCACTGCATGACCAGCAAAATGGGTTCTCAGTTGTTGGAAGGAGCACTTGTTGGGACTGTAAACATTTAACTTGTATTTTGGAAGGGAACTGCTCAGTAAACATGTTCTATTATCCTACTGTTTATAAAGGGATTTCACCCACTGGTACAGCCACATCTGTGCAGGTCTCACAGCTGAGATTCCCCAAGAGAGCCTAAGATTATCCCAAGGTAAGCCAAATGAGCTTTAACATCACCTATAGGAAGTAATAACCTTCTGGGTTAAGGCAGTCCAGAAGGCAAGAAGTGGCAGGGGTTAGAAGACTGACCAATCAAGCAAATAAATTAAATTACATATCAATATTGCTTCTATCGACACAAGTATCCAAAATGAAATATTAGCAAACAAAATCCAATACCACGTTGAAAAGAAAATACGTAATTACCTAAACAGGACTTACTCCAAGCATATAGACTAGTTTAATATTTGGAAATCCATTAATACAATATGCCATTATAATATAACTAAGAAGAAAAATCTTACATTTCCTAAGATGACGAAAAGACCTCTGACAATATTCAAACGCATACCTAATTAAAAATTTAAAAAACCCTCAAGAAAATAGGAATTGATGGATACTTCACCAACATGAATATACCTATGTATACACATACTCATACCCTAATGTGCACAGTACGTGTGATACATATACACACGGGTACATACATACACTTTTTTGAGTCCAGACACAAACACATATCTATGCTTCAGTCCTCTTAGTTCTAAAGTCAGGACTTACTTAATGGGTAAACAATAGACACATTCTCAGAAAGATTAGAAACAAGGCAAAATGCTCATTATCTCCAATCAGAGAAAACAATTAAAGGCCTAATAAGCAATAAGAAAAAGTGGAACTATTTCTATTCACAGATGATATACTATACCTAGAAAACTCAAAGAATCAACAATGGAACCAAATCAATAAAAAGAATGCTGTTAGGTCACAATATATAGTTAACACACATAAAGACAACAGCCCTCACTATGTAAAAAAGAGTAAAAAGATGTAATTCAAGTGTACACACAGTTTACAATAGCAACAGAAAAAAACTCTTAATAAGAAATATACAAAATCTAGACTAGAAAATTTTTAAAACACTCCTGAAAGACAGAGAAGTAGACCTGAACAAATGGAATGATTCTCCTTGTTCTTGAACACACTGTGAAGCACAATAAAAGGAGGCATGCCTTCACCAAGATGTATCAAAATCAAATGGCTAAAAACTAGTGATAAAAAATAAAGAAATAAAGACACGTTATACACAGAGGAACAAAGATGAGGATGACATCAAATTTCTCTTGGAATCAATGTAAGCAAGAAGCCAGTGGAGGAACACATTTAAAGTACTGGAGAATATAAAAAACAGCAATAATCTCTTTAAAAGTGAAGGCAAAATAAAGATATTTTCAGACATACAAGAGCCATAAGAATTCATTATCAACTAGAGGAAATGTTAAAGAAAGTCCTTCAGGCAGAAGGAAAATGACAGCAGATAAAAATGTGGATCTACACAACAGAATGAAGCACCAGAAATGGTAACTATGTATTTTCTTTCATTATTTAAATCTCTTTAAAAGATTAATTAAAAATGACAATGTATCAGGAATTCCCTGGTGGTCCAGTGGTTAGAACTCAGAACTTTAACTGCAGGGGCCCATGTTCAATCCCTGGTCGGGGAACTGAGATCCCACTAGTCACTCGGTTTGACAAAAAAAAAAAAACAAACAACAACAAAAAACCCAATGTATTGTGGGATTGGTATTACCTCTAAAAATAAAATGCAACAACAGTATAAAGACCAAGAAGGGAAAAATGGAACTGTAGCTAAGTGATCAGGCATATTACTTGAAGATAAACTATAATAAATTAAAGCTACATACTATAAACACTAAAGCACCCACTAAAATAACAAGTGTTATGGCCAATAACCCAACAAAGGATATAAAATGGAATCACAAAAAAGTCAATCAAACAGAAGGAAGACAAAGAAGATGGGACAAATAGAAAATAAAGACAACAGACTATAACCTAACTGGTTGTATCAATATTCACTTTACAAGTAAATAGTCTAAACACCCCAATTAATAGACAGAAATTATCAAATTGGATAAAAAAAAGAAGACCTAACTATATGCTGTCTACAGCGCTGTACTTCACATATAAAGATGCAAATAGGTTAAAAGTAAAAGGACAGAATAAAACATTGCACACCAACACTACTCAAAAGAAAGCTGGAATGGCTTTATAAGTATCAGAGATTCCATTTCACAGCACAGACCATTGCCAGGATAAAGGAGGCCAATTCACAACAACAAAGTGGTTAATTAATCAGAAGGACCTAATAATCTTAAATGGTTAGGTATCTTCTCACAAAATTCATGAAGCAAAAACTGACAGAATTGCAAGGAGAAACAGACAAAACACAGTCGCAGGAGATTTCAATTCCCCCTCTCTCACGACTCATGGGACAAGTCGGCAGAAGGTTAGCAAGGATATGGTGCACCTGCCAAACATTCCCAACTTGATGTTACTGACATTTAGAGAACACTCCACCCACCGAGAGCAGAACAGGCACCCTTCTCAAGTGCACGTGGAGCTTCTCCGAGAGAGACCTATTCTGGGTCATAAATCTTAAGAGAGTCATTATTTATGTAGTGTTCCTGCCGAAAAATCACCATCTAAATCTATGAAAAAACATCGGGGAAACATAAATTCAAAGAATTCTACAAAATAATTGGCCTGTATTCTTCAATTACTATAATGGCATTAAGAAACTATTCCATATTAAACAGACTTAAAAAGCATGAAAACTAAATGCAATTCATAATTCCGGACTGCATCCTCCATCAAAGATTAAAAATTGCTATAAAGGAAATTACTGGGAAAACTGACAAAACTGGAAGTTGGATGACTGGATGAACTGTAGATTAAAGTATTATATCAAGGGGACTTCCCTGGTGGTCCAGTGGTAAAGAATCCACCTTACAATGCAGAGGACGTGGGTTCGATCCCTGGTCAGGGAACTAAGACCCCACATGCCACAGGGCAACTAAACCCACGCACCACAAGTACTCAGCTCGGGCGCCTCAACTAGAGCCCTCGTGCCGCAAAGTGCAGAGCCCACAAGCTCTGGAAAAGGAGCACTACAGCTAGAGAGCCGACACGCCCTGAAGCCAGTGCGCCACAACTAGAGAAGAGAAAAACCCCATGCCACAACTAGAGAGAAGCCCATGCGCCACAACAAAGAGCCCACTCACCACAACTAAGACCTGATGCAGCCAAAAATAAGTAATAAATAAATAAATAAAAATAAAGTATTATATCAGGAATTTGCCTGGTGGTCCAGTGTGTAAGACTTCCAATGCAGAGGGCCTGGGGTCGATCCCTGGTTGGGGAACTAGATCCTGCATGCATGCCGCAACTAAGAAGCCTGCATGCTGCAACGCAGAGTCTGCATGCTGCAACTAAGACATGGCACAGCCAAAATGAATAAATTTTAAAAATTCTTTGAAAAAATAAATAAAGTATTATATCATTGTGAAATTTCCTGAATTCAGTTACCTCTGGCAAGCATACATAAGAAAATATTCTTGATCTTAGGAGATACAACTGAGACATTACAGGGTAAAGGGGCATGACACACTCTCAAACGGTTCAGAAAAAAATATGTTAAAGTTAAAACAATTGCAATGCAGTCAACACAATTCAAGGCTAATCAACTGCAACATATGGGCTCTATTTGTATCCTCATTGAAAAGAAAAAACTGAAAAACGTGTAGAAAATTGTGAAACTTTGAACACTAAGAAAAAATGATATTGTGGGTTATCCCCACCCACTTTTTAAAAGACTCATTATTGTTTAAAGATACATACAGAAATACAAGTGAATTTTTTCTAAAGGGTTTTTAAATGAATATTTATTTTTAATTAATTTTATGTATTTATTTTTGGCTGTGTTGGGTCTTCGTTGCTGCATACAGGCTTTCTCTAGTTGCGGTGCGTGCGCTTCTCATTGCGGTGGCTTCTCCTGTTGTGGAGCATGGGCTCTAGGCACGCAGGCTTCAGTAGTTGTGGCACAAAGGCTCAGTAGTTGTGGCTTGGGGGCTCTAGAGCGCAGGCTCAGTAGCTGTGGCGCACGGGCTTAGTTGTTCTGCGGCATGTGGAATCTTCCCGGACTAGGGCTCAAACCCGTGTCCCCTGCACTGGCAGGCGGATTCTTAACCACTGTGCCACCAGGGAAGTCCCAAATGAATTTTTTTTAAAGCCAAGAAAAGGGAGGCTCCATGAGTTTGGCAGTAACAGATGTCAAAGGCAGATGGATGGTCAGGAGAGGTAAGGACCTGAAAATGTCCACTGGATTTGACTATAATTAGGTCACTGCTAATCTTTACCAACAGATTCAGGAGAGTGGTAAGGACAAAACCAAGACACCAAGAATTAAAATGGGAATGGGAAGTGAAAACACCTTATTGGAGAATATCTGTCTGTACTGTGTGCTGTACAACCCCCCAAAAACACACTAACAGAAATATCTGAAGGATGAGAAGGCCATTCCATGACTTAGGTTTTAGCCTTGGACTAAATAGTAAAAATGTAAACAGGTCTACTTGGATCACAATATTTTGGAGCCTGGAAAAATCACATGCACCAAGTTCCCGTTGGGCAGCAGGCCCACTGCTAAGATAAACAATAAGTCTAAGTCATATACTGAAATGATTTGATGCCTGTTATTAGGAGAGCTATCCACAATTACTTCAACTTCAACAAACAAATTTTTCCAGGTCTTAGGAAACCTTTGAAACCCATAAGTAACAAAAATGCTTTCTTCTTATAGTCAACACAAATCACACGATGGATGGTATCTTCCTTTTTCTATAACTGTCAAGAACATGAGTCATATGTGCAGCTCAATTCCAGTAGCCTTAAAGCATCATACTACCTATATGTGTGAACCTGACAACAACTACGTGCCGCCCTGACTCTGTAACAACTGTATTTTATGTGATAATGTCTTTTACCTATTTCTACCTTCACGTTTTAAAATGTGGATCCTTATACACCTCCTAAAATGCATTACAAAACAAAGTGGGGGAATACATACACCGACAGGAAAACTCACCTGGGATTCATTCATTTTCTGCTGCTCTTGGAAAAATCGTAGACTGTAAACGGTGGACCTAGAGGAAGGGAAGCAAGTAACTGAAGTGCTGAGTAACCTGACCTGCCCAGGCAGGAACCTCCTGCATCAGGACCATCAAAGAAAGTCCAATAAAATGACACCCTATGAACATTCAAGAGGCTAAAAGGGTCCTACAAGAGAAACACACACCTGTACCTTTCCAACACCAACATGATCAAGTTACTCTCATTGGTGAATATGAACGACTGTTTCAAAGAGTTAAATTAAAAATGCAAATAAAAAAAATTTCCCTGTGACACTACTTAAGTATTTTCTTATTGTCTCTTTGAATTGATTAAAATCAAAGATTCCACAGTAAGGGAGAATGTAAGCTCTCAAAAGTGGGATAAACATGCATCAAGGCACCGCACTGTTTGTAAATCATCTGACTCAATTTGGTTACCGCTGCACTTCTGAGTGTTTTATTATGAAACTGACTTTAAGTGGACAGAACACCTGCCCTAGGAGTTTGGAGTCCTGTTAGCGACCCCACATGCACACCCGGTGAGGATCTGGGACAAGTCACCTCCCTTCTCAGGCCCAATCTCTTCCTTCCTCAAGCGAGGCAGCAGGACAGAAGCCTTGCAGACTCATCCTGCACTAACTACACTGTGCGACTCCACAGGGCACAACCCAGGGGGGCAGCGGACGCTTAGATTAGACAACCAAGGTGCTGATGGGCCTTGAGAGACACGTGCGAGATGCCGAGACGGCGACAGGAGGACAAGGAGGATCGGGGTTGGACGGAGGGGTGGACGCGCCACGTCCCGGCCGAGCCTGCGGCCCCTGCTCCCCCAGAACAACCGGGTGCTCACAAGTCCCAGGGGAGCCCCATCCGGAGCTCCCGGCCCTGCTCTCCAGTCCGGCCCATCCACCTCGGGGAAGCGGTCAAACCCTCCCGGTCGTTCTCCCGCGGGGCCCGGGGCGGGCTACCCCAAGTCCCGCTCTCCAACGGCCGCAGGGTCCACAACCGCCTACAGGCCCGCAGACGCAACACCTACCTCGTCGAGACTAGCTGACCGGCCCCGGGCTCCCGAGGCTCCGGTCCGGGGGCTGCTCCTCCGGCGCGCTCCTCTCACGGATCGCTCCGCCTCCCGAGACCACTGGGCCAGAGAAGCCGGCTCTGGGCCTACGGCACAAGCTCCCTTCAGGCCCACGTCCCTCCCGGGACCTCGCTGTGCCGCGCGCTGCAGACTGCCTGGCACTGCGCCGCCGCCGCCGCCGCCGCCGCCCGGCGGGCCCCTCCGGCCCAGCCCGCGGGCTCCGGAGCTCGCGCTCAGGGGTCCTCGTTCCAGCCTCTGCCCAGCCCACGCGAACCCTCGCCCACACAGCCCGCGCCCTCTGGGTGCCGGCCGGGCCAGACGGCGTCCACCCCTTCAGGCCCCGGAATCCTCGCTCGCCGGAGGCCACAGCCTGGGAACGAAAGCAAGCGGTGACCTGGGCACGGATAGGAAACAAGAGCGGCGCGGCGCAGCGCCGGTGCGCGTGCGCGAACACGCACACAGGGTGAGGCGCACTAGCGCAGGAGGACGCCGGAAGTCCGCCTGCCAAGGCCCGCCCCGGAGAGCGAGACAAATACCAGAACTCTATTTCCCAGAAGTCTCCGCGCCGTCAAGTTAGGGAACGTCTTAAATATCTCCATCTCATCTGGCGGTGAAGAGGTGCTGTGGTGAGAAGTTGGGCCGCCTGGACCAGAGACTCAAATTTCCCCTTACTTTAAGGGAACGTCTGTTATGTCACCGCTTCTCGAGGACTCTTACCTGTGTCCTGGTGCGCTAATCTTTTCCTTACCTTGAATGCTTAAGTCTTAGAATAAGTGTCCACAGACAACTGATAAATAAGGGAAAGGAGTTTATCATGTTAGCTTACTATCATAGTGAGCTATTTAATCAAAATATTAGTGAATAGAACTTAGCGTTAACATAATAGAGTATTAGCCTAGGATACCTTCCTCCCCCTCATAGGGAAAAAGAAACATAGGCTTTCCAAACCACTTTTAATTCGTGAAAACTGTAGAAAAAATCATAAAATACAGAATTGAAAGAAGAAAATTACCCATACCTTTACTTCCTGAAGAGGATTATGTGTGTGGAAAAAAAATTGTGTGTTTCAATGGCCAACTAAGCATTATTGGAGGACATCGCTCTGCGTTGATTTCAGCCCTCTCTTTGTCTTTGAGCTGTTTTACACGTCTTCGAAGGTTGTAGGTAACATGAAATTCTGTCCACTTGGTAGGAAGTTCAGTTGACTTGCCAAACCCCTACCCAGGAAGAATCCAATTTTACCTTCATTTCTTTGTTTACATATTCATTTCAGTAGTCCTGATCTGTAATGTGTCTGTTTCTCAGATTCTCTTTTGAACCGGTTATAACAGCTGCAGGTTCCCTCTTGAATGAAATAAAATACTTAGCCTGTGCTCATTTTTATATCTGTATAAGAGTCATGATCTCACCCTTATTTTCTTTTTAAGATTTATTATTTATTTTATTTACCTTTGGCTGCGTCAGGTCTTAGTTGCAGCAGGCGGGCTCTATGTTGTGGAGCTTGGGCTTCTCTCTACTTGTGGTGCGTGGGCTTCTCTCTAGTTGTGGCGGGCTGGTTTTCTCTCTTTAGTTGTGGTGCACGGGCTCCAGGGCACGTGAGCTCTAACTTGCGGCACTCGGGCTCTAGTTGAAGTGTGAAAGCTCAGTAGTTGTGGCACGCGGGCTTAGTTACCCTGCGGCACGTGGGATCTTAGTTCCCTGACCAGGGATTGAACCCAGGTCTCCTGCATTGTAAGGGGATTCTTTACCACTGGACCACCAGGGAAGTCCCTATCCTTATGTTTTAACAGTTTGGGAGGTCTTCACAGAGATCCTGGATGGATTCACCTAACAGCACCAGGTAAACTTTGTGTCAAGAGTAGTGCACATCATTCCTCAAGAATTTTAAAGTAAAACTATAAAAGGATCCAGAAATTCCACTTCTGTGTATTTTTTGGAAGAAAAAAACACACTAGTTCAAAAAGATACATGCACCCTTATGTTCATTGAGCATTATTTATAATAGCCAGTGTATAGAAGCAACCTATGTGTCCATCCATAGATGAATGGATAAAGAAGATGCGTTTTATATATATATATATATATATATATATATATATACACATACACACCACAATGGACTATTAGCCACGAAAAAAAAAAAAAAAAGAGTGAGGGGCTTCGCTGGGGTTTCACTGGTTAAGAATCCACCTGCCAGTACAGGGGACATGGGTTCAAGCCCTGGTCCAGGAAGATCCCACATGCCACGGAGCAACTAAGCCCGTGTGCCACAACTATTGAGCCTGCGCTCTAGAGCCTGTGAGCCACAACTACTGAGCCTGCATACCACAACTACTGAAGCTCGCTCACCTAGAGCCCATGCTCTGCAACAAGAGAAGCCACTGCAATGAGAAGCCCACGCAGCGCAGTGAAGTGAAGCCCCCGCTCGCCGCACCTAGAGAAAAGGCCACATACAGCAACAAAGACCCAACGCAACCAAAAATAAAATAAATAAATTTTAAAAATTAAAAAAAATAATGAAATCTTGCCATTTGTGGCAACATGGATGGAGCTAGAGGGTATTATGCTAAGTGCAATAAGTCAGACAGAGAAAGACAAATACCGTATGATCTCATATGTGTGTGGAATCTAAAAAACAAGGCAAAAGAACTAATGTAACTAAACAGAAACAGACTCATAGATACGGAGAACAAACAGGTGGTTGCCAGAGGGGCGTAGGTGGATGAGTGAAATAGGTGAGGGAGATTAAGAGAAACAGATGACCAGTTACAAAATAAATGAGTCATGGGAATGAAATATACAGCATGGGCAATACAGTGAATAACATTATAATAACTTTGTATGGTGACCGATGGTAACTAGACCATGGTGATGGATGGTAACTAGACCATAACTAGACTTATCATGGTGATCATTTTCTAATGTATAGAAATATTGATATTATGCACCTGGAACTAACAAAGTGTTGTAAGTCAGTTACACTTGAATTAAAATTTTTTAATTGAAAAGAAAAGAATAGTGTGTCTCGTTAACTATAGACACTTAGTCATACAGCAGTTCTCTAGAACATATTCATCTTGTGTAACTGTAACTTTATACCCATTGAACAATTCCCATCCTCTCCTACCCTACCCCTGACAATTTATGTTTAACTTTTTTAGATACCTCATATAAGTGGAAACACACAATTTTGTCCTTCTGTGACTGACTTATTTCACTTACCATAATGTCTTCCAGTTATATTCCTGTTGTCACAACTGGTAGGATTTCCTTCTAATAAGTGAATAATATCCTGTTATATGTATATACCACATTTTCCTTATCCATTTGTCTGTTGATAAAATTTGCGTTGTTTTCCTATCTTGGCTCTTGTGAATAATGCTGTAATGAATATAGAGGTGCATATATCTCTTCCAGATGTTGATTTCATTTACTTTGGATATACAGGCTATATTATATTACATTATATTATATTATAGTTATTGTGCTTCCCGGATCTTGTGTTTTTTACAAACTGAAGGTTTGCGGCAACTCTTTGTTGAGCAAGTCTATTGGCACTGTATTTCCAACAGCAGTTCCTCACTTCTTGTCTTTGTGTCATATGTTAGTAATTCTCACACTATTTCAAACCTACCATCAGCAAAAAGATTACTACTCACCGAAGGCTCAGATGATGGTTAGCGATTTTTACCAATAAAGTATTTTTATTTATTTATTTATTTGGCTGTGCTGCACAGCATGTGGCATCTCAGTTCCCTGACCAGGGATCAAAGGTGCACCCTCTGTATTGGAAGGCGAATTCTTTTTATTATTATTATTTCTTTTGTGGCACGCGGGCCACTCACTGTTGTGGCCTCTCCGGCCGCCGAGCACAGGCTCGGGACGCGCACGCTCAGCGGCCATGGATCACGGGCCCAGCCGCTCCCCGGCATGTGGGATCCTCCCGGACCGTGGCAGGAACCCGAGTCCCCTGCATCGGCAGGCGGACTCTCAACTACTGCGCCACGAGGAAAGCCCTGGAAGGCTAATTCTTAACCACTGGACCACCAGGGAGGTCCCTAAAGTATTTTTTTTAACATCTTTATTGGAGTATACTTGCTTTACAATGTTGTGTTAGTTTCTGCTGTATAACAAAGTGAATCAGCTATATGTATACATATATCCACATATCTCCTCCCTCTCGCGTCTCCCTCCCACCCTCCCTAGCCCACCCCTCTAGGTGGTCACAAAGCACCGAGCTGATCTCCCTGTGCTATGCGGCTGCTTCCCACTAGCTATCTGTTTTACATTTGGTAGTGTATATATGTCCATGCCACTCTCCCACTTTGTCCCAGCTTACCCTTCCCCGCGCCCCCCCCAGCCCCGCCCCGTGTCCTCAAGTGCATTCTCTGCGTCTTTATTCCTGTCCTGCCACTAGGTTCATCAGAACCACTTTTTTATTTTTTCTTTAGGTACCATAAATATGTGTTAGCATACGGTATTTGTTTTTTTCTTTCTGAGTTACTTCACTCTGTTTCACAGACTCTAGGTCCATCCACCTCACTACAAATAGTTCAATTTCATTCTTTTTATGGCTGAGTTATATTCCGTTGTATATATGTGCCACATCTTCTTTATCCATTCACCGGTCAGTGGAAACTTAAGTTGCTTCCATGTCCTGCCTATTATAAATAGTGCTGCAGTGAATATTGTGGTACGTGTCTCTTTTTGAATTATGGTTTTCTCAGCGTATATGCCCAGGAGTGGGATTGCTGGATCATATGGTATTTCTATTTTTAGTTGTTTTTAAAAAATAAATTTATTTATATTTATTTATTTATTATTTTTGGCTGTGTTGAGTCTTCGTTGCTGTGGGCAGGCTTTCTCTAGTTGCAGAGAGCTGGCGCTACTCTGTTGCAGTGCGCAGGTTTCTCATTGTGGTGGCTTCTCTTGTTGCAGAGCGTGGGTTCTAGACATGTGGGCTTCAGTAGTTGTGGCACGTGGGCTCAGTAGTTGTGGTGTACGGGCTCAGTGGTTGTGGCGCACGGGCTTAGTTGCGCCACGGCATGTGGGATCTTCCCGGACCAGGCTCGAACCCGTGTCCCCTGCATTAGCAGGTGTATTCTTAACCACTGCGCCACCAGGCAAGGCCTATTTTTAGTTTCTTGAGGAGCCTCCACACTGTTCTCCATAGAGGCTGTATCAATGTACACTCCCAGCAACAGTGCAGGAGGGTTCCCTTTTCTCCACACCCTCTCCAGCATTTATTGTTTGTAGATTTTTTGATGATGGCCATGCTGAGCGGTGTGAGGTGATACCTCACTGTAGTTTTGATTTGCCTTTCTCTAATGATTAGTGTCGTTGAGCATCCTTTCATGTGTTTGTTGGCAATCTTATATCTTCTTTGGAGAAATGTCTATTTCAGTCTTGTGCCCATTTTTGGATTGAGTTGTTTGCTTTTTTTGATATTGAGCTGCATGAGCCACTTGTATATTTTGGAGATTAATCCTTTGTCAGTCGCTTCATTTACAAATATTTTCTCCTGTTCTGAGGGTTGGGTTTTTTGTCTTGTTTATGGTTTCCTTTGCTGTGAAAAAGCTTTTAAGTTTCATTAAGTCCCATTTGTTTATTTTTGTTTTTATTTCTATTTCTCTAAGAGGTGGGTCAAAAAGGATCTTGCTGTGATTGATGTCATAGAGTGTTCTGCCTATGTTTTCCTCTAAGAGTTTGATAGTGTCTGGCCTTTCATTTAGGTCTTTAATCCATTTTGAGTTTATTTTTGTGTTATGGTGTTAGGTAGTGTTCTCATTTCATTCTTTCACAGGTAGCTGTCCAGTTTTCCCAGCCCCACTTATTGAAGAGGCTGTCTTTTCTCCATTGTATATTCTTGCCTCCTTTATCGAATATAAGGTGACCATATGTGCGTGGGTTTATTTCTGGGCTTTCTATCCTGTTATGCTGATCTATATTTCTCTTCCCTAAAGTATATTTCAATAAAGGTATGCATATTGTTTTTTAGACACAAGGCTATCGCACACTTAACAGACTACAGTATAGTGTAAACATAAGTTTTTCATGCACGGGTACAACAAAGAATTCGTGTGACTCGCTTTATGGCGGTATTCGCTTCATTGCAGTGTTCTGGAACCGAAGCTGCAGTGTCTCTGAGCTGGGCCTGTATACCAAGAAGTGGGATTGCTGGAACATACGGAAATTTTACAAAAAAGATTTTGAGAAAACTCCATACTGTTTTCCACAGTGCCTGCACGATGTTACACTCCTGCCTATAATATGCAAGGGTTACGATTTCTCTACAACCTTGAAAATTCTTATCTTTTAAAAAAAATTGTAGGCATTCTAACAGATGTGAGGTAATATCTCACTATGATTTTGATTTGCATTTCCTGGATGATTAGTGACGTTGAGCACCTTTTCATGTACCTGGTGCTGTGTTAAGTCTTTCTAACACACATACACACACACAAAGGGATAGAAGGAATGTTTTGGAAGTGAAGAGTATATTACCGTGATGGTGGTGGTGGTATCACAGGTGTGTGCATATTTCCAGACTCATCAAGTTATACAAATTAAACATGGGCTGGATTTTGTATATCAATTACACGTAAATAAATCTGTAAAAGCCCAGCAACAAGTGGTGTGTTTCATTAGCCAGTGAAGCCCAGGTACGTCTTTTCTCCTCTCCCAGGGGTGAACCCAAGCTGCCATTGAACTTGGAGCACTTTCTGTTTCTTTAGTTTCCCCTTGTATTACTTTTGTGTTTCTGCGTTGTTTTCAGATTACAGCTGAGTGGTTCCCCATTTGGAGCCGCAGGGATTCTGAGTTTGGCTCTGTCGTTTGAAGACTTTTGATGGCCTCTCCAAAGGGATTATGTTTCTACAGAACTAATCTCGATTAAGTGAGAGGCAACAGAGGATCTGGTTTGTTAGTCTTTTCTTAGTCTTTTCTGTTTGTCTACTTGGACAAGCTCAAATCAATTGAGAATCTCTTGCCCAATGGGAGGAGAACTGCTCTTTAACATCTAGACTGGTGAGTGTTTATTCCTGACTCATGTCTAAGACTTGAGAACTGAAGGTAGAAGTTCCATTCTCTGTGTCTGTGTGTCTGTAATTCAGGAGGTCTTTACCTCTGACAGTGTGAGTATGTAATGTTTTCCTACTTCTGGATCTATTAAAGTACATTGTAGAGTCTCTTAAATTGAAGGGTTTCTGTCCTGATTGGCCTACAAAGATACAAATGTGCTTATAAAAATCATATATCCCTAAAATTCTCAGAGAGAAAGGAATGAGAACTTCTCATACGTTAAATGTGCTAGAAAAGTATTCTTGTAGAAATCAAGTCAGGGAATTCCCTGGCCGTCCAGTGGTAGGACTCGGTGCTTTCACTGCCAGGATCCGGGTTCCGTCCCTGGTCAGGGAACTAAGATCCAGCAAGCCTCTGTGTGCAGCCAAAAATCAACTCAGAAATTGAAAGACTTCAAGTTTACATAATTTAGGTAAATCTTTGACAAATGAAGCTAGTTTAATATTTTTGGTTTAATAAATATTTATTCCTATCTTAATTATCGGTATTAGGCATACATTTAAAAAAATTCTACTTGGGAGTGTTCTTCCTAAATTTATATAGGTGTGCCCATCAAATAAGGTAACGTTACTTCTACTTAATATTTAAGGTTATGAAAAATGTAAATTTGTGTTTAACCGCATTTACTTATTATTCCGACAAACTTTCCTTCAACAGTAACTGTGTTTTGTACTGTGTTAGCTTGTCGATAAATTCCAAGATCTTTAGTTTACGTAAAGCCTTGAACTGATATTAAATTGTGTTACTTACTGGATAATCGTTGGATACCGAGGTCATTTCTAAGCAAGACAGAAATCCGAAACATTGATTACTAAGCATAATCTCAAGTTCTATGCTCTTGCTGCATATTTTTGGTTATTACCTAGAGGCTGTGTCTGTGGGTGTGTTAATGAATGTGTGTGTCTCTACCACTTGGAGAAGTCGTGTAAGGGATGTTTGTGGCTATGTAAAGTTGTGCTATGTGTGTTCATGAGCTCTCCTAGCCTAAAATGCTGATGTGTGATGGGCAGTTGTCAATTATTCACTGCTAGTTTTCTTTGTGAAATGGAAGTAACTTTGGTTCAAAGTTATCATTAATATAATATGAATGAGACTTGACCAATAGTAATGTTATCGGCTGTAAGAGAACTCAGGTTCAGCTGCTCATCGCTCAGAAGTCAGTGTTCCAGAGACAAGGGTGGTGGAAGAAGAAAGATGCTTTATTCAGGAAGCTGGCAACCTGGGAAGATGGCGGACTAGTGTCCCCAAAACCATCTCCCAGTTGCCAATTAGAGGGAAAAGGGGTTGATAGGGAAAAGACGGGAAGTCTCTGGGCTGTGTCGGTGGGGGCTACGTGCAGAGTAGCACAGTCAGCTCTGACCATCATCTTGAAATTGGTCCTGCAGTGGTGTGGTCGGTGTCATGTTGATTGTTTCAGACACAGTTAATCTTCAACTCCAGTGTTGGTTTGTTCCCATTTCCTTGAGGCCAGTTCCTGGAATTGTGTAAGCCATTGGTTCAGGTCTGCTCAAGGTGGAGCAGCTGACGTCATAGCTCCAGTCTGGTGATCATTCAGTTAGCTTTCTCCTCTTGGAGTGGTTTTAGTATCTGCAAAACAAGTTAGGAGTGTGTCTCTGACACTGTTACTTATGTCCTTCGGGGGGAACCAGAGATTCTGTGAGTGCTGTTGTCCTAATCATTAACTGCTTGAACCTGTTCTTTTGTGACTCAGGGGAGGCCTGGGAGACTGCAGCTGTTTTACAAACAAGAGGCAGGGGACATAGAAGGGCCCTGCAGGGTCCTGCTTGGTTCCAGCACCCGAGAGGTACAACTTTGTATGCAAGATAATGAGATGTAGTTTTGTTTATTAACAGGAACAAAAATAGTTTGGTCCTAAAGTGAAATGACTGATTGTTCCAGCACCAGAAAGAGGATAGTGAAGGACACAACCTCAGTGAATATAGAAAGTTGCAGGAGATGGGTGGAAAGGGAATTTCATTTGTCTGAGCTGAAGGTGGCTCAGTTTTGATGTTTATTCCAGAGGTTTTCAGAAAAGAGCTTCTGGTTCTCTGAGTATCAAATATTATATTGATGCAGAGCTGGAGTTTGGTTTTCTCTCTGTAAAATGGTAACTGTTTCTAGTGGAGTGTTGGTCTCTTTAATAAGTGGTTGGAAAGTTGTTCTCTAAAACTGCCTAAACAACAGAGCTTCTGTGTCTTACTGGAAGAGCTTTCTGCCCCTAGTTCTGAATTCATCCGGCCTTATTATGTTTTGAAAATAAATGCACAGGGACTTCCCTGGCGGTGCAGTGGTTAAGAATCCGCCTGCCAGTGCAGGGCACACGGGTTCGAGCCCTGGTCTGGGAAGATCCCACATGCTTTTAGAAACTAGAGCACGGAGAGAGTAAGGTCATACGAAATTTGAGACGCTAAATATTGTCATAGTTTAAGCAGTGTGAAGATTGTTGGAAGAAATTATTTGTCATTCCTTCAAGCCATAAACATTTGATGAATACTTGCAAAAAATAGAAAATAAAGAAACCTCTAGAGGCCGCGAGCCACAACTACTGGAATCCACGTGCCTAGAACCCATGCTCCGCAACAAGAGAAGCCACCGTATTGAGAAGCTGATGTACCACAATGAAGAGTCGTCCCCGATCACGCCAACTAGAGAAAGCCCACGTGCAACAACAAAGACCCAACGCAGACAAAAATAAATAAATAAATTGAAAAATGTATTAAAAAAAAAGAAAATAAATGCACAACAAAAATTCTGCATTTCTGAGGAAGTTAAGCTTCCTTAAAACTGTGTTCCTTTTGGTCTGTTTTTTTTTTTTTGTTTTTTTTTAACTGTACTGTCAGGAATTCCCTGGCATTTCAGGGGTTAGGACTCTGCGTTTCCACTACTAGAGGCCTGTTTTTGATCCCTGGTGAGAGAAGTAAGATCCTGCAAGCTGCGTGGCGTGGCCAGAAAAACAGCAAAGACAAAATAATTATACTTTAGCCGTTCAACACAGTCAGGGACCTTTAGTTCCTCCTCAAGGGCTATCGGGTAATATTCTGAGCCATGTCCTTGGAACTGCTTGGCAGAGACTGAAACCCCCAGCAGGTGGAAGAAGTTAACTGCATGCTGCCCACAAGCACGTAGACCCCAGACCAGTTGGAACCAGAAGGCTGATGATGTTGAGTCCCCGTGACCTCACCACCAACCAATCAGAAGCATGTCCGTGAGCTGATCACGCACCCTGTAACCCTCTCTTCAACATGTAGCCCCTTTCTCTTGTCCCTGTATAGTCCTCAAGCAAAACCTCAGGAGGGGAGAGTTGGTTCTTCGGGACATGAGCCCACCATCTCCCCTGGACTGCCAGCTTCCTCAATAAAGCTATCTTTCCTTATACCCAACACTTGTCTCTCAGTATTGGAGTCCTGAATGATGCAAGATGTGCCTCATCTTCTGTAGTTTTCTCTGCATGAAAAATAATTCAGGATTATTTTTCAGAGTTAAGAAATGTGGTTGGATAATCACAACACCATTAAGCAACACCTCGTTGGACAGCAAAGAGGCGAAGCCGACTGGTAATGACCACACACGTCATGACTGTGGGAAGACTTTCATCTTTATTGTATTTTCCCAAAAGCTGCATTGCACGGTGCTCTTTAATAATCTAAAATAACGTACAAACGTGTTGACACAAGTTAAAAAATTACGACTGAATTCCCACAATTCAATAATGAGAACTAAAAAAATAAAATTTATGCTTACAAGATGTGGGAGGAAATACCCACCTAGCTGTAAGTAGAATGGGAATATTATGTAATATATAAAATTATATTATGTAATAGATACAAATAAAAATCTCTCTTGAAAATGTGAGTAAAATTGTATATATGTGTAAATATACAACAGCTGTAATACTCATCAGAAAAGTTTGTAGGAACAAGGTGTTTCAAAATGAAGACTATTTCAAAATAAATATTTAAAACTATTTAAAATAAATATATAAATATAAAAATACAATAATTTGATAGGTGACATTTTCAAAATAAGCCTGTGAAAGTTAAGTCATCAGTCACGACCGTATGGCTCTCATTATATATTTTAAACTTTTTCTCTCCTATTCTGAGCCCCTACACTCCACCTTCAAATGCTTCTAGACCGGGGCAAACAAGTGTATAAAAAATGGGACCTCCAATGGGACCTCAGGGGAGATTTGAATGAAATGATCTGAAAATTGGGGTGGTGACTTCCAAAAGGATGGCATCTGAGAAAACCCTATTTTCTTATCGTCCTGCCACAGACTCCTAGAAGCATGCCCCGCTCCTAGGAGTATGATATGAAGACTCTTCTCAGCTCGTTCTAGAAGGTGCTGGGTTCTTTGCGATTCTCTGCACAAGAGGCTTTCTCCCTTCCTTCCTCACAGCTGTCATCACTGTCTGGAGTGCCCTCGTGTTGAACATCCTCATCTCTCCTGGGCTCTGTGATCTGGAAGTAAGAGAAAGAGCGAGGATGTCAGATTGCAAAGTGGCAACTGTGCAGCTATAAAGGTTTTCACATGCTTAGTCAATTCTAAGCAGAACTGAGACTCCTTTATGATTGCAGTTTTATCTCAAATTCTCCATTCTGAACCCCAGTCCTGAGCCACTCACTGTTTTCAAGTGTGATTCTTGGACTCTGGTGACCCTGACTCCAAAAACTACTGAATACACCTAAGGTCAGGCCCAGTAATCTGCTTTATAGCGAAGACCCCAGGTGATTGTGCGCAGGGAGCTGGCATTTGGAGAAATGCTGCTTTAGTCTCAACTCACCTTGGTCCTCTGGCACCACTTCAGTTCTGAACTTGGCACCACACTATAGACATGACTGACAAGTCAGCATCGTGGACCAGGAGACCTGATGCCGGATCCCTAACCCTGACGCTAACCCTGCATCCTAATGTCTATTTTATTATTAATTTTTCATTTATTTACTTATTTCCTTTATTTTATTTTTGGCTGCATTGGGTCTTGGTTGCTGCACGTGGGCTCTCTCTAGTTGTGGTGAGCGAGGAGTACTCTCCGTTGCTTCTCATGATGTTGGCTTCTCTTGTTGCGGAGCATGGGCTCTAGGCGCACAGGCTGAGTAGTTGTGGCTTGCGGGCTCTAGAATGCAGGCTCAGTAGTTGTGGCTCGTGGGCTCTAGAGCTCAGGTGCAGTAGTTGTGGCGCACGGGCTTAGTTGCTCCGCGGCATGTGGGGTCTTCCCGGACCAGGGCTCGAACCCGTGTGCCCTGCGTTGGCAGGCGGATTCTTAACCACTCTGCCACCAGGGAAGTCCCTGGATCCTAATTGTTAAATAATACTCAGTCCTAAACTTGGTTAGTGTTACGGGCTGAATGTTTGTGTCCCCCAAAATTCTTATGTTGAAATCTTAAAATCTTAACCGCTAAGGTGCTGGTATTAGGAGGTGGGGTCTTTGGGAGGTTATTAGGTCATGGGGTAGAGCCCTCATGAATGAGATGATTGGCCTTGTAGAAGAGACTGTGGTGGGTTGTTTATGAGCCACGCGGTCTGTAGTAGGTAGGGCAGGTCGAATGGACTAAGACAGCTAGTTTGCAAGATTTAAACCAAATGTTTGCTCAGTCCTCTGCGCACATCTAGAACTCTAATGTGTCAATTGGTATAAGCCATGCTGAAGATGGCATTCCTTAACTTTCACTCGTTGTGATAAACCCCCTTGACCGTCAACTTGAGGGGGAAAAGGTGAATTGTCCAAGAGGAATCATTGGTCCAGAAGTGGCGAGTCAGGGGAAATAAAGAGTCCCAGGTCATCTGGCCATAAGCAATTTGAAAGTAAATTTGGATGAAAATAAAGCCAGTCCTAATTCATCTTCTCTTATTGAACGTGTGGGCTGTTGTATGTAATATCCTGTTTGTAGACATTTACTTTGTTGTAGGTAAATGCTAGAACCCACATCCCTGAGGGATGTAAGGCCAAAAATGAATGAAAAAGAGAAATTGGAAACACAGTATATGGAAGAAAATCACCATCTCATCAAAGCTGTCATTTGGACCCAGTTGCTTTGGGTGAAATGACTTCAGTGAGACCCATGCGTCTGGGACAAACTGGTTTCCCCGAGGTCTGGCGCCCACGGGCCCCACGGTGCTGGTGTCTGTGTGTGGCTGTCAGTCCGTGGCTGGGCGCTGAGTCGGCGTGTGGCTGTGTGCCCGGCTGGCCCCCTTCACAGCGTGAGAGGTGATGTGGGTCCAGCAGTGGGATCCCTCGATTTCCTCAGTAGACAACACGTCATTCCGCCCTCACCTTTGCGCACGCACGCAGACCTACCTTTGCGCAGGCCGATGACTTGAGGCCTGCGTGCTCCTGGGGCCCCTGGGGCAAGAGGGTGCGATCTCTTCCCCACACCCAGAGCTCTGGATCAAAAGCCTGGATCTGGAAAGAAAAACATCCCCTGGCAATGAGGATGCCGCTGCCTCCCGTTGCCCGGCCTCCGGTTCTTTCTCGTCCATCCCCAAGTCCCAAACCGAGTTCCCCGTGATCCCCCTCTCCTCTCCGGCCCCACCCCTCCCCGAGACCGCCACAGCCCACCCACCTGCTCGCACTCTTCCCGAGTGACCCTCGTCTTCCAGCCCATGGAACGGATGAACTGGGAACGCAGTTTGTGGAACAAGGGACGCTGGGAGCGGTTCTTTCCATAGAGGAACGAAAAGATGGCCTGTTTGGGGGCCTGGTTGTCCTCTTCCATGTCGCTGGCCACATAGCTGGGGAAAGACATCAGGTCGCTGTCATCAGGACAGGAAGGGCCTCCGCTTGAGATCAGCTTCCCAGGAAAGAGGCAGGCTGAACATCCTCACACGACCCACCAAGCCCTGCCCAGCGTCACCGTCACCGTCACCGTCACCGAGAGCTGCCCAGTCATCAAGGAGGCACTGCCAGGCAGGACCTTCGGAAGGGTGCCTCTCACACCTTGAGGATGAGGACAAAATCCAACCCCCTGTTCCCTTCAACTTGTTTTATGTGGACACACCTCTCTCCCTATGTTGTAGGTACAGGTACAGTTCCTGAGGGCAGGAGCTGATCTGATCTGATTCTGCATTCATCCCTCTCCTACCAAATGACACATTTAGGGCTTGGTTCATATTGATGCATGAATTCAACAGCCTTTTGTGAATCTCTGTTCCCATCACCTCATATTCCGCGGCATGTAGGGTGTACGTTATAAGGTTTCATTAGATGAGTGAATGAATGAATGAATGAACATTTAATCTCAGAGCCAAATGCAATACTGATTACCTCGAAGACTCACAGTAAGGAACATTTGCAAAATGAAAAGAATTGTGCTGAGCGTTTTGGGAATGCATTGACATTTTGACAAGACCTGCCTTCCACATTGTGTCCAGTCTAATGGGACTGGGGAAGGGGAAGGGGGGAGATCAGAAATGACTATAATGCAAAGCATCACATTATAATACGATTTTAACTCAAGTGCCTCCGGGATGCAGAAGTTAGGGAGATGAGGCATCGTGAAGGTTTGGTGTTTGAACCCACTTTAAGGATAGGGTCATTTTCTTCAGATAAATGTGTGGGAAAGATACCTGGACAGAAAGCCCAATAGAAACTTAGAGGGCAGGGTATTTGGAAGGAACGGTGGAACACAGGAATAAAGTGTCAGGACGGTGTGATGGAGATTGCAGAGAGAGTTGAATTCCAGCCGAGAACTCTGGCCTTGATTTGGCACGGCATTAGCCAATGAAGTTGTGTGCAGCGGTCAGACCTGTGTTTTGGGAGATATTCAGGCAAATAGAGCTGACTGGCTTGGGAGACTTGGAAGAAACGTCAGTGGGGAGCATTTTACACCAGATCCGCGCTATGTGATAAGGGCCCCCCGATTGTGGCATTTGTCGTGGGACGCAGAAACGGAAGATAATCACACTTGGTGCTGATGTGGGAAGACCCGAGACTGGAAAATCAGAACCGGAAACGCCTCAAGTCTGTTTACTCGGGGGCAGGATGGTGTCAGTTCTTTCTTCCTCTCCTCTTAGGAAGGTTTTGTGTTTTGCTTTGTTTTGTTCAGTGTTTTGATTGACATTAGGGTAGTTTGTTTTGACAACGAATGGTATAAAAAACATAACTTTGTTTGAAAAAGAAACCACTGTACCGTAATCCTGTCATTTTCACACCAGAGTAAACAGTACAAAGGGGTTTAAAAAAATAGATGAAAGGTCAGAGCCCCCTGTCTCTCTCTCCGCCCTCCCAGGGTGTTGAATATTGATGGCGGGGATGGAGCAAGGTACTCACAGAGCTATGAAGAAATGGATTCTCTGGAATTGCCAGGAGAAGAGCCCGGCCCGGCTAAAATAAGCTATCACCATCGACAGGAGATACTGATGGAAAGAGGGAAAAGAACGTAGGAGAGAGGTCACCTCCTGGAAGAGGAGAAAGAGTGGAAGGGAGAAGGGAGCAGGGGACGAGGAATGGATGGTGCCACTTGGAGAGGAGACCCCCCGTGTTGGGTGAGCCTGATTATTTGGGGGAAGGGGAAAGGCCAGAAGGTCAGAGTTGGCGACGCTCCAAGGATGGGAAGCTGTGGGTTTGAGGGCGTGGACTTAGGGCCACTGGCACTGGATTGTGTTTGCTGAACCAGAGCCGAGGCGAGTCCCCAGGAGCTGAGAGGAGAGGGGACTTCGGCAGCAGCCACCAAAGGGGCACACGTGGGGCTCAGATCCCAGAGGGGACCTCGAGGCCCCTGGAGGGAAGTGTTGACAAGGCATCAGGTTGGGAGGGGAGTGGAAACGTGGGTGTAGAAAGCACCCCGTGCGCCCACCCAGGACAGGCGCTGGAGCTGGAATCCATCTCAGCGGGTGGTTTACCTTGTCAGATACTTCCAGCCTTTTGTCCCAGGCAAGGAATTTCTTAACGACGGGATCCTCTGTGAAAAGAGGGCAGATGTTGCCAGTGGGAACAGGGCTGTCGTGGGAGCCTTGCAGAGCCAAGAGGGAGAACCGCGCCCCCCCCCCCCCGGGGAAATGCCAAGTTGTGGCCCAGGGTGAAGCTGACGGGAAGAGGGGATTGAAGACCATTCACTGTGGGAGGAAAGGGGGTGACTCCCCTTCTAGGGGGGCCGAGTGACAGGGAGTGATGCCCCTTCATCGTTACCGAGCATCCTGTTGAAGACCTCGTGGTGCTCAGGCAGCACTGAAGACACCCGCTGTCGCTTCAGCTTCATCTTGAGCCCAATCAGCCACTCCACGACCCAGGTGTCCTGGGCCTCAGCGGCCGGGTCGCCGTCCACCTCCGCTCTGAACGCCACTGCCCTCTTCCTCTTACCGCCGGGGCGCTGAGGCGGGGAGGTGCAGCCGGCCCAGGGGGCTGACGAAGGAGAAGAGACTACAGTATGACGCTCTCGTCTTGGGAATTCAGCCACTGGTGACCACCCAACCCCACCCCGACTCTGCCTCCCCCCTGAAGCACCCCCGTGCTTTCCAGTCTCACAGACCGCTGACCTTGCCCCAAGTCATCCTTCCATCTTTCTCTGTCCATATCTACCGATCCCTCCCCTGACTCCTTTTGTCATTTTTCCAGCTTCCTGTCCTCGAAACTCTTTCTCATGGTAGATTATTTCTCCCACCAGGAAAAAAAAAAAAAAGAACGCTCCCCTTGTTTCCTCTCTTCCCTCCTCTCATCCTTGGATCTCGTCTCCTAACCCTCTTTCTTGCTCCCCAGGTGTTCCGTGTCCCCAGCTCCTGTGCTCTCCTCCCTCAATCCCTGGCTTTCCAAATGTCTCCTTTCTTTCATAGGCACCTTTCGCAGGGGCTCTTTCCCGACCTCTGTACCCATTCCTCCTTACCGGTCAAGCCTCTGCAATTCCTTCTCGTGCCAGCTCCCTCACCTGACGGTCCTGGGATTTCTTCATAGACAGTCACCTCCAGGGGGTACCCTGTGGAGCTGGGCTGGCAGGTCTCATCCTCAGCCTGGGAACTCGGTGGACGATTGTCCATGATGTCTCCCAAACTCTTCCCTTCCTCGAAGCCTAGACTCTGCTTTGTCCCAACTCTTGTTCTGGACTTGGGCTAAACACGAGTGGTCGTCCCTTCTCCAAGCTGCGGGGCAACTGGCAGTGGAGAGAAGCTCTGGCGAGATGCTATTGTCTACTACTGTTGCCGAGCACCACGGAGTCTGGTCCTTCCAATCAGGAAGGTCGGAAGCCTCTGATGTCATCATCCGTCATTCCAACCTGGCAAGCAGTTTGAAGGAAATCACAAGTAACTGTCAAACCTATGTGTGCACTTGTCTCAGAGATCAGGGGTAAATGGTATCTCCTGCCACTGACCCAACCTCTGCCCGTCCTCCAAAACCCCCCTCAAGGTGTCCAGACCCCGCTTTACCGCTACCCAGCAGGTGCGCTGTCCTCTCCCTGCTGGACTCTCCCCCTCCCTCCCATTCCTTTTCCACGGGCTGGTGGGAGAGTGGGGAGAGGGACAAGGTGACTTAGGGGAAGCAGCAACGGTTCAGCCTTATAAGAGTGAGATAAGTATGTAAAAAAATATCCCAGGTACATTGACTCACTGGATTAAAAAGTTATGTTAAAACATGGAATTTTGCAAAGCTCTTCTGCTCAGTGTTTACTGGCACTGTGTTCAGAATTCTGTAGTGGGGGAGCACACGTCCGCTACCCTCAGGCACCTTTGAGTCCAAGAGGCATTTTGAGAAGCTAAAATCATACAGAACTACACGTGCTCACGCACCCTTCAACGGGTGTCTACAGACAGACACACACACACACACACACACACACACTCACACAAAAAGGGCACCTTTGG
Organism: Delphinus delphis; assembly: GCF_949987515.2. Lineage (NCBI taxonomy): Eukaryota > Metazoa > Chordata > Mammalia > Artiodactyla > Delphinidae > Delphinus > Delphinus delphis. The sequence goes on along the minus strand of NC_082697.1, from coordinate 83,722,306 downwards.
ATTTCACTAAGTCCATGGATTGTCCAAAGCCTGCCCCTCGATTCCAATTAAGAAGTTCTCGTCTACTTATCAAAATTTTGAGAATGTAGTATCACTGTTGTCCCAGAGACTTCACTACCTGAATAAAAATGTCACATGTACAAAAGCCTAAATGGGAAAATCTCCAGTTCAAGACAGGTTATTTTTCTATGAGGGGAGGAAGTACACGGTAGCCGAGATGCAGAGAAGAAAATAGCCAACTCGGGATCATGCAGTGTCACTAGAAGCTTCTTCTGAACTTCCCAACTCATGCTTCCACACCTCGCCTGGGGGTCTGAGTCTTGCTTTTCCTTCCTTCCTTCCTCCCTCCGTCCCTCCCTCCCTGCCTCCCTCCCCCCCTCCCTCCCTCCTCCCTTCTCTCTTTTTTTATTGTGATAAAATTTGCATTCCATGAAATTTGCCCATTTTAAGGGTACAGTTGAGTGACATGAAGAATTCACATTGTTGAGTTTCCCTGGTGGCACAGTGGTCAAGAATCCGCCTGCCGATGCAGAGGACACGTGTTCGAGCCCTGGTCCGGGAAGATCCCACATGCCGCGGAGCACCTTAGCCCGTTCGCCACAAGTACTGAGCCCGCAAGCCATAACTCCTCAGCCCGCGAGCCACAACTACTGAGCCCGTGTGCCTAGAGCCCGTGTTCCGCCGTAAAGAGAAGCCACCGCAATGAGAAGCCCGTGCACCGCAGCGAAGAGTAGCCTCCGCTCGCTGCAACTAGAGAAAGCCTGCGCACAGCAAAGAAGACCAAACGCAGCCAAAAATAAGTAAAACAGTGAATGAGAGGTGTCGTGATCCAGTTTGCACTGAAAGCGAAACAATTGATGTTGGCTGCTGTAGAAATGGATGGGGTGGGGATTCAGCAAGAGTGGAAGTCGGGAGACCCAGATATGGTTAGGAATTTGGCATGGTAGTGCAGGAAGACGATGTCTGAGAAGATGGAGAGAAGCCAACAGGTTTCATATATTTGGAGGGAGACTCAGCAGGGCTCATCGGGGGATCAGATTGGGGGGAGGTAGCGGGGCGGTATTTCTGTTTACTCTGTGTGCACGTGTGTGCTTATGCCTCTACTGCTGAGACTTAACTGTTTCTACAAAGAAACACTAACCTTTCCTCTTACAAGTGGAATTGTTAAATTTTCACTGTTTATACAAAGAAATGTCAAACAATCATTGAAAAATACCTACATGCTCTTTCTATCAATTAGAAACTTTCCTTCCTGTTTGTGGATGAATAATATCTGTTGTATGAATATACACACTACATTTTCTGTATCCATTCATCTGTCAATGAACGCTTGGATGGTTCTACATTTTGGCTCTGAATCTTGCTTTTGAATTATTGTTTGGACTTTGATGAGAAGTATCTCTGTTGTTCAGGATGTGCCCAGAGTTTTAGTTTGTCTTTGGATCACTTACATATTTCTAATTAGCCCAGGCAATGCATACGTAGAGTCAGATCAGTTCATCCAAGGTGCAGGGACTGAGTGTCTCTTTGGTTTGCACTCGTGGACTTTCTGAGATGTTCTAGGTCTCAGAGGCCATGCAAAGAGCGTCTGAGGTCCTCCAGAGCTGCCACAGCCCGGCTCTCCTCAGGGTCCGCACTGCTGGGAAAAGCACTGCTGCTTGAGGACCTGTGTCCCTCTGCTGTGGACGTTCCATCGTTAGGAGGCAAATGAGTTCAGATTTGCATTCATCGTGCTTTCAGCCATCACCGCTGACTGGGTCCTTGTATAACAGAACAGAAGTTCACTCTCCCTGTTGGTTAACAGGCTTTCAAATCTTAGAAGGTTGGTATTCTGTCCCCGTGAAAATTTCTCTTGTATACTGTGAAATACCCTGATTGCTTTATCTAGTCTTCAGATCTGGATTTGCATAATCCCACCCCACCTCACCTTGTCCAAATGTGCTACAGTCGGGTGGGACCCGTCTTAAGATGTGTTGGTATGTTGTCCAAAAACGGCGTAAACAGCCCAGATCGAATCTGATGTTGTAAGTGAGCAGGACCTTGTGGGGCCTTCCTGGGACGGATTCTCCCCATGTCTTCTGCCTGCTTCTTGTCTTTAGAAAATTTTAGCCTCCTAGCCTTCCCTGAATTCGAAAGGGACAATTTAAGCAGAGAAGGGAGAAAGTGCAAAAAGACAGGAAAAGAGTCCAAAACGACCAAATAATACTAGTGTAGCCGTTAAACAAAGTCAAGGACCTTTCCTTCTTCCTCAAGGACTGTAGATACTGTTCTGAGCCTCGTCCTTGGAGCTGTTTTGCAGACTGAAGCCCCCAGCAGGTGGAAGAAGTGAACTGCATGCTGCCCGCAAGCACGTAGACCCCAGAGCAGCTGGAACCAGAAGGTTGATGATGTTGACCTCAAATTATGTCACCACCAACCAATCGGAAGAATGTCCACAAGCTGACCACACACCCCTCAACCTCCCCTCCCTCACCCCACTCTTTTGTAATTCACTTTAAACATTTTTTAAATTTTATTTTGGGACTATAGTTGACTTACAATGTTGTGTTAGTTTCCGGTGTACAGCAAAGTGATTCAGTTATATGTACACAGATATCTTTTCTTTTTCAGATTGTTTTCCCATTTAGGTTATTACAAAATTTTGTGGTTTTTTTCGTCACGCTGTGTGGCTTGTAGGATCTCAGTTCCCTGACCAGGTATTGAACCCGGGCCACGACCGTGAAAGACCAGAATCGTACCTCTGCGCCAGCAGGGGACTCCCTAGGTTAATAGAGAATACTGAGTAGAGGTCCCTGTGCTATACAGGAGGTCCTCGTTGATTGCCTATTTTGTATATAGTTGTGTGTGTACGTTAGTCCCAACCTCCTGATCTATTCCTCTCCCCCACCTTTCCCCTTTGGTAACCATAAGTTTGTTTTCTATGTCTGTGAGTCTGTTTCTGTTTTGTAAAGAAGTTCATTGGTATCATTGTTTTAGATTCCACATGGAAGTGATATCATATGGTATTTGTCTTTCTCTGTCTGACTTCCTTCCCTTAGTATGATAATCTCTAGGTCCATCCATGTTGCTGCAAATGGCATTATCTCATTCTTTTTTATGGCTGAGTAGTATTCCATCGCATGTATGTACCACGTCTTCCTTATCCATTCCTCTGTCGATGGACGTTTAAGTTGCTCCCATGTCTTGGCTATTGTAAATAGTACTGCTATACATATTGGGGTGCATGTGTCTTCTTGAATTATGGTTTTCTCTGGGTCTGTGCCCAGGAGTGTGATTGCTGGGTCGTACGGTAGCTCTAGCTTTAGTGTTTTGAGGAACCTCCACACTGTTCTCCATAGTGGCGGCACCAGTGTACATTCCCACCAACAGCCTCACCCCATCTGTAAACACCTTTCCCTGAAAGCCATTGGGGAGTGGGGGCCTTCTGAGCCCTAGATACCTGGACCCCTTGCTTGTTACCCTGCCATAAACGCGGCACTTTCCTTCACCGTGACCCGGTGTCAGTAGATTGGCTTTAGTACGTGCGGGCGAGTGGACCCAAGTTTGGTTCAGTAACAGCGTGTTTGCAGACAAGCAAAACTATCACCTCTCCTCCTCTCTTTTCCTCCTGTGGATGCAGTTTAATATAACAACGGCTGTAGCTCTAGTGCAGAAATATCAGTAGAGTGAAGCACAAGTGCTTTGTCAACACAGTCCTTTCGGCATGAGAGTCACGTGGAGAAAACATTACAACACAGATGCCTGGACCCAGCCTCACAGATCTATTTCCACAGCACTGAGCTGGGGCCTAACTTTAACTTTCTCAACTGACGTGCTTCAGATTTGGAAATCTCTGGGTGGGACGTGCCACCCAGGCCGGTGCAGTAGGGGGGCTTCAAGGCGTCGTTGAATGAAATAAGAAGGAGGGAGGTGAACCGTGACCTGGATTTCACCCAGGCATCCTGTGGCAGGGCTGTGGCCAGGCCATGGGTCCACAGCTGAGCGGACGTCGGTGTCAGCCTCCAATCCTCCTGCCAGCGCGTCCGTGACAACCGCTCCAGCAGCCCGGTGCTGCTGTGGATAAGCAGCCCTGGGATCGGAGTTCAGCCCAGGCACCTACCTGGTACATGCATAGTGCATGTGCTGGTGCGGAAACCGCCCTGTCCACCGGGAAGCCTGGAGCACATCCTCCCGTACGGCCCTCAGAGGGGACCGAGCCTGCTGACACCTTGATCTCAGACTTCCAACCTGCGTAAATGTCGGACAGTGCATTTGTGTTGCTTAAGCCCGCCAGTTTGTCGTACTTGGTGACGCAGCCCAAGCAAACTGCTACGACCTGTATTTTGAAAAAGAAGAAATTCACATGTGACGGTCGCTTTCCTGCTTCCCCTGCCTTTATTTTTTTATTTTTTAAAAAATATTTATTTCTCTTAGGCTGCGTCGTGTCTTAGTTGCGGCACACGGTCCTAATTGCCCCGTGGCGTGTGGGATATTAGCTCCCGGACCAGGGTTCCCAGGCTTCGAACCCGCGTCCCCTGCATTAGAAGGCGGATTCGTTACCACTGGAACACCAGGGAAGTCCCTCCCCTGCCTTCAAATTAAGACGTGTCGCTGAACTTCAAAGAAGAACCTGTCCTTTTCTGTTAGATTAGAAACCTGAGTTTTCTTCTTAAACGTTGAGTTTCCCGGTTGTGGTAGATGAGTTAGTGTTGAAAAAAATGGCTGAGAGACTTTAAGAGGGAAAGGATTTTACAAATTCTGAATATGGGTGCCAGTTATCGTGATAAAATTGCTATGTTAAGAGAGCAAAAACAAACAGGAGAAAACACAGATAAGTACTTAGGAAATGCAGGATGGGAAAGGCTTCTTCAAGTACAGTGTCAAAACACATGAAAAGTATGAAGTGGAAGTGAAAGATTTGAACACAACCTACTTTTTTAAGTGTGTGTAAGAGAATGTGAGAGTAAAAAGTTAAAAAGATAAAGAACAGGGATTGACAGATACACAGTTGTATATGTAAAATAGATAAACAGTGATGACCTAGTGTGTAGCACAGGGAACTATGTTCAATACCTTGTAATAACCCATAATGGAAAAGAGGCTGAAAAAGAATACATATATTCTTACATAAATACATGTAACCAAATCACTTTGCTGTACACCTGAAACCTTGCAAACCAACTATACTTCAGTAAAAATAGAGAACTGACAAAATAGGGGAAATATCTGTAGTTAATAGAGATGCAGATACACAAGCAGAAAGCTTTGTTTTGTAAATATCCATATATATGAAGAGATCCTAAAGAAACCAAACTAAAAGGTGGCCGTTGCTGCTTCTGGTCAAGGTGCAGTCGCAGGGTCCAGGTTTACCCTCCTAGCTTAAAACAGCTTTAAAAAGGGGGAAATGTATGAAATGACGGTTTTCCGCCTTTTGGAGAGAGGGGTGAGTCGTGAGGGACATCAGCTCACTGCTGGACATCCTATTCATTGGGATGACTCCGTACTTATTCCCTTTTTTAGAGCATTTTCTAAAGACAACTGGTAATAGAAATACTTCCAGAGAGTGTCCAGGGCAAAGTACAGGGCAGGGGGCTGGGGAGCCCAGCATGTCCCTGGGCTGAAGGGATAGAGTGAGGTGTTGAGGTGGGCACAGCAGCTGGGGTTCACAGGCCACCCCAGTGTTCTGCTGAGACCCGGTCGGTGCACGTGGGTAAGCTGAGAACTGGAGGCCTGGTGGCGGGCTGATGGGCGCGCTGCCCACCCACGGTGCTTCCAAGCAAGGTACTCCGTGTAGCTGACGTCTTTACGTGCTGAAAATGGAAAAGGCGAGAAATGCGCCCTGGAGGTTTGCCAGGCTCAGGCTCAGAGCAGGCGTGGTCGCTGTCATTCACACACAGGCAGCATTTCATCGGTGCGATTTCAGGCAGAGGCCACAGTCAACAGCAGCAAGAACCGGAAAAGACCATTCCTGGCTCTAAGCAGCCACTTCCAAGAGCAATTTTGGAGAAGCACGCATTTTGTGCAGGATTAATGTAATGTGGCAGCTCAGCTGGGGAAATCAGCAATGGGTTATGTGCTTATTCATTTGGACCAATCATCACTTCTTATTTCCGTTTTTAGAGGATTTCCTCAAGACGCTTGTAATAGAAATAGTTCCTCTGTCCCTTTCGTAAGTATCTAAATCTTTTTAAAAGCTAAATCAGTCTCTTGCCAGCATTACAACCCAGGAATGTCTTTGTTAAGAACCTGAGAGCTATCTTCTTTATCTCTGTCACCGGGGGAGTTTAGGCTAGGTGTTAGTCACTTTGCTCTGAGCTGTAAGTACCTGCTTATCCTAGAGATAGGAGCAGTTGTCTTTCTCCTTTGGATAAAGGGTATTAACTAGCATGGACAGCCACCGAGATTACCAGGTGAATTTAGGATATACTCTGAAAGAATGTATGCCATTTTTATGGTGGTGTCAAGTCTTTTCACATGAGACAAGTTCCCGTTTATCTTGAGAACATGTATGCAACAGATTTCATCTGCTGAGCTATAAAAAAAAAAAAGGTGAGGTTGATTTCATTTGCACAAACATTAGTGCTTCGCCTGTGGTGCACAACAGTCTGGTTTAATGGTTATTCAACAGTAAAACCGTTTTCTTTACGTCTGCATTTGTGGAGAGGATTTTCTCGGTTGGCGGGAGATTTTTCTTTTATTTTGTTTGTTAATTACTTACTTAATTAATGGGACTGCACTGCGCAGCATGCGGGATCTTAGTTCCCCAACCAGGAATCAAACGCGTACCCCCTGCAGTGGAACCTAGGAGTCTTAACCACTGTATCGCCAGGGAAGTCCCTGGAGATTTTATTTTTAACTTTTCCCCTAGCAGCTTTTAAGGAACAGTTGGCCAAAAACACAGTTATAGTATTTCACCCCCCAAATAGTGATAAATCATTACCCTTATGATTCCATTTTTGAAAAATGATATTTTTACCTCACATAAACGGTATCCTCTTTAAGAGGTAAGATCCCTGGTATCTGATCTTCGTACAGTTTTTATCGTGTTGGCTGTGTAAACAGCTACAATTCCTATTTTCTTTTCTTTCCGTGGGTAATATTAGTTTGTATCATGGCTGGGCATTTATTGTATCCTAGGATTTGAAGGAAAGTTGTAGCGTTTCACTTAAGCGAACGTGATACACTCCTTCCCCTCTCCTGGCGGTGGGGGAATGTCAGATGTAACCCGAAATGTCTCAGGGCAGGGAAAGGACCAGGGACCCTGGAGGCCATCACACAGCCCCCGCTTGAGGCCACAGCTTTCCTTGATCCCTAACAGGAGTGAAGACAAATGGGCAATTGAGTCCCTGGTCCAGACGGCCCACCGTCGCAGCCCAGCAGCTCTTCACGGCCAGATGACTTGAAGACATTTAAGTCGCTCACTAACTGGACGGCGCGGAGACTTCTGGGAAATAGAGTCCTGGCACTTGTTCCGCTCTGCGGTCGGGCTTTGGCAGGCGGACTTCCGGCGTCCTCCTGCGCAGGTGCGCCTCACGGTTTGTGCGTGTTGGCGCAACGCATCGTCGCCTTGCCGCCGTCGCTTCCTGTGTGTGACGTGGTGTCTGCTGGTCGTGGTTCCCTCGACTTGGCCTCTTGTGGGCGAGCATTTCGGGGCCTGCGGGGCTGGGCGCCGTCCGGCCCGGCCGGCAGCTAGCGCGAGCGAGTTGTTCGGGGGAGGGTTCGCGCAGGCCGGGCGGAGGCTGGAAGTGGGACCCCCGAGGTCGAGCTGCGGAGCCCGCGGCCTGGGCCGGAGTGGCCGAGCGGCCGGCGGCGGTGCAGTGCCCGACCGTCTGCAGGGCGCTGCATAGCGAGTTTCCGGGAGAGACGTGGGCCTGAAGGGAGTTTGTGCCGTAGGCCCAGAGCCGGCTCCTCGGTCCCAGTGGCTTCGGGAGGCGCAGCGGAGGGACCCGAGAGAGGAGCGCGCCGGAGGAGCAGCCCCCGGACCGGAGCCTCGGGAGCCCGGGGCCGGTCAGCTAGTGTCGACGGGGTAGGTGTTGCGTCTGCGTGCCTGCAGGCGGTTGTGGACCCTGCGGCCCTTGGAGAGCGGGGCTTCGGGTAGCGCGCCCCGGGCCCCGCCGGAGAGCGACCGGGAGGGTTTGAGCGCTTCCCCGAGGTGGATGGGCCGGGCTGGAGGGCAGGGCTGGCTGCTCCGGATGGGGCTCCCCTGGGACTCGTGAGCTCCGGGGGTCCTGGGGGAGCAGGGGCGGGACGTGCCGCGTCCATTCCTCGGTCCAACCGCGATCCTCCTCGTCTTCCTCCTCCTGTCGCCGTCTGGGCATCTCGCACGTGTCTCTCAAAGCGCGTTAGCCCATTGATTGTCTAAGCTAAGTGTCCGCTGCCGCCCTGGGTTGTGCCCTGTGGAATCGCACAGTGTAGTTAGTGCTGGATGAGTCTGCAAGGCTTCTGTCCTGCTGCCTCGCTTGAGGAAGGAAGAGATTGTGCCTGAGAAGGGAGATGACTTGTCCTAGATCGTCACCGGGTGTGCACGTGGGGTCGCTAACAGGACTCCAAACTCGTAGGGCAGGTGTTCTGTCCACTTAAAGTCAGTTGTAATGAAAGAGTTTTTTGAGCGTCGCACTGAAGTTTGTAAAGTTTGTACAAATAATTGAAAGACTGAAACGCACCTGTGTCCTTTTATTCCGGGTATGCTGTGGATTTCCTGATCTAAGTTGTTTAACAGACTTAGAAGAGATAAACTATAAGCGTTTTTTAATTTCATATTTATTGACGGAGGTTTATTTTAATAGGACTTAATGTACACTCGCTACTGAAAAAAAAGTATCCCCTCAGGTACCCCAGCCACATGGGAGTTACAGACCTGAGGGTGGTTGCTCCCTCCTCATTCTAACAGGCCCTTCTGAAGAGGAAATGGCGGGTCTCCCACAGGTGTCTCTTGTGGAGCGCGGGGCGGGTGCTCGTGCAACCCCGAGCCGCTTCAGTCGTAGCTTCACTGCCTGCGTTTTCCTTCTGCAGGTCCGCCTCCACTGTCACAGTCCTGCACGTTGTTCCAAGAGCAGCAAAAAATGAATCAGCCCCTGGTGAGTTTTGCTGTTTACTTATTTACCTGCTGCTGTTCTTTTGTGATAACACCTTGGGAGGCGAATGGTTCAAAATTTAAAATGGGAAAGTAGGAGTAGGGAAAAGATGTGCTTCGACAAAGTGTAGAGGAGCAGGTCAGTACCAAGTGTTTCTGGCAAGTTCCACGTGTAGATCCCACGATCCTCTTATAGACACAGTACAAGCCTCGTGTTCTTGACATCTGTGGCAAAACGCCATCCCTTGCTTGACTTACATTGTCCTGCCGAAGCACTTTTGTTCTCGGGCGTTAAAGGTTTCCTTGAGGATCCCGCTGTAGGCCGCTAGCCTTCCTGAGCCACAGCCCCTAACGTGTTGACATCGGTGCCTTCCTGTCCTTCCCGTAAGCCGAGATCATGCCTTCCAGGGAGCACTCAGGGCATAGAACTTTTCTGTTCAGTGGAACACCATTGTCACATAGGTACATTGTTTTCAGTGCTCAGTCCAGGGATGCAATGAGGAGCATCTGGAAGCACAGCCTTGTCACCCTTCCAGTAAATTTCCCTCTTTGTCACTTACAATCTAACAGGGTCGCGTTACACACCATGTAGTGATGTCTGTGGCAAAGATTCCGTGTTTCCCACCTGTATTGTATCGTTCCGCCTGCGGTCTTGGTTCTGCCCCTCCCCGGAACCTGATCCGGTTGAGGTGACCTGGCATCCAGCATACAAACCAGTGGCGATTTGCCAGTCGTCACCTCAGACCACTGTCGCCTTCCCATCTGCAGAGTCTGCTGTGTTGGTTTCTGTGACAGATCTCTCCTTGCTCTCTTCCTGACTGATTTCTTCCTTCCCCCGCTTTGTGTGTTGTCTTTTCACTCTTGGTTCATGACTCTTCAACCTGTCTGACTTCGCCTTGTGGTGCTTTTCACTTCCAGCTCTGTCAGTTCTCCCAGCTGGACCAGATAGATGTCTCTGTCCAGCCACTTGCCAGCATCTCTGTGGAGTTTGTCCAAAGGGCACCTCAAATTGCTAGATCCAGTAGATCCAAGAATGACTATTTACAGCTCCCCCGCCCCTTGCCTTCTCCTTTTGTCCCTGGCGGCTCATCGTTGCATCGTCTAGCCTGTCACCCTACCCAGAAAAATGGGTTCATTCTAAAGTCCTTCTGCAGCCTCTGTTACCACGTTGTAGTATTAGGCTTGTTAATGTCGTAGTGTAAATGGTTTTTATTCGTTCCCCTTCATCCCGTACTTGCTACCATTAAAATAGCTTATCTTTTCATTTCTGTAGTTACGGAAACTTTTTTTCTGTGCTGCTCTTTCCTCCGGCTGCTCAAGTGTATTGTGCACGCTGAGTATTTCTCCTAAAATATTAATCACAGCATTTTGTCTGCATATGGGAAGCACTTCAGAGGTTCCCTGGGTGACTGGACAAACGAGGTAGCCATTCTATGGAAGCATCGAGCCCAGCACTGGGGGGAGGTCATACCTCGCTGATGATGCTTTTGGATGGATCTGTGGGGTAAAATCCTGATCGGAGACGCTTAGGAGAGAGGAGTGGGAGAACTGGGTTTGTTCTGTTTCTAACTTTTTCAGGACATTTTGCTGTGACGGGGAAAAGAGAAATTGGATAGTAGCTGGAGTAGGAGCTGAGGTCCGGGGAGGATGTTGTGTTGTGTTGTGTTGTGTTGTGTTGTGTTGTGTTGTGTTTTGACGGGAGAAATAAGAGTGGGAATGATCCAGTAGATGCGTGTGGGGGAGGGGAGAGCTTCTGCCCGGGGTGCTGGAGTGGGGAGGGGATGGTAGAGCTGGGTTGCAGGTGGGGAATCCCTCCAATGGCTTCTCTGTTCTCAGGGAAGCAGCTCCTCAGCTGAGGGTGAGGGTGAAGTTGGGGGTTTGAGGAGAGAGCAGAGCTCTGGGGCCCAGCTCCATGGTGACCGTCAGCACACACAGTTCAGCCAGCTGGGAAGACTGTACTTGCCTTGTCTGCCTGAAGAGCCATCTCCTCTCTTACATGTGGGAGGAATTACTCTTTGGGGAGCCTATGTAATTACACGGGTGCTTCTCAGCTCAAAGCGAATTGAGTGCCAGTTCTGGCCATGGAGACTTTCTGCTCTGCTGGTGGAAGGGTCCCCAGACGCCGTGTCCTGCTTCCCTGGCTCTTGGCCTCGGGGACCCTTCACGCCATCTAGTGTCGTGTCTTTTATCTTAGACATAAACTTCAGATGTCTTCAGGTTCTGCATGTGATCTTGAGCAATTCTCTGCTTCCAGGAGCTTCTGTTCTCCTCGGGAAAGGCACTTCACAGACGTAATTACGGGAGAGGACGGGAATCCTGCCCGTCGATACGTCGGGAACTCCAGAGTGCTGACACAGCAGAGCCTGCTTTTATTTACTTATCTATGTGTTTTAATTTTTGTTTCTTTACTTATTAATTTATTCACTTCTGGCTGCATTGGGTCTCTGTTGCTGCACGCAGGCGTTCGTCTGTAGTTGCGGTGAGCGGGGGCTACTCTTTGTGGCGGTGCGCGGGCTTCTCATTGCGGTGGCTTCTCTTATTGCAGACCGTGGCTTCTAGGCATGCGGGCTTCAGTAGTTGTGGGCCGTGGGCTCAGTACTTGTAGCGTGCGGGCTGTAGAGCGCAGACTGAGTAGTTGTGACTCACGGGCTTAGTTGCTCCGCAGCATGTGGGATCTTCCCGGACCAGGGTTCGAACCCATGTGCCCACCATTGGCAGGCGGATTCTTACCCACTGAGCCACCAGGGAAGCCCGAGAGCCTGGTTATAAATGCATCGTCAGAACACGTGGCTCAGTGACTTGGGGAAGGGTGACGGGCCTCAAGTGACCAGGACTTGGGTAGCTGCAGAGGTTGGCGAGGCTCTCAGAGCAGCGTGAGGTGGACTGGATGAGGCTCCTGAGGTGCTGGTAAGGACCTCCTTCCTTAGGACGTGGGCCTCCCGTCAGGAACAGCGGGACGTGGATGCAGGCAGACCCTGAGGTTGACTGAAGAGCCTCCCCCCTGTGCTGGTTTTTGTTTCATCCTGTGGAGAAACTGAAACCTTGTAATCGGGACAGTGAGTCATCTGATCTAAAGATGTCATGTGTAGAGACCGTGGACGGCATGAAACACGGGGTGGGGTGCGGTGGGTCAAGTCAGGGGGACTCTGGGCTCCAGCGCGCTGCCCGACAGGAAGGGGCTAGGCCGCGGCGTGTTCCCGCTGGTCCTAGGCCCCGGTAAGCAGTATGGACGTTCCCTTGGGGTTTTCTGAATCGTGATGAGGTTGAGAGTATTTTCACATGCTTAGAAGCTGTTTCTTCTTTTTAATGGGTAGACAGTTTTTAGAGCAGTTTTAGGGTTCCAGGAGAATCGAGCAGACAGCAGTTTCCTATGCCCGTCCCTCTGGGTTCCCTCCCTTGATAACCTCTCAGGCCTGTGTGGCGCGTCATCGCAGTGATGGATCAGCATTGACCCCTGATTCTCCCGTGGAGTCTGTAGTTTATATTAAGGCTCCCTCTCTGTGTCCTGCTGCCCAGGTTTGGACAAGTGTGATGACCTGCAGCCACCACTGCAGTGCTACCCAGAAGCACTTCACTGCCCGAAACATCCGTGCCGGTCACCTGTTCATCCCCCGCAGTGTCCCCGAGCCCCCGACAGCTGCTGATCTTGTTACTGTCTGTGTATTTTTGCCCTTTCCAGAGTGTCACGTAGTTGGAATCCTTCTGTCTGTGGTCTTTTCAGACTGGTGTATTTCTGTTTTTATATGAAGGGCCTGTCATGTGCATTGCCCGTCTTCCTGCCCCAATACTGTCTTGTTTTGTTTTGTTTCGTTCTGTTTTGTTTTCCTTGTCTTACTGGCTTTCAGAGTCGTGTTAAATGTTTCTAAATTTTTCCAGTTGGGGTCATGTTAGTAATCATTGTTTTCCAAAGTTTATTGTCTTTTTCCTGTATTTTCCAGCATTGCTATGTAATTCATTACTTTTTTTTTTTACTTTGAGAGGTTGAATACTATGCATTTCAAAAGTTTCTCAAAATCAGCACGTTTGTGTGGGTAAGAGTCCTAGTTGAAGAGCACCCTCCTTGGTCAGTACTGAGGTGCAGCTTCTTTGCGGGCGGAGGTGCGTGAGGGGGGAGGAATGCTTCGGTCTCGTGGTTCCCTTTCTGCTGGGTCTCAGTTCCCCTTTCTGGTTCTGGGCAGTGCATCAGCCACTCTCCTGGGACAGGCCAGGCAGGTGGGATCCTCGCTTCCTGGCTGTGGAGGCTGTGTGTGTCTGGGAACACCTTTCTTTTTCCCTGAGGAGCGAGAGGACCTTTTTGGTTGTGGAGCAGCGTCCTAGGACTGCGGCCCCTGGGCCCCCGCTGTTGTGTGTCATTTGGGCCCCAGCCATGCATGGGAGATCTCTGACACAGGGACGCAGCTGTTAAAGCCCTCTTGGGGTTTTGTCACGTACGATCCTCTGAGGAATACTCCTTTTCTCTAATGGAATTCCAGTGCTTAAGCTTTCTAGCCACTCATGAAAAGAATCTCAGAAAGGAAAGGAGACCCGTCCTCTCTGCCACCAAGCAGGGGAGTGAGCCGACACTGTTAACGTAACGCTGAGAAAGTGGCTTGTGGGAAATGTGTAACCAGTTCTGATTTGTGGGATTACAAGGCTGTCTGTGTGGAATCTTACTGTACCAAGTGGTTTTTTAAGACACATACGTCGTGGGTTGTTCCCTTGTGTTTTGAAACTGACCTAAAACCCCTCAGTATTTGCAGTTCTGATTGCTTTCTTAATTTGTTATCCAGGTTTCCTGACATCCATTTTTTTAAGTTTAAAGTGCAGTTTTCTCATCTTCCCTTTACATAAAAGTGAACGTGGGCAAGCCACTTAACCCATCACCAAATAGAAAATCATCTGGAACATTCACATGAATGCTGTTTTCAAGCAGCAACAGTGCATATATTCTTATGCCCATTACCAGTGAAAACTATAATGTTTTCTTATTGTGCTGTTTTTTTCTCATCCGGCAAAATTACAAGCAATTAGAAAAGCCCCACAGATCACACATTTTGTGAAATTACAAATGCAGAACCGGAAAGGAGAATAAGGTGTGCGTGATTCTACTTACGCTTTAAAATGAGAGTAGTTCGTGGTCTGATCCCTCACTCTCTTGCATTTGGTAATAACTTTCAGTGTGTGAACGTGTGGGCCCCCAGTCTTCATCCGGGCAGCCACAGGTGTGACCAGTGACGCCTGAATGGAATATGGGCAGAGCTTCTGGAAGACTTGCTGTCGATTTCTGAGACAGGCTTCTCGAGGCTGGGCCGAGGCAGTTCTGCACAGACGCTCGTCTGCCTTGGGCGGCAACCAGCTCTTCCCCCCGCCCCGCTCACCCCCCCACCCCCCACCCCCCGGTGTCCTGTCAGCAGGTGGGCACCCTCAGCCTTCCCAGGCCAGCAAAGCCTGGGTCCCGGACGTCTCTGCATCTGGAGCTGGGGGTCAGGTGACCTGGCATCTTAGGGGACCTTGCTAACAGGACCCATCCTGCCTCTTCAATTGTTACACATAAAGAACTTTGATTTCCAGTCAATGTCAGGAGTTTGTTGCCATCTTAAACGGCCTCTGTGCTTGGCGTGGTCTTTTCCTTAACCTCCTCCACACCATTCCTTAGTTACCCTGCGGCACGTGGGATCTTAGTGTCCTGACCAGGGATTGAACCCAGGTCCCCTGTATTGTAAGGGGGATTCTTTACCACTGGCCCACCGGGGAAGTCCCTACCCTTATGTTTTAACAGTTTGGGAGGTCTTCACAGAGATCCTGGATGGATTCACCTAACAGCACCAGGTAAACTTCGTGTCAAGAGTAGTGCACATCATTCCTCAAAAATTTTAAAGTAGAACTATAAAAGGATCCAGAAATTCCACTTCTGTGTATTTTTTTGGAAGAAAACAAAAACACTAGTTCAAAAAGACACATGTACACCTATGTTCATTGAGCATTATTTATAATAGCCAGTATATAGGAGCAACCTATGTGTCCATCCATAGATGAATGGATACAGAAGATGCGTCACACACACACACACACACACACACACACACACACACACACACAATGGACTATTAGCCAGAAAAAAAAAAAAAAAGAAGAAGAATGAGGGGCTTCCCTGGGGGTGCAGTGGTTAAGAATCCACCTGCCAGTGCAGGGCAAATGGGTTCAAGCCCTGGTCCGGGAGGATTGCACATGCCACGGAGAAACTAAGCCCGTGTGCCACAACTATTGAGCCATGCTCTAGAGCCTGCGAACCACAACTACTGAGCCCGCGTACCACAGTGACTGAAGCCCACTCACCTAGAGCCCATGCTCTGCAACAAGAGAAGCCCCCGCAATGAGAAGCCCACGCACCGCAAGGAAGAGAAGCCCCCGCTGGCCGCAACTAGAAAAGATGCCACCTGCAGCAACAGAGACCCAATGCAGCCAAAAGTAAAATAAATAAATTTTTAAAAATTAAAAAAAAAAGAATGAAATCTTGCCATTTGTGGCAACATGGATGGAGGCAGAGGGTGGTGTGCTGAGTGCAATAAGTCAGAGTGAGGAAGGCAAATACCGTATGATCTCATTTGTATGTGGCATATAAAAAACAAAGTAAATGAACTAATGTCACTATACAGAAACAGACTCATCGATACAGAGAACAAACAGGTGGTTGCCAGAAGAGGGTAGGTGGATGAGTGAAACAAGTGAGGGAGATTAAGAGGAACAGATAAGCAGTTACAAAATAAATGAGTCTTTGGAGTGAAACATACAGCATGGGCAATACAGTCAATAACATTATAACTTTGTACGGTGACGGATGGTAACTCGACCACAACTAGACTTAATCTTGGTGATCATTTTCTAATGTATAGAAATATTGATATTATGCACCTGGAACTAACATAGTGTTGTAGGTCAGTTACACTTGAATGTAAATTTTTTAATTCAAACGAAAAGAATAGTGTGCCTCGTTAACTATAGACGCTTAGTCATACAGCAGTTCTCTAGAACATATTCATCCTGTGTAACTGTAACTTTATACCCATTGAACAACTCCCCATTCTCTCCTCCCCCACCCCTGACAATTTATGTGTGACTCTTTTAGATACCTCATATAAGTGGAAACACACAGTTTTGTCCTTCTGTGACTGACTTATTTCACTTATCATAATGTCTTCTAGTTATATCCCCGTTGTCACAACTGGTAGGATTTCCTTCTAATAAGTCTGAATAATATCCTATGTATATACCCCATTTTCTTTATCCATTTCTGTGTTGGTGAAAATTTGCGTAGTTTTCCTATCTTGGCTCTGGTGAATAATTCTGTAATGAATATAGAGGTGCATGTATCTCTTCTAAATATTGATTTCCTTTTCTTTGAATATACAGGCTATATTATAATTTATTATATTATATTACATTATATTCTATTATAGTTATTGTGCTTCCCGGATCTTGTGTTTTTCACAAATTGAAGGTTTGCGGCAACTCTTTGTTGAGCAAGTCTGTTGGCACCGTATTTCCAACAGCAGTTGCTCACTTCTTGTCTGTGTGTCATATGTTAGTAATTCTCACACTATTTCAAACCCTCCATCAGCAAAAAGGTTACTACTCGCCGAAGGCTCAGATGATGGTTAACATTTTTTAGCAGTAAAGTATTTGTAATCTTTTTTGTTTCGGCTGTGCTGCACAGCACAGCACGTGGGATCTCAGTTCCCCGACCAGGGATCAAAGCTGCGCCCCCTGTATTGGAAGGCGGATTCTTAACCACTGGACCACCAGGGAAGTCCCTAAAGTATTTTTTTTTTTAACATCTTTATTGGAGTATATTTGCTTTGCAGTGTTGTGTTAGTTTCTGCTGTATAACAAAGTGAATCAGCTATGTGTATACATGTATCCCCATATCCCCTCCCTCTTGCGTCTCCCTCCCACCCTCCCTAGCCCACCCCTCTAGGTGGTCACAAAGCACTGAGCTGATCTCCCTGTGCTATGCGGCTGCTTCCCACCAGCTATCTGTTTTACATTTGGCAGTGTATATATATGTCCATGCCACTGTCTCGCTTCGTCCCAGCTTACCCTTCCCCCACCGCCCCGTGTCCTCAGGTGCATTCTCTGCGTCTGCGTCTTTATTCCTGTCCTGCCACTAGGTTCATCAGAACCCCCTTTTTTTTTCTTTCGGTTCCATAAATGTGTGTTAGCAGACGGTATTTGTTTTTGTCTTTCTGACTGACTTCACTCTGTTTCACAGACTCTAGGTCCATCCACCTCACTACAGATAGTTCAATTTGGTTTCTTTTTATGGCTGAGTCATATTCCATGGTATATATGTGCCACATCTTCTTTATCCATTCATCTGTCAGTGGACACTTCAGTTGCTTCCATGTCCTGGCTATTGTAAATAGTGCTGCAGTGAACATTGTGGTACGTGTCTCTTTTTGAATTATGGTTTTCTCAGCATAGGTGCCCAGTAGTGAGATTGGAGGATCATATGTTAGTTCTATGTGTAGTTGGTTTTTTGTTTTGTATAAATTTATGTCGTTTTATTTATTCTTTATTTTCGGCTGCGTTGGGTCTTCGTTGCTGTGCGTGGGCTTTCTCTAGTTGCAGCGAGCAGGCACTTCACTGTGCGGTGCGCAGACTCCTCTTACGGTGGCTTCTCTAGTTGCGGAGCGCTGGCTCTAGGCGTGCGGGCTTCAGTAGTTGTGGCACGCGGGCTCAGTGGGTGTGGCTCGCGGGCTCTAGAGCGCAGGCTCAGTAGTTGTGGCACACGGGCTTAGTTGCCCTGCGCATGTGGGATGTTCCCGGACCAGGGCTCGAACCCGTGTCCCATGCACTGGGAGGAGGATTCTTAACCACTGCGCCACCAGGGAAGCCCTATTTTTAGTTTTTGAAGGAACCTCCGTACTGTCCTACGTAGTGGCTGTATAAATGTACATTCCCAGCAGCGTGCAGGAGGATGGTTCCCTTTTCTCCACACCCCCTCCAGCAGTTATTGTTTGTAGATTTTTTGATGATGGTCATTCTGAGTGGTGTGAGGTGATACCTCACTGTAGTTTTGATTTGCCTTTCTCTAACGATTAGTGTCGTTGAGCATCCTTTCATGTGTTTGTTGGCAATCTTATATCTTCTTTGGAGAAATGTCCCTTTAGGTCTTGTGTCCATTTTTGGGTTGAGTTGTTTGTTTTTTTGATATTGAGCTGCGTGAGCCGCCTGTATATTTTGGAGATGAATCCTTTGTCAGTCGCTTCGTTTACAAATATTTTCTCCCACTCTGAGGGTTGTTTTTTTGTTGTTGTTTATGGTTTCCTTTCCTGTGGAAAAGCTTTTAAGTTTCATTCGGTCCCATTTGTTTATTTTTGTTTTTATTTCCATTTTTCTAAGAGGTGGGCCAAAAAGGATCTTGCTGTGATTTATGTCATAGAGTGTTCTGCCTATGTTTTCCTCTAAGAGTTTGATAGTGTCTGGCCTTTCATTTAGGTCTTTAATCCATTTTGAGTTTATTTTTGTGTTATGGTGTTAGGTAGTGTTCTCATTTCATTCTTTTACAGGTAGCTGTCCAGTTTTCCCAGCCCCACTTATTGAAGAGGCTGTCTCTTCTCCATTGTATATTCTGGCCTCCTTCATCAAAGATAAGGTGACCATATGTGCGTGGTTTATCTCTGGGCTTTCTATCCTGTTATACTGATCTATATTTCTCTTCCCTAAAGTATATTTCAATAAAGGTATGTACATTGTTTTTTTAGACACAAGGCTATCGCACACTTAACAGGCTACAGTATAGTGTAAACATAAGTTTTTCATGCACGGGTACACCAAAGAATTCATGTGACTCGCTTTATGGCGGTATTCGCTTCATTGCAGTGTTCTGGAACCGAAGCTGCAGTGTCTCTGAGCTGGGCCCGTATACCCAGAAGTGGGATTGCTGGATCATATGGAAATTTTATTTAAAAGATTTTGAGAAAACTCCGTACTGTTTTCCACAGTGCCTGCACGATGTTACACTCCTGCCTATAATATGCAAGGGTTACGATTTCTCTACAACCTTGACAACTCTTATCTTTAAAAAAAAAAAAAAAATTGTGGGCATTCTAACAGATGTGAGGTAATATCTCATTATGATTTTGATTTGCATTTCCCGGACGATTAGTGACGTTGAGCACCTTTTCATGTACCTGTTGCTGTGTTAAGTCTTTCTAACACACACACACACACACACACACACGCAAAGGGATAGAAGGAATGTTTTGGAAGTGAAGAGTATCTTACTGTGATGGTGGTGGTGGTATCACAGGTGTGTGTGCATATGTCCAGACTCATCAAGTTATACAAATTAAACATGGGCTGGATTTTGTATATCAATTACACGTAAATAAATCTGTAAAAGCCCAGCAACAAGTGGTGTGTTTCATTAGCCAGTGAAGCCCAGGTACGTCTTATCTCCTCTCCCAGGGGTGAACCCAAGCTGCCATTGAACTTGGAGCACTTTCTGTTTCTTTAGTTTCCCCTTGTATTACTTTTGTGTTTCTGCGTTGTTTTCAGATTACAGCTGAGTGGTTCCCCATTTGGAGCAGCAGGGATTCTGAGTTTGGCTCTGTCGTTTGAAGACTGTTGATGGTCTCTCCAAAGGGATTAAGTTTCTACAGAACTAATCTCGATTAGGTGAGAGGCAACAGAGGATCTGGTTTGTTAGTCTTTTCTGTTTGTCTACTTGGACAAGCTCAAATCAATTGAGAATCTCTTGCCCAATGGGAGGAGAACTGCTCTTTAACATCTAGACTGGTGAGTGTTTATTCCTGACTCATGTCTAAGACTTGAGAACTGAAGGTAGAAGTTCCATTCTCTATATGTCTGTGTGTCTGTAATTCAGGAGGTCTTTACCTCTGACAGTGTGAGTATGTAATGTTTTCCTACTTCTGGATCTATTAAAGTACATTGTAGAGTCTCTTAAATTGAAGGGTTTCTGTCCTGATTGGCCTACAAAGATACAAATGTGCTTATAAAAATTATATATCCCTAAAATTCTCAGAGAGAAAGGAATGAGAACTTCTCATACGTTAAATGTGCTAGAAAAGTATTCTTGTAGAAATCAAGTCAGGGAATTCCCTGGCCGTCCAGTGGTAGGACTCGGTGCTTTCACTGCCAGGATCCGGGTTCCGTCCCTGGTCAGGGAACTAAGATCCAGCAAGCCTCTGTGTGCAGCCAAAAATCAACTCAGAAATTGAAAGACTTCAAGTTTACATAATTTAGGTAAATCTTTGACAAATGAAGCTAGTTTAATATTTTTGGTTTAATAAATATTTATTCCTATCTTAATTATCGGTATTAGGCATACATTTAAAAAAATCTGCTTGGGAGTGTTCTTCCTAAATTTATATAGGTGTGCCTATCAAATAAGCTAACGTTACTTCTACTTAATATTTAAGGCTGTGAAAAATGTAAATTTGTGTTTAACCACATTTACTTATTATTCCGACAAACTTTCCTTCAACAGTAACTGTGTTTTGTACTGTGTTAGCTTGTCGATAAATTCCAAGATCTTTAGTTTACGTAAAGCCTTGAACTGATATTAAATTGTGTTACTTACTGGATAATCGTTGGATACCGAGGTCATTTCTAAGCAAGACAGAAACCCGAAACATTGATTACTAAGCATAATCTCAAGTTCTATGCTCTTGCTGCATATTTTTATTTGTTACCTAGAGGCTATGTCTGTGGGTGTGTTAATGAATGTGTGTGTCTCTACCACTTGGAGAAGTCGTGTAAGGGATGTTTGTGGCTATGTAAAGCTGTGCTATGTGTGTTCATGAGCTCTCCTAGCCTAAAATGCTGATGTGTGATGGGCAGTTGTCAATTATTCACTGCTAGTTTTCTTTGTGAAATGGAAGTAACTTTGGTTCAAAGTTATCATTAATATAATATGAATGAGACTTGACCAATAGTAATGTTATCGGCTGGAACAGAACTCAGGTTCAGCTGCTCATCGCTCAGAAGTCAATGTTCCAGAGACAAAGGTTGGTGGAGGAAGAAAGATGCTTTATTCAGGAAGCTGGCAACCTGGGAAGATGGCGGACTAGTGTCCCCAAAACCATCTCCCAGTTGCCAATTAGAGGGAAAACGGGTTGATAGGGAAAAGATGGGAAGTCTCTGGGTTGTGCCGGTGGGGGCTACGTGCAGAGTAGCACAGTCAGCTCTGACCATCATCTTGAAATTGGTCCTGCAGTGGTGTGGTCGGTGTCATGTTGATTGTTTCAGACACAGTTAATCTTCAACTCCAGTGTTGGTTTGTTCCCATTTCCTTGAGGGCAGTTCCTGGAATTGTGTAAGCCATTGGTTCAGGTCTGCTCAAGGTGGAGCAGCTTACGTCATAGCTCCAGTCTGGTGATCATTCAGTTAGCTTTCTCCTCTTGGAGTGGTTTTAGTATCTGCTGAACAAGTTAGGAGTGTGTCTCTGACACTGTTACTTATGTCCTTCGGGGGGAACCAGAGATTCTGTGAGTGCTGTTGTCCTAATCATGAACTGCTTGAACCTGTCCTTTTGTGACTCAGGGGAGGCCTGGGAGACTGCAGCTGTTTTACAAACAAGAGGCAGGGGACATGGAAGGGCCCTGCAGGGTCCTGCTTGGTTCCAGCAGCCGAGAGGTACAACTTTGTATGCAGGATAATGAGATGTAGTTTTGTTTATTAACAGGAACAAAAATAGTTTGGTCCTAAAGTGAAATGACTGATTGTTCCAGCACCAGAAAGAGGATAGTGAAGGACACAACCTCAGTGAATATAGAAAGTTGCAGGAGATGGGTGGAAAGGGAATTTCATTTGTCTGAGCCGAAGGCGGCTCAGTTTTGATGTTTATTCCAGAGGTTTTCAAAAAAGAGCCTCTGGTTCTCTGAGTATCAAATATTATATTGATGCAGAGCTGGAGTTTGGTTTTCTCTCTGTAAAATGGTAACTGTTTCTAGTGGAGTGTTGGTCTCTTTAATAAGTGGTTGGAAAGTTGTTCTCTAAATCTGCGTAAACAGCAGAGCTTCTGAGTCTCACTGGAAGAGGTTTCTGCCCCTAGTTCTGAATTCATCCGGCCTTATTATGTTTTGAAAATAAATGCACAGGGACTTCCCTGGCAGTGCAGTGGTTAAGAATCCGCCTGCCAGTGCAGGGCACACGGGTTCGAGCCCTGGTCCGGGAAGATCCCACATGCTTTTAGAAACTAGAGCACGGAGAGAGTAAGGTCATATGAAATTTGAGACGCTAAATATTGTCATAGTTTAAGCAGTGTGAAGATTGTTGGAAGAAATTATTTGTCATTCCTTCAAGCCATAAACATTTGATGAATACTTGCAAAAAATAGAATATAAAGAAATCTCTAGAGGCCGCGAGCCACAACTACTGGAACCCACGTGCCTAGAGCCCATGCTCCGCAACAAGAGAAGCCACCGCATTGAGAAGCTGATGTACCACAACGAAGAGTCGTCCCCGATCACGCCAACTAGAGGAAGCCCACGTGCAACAACGAAGACCCAACGCAGACAAACATAAATAAATAAATTGATAAATGTATTTAAAAAAAAAAAAAGAAAGTAAATGCACAACAAAATTTCTGCATTTCTGAGGAAGTTAAGCTTCCTTAAAACTGTGTTTCTTTTGGTCTGTTTGTTTTTGTTTTTTTTAAGTGTACTGTCAGGAATTCCCTGGCATTTCAGGGGTTAGGACTCTGCGCTTCCACTAGTAGAGGCCTGTTTTTGATCCCTGGTCAGAGAAGTAAGATCCTGCAAGCTGCGTGGCGTGGCCAGAAAAACAGCAAAGACAACATAATCAGACTTTAGCCGTTCAACACAGTCAGGGACCTTTAGTTCCTCCTCAAGGGCTATCGGGTAATATTCTGAGCCATGTCCTTGGAACTGCTTGGCAGAGACTGAAACCCCCAGCAGGTGGAAGAAGTTAACTGCATGCTGCCCACAAGCACGTAGACCCCAGACCAGTTGGAACCAGAAGGCTGATGATGTTGAGTCCCCGTGACCTCACCACCAACCAATCAGAAGCATGTCCGTGAGCTGATCACGCACCCTGTAACCCTCTCTTCAACATGTAGCCCCTTTCTCTTTTCCCTGTATAGTCCTCAAGCAAAACCTCAGGAGGGGAGAGTTGGTTCTTCGGGACATAAGCCCACCATCTCTCTTGGACTGCCGGCTTCCTCAATAAAGCTATCTTTCCTTGTACCCAACACTTGTCTCTCAGTATTGGAGTCCTGAATGATGCAAGATGTGCCTCATCTTCTGTAGTTTTCTCTGCATGAAAAATAATTCAGGATTATTTTTCAGAGTTAAGAAATGTGGTTGGATAATCACAACACCATTAAGCAACACCTCGTTGGACAGCAAAGAGGCGAAGCCGACTGGTAATGACCACACACGTCATGACTGTGGGAAGACTTTCATCTTTATTGTATTTCCCAAAAGCTGCATTGCTCGGTGCTCTTTAATAATCTAAAATAACGTACAAACGTGTTGACACAAGTTAAAAAATTACGACTGAATTCCCACAATTCAATAATGAGAACTAAAAAAATAAAATTTATGCTTACAAGATGTGGGAGGAAATACCCACCTAGCTGTAAGTAGAATGGGAATATTATGTAATATATAAAATGTATATTATGTAGTAGATAAAAATAAAAATCTCTCTTGAAAATGTGAATAAGATTGTATATATGTGTAAATATACAACAGCTGTAATACTCATCAGAAAAGTTTGTAGGAACAAGGTGTTTCAAAATGAAGACTATTTCTAAATAAATATTTAAAATAAATATATAAATATAAAAATACAATAATTTTATAGGTGACATTTTCAAAATAAGCCTGTGAAAGTTAAGTCATCAGTCACGACCCTATGGCTCTCATTATATATTTTAAACTTTTTTATCCTATTCTGAGCCCCTACACTCTACCTTCAAATGCTTCTAGACCGGGGCAAACAAGTGTATAAAAAATGGGACCTCCAATGGGACCTCAGGGGAGGTTTGAATGAAATGATCTGAAAATTGGGGTGGTGACTTCCAAAAGGATGGCATCTGAGAAAACCCTGTTTTCTTATTGTCCTGCCACAGACTCCTAGAAGCATGCCCCGCTCCTAGGAGTATGATATGAAGACTCTTCTCAGCTTGTTCTAGAAGGTGCTGGGTTCTTCGCGATTCTCTGCACAAGAGGCTTTCTCCCTTCCTTCCTCACAGCTGTCATCACTGTCTGGAGTGCCCTCGTGTTGAACATCCTCATCTCTCCTGGGCTCTGTGATCTGGAAGTAAGAGAAAGAGCGAGGATGTCAGATTGCAAAGTGGCAACTGTGCAGCTATAAAGGTTTTCACATGCTTAGTCAATTCTAAGCAGAACTGAGACTCCTTTATGATTGCAGTTTTATCTCAAATTCTCCATTCTGAACCCCAGTCCTGAGCCACTCACTGTTTTCAAGTGTGATTCTTGGACTCTGGTGACCCTGACTCCAAAAACTACTGAATACACCTAAGGTCAGGCCCAGTAATCTGCTTTATAGCGAAGACCCCAGGTGATTGTGCGCAGGGAGCTGGCATTTGGAGAAATGCTGCTTTAGTCTCAACTCACCTTGGTCCTCTGGCACCACTTCAGTTCTGAACTTGGCACCACACTATAGACATGACTGACAAGTCAGCATCGTGGACCAGGAGACCTGATGCCGGATCCCTAACCCTGACGCTAACCCTGCATCCTAATGTCTATTTTATTATTAATTTTTCATTTATTTACTTATTTCCTTTATTTTATTTTTGGCTGCATTGGGTCTTCATTGCTGCGCGTGGGCTCTCTCTAGTTGTGGTGAGCGAGGAGTACTCTCCGTTGCTTCTTATGACGTTGGCTTCTCTTGTTGCGGAGCATGGGCTCTAGGCGCACAGGCTGAGTAGTTGTGGCTTGCGGGCTCTAGATTGCAGGCTCAGTAGTTGTGGCTCGTGGGCTCTAGAGCTCAGGTGCAGTAGTTGTGGCGCACGGGCTTAGTTGCTCCGCGGCATGTGGGGTGTTCCCGGACCAGGGCTCGAACCCGTGTGCCCTGCGTTGGCAGGCGGATTCTTAACCACTCTGCCACCAGGGAAGTCCCTGGATCCTAATGTTTAAATAATACTCAGTCCTAAACTTGGTTAGTGTTACGGGCTGAATGTTTGTGCCCCCCAAAATTCTTATGTTGAAATCTTAAAATCTTAACCGCTAAGGTGCTGGTATTAGGAGGTGGGGTGTTTGGGAGGTTATTAGGTCATGGGGTAGAGCCCTCATGAATGAGATGATTGGCCTTGTAGAAGAGACTGTGGTGGGTTGTTTATGAGCCACGCGGTCCGTAGTAGGTAGGGCAGGTCGAATGGACTAAGACAGCTAGTTTGCAAGATTTAAGGCAAATGCTTGCTCAGTCCTCTGCCCACATCTAGAACTCTAATGTGTCAATTGGTATAAGCCATGCTGAAGATGGCATTCCTTAACCTTCACTCGTTGTGATAAACCCCCTTGACCGTCAACTTGAGGGGGAAAAGGTGAATTGTCCAAGAGGAATCATTGGTCCAGAAGTGGCGAGTCAGGGGAAATAAAGAGTCCCAGGTCATCTGGCCATAAGCAATTTGAAAGTAAATTTGGATGAAAATAAAGCCAGTCCTAATTCATCTTTTCTTATTGAACGTGTGGGCTGTTGTATGTAATATCCTGTTTGTAGACATTTACTTTGTTGTAGGTAAATGCTAGAACCCACATCCCTGAGGGATGTAAGGCCAAAAATGAATGAAAAAGAGAAACTGGAAACACAGTATATGGAAGAAAATCACCATCTCGTCAAAGCTGTCATTTGGACCCAGTTGCTTTGGGTGAAATGACTTCAGTGAGACCCATGCGTCTGGGACAAACTGGTTTCCCCGAGGTCTGGCGCCCACGGGCCCCACGGTGCTGGTGTCTGTGTGTGGCTGTCAGTCCGTGGTTGGGCGCTGAGTCAGCGTGTGGCTGTGTGCCCGGCTGGCCCCCTTCACAGCGTGAGAGGTGATGTGGGTCCAGCAGTGGGATTCCTCCGATTTCCTCAGTAGACAACACGTCATTCCGCCCTCACCTTTGCGCACGCACGCAGACCTACCTTTGCGCAGGCCGATGACTTGAGGCCTGCGTGCTCCTGGGGCCCCTGGGGCAAGAGGGCGCGATCTCTTCCCCACACCCAGAGCCCTGGATCAAAAGCCTGGATCTGGAAAGAAAAACATCCCCTGGCAATGAGGATGCCGCTGCCTCCCGTTGCCCGGCCTCCGGTTCTTGCTCGTCCATCCCCAAGTCCCAAACCGAGTTCCCCGTGATCCCCCCCTCCTCTGCGGCCCTCCCCCTCCCCGAGACCGCCACAGCCCACCCACCTGCTCGCACTCTTCCCGAGTGACCCTCGTCTTCCAGCCCATGGAACGGATGAACTGGGAACGCAGTTTGTGGAACAAGGGACGCTGGGAGCGGTTCTTTCCATAGAGGAACGAAAAGATGGCCTGTTTGGGGGCCTGGTTGTCCTCTTCCATGTCGCTGGCCACATAGCTGGGGAAAGACATCAGGTCGCTGTCATCAGGACAGGAAGGGCCTCCACTTGAGATCAGCTTCCCAGGAAAGAGGCAGGCTGAACATCCTCACACGACCCACCAAGCCCTGCCCAGCGTCACCGTCACCGTCACCGTCACCGAGAGCCGCCCATTCGTCAAGGAGGCACTGCCAGGCAGGACCTTCGGAAGGGTGCCTCTCACACCTTGAGGATGAGGACAAAATCCAAACCCCCTGTTCCCTTCAACTTGTTTTATGTGGACACACCTCTCTCCCTATGTTGTAGGTACATGGACAGTTCCTGAGGGCAGGAGCTGATCTGATCTGTTTCTGCATTCATCCCTCTCCTACCAAATGACACATTTAGGGCTTGGTTCATATTGATGCATGAATTCAACAGCCTTTTGTGAATCTCTGTTCCCATCACCTCATATTCCGTGGCATGTAGGGTGTATGTTATAAGGTTTCATTAGATGAGTGAATGAATGAATGAATGAACATTTAATCTCAGAGCCAAATGCAATACTGATTACCTCGAAGACTCACAATAACGAACATTTGCAAAATGAAAAGAATTGTGCTGAGCGTTTTGGGAATGCATTGACATTTTGACAAGACCTGCCTTCCACATTGTGTCCAGTCTGATGGGACTGGGGAAGGGGAAAGGGGGAGATAAGAAATGACTATAATGCAAAGCATCACATTATAATACGATTTTAACTCAAGTGGCTCCGGGTTGCAGAAGTTAGGGAGATCAGGCATCGTGAAGGTTTTGGTGTTTGAACCCACTTTAAGGATAGGGTCATTTTCTTCAGATAAATGTGTGGGAAAGATACCTGGACAGAAAGCCCAATAGAAAGTTAGAGGGCAGGGTATTTGGAAGGAACGGTGGAACACAGGAATAAAGTGTCAGGACGGTGTGATGGAGATTGCAGAGAGAGTTGAATTCCAACCCAGAACTCTGGCCTTGATTTGGCACGGCATTAGCCAATGAAGTTGTGTGCAGCGGTCAGACCTGTGTTTTGGGAGATATTCAGGCAAATAGAGCCGACTGGCTTGGGAGACTTGGAAGAAACGTCAGTGGGGAGCATTTTACACCAGATCCGCGCTATGTGATAAGGGCCCCCCGATTGTGGCATTTGTCGTGGGACGCAGAAACGGAAGATAATCACACTTGGTGCTGATGTGGGAAGACCCGAGACTGGAAAATCAGAACCGGAAACCCCTCAAGTCTGTTTACTCGGGGGCAGGATGGTGTCAGTTCTTTCTTCCTCTCCTCTTAGGAAGGTTTTGTGTTTTGCTTTGTTTTGTTCAGTGTTTTAATTGACATTAGGGTAGTTTGTTTTGACAACGAATGGTATAAAAAACATAACTTTGTTTGAAAAAGAAACCACTGTACCGTAATCCTGTCATTTTCACAACAGAGTAAACAGTACAAAGGGGTTTAAAAAAATAGATGAAAGGTCAGAGCCCCCTGTCTCTCTCTCCGCCCTCCCAGGGTGTTGAATATTGATGGCGGGGATGGAGCAAGGTACTCACAGAGCTATGAAGAAATGGATTCTCTGGAATTGCCAGGAGAAGAGCCCGGCCCGGCTAAAATAAGCTATCACCATCGACAGGAGATACTGATGGAAAGAGGGAAAAGAACGTAGGAGAGAGGTCACCTCCTGGAAGAGGAGAAAGAGTGGGAGGGAGAAGGGAGCAGGGGACGAGGAATGGGTGGTGCCACTTGGAGAGGAGACCCCCCGTGTTGGGTGAGCCTGATTGTTTGGGGGAAGGGGAGAGGCCAGAAGGTCAGAGTTGGCGACGCTCCAAGGATGGGAAGCTGTGGGTTTGAGGGCGTGGACTTAGGGCCACTGGCACTGGATTGTGTTTGCTGAACCAGAGCCGAGGCGAGTCCCCAGGAGCTGAGAGGAGAGGGGACTTCGGCAGCAGCCACCAAAGGGGCACACGTGGGGCTCAGATCCCAGAGGGGACCTCGAGGCCCCTGGAGGGAAGTGTTGACAAGGCATCAGGTTGGGAGGGGAGTGGAAACGTGGGTGTAGAAAGCACCCCGTGCGCCCACCCAGGACAGGCGCTGGAGCTGGAATCCATCTCAGCGGGTGGTTTACCTTGTCAGATACTTCCAGCCTTTTGTCCCAGGCAAGGAATTTCTTAACGACGGGATCCTCTGTGAAAAGAGGGCAGATGTTGCCAGTGGGAACAGGGCTGTCGTGGAAGCCTTGCAGAGCCAAGAGGGAGAACCGCGCCCCCCCCCCCGGGGAAATGCCAAGTTGTGGCCCAGGGTGAAGCTGACGGGAAGAGGGGATTGAAGACCATTCACTGTGGGAGGAAAGGGGGTGACTCCCCTTCTAGGGGGGCCGAGTGACAGGGAGTGATGCCCCTTCATCGTTACCGAGCATCCTGTTGAAGACCTCGTGGTGCTCAGGCAGCACTGAAGACACCCGCTGTCGCTTCAGCTTCATCTTGAGCCCAATCAGCCACTCCACGACCCAGGTGTCCTGGGCCTCAGCGGCCGGGTCGCCGTCCACCTCCGCTCTGAACGCCACTGACCTCTTCCTCTTACCGCCGGGGCGCTGAGGCGGGGAGGTGCAGCCGGCCCAGGGGGCTGACGAAGGAGAAGAGACTACAGTATGACGCCCTTGTCTTGGGAATTCAGCCACTGGTGACCACCCAACCCCACCCTGACTCTGCCTCCCCCCTGAAGCACCCCCGTGCTTTCCAGTCTCACAGACCGCTGACCTTGCCCCAAGTCATCTTTCCATCTTTCTCTGTCCATATCTACCGATCCCTCCCCTGACTCCTTTTGTCATCTTTCCAGCTTCCTGTCCTCGAAACTTTCTCATGGTAGATAATTTCTCCCACCAGGGAAAAAAAGAAAAAAAGAACCCTCCCCTTGTTTCCTCTCTTCCCTTCTCTCATCCTTGGATCTCGTCTCCTAACCCTCTTTCTTGCTCCCCAGGTGTTCCGTGTCCCCTGCTGCTGTGTTCTCCTCCCTGAATCCCTGGCTTTCCAAATGTCTCCTTTCTTTCATAGGCACCTTTTGCAGGGGCTCTTTCCCGACCTCTGTACCCATTCCTCCTTGCCGGTCAAGCCTCTGCAATTCCTTCTCGTGCCAGCTCCCTTACCTGACGGTCCTGGGATTTCTTCATAGACAGTCACCTCCAGGGGGTACCCTGTGGAGCTGGGCTGGCAGGTCTCGTCCTCAGCCTGGGAACTCGGTGGACGATTGTCCATGATGTCTCCCAAACTCCTCCCTTCCTCAAAGCCTAGACTCTGCTTTGTCCCAACTCTTGTTCTGGACTTGGGCTAAACACGAGTGGTCGTCCCTTCTCCAAGCTGCGGGGCAACTGGCAGTGGAGAGAAGCTCTGGCGAGATGCTATTGTCTACTACTGTTGCCGAGCACCACGGAGTCTGGTCCTTCCAATCAGGAAGGTCGGAAGCCTCTGATGTCATCATCCGTCATTCCAACCTGGCAAGCAGTTTGAAGGAAATCACAAGTAACTGTCAAACCTATGTGTGCACTTGTCCCAGAGATCAGGGGTAAATGGTATCTCCTGCCACTGACCCAACCTCTGCCCGTCCTCCAAAACCCCCCTCAAGGTGTCCAGACCCCGCTTTACCGCTTCCCAGCAGGTGCGCTGTCCTCTCCCTGCTGGACTCTCCCCCTCCCTCCCATTCCTTTTCCACAGGCTGGTGGGAGAGTGGGGAGAGGGACAAGGAGACTTAGGGGAAGCAGCAACGGTTCGGCCTTATAAGAGTGAGATAAGTATGTAAAAAGATATCCCAGGTACATTGACTCACTGGATTAAAAAGTTACGTTAAAACATGGAATTCTGCAAAGCTCTTCTGCTCAGTGTTTACTGGCAGTGTGTTCAGAATTCTGTAGTGGGGGAGCACACGTCCGCTACCATCAGGCACCTGTGAGACCAAGAGGCATTTTGAGAAGCTAAAATCATACAGAACTACACGTGCTCACGCACCCTTCAACGGGTGTCTACAGACAGAGACACACACACACACACACACACACACAAAAAGGGCACCTTTGGATTTCACAAAGTCCATGGATTGTCCAAAGCCTGCCCCTCGATTCCAATTAAGAAGTTCTCGTCTACTTATCAGAATTTTGAGAATGTAGTATCACTGTTGTCCCAGAGATTTCACTACCTGAATAAAAATGTCACATGTAGAAAAGCCTAAATGGGAAAATCTCCAGTTCAAGACAGGTTATTTTTCTATGAGGGGAGGAAGTACACGGTAGCCGAGATGCAGAGAAGAAAATAGCCAACTCGGGATCGTGCAGTGTCACTGGAAGCTTCTTCTGAACTTCCCAACTCATGCTTCCACTCCTCGCCTGGGGGTCTGCGTCTTGCTCTTCCTTCCTCCCTCCCTGCCTCCCTCCCTCCCTCCTACCTTCGCTCTCTTTTTATTGTGAGAAAATTTGCATCACATGAAATTTGCCCATTTTAAGGGTACAGTTGAGTGACATGAAGAATTCACATTGTTGGGTTTCCCTGGTGGCACAGTGGTCAAGAATCCGCCTGCCGATGCAGAGGACACGGGTTCGAGCCCTGGTCCGGGAAGATCCCACATGCCGCGGAGCACCGTAGCCCGTGTGCCACCAGTACTGAGCCCGCAAGCCATAACTCCTCAGCCCGTGAGCCACAACTACTGAGCCCGTGCGCCTAGAGCCCGTGTTCCACCGTAAAGAGAAGCGACCGCAATGAGAAGCCCGTGCACCGCAGCGAAGAGTAGCCTCCGCTCGCTGCAACTAGAGAAAGCCTGCACACAGCAAAGAAGACCCAACGCAGCCAAAAATAAGTAAAACAAAAATCTTAAGGAAAAAAATAAAGAATTCTCATTGTTGTGCAACCATCCCGACTGTCCGTCTCCAGAATGTTTTCATGCTGTCAAACTGAAACTCTGTCCCCATTAAACACTGACTCCCCATCCCCCCCCAGCCCCTGACACCCACCCTTCCACTTTCTGTCTCCATGAATTTGACCCCTCTGGGGATGTCACCGAAGTGGATTCATGTAACATTTGTCCATTTGTATCTGGCCTATCCACTTAGCATAATGTCTTCAAGTGTCATCCGTGTGGTAGCCTGTGTCAAAATTTCCTTCCTAGACCCCAAAGCCAGTGTGGACAGTACACAGTGAGCGAGAAGGAAATAAAACCCTGGGTCTGAAGAAGTTCAGATGTATGCCAAGTGCAGTGGGAAAGCAGTGAATGAGAGGTGTCGTGATCCAGTTTGCACTGAAAGCGAAACAATTGATGTTGGCTGCTGTAGAAATGGATGGGGTGGGGATTCAGCAAGAGTGGAAGTCGGGAGACCCAGATATGGTTAGGAATTTGGCATGGTAGTGCAGGAAGACGATGTCTGAGAAGATGGAGAGAAGCCAACAGGTTTCATATATTTGGAGGGAGACTCAGCAGGGCTCATCGGGGGATCAGATTGGGGGGAGGTAGCGGGGCGGTATTTCTGTTTACTCTGTGTGCACGTGTGTGCTTATGCCTCTACCGCTGAGACTTAACTGTTTCTACAAAGAAACACTAACCTTTCCTCTTACAAGTGGAATTGTTAAATTTTCACTGTTTATACAAAGAAATGTCAAACAATCATTGAAAAATACCTACATGCTCTTTCTATCAATTAGAAACTTTCCTTCCTGTTTGTGGATGAATAATATCTGTTGTATGAATATACACACTACATTTTCTGTATCCATTCATCTGTCAATGAACGCTTGGATGGTTCTACATTTTGGCTCTGAATCTTGCTTTTGAATTATTGTTTGGACTTTGATGAGAAGTATCTCTGTTGTTCAGGATGTGCCCAGAGTTTTAGTTTGTCTTTGGATCACTTACATATTTCTAATTAGCCCAGGCAATGCATACGTAGAGTCAGATCAGTTCATCCAAGGTGCAGGGACTGAGTGTCTCTTTGGTTTGCACTCGTGGACTTTCTGAGATGTTCTAGGTCTCAGAGGCCATGCAAAGAGCGTCTGAGGTCCTCCAGAGCTGCCACAGCCCGACTCTCCTCAGGGTCCGCACTGCTGGGAAAAGCACTGCTGCTTGAGGACCTGTGTCCCTCTGCTGTGGACGTTCCATCGTTAGGAGGCAAATGAGTTCAGATTTGCATTCATCGTGCTTTCAGCCATCACCGCTGACTGGGTCCTTGTATAACAGAACAGAAGTTCACTCTCCCTGTTGGTTAACAGGCTTTCAAATCTTAGAAGGTTGGTATTCTGTCCCCGTGAAAATTTCTCTTGTATACTGTGAAATACCCTGATTGCTTTATCTAGTCTTCAGATCTGGATTTGCATAATCCCACCCCACCTCACCTTGTCCAAATGTGCTACAGTCGGGTGGGACCCGTCTTAAGATGTGTTGGTATGTTGTCCAAAAACGGCGTAAACAGCCCAGATCGAATCTGATGTTGTAAGTGAGCAGGACCTTGTGGGCCCTTCCTGGGACGGATTCTCCCCATGTCTTCTGCCTGCTTCTTGTCTTTAGAAAATTTTAGCCTCCTAGCCTTCCCTGAATTCGAAAGGGACAATTTAAGCAGAGAAGGGAGAAAGTGCAAAAAGACAGGAAAAGAGTCCAAAACGACCAAATAATACTAGTGTAGCCGTTAAACAAAGTCAAGGACCTTTCCTTCTTCCTCAAGGACTGTAGATACTGTTCTGAGCCTCGTCCTTGGAGCTGTTTTGCAGACTGAAGCCCCCAGCAGGTGGAAGAAGTGAACTGCATGCTGCCCGCAAGCACGTAGACCCCAGAGCAGCTGGAACCAGAAGGTTGATGATGTTGACCTCAAATTATGTCACCACCAACCAATCGGAAGAATGTCCACAAGCTGACCACACACCCCTCAACCTCCCCTCCCTCACCCCACTCTTTTGTAATTCACTTTAAACATTTTTTAAATTTTATTTTGGGACTATAGTTGACTTACAATGTTGTGTTAGTTTCCGGTGTACAGCAAAGTGATTCAGTTATATGTACACAGATATCTTTTCTTTTTCAGATTGTTTTCCCATTTAGGTTATTACAAAATTTTGTGGTTTTTTTCGTCACGCTGTGTGGCTTGTAGGATCTCAGTTCCCTGACCAGGTATTGAACCCGGGCCACGACCGTGAAAGACCAGAATCGTACCTCTGCGCCAGCAGGGGACTCCCTAGGTTAATAGAGAATACTGAGTAGAGGTCCCTGTGCTATACAGGAGGTCCTCGTTGATTGCCTATTTTGTATATAGTTGTGTGTGTACGTTAGTCCCAACCTCCTGATCTATTCCTCTCCCCCACCTTTCCCCTTTGGCAACCATAAGTTTGTTTTCTATGTCTGTGAGTCTGTTTCTGTTTTGTAAAGAAGTTCATTGGTATCATTGTTTTAGATTCCACATAGAAGTGATATCATATGGTATTTGTCTTTCTCTGTCTGACTTCCTTCCCTTAGTATGATAATCTCTAGGTCCATCCATGTTGCTGCAAATGGCATTATCTCATTCTTTTTTATGGCTGAGTAGTATTCCATCGCATGTATGTACCACGTCTTCCTTATCCATTCCTCTGTCGATGGACGTTTAAGTTGCTCCCATGTCTTGGCTATTGTAAATAGTACTGCTATACATATTGGGGTGCATGTGTCTTCTTGAATTATGGTTTTCTCTGGGTCTGTGCCCAGGAGTGTGGTTGCTGGGTCGTACGGTAGCTCTAGCTTTAGTGTTTTGAGGAACCTCCACACTGTTCTCCATAGTGGCGGCACCAGTGTACATTCCCACCAACAGCCTCACCCCATCTGTAAACACCTTTCCCTGAAAGCCATTGGGGAGTGGGGGCCTTCTGAGCCCTAGATACCTGGACCCCTTGCTTGTTGCCCTGCCATAAACGCGGCACTTTCCTTCACCGTGACCCGGTGTCAGTAGATTGGCTTTAGTGCGTGCGGGCGAGTGGACCCAAGTTTGGTTCAGTAACAGCGTGTTTGCAGACAAGCAAAACTATCACCTCTCCTCCTCTCTTTTCCTCCTGTGGATGCAGTTTAATATAACAACGGCTGTAGCTCTAGTGCAGAAATATCAGTAGAGTGAAGCACAAGTGCTTTGTCAACACAGTCCTTTCGGCATGAGAGTCACGTGGAGAAAACATTACAACACAGATGCCTGGACCCAGCCTCACAGATCTATTTCCACAGCACTGAGCTGGGGCCTAACTCTAACTTTCTCAACTGACATGCTTCGGATTTGGAAATCTCTGGGTGGGACGTGCCACCCAGGCCGGTGCAGTAGGGGGGCTTCAAGGCGTCGTTGAATGAAATAAGAAGGAGGGAGGTGAACCGTGACCTGGATTTCACCCAGGCATCCTGTGGCAGGGCTGTGGCCAGGCCATGGGTCCACAGCTGAGCGGACGTCGGTGTCAGCCTCCAATCCTCCTGCCAGCGCGTCCGTGACAACCGCTCCAGCAGCCCGGTGCTGCCGTGGATAAGCAGCCCTGGGATCGGAGTTCAGCCCAGGCACCTACCTGGTACATGCATAGTGCATGTGCTGGTGCGGAAACCGCCCTGTCCACCGGGAAGCCTGGAGCACATCCTCCCGTACGGCCCTCAGAGGGGACCGAGCCTGCTGACACCTTGATCTCAGACTTCCAACCTGCGTAAATGTCGGACAGTGCATTTGTGTTGCTTAAGCCCGCCAGTTTGTCGTACTTGGTGACGCAGCCCAAGCAAACTGCTACGACCTGTATTTTGAAAAAGAAGAAATTCACATGTGACGGTCGCTTTCCTGCTTCCCCTGCCTTTATTTTTTTATTTTTTAAAAAATATTTATTTCTCTTAGGCTGCGTCGTGTCTTAGTTGCGGCACACGGTCCTAATTGCCCCGTGGCGTGTGGGATATTAGCTCCCGGACCAGGGTTCCCAGGCTTCGAACCCGCGTCCCCTGCATTAGAAGGCGGATTCGTTACCACTGGAACACCAGGGAAGTCCCTCCCCTGCCTTCAAATTAAGACGTGTCACTGAACTTCAAAGAAGAACCTGTCCTTTTCTGTTAGATTAGAAACCTGAGTTTTCTTCTTAAACGTTGAGTTTCCCGGTTGTGGTAGATGAGTTAGTGTTGAAAAAAATGGCTGAGAGACTTTAAGAGGGAAATGATTTTACAAATTCTGAATATGGGTGCCAGTTATCGTGATAAAATTGCTATGTTAAGAGAGCAAAAACAAACAGGAGAAAACACAGATAAGTTCTTAGGAAATGCAGGATGGGAAAGGCTTCTTCAAGTACAGTGTCAAAACACATGAAAAGTATGAAGTGGAAGTGAAAGATTTGAACACAACCTACTTTTTTAAGTGTGTGTAAGAGAATGTGAGAGTAAAAAGTTAAAAAGATAAAGAACAGGGATTGACAGATACACAGTTGTATATGTAAAATAGATAAACAGTGATGACCTAGTGTGTAGCACAGGGAACTATGTTCAATACCTTGTAATAACCCATAATGGAAAAGAGGCTGAAAAAGAATACATATATTCTTACATAAATACATGTAACCGAATCACTTTGCTGTACACCTGAAACCTTGCAAACCAACTATACTTCAGTAAAAATAGAGAACTGACAAAATAGGGGAAATATCTGTAGTTAATAGAGATGCAGATACACAAGCAGAAAGCTTTGTTTTGTAAATATCCATATATATGAAGAGATCCTAAAGAAACCAAACTAAAAGGTGGCCGTTGCTGCTTCTGGTCAAGGTGCAGTCGCAGGGTCCAGGTTTACCCTCCTAGCTTAAAACAGCTTTAAAAAGGGGGAAATGTATGAAATGACGGTTTTCCGCCTTTTGGAGAGAGGGGTGAGTCGTGAGGGACATCAGCTCACTGCTGGACATCCTATTCATTGGGATGACTCCGTACTTATTCCCTTTTTTAGAGCATTTTCTAAAGACAACTGGTAATAGAAATACTTCCAGAGAGTGTCCAGGGCAAAGTACAGGGCAGGGGGCTGGGGAGCCCAGCATGTCCCTGGGCTGAAGGGATAGAGTGAGGTGTTGAGGTGGGCACAGCAGCTGGGGTTCACAGGCCACCCCAGTGTTCTGCTGAGACCCGGTCGGTGCACGTGGGTGAGCTGAGAACTGGAGGCCTGGTGGCGGGCTGATGGGCGCGCTGCCCACCCACGGTGCTTCCAAGCAAGGTACTCCGTGTAGCTGACGTCTTTACGTGCTGAAAATGGAAAAGGCGAGAAATGCGCCCTGGAGGTTTGCCAGGCTCAGGCTCAGAGCAGGCGTGGTCGCTGTCATTCACACACAGGCAGCATTTCATCGGTGCGATTTCAGGCAGAGGCCACAGTCAACAGCAGCAAGAACTGGAAAAGACCATTCCTGGCTCTAAGCAGCCACTTCCAAGAGCAATTTTGGAGAAGCACGCATTTTGTGCAGGATTAATGTAATGTGGCAGCTCAGCTGGGGAAATCAGCAATGGGTTATGTGCTTATTCATTTGGACCAATCATCACTTCTTATTTCCGTTTTTAGAGGATTTCCTCAAGACGCTTGTAATAGAAATAGTTCCTCTGTCCCTTTCGTAAGTATCTAAATCTTTTTAAAAGCTAAATCAGTCTCTTGCCAGCATTACAACCCAGGAATGTCTTTGTTAAGAACCTGAGAGCTATCTTCTTTATCTCTGTCACCGGGGGAGTTTAGGCTAGGTGTTAGTCACTTTGCTCTGAGCTGTAAGTACCTGCTTATCCTAGAGATAGGAGCAGTTGTCTTTCTCCTTTGGATAAAGGGTATTAACTAGCATGGACAGCCACCGAGATTACCAGGTGAATTTAGGATATACTCTGAAAGAATGTATGCCATTTTTATGGTGGTGTCAAGTCTTTTCACATGAGACAAGTTCCCGTTTATCTTGAGAACATGTATGCAACAGATTTCATCTGCTGAGCTATAAAAAAAAAAAGGTGAAGTTGATTTCATTTGCACAAACATTAGTGCTTCGCCTGTGGTGCACAACAGTCTGGTTTAATGGTTATTCAACAGTAAAACCGGTTTCTTTATGTCTACATTTGTGTAGAGGATTTTCTCGGTTGGCGAGAGATTTTATTTTTTATTTTTGTTAATTACTTAATTAATGGGACTGCACTGCGCAGCATGCGGGATCTTAGTTCCCCAACCAGGAATCAAACGCGTACCCCCTGCAGTGGAACCTAGGAGTCTTAACCACTGTATCGCCAGGGAAGTCCCTGGAGATTTTAACTTTTCCCCTAGCAGCTTTTAAGGAACAGTTGGCCAAAAACACAGTTATATTATCTCACCCCCAAAATAGTGATAAATCATTACCCTTATGATTCCATTTTTGGAAAATGATATTTTTACCTAACATAAACAGTATCTTCGTTAAGAGGTAAGATCCCAGGTGTCTGTTTTCTGTTTGTGTGTACCTTCTGTTTTTCGTACAGTTTTTAAAGTGTTGGTTGTGCAAACAGCTACAATTTCTATTTTCTTTTCTTTTCGTGGGTAATATTAGTTTGTATCATGGCTGGGCATTTATTGTATCCTAGGATTTGAATTACAGGTGTAGCGTTTCAGTTAAGCGAACGTGATACACTCCTTCCCCTCTCCTGGCGGTGGGGGAATCTCAGATGTAACTCGAAATGTCTCAGGGCAGGGAAAGGACCAGGGACCCTGGAGGCCATCACACAGCCCCCGCTTGAGGCCGCAGCTTTCCTTGATCCCTAACAGGAGTGAAGACAAATGGGCAATTGAGTCCCTGGTCCAGACGGCCCACCGTCGCAGCACAGCAGCTCCTCACTGCCAGATGAGATGAAGACATTTACGTCGCTCACTAACTGGACGGCGCGGAGACTTCTGGGAAATAGAGTCTTGGTACTTGTTTCGCTCTCCGGTCGGGCTTTGGCAGGCGGACTTCCGGCGTCCTCCTGCGCAGGTGCGCCTCACGGTTTCTGAGGGTTGGCGCACGCGCGCCGTCGCCGCGTCGCCTTCGCTGCCTGTGCGTGCGCAGGTCGGCTATGGTCGTCGTTCCGCCGTTTTGGCTTCTTGCCGAACATTTCGGGTCTTGCGGTGTTGGACGCCGTCCGGCCCGGCCGGCAACAAGCGCGAGCGGGGTGTGCGGGCGAGGGTTCGCGCAGGCCGGGCGGAGGCTGGAAGTGGGACCGCCGAGCTTGAGCCGCGGAGCCCGCGGCCTGGGCCGGAGTGGCCGAGCGGCCGGCGGCGGTGCGCGGCATAGCGAGTTTCCGGGAGAGCCGTGAGCCTGAAGGGAGTTTGTGCCGTAGGCCCAGAGCCGGCTCCTCGGGCCCAGTGGCCTAGGGAGGCGGAGAGGAGGGACCCCGAGAGAGGAGCGCGCCGGAGGAGCAGCCCCCGGACCGGAGCCTCGGGAGCCCGGGGACGGTCAGCGAGTTTGGACGGGGTTGGTGCGTCTGCGTGCCTGCAGGCGGTTGTGGACCTTGCGGCCGTTGCAGAGCGGGCTTGGGTTACCCCGCCGCGGGCCCCGCGGTAGTGCGATCGGGAGGGTTTGACCGCTTCCCGGATGTGGAGGGGCCGGGCTGGAGGGCAGGGCCGGCTACTCCGGATGGGGCTCCCCTGGGACTTGTGAGCTCCGGGTGTTCTGGGGGAGCAGGGGCCACAGACTCGGCCGGGACGTGCCTCGTCCTCCCTTCCGTCCAACCCCGATCCTCCACGTCCTCCTGTCGCCGTGTCGGCATCTCGCACGTGTCTCTCAAGGCGCGTCACCACCTTGGTTGTCTAATCTAAGCGTCCCCTGCCCCCCTCGCTTGTTCCCTGTGGATTCGCACAGTGTTATCGGTGCAGGATGAGTCTGCAAGGCTTCTGTCTTGCTGCCTCGCTTGAGGAAGGAAGAGATTTGGCCTGAGAAGGGAGATGACTTGTCCTAGATCCTCACCGGGTGTGCACGTGCAGTCGCTACAAGGAATCTAAACTCCTAGGGCAGGTGTTCTGTCCACTTAAAGTCAGTTTTAATAAAAGTGTTTTTTGAGCGTCGCAATAAGTTTGTAAAGTTTGTACAAATAATTGAAAGACTGAAACGCACCTGAGTGTGTCCCTTTATTCTGGGTATGCTGTGGATGTCTAATCTAAGTTGTTAACAGACTTAGAAGAGTTAAACTATAAGCGTTTTTTAATTTCATATTTAATGGCGGAGGATTATTTTCGTAGGACTCAATGTACACTCGCTGCTGAAAAAAGTATCCCCTCAGGTACCCCAGCCACGTGGGAGTTACAGACCTGCGGGTGGTTGTTCCCTCCTCATTCTAACAGGCCCTTCTGAAGAGGAAATGGCGGGTCTCCCACAGGTGTCTCTTGTGGAGCGCGGGGCGGGTGCTCGTGCAACCCCGAGCCGCTTCAGTCGTAGCTTCACTGCCTGCGTTTTCCTTCTGCAGGTCCGCCTCCACTGTCACAGTCCTGCACGTTGTTCCAAGAGCAGCAAAAAATGAATCAGCCCCTGGTGAGTTTTGCTGTTTACTTATTTACCTGCTGCTGTTCTTTTGTGATAACACCTTGGGAGGCGAATGGTTCAAAATTTAAAATGGGAAAGTAGGAGTAGGGAAAAGATGTGCTTCGACAAAGTGTAGAGGAGCAGGTCAGTACCAAGTGTTTCTGGCAAGTTCCACGTGTAGATCCCACGATCCTCTTATAGACACAGTACAAGCCTCGTGTTCTTGACATCTGTGGTAAAACGCCATCCCTTGCTTGACTTACATTGTCCTGCCGAAGCACTTTTGTTCTCGGGCGTTAAAGGTTTCCTTGAGGATCCCGCTGTAGGCCGCTAGCCTTCCTGAGCCACAGCCCCTAACGTGTTGACATCGGTGCCTTCCTGTCCTTCCCGTAAGCCGAGATCATGCCTTCCAGGGAGCACTCAGGGCATAGAACTTTTCTGTTCAGTGGAACACCGTTGTCACATAGGTACATTGTTTTCAGTGCTCAGTCCAGGGACGCAATGAGGAGCATCTGGAAGCACAGCCTTGTCATGCTTCCAGTAAATTTCCCTCTTTGTCACTTACAATCTAACAGGGTCGCGTTACACACCATGTAGTGATGTCTGTGGCAAAGATTCCGTGTTTCCCACCTGTATTGTATCGTGCAGCTTGCGGTCTTGGTTCTGCCCCTCCCCGGAACCTGATCCGGTTGAGGTGACCTGGCATCCAGCATACAAACCAGTGGCGATTTGCCAGTCATCACCTCAGACCACTGTCGCCTTCCCATCTGCAGAGTCTGCTGTGTTGGTTTCTATGACAGATCTCTCCTTGCTCTCTTCCTGACTGATTCTTTCTTCCCCCCTCTTTGTGTGTTGTCTTTTCACTCTTGGTTCATGCCTCTTCAACCTGTCTGACTTCGCCTTGTGGTGCTTTTCACTTCCAGCTCTGTCAGTTCTCCCAGCTGGACCAGATAGATGCCTCTGTCCAGCCACTTGCCAGCATCTCTGTGGAGTTTGTCCAAAGGGCACCTCAAATTGCTAGATCCAGTAGATCCAAGAATGACTATTTACAGCTCCCCCGCCCCTTGCCTTCTCCTTTTGTCCCTGGCGGCTCATCGTTGCATCATCCACCCTGTCACCCTACCCAGAAAAATGGGTTCATTCTAAAGTGCTTCTGCAGCCTCTGTTACCACGTTGTAGTATTAGGCTTGTTAATGTCGTAGTCTAAATGGTTTTTATTCGTTCCCCTTCATCCCGTACTTGCTACCATTAAAATAGCTTATCTTTTCATTTCTGTAGTTACAGAAACTTTTTTTCTGTGCTGCTCTTTCCTCCAGCAGCTCAAGTGTATTCTCCACGCTGAGTATTTCTCCTAAAATATTAAGCACAGCGTTTTGTGTGCATGTGGGAACCACTTTAGAGGTTCCCTGGGTGACTGGACAAACGAGGTTGCCGTTCTATGGAGCCATTGACCATCGAGCTGAGCACTGGGGGGAGGTCGTATCTCGCTGATGATGCGTTTGGATGGATCTGTGGGGTAAAATCCTGATCGGAGACGCTTAGGAGAGAGGAGTGGGAGAACTGGGTTTGTTCTGTTCCCAACTGTTTCAGGACGTTTTGCTGTGACGGGGAAAGAAGAAATTGGACAGTAGCTGGAGTAGGAGCTGAGGTCCGGGGAGGATGTTGTGTTGTGTTGTGTTGTGTTGTGTTGTGTTTTGATGGGAGAAATAAGAGTGGGAATGATCCAGTAGATGTGTGTGGGGGAGGGGAGAGCTGCTGCCCGGGGTGCTGGAGTGGGGAGGGGATGGCAGAGCTGGGTTGCAGGTGGGGAAGCCCTCCGATGGCTTCTCTGTTCTCAGGGAAGCAGCTCCTCATCTGAGGGTGAGGGTGAGGTTGGGGGTTTGAGGAGAGAGCAGAACTCTGGGGCCCAGTGGACATTTTCTGCTCTGCTGATGGAAGGATCCCTAGAGGAAGTGTCCTGCTTGCCTCGCTCTTGGCTTGGAGACCATTCACAGCATCTAGTGTTGTGTCTTTTTTCTTAGACATAAACATCAAATGTTTTCAGCTTCTGCATGTGATCTTAAGAAGCAGTTCTCTGCTTCCAGTAGCTTCTCTTCTCCACAGGGAAGGCACTTCACAGACATCATTACAGGAGAGGAAGAGAATCCTGCCCGTCAATGTGTAGGGAAATCCAGAGTGCTGACAAAGCAGAGTCTGGTTTTATTTATTTATTTAGACTTTTATTTATTTATTAATTTAATCATTTTTAGCTGCGTTGGGTGTTTGTTTTTGCCTGCTGGCTTTTTCTCTAGTTGTAGCGAGTGGGGCCTACTCTTCGCGACGGTGCGTGGACTTCTCATTGCGGTGGCTTCTCTTACTAAGGAGCACGGCTTCTAGGCATGCGGGCTTCCATTGTTGTGGCTGGCGGGCTCAGTAGTTGTGGCTCACAGGCTTAGTTGCTCCGCAGCATGTGGGATCTTCCCAGACCAGCGTTCGAACTCATGTGCCCGCCTTTGACAGGCGGATTCTTAACGACTGCGCCACTGGGGAAGTACGAGATCCTGGTTATAAATGCATCGTCAGAACACGTGGCTCAGTGACTCGGGGAAGGGTGACAGCCCTCAAGTGACCAGGACTTGGGTAGCTGCAGAGGTTGGCGAGGCTCTCAGAGCAGCGTGAGGTGGACTGGATGAGGCTCCTGAGGTGCTGGTAAGGACCTCCTTCCTTAGGACGTGGGCCTCCCGTCAGGAACAGCGGGACGTGGATGCAGGCAGACCCTGAGGTTGACTGAAGAGCCTCCCCCCTGTGCTGGTTTTTGTTTCATCCTGTGGAGAAACTGAAACCTTGTAATCGGGACAGTGAGTCATCTGATCTAAAGATGTCATGTGTAGAGACCGTGGACGGCATGAAACACGGGGTGGGGTGCGGTGGGTCAAGTCAGGGGGACTCTGGGCTCCAGCGCGCTGCCCGACAGGAAGGGGCTAGGCCGCGGCGTGTTCCCGCTGGTCCTAGGCCCCGGTAAGCAGTATGGACATTCCCTTGGGGTTTTCTGAATCGTGATGAGGTTGAGAGTATTTTCACATGCTTAGAAGCTGTTTCTTCTTTTTAATGGGTAGACAGTTTTTAGAGCAGTTTTAGGGTTCCAGGAGAATCGAGCAGACAGCAGTTTCCTATGCCCGTCCCTCTGGGTTCCCTCCCTTGATAACCTCTCAGGCCTGTGTGGCGCGTCATCGCAGTGATGGATCAGCATTGACCCCTGATTCTCCCGTGGAGTCTGTAGTTTATATTAAGGCTCCCTCTCTGTGTCCTGCTGCCCAGGTTTGGACAAGTGTGATGACCTGCAGCCACCACTGCAGTGCTACCCAGAAGCACTTCACTGCCCGAAACATCCGTGCCGGTCACCTGTTCATCCCCCGCAGTGTCCCCGAGCCCCCGACAGCTGCTGATCTTGTTACTGTCTGTGTATTTTTGCCCTTTCCAGAGTGTCACGTAGTTGGAATCCTTCTGTCTGTGGTCTTTTCAGACTGGTGTATTTCTGTTTTTATATGAAGGGCCTGTCATGTGCATTGCCCGTCTTCCTGCCCCAATACTGTCTTGTTTTGTTTTGTTTCGTTCTGTTTTGTTTTCCTTGTCTTACTGGCTTTCAGAGTCGTGTTAAATGTTCCTAAATTTTTCCAGTTGGGGTCATGTTAGTAATCATTGTTTTCCAAAGTTTATTGTCTTTTTCCTGTATTTTCCAGCATTGCTATGTAATTCATTACTTTTTTTTTACTTTGAGAGGTTGAGTACTATGCATTTCAGAAGTTTCTCAAAATCAGCACGTTTGTGTGGGTAAGAGTCCTAGTTGAAGAGCACCCTCCTTGGTCAGTACTGAGGTGCAGCTTCTTTGCGGGCGGAGGTGCGTGAGGGGGGAGGAATGCGTCGGTCCCGTGGTTCCCTTTCTGCTGGGTCTCAGTTCCCCTTTCTGGTTCTGGGCAGTGCATCAGCCACTCTCCTGGGACAGGCCAGGCAGGTGGGATCCTCGCTTCCTGGCTGTGGAGGCTGTGTGTGTCTGGGAACACCTTTCTTTTTCCCTGAGGAGCGAGAGGACCTTTTTGGTTGTGGAGCAGCGTCCTAGGACTGTGGCCCCTGGGCCCCCGCTGTTGTGTGTCATTTGGGCCCCAGCCATGCATGGGAGATCTCTGACACAGGGACGCAGCTGTTAAAGCCCTCTTGGGGTTTTGTCACGTACGATCCTCTGAGGAATACTCCTTTTCTCTAATGGAATTCCAGTGCTTAAGCTTTCTAGCCACTCATGAAAAGAATCTCAGAAAGGAAAGGAGACCCGTCCTCTCTGCCACCAAGCAGGGGAGTGAGCCGACACTGTTAACGTAACGCTGAGAAAGTGGCTTGTGGGAAATGTGTAACCAGTTCTGATTTGTGGGATTACAAGGCTGTCTGTGTGGAATCTTACTGTACCAAGTGGTTTTTTAAGACACATACGTCGTGGGTTGTTCCCTTGTGTTTTGAAACTGACCTAAAACCCCTCAGTATTTGCAGTTCTGATTGCTTTCTTAATTTGTTATCCAGGTTTCCTGACATCCTTTTTTTTAAGTTTAAAGTGCAGTTTTCTCATCTTCCCTTTACATAAAAGTGAACGTGGGCAAGCCACTTAACCCATCACCAAGTAGAAAATCATCTGGAACATTCACATGAATGCTGTTTTCAAGCAGCAACAGTGCATATATTTTTATGCCCATTACCAGTGAAA
The DNA here is from genome assembly GCF_949987515.2 of Delphinus delphis. Lineage (NCBI taxonomy): Eukaryota > Metazoa > Chordata > Mammalia > Artiodactyla > Delphinidae > Delphinus > Delphinus delphis. The sequence goes on along the minus strand of NC_082697.1, from coordinate 83,677,506 downwards.
ACTATAATGTTTTCTTATTGTGCTGTTTTTTCCTCATCCGGCAAAATTACAAGCAATTAGAAAAGCCCCACAGATCACACATTTTGTGAAATTACAAATGCAGAACCGGAAAGGAGAATAAGGTTGCGTGATTCTACTTACGCTTTAAAATGAGAGTAGTTCGTGGTCTGATCCCTCACTCTCTTGCATTTGGTAATAACTTTCAGTGTGTGAACGTGTGGGCCCCCAGTCTTCATCCGGGCAGCCACAGGTGTGACCAGTGACGCCTGAATGGAATATGGGCAGAGCTTCTGGAAGACTTGCTGTCGATTTCTGAGACAGGCTTCTCGAGGCTGGGCCGAGGCAGTTCTGCACAGACGCTCGTCTGCCTTGGGCGGCAACCAGCTCTTCCCCCCGCCCCGCTCACCCCCCACCCCCTGGTGTCCTATCAGCAGGTGGGCACCCTCAGCCTTCCCAGGCCAGCAAAGCCTGGGTCCCGGACATCTCTTCATCTGGAGCTGGGGGTCAGGTGATCTGGCATCTCAGGGGACCTTGCTAACAGGACCCATCCTGCCTGTTCGATTGTTACACATAAAGAACTTTGATTTCCAGTCAATGTCAGGAGTTTGTTGCCATCTTAAATGGCCTCTGTGCTTGGCGTGGTCTTTTCCTTAACCTCTTCCACACCATTCCTCCCTCCACGTTGTTTTGAAATCACCTGAACTTTTTTATGTTTAACATGCTGGTCCTGTGTTGTATTCCTTTGTTGGCAATTGCATAAACTTAACAGCCACATTACATTTAGTTATTTAAATTTACTTCTCTGTTTTCTGCTTCATATTTGTCCTCCTTTCACGAGTAATAGGATACACTTTAGATTATCAACAATAATAGTAGGTATCATTGAGAAGCATTTTATGTCCAAAGAACTATGTTAAGTGCTTTCCATGGATGAACCCATTTGATATTGACCTGTATCATTATGTGATAGGTACCATTATTATCTTTTTTTTTTTTTTTTTTTTGCTGTACGCGGGCCTCTCACCGTTGTGGTCTCTCCCGTTGCGGAGCACAGGCTCCGGACATGGCTCACGGGCCCAGCCGCTCCGCGGCATGTGGGATCCTCCCGGACCAGGGCACGAACCCATGTCCCCTTCATTGGCAGGCGGACTCCCAACCACTGCGCCACCAGGGAAGCCCCCCCATTATTATCTTTATTTCAGAGGTGATGGTACAGAAGGAAACAGTTTGTAATGACTGGTGTGAGTGTTCGTGAATTTATTCAGAAGATCCATGCTAAAACGTCTGGGTGTGGCAATTTCTAGTTCTTTTGTGAGCGCTCTGTCCCTTGTCAGGAGTGTGCTTCTCCCCTGGAAGGTGTTCATGGGAAGAAGGGATTCCAAGTCCCCAGCTGGGAATTAGGGGCAGCTGACCCAGCTGTCCCCGACAGCTCGTTTGGCAGGTCAGGGTCAGACCACTCCAGGCTTATCTTCATAGTAAAATACGGAACTAGGATGTGTTGCCTGGCTTGCTTGTTACTTTGGGAAGTGTGGCCAGTACTGCAGCTCAGCTCCTTCTGTGAGCGGTAGGAGAAGCTTAGGACAGGAATGGGACACATGTGTCCGGGGTTTAGGAGAGAAGCCTGGGTTGGCGATATAAATTTGGGAAATGTTGACATGTAGATGGTAATTAAAGCCATGAGGCCAGATGGGATCACCATCAAAGCAAAGTGTAAAAGAAAATAACTGAGCCCCAGGTCCCTCTAACTTGAGGATGACTCAGGGGAGAGGAGGAGCCAGCAAACGAGACTGAGAAGGAGTGGCCGGGGAGGTAAGAGGAGGACCACGCTGTTAACAGTCTGGAAGCCAAGCGAAGGGGCACAGTGCATCCCGGGTTGGCACGCGTGCCCTCAGGCCTGTGCTCCTCGGGGGCAGGGGCTTTGTCTGCTGTTGTAGGTCCCCAACAGCCAGGATTGTTCCTGGCTCACAGTGTAAGACAATATTTTCTTTCTTCGTTGTACACTGAATGAACTCATAGCAGTGTATTGCATTTATTTTCCTCCCACGAGATCCATAACGTAAAAGAGGTATACAGTGTTAACTTTCTTGGTGAGCTGGGTGAGCTCTTGTTCCCCTAAGTCTTCTCCACGTCACCCAGTTCCCATCACGGTGCCATTACAGGGGCCAGTGTCATTCACGGACGTGGCTGTGGACTTCACCCAGGATGAGTGGCAGCAGTTGGACCCTGAGCAGAAGACAACCTACAGGGATGTGATGCTGGAGAACTACAGCCACCTCGTTTCTGTGGGTGAGGAGAACCTGCTTTCTGAATTGCTGAGATAAACAGGATTTCCCTCTAACTTACTGACTTTAACTTTGAATTTAACGGGACAAATGTGAGTAATCTGGGGCACCAGGCAGGAGGGCATTTGGTCTTTGCCTCCAAGTAGGTTCTAATTTTGGTACAGCACAGATGGCCACTTCTGTTGTGTAGCTCGAAAGGCAGCCCTTTGCTTAGATGACAGATCTGGAAGCCCAGCAGCCAGGCTCAAGTTCTCTCTCATTTCTGTTAACAGGGTGTCACATTATCAAACCGGAAGTTATCACCAAGTTGGAGAAAGGAGAAGAGCCATGGATAGTGGGAGGAGAATTCCTACTTCAGAGTTACCCAGGTGTGTGAGTGAGGCAGTGAGGAGGTCGGTAACTCAGAAGTGTTTTTCCCTGGAATTTTTTAATGGTGCCAAGCCTTAGAAGTGACTAAGGAGAGTTGCTCGTGTGCTGTAGCTACACGAATCTCACTCCCCAAGACTTCCTCCTTCCCCACAAAAGCTTATGTTGGTAGAGCTCCTCCACGCTTGCTTCTACCCAGAACCAAACCCACTCACTTCCTTCTTCCTCTTAAACCTCAGATCCACTTGTTCTTACAGCATATTCAGTAACCTCTTATCGTAGATTCTTTTTGCTTTCAGCCATTCATAGTCTGTTACTAGAGAATAACTCGTGACTCTCCATATTCTTTTTACTTCCCTTTTTTCTTGTTTCCCATGAAATGCCTCAGACTTGTTTCTGTCTGCAGTTTCACTTCTCACTTCTCTTTCCTTGAGGTCAGAGGTCAAACCCCCGTCTTGTGCATAAACCAGTAAACTCAGTTCACCTTTGCTGTCATGAGCACAGGTGCTGGTCATTCCTGAGATGAGTGCTGCTAGAGTTTGGTATCTCCCTCTTCCTCCAAATGCCCATTTTCATCTTGTCTCCTATTTACTGTTCTGTGGCCAGGGCCTTGAATGCTGTCGTGTCGGAGTAGGTGTGGAGTGAGTAGGAGGTACAGAAATGAGTCGTGGCTCATTTATCCTCCCACCCCCCCCCTCCAGAAATGTCTCTGAAGGATCTGCTTCGCACTTCAGTGGTTTGTTCCCCGACTTCTTCAAAGGGCTCCTCCTGTCTGAAGTCTTGAGGGTTTTTGTCTGTTTAATGCTGCATTGTCCACCCTGTCCTCTGGTTCAGTGTTTCCTGTGGGAGCAGTAGGCGCTCCTTCATTCTGACTGGATTTGCAAGATGTGTTCATCTGCCTTTCTAACCCATCTTATCACTAGTCTCATAGGGTAAGCCTACAGCAATTCCCTGTTGATTGCTAAAAAGAATTTAAACTCCTCCTCCTTTAAGAATTACCCAATATCGGCCCCGTGTTACCTGGAAATTTTAATTTTCTATTGTTTTCTGAAACTCCGGATAAACTCCCTTTGGTCCACACTTCTAAATGTCTTCTGTTTCATTGGGGTGTGGGTTATTTGTCCAGATTACACATTCTTTAAGTCTGAACTCAAATATTCAAACCCTCCTTGAAGTTTTTCCTTCCAGCTCTAATCATCACTCCAATCTCTTCTTTGACTGACTCCACCTCATCATGGTGATGCCTTAAAAAAAAAGCTAGGTCTGATTAAGGAATCTGTTATTTGATTATGTATTTTTTGCTTGAGCTTCTGCACACCACGCCCCCCATAATCCAATAAAGAAAAGGCCATGTTCTCTCCCCTCATCATAGTATGTAATATATAGTACATGTTTATTTCTTTGATTATCTGAGGAGCCAGGTCAGTGAAAGAACCTTCTTGTCCATTCAATCAGAAATAATTTATAGGCAGGTATTTCTTTTTATTTTATTTTTATTTTTTTATTGAAGTATGGTCAGTTTATAGTGTTGTGTTAGTTTCAGGTGTACAGCAAAGTGATTCAGATATAGGCATTTATTTCTAAATATGTATGTCTAGGTGACATCCCATATATTCTGCTGGTAGTCGAAAGATGTCCATATGATTAAAATTAAGAACAACTATGATTTCTATTGAGGGGTTCAAAAGAAATAGGAAATAGAGCCATACTTTCTAAGAGGTTTTGGTTAAGAAAAGAAAACAGAGATGCATGGGTAATTTAAAAGTCAGCATTGCACATGGAATGTTAATGTTCCAATGCAAGGCTGAATCAGAAATATATGGAGAGTAATTATTTTCAACTATAAGGGGAAATGGAGCTAATTAACTTGAGAAAGGACTTGAATAGTATTTTTTTTTAAGCATGGACACACCCTAAAAGATAGGGTTTGAGTGGATCAAGGCTGGAAGTCCGGCAAACTTAGTAAAACAATAGGAGCAGAGACCTGTGGTTGAACGTAAGCTGGAGCATTGCTGGTACCAGACATCTCGGTGTAGGTGACAGTGCCTTAGCCTGTGATCTCTCTCTCCACTTGATGTGAAAGTGCCATGGTGTAAAGTGCTGATCCACCTCCTGAGACTGATTCCTCCTTGTCCTCGTCCACTGGCTAAACTCATTGTCGCCCCATCAGTTTACCTGTTTGCAGTGAGTCCTTTCACATCTAAGAATTGGTCATTCACCCAGCATCTTTTGTCTTCTCATCATTGCTCCACGTTTGTATTTTACCTTCTATACCCAGTTTTGAACAAAATCTTAAAAGTAGCAAAGATCAAAGGTGCTTGTGTGTGTTTTTGCTGCGTTGGGTCTTCGTTGCTGTGCGTGGGCTTTCTCTAGTTGTGGCGAGCAGAGGCTACTCTTTGTTGCAGTGTGCAGGCTTCTCACTGTGGTGGCTTCTTGTTGTGGAGCACGGCCTCTAGGTGTGCGACCTTCAGTAGTTGTGGCACACAGGCTCTAGAGCGCAGGCTTAGTAGTTGTGGCACATGGGCTTAGTTGCTCTGTGGCATGTGGGATCTTCGCAGACCTGGGCTCAAACTCGTGTCCCCTGCACTTGCAGGCAGATTCTTAACCACTGCGCCATCAGGGAAGCCCGGTGCTTGTGCTTTTGTCAGCTTTTCTCACCACTGGAGATTGTGGAGGTTGTGTGTATGCATGTGGGTGCTTATTCCAAACCAAAAGAATAAGGGAAAAAAGTACACTTGGAATTGTTTTCATCTGTCCATGAAGCTAGCACCTGTGCCACAAAGAAATGGCTTGTGTACAAGTCACATCTCATATCTTATATAGGAAGATGTATAAAAATTGGTTAATTTTGCCTCTTTTTAGAAGAAGACTGGGAAGCCCATGATCTGATAGAGGGAGCCCAGGAAAATGAAGACAAACATTCAAGGCAAACCGAATCTGTCAACAACAAAACCCTGATTGAAGAGAGAGGTAATGTTTTTGGTAAGACTTTTAATGTGGAAACAAACCCTGTTCCTTCAAGAAAAATATCCTGTAAATGTGACTCATGTGGAAAGAGTTTAAAATCTACTTCAGAATATATTAGTAGTGATGGAAGCTATGCAAGAATGAAGCCGGATGAATGTAGTGCATGTGGGAAATCTCTTCTCCATGTTAAGCTTGAAAAAACCCATCTAGGAGATAAACCTTATGAATTTAATCAAAATAGGGAGGCTTATGCTCTAAATGAAGGAAGTATTTATCAGAACATTCATATTTTAGAGAAACCCTTTGAATATATGGAATATCAAAAAGCCTTTCAAAAGGGTACAGTGTTTGTTAATCATATGGAGGAGAAGCCCTACAAGTGGAACGAATCTGAAATAGCCTTTCTCCAAATGTCAAACCTCAGTGTGCACCAGAGAGCTCATATGGAAGTGAAGCCCTATGAATGCAATGCATGTGGGAAGTCCTTCTGTAAAAAGTCAAAATTTATTATACACCAGAGGACTCATACAGGAGAGAAACCTTATGAATGTAACCAATGTGGGAAATCCTTCTGCCAGAAGGGAACCCTCACTGTACATCAGCGAACACACACAGGGGAGAAGCCCTATGAATGTACTGAATGTGGGAAAACTTTCTACCAGAAGTTACACCTCATTCAACATCAGAGAACTCACTCAGGAGAGAAGCCCTATGAATGTAGTTATTGTGGAAAATCATTTTGCCAGAAGACACATCTCACACAACACCAGAGAACACATTCAGGAGAGAGACCCTATGTTTGTCATGACTGTGGAAAAACCTTCTCCCAGAAGTCAGCACTTAATGACCATCAGAAAATTCACACAGGCGTGAAACTCTATAAGTGCAATGAGTGTGGGAAATGTTTCTGCCGCAAGTCTACTCTGACTACACACCAGAGGACACACACAGGAGAGAAACCCTACGAGTGCAATGAATGTGGGAAATTCTTCTCTCGGTTGTCATATCTCACTGTACATTACAGAACTCATTCAGGAGAGAAGCCCTATGAATGTAACGAATGCGGGAAAACCTTCTACCTGAACTCAGCCCTCATGAGACATCAGAGAGTCCACACAGGAGAGAAGCCCTATGAATGTAATGAATGTGGAAAGTTATTCTCCCAGTTGTCATACCTCACTATACATCATAGAACTCACTCAGGCGTGAAACCCTATGAATGTAACGAATGTGGGAAGACCTTCTACCAGAATTCAGCCCTTTGTAGACATCGGAGAATACATAAAGGAGAGAAGCCTTATGAATGTTACATATGTGGGAAGTTCTTCTCTCAGATGTCATACCTCACTATACATCACAGAATTCATTCAGGAGAGAAGCCCTATGAATGTACTGAATGTGGGAAAACCTTCTGCCAGAATTCAGCTCTTAATAGACATCAGAGAACACACACAGGAGAGAAAGCCTATGAGTGTTATGAATGTGGGAAGTTCTTCTCTCAGATGTCATATCTCACTATCCATCATCGAATTCATTCAGGAGAGAAACCTTTTGAATGTAACGAATGTGGGAAAGCCTTCTCTCGGATGTCATACCTTACAGTACATTATAGAACTCATTCAGGAGAGAAGCCCTATGAATGTAACGAATGTGGGAAAAAATTCTACCACAAATCAGCCTTCAATAGCCATCAAAGAATTCACAGGAGAGGGAATATGAACGTACTTGACGTGGGAAGGCTTCTTTGAAGTCACACCTCATTTAATGTCACAGAACCCTCAATATTTCTACCATCCTAAGATAGTTCACACAGGTGAGTGTGGACAAGCCTTCGAGCATTATAGTCAGACTTGGAATCTGGAAGTTCACAGGATGGAAACCACAACTGTAACTAGGCCCCATGATGGGTTGACAAGAGTAAAAATTTATTGATACTTAAATTGTACATAGTTTCACCATGGATTCAAACTATTTCACATATCAGGGAATTCAGACCAAGGGAAAATCTCTCAACTTAAGGAATGTGGAGAATATATTCTGTTGGAAATTATGAATACTGAAAGTTATATTTCTGATAAAATATAAAGCTTTTTGTAAAAAAGGAGCCGCAGAAGATGGCCGTTGTGAATAAATATGCTCCTTATGTAAATAGAAGCTGTAAAGTTGTCAGGTAGCTAATCAAGACAGCAACATGGCAACATTAAGCTCATATATGAGTGGGTCCTGAGGATGTAGGACTAATGCTTTTGAGGGTGTTTTGGTCTGTTTGTTTGCTTTTTAAGATGCTGCATTACAGGAATTGTTTGTTCAGTTTGAGTCATGTTTGAAAAGGCATCCTATCCTTATTAGAATAATTTCTAAGGCATATGGTAAAGACCCATTTTAAGTAGCACCACTATGTTAGTATCTTAATATGCATTGTTACTGAACTAATATTTGAAGGATAAAAAGTATGCTTCTTTTTGTAATCTTCCCTGGCATTTATAAATGCATTTTATCATTGGTAACGAACTAAGTCTTCCATAAGGGAGCCAGTGTTTTTAATAATGTTTTCAACTGTATCTGAATTAGCAAGAGATAGAAATCTATGCAAAAAATAGCAAATGGCATAGATAATTTACAATTGTTAATGCTAGAAGTCTGTAGTGAGGAACATAGGACTCATTGCACTCAGTACAGTTTTTTAGATGAACCTAAAATAGTTTCATTTTAATCTGATTTTTTCCACCTACGGTTTTTTATTTAGATGCCTACCTAAGTGTAAGTGTGCAGAGCACACATAATGTGTAACCTAGGAATTAATTTTATTTGATAGGATGGTATTTTTAAACACTGTGCTTTGCTCCTTCCTGAATGGATTAAGAGTGGGTTCATATGGCTTTGTAGCTGGCATTGTTGGGTGACCACCCTAGTCACTCGCTCCTTATTGTTGGCTGGCCAAGTTTGGGTATCCATTTCTCCTGACAGAACAGAAAAATCCTGATTAGTTTCAGCCAATAATGATAATCCCTTTCTCATGGCCAGCAACTGGTTTAGAGTGGTCCAAGGACCCATTCTAGACAAATAAAGGAAACATCTGACAGGTTATTTCTGGAAAAGTTTTCTTCAAAGCTTCAAGGAATCATGCTGGGTGAAATGGAACCTTGTTGAACTTTTCCTCCTCTGGAATGTGATGCCTGGCTCTGTCTTTCAGCAATGAATTATGATATAATTTGCACGTGGCAGAGCAGAAAGATTGGAAGAACCTGGGACCTGGGCAATGCTCTTGAGCCACTGAACCAGCCAGCCATGTAGCCATTCCACCTCTGGACTGTTTCTTTTCTGAAAGACTAAATTTATTTTTAAGATGATTGATTTGGTTGTTTTTAAGGATAACTAAAGATACAGTTTGTAGGAGTTACGCGATTGAGAAGTGGACTTTAGGCAAATCATTTATTTTGAGCTGTTGATTTCGAAATTACCTTATTTTCTGTAAATTTTGGTGTAAATAGTTTAAGCATTAGAAAACCTGAAACCATTAAATGTGTATGTTTTTCTAAATTGTTATGTTACTGACCTAAGAACCTCTGGAACCTGATACGATGTCAGGTATATCTATCTTTTGGTAATGCATGACATAAATTTTGTTTAGGTTAATATGTTATTCATGGATCATTGCTATCATGTTGTTGACAATATATGGTGTCAGGTAAGGACCTACTTCTGTTGTCCAGTGATTAGCCTGATAGCCTGTATTATTTGAGTAATTCACCCCTTACCACGGAGATGAAATGCCATGCTTCTCATGTATTTCTGTCACTCATGGCACCTGTTTTTTGTTGCTTATCACTTTTCCACCATATGATCTTGAGTCTGCTACATAACAGGAATTAAAATTCTGGTAGAGTGTATAATAGTTTTGTGTAGCAACTATATTTGTTGAAATGATATTTGCAGAGGTTTCCTACACTAGAGGGAAGTAGCTTAAATAAACAGTATGCATTTTAAGTAAAATATTTGAAAAGTTTAAATGGTTTACCACATTCTTTTTCTCTTATGGAGTGCCTGACATGAAAGGGTCCTGTACATGTAAGTGGTCCTCAACTGCCTCTTCAGTAATGCAGTCGTGGGATTTCTTTATTGTTTCAGAGATGTCAGTGTTTTCATATTATTACATCTGTGAAATTAGGATCTATAGCATGTTCTGATTCAACTGGCATTGATTTTTTTTCTTCCTTAGAGGTACTTAAAATAATGGGTTGTCTTAGATTTGATGGAATGCAATATTTGAAAAGTTTTTAACTATTCCTGGCAAGGCCTAAGTTCATGAAAGAAGGCACCACAGGGGATGGTTCTGTTTCCCCACCCAGCAGCAAACCGAATGTGGAATTGGGCAGAGCAGGAGTACTTGCTCTTTATACACAGTGACCTCATACTGTGGAGTGTAAGCAGATTTGGAACTCCCAGGGGGTTTCCAAGGGCTGAGCAGGAGGTCGACCCCTCCTGGCACATAGAGGTGAGATTCCCCCAGTTTATTTGGTCTGTTTTTTCAGTTATCCTAGTGTTAGTGAAATGGTGGTTCATTTGATGCTTCTGTGGCCTCTCAAACAGGTCAAAATGAAGACCATTCCTAACACCAGGGCCCTCTTCTGAGGCAACAGTCACCCTCTCTTTATTCCACCTCAGTGTGGCTGGCTGGGCTGTCCACTCTAGCGCCCCAAAGAAAGTTGTATGGATAGATACTGGTAAGGATGTATTGGTATGTTTGTATACTGTGGAAATATGTAAAATGATACAGGCATCTGGGAAACTAACCTGGAAATACCTTTTAAATTCAATAATATGTGTGCTTTATCATGCAGTAGTACCCCAATCTGTTGATAGATCCCAGAGAACTTCTATACACAGGAGGATGTATATACAGGGAATTTCACCACAGCAGGACTTTTGAGATATCCTAGGTGACTGTCATTAGAAGAGGTGAGTAAAATGTGGATCAAGCAGTGGGGTGGTGTCCAGCAGTTAGCAGTGTGTGCTTTGTTGTAGCACAGCTGATTAACCCTTTTAGATATGAATGAAAGAAAAATGGATGGAATGAGATTTCGTGCAACTAAAAAATGTTTACATCAAAGTTACACACACACCCTCATAGAGGCTACAGTAGTATGTGCTTAAGGTCATACCTTCATCAGTGTGAGTACCTGTGGGGGAAGGGATGGAATTGGGGTTTGGCATGAAGAAACAGTGGGGTCCACACAGAAACCAATGCTGATAATAAGTATGTTTTTAACTGAGTAGTACAGTTAACACTGTGCCCAGGACTCCTCCAGAAATATGAAAACATGCACATAGGAAAAGTAAAGGCCCCTAATTAAAATCCCCAATAATGTTTTATTCTGTTCAGTTTTAGCCAGAATTTTATAGCTTAGGTACCTAAATGATGCCTCCTGTGCCTTTTCTGGCAACTTCTACCCAAGCCAACTTTCAGGAAAATGGCACAGCTGCTTGTAAACGTTCTTATGATGAAAGAGTTATACATGTGAGTGTCTGCATCACTTTGTAGAACTCAGTGTAATAAACTGGGCTGCTGACTGTACTACAGTGTTACCCTGCTTTGTTTATGAAAGAGATTCCCCCTTCAGTTTCAACTGGCACATCACTGGAGATTTGACTTCTCAACTTACCTTTTAGGTAGGTGTAGCCAGGTGATTATGTTGGAGCCCATTAGGGAAATCTGTGTCATCCTCTGAGTCACATTCTTAAAAGAGTCACATTCTTAAAAACTGCCTTTCTTCCTTCCCTTGCTTGGGCTGTGTTTGATAGAACTTATTATTCTAAAACATATAAAAACCATTCTTGGTTTATGCTGTACAAAAAAGAGGCAGTAGGCCAAATTTGGCCTATGATCCATATTTTGCCGACTCCTGCTTAGGGGATGGAAAAGTAATATGTTGAAGGGAAACTTCTCTGGATAACACCATGGAACGGGATGAGGAGGGTCCCCTACCTCCCTGGACCCCCTGTTTGGAATTGTACATGAGATTTCAATCTCTTGGTTCAGCCACTTTGCTTGGCAGCCAATCTGACACTTACACAGAATTAGCCAACAAAAAATGAACTGCAGTCATGTCTTCTAAAATGCAACCTATGCCTTCCTCCAAAACTTAGTGGTACACTAATGATGAAATACAAGAGTGACTCTTAGAAAGTAAAAGGCAGCCCACTCAACATCTTTTTAACAATAATTTTTTCAACAAGATTATTCATGGAATCAACAGAATCCTAATAAATACTAGCACACTGTAATAGTATTAAATTCCTAATTAAATATGCAGTATTTTACCTTCAGAAAAATGTGTGCGCCCGCCCCTCCCCCCAAAGAAAAAGAAAAATGTTCACCCAGATCTTGGTTTGTAATTATTCTCCACTAAATGGAACCAGAGCTCTTAAGAGTAAAAGCTTATTCCAATGCTGATTAGGAAAATTAAGTGTAGAACAGTCATTTGTATTAGCAATCAGGAAGTGCTCGAAAACTGACGAGAAGTGATTTCACCAAAAATGGCAGAGTAATCTGTCCCCCTCCCCCAACATGAACAATTAATGAGCTGGCAACGTTGGCAAAACTCTAGAATCTAGTCTGGGACTTAGAACCACCAAGGAAGCTTGATAAGGGCAACACTTTGCAATGAGAAAGCTGCCCACCCACTGTCCCCCACATCTCTGGTCACCAGCCCGATTGCTGGCAGCCTGAGCCCCAGGCACAGGTTGCTGGGGGCAGGGCAAGAATGAGACCTTACCCCACAGGGCTGTGCTTGTGGGCCTCACCTGTGGGCTGCTGTCTGTAAGTCAGTAACAGGGCGTCCCTTTGTTGTTTCCTTGACTCAGAACAGTCTTCCCAGAGGGCTGGTGCCAAAGGCATTTAAAGGCACAAGTCCTGGGGGTGGAGGCAGCAACCTGGTGGGCAGGATGACAGTCAAAGTGAGCAGCAGACGTATTGAGAAGCCTGGGAAGGGACAGGTTGGAAAATGGAGTTGTGTGTGGCAATACGAGCTTTTGAAAAGCTTCCTAGTGCACATCGTGTGTGCCCAGGTGAGACACAGCTGAGAAAAGACCTGAAAAGTCCCTATGCTCTCACCTGGACTGGCCTGCAGGCTCCATGTAAGCTGGAAGTGAAGGCTAAGGCAGAGTGGAACCAGCCTGGCTAAGCGCTGAAGGAGTGCCCAACACAGCCAGCCTGCAAAACTGGGGGCATGTCCCCTTTTTTTGGCTCCAGGTGTTTACAGAAGCTGACAAAACACAGCTGACCTCTGGAAGCTAATGGAACAGAATTAAGTGGCCACACAATATACAGATTCAATGCAGTCCCTATCAAGTTACCAATGGTATTTTTTACAGAACTAGAACAAAAATTTTTTACGTTTGCACAGAAACACAAAAGACCCCAAATATCCAAAGTAATCCTGAGAAAGAAAAACGGAGCTGGAGGAATCAGGTGCCCTGACAAAGCTAATCAAAACAGTATGGTACTGAAAAAAAAAACAAACATAGAACAATGGAACAGGATAGAAAACCCAGAAATAAACCCACGCACCTATGGTCACCTGATTTACGACAAAGGAGGCAAGAATATACGAGAAGACAGTCTCTTCAATAAGTGGTGCTGGGAAAACTGGACAACTACATGTAAAAGAATGAAATCAGAACATTCTCTAATACCATACACAAAAACTTAAAATGGATTAAAGACCTAAGTGTAAGTAAGGCCAGACACTATAGAACTCTTAGAGGGAAAACATAGGCAGAGAACGCTCTTCGACATAAATCGCAGCAGTATCTTTTTGGATCCACCTCCTAGAATAACGAAAATAAAAACAAAAAACCAAATGGGACCTAATTAAACTTAAAAGCTTTTGCACAATAAAGGAAATGATAAACAACAAAAAGTCAACCCACAGATGGGGAAAAAAATATTTGTAAATAAAGCCACTGACAAGGAATTAGTCTCCAAAATATACAAACAGCTCATGCAGCTCAGTATCAAAATAACCCAATCAAAAAATGGGCAGAAGATCTAAATAGACATTGCTCCACAGAAGACATACAGATGGCCAAAAAGCACATTAAAAGATGCTCAGCATTGCTAATTATTAGAAAATGCAAATCAAAACTACAATGAGGTTATCACCTCACAGTAATCAGACTGGCCATCACCAAAAAGTCTATAAACAATAAATGCTGGAGAGGGTGTGGAGAAAAGAGAACCCTCCTGCACTGTTGGTGGGAATGTAAATTGGTGCAGCCACTATGGAGAACAGTATAGAGGTTCCTTAAGGAACTAAAAATAGAACTACCGTATGATTCAGCAATCTCACTCCTGGGCATATATCCAGAGAAAACCATAATTCAAAAAGATAAATGCACCCCAATGTTCATAGCAGCAGTATTTACAATAGCCAAGGCATGGAAGCAACCTAAATGCCCATCAACAGAGGAATGGATAAAGAAAACGTGGTACATATATATAATGGAATATTACCCAGACACAAAGAATGAAATAACACTATTTGTAGCGACATGGATGGACCTAGAGATTATCATACTAAGTCAGACAAAGACAAATATGATATCACTTATATGTGGAATCTAAAAAAAATGATACAAACGAGCTTATTTACAAAACAAACAGATTCACAGACTTCAAAACAAACTTATGGTTACCAAAGGGGAAAGGTAGGGGGAGGGATAAATTAGGAGTTTGGGATTAACATATACACACTACTAAATATAAGATAGATAACCAACAAGGACCTATTGTATAGCACAGGGAACTATATTCAATAACTTGTAATAAATCACAATGGAAAAGAATATGAAAAAGAATACATATATTCTTTATGAATCTTTATGAATCACTTTGCTGTACACCAGAAACTAACATGACATTGTAAATCAACTATAGTCCAGTATAAAACAAAAACTAAAAAGAGTTAAGTGGCCACACATGACGAAGGATACAGACTTATAAAAATAGCTTAGAAAAGTCAATAAGGACACAAACGACAAGAACCCACAACAAAAAATCCCTGGGGCAGGGGGAGAATCTGATTTCCAGAGTTCCCACGTTATCTAAAATGTCTAGTTTTCAGCAAAAAATTACAAAACATGCAAAGAAAGTATGGCCCACTCACAGGAAAAAGACCAACAGAAACCGTCTCTGAGCCCTGCCTCTGGTTGGGGGGAAGTGGTCCAGCCAGTGGGATTAGGAGTGCCACTCAGTAGGCAGCTACTTTAGACTAAATTTAAATTCAATCAGAATCCCAAAAAGCTCTGGAGAGGAGCCTGGTAAATCCGTTCTAAAGGTCGCCTCTAAGAATTGATGTGGGAAAAGCCAAGAAAGTCTTGAAAAATAGAAATGAAGAGGGACTTGGAGAAGTGTTACAAAGCAACAACAATTAAAATGCCACTTTAGTTAATTAGCACAAGTGTAAAATGTGAGCTATATAAATAAAAATCTGGAAAGAACCAGAGTACTTACAACCTGTGAGTCAGGACAGAGAAGGCAAATAAGACAATGTAACCAAGCTGCCTGCAGCTCCAAGGTCAAAACAGACCAACCACTGGTCTACAATCATTTGCTGAGCCTGTGCTCTAGAGCCCGTGAGCCACAACTACTGAGCCCATGCGCCTAGAGCCCACGGTCCGCAACAAGAGAAGCCACCACAATGAGAAGCCCACACACCGCAACAAAGAGTAGATGCAGCCAAAAATAAACAAATAAATAAAAACAAATTTATAAAAAAAAATAACAAAACATGGAGTATAGACTGTCATAGCCCCATGTCAATCCATGTACCCTATGAATCAGAATCTACAGGTAAGTGATGTAGGCCTGTGTACTTAGGAAATGCTTTCTGAATAAACGTATCTATCAGCATTAATAGATGAGCATATCTATTATATACTACACATCAAATTAAGGAAGAGTTAAAAAAAAAAAAAAGACGCCCCCCAGATGGGGACAAAGGCCTCAGCAATAACCAGATGCTCTCAGGTATCACAGTATATGATGAGGTCTGAAATCCTTATGGCTCAGCTGCTAAGTGAAATGGGAATTCTAAGAGGGGAGAGAGTAAGAAGCACTTCAGAACAGAGGTGAGTACTTGAGCTCAAACATAAACTAAGTGTAAAATATGCACAACAAGCATTAACTACATGCCAGGCACAGTCCTAAGCCCTTTCTTAAGGATCTGGACAGGCAAACCTCAAGAAGAGGTGCAGATGTGGGTAAGATGTATGAGCAGTATTTAGAAGGAGGATCATATGGAACTTACCATGAGTTTTTGAGTAACATCAACAAAAAAGGATGAATATGGACTGATATGTTTAAGAAAAGGTATCTTAAGTAATAGAGGACAACCCTAGGATTATATAAGGCCAGCAACAAGACGAAACAGATGCTTTAGATTTAAAAGTATATACTTACAGTTAGGAATGAAATAAGGCATCAGAGACTAAGGTTCTGGTTTTAAGTAAGGTCACTGGAAGGTAAGAATAAAAGCTATAGAAGACAGTTTTCAAAAGAAAATTAAAAATAAGAGGAACTATGGACAGATCAGTATTACAGGTACTTTTCATGGTTGTCAGATACGGAAGAAGAAAAGGATTAGAACCCAAGTAAGTGGAAATAAGGAACGTGAGAAGATTTACAATTTGGAAGAAATGATTTTAGGGTTAGTTTCTGCCACACTGACAATGAAAAGACTAGAACACCTCAGGTAAAGCAGAGAGTAGAGGGCAGACGAGGCGGAGATAGAGGACGTGGGAATTTTTCAGTCACTGGGTAAAGTGAAAACCTTAACTCTTAGGAACAGATGAGGTACGGGGAAGGGACATTGTAAGACCTAGTTCTTGACAAACTCTTCCCAGCAGAGTGATCATGTGATCAAAACTGCTTGCTATTGAAAGACGTCTTAATTTTTGCCAAATTTGAGCACAGAAAATGCTATTTCACTGTCATACTTTTTACTTCTCTTATTACGAATGAAGTTGTAGATATTCTCATTTATCATTTGTGTTTTTGTTTCCCACTTGTGTTTCCTTTTCATGTATGTCTTTTGTCCACTTCTCTGTTGGGTTGTTTGACTTTTTCTTATGAATTGTAGGAGTTCATTATTCAACAAACTTTTATTGAATGCTAAACTGTGGCTGGCACTATCCTAGACAGTGGAAACACAGACATGAAAGAAAACAAACCCTGTTCTCATGAAGTTTACATTCCAGTGGGAGGAAGCAGAAATTAAGTAAAATGAATAATGTATAATGTCTTATTTAAATTTCTGTTTGAGAAAAGCCATGAATGTATTTTGGATATTAAGCCTTTGCTGGTTATATATGTTACAAATAACTTCTCTCACTCTATGCCATGAATTTTGAATTTTTATGGTGTTTTGTAATGAGTGAATGTTCTTAATCTATTTTTTTCTTCTAAAACAGTATTTTTGTGCTGTTTGAGAACCCTTTTATAAGGATTGTACATAGATGATACATATATATCAAGAGCGTACATATATTCCCCTTTTATATAGTTATAAACATATTCCACTATACTTTCTTCTAGAAGTTTTATATATTTTACTTTTAAATTGATTTCTGTATAATGGTAAAAGACAAATGTTTTCTCCATATGAATAATTTTCTCAACAGCACTTATTGAATTACCTCCCCTTTGTCTGTTTCTCACATATCTGATTTCCATATGCGTGGAGCTAGTTCTGGAATCTTCTGATCCGTTTATTATTTTTTTTTTTTTTTTTTTAAGCCCTGCCTTCCCTGGCTCTTAGCCTCATTCTCCCATCTTCAAAGGCACCGATGTTGCATCTCTCTGTGCCTTTATTCAGTAGTCAGGACTTCCTCTGACCACAGCTGGGAAATGTTCTGATTTTTTTTTTTTAATTTATTTATTTTTGGCTGTGTTGGGTCTTCGTTTCTGTGCAAGGGCTTTCTCTAGTTGTGGCAAGTGGGGGACACTCTTCATCGCAGTGCGCGGGCCTCTCACTATCACAGCCTCTCTTGTTGTGGAGCACAGGCTCCAGACGCGCAGGCTCAGTAGTTGTGGCTCACGGGCTTAGTTGCTCCGCGGCATGTGGGATCCTCCCAGACCAGGGCGCGAACCTGTGTCCCCTGCATTAGCAGGCAGATTCTCAACCACTGTGCCACCAGGGAAGCCCCCTGATCCGTTTATTCTTACATTAATATCACACTACAGCCAATAGCTAGCACTGAATTTGAAAGGGCAAGCTCCCCCTAGTTTTTCTTAGCCTTCTAAACTGCTTTGTTTATTTTGGGACGTGGCTATTCCACACAAATTTTAAATTTTTATATCTAATAATCCTAAAATCTTAAGTCTTTTATGTTTTAATTCTATCCTGATAATCAATCCCCACTTCAGTTTTAGACTTAGTTCTCAAATAGCACTCAAAAACAATCTTCTGCTATTTTATACTTTACCATTTCTTGATTAAAGTTCATGTTCTAGAAAATTCTTTACAAAGAATTCACGAAAACAATATTTCCCTGCATTCTTGCATGTTCAAACTTACTGTTGTTACTTTAGCTGAATAACATTTTGTCTACATATAAAATTATTGGGATTTACTTTTAGTTCTTAAGGATTTTGTAATTCTTTCTCCACTGCTTTTAAAAGCACTGGATGTTATTATGGACGTCTGAGATCAACTTGATTTTTTTTCTCCCCCTTAAAAATGACTGGGGAGTTCCCTGGTGGCCTGGTGGTTAGGATTCAGTGCTTTTGCTGTTGTGGCCCAGGTTCAAACCCTGGTCAGGGAACTGAGATCCTGCAAGCCAAGCAGCACAGCCAGAATTTAAAAGAAAAAAGACTTAATTCAAGTGCTGGGGATCTAATGTAGAGCATGGTGACTATAGTTAATAATATGGTATTGTACCCTTGAACGCTGTTGCAAATATATCTGAATCATTCTCACCCCCCCCCCCAAAAAAAAACCACACGTACAAATTACCTGTTAACTACGTAAGGTGATGGATGTGTTAATTATCTTAATCTTGGTAACCATTCTACAATATATGTACATCAAATCGTCACACTGTACGTTTTAAATATATACAATTATATTTGTCAACATTCCTCAACAAAGTTTTAAATGACTTAATTCTTTGGTTTTGCAGACCAAAAAGAACCTTTCTTTCTTTAAAAATCTAGTAACTTCCCTAGGATACACCATGGTGGTGACAGTTCTGAGTTAGTTTCCCATAAGTTAGTCCTTTTCATGTAGACTCCAGTCTTCTTTCTTACCAGGAAGCTTCTTTGAAATGTATCTCTAAGTATTTGTTCTATTCAATTATCTCTGGCTTTCCACATGGGGGACTGGATGGTGTGCATGCTGAACCTCCTTTTCCAGTCTTCCACATGTGACCCCTTTAACTGTGCCCCGATTCCCATTCCATCTGCTCACTTCCTGTGCTCCTCTCTTCCAGGCCCCTCACTATGTTTTCAGCTCTTTGTGCTCCTTCCAATTCTACACATTTTTACTGTCAGGATGTTTCTTCTTCCAGTTCATTCCTGAGCACTGGAAGCTTTCAGACAATCTCCTGTGTCTCTTCATCTCTCCCCTCAGTGCTTATATATGGTTCCTTGTGCTTTTGAATCATAAAAGCAATTGCTTCATTAAGCTGTGAAACATTCATAGTGAGATACTTGGTCACAATATTTCTCTCTTCTATGACAATATTTTTCAGGTGCGTGTTCTTCACTTACTAATTTTTTTTTTTTTTTTTTTTGCCTTTTCTTTTTTTCTCTTTCTCCCTTTTTTTTTTTCTTAGGAAAACATCCATGCATCCTGCACTGGCTGCTTAGGACCAAGGACTTAACATTGTATTTGATTATTTTTTATTTCTCTCTGAAAACCTATGGGCATTTTCACGTGCAAAGTCTTGTTTATCCCCCAAATGCTACAAAGACCAATACTTTACACAGTTAAGGGTTATGTGTGTGATTCCACCCTGAATCCCACTTCTCTGCTTCTCAGAACCAAAGCAGGTAACAAGGAAGTTCCTGCCACAATCTTGTTTGGTCCCTTCCTGATGTTTTACCAAGGGTTAGTCACCTTGCATTTCTTTCTGAGGTCAGCAGCCCTGGAGGTCTCTCTCTGATTCCAATTCCAGGTGCCTGTACCCAGCTTGATTTTTTATTGCTTTCAACAGTTCTTCCCCTTACGTCATGGTTTCAAGTTTAGCTATTTCTCAGATTTATACAAAATACCAGTCTGCAACTCATTTCTCAATCTCCTAGTTGGTTTTAGATGGTTTACAGGAACGAAGGGGGAAAACGCTGACTTCATATTTCCAATTTCAAACTAGAAATTCATTGTGTCCTTCTTGACAAGCACCTTTCTTGCCCTCCAGACATCTCTCTGGGTTTTCTTCTCTGTTACGCTTGTGACTCCTACGTGTTGTAAGGCTGTGGGTTGCAGCCTCTTTTCCTGTCTATCCACATCCACTGCCCAAGGCCCAGTTATGTCTGCATACCACCTTTCAACTCATGACTTTCAAATTTAATCTGCACTCCTGTCTGTTCTCCAACTCCAGATCTGTATGTCCAAGGGCCTTATCAACATCTAAATTTGAATAATCATCTCAAGTCACTGACGCTTCTCAAAGTCACTTCTTAAAAAATTTGCCCCGAACTGCTCCTCCCCACTTTTCCCATCTCAGTGAACACTTCCCACCCCAGCAGGTTGCTCAGACTAAATACTGAGGTCATCCTCAGCTCCCCACCCCGTTCTCTCACTCCACATCCTACCCAACAGCAAATCCTACTCTCCCAACGTGGAGCCACATTTCATCACGTCTACCCCCTCCCTCACTTCACATCTGAGCCACTGCAAACACCTCTTTGCTGTCGAGAGCTGAAACCGTCAACATCCACACAGCTTACTCTCTGCATTACCATGTCTACTGTTCTACTGTGTTACCGGCAGACTTTCCTGCCCCATGAAACTCATGCCCAGGAAAATAAAAGTTGCAAATGATCTTACTGTTCATTTCAGAAGCTTCCTCAAAACCCTTTTAAACAAACTTCTCACCTTTCCCATAGATACTATACTACTTATTCTCCAAGACCTGTCCACAAATCCTAAACTGTTAAATCATAATTCTTACCCAAAAGTTATTAAGCCCCTGAATTAAAAAAATATACTTTAAACTATACCCTCAAATCTCATAAATAACCTTTGTTCACTCTTTTCCAAGATGCTACGAAGACTGTCAGGGTGAGCAATAAATTAAGATTTGCCTTCACTATGGTGGTGGTCAGTATTTCAGGAGCCAGCATTTCACACTGTCTTTATGCTTTTACTTTGTCCACCACCCTTGTCCCCGTCCCCAATTTCCTCTGCATAGTAGCAAAGAAATTCTTTTAAAACATACTCTTTTGCAGAAATCCAGTAATAGCTACACAACTCGCCCCAAATGAAGTCAAAGCCCTCGCCGTGTCCTGTAACACATCATTTGGCCCCTGGCTACCTGTCTGATGTCACCTCCCACCAGCATCCCTCTCAGGTGCTCCCCTGCCACCACTCTGGCCTCCCTGTTTTCCTCAGAGCACTTCCAACAAACTCCTGCCGCAGGAACTTGGCCCTGTGGCTGTTCCTTCGCCTGGAACCCCCAGGAGCCACATGACTCACCTCCTTCCTTCTTTATCTGCTCTAATGCTGACATCATCAGAAAGGCATTCTCCAACCACCTTTTACAAGAGCACACCCCGCTCTCTATCTCCTGTTTTAGTTCTTTTCACCATTCTCGTCACCACTGGATGTGTAAACTTATTTATTCACGTCTCCTCCTCCTGCTAGCTTGTAAGCTATAGGAGCTCAGGAACAGTGTTTGTTCATTGGTGTATCCCCGACACCAGGAGCGAGGATGGCACAGAGTAAAAATATCTGCAGAATGAATTAATAAATGCCTGTGGGGAAAACTGAAAAGAAAATAGTCCATGAAAATGGAGAGAAGATGAATACTAGAAAGGAGAAACCAAGAACAAAGGTCAGGAGGCAGGCAGGGGGTCAACACTGGGCACAGAATGGTCACCTTCCCTAAAAGTCAGGCCAGAGAGGAAAGCGCTGGTACTTAAGAGTGGTGGATGGAAATGTGGTTCAGGTTATCTGAGGCAGGCTGGCTCGCCGTTCAGTTACTTCCCAAGGTCTGAAGCCCCTACATAGAAGTACTGAGACAGACACCAAAGGTCTCAACTTCTGGACCAATCCATCTGGGTCTGCTTTTCCAGTGGCTTCTTTTTTTTCACCTGATAATGACTAACTCACCTGGATCACTCTGGCATGGAAATGCTTTTCTCTAATGGCCATGGCTCTTCTCCTTGCTCTAGCTTGAAGATCACCTCTGGTTTGCTGACGCAGTACCCTGTGAGTGAGATACAGGGTTAAGACTTCAGACAAGTTGCTTGGACATCGGGGGCCCTGAAGGACAATGAAGGTGCCGGTTCAGGAGTCACATGATAATGGTGCCCATTTGAACCTTTATTTAGGGACGTGAGAACAGAAGCCTTCTTTCTGTGCTCAATAGCAGCACTCATTTCTGACCCGTGAGGTGTGCAGATATCATAAAGCTCCGCCAAGGGCTCGTAAGCTTTGGCGGCTAAGAAACAATGCACACGCTGAGGCGCTATACAGGGAAGACGCCTCACCCACGGAGACCAGCATCACATCCCGGTACAGGGTCCTCCACGTGCAGGTCAGCTGTAGCCTCTCATCCCAGGTGAAGTCCACAGGCACGTCCTTGAATGACACGGATCCCTGGCCAGCACACTTCTGTTTAAGCCAAAGAGATCAGTATTGGGTGATGTGAGAGAGATGGGAAATAATTCTTAACATGTTGATTTTGAGAGTTTACCATAAATATTATATAGGCTGCCTATTCTATACCTTGTTTTGTGGTTTACTTTGTGGGATAAAGTGATATCATAATAGGAAAATCCAGATTGTAGATTAACTTATTAACTCAAACAAAAAAAACTGAAGTTTCTACCATGTGTCTGAAACTATCCTAGCTTGCCAAGAATATTGACCTAAATCAATCTTTTTTGTTTTGTTTTGTTTCGGTATGCGGGCCTCTCAACTGTTGTGGCCTCTCCCGTTGCGGAGCACAGGCTCCGGACGCACAGGCTCAGCGGCCATGGCTCACAGGCCCAGCCGCTCCACAGCATGTGGGATCTTCCCGGACCGGGTCACGAACCTGTGTCCCCTGCATCGGCAGGCAGACTCTCAACCACTGTGCCACCAGGGAAGCCCCTAAATCAATCATCTTTATTTGGCCTTTAAGAAGCTTAAATCTGGGGAGACGGGCTAAACATGAGTCAGCCTCTCATGCCAGAGCACAACCTAAAACAAGTTAAAGGAAATTTTCAGCTGCGGTGCATTGCGAATAATCACATTGTTAATCACTCAGCATCTCTGTGCTTTGAGTCTCTTCTCTGTTGATTCACTTTGTTACAAAGCAGAAACTAACACACCATTGTAACGCAATTATACTCCAATAAAGATGTTTTAAAAAAAAAAAAAAGCTTAAATCTTGGTAAGGAGAAAAATCATACCTATAAATACTTATCGTGTAATAAGGTATTATTAGAGCTATGCTAGAATCAGTGTTATATAATGTAGGAGATATGACTATTTTGTATTGTCAGGTCGGGATTCACAATAGCAGATCTTCATTAATGTGGTGCAAGCACATACACAAAGTCAAAGAGTATGAAAAACACAGCAGTATGACAGGAACAGGGGAACAGGGCAGGGCCACGAGAAGAGGAAGAACTGCAAAGGTGTTCAGCAGCACATTGTGCAGTTAATTCTGGACTCATCCGTGTAGTTGAGTGGTCTCCAAAATTCTTCATCACCATCCTGGCAGTAAAGTTTTGAGCACCCCCAATTTATTTATTTTTAGTAAGTACTATATACATTCTGCTAATCCACATGATAATAAGCTTAATTTATCTTTTTTTTCCTCATTAAAAGTTTAAATGTAATCAACCTGTTTTCCTCCCAATGGAGAAGAAAGCACTGGGAGATCTTGTGCCTCCACAGGTGGGAGGTGTGACCACTGAAGAAATGAGGAGCTGGTGAAGACACACATGCAATCACCATGGTAGCTGTAACGTTTACATTAAACAGCAGCAAGGAAGATCTCAAATCAACAACCAAACATTACAATTTAAGGAACTAGAAAAAGAACAAATTAAACCCAAAGCTAGCAGAAAGAAGAAAATAATAAAGATTAGAGCAGATGTAAACAAAATAGAAAACAGAAAAACAGAGAAAATGAAACCAAAAACTGTTTTTTAAAAAAGATGAACAAATTTGACAAACTTTTACCTAGATGGAATAAGAAAAAAAAGGGAAGACTCAAATTACTAAAATCAGAAATGAAGATATGAACGTTACTACCGATTCTGCTGAAGTAAAAAGGATTATGGGAGAGTACTATGAACAACTGTACAATAAATTGGATTACCAAGATGAAATGGAAAAATTTTTAGAAACATAAAATCTACCAAGACTAAATCATGAAGAAAATAGGCACACTGAATACACCTATAACTAGTGTGGAAATTGGGTCAGTAACCAAAAACATCCCGACAAATAAAAGTCCTGGACCATGGCTTCACTGGTTCATTTTACCAAACATTTAAAGAAAAGCTGGGCTTCCCTGGTGGCGCAGTGGTTGAGAGTCTGCCTGCCAATGCAGGGGATACGGGTTTGTGCCCTGGTCTGGGAAGATCCCACATGCCGCGGAGCGGCTAGGCCCATGAGCCATGGTCACTAGGCCTGCATTCCCGGAGCCTCTGTTCCGCAACGGGAGAGGCCACAACAGTGAGAGGCCCGCGTACCGCAAAAAAAGAAAGAAAGAAAGAAAAGCTAATACTGGGACTTCCCTGGCAGTCCAGTGGTTAAGACTCCACGCTTCCACTGCAGGGGGCATGGGTTTGATCCCTGGTCAGGGAACAAAGATTCCACATGCTGTGCAGCACAGCCAAAGAAAGAAAGTAGAGCTAATACAAATCCTTCTCAAACTTTTCCAAAAAATTGAAGAAGAGCGAATGCTTCCTAACTCATTCTATGAGGCCAGCATCACCCTTATAACAAAGCCAGACATAGATGTTGCAAGAAAACTACAGACCAATATCCCTTATAATACTACAAAGCTACAGTACTAAAAATGGTGTGGTACTGGCATAAAAACAAACAGACAAAAGGAATAAAATAGCCCAGAAATAAACCCTCAAATTTATGCTCAAATGCTTTTTGACAAGGTTGTCAAGACCACCCAATGGGGAAAAGATAGTCATTTCAGCAAATGGTACTGGGAATACTGAATATCCACATGCAGAAGAATAAAGTTGGATCTTTACTTAACCTCAAATAAAAAAATTAACTCAAAATGGATCAAAGACCTAAATGTAAGACTTAAAACTATAAAACTTTTAGAAGAAAACAGGGCAAACGCTTCATGACTCAGTATCTGGCTATGATTTCTTGGATATGACACCAAAGGCACAGGGAACAAAAGAAAAAACTGGACTCCCTGAAAACTAAAAATGTTCTGCATCAAAAGACACTATCAGGGCTTCCCTGGTGGCACAGTGGTTAAGAGTCCGCCTGCCGATGCAGGGGACATGGGTTCGTGCCCGGGTCTGGGAAGATCCCACATGCCGCAGAGCGGCTGGGCCTGTGAGCCATGGCCGCTGAGCCTGTGCGTCCGGAGCCTGTGCTCCGCAATGGGAGAGGCCACAACAGTGAGAGGCCCGCGTACCGCAAAAAAAAAAAAAAAAAAAAAGAAGATACTATCAACAGAGTAAAATGCAACCCACAGAATGGGAGTAAATATCTGCAAATCATTATGTCTGTTAAGGGATTAATATCCAGAATATATAAAGAACCCCTAAAACTAAACACCAAAAACTCCCCGAACATCCAATTCAAAATGGACAAAGGACCTGGACATTGCTCCAAAGAGAATACACAAATAGCCAATAAGCACATGAAAAGATGCTCAATATCACTGATCATTAGTGGAATGTGAATTAAAACTACAATGAAATATCACCTCACACCCATTAGGACGGCTACTATGAAAACAAAAAACACAACAAAACACAACCACCACTACAAAATAACAAGTGCTGGAGAGGATGTGTAGCCATGGGAACTCTTGTGCACTGTTGGTGGGGATGTGAAACAGTACAGCTGTTACAGAAAAGGGTGTGGCAGTTCCTTAAAAAATTAAAAACGGAATTACCATATGACCAAGCAATTCCACTTCTGGGTATATACCCAAAAGAACAGAAAGCAGGATCTTAAAGAAATATCTGGGGCTTCCCTGGTGGCGCAGTGGTTGAGAATCTGCCTGCCAATGCAGGGGACACGGGTTCGAGCCCTGGTCTGGGAAGATCCCACGTGCCGCAGAGCAACTAGGCCTGTGAGCCACAACTACTGAGCCTGCGCGTCTGGAGCTTGTGCTCCGCAACAATAGAAGCCGCGACAGTGACAGGCCCGCACACCGCGATGAAGAGTGGCCCCCGCTCGCCACAACTAGAGAAAGCCCACACACAGAAACGAAGACCCAACACAGCCAAAAATAAATAAATAAATAAATAATTTTTTTTAAAAAAAGAAATATCTATACACCCATGTCCATAGCAGCATTACTCACATTAACTAAAATGTGAAAGCAACCCAAGTGTTCACTGACGAATAAATAAGCAAATGTGATATGTATATACAATAGAAAGGAAATTTTCACATATGCCACAACATGGAATGAACCTTGAGGACATTATGCTAAGTGAAATAAGACAAGCACAAAAGGACAAATACTACATAAAACCATTTATATGAGGTACTTAGAATAGTCAAAATCACAGAGACAGAGAATATAATGATGGTTGCCAGGGGCTAGAAGGAGGAAGGAATGTGAAGTTATCGTTTAATGGGTACAGAGTTTTAACTTTATAAGATAAAGAGTCATGTGGATGGGTGGTAGTGACGGTTGCACAACATTATAAATGTACTTATTTAACACTACTGAATACTTAAAATGGTTAAAGTGATTTTTTTTTATTTTTTGGAGTATAGTTGATTTACAATGTTGTGTTAGTTTCAGGTGTATAGCAAAGTGTATCAATTATACATATACATGTATCCACTCTTTTTTAGATTCTTTTCCTACGTAGACCATTACAGAGTATTGAGTAGAGTTCCCTGTGCTACACAGTAGGTCCTTATTAGTTATCTAAAAATGATAAATTTTATATGTGTATTTTACCACAACAAAAAAACTGGGGGAGTGGGGGGAACTCCATTAAAGATAAGAGTTTGAACACCCCTCCCCACCATGTACATGGATGGAGAAAGACACACCATGATAATACTAATCAAAAGAAAGCAGGAGTGGAGTGGCTATATTATTTTCAGACATAGCAGACTTCAAAGTAAGAAAAGTTATCAAGGATAAAGAAAGTCATTCATAATGATAAAGGGGTCAAATCTCCAAGAAGAGGTAACAATCCTTAACATGTATGCACCTAACAACAAAGTGTCAAATACATCGGCAAAAAGTGATAGAACTACGAGGAGAAACAGATGGAATCTAATGTTGGAGACTTCAACACAGCTCTATCACAAACAGTGGGCAGAAAATCAATAAAGACACAAAGACAAACCTCATTTTACCGTGCTTCACAGATACTGCCTTTTTTTTTTTAATACAAGTTGAAGGTTTGTGGCAACCCTGCATTGAGCAAGTCTACTGCCGTCATTTTTCTAACAGCATCACTTTTTAAATTAAGTTACGTGCATTTTTTTAGGCATAATGTTATTGCACACTTAACAGACAACAGTACAGTGTAAACATAATGTTTTTTTGTTTTTTTTGCGGTACTTGGACCTCTCACTGTTGTGGCCTCTCCCGTTGCGGAGCACAGGCTCTGGACACGCAGGCTTAGCGGCCATGGCTCATGGGCCTAGCCACTCCGTGGCATGTGGGATCTTCCCGGACCAGGGCACGAACTCGTGTCCCCTGCATCAGCAGGCAGACTCTCAACCACTGCGCCACCAGGGAAGCCCTGTAAACATAATTTTTACAGGCACTGGAAAACCAAAAAATTTGTGTGACCCATTTCATTATGATATTCGCTTTACTAGGATGGTCTGGAACCAAGCCCACAATATCTCTGAGGTTTGCCTGTAGTTGAACTCAACAACACCATCAGTCAATTGGCTCTAATTGACATCTATAGACTGCTTCATCCAACAAAAGCATAATACACATTCTTCTCAAATTCACATGGAATATTCACCAAGATAGACCACATTCTGGGCCATAAAACACACCTTAATAAATTTAAAAGAACAGAAATCATACAATGTCTAGGAATTAAACTATAAATCAGTAACAGAAAGATAGCTGAAAAACTCTAAAATACAAGAAGATTAAACAACACATTTCTAAGTAACACATGGGTGAACGAAGAAATCTCAAAAGAAATTTTAAAATATTTTGAACTAAATGAAAATTAAAACACAATTTATTGTGTGAGGCAGCAAAATCAATACTAAATTTATAGCATTGAGTGCATATATTTAGAAAAAAGAAAGATCTAAAATTAGTCATCTGGGCTTCCCTGGTGGTGCAGTGGTTGGGAGTCCACCTGCCGATGCAAGGGACACGGGTTCGTGCCCCGGTCCGGGAGGATCCCACATGCCGTGGAGCGGCTGGGCCTGTGAGCCATGGCCACTAAGCCTGCGTGTCCGGAGCCTTGTTCTGCAGCGGGAGAGGCCACAACAGTGAGAGGCCCGTGTACCACAACAAATAAATAAATAAATAAAATCAGTCATCTAAGATTCCACCTTAGGAAACTATATGAAGAACAAATTAAATCAAAAGTAAGCAGAAGAAAAGAAATAATAGAAACTGGAGTAGAATCAAAATGAAATTTCAAAAGAAACTGAAAATAAGAAATCAATGGAGAAAAATCAATGAAACCAAAAGCCGATTCTTTGAAAAGATCAATAAAATTAATAAACCTCTAGCTAGACTAAGAAAAAGAGAAAACACAAATTACTAATATCAGAAATGAAAGTGGGGATATAACTACAGATCCCATTGACATTAAAATAATAAAGAAATATAATGAGTAACTCTCTGCCCACAAATTTGACAATGATGAAGTGGACCAATCTGTTCAAAGTCACAATCTACCCAACTCACACAAGAACAAATACACAATCTAAATAAGGCTGTATTTTTTTTGTTTGTTTTTTTGTTTGTTTGTTTGTTTTTTTTTTTTTTTTTTTTTTTTCCCGGTACGCGGGCCTCTCACTGTTGTGGCCTCTCCCGTCGCGGAGCACAGGCTCTGGACGCGCAGGCTCAGCGGCCATGGCTCACGGGCCCCAGCCGCTCTGCGGCATGTGGGATCTTCCCGGACCGGGGCACGAACCCGTGTCCCCTGCATCGGCAGGCGGACTCTCAACCACTGCGCCACCAGGGAAGCCCTAAGGCTGTATTTTTAAATTGAGTCAATAATTAATAACCTTCCAAAACAAAAAGAACCAAGCCTAGATGGGTTCACTCATAAATTCTACCAAACACTTATGAAAGAAATTATACTAAATATCTACAATCTCTTTCAGAAAATAGAAACAGGGAACAGTTCCTACCTCTTTGTCTCAAGACAAAGACATTACAAGATAATAAAACCACAGACAAATATCTCTCATGAATATAGATGCAAAAATCCTTCACAAAATATAAAAAGAAATACACACCACAATGGGAGAGGCCACAACAGTGAGAGGCTCACATACTGCAAAAAAAAAAAAAAAAAAAAAGAATCCGTTTGCCAACGTAGGGGACATGGGTTCAAACCCTGGTCCAGGAAGATCCCACATGCCGCGGAGCAACTAAGCCTGCGCACCACAACTACTAAGCCTGCGCTCTAGAGCCCACGCTCCACAACTACTGGAGCCCATGCACCATAACTACTGAAGCCCACGCGCCCTAGAGCCCACACACCGCAACTACTGAGCCCATGCGCCTCAACTACAGAAGCCTGTGCGCTCTAGGGCCAGTGTGCCGCAACTACTGAGCCTGCATGCTGCAAGTACTGAAGCCTGTGCCCCTAGAGCCCATGCTCCGCAACAAGAGAAGCCACCGCAGTGAGAAGCCCATGCACCACAACGAAGAGTAGCCCCTGCTAGCCGCACCTAGGGAAAGCCCACACACAGCAATGAAGACCCAACACAGCCAAAATAAATAAATAAACTCTCAGTAAACCAGGAACAAAGAGGAACTTCCTCAACTTGATAAAGAAATCTACAAAAGCCTACAGATAACATCATACACAATGGTGAGAAACTAGCAGCTTTCCCACTAATATAAGGAACAAGGCAAGGATGTCCCCTTTCACCACTCCTTTTCAACACTGTACTGGAAGTCCTAGCTAACGCAACAAGACAAGAAAAGGAAACAAAAGGTATACTGATTAGGAAGGAAGAAATAAAACTGTCTTTGTTGTCAGATGACAAAATCGTCTATGTAGAAAATCTGAAAGAATCAACAAAAAAGTCCTGAAACTACTAAGCGATTATAGCAATTTTGCAGGGCACAAGGTTAATATATAAAAAATATATATAAAATATATCATTTTTCTATATAACATCAATGAACAAGTGGAATTTGAAATTAAAAACAGTATCATTTACATTCACTCACCCCCCAAATGAAATACTTATGTATAAATCTAACAAAATACATACAAGATGTATATGAGGAAAACTGTAAAACTCTGATGAAAGAAATAGAGGAACTAAATAAATGGAGAGATATTACATGTTTGTGGACAGGAAGACTCAATGTTACCATGATGTCAGTTCTTCCAAACCTGATCTACAGATTCAATGAAATCTCAAAATCCCAGTCAATTATTTTGTGGATATCAACAAACTGGTTCTAAACTTTTAAAAAGGCAAATGACCCAGAATAGCCAAACAATATTGAAAGAGAGGAACAAGGTTGGAGGACGGACACTACCTGACTTAAAGCCTTACTGTAAAGCTACAGTAATCAAGACAGTGAAAGAATAGACAAATAGATCAATGAAACAAACTGGAGATCCAAGAAATAGACCCACATACATGTAGTCAACTGATCTTTGACAAAGGAACAAAGACAATACAATGGAGCAAAGACAGTCTTTTCAAAAAATGGTGCTGGAATAACTGGACATCCACATGCAAAAAAAATAATCTAAACACAGACTTTACACCCATCACAAAAGTTAACTAAAAATTGATCACAAACTTAACTAAAATACAAAATTACAAAAGTCTTAGAAGATAACACAGGAGAAAATCTGATGACTTTCAGTTTAGCAATCACTTTTTAGACACAGCACCAAGGGCATGATCCATGAAAGAAAGAACTGATAAGCTGTACTCCATTAAAATGAAAAATTTCCACTCTGTCAAAGACACTGTCAAGAGAGTGGAAAGACAAGCCACAAACTGGGAGAAAATATCTGCAACAGACACATCTGATAAAGGACTATTATCCAAAATATACAAAGAACTCTTAAAACTCAACAATAAGAAAACAAACAACCCAAGACTTTAAGGGACTGCTTACCAAAGAAGATATACAGATGACAAACAATAAGCATATGAAAAGATGCTCCACATCACATGTCATTAGGGAACTGCACAAATTACACCAATGAGATTCCACTATACACCTGTTAGAATGCCCAAGATCCAGAACACCGACAACACCAAATGCTGGTGAGGATGTGGAGCAACAGGAATTCTCATTCACTGCTGATGGGAATGCAACATGGCACAGCTACTTTGGGAGATAGTTTGATGTTTGCTTACAAAGATAAACATGCTGTCACCGTACAACCCAGGAATCATGCTCCCTGGTATTCACCCAATGAAGTTAAAAACTTATGTCCACACAAAAACCTGCACACAGATGCTTATGGTAGCCTTACTCTCAACTTCCCAAATTTGGAAGCGACCAAGATGTTCTTCAGTAGGTGAATGGATAAACTGTGGTACATCTAGACAATGGAATACTATTCAGCACTAAAACAAAATGAACTATCAAGCCATGAAAAGAAGCGAAGAAATCTTAAATGAATATTACTAGGTCAAAAAAAGCCAATCTGAAAAAGCTACATACTGTATGATTCCAACTATACGACATTCTGGAAAAGGCAAAACAATGGAGACAATGAAGTGGTTGGTGGGGGGAGGGGAGGCAGGGAGGGAAGGGAGGGATGAACAGGTGGCGCACAGAGTAGTTTTAAATGCAGTGAAACTACCCTGTATGATACTATAATGGTGAATACATGTGACACATTCATCAAAACCCACAGAATGTACAACACCAAGAGTGAACCCTAATGTAAACTATAGATTTTGGGTGACAATGATGTGTCAGCGTAGGTTCATCCACTTTAACAAGCGTACCGTCTGGTGGGGATTGTTGATAATGGGGAAGGCTGTAGGTGTCTGGGGGCAGGTGGTATATGGGAAATCTCTGTACCTTCAGCCCAGCTTTGTTGTAAACCTAATACTGCTCAAACAAACACGAATTCTTACAAAAGCAACAATAACAAACATACTCCACCTTGCATGATCCAAGATACCATTCACAGAAGGGAAAGGAGACCCCAATTCTCCTGGATGGCCCTGCTCTGTATTCAGGTAGGGTGATTATCCAGTCAGAGCAGAGTTTGCTTCCCAAGCCTACCATTTGCTTATTCAGCCACAAACACGTGATGAGCACCTACCAGGAACAAGGCACAGGGTGAGGAACGGAAAATATGAAGATGAACACGGCATGAACATGGACTTTGAAGGGCTAATGGCCTGTCAGCACAGACACAAACAGGTAATTTCCACGCAATGGACAAAGTGCAGTGACAGGGGCAGCAGGGGCATTGTGGAGCACAGAGGGGAAGGGCAATTAATCCAGAGGGGGACAAAGAAAGAGGAGAAGGGCTTCCTGGAAGAGATCTCCCCCAAGTTAGCTCCTGAGAGATGAACTGGAGACTCAGGAAAGGAAGTGGAACAGGGCTCCCAGGTCAGCCTGCAGGACAGAGACGTGAGTGAGATGCACAGGTGGGTGGTAACCGGCTGTGTTCAGGAAGTTATGTCAGGTTTGGGGTCACTGGAGACCACTGTTACATGTTTACTCTTTAAATGTCACCTTCTCTAAACTGTGAACTCCATCAAAAAGGGACCAGGTCTCTACATCGTTTTGAGCAGAGTCTGTGGCACACAGTTCAGTACCTCACACACTAATCAATCACTGTTGAATAAAATGTAGAATATGAGAATTTTTTTAATATTTAATAAAACAAAGAGAAATAAGAAGTGGTTCTGTTCTCAACAG
Source organism: Delphinus delphis (assembly GCF_949987515.2). Classification (NCBI taxonomy): domain Eukaryota; kingdom Metazoa; phylum Chordata; class Mammalia; order Artiodactyla; family Delphinidae; genus Delphinus; species Delphinus delphis. The sequence continues at coordinate 83,644,411 of NC_082697.1, read as the reverse complement.
CCTTAATTTCATGATAAGAACTCAGCCTTTCCCCTCTGGAGGGCCAGAAGCTATTCAAGTGGTTTCCATACTGAAGTGGCATCATCTGAATAGCATTTCAGATTCCTCAGGAGGACAGACTTAACCTCGGGGAGAAAGAAGCAAAAACTGTTCCAACAGTGCAGGGGAGAGAAGATGAAGCTCTGATAAGGGGAGAAAGAATTAAGCAGAAAACACAGGTTTAAGAAATGATGACATCTTAAAGGTAGTAGAGCCTAGATGCTACCCAGGATGAGGTGAGGGGTGGGAAGAATAGGATGAATCCCATTTTGGTGGCTTTTTGTCTATTTCCACTTTTCCATCTTAACATATGAACACCCTAAAAAAAGCCATGAAATCCACTGGAAAATGAAATAGGGAATAGAGAAAAGAAATACTTCACCTGGGATTTGTTCATTTTCTGTTGTTCTTGGAAGACTGTCAAAACCTGGGAAGGCATTCCTGGAAGAGGAGGAAAGAGGAACAGGATGATGAGAGCTCCTCAACGCTCTTCCTAAAAACTTCCACACGCCAGCTGGGTAACCTTTAATCCTGGAGAAGGAGAGGAAGGTTAACACCTGCCCCTTTGTGACTCCTTAAACCCACAATGTTCCCTACTCCTTTAACTATTTATGTTCCCCTCTCACTAACACAGAAGTATTTAAAGCAGAATTATTAAGCATATGATAGCATCTCAAAATATGAAATATGATGCCTTCATTAAAACATATAGCAGGGGGAAAAACCCTAAAGGCTATTTTGCGTAACTGTTTTTCTACCAAGATGTTAACCCCCTGAGTCCGAGAATCCTCATAAAGTTTTGAAAAAAGGGACAGGTGCCTTAAACTTGTTTTTTTAAAAAGAAAAACTGTTTCTTCTAACTTGCTTTTTCTCAAAAGGATTTTTTTTAATATTTATCTTTTTTTTTTTTTAATGGCTGCACCTGGTCTTAATTGCAGCACAGGGGATCTTTAGTTGAAGCATGTGGACTTCTTAGTTGCAGCATGCATGCGGGATCTAGTTCCCTGACCAGGGATCGAACCCGGGCCCCTGCATTGGAAGCATGGACTCTTACCCACTGGACCACCAGGGACATCCTCAAAAGGATTTTTTTAAGAGGAAATGTGTTTCCGTGAGATCGTGTGGACAGCACATGCCAGGACTTCTGTGTGCCTCTTACTGATTCTTCACAAGTCATTTCCCCTTTCAGGCTTTTTCCCTTCTGTCAAATGAAAAAAAAAAAAAAAGATAATCCTGGCAAACCGTCTGGGAACTACTACTCTTGACTCTAAGAACAGGAAGGACAGAAACCAGCTTCTGGAAAGAACTGGTGGAGAATGAAGGGAGGGGAGGTTGCCATTGGGGGTGGGGTTAAAGATAAAAGCTTCCCAGCTGCGGAATCCCCCAGCATCCCACCACTCCCGCCACATGTCACACTCAGTCCCAGCTCCCTTCTGTCTTCCAAAGTGACTCACAGCTGATGGTGGTGAAATCACTCAAGCCTCCGCCCTCCGGGCGATACGCTCCTTTTCTGGGTTTCTTCCGCTTCTCTTCTGAAGCTCCGATGCGTCTTGGGTCAGAGGCTAGAGGGAGCGGGGGTTCTTCCCTGTGAGATTCCCGTTCCTGGAGTCCCCCTCCTTCCGGCTCAGTAGAGATGCTCTGTTCCAGTAGAGCCTAGGGGACAAATTCACTTCAGCGGGAACCTGCATCCGGGTGCCATATCTGCCTCTCTGAGAACACGCAGCTCCAGAGACCTCAGGCCGCACTTCTACGACCGCAGAGAAGGCTGAGGACAAAGGCGGGCTGGCCGCGGCTTAAGTGCCCTCGGCCCCTGGACGGCACAGCTGCGGGGCGTCTCCGTCGCGGCCGGAGGCTGCTCCGCACAGCGCTGGGCCAGACGGATACCAGTCTAAGGGAACTAAGGAAACCCGGGATGCACACCGCCGCCGCAAGCCTCGGGCACACACGCTTCGGTTACGTATTCGGGCCCGAGGAACGCGCGCCACGCCGCGCCGAGAAGCATCAGGGGGCTAGTCTTACCTCCCCGGGCTGCGAGGCCCGATGGGGTCTGTCGCTCAGTCCTCTGGGCCGCGTTCGGGCCGCCTCGGCGATTACGAGGATGGAGACCCCGCAGCCAGCGCGGCCTCTCCCACAAACGCGGCCCTTCCCGCGCGTTCGCTCGGGACCCCCAGTCTCCCTCCATTCAGTGTGGACGCGGCCCAGGCGGCGCTGCCTCTGCCTCCGCCCCGCGCCCCTCTTCGCAGCCTCTGGAGGCCCGCGCTGAACAGGACGCCGACCTCCAGGGCCTACCGCCCGCCCCACGCGCGGCCGCGCCCAGACAGGCCCGAGACCACCAGGGAGCCCCGCCGAGAACCGACGCGCGCCTGCGCACAGAGCCCGACGCCGCTATAGGTCCTCGGCGAGCTCCGCCCACTGTGGGGCGGGGCCTGCGCGGGGCCCTTCCCTCTCCACCCCCAACCCCCCCCACATCGCCCCAACTCCCACAACCCCGTCGCTCCCCACGTCATCCCCACCTCTCCTAGTCCGACCTCACCTGCCCCTCCCCCTACACGCCCCCGCCCCTACATCACCCGCACAGCACCCTAGCCCCTACCGCTCTGCATCACCATCACCGCCACCTGGAGATGACGGGCCTCCTCGCAGCCGCCAGCTAGAGAGAGATTTAAGAACACAGATGAAAAAGTTAACCAAATTAGCCCAGCCAAGCAATTTTTTTTTCTTTTTTTTCTTTTTTGGCATTGCTGCCGGGCTTGTGGGATGTTAGGTCCCCTACCAGGGATGGAACCCGCCCCGCCGCAGCGAAAGCTTGGAGTCCTTACCACTGGACCGCCAGGGAATTCCCCAAGCAATTTTTTTTTAATGTGAAAGAAAAACAAGTAACGGGGGTGCAAAATTTAAGATTCAATACACGAAAATTGAAGGTAAGTCAAAATTCACACAAGTGAAGTGGGGTGGGGGGAAGTATCTCACACATTCTCCCAGAGATGACTGTGCTGAACCGTTAGGCACGCATCTTTCTGACATTTTTACCATAAGGAAAAAATTCAAAAGGATCATGAGCTAGAGAACAGGCCTAGGAGAAAGGGTATTTAGCACTTTACCAAATGGTAAAGGGGCCTTTGGGATTGGTGGGGAGTATTCAATATACTATGTTAGCTCAACCAGTGACTGCACTCAAATACAATTAGTGTTAAACTCCTAGTTCACACATTAGGATAAATGAGTTTTACCTGGATTCAACATTTTTAAATTCAAAAGAAAATTCTTAAAGCATAGTGAATTTTAGAAATATATAATCAATAGGGAAAACATACGACAACAGAGAAACCATTAAACTAAAAACTGCTTTTATTTTAGAAAGTTACACATTTCAGTTTCAGATTAAAAATTGCAACTAAGTTTAAAGAAAAACTAAGAAAAGGTCTTTATAACATATATAAGAAACAAAGACTATAATTTTAATGTATTAGCAGCTTTTATAAATCATTGAGAAGATCAACATTATTGTCACTTCTTTAAGATATGAAAAGGGAATTAAAAGACAGGATGTATCAATAAGTGAACAATAAATATATTTAAAAGTCTCGTGATAAATAAAAGACATCAAAATTTAAGATATTATTTGAAAAGAATAAAATAATAGGAATATCCAGGACTTCCCTGGTGGCGCAGTGGTTAAGAATCCGCCTGTCAATGCAGGGGACATGGGTTTTATCCCTGATCCGGGAATATCCCACATGCTGCGGAACAACTAAGCCCGTGAGCCACAATTACTGAGCCCGTGAGCCACAACTATGGAAGCCCACGTGCCTAGAGCCCGTGCTCTGCAACAAGAGAATCCAATGCAATGAGAAGCCCACACACTGCAACGAAGAGTAGCCCCCGCTTGATGCAACTAGAGAAAGCCCGCACGCAGCAACGAAGACCTAACGCAACCAAAAATAAGTAAATAAATAAATAAATAAATAAAAGAACAGAACTTAAGGCCTGTTGGTTTGAGCTACTCAGAATCTGAGGTCAGTGATTTGTCACAGCAAAGCCTAAGACACTGTACCAAGCTCTTCCCACGTGTACCTCACAGCAACCCTATCATGTAGAAGTGCTGCCCTATATATGTGGGGAAACTGAGGCTTTTAGAGGTTGTCACCTGCAGAGGTCATAAAACTGTGACCATTTCCCTCAAATCCAACTCTTAAGCATAACGCCAGATTCGTACCACTAACAAAAGTACCGGTTCCGCCATGCCGCCAGACAAACCTATGGGAGCTCCATCCAAGGGGCCACATCTCTCTTTGACCATGAGGAAGGACAGACATCCAGAATAAAGAGGCCAACTGAGTCAGAAGAAGAAACATGAGCCCGTATTCTCATGATGTCTTCTTCCCTCCTCTTACACCTAAAAAGTGAGAACAGAAGTGGGTAAGGACACAGCTGCATCTCTATCACTTTCCGTCCTTCACCTTTAAGGAGGAGAGGGAAGAAAGCACTCATTCCCTGAGGAAATCCACCTGGACCCTCCCAGAGCTCCCTCTCTGCCCTCCCCCTTGGGGACTAGAGCATCCGATAATGCTCTTTCTCCATATTTACTGAATAAGCTGGATTTCAGCCCAAAGGCTCTGTATCTGTGAGGGACACTGACCCTATTTTTAGGAGAGTCTCGAGGAGCATAGAAAGGGCAGAAATTCAGAGCCACAAGAAAAGCAACCTCGTCCCAGGGCACTCGGTTAAGTTAGGGGGAAAACATTCAACTTTGTTTTGAAAGGAAAAGCATGCACGTGAAGTCCTAGGTAAATTCAGACGCCCAGGCTGGATTCGAACCCCAGAGACCAGGATCTTCCATCACCCCAGGTTGGAGTCCCACTGATGTCCAAGGTCAAGGATCAGAGGCAGAGGTGAGCTCCTCCAGACTTGACTTGGACCCACAGGGGCACTGGGAGGGGTCAAGGCCTCGGCCCGGTTAGGGAGACCCTGCTTGCGGGTCCCCCACCTCTGTGCTCCGTGAGCAGGCCAAGGAGAGGACATCAGCCTGGGCCCGGGAGCAAAAGAGGTCGGGAAAACTGCCGGGACCTGAGGGTAGGCATGCTGGGAGTCACCCCCGGGGTCCTGCCGCTCCCTCCAGAGAGCTGAGCCACCCGCTGGCCTCTGAGCTCCACCGCGGGCTGACTGATGAGGGCCTGGGGGAAGGAAGCAAGATGGCGGCCGGGGAGAAGGCGGGAAGAACTTCAGAGACTCAGCCAATCCAGAGGGAGAATCGCGTGGACAGCCTGCCTCAGCCAATCCTAGGAGAGCAGAATGGCTCTCGGAAACTCTGCCTCAGCCAATCCTGAGGGAGCAGAAGTGAGTGTGGAGAGCCTTCCCTAGCCAATCCCGAGGGAGCAGTGTCGGGCGTGGAGAACCTGACTCCGCCAGTCTTGAGGGAGCAGTCCAGCGACGGGCCTGCCTCAGCCAACCCCGAGGGTGCATAGGGCATACTGGGCAAGCTCTTCAACCAATGAGAGAACGTTGTTCATCCCTCCAAGGTCTCTTTGTAAAAACCACTTTAGGCTGCATACGTTTTTTCTGGGGTTGCAGGAACTGGTTTTTCACTCAGACACGAGCTTGTCTTAGGAAATATAAGTTCTCGGTAATTAATGTTTAACAGTAATGTCGTCTGAGCCAAGAAAGACTACCTACTTGGTTCTTTCTCTCCCACAAACCTGTATTCCTGGGAAAATCTCCCAGGATTCTCCAAAGGATTTAAACCATCGCAAAATGAGAATTATAGGGAATTTGGGGAAATTGTCATGCAAGCATCCTTATTTAACACCTGAAATTGGCTGTGCTGTCAATAGGATTATTTTTCTTTTACTGTATTTTTTAAGATAAAAATTCACTTTTTAAAGAAGGTACAAAAAACGGATTTCAGGACAACTAAGAAACAAATTTTACTTTTATTTGCAAGTCATTTGATTCCTATACTATTTTGCTTTCTATGTAGGTGGTAATATTGCCTGCTTACTAAGAAATAAATTCCTTTATTAAAACTTTCCTCTGAGCCTCCGTGTTTGTAACAACAGTAAGAAACAACACAGTTTTTTTTGTTTGTTTGCGGTACGCGGGCCTCTCACTGTTGTAGCCTCTCCCGTTGCGGAGCACAGGCTCCGGACGCGCAGGCTCAGCGGCCATGGCTCACGGGCCCAGCCACTCCGCGGCATATGGGATCTTCCCACACCGGGTCACGAACCCGTGTCCCCTGCATCAGCAGGCGGACTCGCAACCACTGCGCCACGAGGGAAGCCCAAGAAGCCATACGTTTTCAGCCCTCACTACTAACGAGCCAAGAGCCATTCTAAAAGTTTCTACTCATTTGATTCTAATGACAAAGCTGGGAGGTAGCCATTGTGTTGAGGCAACAGAGGCACAATTTTATTGAGGTAGAAGTGACATACAGTGAATTGAACTCGTAAAGAAGTATACAATATCATAAGTTTGGGTGCATGTATATAGCTGTAAGACCATCACATCAAGATAATGAACAGATCAGACTCCAGAAAGTTTCCTCATGCTCCTTTATAATCCCCCACCTCTTACTTCTCCCTGCCCCCCCAACCCCCGCCAATTCCCAGACAATCACTGCCTGATCTTTCTGTCGCTGTAGATGATTTTGCATTTTCGAGAATTTTTGAATTTTATCTAAACGGAATCATACGCCTTTTTGAATGGCCTCTTGAAGGCAACATCATTATTTTGAGGTTCATCAATGTTATTGAGTGTATCAATATTGTATTCCTTTTAATTGTCAAGTTGTATTCCACTGCATGAACAAACCATTCCTTGTTTACCCATCCACCTGTTACTGGACATTTCATCCACCTGTTTCCGTTCATTCATCTTATGTAAATACCTAGGAGTTGAAGAGCTGAGTCATATGGTAGATGTATAGTTAACACTTTAAAAACTGCCAAACAGATCGTTTTACATTCCCACCAGTGACATATGAGAGTTTAAGTAGCTCCACATGCTTGCCAGCATTGGCTCTGCTTAGTTTATTTAGTTATAGCCATTTTCATAGGTGGGTAGTAGTATCCTATCATGGTTTAAATTTGTATTTTCCTAATGACTGATAATGCTGAGCTTCCTTTCACACGCCTAACTGCCGTCCATGTAGCTACTTTAGTGAATCGTCCAAATCTTTTGCCCATTAAAAAAAAAAAAAGGGGGTCCTTTGTTTTCTTATTATAGAAATTTTAGAGTTTTTTTTAAGTTGAAATGCATAATTTAATTATTAGAAATAATCAGTAAATCTTTATATCCACTAATGGAATAAAATACAAATTACATAGTCAGCACAATTCAGTGCTTACAAGCTGTGAGGAGAATGCAAAACAATAAAGAACAGCTGCTCAGTTAATCAAACATTTCCATCTTTATTAACTGGAGAACTATATGGCAATCATTTAAATTGAAAAGAACTGTGTTTAGTGGGTAATACATTTAACCATTCCAGATACTTTCTTCAGTGAAATATTTATTTTCATCCTGTTATCAGATTATTTTTATTGTTGAGAACTTTTAAAAATTGAAGTATAGTTAATTAACAATTTTATATATTTCTGGATACAACCCCTGTGTCAGATATGTGACTTGTAAATATTTTCTCCCAGTTTTATCATTCTCTTAACAATGTCTTTCAAAGTTCTTGATTTTAATAAAGTCCAATATATCATTTATTTTCTTTTATGAATCTTGTAACTAAAAAAACTTTGTCTAACATTTCTAAATGTTCAGAAAATTTTCTCCTATGTTTTATCAGAAGCTTCACAGTTTTAGGTTTTACATTAGGTCTCTGATCTAATTTGAGCTGATTTTGATACCTTGAGAGAGGGGTGGATAAAAATACAGTTTAATCCAGTGTTCCAATAGGAATTGAGAAGAATAGAATGATGGAAAGGCAATATTATAAGGTACGGTCTAAGAACTTTACAGATTTATGAAATATGTTCATACATCAATTCAGAAAATAAAATAGGTTCTGTGCCAGACAAAATTTAAAAATACACACCTTCCCATTAGACTGCTGTCTTCTTTTATTAATAGGAGTTTTTTGAGTATTTTAGACATTGCAAATATTTTCCCCCTCTGATATCTGTTTATTGAGTTTATCTCTGGAGTCCTTCATAGTACAAATTTACAAACCTTGAAGTAATCAAATTCATCAATTTTTTGCCTCATGGCTATGTATTAGAGTTTTGTTCAGTCCTTTCCTACCCTGAGGTCACAAAGATATCACCTACATTTTGTTCTGATAATATTAAGGTTTTACTTTTACATTCAGTTCTTTAATGTATCTGGCATCCACTTCTTTATACAAGGTTAAATAGTAATCCAATATTATCAGCCAGTTGCCCTAACATCATCTGCCGAACAGTCTGTGCTTTCCGCCTATTGGTAGGGTAAGTTACCCCCTCTTTACGCTTCTTCCACAGAAATTTATCAAGGCCTTCAAAAAGCTCAACTGACCATATGTGCGTGGGTTTATCTCTGGGCTTTCTATCCTGTTCCATTGATCTATCTTTCTGTTTTTGTGCCAGTACCATACTGTCTTGATTACTGTAGCTTTCTAGTATAGTCTGAAGTCAGGGAGCCTGATTCCTCCAGCTCTGTTTTTCGTTCTCAAGATTGCTTTGGCTATTCAGGGTCTTCTGTGTTTCCATACAAATTGTGAAATTTTTTGTTCTAGTTCTGTGAAAAATGCCAGTGGTAGTTTGATAGGGATTGCATTGAATCTGTAGATTGCTTTGGGTAGTAGAGTCATTTTCACAATGTTGAATCTTCCAATCCAAGAACATGGTATATCTCTCCATCTATTTGTATCATCTTTAATTTCTTTCATCAGTGTCTTATAATTTTCTGCATACAGGTCTTTTGTCTCCTTAGGTAGGTTTATTCCTAGATATTTTATTCTTTTTGTTGCAATGGTAAATGGGAGTGTTTTCTTGATTTCACTTTCAGATTTTTCATCCTTAGTGTATAGGAATGCAAGAGATTTCTGCGCATTAATTTTGTATCCTGATAAACCCACGCACATATGGTCACCTTATCTTTGATAAAGGAGGCAGGAATGTACAGTGGAGAAAGGACAGCCTCTTCAATAAGTGGTGCTGGGAAAACTGGACAGGTACATGTAAAAGTATGAGATTAGATCACTCCCTAACACCATACACAAAAATAAGCTCAAAATGGATTAAAGACTTAAATGTAAGGCCAGAAACTATCAAACTCTTAGAGGAAAACATAGGCAGAGCACTCTATGACATAAATCACAGCAAGATCCTTTTTGACCCACCTCCTAGAGAAATGGAAATAAAAATAAACAAATGGGACCTAATGAAACTTAAAAGCTTTTGCACAGCAAAGGAAACCATAAACAAGACCAAAAGACAACCCTCAGAATGGGAGAAAATATTTGCAAATGAAGCAACTGACAAAGGATTAATTTCCAAAATTTACAAGCAGCTCATGCAGCTCAATAACAAAAAAACAAACAACCCAATCCAAAAATGGGCAGAAGACCTAAATAGACATTTCTCCAAAGGAGATATACAGACTGCCAACAAACACATGAAAGAATGCTCAACATCATTAATCATTAGAGAAATGCAAATCAAAACTACAATGAGATATCATCTCACACCAGTCAGAATGGCCATCATCAAAAAATCTAGAAACAATAAATGCTGGAAAGGGTGTGGAGAAAAGGGAACCCTCTTGCACTGTTGGTGGGAATGTGAATTGGTACAGCCACTATGGAGAACAGTATGGAGGTTCCTTAAAAAACTACAAATAGAACTACCATATGACCCAGCAATTCCACTACTGGGCATATACCCTGAGAAAACCATAATTCAAAAAGAGTCATGTACCAAAATGTTCATTGCAGCTCTATTTACAATAGCCCGGAGATGGAAACAACCTAAGTGTCCATCATCAGATGAATGGATAAAGAAGATGTGGCACATATATACAATGGAATATTACTCAGCCATAAAAAGAAATGAAATTGAGATATTTGTAATGTGGTGGATGGACCCAGAGTCTGTCATACAGAGTGAAGTAAGTCAGAAATAGAAAGACAAATACCGTATGCTAACACATATATATGGAATTTAAGGGGAAAAAAAATGTCATGAAGAACCTAGGGGTAAGACAGGAATAAAGACACAGACCTACTAGAGAATGGACTTGAGGATATGGGGAGGGGGAAGGGTAAGCTGTGACAAAGAGAGAGAGTGGCATGGACATATATACACTATCAAATGTAAAATAGATAGCTAGTGGGAAGCAGCCGCATAGCACAGAGAGATCAGCTCGGTGCTTTGTGACCACCTAGAGGGGTGGGATAGGGAGGGTGGGAGGGAGGGAGACGCAAGAGGGAAGAGATATGGGAACATATGTATATGTATAACTGATTCACTTTGTTATAAAGCAGAAACTAACACACCATTGTAAGCAATTATATTCCAATAAAGATGTAAAAAAAAAAAAAAAAGCTCAACTGAGGGCTTCCCTGGTGGCGCAGTGGTTGAGAGTCCCCTTTCCGATGCAGGGGACACAGGTTTGTGCCCCGGGCCGGGAAGATCCCACATGCCGCGGAGCAGCTAGGCCCGTGAGCCATGGCCGCTGAGCCTGCACGTCGAGCCTGTGCTCCGCAACGGGAGAGGCCCCAACAGTGAGAGGCCCGCCTACCGCAAAAAAAAAAAAAAAGCTCAACTGAAAATTTTATTAAAATTGCATTGAATTTGGGGAGAATTGACATCATTCCTTCCAAGCGCATGGAATACCATTTACTAGGATTGCATTAGGATTGCTGGGTTGCAATTACAAATGCAATTGCAGAGAAACGCTGCTGATATCTTCAGGTTGATCTTGTATGAACGCTTCTATAAGTTCTAGTATTTTAGCAATGGATTCTTATGTTTTTCTAGATCATGTTATCCGAGAAGAATGACATTTTTATTTCTTCCACTTAAATTCTTACACCACCTCTGCCCTTGCATGGAAACTCCAGCACTATGTTAAACAGTAGCAGGATGGTGGATATACTTGTTTCCAGTTCTAAATGAAATCCATCTAATGTTTTCCCAACAAGTGTAAAGTTTGTATAGGTTTTTGTTATATACCCCTTACAAGGCTAAGGACGTTTCCCTCTGTTTCTAATTTGTTGAACTTGATCTAATGTCCTTTTCGTATCAGTTGTAATATATGAAGTTGATGACTAATATATACAGTTTAAACAGTTATATATAACTATAAAATATAATCAGTATATATTATTCATAGTGACATGTATAATACATAGCCACACTATGTGTGTATACATATATTATATATGGTGAAATATATAATTTTGTATAGTTATATATACACAGAACCTGATGACTAATATGTACAGTTTAACAACATTCAAAAATATTGTTTTAGAGACATAACTATGTAGTATAACTCTAAAAACAAACACAGGAATGATGAACAGCAAATTAATGATAATGATCACTTCCGTAGAGGAAAGGAAGGGAATGAAACTAGAGAGGGAAATGTAGATGAGTTCTTCTGCACCTGTAATGCTTGTTTCTAACAAAATAAAAATGCTGATGCAATATAGGAAAACATTAAGTCTGGATATAGACGAAAGATTCACGGTTATTCATTAGAGTATATTCTCTACACCAGTTATTTTTACATTTTTAGTTAAAACAATTGCATTCTGTCTTACCCATCAGGTTGCTAAAGATCACGAGGTTTGCTAATACGTACTGTTGGCAACGGTGTGGGAAAACAGGAGCGAGTGTGCTGCTGATGAGAGTGTACACTGTTATAGTTACTCGGGCAAAACTCAGCCCGAATGTACCCTCTGACACAGCAATCCCACCCCTAGGAATTTATCCTACCAATCACATTAACAAGTGTGGGCAGAGGACATACATGCCTTCCAGCATCGGTTGTGGTAGCAAAAGACAGGAAGCATCCCAGGTGTCCATTAAAGGGGATCTGAGTGAAAAACAAACAAACAAACAAACATTCATACAATGCAACTATGTAGCATTAAAATGAAGAGGTAAATCTCATTGTGCTAGTGTGGAACTAGCTTCAGGAAATATGGTTAAGAGAATAAAAGCATTGTGTTTAGTAACGCACCATTCGTTTAAAAAGAAGGGAGGGATATATATGTATTTGAATATGAACATAGTTTCTCTGATTCACACGAGAGGTTAATAACAGCAGGTGCCCTTCAGGAAGGGAATGGTGAGCAGGTGGGGCTCTGAAATAGCTATGAGGAAAAGAATAACATTTTTTGCCACTCCTAACTAAAGCCTTTTAACATGTTTGAATTTTTATGATATGCATGTATTAATTTTTCAAAAATATAAAATCATTTGTATTAATGGTCTTTTAATGTCCATGTCATCCTTTTATCCTGCCTTTATTAGTAGCAGTTTCTAAAAAGGTAGTCTGTCTTTGCTTCCTTTGGGCTGGGGAAGTTATGGGGCTTTGAAGATTAAGATGGGCTGAGAGGCTCACCAACTCAGTAAAGAATTGTCACTAGCTGGAGACCCCCCCAAACCGGGTGTCTCTAGGTCTACATGTCACCCATTCAATGATTCATTCATTCAGGCATGTTTATTGTACAAATTGTTTTTACTAAAAGGCACTGCACTGGTCAGTGGGGAGAGATCCAAACAAACTCTGTCCTTGCCTTTTTGGATCACATGATCCTTCTCTTGAAGGAGACAGTCATTAAACCAATAACACGGATAATAATGTAATTTGTGATAAGAACTGTGAAAGATAGAGCCCATGCAGTGCTATAAGAGTGTAGAACAGGGACATCTAAATAGATTAGGGGAGCAGAGAAGACATGTCCAAGGAACAGATGTTTAAACAGAAACCTGAAGGATGCTTTGCCATTTAGGACCCTTTCTGCTGCAAGTACAGAAATCCAACTCGAATTAGCTTACATCAAAAAAGGAAAACTGTTGTCTTTAATAAAAGTCCAGGATGGGTCTTGCTAGCTTCAGACACAGTCAGACCTTTGGGCCCAAACAGTCACATCAGGGTTGTGTCTGTTTCTGTCACTTGGCCATGTTTGCCACTTTCCCTTGTGTTATAGGCTGAATTGTGTCTCCCCAAAAGATATGTCAAAGTCTTAACATCTTGTGTCTCAGAATGTGACCTTACTTGGAAATAATGTCGTTGCAGGTATAATTAGTTAAGATAAGGTCATAGTGGAGTAGGGTGTGTCTTTAGTCCAGTGTAACTGGTGTCCTTATAAGAAGAGGAGACACACAAGGAGAAAGATGCCAAGTGAAGATAGCCACATGACCACGAAGCAGAGTTTGCAGTGATGCATCTGTAAAGCCAAGGAACATCAAGAATTGACAGCACACACTAGAAGCTAGAAGAGACAAGGAAGAATTCTCCATGACAGGTTTCAGAAGGAGCATGGCCCTGTCCACACCTTGATTTTGGACTTCTAACCTTTGAACTGTGTGACAAAAAAATTTCTGTTGTTTTAAGCCACCCAGTGTGTGGTGCTTTGTTACACAGCTCTAGCTAACTAATACACTTTGCCTTTTTTCTCGGGAGGCTCTCTGTAAAGCCAAAGTCAGCCATGGAATCTGCATGCTTTTCTCATTCTTAGTCCCCACAATCTTAGGTAAGGGACAGCCTATCCTCACAGTGTTCTCTTTGCCCCCGTAGATTTTGTTATCAGTTCTCATGGGACTGCTTGAGTCTATGAGGATTTCTTGTTGGTCATAGTTAAATGAGATTTGAACCTAAGAAGCAGCGTTGGGAAGACAAAGTGCCATTTGGAAGTCAAGTTCCAGGTTTGTATAACCAGATCAAATGCCTTCCTATCTTGGAGAAATAATTCAAGTCACACAAATTGACAAGCAACAGGGAAGCCTTCCTGTCCCAGAAAATTCTTAAACCCTCTGGTCCAAATGATGGGCTCCAGCCCTTGCCAAGGGCAAGGTCCTGCCTGGTCAGAACTAGAGTGGGAAAAATCAAATCTTTACTTCTCTTAGTTGTAAACCTGTTAGTTCACTGGGCATTTCATCCAAAATGTGTACCATTTTCTTCCTTGTTACACCGGCATCAAGGCAGATGTAGGTCTTAGGTGATAATTTTCTCCTTCAGATCATTGGGATGCAATTTAGTCCCATGGAGAAAAGTGTCAAAAGAATGTTGACTAATTTGTGACCCTGGGCAAATTTTCCTCATCCATTTTGGTTTGTGGATGGGAAATTCTTATGCCTACACCCTGTTTATCAGTGCCCACACCCACTAGGATGGCTATAATTTTTTTAAAAAGGAAAATAATAAGTGTTGGTGAGTATGTGGAGAAATTGGAACCCGCATACATTGCTGGTGGGAATGTAAAATGGTGCAGCTGCGTTGGAATATAGTTTGGTGATTCTTCAACAAATTAAACGGAATTACCGTATGCCCCAGCAATTCCACTCCTAGACTTATACCCAAAAGATCCGAAACAGGGACTCAAACAAATACCTGTACACGAATGTCCATGGCAGCACCATTCACAACAGTCAAAAGGTGGAAACAGTCCATATCAATGGATGAATGGGTAACTGAAATGTGGTCTGTACACACAATGGAATATCACTCAGCCTCAAAAAGGGAGAAGGTACTGATACATGCTACAGTGTGGATGAGCTTTGCAAACACTGTGCAAAGTGACATGACTAAGTAACTGTGGTCACATATTGTGTGATTCCGTTTATATGAATTATCCAGAATAGGCTAATGTACTGAGAGAGCGTAGATTCATGGTTGCCAGGGGTTGGGAGGGGGAATCAGGAGTGACAGCTTAACGGGTGTGGGGTTTCCTTTCCAGGTGACGAAGATGTTTTGGAACTAGATAGAGGTAGTGGTGGCACAACATTGTGAATATAGTGAATGCCGCTGAACTGTATACTTCAAAATGGTTAATGTTATATAAATTTCATCTCAATTAAAAAAAAAGAAGAAAAAAGAAAGAAAGAAACTGCATGTGATTCTACTGCAAGGGTCTAGAACATTAGGAAGTGTGTCTGGATGAAGTAGTTAATATTGTCCTGTGGGAGAATAGATGTGTTCTGACCTCTCTAAGGTTGCTTAGTTCTCCTATGACACCTCCCAGAAGAGACAGTCCAAGTTTCTCAGATACACAAACAGATCCAGAACCTTCTGTGGATGGAAATTGCAGTGTTTGCAGGTTTTAGGCATGGAACTTCATCCATGGTCTGGGCAGGGCTGACACATTTCAACATTGGGGACGACCAGGTAGCCTCACCCCACAAATTCTGGGGTCCACAAGTGGCCTCCTGTGGGGTTCCACATGGATGGCAGGGGGTAAGGATATGGTAAGTGGGCACACATACCCATTCTCACTCTGTTTAGTGTGTCTTCCTGTATTACTGAGGCTGGAAAGCTAAATACTGCATTTCCCAGACTCCCTTGCTGCTAGGGTTCTCGATTCAAATTAGACTTGGCCAGTTAGATGTGCTTGTGTGTGACTTGCCAGGTGGAGGAAAGGAGGGTGTATCTTCCTGTTGCTTCCAGCACTGTGCTGGCAAGCACACTCAAGGTGGGAGCAAGACCCTGGCTCCTCCCTGATCCAATTTGTGCCCAAAGAGAGTTCACTTAATGGCCCTGAGATGCCCCATGTTGTCTGTTCCCAGACAAAGTTCGTTGGTTTTTTTTGTTTGTTTTTTTTTTTTTTTTGCGGTACGTGGGCCTCTCACTGTTGTGACCTCTCCCGTTGCAGAGCACAGGCTCCGGACGCACAGGCTCAGTGGCCATGGCTCACGGGCGCAGCCGCTCCGAGGCATGGGGGATCTTCCCGGACCGGGGCACGAACCCGTGTCCCCTGCATCGGCAAGCGGACTCCCAACCACTGCGCCACCAGGGAAGCCCCGCAAAGTTCGTTTTTACATGCTGACCTGCATTTCACCACAGCTCTGCTCTTCCACGACCAACCATTCAGTCATGTTTTCTACTCTATCAGTTTCCCCCTGTTTCACAGAGACCTACTTCCTGAAGCTGCCCATCCACTTGCTCAAATTGGACTGATGTATAGCTGTTGGTCTGGGCAACTATTTCTCCCAGACTAGCTCCACTGTTCCCTACATTCCAAATTGTTCTCTTTCTTGGTTGATTCTTTACATTTCTGACATGCTTCCTAACATGGATTTAAGGGAAGGTAAAATTTATGAATTCTTGCATATCTAAAAATATCATTATTTGTCCTCATAACTAGAATAGCTTGGCTGGATATAGAATTCCAGACGGAAAATTACTTTTTCCTTAGGAAAAAAATTCCACCTAGTAGCATTGAGCACTCCAGCACCCAAATTGTGGTCCCTATATATCATTTCCCTCTAAAGGAATCAGGGCTTTTGGAGAATTGGCTGATTACAGGTTTGGGGTAGGAAATTGTCAAGGTAAGCCTGGGACATCTTGTCATACCAGGAAGTAAGGAAGCTATCAAAGATCATTAGTGTTGAGTAAAAAGCCATAGGAGCCACCTTCAAGAGGCTCCAATTAGCTATAGATGGAACAATTTGGACATTAATAAGAATAGTAACTGCAATGGGTTAAAATGATCCTCAAAAAATCAACTCTTTGAAACCTGTGGAGGATGCTAGAGAGCCAAGTTTTTGAAAACGGATAAAGAAAAAGTATCAACTCAGAAACAGAGTAGAACAGTGGTTGCCAGAGCTGGGGGTGGGGGAAATGGGGAGGTGTTAGTCAAAGGGTAAAAACTTCCAGTTATAAGTTCTGGGAATCTAATGTACAGCATGGCGAGTACAGTTAACAACACTGTATTGTAGACTTGAAAGTTGCTAAGAGAGTAGATATTAAATGTTCTCATCACAAAAAATAATAGTGGTAATTATGTGAGGTGGCTCACCTGTTAACTAAGCTTATTATGGTAATAATTTTGAAATATGTATGTATATTAAATCATCACACTGTACACCTTAAACTTACACAATGTTAGATGTCAATTATATCTCAATAGAGCTGGAAAAAGAATAAAATGCATTAACTTATTTTAAAAAGAAGAAAAAGACTCAAACATTTTTTCTTGTCTTTCCTACACAAACTGTACCTCAAGGTACGAAATAGTTGATGAGGAAAAGCTTCTATTTTGGGAAGTAAGCAGCTAATACATGAGAAAGAAGTGATAGACTACAGTCATTTTGTAACCCCTAGTGAATTATCATATCTATGCAATAATCATCAATAGTGCTAATGCCGTAACAGGAGAGACATCCAGACACATATGTGTCTCCTGATGGAAGTACACACCACCATCAATGAAGCAGTCTTGTTGGGGGGCGACATGAATTTGATTAATTTTCAAAAACGCAGGGTAAAATGTTAATAACACGACACGTCCACACCCAGCAAAGTCCAGACTGTGGGAACCTCTGTAGGACAAAGGACCTAGTCTCCCCAACAAATAAATTCCAGGGGGAAAAAGTAAGATTTGGGGACCCTAAAGATTAAGAGAGACGTAAGAGGTCTTCCCTGGTGGCGCAGTGGTTGAAAATCTGCCTGCTAATGCAGGGGACACGGGTTCGAGCCCTGGTCTGGGAAGATCCCACATGCCGCAGAGCAACTAGGCCCGTGAGCCACAACTACTGAGCCTGTGCGTCTGGAAATTGTGCTCCGTAACAATAGAGGCCGCGATAGTGAGAGGCCCGCGCACCGCGATGAAGAGTGGCCCCCCGCTTGCCACAACTAGAGAAAGCCCTCGCACAGAAATGAAGACCCAACACAGCCAAAAATAAATAAGTTAATTAATTTAAAAAAAGAAAACAACAACAACAACAACAAAAAAGAGAGACATAAGAGATAAATCAACAAATTGCAATGTAAGGACCTTATCTGGATCCTGATTCAAACAAACTGTTAAAACACACATACATTTATGAGACAATGAGCAACACCTGAACACTGAATACTCGATGGTATTGAACAATTTTTGTCAGTAATTTTAGGCATTAATATGGTATTGTGGTTTGTGTTTCTTTAAGAATCCTTACCTTTTAGAGATACACACTCAAATAGTTACAGATGAAATGATAAGATGTCTGGAATTTGCCTCCAAAAAATCAAGGCACTGGAAGACAGGGAGGTCAGCAGGAGCGTAGGTGAAGCAAACTTGGCCATAAGTCGACAATTCTTGAAGGCAGGAGATGGACACAATGCATTTGGTAGACTATTCTTTCAAGTTTTGTATATATTTGAAATTTTCCAGAGTAAATCTCAAAGTACAAAGAAGAGTAATTTCCCTAAGAAAGTTGCAGGCTTTGCTCCAGTTATGCTAAGGAGGAATCTGATGTCAGTTGTATCTGTTCTTCTGCAGGTGACTGATTTTTCCTTTCTAGAAGCTTTTAAAATCTTCTCTATATCTGTTGTCCTGGATTTTCATGAGATTACATCTATTAATGGAATTCCACTCATTCTGCGCAGCACTTGGTGGGCCTTTTCATTCTGAAGACCTGGGTCCATGACCTCTAGGAAATTATCATCTGTTATATCTGTTAATTTCTTCAATCACGATTTTCTTTTTTCTTTCCTTCTGGAAAAGTTCGATGTGGAGACTCTTGAATTCATCCTTTGTGTCATGATTTCTGCGTCTTCCTTCTGCTCTATATTCTGAGAGATAAACTTTAACTTCTAATTTTTCTTTTTTCTTTTGGGCCATTATTTTTAATTGCCAGGTTTTTTTCTTGTACCCTGATGTTCCTTTTTCCTAATATCCAGTTCTTATTTCATACAGGCAATGTCTTCATGAATCTCTGATATACTATTGGTGGGGGGGAGGGGCTTAAACAACAGAAATTAATTTTCTCCCAGTTCTGGATCCTAGAATTCCCAGATCAAGGTCCAGCAGGGTTGGTTTCTGATGAGAGCTGTATTAGTCAGTGTTCTCCAGAGAAACAGAATCAACAGGATCTACATATGGGAAGAGATCCTTATAAGGAATTGGCTCACATAATTATGGAGGCTGAGAAGCCCCAACATATGCAGTTGACATGCTGAAGACCCAGGAGAGCTGATGTTATAGTTCCAGTCTGAGTCCAAAGGCAGAACACCAATGTCCCAGTTCAAAGGGGGAATTCTCCCTTACTCAACCTTATTGTTCTATTCAGGCTGCCAACATATTATTATATTCAGGCTGTGTTGAGTGACACAACCAACATTTGAACTATTGATTCAGACATTAATCTCATCCAGAAACACTCTCTCCGACCAGCCCAGAATAATGTTTGACCATATATTTGGGCACCTCATGGCTCACTCAAGTTGACAAGTAAAATTAATTGTAAGAGTGGTGCTTCTGGCTTGTACAGGGCCACCTTCTTGCTGTGCCTTCACATGGCACAGAGGGGAGAGAGATAGAGACAGAGAGAGAGTCAGAGAGAGAAAGACTCTTTGGTGTCTCTTCCTACAAGGACAATAATCTTATTGGACCAGGGCCCCACCCTTATGACCTCATTTAACTTTAATTGCTCCCTTTCTCCAAATACAGCCACACTGGGGAGTTAGGACTTCAACATATGGATTTGGGGAGGACACATACCTTCAATCCATAATGCTGCCTGACAAGTTATCACAATTTTGCAGCTTAAAACTTACCCATTTATTATCTCAAAGTTCTTTAAGTAAGAAGTATAGGTAGGCTCTGCTGGATTCTCTGCTCAGGGCTTCACAATGCCAAAGTCAAGGTGTTGTCCAGGCTGGGCTGTCACCTGGAGGCTCCTGGGAAGAATATGTTTCTGAGCTCATGCAGGCTGCTGACTGAGTTCAGATCCCTGAGGGTGTAGGACTGGAGCATAATTTTCTCTCTGACTGTGGCACAAGAGCTTTCGTCAGCTTCTGGAGAAAAATTCCTGGGCATGTGGCCCCCTCTGTATTCAAGCCAACAAGCACTGTTGAGCTTCAAAGGTCTTTCTTCCTTTTCTGCTACCAGCCAGAGAAAACTCATTGCTTTTAAAGGTCTCGTGTGTTTAGGTCAAGCCCACCCAGTGTTGCAATACAAGGAAATGTCATTACTAGAATGATATCTCTTCCCATTCATATGTCCCCCCCAACCTCAAAAGGGGGGCAACCATACAAGGGTGAAGGTCACTGGGGGTCATTCTTAGAATTCTGCCTTCCACACTCTCACAGAATTAATCCTACCTGTGGATGACAGAATCGGCCCACACCCATGAAATCCCATCCTGCTTGTGATCTTCCTGGAGACACTAATTTATAAATCCTTAAAGTCCTCTTGTTTCCTGAATTTTCTCTGTTTCTTCCTACACCATTTTTTTCCTGTTTATTTTGGTGGTTTGCTTTCCTCTAGCAGGATTCCTTCAAATGTCTAGTGGTCCTTGGCTGGCTCTTCTTGGTTGAGTAATAGATCTGCAGGAATATCTCTCTGCATATCTGAGGATTCCTGGAGATACACATATGTTTCACATGTGGCAAGTTCCCCTTTAGGAAGAGCAGGGGGCAGGGGGCTGCCACTCTGCTGAGGGTCTCCTACAAATCCAAATGAAGATGGCTTTATTCTAGGGGGCTAACACCCATACGAGGAATGATAGATGTGGCCATTAAAAAAATGACCATGAAATTCTCTGACATTCCTACTACTGAGAATTGGGGTTCTACACCCCTCCCCTTGAAATAGCTTTGACCAATGGAATATAGTAGAAGTGACACAACGTGACTTCTCAGGTGAGGTCCCAAAAGGCCATGCAGCTTCTGCCTTGTGTGTGGAACACGTTGGGATCACTGGTATCCAATCATCCCGAGACTAGCACGCCACACAGGGAGGCCCACCTGGAGGCATGCTAGCCCAAGTCCAGGTGTACGATTCCAGCTGCCAAGTCTCCCCCAGCTGAGGTCTCAGACATCACGGAGCAGAGAAAAGCCAGCCCCACTGTGCCCTTCTGAACTCCTGACCCAAGAATCCATGCATATCATCAAATGGTCCTTGTGTTAAACCACTAGGTTTGGGGGTTGTTTTTGACACAGACGCAGTCAACAGAACAACAGACAGGACAGAGCTTCTCCTCTCCTCCGCGACCACCCACGCATCTGCAGCAGGTGCATTCTGGTTGCACAGCGCCCTGTGACCCTCACCCATGTAGAAACCTGGTCTCTGCACAGCCACCTCTGAGGGCACCTTCACGAGGGCACATAAGCCCCTGGGATCACACACCACGCCAGCCAGGCTACATGTCCTGGTCAGGGCCCCGTGCCTCCCTGAGAGCTTGAACCTTCCAAATGCAGAAAGTCAGGAAGGCAGGCATCGAATCTCTGTGTAACCTCCACTGTCATTTTGAAAGCTCCCAGACTCCCCTATACTGGTCAGGCCTCGACCTGCTGCAGGCAATGGAAACCCAACTCCAACCGGCTTTAGAGCAAAACGTTATCCCTGTAGGGCTTGGGCAATGGCTCTATCCAGGGACAGGAGGAACAGCGTCAGCCTTCTCTCTCTGCAAATCCAAGACAGGCTTTCTCCACATCGCAAACGCAGCACCTGCTGGCAACGCAAAGCACATCCCACCAACGTACCCCCAGAAAGAATATTTCTTCCCCCCTCCACATTGAAGGGACCAATCTAACTCCTTGGTTAGGTCCTATGCTCTCCCCTGGGCCATCATCAGGGGGTCAGCACACCCAATGTGGGTGGGATAGGTTGACCCCAAGAAAGACTTGTTCCATTAAAGGAGTCCACTATTCTGCCCATCAACTCCAATTCCCGAAAGAGTCAGGCACACACCAGAGAACCACACTGCCTGGACTTGAATCATGGCAAATCTTGGGCAGGAGACTTCTGTGTCTCAATTTCCTCATCTGCAAAATGGGACTAACAATAATAGATTTGTTGTATTAAATTGAATTAATTCACATAAAGTGCTCAGAACAGAGCCTAAGATACAGATGCTGTAGACGTGTGAGCGGCTATTATTACCAGCCCTGGCATCTCCCCCTCTCTGAGAAGCGACAGGAAGGGGAAGAGGACAGAAGGGAGAAGAGGCAGCCATCCCCCATACCCAGTCCCTGGAGAAAAGGGTTCTGGGCATCCAGAAAGGTACACTGTCCTAGCTCCCCAGCCTCCGCACCCCTGCCCAGGTCACCAAGGTCCACCCTAGCCCCCTCATGGCCTTAGATGCAGCAGCTCAGACAGAGGTGCATCTGAACAGAAGTCTTGCAGGGTCCCAGCCTAGCCTCTTGTCTTTGCTTTCCTGGACACTGGGAAAGCGCCCCCCGCCCCCATAGCCGGGGGAGGTTCTCACTCAGAAGGGGGCTGGAGTGCAGGGGAATCCAAACTGTGGTTTCCACACTGCAGGTCATGACTCATCATGGGTTGAGCTTTTTTTTTTTTTTAATGAAATAGATTAAATATGGTGGGATAAAAAAATGCAGTAAGTGTTAAGTACTGGTTCATGAAAGTGTTGTGTGTGTGTGTGTGTGTGTGTGTTTGCATGCGCACATGCACTAGGTCACAACTATGTAAAATGTTTTTCTCACTGTGGATTACAAGCCAGTTTCAAAGCACTGAGTTGGGGGATTAGAATGTTTTAATGGGCTTGAGGACGGAGGCCACTGAACATGCCCACAGTAGGGTGCTCTGCTCAGGGATTCTGCTGAACGAATGAACAGAAAGAAAGGGGACCTCCTATTGGCTCTTTGGAACCGTGGGAGAGGCTGCAGCAGAAAGCACAGGTCACACACAAACAGTGAAGCAGCTGTAATCTGAGAGAGGCCAACCTGGTCTGGGTGGGGATACTTTATATCCACAGCCACAGAAACACCTTAGCAAAGGCCACAGGTTTAAAAAAATAATAATAACCTATTTATATGTTAAAAATAAATAGAGGGACTTCCCTGGTGGCCCAATGGTTGGGACTCCAAGCTTCCACTGCAAGGGCACGGGTTAGCTCCCTGGTCAGGGAGTTGGGATCGGCATGCTGCATGTGCTGGGAGAAGGAAGAAAGAAGAGAGGAGAGGGGAGGGGAGGGGAGGGGAGGGAGAAAGGAAGAAAGGAAGAAAGGAAGGAAGGAAGAAAGAAAGAAAGAAAGAGAGAGAGGGAGAGAGAGAGAAAGAAAGAAAGAAGGAAGGAAGGAAGGAAAGAAAGAAAGAAGGAAGGAAAGAAAGAAGGAAAGAAGGAAAGAAAGAACGAAGGAAAGAAAGAAAGAGAGAGGGAGAGAGAGAGGGAGGAAGGGAGGGAGGGAGGAAGGGAGGAAGAAAGAAAGAGAGAAAGAAAGAAGAAATAGAGGGATGCAAGCCATTCACTTCTCTGTAAAATGAAGAACCGAGACTAAACTGAATGCTGACGTGCCGTTTTGAGGTGGCCACGGACCGCTAGCACTCTCTCACTGCGCTGGGAACATACAGTGACGGGCTGGAGTTAGCCGTACTCGGTGGCAATTTAGCTATATCTCCCAATTTAAATATGCATGCCCTTTGACCCAGCAACAGCACTTCTAGGACTTTACCTCATATAAACAGGTACATTAAAAATCTACAAAACTGCACGGCTATATGTACAAGAATCTATGTTGAAGCACTGTTTGCAACAGTGAGAAGTTGGAAACAACCAAATAGCCACTTATGGAGAAGTTACCTAGATGACGGTATAGTCACAAAATGAAAATACTATGATGGAGCCGTTAAAATGAGTGAGGTAGCTCTGTCAGGTAAGAAAGAATGTCACATGGTTAAATGATAAAAGTTGTAAGAGAGCATGTAAAGCATGTCCCTAGTTTTACAACATTTCCACGTACATAGAAGAAATGTGCTCCCACACCTCCTGGAGCAACCATGGTACCTGATGGCTGGATGTAGTGTGACTCTTTAGGAAATGAAAAGTGTGTACTTAACACATTTTTGCACTGTTGGAATTTTTACAACTAGCGTGAATTTTATAATCAGCAAAAAATTAAATAATGAACAAGGATCATAAAGCTTTATTTAATAAATATAACCAAAAAATTCAAAATACTTTATTCCATATGTAGCCAATTAGGAAAAGAAAAAAGTTAGAAGGAAGTGTTTGAAGAGATTACGTGAAAGGGTCAGGAGAAAGGGAGGATGGGGAAATTCAAGCAATAAAGGTTAAGTGGAGACCAGAGGGTGTTCAGGGCCTCATGACTCTCAAAGCACCAGCTTTCAGGGGTCACAACTCAAGGGGCCCTGGGGGCTTCCTTTCCTCCTTGGCAATGACGGGAGATGCTAGACTGACATCTGTGGAATTAATCAGGACTCCAGAAATTTGGAAATCCTCTCAAAACCAGGGAGGCTGTCTACTTTTTTTCTATGACCATCAGAATTGCCTTATTTCCCCTCTAAAATAAAGTATCTGGCTGGATAACTGTAAGCTCTATCAGGGAATAACTTAAGTTTTCTGAATAGACTTTAAGATCCGCAAGGCCATCCATTTTAAACTAGGTCTTAATGCCCATCTACCACTGAAATACTGGCTTCTGTTCTGATGCCTCCATATCACACGTGAAAAGAGAATTTACTTCATATTTTTCAAACCTGTGGGGAAAGGACGGGAGGGTCAGATCTGGTCGTGGGGACACCATGTGGTGAGAATTCAATAATTCAGTTCAAAGGAAGGTGTCTGGGGCCCCGGGGGGCGGGGGGGGGGGTGCTCTGCCCTGGCACAGAGCAGGTGAGCCTGGATAAACCCATGTGGCTTTGGGGCCTCAGAACAGGGGTCTGGACCACCAGGAAGGGGACCTGGCTAGAACAATCCTCCACACGTCAATGTCCTGATACAGGTGTGCATATTACAAGACGCAGGTGGCAGTGTGCGGGCCCACGGGGGACTCCTGGGAAGACACAGTGGACACAGGTGGCAGGGGCCAAAGCTCTCTTGGGGTGACTCCTCACGGGCCAATTCTAGTTTCTAAGAAGAGAAATTTCTAAAGATCGTTTGCAGGAACAAGGTGGGCCTGATGCCTTGCAGGGCCTCCCTGAGGTCCCTGAGGAGCGGCAACAACACGGAATCCAATCACAAAGCTCGTTTGTCCACTCTTTATTAAAGCTAGGTCCTCCTGCTGACAGCTGCGGGGCGGGGCAGCTTGGGCTCAGGAGGGGCACCGAAGGTGGGTACTCAGGGCTGTGCCAGGCGGGACGGGCGCAGCTTGCCCCGGGCCCTTCCTGAGGCTCCTTCTCGCAGCTGGGAGAGAGCGCCCAGGGACAGGCGGCACCGCCCAGCGCTGCCGGCGCCTCTGCGGGAACCCCTGTCCTCCTCAGCACCCCGCCCACCCCCGCCCTCACCCAGCCAGGTCCATTCTTACCACCACCGTCCAGGGCCCCTTCCCGCCCGCCCCGGCCTCTAGCGCCCGGGTGCTGGCTCTCAGGCCCCAGGGCCATGTCTGTGCTAAAACAGAAGGAACTAGGTCTAAAAGGGAATGCGGCTGCTTCAAAATCCCAGTTCTCTGGCCCCATTCACACTGGCCCCCAAAGCATTAAGGGGGCGGATGTCTTGCAGGTGACCCGGTGGCTCGAAAGAGCCCAGCCTGGAAGGTGCGGCGCTGGCCGGCTGCGGGCCTTGCATAGCTGGACAGTTGGTCAGTCACTGAGCCACGGGCTCAGGTCCGAACCCCCAGAGGTGAACCACCGTCGTGTAGACAGCCCGGCCCACGGTGCCTCCACTCGCTGCCCACTCTGTGAGACGGGAACCTAACCAGAAACACCACTTGCTCCTAGTGTAGAACAATGACAGAAGCAGAGTTAAACGGACCCGAGGCGGTCATAAGGCCCTAATCCTGGGAGGTAAGAAACAACCCTACCACCAACCTCTGTCACTTCACACTTGTCTATTAAATCTAAATGGGCGCGGGCTCACGAGAGCAGGGCCCCGTGCGCCCACCCACTCGGGGACACGTGGCCGCCGGCGAGCCAACGGCTGGGGTCCCTGGCTGCTGGGCTCCCAGAGGGTCTCCGAGGATGCCGCCTCCAGCGTTCCCAGGCAAGAGTACCAAAGGACTCAGAGGGGAGGCTGAAACTAACACCCACACGGCCGGGCCGCTCTCGGTGCTCAAGTGGGGTGAAGACAGCGAGCGACTCTGGGGAATAAGGCTTCAAACTCCCTGGGGACCCTGCGAACACCTGCAACCCATCTGCCTGGGGCCACAATTTGGTTTCCGGGTTTTTCTCCTCCTCCCAGATTCTTCGGGCCACACAAGCCATGGAAATAAATATCCACAGTCGACAGAATAAAAGCTTTCCCAGGTGCATCTCCACTTCACCCCCGACCCCGGATTAGGGAGGAACACCGTCCTTTGAAAACTCACGAGGCTTCCCCTCGCCACGCACACCGTCCTCAAAACTTTCTGAACATACTCGAATGCCCGGCAGGCCCCTGAAGTCTCCCGCTGAGGAACTGGAAGAAGTCATCAGCCAAACCCCCTGGAGTAGCCATACGCTCTGCCCTCGACCACCCCACCCTCCCTTGATGCAAGGGCTTCCCCTCCCTCGCTGTAAAACCCAGTTACTAACTCACAAGCCACCTGTCCCCCGGGCCACCCATATCGGAATCCGAGTAAAATAAATAACACCTCGCCTGCCATTCCTACCGCTTGGCCTCACCGCATCGATCCAGTGATGTCGCAGTCTCTTGTCGGGGTGGCCGCCCCCTGTCCCCATCTGCTCCGCGCGCAGCTCTCCTCTCCCCCTGCGCCCCCCGTACGGCCATCTGAGCTCGGCGGCCGGTTGTCTGGGGCCGGACAGGAGGGAAGCCCGAGGCCGGGGGGCGGTGCACCGGGGCTGAGGGGAAGGCACCGCACCAGGACTAGGACCCTCAGCTCCCTGAGGCCAGAAGAGCAAGGGGCCGGCGCGCAGCGGCCGGCGCTCGAGCCGCAAGGTGCCGGTGGCCTAGCGGGCTGCGCCTCCGTCGGCCTGGGGCCCTCACATGATGCTCTCCTCGTAGGCGCCCGAGGGCCCCGCGAACGCGGCCGTCGGCTCGGAGCCGAAGCTCGTTCCGCCTGCGAACTCCAGCAGGGTGCTGCCGCGCTCCCCGGACCCGGTCCCTGCGCCCGCGCTCGGCGGCCCCTTAGCGGGTGCCTCGGCCTTGGGCGCGGGGGCAGCCGGCGTCTGGCCAGGCGCGCCCGCCGTGCCGCGGTGCGTCTTCATGTGGGTGAGCAGGTGCGAGCTCTGCGAGAAGCGGCGGCCGCAGTTGGCGCAGGCGTAGGGCCGCTCGCCCGTGTGCGTGCGCTGGTGTGTCACGAGCACCGAGCGCTGCGAAAACCGCTTGCCGCACTCGGGGCACGGGAAGGGCCGTTCGCCCGTGTGGCCGCGCCGGTGCTTGGCCAGGTTGGAGCGCTGCGCGAAGCCGCGGCCGCAGTCGGTGCAGCGGAAGGGCTTCTCGCCCGTGTGCGTGCGTCGGTGCCGCTTGAAGTCCGAGCTGTGGCCGAAGCCCTTGCCGCAGTCGGGACAGCGGTGTGGCTTCTCCTCGGCGTGCGCCCACTGGTGTCGCGTCAGCGCCGCGCTCTGCCCGAAGCGGCGGCCGCACTCGCCGCACGCGTAGGGCCGCTCGCCCGTGTGCGCGCGCCCGTGCGCCGTCAGGTGCGCGCGCCGGCTGAAGCCCGCGCCGCACACGCCGCACACGAAGGGCTTCTCGCCCGTGTGGCCACGCACGTGCGCCGCCAGGTGCGAGCCGCGGGCGAAGCGCGCACCGCACTCGGGGCACGGGAAGGGCCGCTCGCCAGTATGCGTGCGGCGGTGGCGCGCCAGGTGCGAGCCGTACACGAAGCTCTTGCCGCAGTCGGCGCAGCGGTGGGGCCGCTCGCCCGCGTGGTAGCGCTGGTGCTTCGCCAGCGCCGCGCGGCGCCCGAACGTCTTGCCGCAGTCGGAACATATCCACGGGCTCTCCTCCTCGGCCAGCGCGGCAGGCGCAGGCTCCGCCAGCAGCCCCCCGACTGCAGGCCCGAACGCACGCAGGCCGCCGCCGCCCCCAGGCCCAGCACCGCCGCCGAAAGGGTCGCAGGCCAGCCCCGCGCCTTCTACCAGGGAGAGCCGGCCCCCCAGGGGTCCGGGCAGGGGGCGCCCGTCGGTCGACAGCCGCTCCGCGAAGTCCGGGAGGCCCAAGATCGGAAAGCCATCCGGGTGAAGCCAAGACTTGGGGTGCACGGGGAAGTGGAAGCCGAGCGGGTGCGAGGAAGGGCCTTCGCCCTCCCCCAGGCCGTTGCCCAGCCCCAGAAACCGCCTGTCCGGCTCGGGGTCATCCTTTCTCCCGGGGGTGGGCGCCTCCATCGCCGCCTCTCTCGCCTCGGCCTCTCCCTCGGCCTCTCCGTCTGCTTCGTCGACCTCAGGCCCCTCAGGCCCGGCTTCGGCCTCCTCGGGCCCCGCCGAGGGCCCCGTCTCACAGGGCTCGCGCCGAGGGCCGTCGCCGCTGGGCTCCGCGCAGCCGCCGCCCCGTCGATGGCGCTGGAAGTCGGCGCGGAGGCGGAAGGCCTGGCCGCAGTCGGGGCAGCAGTGAGGCCGGTCGGCCGTGTGCACGGCCTGGTGCCGCGCGAGCGCCGAGCTCTGGCTGAAGCTGCGGCCGCAGTGCGGGCAGGGGTAGGGCCGCTCTCCGGTGTGCGTGCGCTGGTGCGTGACCAGGTAGGAGCGGCGCCCGAAGCCCGCGCCGCAGAAGGCGCAGCGGTAGGGCCGCTCGCCCGTGTGGATGCGCCGGTGCGTGACCAGGTGCGACTTGTACACGAAGCGCTTGCCGCAGTCCGGACACGGGAAGGGCTTCTCGCCGGTGTGGGTGCGCTGATGGATGGCCAGGTGCGAGCGGTACACGAAGCCCTTGCCGCACTCATCGCAGCCGAAGGGCTTGACGGCCGCGTGGTAGCGCTGGTGCTTGGCCAGCCGGGACCGGTGCGGGAACACTTTACCGCACACGTCACACGTCGTCTCCGGCCGCCCGGCTGGAGCGGTCACCGCGGCCGGGAACGCCCAGGGCGCCATCAGGCTCGCGCCCGGCTCCCGGCCCTGCAGAAAGGGCTTCGCCTCGGACCCCTCGGCCAGGACCCCAAGGCCGCCGGGGTCAAGACCCCACCCCTCTGGAGTCTGCGCCGAATCCGAGTCGTCGGGGCCCCAGGTCCCAGGCACGTCCCCCACGCCGTAGGCCGCGGACCACAGCCCTGGGGGCTCGTTCTCCTCCTCGGCCACCTCTGCCAGGAAGTCCTCGTCGTCCTCCTCCTCATGGTCCTCTATGTCGTCGGTCCAGAACCAGGCCCCTGAAGGCGACAAGGGAAGGCCAGGAGAGAGAGGTGAGAAGAGGCCGTGACAGAAGCCGCTTACAGACTCCTGCTCCTGTAAGGAGCGATTTCTGCAGGACCCCAGGTTCTTGGAGCTCGGAGCCCGGAGCCCGGGGTCAGGGCGCCTCTGTTCCACGGGAGTGAGAGATGGTGCACGCCTCTTCCCTGAGTTAGGAGGAACTGTGCAGACAGGAGAAATGCACACGCGGGTGTCCCTCCTAGGAAGGCTGGGGTTCCCTCACCTCGTGGACTCTCCTCAAATGGCCTCAACTAATCCCTTTTCCAGACCTCCAGCTCCCTTCAGGGCTTGCCACCCTGCTGAGAATAGGGACACCTACGAATTGGGTGACCTTGCCTGTGGGTTCCTGTGAGACCAGGTGTCAAGCCCAAAACAGGGGTCCAGGGCCCAGAAAAAGAGACGGAGACGCCAGGTGTGTTCTCCCCAAAGCCCCTTGTCTCCTGGAGAACTCCACCCCCCCACCTGCTTGGCCCAAGGCAGCCAAGACTCCAGCACCAGCACGGCCACTGAGGACCTGCCTTTGTAACACCTAAGCTTTGCTTAGCATCCCTCCTCTGGATCTCTCCACCAGTCTCAGGCTGGCCAGCATCCAGGGCTCTCCCTCCCACCCCCAGAGCACAGCCAGGAAAGGCTGCCCTGGGCCAAGGAGACCTAGAGGGGCCTGTAGGCCCCAGCTCTCTGCACTCACCCTAGAAGGCTCCAGCAACTGTGCAGGCACAGCACAGCCTCCCCGCTGAGCCTCTCTGAAGCTTGGCTTTCTGACCGGTTGTGCACTTGGGAAACGGTCCCAAATTGACTAAGACTGGGTGAGCTGCAAACATCTTCCCATCACAGAAGGCTAAGGACCCGCCTTGGGGTCCTGTAATTCCATCCCTCCTCCACCAAGCAGCGCCCTGACTGCTCCCTTCAGTGCAGAGTAAGGACAGGGATTCGGTTTATAAGAGTGATGTGCCTGCCATCGTGATGCACCCAGGAGGGAACTAGTATTGGGCCGGCCAAAAAGTTCATTCGTGTTTTCCGTAGGGTGTGATGAAAAACCCGAACGAACTTTTTGGCCAATCTGATATTTACAAAGCAGGCACTAAGTCACACAACAAACAAAGAAAAAGGCCTCGTCCACGGCAGCCCAGGTGTTCCAGAGAACCTGCGTGCCACCTTCCTCTGGTACACCTTGCCCCGTGTGTGTCTACCGTGGCCACGTACAGTGTAGTCCACCTCACGATCCCAGTACCAGGAAGGTTCAAGCTCCCCCACAGAGGTAGGAATCCCCTTCCCCACCACTCCCGGGTCCCCTGCCAAGGCTGTGGCTGGTGTCAGCCATCACCTGACCGGGTGGGCCTTCGTCCCTGAGTCCTGTCCCCAAGGAGGGGTCGGGGCCCAGGAGGGATGCCCGTCCTGACTCGGCCCTGGTCCTGTGTTCTATATAGCGTCCCAAACATACGGTGATGAATCACATGGGCAAACACAGCACAGTGCTGAGTGACATAAAGCCAGACACCGAAGTGCACGGACATGATTTCTTCTCTGAAGGAAACATGTATAAAGGGACACAACGGGTTATTTTAGTTCTTCATGCTTTGCAATACTAAGTTTTCTGTAGTTAGTAATAATATACGATTATAGTAAAAATAAGCTTTCAATAAAGGACAGTGGTTTCCTGTTACTAAGCTGCCACCCACGGTGAGTGAGGGATGAGAAGAGGCTGAGCAGCACGGAAGAGGCCCAGCTCCTCACGGTGAAGGCCGGAGCACCCCTGAGGGGAGCTGGTGCAGGGACGGGCAGTTTGGGCCCATGGTCAGATTAGCTGGAAATTCTTCCAGTGAGTCTCAAAAAGGCTTTTCCCTAAGACTCTGGTGAGTGTCTGGAGGAGTTTTAATTGGAGTCCCTAAGGCAGGGGGTTCAAGTCGGGGAACAAGTACAATGTCTTCGTGGTAGGAATGTGCCCCAGGACCCAGCCAAGGGCCAGTAGCACTCACTGGATAGAAGTGGACACCCAGGCCCAACGAGGGCCCGCCAGCTGGCAGCCTCAGCTACTCAGAGCCGGGGGACAGGCTAGGTCCCAACGACTCATCCGCAACACCTCTTCCTTGGGGTCTGAGAGTAGCAAAGCCCCCCACTTGGGGAGGTGATTCTTTGCCCTGCCCCCACGCCAAACATCAAACAATGCTGCGCTCTGCAGAGGGGGCTGATCCTAGGAGGGGACCTGACCTCATCACTGGCTCTGGAGCTGGCATGGCCACTTATCCAAAAATGAGAAAATATTAAACATAAGGCAAGTTGGTAGAGGCCACCACTGACACTGAGTAAAGGACAAGAAGGGCATCCAGTTCCCTGGCTGCACCCCGAGACAAGATCTCTGGGAAGCAGCAGGGCCACCAGAGGGGACTCGGGGACAGCAGCCTGCCTCCAAGCCAGGCTCTGTTCTCATCTTCTGCCGCCAAAGTGGCCCAGGATCTGGAGGTCTGGGCCCCCGGGCGGGGGTGTCCATTGTCGGCGTTCCCCCCGGCTGCAGTGGGGCCAGGGTTCCCCGGGGGTTTGCTAGTGCCCCGGATGCAAGCCTATTCTGGATCCAAGTGAGGACCCGTCAGGTCTACTCGTGAGACGGACCGAGGCAGAGGAGACGCTCTGACGGGGCGGGGGCGGGCGGGCCTTTCCCAAGCATGGCCCAGAAGGTCAAACACAGCTGCCTCTTCCAGAAGCCACAGGGGGCGAGTGGACAAGTGGACCCTGGGGAGGGGAGCTGGCCCTTCATCTCCCTGAGACGTCCGCTCCTAAGGACTCTGACGCTGGGTGAGGATTAGCTAGGCCAGGGCCCGCGCTCGGAGCCTGGTGACACTCGCGGGGGCCGACCAGTGGCCTTGTGAGCAGACGCCCAAGGCGCCCCTGGTGAGTGCCTTATTCAGGCACGAATAAACAGCCTCGGGGAGGAAGCCCCGCAGCCACCTGCCTGGCGCACCTGCTCCCTGAGCTGCTGCGAGGTGGCCTGACACTTGCTCTGCCCCGAGAACCAAGCCGAGGGTTTCTATGACTCCCACCCCAAGCACCCTCTGCCCCTGTCCTGTCCCGTCCCCGAGACCTGTCCCCAGGCCTGGCCTCACGGTGAGTCAGCTGCAGGTCTGCTCTGACTAACCCCTCCCCGAGGGACCCAGCCACGGCACAGGGCCCAGGAGGCAGTCGTGTGTGTGAGGTCAGCACCTGCTCCTGACCCTCCGGCCAGACCGAGACTCATGGTGGGCTCGGGGAGAGCCCCGCCCCCAGGCACAAAGGCAGGACGTGGACAAGGGGGTGGCCAAAGCCGCAGGAGGGCTCCTTCCTCCCCGTCCGGCTGCCATCAGTAGCCCCTCCTTCCCTCTGAGCAGGAGTCCGGTCGCCCGGAGGTGGTGGTTCCCGGCAGGGCTGGGCTTCTGCGATGGATCTATCCTCCCCGCTGCAGGGTCCTCAGGCTGACACATCTTCCGGGAGGGGGTCCTCCCCTGAGCGCCTCTCCAGAACCGCTGATCGCGCTCACCAGCCATCAGATTCTCTCGTTTCGGTGTGCTTCACCTGACTGCTTTTAAACTTTCTCTCTCTCCTTTCCTGTGTAAGGTTTAAGCCGGTTCCATCCTGCCTATCGTACTGCTCTGCTATCTTTCGCTTTCACACGAGGGGCAGGAACAGCAGTCAGGGAGCGGGGTCATCAGCCGAGCACTGTGGAGACGGCACAGGTGCGAACAAAACACAGCGCGCGCTCACAGAGTCCGCTGGAGAATCGAGGAGGCAGGCACCCGGGCACGGCCATCCCAGACCTCGCCGAGGGCTGCGGGTGCAGGGAACGTCCTGGAGTGACATGGGAGGTTCCTGACATCAAGGCGGTCAGAGGACACACACAACCCAAGTGGGACCTACACACTGAGCCAGCCACACGGAGGTCACTCCAGGCAGAGAAAACAGCAGGTACAAAGCCCCGAGGCAGGTGAGAGCTTGAAGAGAAAGGCTGTCGGTGGAGTTGAGCCTGAAGAGCTATGGGTGTGTGCAGGGTGCAGACCCCCAGGCCGCAGAGGATCCCACATACTGTGCCGAGTGCCCGGGGAAGTCTAGGGGTGGGGGGCAGCCAGCAGCTCAGGGATGCCCGTGGCCACATGCCTGACAACCTCATGCCTGCGCCAGGGGTGGGGTGAGGAAGGCAGAGGGACGAGGACCACCTGGGCCCCAGCCAGGCCCACCACGTGCCAGGGACGCTGCAGGCGGGGCCCGGGGTAGGAGACGTGGTACCACTTCAGGTTTAGCTCACTCTGAGATGCCCTCAGACACCCAAGTGGAGACATCAAGCAGGCGGTGGGACAGACAAGGTCAGAGCTGGAGAGAGAGGCTGAGAACGGGCAGGTGGGCAGCACTTAAGGCCCTGGCCCCAGCTGGGGTCACCTGCAGAGAGGAGAGAAGAGGACACGCAGTGGCAGGTGGGGAAGCAGCCAGGGGCAGCAGAGGGACCAGGGGCACGTGGGGTCCACCCTGCAGAGCAGAAAAGCTAATGCGACGAGGAAATAAGGCCAGAGCCACCAGGCCAAGGGGACGAGGACATGCTCGGCCGCAGGAAATGGGGTTCAGCCACGGGCAGGGATCTGCCAGGCGACCACGCCGGGCATCTGTAAGGAATGGGGGAGCGTGCTATCTCAGCCGGGTGAGGAGAGAGGTGGCAGTGATGGGTGAGGACCAGGGAGCGGGAGGCGGTGGTCGAGGGGAGCCCGAGCAAGGAGGCTTTCATTCAGCACTCAGAGGCGCCGGGGCACCTGAGTGGGCGCGTGTGGCCAGAGTCCAAACCTTATGTGTGGCCCAACTTGTTAAGAAGCACAAGAGACGAATATGCTTGTGTTTTGCAAGACTATGATCTAGAAATACAGAAACTCTGCCAGGCTCAGAACCGGCTGTCCTGCCCAGACCCAGCAATTCGCAACTCTCAACGGGCTCAGCTGCACAGAAATGAGCGCAGGGGGAAAAGGGGAGGGAAGCGCTTGGCAGACAGGCTACAGTGACAGTTAAGAGGGGGGACCTCAGATGGATTCGCTCTGCCCAAGCTGACCCCAGCCTTCGCTACCACAGCCCCTCCCGGGAGGCAGGTGACGCGTGGAAGACTATGCCTGCATCCTGCACCCACCTCGGCCCACAGGGGAAGGCGGAGGCGCTGGCCCAGCGAGCCTGCCCCTTCTGCGAGCTGCCAAACCCCAGCTAGGTTCACAGAGCACATTGTGGGGACCACCCAGGCTCGAGCCTGCGAAAGGATCCACCCCAGGACCCTCCAAGAAGCATGGAGAACAGGGGCACGTCCAGACCATGTGTGGAGAGACTGGCCAGTGGAGGCCTTACAGCCCCTTCCTCTCCAGGTGGCTTTTCAGATCTGTGCCCAGAAACAGGGCACACCTCCCATTAGACCCTCCGACAAACATCACCTACATTCCAGTCTCAGCCTGGAGGCAGCAGCAACATTTTTTGCCAGCCAGAGCCGTCCTGATTCTGAAGGCCGGGAGACATTCCAAGAGGGTCCCAGAGAATGTGGAGACCTAGGGCAGGAAGGCCACCCCGAAACACAGTGCACAGTAAGGCCCGAGGCCTGAACCCACTGTGGGCAAGTGACTTAGTCACTACTTCAAAAGTCAATTTCCTTGACTGTAAAATGAGACCAATACTCCCTCCCCTGCTACTTCACAGAGCTGTTACGAGGATATAAAGTATACAGGGAAATACTCTGAAGAGTACACGAGTAGGCACAGCACTGTCGATGTTTTTCTGTATTTTATTTTAAAACCTCTACAAGCTGCTCCCAGTCTACCCAAGCACGGGAGTGGCATGAGACATCAGAGCCCCGCACTAGGCTGGCATCACCCGAGACCAAAGCCAAACACACACACCGTGCAAGGGCCTCCGCTGAACCTGACACACGGGGAACAGCTCACCAACCTCCACGGAGCACCTCCACAGAACCAGTGGTCCGACGGCCTCGGGTGGGAAACTGGGGGTTTTGTTCAACTCTTTATTCTCCAGATGAATAAAAATGAGGCCCAGAAAGTTGGAGGAACAGGGCCAGAGCCAGGTCCAAGGTCTCAGAGAAATCCGACACCCTGAACGCTTCCTGTATGTCTCTCTCCAAAATCTCCTCTCTGGAAGGTCCAGGGCTGCCAGCCCAGGCCCTGACCCTGGGCCTCCCAGGGAGAGGAGACGGCCAAATGGGCAGGGAAGCCATTCAATCCTGGGAGCCGGAAGGCCAGCTCCAGCACTTCAGGGCAATGGTCTGTTCCTCACCTGGCCCCTCTGAGCTGGTAACGTGACAACTGACCCTCACACACACAAAAACAATCAGAGGCTCAAGGCAGGGACAGGGCATCGTTGTTAAAGATTCGCAACAGGAATCTCTGGGTTCTCTAAAGACTCCCCAGCCTTTGGGCCTCTGTAGACCAGAACCAGGAGGAGCCAGCCCACGAAGGCAGAGGTGAGCCCCCAGTGCCACCGTGTCCCCACAGCAGCAGCTCCAGGGCGGCTCCCTGGGGCCACAGTGGAGAGCGAAGGCACAGGCCGAAGTCGGTGAAACCCGCGAGACCCCGTGTCACACTCACCTGTGTAGACACCGGTGACGATGTCTCCCTCCTCGGGACGGGGGCTATCCGGGACCCAAGGCTCCTCTCCTTGCTCCAGCCGGAAGATCAGATCCGGCTTGGGGATTGGGTATCCTGCCCCGGAAAAAACAGGCAGCAGCTGCAGGGCCCCGCCTGCAGGCCCCGCCCTCACCCACACAGCACTGCCACCACTGGCTCCTCTCCCCAGCCTTTCCAGGACCAGCCTTCCCACCTCCCCGCCTCCGCTGGGAGATCCCACACTCCCTTCTCTCTGGAGCCCTGCCCTGACCCCCAGCTCCCCTGTCCAGCCCCCTCCACACACTGCCATCTGCAGGGTGCCCGCCCTTCTCCTCCGTCACCTGACTCCTCACCCCTTGAGGCCTCTGGGGAGTGTACAGCACAGAGACCAGAGCAGCACTGCAGCTCCCCAGAACATGTCCACCTGGGTCATGGCACTGCTGGGCCATAGTGGGCACCCCCCAAGACATGCCCTGGCCCAGAAGCCAGGCTGGTCCCTAGGGTTTCCCTGGGAGGCGGGCTGGCTCCAGCAGCTCCTTCACCAAGACCCCGGGGCTCCAGAAACCACCCTCTCAGACAGCTAAGCCCTGGCAGCCATCACGCCAGGATGCCTCTTGCGGACGAAAGGCTCTGCTCACCCAAGGACACCAGAATCCCATAGTTTTCCTGCATGACTTCCTTGTAGAGCTCCCGCTGGTCTGCATCCAGCCTTTCCCACTCCTCCAGGGAGAAGTACACAGCCACGTCTTCAAAGGTCACCAGCCCCTGGAAAACAAAGAACCCTGGCCGCTGCCCTAAACTGCCCCGGCGAGAGGCAGGGCGTCCCACGAAGAGAGGACAGGAGGTCACTTCAGTGGACACTGAGCTGACCCTGCAATGTGTGGGTCACGGGGACACAGCCCGGCAGCCCGGCAGCCGCAAGTCTACAAACACCTGACCGAACGAGGGGCTTGCAGGCCTGTCACAGCCCCGGGAGGCGAGAACCCCATTCCCATCCAGAGACCCGGGGCTCAGGCTCAGAGAGGGAGAGCGCTCGGCTCAGATGGGGCAGAGCCCGGACTCACACTGAAGTGCAGAGACAATGAAGCCCAAGAGCCCATGTATGTGCTGCACGGGCACCTCGCCCCCTGCTACTTCACTGTCTGCCTCAAGCCAGTGGTCACATCAGTGGTGTGAGGGCCCATGCCTTGGTGGACAAGTGGCACCAACTGAGTGTGGGCACTGGCGCCCAATCTAACTGGGCTCAATAGGAAACCAGAGCCTGGACAGGTGACAGGCACTCCAGGTAAGGGCACAGCTTGGCCCCGGGGGAGAGCCAGGGCTGACGCAACTGTGCAGGCTGCAGGAGAGCTGGTGGTGGGCAACATGGTCAGGACATTCCAATGGCCTGGGGAGGGTCGGGCCCCAGGAGAGCGGAACCATATCCCACAGGTTTGGGGCTGGAGACTCCCAGCTGCTTCCTGCAGCCCTGTCCTGGCGCACAGCCTGCGCTCAGCCTGAGGACCACAGTGCCACTGCCCTGCCTATAGGGCAGGTCTCCAGGACAGTGGGTGCCAACCTCCCTGGGGAAACCCAGCCTGGTCAACTGAGCCCCAAATAAAGGGGCAGCTCACCTGAGACCCAGATGCCAGGGAACTGTCCTCATCCTCGTCCTCCTCCTCGTCCTCGTCCTCCTCCAGGTCCTCACCCCTCGACATGGCTGGAGCCCGGGACGCCTGCAGGGCTGCGGGGAGAGACCTCTTGGGGTCCAGCCTTTAGCATCAAGCCTCACTGCCCTGGCCGACGTCTGTCCATCCAGCTACCAGGGTCAGCAGCTCCTGGCCACTCCCCCTTTTCAAAACCTGGGCCCTGGGCTTCCCTGGTGGCGCAGTGGTTAAGAATCCGCCTGCCAATGCAGGGGACACGGGTTCGAGCCCTGGTCCGGGAAGCCCACATGCCGTGGAGCAACTAAGCCCGCGTGCCACAACTACTGAGCCTGCGCTCTAGAGCCCACGAGCCACAACTACTGAGCCTGTGTGCCCCAACTACTAAAGCTCACGTGCCTAGAGCCCGTGCTCTGCAACAAGAGAAGCCACAGCAATGAGAAGCCCGCGCACCGCAACGAAGAACAGCCCCTGCTCGCCACAACTAGAGAAAGCCCGCGCGCAGCAACGAAGACCCAACGCAGCCAAAAATAAATCAATGAAATAAATAAAATTTTTTAAAAAAGAAAAAACCCTGGGCCCTGCCACTCCAGCTGCACCCCGTCAGGTCAAAGAGCTCTTCCCGGCCTGCCCACCCAAGCCCCCCCTAACTTCCTCCCCGAAGACTAGCTCCTTTGTCTTACCTTTTTCCTGAAGACCTGGGGACTCAGCATCCCCACCACAGCTAAGGCGCTCCTGGGTCCCCGATGCCGGACTCCGCTCTTCTGACACCACCGCCTCCGCGTCGGCATCCTCCACCTCCGCCTCCGCCTCTGCCTCCGCCTGCCGCCCCGGCCCTGCCTGCACCCCATCCGCCTCCAGCTCCTCTGCCACCTCCGCCACGGCCTCGGCGTCCTCGGCCTCCACCACCATCACCTCCTCCTTCGCCAGCTCCCCCTCCTCTTCCCCCTTTTCTTCCTCCTCTTCTTCCTCCTGATCAGGATCACATTCCGACCCGTCCTCCGCCCTCTCCCGCTGGGCGGCTGGGGAGTCTAGAGTCGTGTGAAGGGCCGCCATCGTCTCTGGAAGGAAGCCTCAGCTCGGCCTGCAACACAGACAGGCGACGGTGACCAGCCGCCCGGCATGCAGCCCTCTGACGGAGGTGGGGTTGGCTTGCCCCGCGATACAGTGACAGCACCGGAGCTGAGGCGCGACTGGAGCTCCTTCCACGATCTCATGTGGCACAACCTAGATTCTGTAGCAGAAGAGCTGCCAAAGAGCCCCTCACCGGGAGCCCCGCTACACGGCCTCAGCTCTTTCCTGCAGGCAACGGCAGGCCTCGTGTGAGCTTGCCATGCTTTCTTGGAGTAAGCCAGGGATTGATCCCGGGTTTTCATCCTCAAGAACATGGAAGCGTCAAGTCCAGGCAACACGCCCGAGGGTGGCCCAGCCTGCATTTAGCTGATGTGCACACAGCCATAAGGAACAGTGTACCTGATATATGGGGGCGGAGGAGATGCTCGCCCAGCTCTGAACGTGCACGAACTTGGGCACGAACTCGGCGGCAGGGAGTGTGGGAGCCGAGGTCTGAGCATGGGTGGGCCAGGAACCCCAGCGCAGTATGACGGGCGGGGGAAGGTAAGACCACCCTGCCGGGAGAGCCCACTCTACCAAGCCAGCAGGTCAGGCTCCTCCCTGTGGGAGGCGGCAGAGAAGAGGCCCTGAGCAGGCAATTACCCCTGTGCCCCCCTCACCCCCTCGCTCCATTCAGGGCATCTGGAAAAAGCTCGGCTGATCAGGAATTTGGTTCATCGCTAGACCAGCAAAGGTGAAAAAAAATGCCCTGTGACACCTCTTCACGTTTGGGGATCAGAGAATCCTAAGTGTTGAATCATCAAAGCCCCAGTGGCTCACAGCATCCACCTCTCGCATCGATGTCGGAGACGGCCCAGCCCAGGCACTTGGGAGGTGCAGCCACACCGCCTCACAGCACGGGAGCCCGGGGCTGTGGACCCAAGAGGGATGGGATACCGCGGGCCCTGGGGCCACTCCTCCCTCCCGGCTGCGCATTCCTCACCAGCCCCAGTGAAGTTCCAGGACAAGACAAGAGTCATGGGTTTTGACGAGCCAGTTTCTGTGGCTCCTTTTTGAGTGCAAACCTAAGAACAGATCCATCAGCCAGCATGGCCCCATCAGTCTCTCAGACCTGACTAGAGCCACTTCCAAAGTAAGCCAACCCCACTACAAATACAGCGACCCCAGAACCCCGGGAAGAGAGCACGAACCCCAGAGGAGCCTGAGATGTCAGGCCACACAGGACAATGGCTCAGCAGGCTGAGCCCAGCTGCCATGCCAAGCCCAGCAGAGCCCCTCCTGCCTGGCCCCCTTGCAGAGCAGAGTCCCGCAGGCCAGGCCCCCATCTGAGGACCAGAGGCTTGGGAATAAAGTGGACTCGTGCTTGTTGCACCTCAGGACCTTTGCACATGCCATTCCCACTCCCTGGCACTCTCCTCCCCTGATCCTTTGGTGGTAGCCCCCTGGGCCCCTAAGACACACACAGTTCCCTGGACTCTGCCCTCTTAGCACCCACATATTTTTTTTTCTTTTTTTCGGTACGCGGGCCTCTCACTGTTGTGGCCTCTCCTGTTGCGGAGCACAGGCCCCGGACGCGCAAGCTCAGTGGGCATGGCTCACGGGCCCAGCCGCTCCGCGGCACATGGGATCTTCCCAGACCGAGGCACGAACCC
Source organism: Delphinus delphis (assembly GCF_949987515.2). NCBI lineage: Eukaryota > Metazoa > Chordata > Mammalia > Artiodactyla > Delphinidae > Delphinus > Delphinus delphis. Next base: position 83,604,070 of record NC_082697.1, on the reverse strand, counting down.
GTGTCCCCTGCATCGGCAGGCGGACTCTCAACCACTGCGCCACCAGGGAAGCCCAGCACCCACATTTTAATATACTTACAGAACTGTCTGCTTATTGCCTGTCTCCCCAAATACACACTCAACTCCAAGAAGGCAGAAGTTCCCTTTGTTCATCTCTGAATCTCCCTGTGCCAGACACAGAGTGAGCACTCAAATATTTATTGATAAAATGACTCTAGGGACTTCCCTGGCAGTCCAGTGGTTAAGACTCCACGCTCCCAGTGCAGGGGGCCTGGGTTCAATCCCTGGTCGGCAAACTAGATCCCACATGCTGCATCCCGTGTGCCACAACTAAGACCCTGTGCAGCCAAATAAATAAATAAATATTAAAGAAAAAAAAGAAGAAGAAAAAGAAAGAATAAAATGACTCTAAAGCCTGCGGTCAACGTGATGAACATGAGATTTTCAAAACCCAGTATTTCTGGCCCCACTGTCATGTTCCAGAACAGGATGACTGCTGTTGAGGGTCCTTCAGACTAGAACCCACTGGAGAATCTCTGCCTCTGAAGAGGTTACGACCTGAAGTCCCTTCTCCCAAGAGGTGCACCTGCTGCTGACCAGAGGAGGGAAAGACCCTCCAGTCGTGGAGGTGGTCAGTCACCCTGCAGACGCGATGGGGCCTAGCACAGCCAGACGCCCCATGAGCCCTGACCCAGCATCCAGAACAGAATGGTTCTGAGAAACGGGCCTCAGTAACACGGGTGGCAGATGCCCCCTCTGCCTCCCCAGGACAGACGTGTGCTGCGCATACCCCCAGACCCTCCTTTCTTCTTTCCAGCCTGCCAGCCTACCAGAAACTCACTTCTGGCATCCAGCTCAGGATGCCACCAAAAGTCAGGTGAGCAACCTGACCATGATAACCCTTCAGGTCATCCCAGACCATTATTTCCATGGGGGCTGGGGCAGGGCTGCACCCTAGGATATAGTGCTGCAGAGTTTGGAATGGGGCACGGGGAGAGGGGGGCGAGGAGGGGCAGTTAACGAGATGCCTGCCTCCGGGAGAAGGACCACACAGACAGAAAGAGGCAAACTTAGAAAACTTAGCAACTCTCCACTGAAGTCCCATATCCAGGGAACCTACACAGAGAAATGAAGAAATGTGTGGGTGCAGGTGGATCTAGGCCCCTTCCTTCCGTCTGCTGGGCTCACTGACCACACCTGTGACTCAAGGCCTTCCAAGCTTTCATTTCCGTCCAGAAACCTTCCTTCCCTGACTACCAGGATCCTCACTGTTTGTCCACAGATTTGGGCTCCCCTGCTCTCCTGGGTTTGCTCCTGGTGCAGGTGTATCCACGGGGCCAACCCTGCTGCCCGAGGGCAGCCCCTCACCTTGCTGGCCAGCTCCCCAAACCTGCCAACACTTGAACCAAACCCAGTACCAGAGTCTCCCCACAGAGGCACAGCTAGGGACCTGATCCTGCACACCTCCCCTTCCCCCTGCCCACTGGGTCCTCCACCAAAGGCCGGCCCCTCTCCCACCTCTCCGACCACATGGGGCAGCCCAGACCCCATCCAACCCCAGAAATGAGTTTCCCAATCCGCCTACTGGCGGTAGAAGACTCAGCACAGCAGCCCACCGGGGCCTCCATTTGCAGAGGGAGGACCCAGGCAAGGCCCCCAAGGTCACTAAGCAAGCTCGCGGGGGCGCCAAGCCATCTCCATCCCTCCAGGGGGCTTATCGGGCCTCCGCCTCCCTCAGAAGCCAGGTCAGGGCCGTGACAACCCCTCCTGGATGGGTGTGTCCCCGGGGGCGGCCGCGGCCCAACCCCCGCACCTCCGGCCGAGACGGCGGCGGGCACCTCCCAGGGGTCGCGGGTGTGTGTCCTCCCAGCCCACCTACTCCGTGCTGCCCGCCTGGACCGGCCCTGGGGGTCGGGGCCCGCCTCCCTCGCGCAGGCCCGGGCGGGGGTCCACGGGCCGCACCGAGCGTGGGCGCGGCCGCGAAAGGCCAGGCCAGAGCGCCGCTCGGGCCCCCCCCAGACCCAGGCCCGCCCCGGACCGGCCCGCCCCGCTGCGCGCCGCTGCCTCCCCGCGGCCTCCCGCGCCGGCGTCGAGGGGCGGCGCGACCCCGACCCCACGCCCGCGCCTGGCCCGCCGGCACCTGCCGCCAGCGCCCGCCTCCCGCCGGCCTCGCCACCCACTCGCCGCGCCGCCCACTCACCGCGCGCGCCGGCCGCCGAGCCGCCGCCGGACACCGGGGCCGGGCCGGGGCCTGCGCGCCCCGCGCTACACAAAGTGACGGCCCCGGAGCTGCGCGGCGGCGGCGCGTGGGCACCGGAAGTGCCGCCACCGGGCTCCGCCCCGCCGGTGCCAACGGGGGGGCACTTCCGGTCACGCGGGGTCCAGCGCGGCCCCTGAGGGGGCGTGCGTGGGGGGAAAGAAAGCGTCCCTGGTGCGGGGGTGCCCTCGGACCTGGGTCACCGCGCTCGTGTGCACTGCGTCCCGGGCCTTGGGGACCCTGGCGCGCCCCGCGCCGCCCCAGGGCCCGACCCCACCTCTGGGGACCCCGGGCCCGCCTTCCCCCTAGAGATGCCCGCGAGGTCCGCCCGCTCCCCAAAACCCTCCCGGCTTCCTCATGCAAACATGATTCAGGGGGCGCTACCGAGCGCCAGACTCGGCCAGGTCCACCCGGGCCTCGGGACCCTCCCTGGGCCCCACGACGGTGGAGGGAGGCGATGACCCCTATGAGGGCCCGCGTGCCCTCAGACCCGGGCAGGGGCGGGGGGCGATCCCTGCTGGTGATGGGCCCGCAGTACTGGAGCAGGTGGGCCGGACGTCTACAGCTCGTGCAGGGCCAACGCTGGGTAAACATGGGCGGGGGGAGAGGGGTTCCCAGAAAGGACCAGGACATGGACTGAGGGGGCCGGTGGGCCAGGGTAGCTGGATGAATGCAATAAGGGCCTCAGATCTGGAGGCTTTACAGGTGATCCATGGGGAGCGCCTGCCTCTGGGAAGGGAAGCGTTCCCCCAGCAGAAGGCAGGAAGGACAGATGGCTGCCTGAGGAGGTGTGAGAAGGTGAGGTTGGTGGACTCAGGGGACGCCTGCAGCCCTCCCCAAACCTAACCGCCTCTGCCCCCCAGGGGCCGCAGCTGGGGTCCGCTGGTGAGCTCTTGCACCCACGGAGGTTGGGCCCTGCTGCTTCCCCAGCTCGTACCCCATGGGTACCATTATTCTTATATTTTCACTAGTGACCCCGCGCCTCAAGACAGGATCATAGTCTGACTGGGCTCGCGGAGGGGTCACACCTACCTGAAGTAACAGCTTCTCCTTCCCAGAACCTCAGCACCTGGCTGGGGAGCTGCTCAGGCCCACTGAGGACTCAAACCTGCCTGCAGCCCCCGTCCCAAGCCTTGCCTTCCCCAGCCCAGAGCACCTGCTATGCGGCCTCCAGCTGAATCCAGCTCCTCACGCTTATTGTTTGGCTCCTGGTGTTTTTAAAATGTTTTAAAATGAATAACTAACACTTAAAAATTGAGGGTCTCTCATTAAAAGATGGACAAAGTCAGAAGTTCTGCCAATGTAGAGCCTGTGGTTTGCGGGGCCCTGATCAGGGACCTGAGAAGGGACCAGCCCCTGTGATGAGCCTCGACTTTGAGGTGCTCCATGCCCACCGTCCCCCCCCGACCCTTCCGTAGGCCCACTTCTACGTGGCACCCCCCTCTGGTCCTGTGGTCCTCTATGCTTTGGAACTCTGGACCCCCCCAACCCTTCACCCCAGGTGGTTCCAATGAGAAGATCCGAAGGTGAGGTAACTCACAAGAGCAGCAGAGGCCAGGTAAACGGGAGCAGCAGGAATGGAGGCACCAGAGTCTGCCACCTGGACCTGAAGGGGTGGGGCAGGGAAGGATGCTCTTGGGCCTGCAGAGGGCTGGAGCCGTGGAGATGGCTCACCAGGTGGGAGCTGGGATTGACGTGAGACTCCGCCAGCCCTGTCCTTCCCTCTCCCACCCTGCCTGTGCTGCCCACTGGTCAAATCCACTCCTAATGTGGGGGGCAGGGGAGCCCAGGGGACGCAGTCAGAGTCGGGGCCCAGAGCCAGGTAGAAAACAAATGGGGGAGGGGGCAGGTGAAACAGAGAACCAACAGCTCATCCCTGCCTTAGAACCCTCCAGCTTCTCGGGCACGGAGCCCACAGTGCCCCAGCATCTCCTCAGATGTCCTCTTGGCCTGTTCCCACCTGACCCCTAACCTAAGACCCGATTTCTTCCCCTTGTGTCTCTGCGGATTTTCACAGGCTTGGAGCCCACCAGACCCTGCCCGCTCAGCAGGCCCCGCCCTCCCTGTCCCTGACGGAGTCTCTGCCCTCAGCTGACCGCCATCCTCTAGAGGCTGAGCAGAGGCTGCCACCCTAGGTGCTCCGGTTTCCTTCCCTCTCTGAGGGGCTCCTCCCCAAGACCCCCCAGAGCCTCTCCTTCCTCCTGCCTTGTGACAGGCAGAGTCCCCAAAGCTCGTCCTGTCCAGGACACTGAGTGATGTGACCACACAGCCCACTGTGTTCAGTGTGTCCCAGGTCAGAGGTCAACTTCCACCCCTCCCCTGCCCCGCGCGCGCCTGCGACTACAGGAGCTGGGTGTGCCCAGGTAGCCCGCCCACTGCTCTGTGCGAATAAGACCTAAGCCGCTTGATACAGTCCTTAGTATCTGTGTTTATTTCAGAATCAAATAAATGTAATTCCCCACTCTTGTGACCCCACCTGACCCTGTTCCTTCCAGGCCTGTTCTCCACTGGGCCTGGACTGGATGCATGGGCCTTGCCAACGGCCTCGGGCTGGCTGAGCCTCTGCAGATGACCTGCCCCCCCCACCCCTCCCCCGGGCCCGACGTCAAGTTTGTGCCTACTCAGGGCAGTGCTAGGCTGTCCCAAATGGGCCACGCCTTGTCCTCTCATGACCCGAAGTCACCTGGCCTTGACCCTTCCAGCCACCTAAGTCCAGAGCTGCCAGGGGTCAGGGCTGGCTGCCCCCAGGTGCCTGTAGGCACAGACCATGGGGCAGGACCCCTGTCAGGAGGGCCTATCTTCACAGCGCTCCTGGACAGCAGAGACCCAGGTTCCAGCCTTGAAGCTCCTTCTCCCCTCCCCCCTTTAGTCCATCTCGCAGTGATGTTCCAGAAAGCACCACGTGACCCCGCTGCTTGGGTTTTATGAATCTCAACAAGTCCTGGCCACTGGCCCTCTCTGGCCACCCCTTCCTGTGGGTTCTCAGGTTCTCAACAGCATCCTTCACTCCCTCCGAGGCCAGCAGCCCTATCCCTGCTTTTCCTTCATTCTCAACGGGAATTCTCGATCTGGGTGTGTGTCCACATGTTTACACTCAGCCCATATGCGTTGCACAGCCGATGAGCTTTGGACCCTGTGCTTACTCCAGTTGGTGGGGAGGGCGGGGGAGATGGGGGGCCCCGTGGCTCACCAGGCCCTAAGGATCGTGTGTAGAAACGTGTGAGAACCTGATGGGGGCAGAAGGCTGCAGGTTGAGGCGTGAAAGGGGATGGGAGAGAGAGGTTAGGAGGGGTGGGACCAGGAAGAGAAGTGTCGAGAAGGCCCGCAGGACTCACTGCGTTCCCAGGAGAACCTGGTGACCCAACTCGTGAGTCCAGACTCAGCGCCACCCACAGGGAGACCCACTTAGGGCCATCTGAATTTACCATGGGGTCTCTCAGAACTCAGATATACGATCCTGCCTGGCAGCGATAGCGAGCCCTTTGAAAACAATTATAAATGAAAACAAGGCATCAGTATTCCATGTTGCGGATGACTGGAAATGGAGTAGGGGTTTGAGGCCATTTTTGGACATGATGGGCTAACTAGATGTGCCCCAGTCCTTCCAATTGCCTGGCTCTGTGAGGGGCAGCTGATGGACCAGAAACACAAGGACCATCAGAAGAAGGGACCCAGGCCCGCTCGAGACTTCTGCCAATATGAGGCTGCCTGGGGAGAAAGGGAGGGTGAGTGGGCCTGTATCCGGGCTGGTCCACCCTGCACCAGCTGCTTCTGAGCCAGAAGAAGAGACGAGAGGGGTGGTTGGCAGTGTGTCCCAGGGACAGGGCCCACCAGGGCCTGTAGCCCGAGAGAGCAGGAAGCAGCAAGAACAAGAAAAACAGAGACCCAAACTGGACGTTGTCGCTTGGCCTGGCCAGCACTAACCTGTTAGTCGGAGCTCTGGAAAGGGGGCTGGGCAGCGGGGAAGCAGCAGGGAGAAGGGCTGGCCTTAGCGTGAGCTCCTCCTTCGCCTGCCACCTGGGCTGGTCGGGGGTGAAGGGTGGACAGAGCAGTGAGGGGCACAGGGCCTCCATGCCCAGAGGAGGGCAAGTCCTGAGGTCCCAACTGTGAGAGCCATGGGCCCGGAGCTGAGGGGAGCTGCAGCGAGGAGGTCCCCACACCTTCATGAGACAGGTGGCATTTCCGCCATACCTGAAAGATGGCCAGAGACTGGGATGCAGTGGGGCAGGGGGGACCTGGCCTGAGCGAGAGCCTGTAGGTGAGGAGCTTGGGGCAAGTCTGGGGAGGGGGCGGGGCCATCCCGTGGCTGCGGCCTCACATCTCAGTGGGGGCACCACAGCAGCAGGCAGCCAGCAATGGCATCAGGTAGGGGTGGGTTGTCACTTACCAAGATGGATGGGGGGGGTGGGAATAGCAGGGGTCCAGATGGGATGCAGGGTGCTGTCCAAAGGCTGTTGAGGTAACCCATGTGGACAATGACAAGGCTTCAGGGTAACAAAGTGTCTTAGTGCCTTTGGGCTGCTATAACGAAGTTACCATAGACTGCGTGGCTTAAACATTTATTTCTCACAGTTCTGGAGGTTGGGAAGTCCAAGGTCAAGGCACTGACGCATTGTCTGGTGAGAGCCCTCTTCCTGGTTCATAACTGGAGCATTCTCACTGAGTCCTCACACGGTGGAAAGGGTGAGGGATCTCTCTGGAGGTCCCTTTTCTAAGGGCACTAATATCCTTCATGAGGGCTGCACCCTCATGATCTAATCACATCCCACAGTCCCCCCATCCTAATACCATCACGTTGGGGATTAGGCTTCAACGTGTGAATTTGAGGAGTGAGGGGAGCAGGAAGCAGACACAAACGTTCAGTCTGTAGCACAAGGTGACAGAGTTAAGCTGTGGAAATGGGAATTGCTGATGGGGGAAAACCTGATCACTTTGGGAACACACCTCCTGGTTCTGTGATCCTTGACACTATTGTAAAGAATTCTGCCCATTGTCCTTCTGGAGGGAGCCCCTCCCTGGCCCAGCCCCTCCCTCAGTTTAAATTGCCCCCTGCCTGGCCCGAGTCCATCCTAGCCTCCCTCCCAGCAGTGCAGGGCAGGCTGGCAGAGAGCGGTTGTGCCGGGTCTGGGGACAGGACAGGCAGGGGACTGCCAGAGGGCAGAAAGGAAGAGCAGACGGCTCCCTCCCATCCTGGGTGCAGAGAGAAATGACAAAAATGTCCACCAAACAGGGGCAGAGCTTCAAGTCCAGGCAGAAGGGAACAGGCAGGGGTGGGGTCTGGACTGCAGAGAGGTGAGGCCTGAGCCGGGTGTGACAAAGACTCTCTCCCACACCAAACTTTTAGTCTGAGCCTCATCTCAGTTAGGCCTCCACTTTGGGGCTCCCATGCCTATCTTTGCATTGCCCAGTTTTAGCAGAAATCCTGTCAAGTCAGTTTAGCCAGAATCCCCACCCTGGATATCTGATCAGAATCCTCACCCCCAGCATTCCCTAGGTGATGTTCTCTGGTTCCCTCTGACAAATTCCAAGTGCACCTAGATGCCTCGTACCTCTCACATCCCGTGTCCCTGCTGCAGAGCCACAGGAAGGCTGACACACAGAATGAACTTCATGGCAGTCACTGGATGGCTGACAGCCTCCTCACCACCAGCATCCCCCGTGGAGGGCACAGCAGTAACTAGGCAGATGACACACCCCACTCCCGCCACGAACTTGATTTCGTGGATACATTTTTATATGCATCCACTAAAAGGTTTATAGATCTATAAGAAAGGAAATTTTATTAATGCAGAAGCATCTGATTTATTTTTTGGAGACCGTTCGATTTCTTACACCTTATTTCGATGTGTTTAAATTTACTTCTTGGGAATTCCCTGGTGGTCCAGGGGTTAGGACTCCGCACTTCCACTGCAGGGGGCATGGGTTGGATTCCTGGTCAGGGAACTAAGATCCCCACAAACCGCACAGCACAGCCAAAAATAAATAAATAAATAGGTAAAGTTACTTCTTTTCCAGGTGAATTTGGGAAACCAGTCAGGATTGAGTTCAGCACCGAGTAACAGGAAAGATCATCTAAGCAACAATCTATGCACACCAAGGATGTGATTGTCCTCAGGTCGGAGGAGGAGTGTGGTCCAGGGCTGGTCCAGCAGCTCCCCAAGGCTATGGACCACCTAACCCCACTCCATGTCTCCCCTTCCCTCCCCCGAGTCAGCCACTCAGCAGCCTTGTAAGCCATGCTGCTGGGAGCGAGAGGCACGTTATTGGTGGGCAGTTTAAATTGCATTATTTAAATTTGGTTCCCGTTTATATACTTACTACATCCTTGTTTACTTATTCCTAAAACAGATAAATAACTTGGAAGTAGACTGGCAGAATAAATCAATTTACGGCCAGAGTTTTTAGTGTCTGGAAGAATGTGGTAGGAAAGAGCCTAGTAGATAAAAAGGGTCCAGAGTCTGAAATGCCTTTTACTGAGGTAAGGAATTTAGATTTTTCTCCTGTAGGTCATGTGAGACAGAGATCATTTTAGGAGGTGCTGGGAAGGGACTTTCAGTAACGCTGAATTCCATTCGGAAGCAGTTGTTACCTTTACTCTTCTTCTTCTGATAACATCAGAGAGAAAGTCTCTGTTTGGGGCTCCCTGATCTCTAACACCTTTCAGACATTTGCTCAGCTCCCATTTAAACAAAGATAATTTAACAACATCGTTTTGTTTCCATCGTATTTTTTTTTTTTTACAACTACCTTCTACTTATGTCAAGTGACACTGGTTTTCCATTTATGGTAAGTAAAGTTAGCTTTTAGAATAAATTTAGCAGGACTTCCAGTTTCTGGTCCAACATTTAAGGAGCGTGGAAGTCACTAGTCCATCATCACAACAAGAAAACAAACGAAAATCAACAACTCATCCTAGATCCATCAGAGAATTGAAATCATGGGGCAAACCACTGCCCCCAGAATTGGAGAGACAGACAGCAGATACAGAGAATCACAGCTTCCTAGAGCAATAGCGCCTGCAGGAGCAGAAACTGCACTGGAGCCGGTGCTGGTGCAGCAAGACTTAAACTGTAACAGACAAACTGTTAGGGCCTCAGTGCGGTAAGTCTGAGACTTAAAAATTCCAGAGGTTCCAGTCTTAGGAAGGCCTTGCACTTGTGTGAGTTTTACCTCCAGGAGGACCAAATGGAGAAGTGACATGAATGACTGGGATGTTATAAGGGAGAAGAAGTAGGAATTGGGAATACCCTGTTATAAGATATATATATATATATATATATATATATATATATATATATATATATATATATATATATCTCCCATGATATAGTATAGTGCACAGCCCCACTGAGCTCACAGCTGAACGCCAGTATCAACTACAAGTCTCGCGATGAGCACTTTTGGATGTCTCAGCCCCACGGAGCCCTCAGGTGATACAGCCCTGGCTAACCTCACATGGGGCAGAAGGACCACCCAGCTGAGCCCAGGAAGCCTGCAGAACCATGAGAAATAATAAAAATCTGTTGTTTTAAGCCACTGTTTGGGGCGGATTATTGCACAGCGATTGTTAACTGAAACAGAGGGCGTTAGGAGAAGCAGGGGCCATCTAGAAGGACTCCTGGGTTTGTGTCTCAATGTCTCCACGTGGACGGTGCTGCCAGCCACTGAAGGGAGAAATCAGGAAGTACAGGCTTGGCCAGGGATTGAGAGCTCCGCGTGGCCTGACTGAGCTTTAGATCTTTGGAATATCCCAGTCTGGGAGACCAACGAGTCCTCAGGTTCAGGACTTTGGGGAGATGCCTGGGCGGTGGCTGATGTCATAGGATGGATAAAGTTACCTGGGAACCCTACCAGACCCTACCTGCAAGGGAGAATCCTAAGGGCATCGCTATGCCTTTCTACCATCTGGGGGCCTCACAAAGTCTTCATTTCTACAGGGTCTAAACTTTGAAATCTTGGAATAGTAGAAAGCCTTATCTCATAGAAAATCCAACCAGAGGAAAGAGTATGTGTTGGTCTCTTGCTTTCAGTGTAACAAACATATTCCAACTGTCTACTGTATGCCAGGTTCATTCGCACATATTATTTTACCTGTTTGACACACAATAACCCAGAACAATAGACCCTCTCGCTCACATTTTAAAGGCAAGGAGAGTTGTCACGTAGTAACGGGTGGCTACAATTCCAATCCCCAAGTCCTCACTGGAGGACCGTCGCTAGTTTCTGAAAGAGGAAAGGCTGACTCAAAGTCTGACTGGATCTTATTCCCTGGAGGTTCTCTGTTTCACCAGAGACTTCTGGGCTTAGCCAGCCAGCCCCTTATATGGTACAAATACAGCCCAAGGGTCAGCCCAGAGAGATATTTACCTGATTGCTAAGAAGCAGAATGACACCCTGCCCTACTGCCATTATTGTGACTAACACAACCCAAAGAGACAGGAAGGACTTCTTACCTGGTCCCTCTGTCTCACACTAGTGCCTAAAATAGGTAAAACCTTGAGTCCTAGCCTGACCCCCTCATAGAAACAACCTTCTCCCTACCTTTTGCAAACCCTTGCAGATATGATCGTTATATGAACAATTGAGGCTAATTATAGTCAGTAATTTGGGGGGTTAAAAAATGTTTCCCACTGTATTTTTTTCACTTGATGAGCCAGCCTTGTAAGGTCTGGACCTTTACAGAATTCCCCAAGGAAGACTCCTTTTCTTAATGTTCTCGTCTCTATGTTTTCCTTTGATGTCTCCCAACACATATGAATTAGTCAGGTCTGGCTGGCTGCCGGCACAGAACGGCCAAGATGTGATATAAACCCAGAAAAGCAGAGTTCCTCTGCGCCTTAGGGTCAGGGTCAGGGTCAGGGTCAGGGTCAGGGTCAGGGTTAGGGTTAGGGTTAGGGTCAGGGTTAGGGTCAGGGTCAGGGTCAGGGTCAGGGTCAGGGTTAGGGTTAGGGTTCAGGAGGGAAACTGGCAAGGTAGGAGAGGGTTAGGAGAGGGGAAGGCGGGGATCAGTGTTGGGCAGGAACCCCAGGGGCAGGGCCTGGCTCGTGGGCCTTCCAGGGTCCACACTTGGCTGGCTTCAGGACTCAGGAGTCATCCTGGGGACAGCAGGCACAGAGGGCAGGCCTAGGTAGTCTAAGATGCTATTGGAATGGAGAAGTCAAGTAGGGGTGGGAGAGATGCTGAGAAGTTCTGGGGAGAAGTCAGAGCCTTATTGGGAGTCTAGGGCAAAGGGATGGTAATTAAGGCAGGGGGCTAGGCGAGGCCACCTGGTGTAAGGCTGTGGACAGGGAAGGAGCAGACTCCGACAGACCCTGGAACCTGCCCACATTTAGCCGTGGAGCGTGGAACCCAGCATGGGGGTCGGAAGGAGAGTGTCCCCCGAGATCGTTCATGGCTGGGCTTCCTGGTGGAGTTTTGTCCATACAAGTAAGGAGGCCTTCAATCTCAACCCCGCAGTCACCTTCAAGGATGCTGCTGGAAACCCATGGGTTCTGGGAGAGAAGATGGGGGGAGGACACCTGTGCAAACTCCCAGGACTAGAGGAAGAGGCTCTGCCAGTGGAGACTCAGGGGCCTCTGCAGGTGGCCTTCCAAGGGAGCCGGGATGCACTGCAGAACTTTTGTGAATTTCCCATCTCAGCATCACACATCTCCTCCCAGTGATAAATGGAAATGCCACGTCCTGAAGATGATTGCTTACATGTGAGATATAGATATATACATATATACATACATATATATATATATATATGTATTTTACTGTTGGGAATTATATTGTTATATTGTTGGGAATTAATATCAGATTGTGCTCTCTATGTTTAAGTGTGACTGGTTGTTTTTTTCCTGTGAAGCCCATCAGAGATCCATGGTTCAACAGGGAATTCTTACAGCGTAAGGGAGAGGATGTGATGAAAATGGATCACAGCGCAATCACTAACACGGCCTCCGATGTGTGTGAAACCAAAACCACAAACCATACTTAACCAGCAAACACACCAGTCCACCTACAGTGGTGCAACTACTCCCGTGCAACCAAAGCACACCAACTCTTTCCCCCAGAGGACACAAAGTCCCGTTATCCATCTTTGGGTGCCGTCATTTCCCTTCGACCTTTAATTCTCTGTAACTTAAATACTGAGCTATAAAATTAACTACTATGACTGTGTTTTATATGAGACGGTAGAGAAATGGGAGAAGGAAAGGGAGACAATGGTTAATATGTAAATGAACAGATTCACATCAAAATAAGGGCAGAACGCTGAGAACTATTACAGCCCTGGTTTCTGCAGAGGGTCACGTGGTTGTAACTGTATTTAGAACTGCTTTCTTGCACACCCAGTGTGTGTTCTCTTTGCCCCCAGCAGGCCCCCGAGTGTGGCCTCCTTAACCAGAGACAGAAAAGGGGATTCTGGGAAACGTGGTTGGCTCAGCCCAGCTGACACACAGAGCTGCCCCACTGGCCTTCCATCTGTACTGGTGAAACCCAGTTCCCGTTTTACATACGTCTGTTTAAGAACAAAATCAGCCATTTAAGACAAATATTAAGACAACGGTAGTAAAGGTGAACATAATAGATACAATATGCCAGTGTCCAAGGTATGGGAAACACTGATCCGTACGATTAAATATAAGCTTCTCGGCTTGAAAATCATGTGATTCCACAAACTGTAGCCCCTGCCCAGCCCACCCCTCAGCCCAACACCTGTCTCCCATAGCACCTCTGTCTGGCCCTCGGGAAACCCTTGGAGTTGCTAACTCCTAACCACATCCAGAGCTTCTCCGGCTCTGATCCTCCACACACAGCATGACTTCCGCCTGGATGCTTCCCACCCCACAGCCAGCCCCGCAGTCCCTCCAGTCCGCACCTTGCAAACACCTCCTGGGACTTCCCTGGCGGCAGCAGTTAAGACTCCAAGCTTCCACTGCAGGGGGCGTGGAATTGGTTGGGGAACTAAGATCCCACATGCTGCACGGCCAAAAAACAACAACAACAACAAAAAACCAAAAAGACACCTTCTGACCCAGGAAGACTTCTCCCGTGAGGCCACTTGGGTCCCCGTGGCAGAGCTCGTGGCTCTGTCCCCACGGCCCATCCCATTGTGTCTCCCTCTCCCCCTGGGTTCTGAGCTCTTCAGCGATGCCTGTCAACCCCTGCCGCCAGAACAACCTTCGCCCGCCCACAAGCTTCGCCTCCCCTCCTCTCCTGGCCCCTGTCTGAGGTTTCCCAGGACCAGACCATGGAAGACCATTTGCGCACCAGTAACCACTCAAGGAAATGCAGCCAGGGGAAGCTGGTGAGAGAGGGGGACGCAGCATAGGAAAGGGGACTGAGGGGGAGGGAGGGCTCAGGCACAGCCACACAGAGGGAAGGAAGCTTCCATGGCATCCCAGGGCTCCTAAGGAGGAGAAGTGGTGCCGGAGCCTTGTCCTCGCCTGAGGAGGGAGCTGGGCTTTCACACTCCCACACCCCTCAGGGTTAGGAGCCCCGTCCCCTTCCCCTGCGGGTGCTGCTGTGGGAAGCTAGGCGGGGCGGGGTGGGGGGACCGTACGTCTGTAAGGACTCGTCCAAGGAGAGGTGGGCAGAGAATGAACATCTGTCCCGAGCCCTCCTTAACCCACACAGATCCACTCGCGTCCCATATGAATTCCACTCTGGGTGGAGAACGCAGACTGGAGAAGGGCTGGTGGGGTCACGTACAGCCCCTGAGGCCCCGGCTGACGCTTCTCATCTTCCCCATCCTTGGCTTTAGCACCTCTGCTGGTCTAGGTGGCTTGTCTGATGGGGTTACTCAGACCTTTACTCCCAAGGAGCCAGAGCCCCTGCTTGAAAGATCTGGATACCCTTGTCCCCTCAGTGAATGGTTGCTCAGGGAAACGGACCCAGGTCTATTTGGGGGAAGGACCAAGGAAACACTACTCTATACGAACACTGGGAACTGTCGCATCGTAAAGTCCTTGCCCAGGGGACCGGCTTCTCCTGTGATCAGCGGGCTCTGGCTCAGAACTGGCTCAGATCTAGGAACTGGGAAAGAGACTGTGACTTTCCACTGGGGAAGATGACATTGGTCTTCAAGGTCACCACTTTTTTTTTTTTTTTTTAATATAAGTCAAGCAATAGCCTAGTTGGCTGTTCACCCATCTTGTCCCTGGGAACACCATTGTCTGCTACCCATCACCATGGATCCCTTCAGGCCTGGACGCCACCCCCAGCTTACTGCCCATTTCAGTAACTATGTCTGTCTCGTCCTGGGAGTTCAGCATTGCATCTGGCCGCTGCTACTCCAAGGATGCTGCCGCCCTGTTGACACGAGAGTCCAGTTCCGTGAAGGCACTTCTAATGTCAGCCCAGGTCTACAGACAGCAGCTCCTGCTTAGCTCCTGAATGAAGCCAGTGCCTTCTCACCTGCACACTGCTTATCTCCTCGGGGAGGGAAGGTCCTCTGGGCTCTCCCACAGCATAGCCAACAATGGGTTCTCTGGAATAAAACATCTATTTTCTCCAGACTTCTGATACTGTGACTCAACACTCTGCCCAGGCAGTCCTGGCAACCCCAGCTCACTTGATGTGGACCATCGTCACGCCCAAGCTTCCAGCAGTCGTCTCAGCAGAGCAGTAGGACCAGCTCCAGGTGCCCTTGCCAGGCCGCTACCCAGGGGGACACAGAGGTGTGTCTCAACCTCCAGGCTAATATGCCACCCACTCCCAGCCCCTCAACCCCCAGATCCACTCCTAGGTGTGCTTCCCTTGTTCCCGCTGGTAGGTATTAGCCAGGACTTGCAGGTCCTTTGGTGAATAATCCCTTCCCTCCCTTGGCGGAGCCAGCGCTGCCCCAGCCAGGCCGTGCCGGGCCTAGAACCTCATCATAGGAGGGCAAGTATTGTCTTGAAAGACATCTGCCTCAACCAGACCTCTGCATGGTCTCTGGACAAGGTAAGACGCACAGCTGGTGTTTCTGGCAAGGGAAATCGGGTCACACCTGCTGCCCAGAGTTGAGGGGAATGTGGGGGCTTGGTGTTCTCAAGGACGTTGCCCAGATACCCCGGTCCAAGCCATAAGTTTCGCTACTCTTGCATTACACCTTGTGCCTAGTCCTTGGTAGTCAATGCTTGGCAGAAAGAACCGAGTCCCTTTAAATACTGCATGGAGGCCTCTGACGGTCTCTCTGTGCCCTCTTTTACCCTCATCGTGGCTTTAATGGTGCTCAGCAAAACCAACCCATTCCACAGTACCTATAATAACCGTTTCTCACATCTCTGAAGTGCTCAAGATACCGCATGAGCTGGGGCATCCCCTCTCACCTGGTATCCTGTCCTGTACATCAGAATAGTGGCCAGGGGTCACCACCCACAAGGGGGCCCCTGTTGCTACAATGGGCGAGTGGTCCAAGCCCAGGGTCCCCACTTTAGACTCCACTTGCTAAGACCGCTGTCAACACCGTCAGTCTTAAGGTGGGCTCCCCAGGAGCAGACCTTGAAACAAGGGTCTACGTGTGCGTGATTTATTAAGGCCATGGAGACGCCAAAACTGGCTTCCTCCAGCGTCCACTCTCTGGTCCTCATCCCTCCCAGGAGGGTTTTACTGAATGAGCCCATCCCCCACCAAGGGTCTCAGGCTACAAGGATGGCTCTAGGGTGAGGGGCACTGGGCACGGGCCTGAATACTAAGTCCCTTGTTTCTAGAGCGACCAGGAAAATGTGCCGGAGAAATGAAGCCCCATGAAACCCAGAGGTGAAAACACAGGCAGGACAATGTATTTCCTCATTTTAATTTATTTTTCGTTGTTTGTTTCTCACTTACCAACACATCTGTAAAACGTAGCAGGCTCTGTTAGTAAAGGAGAAGCAGGGAGGACAGCAGGGCAGAATCTAAGTAGCCAGATGGGGGAGTCGAGAGCAGGAAGGGCTTGGGGGCCTGAGGTGGCGGGTGCCCCCCCGCCCCGGCATCATCCTGCCTTCCCACAAGGCATCACGTTGCTGCTGCTTTGACTGAGCCCCAGATGCTTACAAAACTGTCATAAAGAGCATTTGTGTTGCCTCCAATCCCTGTCCCTGACATTCTCCCTCTGACTCCCGGCGATGAGGCAGGGTCTACTCGGGCCAGCCCTCTGCACAGCCCGGCCCGGGAGAACCTGCCGCTGCGTCTCAAGGCCCCGACCCCACAGCCTCAGTCCCTGGACGGGCATCTGAGAAGGGAGGCTAGGGTGGGGCTACCCGGAGCTCTTTGGGAAGGATGGAGGGACCACCCCTTAGGACCTTGGACAGCACTCCCAGAATGCCCTCTGCTTCAGCCCCAGGCTTTTCTACTCAAGAGGCATTAGGGAGCGGCTGTGGGCATGGGAACACGGAAGCAAAGAGGCCTAGAGCCGGCCTGAGGCTTGCCTGGGTGGCCCTGGAGGGAAGGTTTCACCTTCACCCAGAGTGGACTTCCTGGCGTTTGCACATTGACCCAGCGGACACTCGGACCCTGTGTTTATGAACACAAACATTTTAATCAGGATTTTATCCACCCTGATGAATTTTCATTCTAGGAAGTATTTTCAAGGCAAATGCCATTGAGGACAACTTAATGCCTTGATCAGTTTTCTACGTAGTGCAGATACATTTCCTTTTTTTCCCATGAAATAATTTTCACCAGGACCAAGTCCTTTTCACGTGCGTTGTACCACGTATATCGGACTCCCTGGTTAGTGTTCGAGCTCTGTCGAATGTCACCCACTGTCTCGTCTTGTCATTGGAATTTCTCCCCTGCGGCTCTCACCTCCAGTAAGTCCAATTTTCCCAGGGAGGCTTCCCTGACCGACTTCTCACCCATCGGTACCCGATGCCGAATCTGAACCGTGTGCTGTTTGTACTGATGTGCCACATCCGTGCTGTTTTAGCCTCGTCGACTTCCTCCTGTGGAGTGTTTCTGAGGGTGAACCCGTCCGACCACTCGGTTGACGCGGTAGAAGGATGGTAGCCTTTTCCCGGCGATATTCCAGGACGTCCCGAGACCCCGGAACTGGGTCAAGACGTCCTAGCGGGCGCTGAGCTTCCTGGGTGGGGGACAGGGAGAGCGGCGCCCTCCCCGACCTCGGCCCCCGCCCGGGGTCACGGCGCCTTGTCCGCAGCCTGCTCGGCGCGCGGGGCCCCGCCGGCGGCCGCGCGCGCGCCGCGGAGCAGACCCAGGCCCCGGGAGCGGCCGGCGCCGTGCAGCTGGCGCTCGTGGCGGCGGATCTGCACCTTGTGGCGGAAGCGCTCGCCGCAGTCCTCGCACACGTAAGGCCGCTCGCCCGAGTGCGTGCGGCGGTGGCGCAGCAGGTTGGACGAGACGCTGAAGCGCTTGCCGCAGTCGCCGCAGGCGTAGGGCCGCTCGCCCGTGTGCGTGCGCTGGTGCTGCACGAGCGCCGAGCTCTCGCTGAAGCGCTTGGCGCAGTACGGGCACGCGTAGGGCTTCTCGCCCGTGTGGATGCGCTGGTGCGTCACCAAATTCGAGTGCTGCGAGAAGCTCTTGCCGCACTCGCCGCAGCGGTGGGGCCGCTCGCCCGTGTGCGTGGCCTGGTGCCGCACGAGGTCCGTGCTGCGGCTGAAGCCCTTGCCGCACTCCCCGCAGATGGTCGGCCGGTCCCGGGCGCGCCGCCGCCGCCGCTGCCGGGCCGGCGTCAGGGCCGCGCTGCCCGCCGGGCCCGGGATGGCCACCACCGAGGGCGCCGACACGGCCGGCAACACCATGAGCTCCTGCAGCACCACGTAGCCCGGGGGCGCCACCACGACCGCGGCGGGCGTCCCCGGGACGGCGGCACCGCCGCCCCCCGCGGCGGGCACCAGCTCCAGCTGCAGCTCCGACGGCACTGGGGTCAGCTCCAGCTGCAGCTCCGGCGGCTGGGCCCCCAGCTCCACCGGGGTCAGCTCCAGCTGCACCTCCTGCTGCTCCTCCAGCTGCTGCTGCTGCTCCAGCTGCTTCTCCAGCTGCTGCAGTTGCTCCTGCAGTTTGAGCTGCAGCTGCCGCTGCTCCTGCTGCCGCTCCAGCTCCTGCCGCTGCCGCTCCAGCTCCTGCTCCGACCCCAAGTCCACCGGCATGAGCTCCAGCTCCACCTCTTCCTCCTCCTCCTCTGGCTCCAGCGGCCGGGGCTGCAGCTGCTGCTGTTGCAACTGTTCTTGCTGCTGCTGCAGCAGCTGCTGCTGCTGTAACTGTTGCTGCTGCAGCAGCTGCTGCTGTAACTGTTCTTGCTGCTGCTGCAATAGCTGCAACTGCTCTTGCTGCTGCTGCAACAGCTGCTGCTGTAACTGTTCTTGCTGCTGCTGCAACAGCCGCTGCTGCTGTAACTGTTGCTGCTGCAGCTGCTGCAACTGTTCCTGCTGCTGCAGCTGTAACTGCTGCTGCTGAAGCTGCTGCTGCTGCTGTAACTGTTGCTGCTGCAGCTGTAACTGTTGCTGCTGCTGCAGCTGTGACTGTTCCTGCTGTAACTGCTGCTGCGGTGGCAGCTGCTGTGATTGTAACTGTTCCCGCTGTTGCTGTGACAGCTGCTGTTCCTGCACTTGCCGCTCCTGTGGTTGTTCCTGCTGTTGCAGCCGCTGCGGCTGTGGTTTCCGCTGCTCATAGTGCACAGATTGGGGATTTTCCTGTAGTTCCTGCTGCTGCCGAGGCAGCTGCTGCTGCCGAGGCAGCTGCTGCTGCCCATCTTGCTGCTGCTGGAGCTGTTCCTGCTGTTGCTGTGACAGCTGGTGCTCTTGCATGTGCTGCTCCTGTGGCTGCTTCTGCTGTTGCATCAGCTGCGGCTGTGGTTTCAGGGGCTCCTGTCGCACAGGTTGGGGGTTTTCCGGCTGTGGTCGAGGCAGCCGCTCTTGCCCGCCCTGCTGCTGCTGTTGCTGCTGCGAGCTTGGCTGAGGTCCTGACCCTTCGTCTCGTGGCTGCAGCTGTTGCCGCTGCTCCTGCTGTGGCTGCTGCTGCAGCTCTGGCTGCTGTTCTAACTGTCGGGGTTGCAACTCCTGCTGTTCTGGCGGGGCTCCCTCAGCGGTTGCACCGGCCCCCCTCGGGGCTGAGACTGCTGGCTGCGGTGGGCTACTGCTCCTCTCCTGAGCCTCTTCCTCCTCCTGACTCTCACTCCCACCGCTGCCACCTGTAGCGGAAATGGCAGGAAGCCAGGAGAGAAAGATCTACAGGCAGCTCTCCGATCCAGACTCCCAGGATCTCCCCCCTTATTCTGCCCCATGTACAGTCACTGTACCATACACTCCTGAGCCCTCAGAAGGGACCCCAAAACACTGGACCAAGTGACAGTGGCGGTATGGTAGAAACGGAAATGCCCAGAGGTGTGGAGTTGGCTTGGAGAGGTGCCCCAGGGACAGCTGGTCTCGTCACTCCGGACCCCAGCCCCTGACCTCTCCTCTGGGCCTTCTGCCACACAGGCTCCGTGCCTCAGACCTTGGCAGTGACACCGTGGGGGCCTGTGGCTCCCCAGCACCTCTCCCTGAGAAGTCCTTTGGGCTTAACTGCCATCCAGTAGGAAACAGTGAACCAGCCATTCCCACGGCTAAGCCACAGGCCCATGCTGAACTCAGACCTCAGTTAAGGTCACACCGTAAATTAAAGGAACTCACCTCCTCTGTACATAATAACGAATTTCTGTAAGGCTGCCTGGAAGTGTTTCTGCGGCAGTTTCTAAAAGTCACCAAAGTGTCAGAGAGAACATGAGGTTTCCAGGTCGGAAGTCCTCAGTTCAGAAAAACTCTACCAGTGAGCAGCTGTCTAACCTCCTGCAGGTTCAGGGCCCTCCTTGTAACATAGCTTAGTGACACCCACACCAACAGCTTAATGAGTGAAGCAGGAAGACCCCTGACATTACCCCTAGCAGGTGCTTGAAAAATCCCTCTCCCTGTGGGTTTGGAATGGGTTTGAAAACTAACAAACAGTTCGGAAATACTGAGGATATAACTAGCTCCAACTGAAACAGTCCTTAAGCTGGAAGTGTTTTAGATTGTTATTCTGGGATGGAAAGGACCAACTCACGGCCCCAAGTCAACATGGCAACTGGCCAATTATTTAACCTCTGGAAACCTAAATTTCCCCATCTGCTAAAGAAGACAAATCCCTTTCAGGGAAATCGTGAGAATTAGAGGGGATAAATGAGCAGCCCCAGCACGGTACAGGACGCAGTGTAAGCTCAGCTAAACAGGACTCATTCCGTTGCTGTTTCACAAAACCCACACGCAGTCTCTCACTTTGAGCATTCCTGCTGTGTTATCAGAAAATCTGAAGAGGCTTTCTCCATTCCCAAGTCTGATTTCAACATCTGTTCTTCATACAATATCATCTTTTCAATTTTGTAATGGAAAGTAGAGATTTGATTTTGTAAATTTTGCTTTCTGGCTACTTTTCCAGGAATATATTGAATAATAAATAATATTGAATTAATAAAGCCAAGGGATATCTACATGTAAATAATTCCCTTTTAGGAAACTATTCCCAATAACCTTTGCTTAGACCAACGGATCAGTGAACGCATTTTTCCTATACACTCACATCAGGTGGGAGTATGCGGGAAAGGAGGGAAGACAGCCATGAAAACCTGTTTTCTCGGCAAATCGACACTCACATGGACACTCCCTTCTCCCACCACCTCTGGGTGCAGCAGGGACACAGCACGCCTCTGTGTGGGTCCTCTCATTTCTAGGACAGTGCTTGGCCATATGGCCACTCCGGACTTCTTCTGGCATTTTAAACATTGTTAACAACAATGCTGTAGTAAATGTATACTTAAGTGTCACCTGATGTGTCTGCTCTCGTGAGATTTTTGTCAGTTAAATATTTAAGCCAAAAGAGTCCTGGGAATTCCCTGGCGGTCCAGAGGTTAGGACTCGGAGCTTTCACTGCTGAGGGTGCGGGTTCAATCCCTGGCCAGGGAACTAAGATCTTGCAAGTTGCGCGGCACGGGCAAAAAAAAAAAAAAAAAAAGCCAAGAGTCCTAGTTAAGTCCACACATCCCCATCCAACCCCTCCAGTTCCCTTGGTCCTTTTCATGCTCTGTTCAACCCTGCCCCAGCCCCTCACTCAGCACCCTCGAAGCCCAGAGTGGGGAGTTGAGTCCCACGAGTGTGGCCACCATGGAAAGATTCGCCCAGAGCAGGTCCCAGAGAGAGACGGGGTCTTGGAAGGTTCTGCAGGGCCACAGTTGCTTCTGGGCAAGAGGGGAGAGAAAGCTGGATGGAAGCAGAGGCCAAAGAAAAGCCACGCGGCCAATGACAAGAGGGCGCCTCTGCCGCTGAATTCAATCTGGGACCTTGAGTCTGGAGCCAGGGACAAGTGGGAGGAAAATGGAGGCTGTGTGAGCCCTGGGGAAACAGCAGAGGGTCCCAGCCAGCACTTATACAGGTCCGGGGCAGGGGCTGAGAACGTCTGCACTGCCAGGCAGCCCTCACCAGCAAGACTGCAGCCCGAGCCACCTGCTCTCTCGATGTGAACCTGCCGACGTGAGTGGGTGCAGTCTGCCCTCCACACCCCGGAACTGCCAGGTGGGTGCCCCTCCAGACAGCAGGCCGCCCGCCAGCACTCAGGGCTCCCTCCCAGCTGTGGCAGGCCTGCGTTCTGTCAAAGGATCCTCGCTGGGGACCTGAGGACCATCTCCTGGTTTAGGACGTCAGAGGCCCCCCGCCCCCAGCCCCTCACCTGAGAGGGTGTCAGGCCTTGAGCCCCCATCTTCAAGACACCGCAGCTCGAGCACGAAGGTCTTGGTTGCCGGCCCTACCTCCATCCTGGCAGTCAGACGGAGATCCCAGGGAGCCCGCTGTGCTGAGGAAGGAAGGAAGCTGTTCAGATGCGTAGGAGCGCTGTGAGCCCCGGGCCCAGGGGCACCAACTCCCTTGACGACCCCCAGAGCTGGCAGCTCACCCCTGCTAGAAAGAAGGACCGTGTGGTCCACAACCAGGAAAGGGATGAGCAGGGGTGGCCTAGAGGCTTGGATCCCCAGCCCGTTCGCCTGCACAAGGAGTCCTGCCTCTCCAGACTTTGTGCAGGGCCCGCATTCAGCCCCACAGCCGGGGCAGCCCATGCAGCTGTGCGTCACTGAGGGACGATACTAAGGTGGCTAGCTGCACTCCCAGAAGGGACATTTGGGGAAGTCTGCAGAAAAAAAGAGAGACTTGTCCATCTCACACTCCCCTAGCCCCCTTCCAAGCAGTGACAAGTCTGTTCAATTCCCTGGCCTCCTGCCTCCCAGGCTGCTGGGGGGGTTCACCCCACCTTCCCAGGCCGCCAGCAGACCAGCGGTTCCAGGCCATGTGGGTCGGTCCAGGTGCCACCTCAGCTCCCAGGAAGGCAGGTTTCCAGGGTACCACGACCCACGGAACTGGCGGGCTGCCTGTCTGGCCCTGTGCCCAGGCAGTCCTGAGGTCTGGAGGGCTCCCCGCCTCTCTCCCGCGTCCACCTTGGCCCCTGCAGAGGTGTGCCCATGTCCAGTCCTCCCTCCCCTCCTAACAGGGTGACTCCAGGTCTCCCTAGCCCTGCAGAATCCAGTCCAAAGCCTCTTCAGAGAAGCGTCCCTAGGTTCACCCTGCTGTCCTACCCACTGGGCCTCACCTGGTACAGCATTTCCTGCTCCTCACGCAGCCTCTGCACTAGGGGAGGTGTGGTCAGCAGGGGCTGGAAGGTGAAGGCCCAAGCGTTCAGCCAGCACCTTCCTGAGAAGCCTCCATCCAGAAGGAGCCGGGGAGGCGCCAGGCCGCCCGGGGGCCTTTCTGGGCACTCAGGAGGGTCGGCCGCGGTCTGGGTTGCCGAGGTCGCGCTGGGCCAAAAGAAGCGGGCAGAGCGGAGTTCAAGAGCAGAAGTTGGTGTCGTCTCCCTGGGGTGGGGGCTGGAGGAGGCCGAGCCCCCAACCAGCGCGGGGCTCAGGGCCGGCCGTGCGGGACCATCGCGGGCGCCGAGGGCTACGGGGCGGCCCCGAGGGCGGCCCCGGTGGACGACCCAGCCCGAGGTCGGCGGGGCCGGGTGCCACCGGTGTCTTTTCAGCCCGGGGCAGCGCGGGCCCGGCCGGGGTCCGCCTGCCGCCACAGGTGCCGGGAGCCCGCGGGCGGGCAGCCTGGGCCGGGCCCCGCGGGCGGCGGGCGCCACGGCCGGGCCGGGGTCCCCGTTCGCTCGCCCGCCCGCCCGAGCGTGCGACCCGCCGGCCGTGCGTCCGTGCGGGCAGCGGCCGGGCCGGGGGCGGGGGCGGCGGGGGCCGGCACAGGAAGTCCCCCCGGCATCCGCATCCTGTCCCCCGCCCGCCGCCCGCGCGGCCCCGCGCCCCGGCCCCCGCTGCCGCCGCCGCCACCGCCGCCGCCGCCGCCGCTCTAGGCAGCCGCGAGCTCGGTGGGCTTAACCCTTCCCCGCCCGGCCACTCGCCCGGCCGCATCCCTGGGTGCGCGCGTCCGCGCCGGGGTTGGCGACTGTCGCCGCAGGAGTGTAGCGGGAGGCTCCCAGCTGGGGCCCTGCCGCCCCGTGAACGACAGGGACGGCCTCAGGGCGCCCCTGGCCAGGGTACAAATTGGGCTTAATTAGCACTCAATTAGATGACACTCAGTTAGTGAAGCCCCACCCCGGGCCACCTGAAGAGGCCTCCCCCTCCTCCCCTTGGACCTCCGGTCCTGGACCCTGGAGTGGCGAGGACAGGCCTGAGGGGGCGGGGAGTGTTGCAGCCAGGACGGTGGGCGTGGGTCCCAAAGGACCAGATGGCGTCGTAGGGGCCACCCTGGTCAGCTCGTCCCTCTCTGCGCCCCCTGCTCGCTTCCTCTGTGCACAAGGCCCCCTGCCCCACCCCCGCCCTCTGCCTTCCCCAGTCCCCACCCCAGCAGCACCTGGCAGCGGCCTCCCTGGACGTGCCTAGCCACTTCCCGGCTGGTCAGGGGTCCCTCCATCTCAATATCCCTTCCCTTTACTGCACTGTCTCTCTGATCTGGAGATGAGTTCACCCTGAAATCGGGATACTCCAGTTCTCTGAAAACCCAAAGAGCTGGCCATAGGGAGCTGCTCCTGGGTGGATTATGGGAATGCCCCGCTGGAGGGGGACACGAGCCCTCATGTGGTCACAGCCCCCTCCCCTCCTTACTGTCTCCATGCTCACATAGCTGCCACACGTGTGGCCCCCTTGTTCCATTTCTGGATTCTTCCTGGCCCTTCAGGCAATGGCGTTTGGGGCTTCCCCTCTGGCCCTTGTCTGAACTGCCTGTACTCTGTCTGGCAGCTTCACCTCAGACTAGGAGCTCCAGTGGGCAGGGCCACATCTTCCTCCTCCGCAGAACAAGCGCAGTAAGAGCCTAGCTTTGGAGACAGAAAAATCCGGGTTCCCAGGGACTTCTTCCAGCCATAGAATGAGGCCAATCATTGCCTTCCATCTGTGGGGTGGGGACTGCACCCCACTAGCCGGGTGTCTGAGGATAAGTGAGCATCCCCCTCCTGCACAGGGCAGGTGTGCACCTTCCGCTCCCCTGGGAGGGGCTGAGGGCACAGCTGTCTCTGCCTTCTCCTGCCTCTTGGGAGACCTCACACCCAGAGGCTCCACTCACCCCTTGAATCTTTAACCTCCCCCGCGGCTGGCTGCTTTCCAACAGCATTTACTCACTCTCGTGGCTCTCTCATCTTAAAAACATACAATCACCTCTCTCCTGCCCTGGGTGCCCAAACTTCCCGGAAAGATGACCCATAATAGTTCCATCCACATCCCCATTAGCCTGTCCCTCCTTCCCTCTCTGCAGCCTTGCCTCTGCCCCATCACTCCACCCAGATAGCTCCCTCCTGTCACCAGGGACCTCCATGTCACTGGATCTCTCATCTCATTCCACCTCTAGGCAGCTGTGGACATCTCTCTGGTGGCTGCTGGGAGAACACCCTTGGTTCCCCCTTCCTCCTGATCTGCTGCCTTTTCAGGCTCTGCTTCCTACCACAGGCTCCTTGCTCACCTTTACATCCTGCAAACCTGCAGTAAGGTGTCTTCCCAGGTCAGCAGTTCTCTCCCTAAGAGCATCATTTCTCTGGTCCATACCTGAGCACTGGCTCAACCACAGCCACCCTTTCCCTTTCTTCCTCATTTTCCCTTTAATTTTTTTTTTTTTTTGGCCGCGCCTTAGGGCATGCAGGATCCCCAATCAGGGATCGAACCTGTGCCCCCTGCAGTGGAAGCATGGAGTCCTAATGGACTGCCAGGGAATTCCCTCCCTTTGATTTTTTTTTTTTTTATCAAGGTAACACACGTACCGAGCTGTGTAAGTCAAATAGTTCTACAAAATCTGTAGCAACAAGGAAAGTATCTCCTCACTTCTGAGTCCACTCTCATTGCTTCTAATATCTCTTGCCATATTTCTAAATAACATGCTTCTAATGCTATTACTTGATTTTTCCAGTTTAGATGGTATCTATTGACATCCCACTTTGGAAGGTGCAGATTTAACTCTTTAAACCACACAGACACATGCATACTTTCCCTCTCATCCTCCTGTTGTCCAATCATTTGTCTGGTGTTTATCCCGTTTTCCGGAAAACAGCTTCAAACCCTAGGCATTTCCTCCGGTGATAGGAATGCCTTTGTTATTCCTGCTGGACCCCCGGAGAGCTTCAGGGTGGGTGCTAGTCATACCCTGAAGACCAACTATGTGATTCTGTAATTGGGGCTTTGAGCCAGTGATATCAACCCAACCTCTGGGGAGAAGGTGGGGAGCTGGAGATTGAAGTCAGTCTCGTGGCCAATGATTCAGTCAATCATGCCTAAGTAATGAAACCCCAATAAAATCTCTGGACACCAAGCTCAGCTGAGCTTCCTGGTTGGTGATAATCAGAGGAGTGGGATGCATTCTGATTCCACAGAGAGAGGATACAGAGCGCTCCATATTCAAGACTCTCCCAGACCTTGGGTCCCTTCATGGCCCATGTCTGGTCCTGATTTGTATCCTTTATAATAAAACTGTAATCATAAGTATAGTGCTTTCCTGAATTCTGTGAGTTGACCTAGTGCATTATTGAACCCGAGTGGGTCATAGGAACCCCTGAATTTGCAGCCAGTTGGTCAGAAGTGTAGGTGGCCTGGGAAACTGCAAACTTGCAGTGGATATCTGAGGTCAGGGCAGTCTTGTTAGGGATCATGTCCTTAACTTGTGGAGTCTGTGCCAACTCTGGTGGTCAGTATCAGAATTGCAGTGCAGTACCACACCTCTCAACACAATTTTATCAGTTTTGGTAAATCCATGTTTACTGTTTCCATAATTATATCTATGCAAATGTTGTTCACTGCTCAGCCTAGTGAATTATTTTTCTTAGTTTCCTTCTTATACAACTCTTGGTTCTTCCTGGAATTAATCACTCCTTCTCTCTTTCTCTCTTAAATTTCTTTGATTCATTCTTAGAATCAACAGTTAGGTCTCCTCACATCTTCCTTCAGCTCTATACATGCCTCTCAACCCAACTTTCCACCTGGTGAAACTGGTCAGAAAATCTATTTGTTTCATTTTGTTTCCAGAGACATCCCTTCTGGAGCCTCCTTCCTTGGGATCCAAATTGGGCAGGTTGCCCTCAGGGCTGCTGCCATCAGCCTGGGACTCTCCACTGCCATCAATCTGGGACTTTCCTTTGCCTCTCTCTCTCTCTCTCTCTCTCTCTCTCTCTCTCTTGCATCATTCTGTTTCCTCATACCACGTCTTTCTCTTTCTCATTGTAGTAGAGACATTTTGTGCTCGACAAATATTCCAAGAGCTCCCCTATATTTCCAAGCATTCCATGCAGTTAAATTGGGGTTAAATGAATAACTTGGCCAAGGGACTATGAAAGGAAGTGACATATGCTACTTCTAAGACAAAGCTCTTATGAGCTGGTGTGCTTCCTCCATCTCACTCCTCTGCTGCCGTGTGGCCTTGGTGGAGATGTGTTCCAGATGGTACAACTACAAGAGTGGAATCTCAGTCAGCCCAAGGCCTGGAAAATCCATTCAGGAAAACAGCAGAATTCTCAAGTAATTAAACATAACATTTAATACAGGAAAATGGTACAAACATGTTAAAAGGGCTTCAGTATTACAAAGAGGGAAGATGAGACCACCCAGAAATTAGTGCCCTCGGGGCTGGAGGAGCAAAGGGGAAAAACAATATTTCAGGGAGCAGTGTCATCAAGCCTGTTGTACCCACTGTTGGAACTGTGAGTCCAAAGCAATTTCATGAGCCCAGACCCACCAGCCACTGGTGAAGGCACCACCAGAAACAGGAAATGTCTTCTCTTCCATCTCTCATTAGTGCATCTCACTAGTATAATAGAATCTAGCCTGAGGTCAAGACAAGGGAGTCTGGGAAATGTAGTTTGAAGTCTTGCAGCAGAAAAAGTATATGGCAAGTAAATTTTGGGGAACCCTCATGTGCAAAAACCTTCATTCTCATGTGACTGAGTATGGATTACAGATTGGCAATTGTTTCTCAAAATTTGAAAGACACTGCTTCATTGCCTTTTGGCTTCCAGTATTGCTACTGGGGATGTCCAGGGCCATTTTGATACCTGATCCTTTGCATGTGACTGGTATTTTCTCTTTGGAACCTTGTAAATCTTTTTTTTTTTTATAACCTGTATCCTGAAATTCCATAATGGACACTCAAGCAGCTATTTCAATCTGGAAACTCATGTTTTTCTGTTCTGAGAAATGAATTTGAGTTATTTATTTGATAATGTCCCCCTTCTGCTTTCTTTTCTCCTTTTCCAGAATTTTGATTATTCAAATATTGGACCTTCTGGACTTCCCTGGTGGCGCAGTGGTTAAGAATCCGCCTACCAATGCAGGGGACATAGGTTCAAGCCCTGGTTGGGGAAGATCCCACATGCCGCGGAGCAACTAAGCCTGTGTGCCACAGCTACTGAGCCTGCGCTTTAGAGCCCATGAGCCACAACTACTGAGCCCATGTGCCACAACTACTGAAGCCCACGCGCCTAGAGCCCGTGCTCCACAACCAGAGAAGCCACCGCAATGAGAAGCCCATGCACCGTAATGAAGAGTAGTCCCCGCTGGCCGCAACTAGAGAAAGCCTGTATGCAGCAACAAAGACCCAACACAGCCAAATAAATAAATAAAATAAATAAATTTATATATTAAAAAAGATATTGGACCTTCTGTTCTAATCCTCTCAAGTCATTTTAACTCCTCTTCCATTTTTCATCACTTAAACTCAGTGCACTTTCTAGAGCCCAGATCTAGAGGATGTTCTCTTCATTTTCTTCTAAGCTTTTTGTTGAATGTTTTTATTTCTGCTATCCTGTCTTCAATTTCCCAGCACTTTCTTATTCTCAAGCTGTTGCTTTTCTCATACTTGCTGTTCTTGTTTCATGATTACAATACTTGCTCTCATCTCTCTGAACAGTTAACTTTGTTCCTGCTCCCTCTGTCATCTTTGTTTGCTGCAGTTCCTTTTGTTGTTTGTTTTTTAATGTGTTTGTTTTGTCTCTCCTGTTGGAGGGTTTCCTAGCATGCCAGGTGACCCTGGGTTGTTCAGTCATATGCGTGGAGTGAGTCACTCTGCATACAAGAGAGGGAATTGAACAACTGGAGAACTTCACCGGGGGAGGGGTGTCCTCAAACACCTGTTAGTACTTTCTCTTAGGCCACTCAGTTTTTCTAGAAAGGACTCATTTAAGCTCTAGCCTGGAGAAGTAACTCGATCATGAGCATTCTACGAGCCTAACAGGGAAAAGAGGATTCTCATATTACGCAAAGCAGATTTCATCAAATCCCCCTGCTTTCAAGATGAACTCTCCCTGCCTTGGCTCTGCCCGGTGTTCCCCAAATCAGAGCCTATTTGGTCTCAGGCTTCTGCCAGGGTGGAGGAGGAGGGGTCTCTTAGCTGGATACAAAGTGGGAGGTGAGGTCTGGGGGCCCACTGGCTCCTTTTAGTACTTTGTACCCATCTTCCTGTTTTTAGGAAGCCTTGGATTCTGCAGGCTTTCTGGGGGTCTGCGGAGCTCAGGTGGCTGCTTCTCGGCTTCTGCCTCTGACAGCTTAGCTTTCAGCTTTCTCCACTCTGCTAAGTCACGTCCACTAGGTCATCTGTGTTCCAGTTTCTAAAATCTGGTGGATGGGTGCTTTTGGTTTTCTCTTTCCTGAGAGAGGCAGAGACTGTGTGCAAAAGAATCAGAGAGAAGGAAAGACAGAAAGGAAATTACACAGGCCTGGAGGGGGAGTGGAATGTGACAGACTTGCACCCAGATGGCAACTCTGGGGCTGCAGGAAGTTGCATCTCCAGCTGGGGACGATGGAGAAGGTCCAGAATATGCTCTGGGGAAGAGTGACCGATGAGGGGGCAGCACCGACTGCCCAGGGCGTGTGTAAAGCGTGCATGGTGGTGACCAGTGGGCAAATGTCAGGCATCGCTTCCCCAGGTCCAACCCCCCACCCTCCCATCCCCCGATGTTCACTCTCAGAGAACTGGAACTGAGGTGCTTGCCTGGTTCTGAGTTTAAAATCGGATTGGGGCTGTAAGTCAGCTCTGCTCCCAGAGCAGGAGACCTGGGAGGCATATGTTCTTGGCCGCCACATCTAAACTCCTAGGAAAGACTCTGAATGGCTCAGCTCAGTTTGGCTATCCAATCTACATTGCCCGAGGCACAGGGATCACGTGCCAGGGAGGCAGGGGGGAAAAGGGATCTAGTGGTGTGTTCAGCTACCACCTAATTTCGGTGGAAGGAGAAAATGGATTTGGCGGACAGCCAGCAATCTCAGCTCCACAAAGTTAGGAGGGAAACTGCACCTTAGGGCTTGGTGGTGGTAGCTCAAGCCCAGGGAACAAAGGGGCAGAAGTTCTCCTTTCAAACGCCTTAGTCAAGCTACACCTATGGAGGAAAGCGTGTTTCGCCCCATTTGGTGGCTGAAAACACCAGGGCTCAGAGGATTAAATGAACTCCTCCAAGGCCACAAAGGGCGAGCTGGGGTCAGATCCTGGTCTGTGGAATTCTAAAGCCCACGCTCTTGATCATTCCACCAACTTAATTCCTAGTCCAGCAGGTGACGTAAAATCCCAGGGGCTGAGGTGCAACTGGGGTCACCACGCAAATACTAGCAACTGCGTTAAACATTTCTCAACTTTATTTTCTTGATCTGATCGCAAAGTTAATACTGCATGTTGCAAACACTTTAAACGTGATATCCATTCAGCAAAGATTTACAGGTTGGCTTTCATGTGCTCTCTCTACCAGCCCTAATAGAAGTGTGATGCCAAATGCAAGCCATAAAAGTCATTGGAAAAAAATTTGTAGCCACGTTGAGAGGGGTAAAAAGAAACAGGTGAAATTAATTTTAGTAATATTTAACCCAATCTATCCAAAATAGTATCATTTCAACGTGTAATTGATTTTTTAAATTATGAATGAGAACTTTTACGTTCTTTTTATATATGTCTTCTGCACGCACAGCGCATCTCCATTTGGGCACATTTCAAGGGCTCCTCAGCTGCCACATTGGCTACAGGTTTCCATGTGGGACAGCAAAGCCATAATGTAGAAAGTTTAGGGAATTCCCTGGCAGTCCAGTGGTTAGGACTCGGTGCTCTCACTATCAGGGCCTGGGTTGGATACCTGGTCCGGGAACTAGGATCCCACATGCCGCGTGGCGTGGCCAAAAAAAAAGTTTAACTCTCCTAAAATCCCAACCTCCAGAGACAACCCCTCTTAACAGCTAGGAACACAGTTTTCCAGATGTTTCTTATAAAAATCCACAGGTATATGTATTTGTGAATTCATCAGGAATCTCTCGGCTGCTGGTAAAAGAAAATCACCCCGAACTGGTTTGAGGAAAAAAGTTGGGAAGCATCTATTGACTCATAATTTAGAAGCCCAGGGTATAGATACCATGTTTAGGCATGTCAAGATCCAGGGCACAAGTGTCATCATAAGGACTTCGGGTCTCTTCATTTCTCAGCTCTGTGTTCCTCTGTGTGGTCACCCTCCATCCACGTGATTGCCCCCCCGCCTCTCCCACCCCAGCTGTGGACTTACACCCTCCTAGCTTCAAGTGAAAAGACAGATTCTCTTTCCAGTAGTTCTGGCTCAAGTCTTTTTTTAAAAAAATATATTTATTTATTTATTTTTGGCTGTGTTGGGTCTTCGTTGCTGCGTGTGGACTTTCTCTAATTGCGGTGAGTGGGGGCTACTCTTCGTTGCGGTGCGCGGGCTTCTCATTGTGGTGGCTTCTCTGGTTGCGGAACACGGGATCTAGGCCCACGGGCTTCAGTAGTTGTGACACGTGGGCTCAGTAGTTGTGGCTCACAGGCTTAGTTGCTCTGTGGCATGTGGGATCTTCCCAAACCAGGGCTCGAACCTGCGTCCCCTGCATTGGCAGGCGATTCTTAACCACTGCGCCACCAGGGAAATCCCTGGCTCAAGTCTTAGAATTGGGTTTCATTAGGGTTCATTGGGTTCATGCGTTCATTTTCAGGCAATCACCACGGGGGCTGCAGAGCTCAGCTAGGCCAGGCCTGGGCCAGGGATGGAGCCAGGGACTCAGGGGTGAAGTGAGGATGCTATCAGTAGCAGGAAAAAAGGGGCAGAGTTTTGAATGGGCAGAAACAACAGAGATACATCATAACTAGAATATATTGTTATTTATTTATAGTGTGTTTACACAGCGGGGATCATAATATACATATTGACTTGCAACAACTTCTTTATTTTTGTGGCTTGCAGGATGTTAGTTCCCCGACCAGGTATTGAACCCCGGGCCACGACAGTGAAAGCGCCAAGTCCTAACCACTGGACCACCAGGGAACTCCCAACTTGCTCTTCAAACTAAATATATTTTGGACATCTTTCCATGTAGAACAAATACCTACCGAATTAGAAAAAATCCCTCTTAGAATCCAATTGCAAGGATATACCTTAATTTACTTAACCAGGCCCATACGGATGACTATCTAAGCTGTTTCTCATCTTTTGATACTGCAAACATGCTTGTACATGGAACTTAATTTAACTGTGAGAGTTCTTCTGTGAGATACAGCCCTACTTGTGGAATTGCTGGCCAAAGATATTTTATTTACTTTATTTTTTTCGGTCACACTGCACAGCACGAGGGATCTTAGTTCCCCGACCAGGGATCGAACCTGCACCTCCTGCAGTTGGAAGGATGGAGTCTTAACCACCGGACGGCCAGGGAATTCCCGGAAACAGATATTTTAAATTTTGATCGATATTGCCCTGACAAAGTTGTACCAATTTAAACCATTACCAGCCAAGAATAAAAGTGCCTGTTTCCCAACCACTCTGCCACATCAAGGATACTTTCAGTTCCAAATTTCAGAAACAGTTAAAACTGGCTTAGAGAGGAAGACGCTATTATCTCATGTAACAAGAAGTGCAGTGGCGGGGGTTCTAGGGTTGGTCAATTTAGTGGCCCAAGGACACCTCAATGACCAAGAGGAGTCCCAAGAGGACTGCAAGATGCCTATGTCCTAAGAATAGAGGTGCCATATCCTCGACGACAGTGTCCAACCAACACCAAAACGGCTGTGTCCCCATTTCTGGTCCCTTTGGGCTAGAGAACTTTCCAGAAAGCCATTCTCTCAGACCTGCCCCCACCCCGGCCAGAAACACATCCCCTGCCCATGACAAAACCAAATTCCGAGCAGAGGTGTGGAAGGACATGCCGGTTTAGACCAACCACAATTCATTCCAAGGAGGGGCCCAGCTTCCACGGAGCAGGTGCCTGTCAAGTATTTGCCCCAACTGAGGTCCTTTAGGAGACAGATGGCTGGTAGATGGCTAATAATTCTGCCACATACACTTGCTAACCACACATTTTTTTTTAACAGCTGGCAATGTGATGGGTAAAAATGACCTCGCTTTAATTTGCATTTTAAAAAATTCTCAGTGATGTTGAACAGGATTTCGTAAGTTGAAGAAGGCATAGGTATCATTAAAATACTGTATTTTAAAGAAACTGGAAATTTTCTTTTCTGTGTGGTTATGCTACCGATTCGGATACCAAGTTAATTTCACCTGCTTCAGTTTGCTTTGTGTTTCTGTCTGATTTAATGAAGTTAAACATTTACATGGTCCCAAAGTCAAAACTACAAAACAAGGTACATTCAGCAGCCTCGTTTCCATTCCTATCACTTCACTCTGCTGCTCCCCCTTCCCCTAAGCTACTATTTTATTAGTTTTTCCTTTATCCTTCCTTCATTTCAATTTATATTTCCCCACCTCCTTCCTTTTGCAAAAGGTAGCACACTATACACACTTTTCTGGGCCTTGCTTTTTTCTTTTAACTTAATAAATCCTAGCAGTCACTCCCTGGCAGAATATCTTAAAAACAAAATCCAAAAAACAGTAGCATAATACTCTTCCATGTGGATAAAAAAACATGTTGATAGACTCACAGGAAGTTTTTGATCTTTTGCTATTACACGTAATGCTGCAATGAAACGACCTGTGTGTGTATTATTGCCTATTTTTGCCATTGGAACTAAAAGGAGGTTCCTGGGTCAAAGGGCAAACACATATATAATTCTGCTAAATATTGCCAGGTTTCTTTCCAAAGGGGTTACACCATTTTGCAGCCCCACCAGCTCCACTGAATTCAGTAGGTGATCCTACTTTTCATTTCTTGAAGTTCTAGCCAGCTTTTTTTTTTTAATCTGCTAGGTAATTCACAATTTCTTTTTCCCTGGAGATAGTGTCACATTCATCTTTTATTCCTTTAAACATGACTGTTTTAGTCCGACTCTGACAACTGTGACACTGGAAGACTTTCTGCTGCTTCCCACTCTTGGCACCGGGTTCACTTCTCATTGTTTATCAGCCGTTCTCCTTGGACAGTCATTTGTGGGCTGAGCCTAGGATGAATGACTTTCCTCCAGAGGATGTGTGTTTGCTCCTGCCAGGTACCCGGGAGGACTACAAGTCTAGGACCCCCACGGACTGAGGTCACAGTGGGATGTGCCCTGGGGTAACCAGTGCTGTCAACCAGGGTGAGGACCCACCCCTGTCCCTCACTTCTCAGGAACCAGACTTTCCTTTGGTTTTTCTCAGGCTCTGCTCAGCACCAGGGAAACCTTCCATGCTGTCTTCTGTTCTTACTGAAGGTACAGCCCTGGGGGTTCCAGCAAAAGGGAGAGAGGGTCTCCTAGTAGACTGCCACTTTGAGCCCTTAACCCTTGAGGCCCTCAGGGCAAAAGTGTCTTAGCGCACCTTACCTGCTTTCCCTTGGCACCTGACCTGCACGTTCTTTGCAACCTGTGGGCTCATCAATAGACTTCTGTATTTTATCCAGCATTTTAATTTAAAGTAAAAGGGTTGGTCTGAAAAATCTAGCCCATCACTACCAGAAATCGAAGTCCTAAAATTCCTTTAAAAATTATCTTTTAATTAGACAAGTAACATGTGAATACATCATCCTTATAAAAATATTAAACATGTGCAGTACTGGCTAGGACATATACCAGACGCTGGCTTCTCTTACTTATAGTAGTCAGGGGCTGATTCAAGTCTTGTCTTTCATTATGACTCAGAATATTTTGTTTGTTTGTTTATGGCTACGTTGGGTCTCCGTTGCTGCACGCGGGCTTTCTCTAGTTGCGGTGAGCGGGGGCTACTCTTCCTTGTGGTGCGCAGGCTTCTCATTGCGGTGACTTCTCTTGTTGTGGAGCATAGGCTGTAGGCGTGTGAGCTTCAGTAGTTTTGGCACGTGGCCTCAGTAGTTGTGGCTCGTGGGCTCTAGAGCGCAGGCTCAGTAGTTGTGGCGCACGGGCTTAGTTGCTCCGCGGCATGTGGGATCTTCCCAGACCAGGGCTGGAACCCGTGTCCCCTGCACTGGCAGGCAGATTCTTAACTACTGCGCCACCATGGAAGTCCCCAGACTATTTTTTTTAATTAAGAATTAAAAAATAAAATGAAACTTTAAAACTGTACAGAGAAGGAAAGGTCTCCTTTGGCCGTCACCCCATTTCTAGTACCCCCCCCAGAGGTTTCCGCTGTTGGTGTATACCATTTTTAAACACATGCACGTACACATCCACGTATACCTGTGGGAAAGCTGCAGTATCACCTTGTCTTTTTATTTGTCACATACATGGCTGTAGGCGTTACACTCTTCATAATGCTATCCAAGCTTTCACTTGGCAAATATTTCTCGAGGAACTTTCCGTATCAGGAGCCCAAGGGGCAGAAACAGGAAACCTCTGGGTCCAATCTGGCTTAAGACTTTGTCATGGTCAGCCCACATGGTATTTGGGGTTTTGGGGGGAGGCACTTGTTATCAAAGGATAACGACATATGGAGAAGTGCACAAACCTGTGGAACCAGCCTCTACTAGTCACGACCCAGCCTCCCCCACCATCTTGACTTCTAACAGCAGAGACTGGTTTCCAAATGTGGTTTTTAAATTAAGAAAACGCAACATGAAAAGTCGTATTTCCATCTTCCGTGAAAACTCAGAAGTCCTGGCAACATTCCCTTGGCCCAAGCGACCAGGTCTGGCAACGACCAGCTCTAGGTGTTCTCTAGTTTAGCGCGGAACCCGGTCCCCGCTGGGGTCTAATTCTGGAAGCTTCATCCCTTGACATCACCTGCCTGGTCCCTAGAGACGCCCAAGTTTACAGCACCTAGTCGGACAGTCCTCTATTGATGCCTATTTGAGGTGTGTCTGGATCTTCCTTACTAAAGAAATACTGCACCCAGCATTCCCATATACATGGGTATGTGTATATATACGTATACCTTTCTCTCCAAAGGAATCAAAAACATGTTCACAGGAAACCTTGTACACAATGTTCATAGCAGCAATATTCATAAGAGCCAAAGGGTTCAAATGTCCATCAACTAATAAATGGATAAACAAAATGTGGTCCATCCATACAATGGAATATTATTTGGCCACAGAAAGTAATCAAGAACTGACACTTTACAGTACGGATGAACTTTGAACACATTATGTTAACTGAAATATGCCAGTCACAAAAGAACGTATACCGTAGGATTCCATTTATATGAAACGTCCAGAAAAGGCAAATCTATGAAGACAGAAAGTAGGCTAGTTGTTGCCAAGTGCTGGGACGAGGGGGTCAGTGACTGGTAATCGTTGCAGGGCTTCTTTTTCGGATGGTGAAATGTCCTAAGACAGATAGTGGTGACGGTTGCACAGCTCTGTAAATAAACTGAAAACCACTGAATTGTGCCCTTTAAATTAGTGAACTGGGTATTATCTACCCATAAAACCGTTACTTAGAAAACAGACAATACAGCCCTGAACACCCTTGTACATCTCTTTCTAGTATTGCTGGACCACAGAATCATCTTATCTTCTAATTTCTCCAGAGCAGCTCAACTGATTCACTCTACCACAAACCGCAATCCTTCTCTCCCCACATCTTTAGCGACACTGTCTATGGCATTTCACTTTAATTTATATTTCCCTGGTTACCACTTTTAGAATCCTTTCTTATTTATTGGCCATTTGTATTTTCTCTTCTATGAATTTTCTGTTTATGTCCTTCACTCAGTTTTAAAATTGGAATGTCCTTGGATTAATGTGTAGTTTCTTTATACACTCTGGGTAGATACACTTTATTTCATATGTTGCCTAGTATTTTCTCACATGTCAGTTTTTAATGGATGTAAAACACTTAGCAAGCGCCCGCACATAACAGCCTAACAGGAGGGCCATCGTTTTTAATATGCTGACTTAACTGACCACATTCTGCTAAAAATACCACAAAGGAAGTCTGTGGCTCTAGTGGCTTTATTTCCTACATTTTACCCTTCTTTTTATTTTTATTTTGGCAAAAACCACCTCGGGTCTGAGAGGAGCTAAGACTATCTAGCCCTGGACACGGATGGTGACAACCACCTTCCGAGACAGAGCCAGGTTTAGAGACCCTCTCCAGCCAGGAAGCAGTGTGAGAGCTCCTTTTCCACCCTTTGCAGAAACACTTGGTACCAGAGTTGAACATGAAGAACCAGCAAGTGCTACTCTCCTTAGTTCCGTGGATGAGTCCCACCAAGAGAGATGGAAGCAGAGACTTGACTTTGGCTCCTGCCCTGACATCAGCAGATTTATACAGGCAACAGGAAACACAGGGACAATGAAATCAAACTCAAAGAAAAGGTAATTTCCTCTCTAGTTCACGGCTCTCAAAAGCAACCTAAAAGCAGGGTCCTGATAGGCGTCACTTGCAGGCTGGTTCCTACACACCGGCTGGGGCAGCGGTGAGCACTCCCGGGGCCCACGGAAGACCACGAGCTCGTGTCCCTGAGAAAGCACCCTGGTCACGGACCCTGGAGGCCAAGTATGGCGCGCTCTCTCTCTCTCTCTCTCTCTCTCTCTCTCTCTCTCTCTCTCGTCTGGTCTTCCAGGGCACGGACTTCAGCAGCAGCAGGGTAAACAACGGCAAGGTTACATTTTACCCCGAGTTAATCTTGGTCCTCCACGCTCACTGTTTGCTGTAGCCGCCTCTCGTTCCTCACGCTCAGCCTAGGGGAGCCCAGCCATGGGGTTACTGGTTATCTTTCCTTCCTCCCCAAACCAATAAGTGAGAACTCCGAGCAGATACCTTCCAACCGCATGCTGGAGAAAACTCCTGAGGCCTGAGTTTTGTTCCTGAAGGAAGAAAGGAACCGTAACTGAAGCAGACAGACCCTGGGTGCCCTGCACAGGGTGCGGGGAGCGCCTGCAGCGTTTCTGCCAAAAGGAGCGCCTACAATTGTATCCAATCTTCTCACCAGGATCACGGCGGACTGGGGAGGACATCTCCGAGGCTCACAGCTACTAAGTTTTTAAAATACAGGCCATAAAGTCTATAAAACTGTTTAGAAAAAATTTATTTGAACATATGGAAGGAAAACTTAGAGACCCCAATAAAACAAGAGACGTTCCTTTCCCTACTGATGGGGGCCACGCTCACAGTTTCCCCCGACCCGTGGGGACCAAGTGCTGGGTGAGAGCTTGCCATGCCGGCGGTTCAGCCTTGCGCTCCCGGAGCCATGGGACTGCCTTGTGCTCCTGGCGGGACACAGCCCGTCCACAAGGAGGGAGGCCAGACACGTGGACTCGCACACGCTGCTCCTCCACCAGTGCTCCGACGGCACAGGCTCAGGGCGTGTGTCCGCAGTGACACCCCAGACCACAGGTTCACAGCCCTGGCAGCTTTTAAAGATGCCCGCATCGCTCCGCAGAGGGCTGGACGTTTCCTTACATCGATCCCATCTGGACTTTTACGAATGAGACGGGTAGGAGGTGCCTGGACGGCGACGTCGCAGAACTTCCGCACCGACCCGGTTCTGTGGTTCTGCAGCGAGGAGGGGCCGCCCTGCTGCCCCCCGAGCCCTCTCCTATGGATCGGTCGTCCTTTCCTGGGAAGGCTTCCTCCAACCAGGCATGGAAGGCACGGTGCCACTCAGCGGTTCGCGGGGGCCAGCCTAGCGGATGGGCCTGAACGGGAAGGTCATGCCTGAGATGAAGGTGTGCCCGGGGTGCGTGGGCAGGGCAGGGTGGGCGGCAGGGTGGGCCGGCACAGCCCCGTAGCCCAGCGGGGGTGTGTGGATGTGAGGGTAGAACCCGGGAGGGAGCGCCGCGTGCGGCGACTGCGGCACGGGGCCCGAGATCACCAGCTGGAGAAGGCTGCAAACACAAGGAGAAGGGTTAGGATGCCAACGGTGCCAATGGTGGCATCCGCCCAACCCGTGGCGCTATGGGTGGGGGGCAGGCTAGGCTGCCGTGGTGGTCCTTGCTCCTGTGCCGGAACAGACACCAAGTTTCCAGGGAGGCTGGAGGGTGGCTCATGGCTGGGTAGCAGGATGGGGGTGACCTGGAGGCAGCGGGATGTATTGACAGACTGGGGCCTGGAGAGACGAGGGGCCGTGGTGGGCAAAGCCGGGATCCTGCCGGCAGCGATGGGGAGGGAGGGAGGGGGCCTGTAGTCCACAGAAGCTCCGACACAGCCTTGGCATCTGTGGCTTGGGGACCATGCAGGTGTGCACTGGTGTCAGCCTCACCTGTCCACACCTTCGGGGGCTGTGACTGAGGAGCCACAGCAAACAGGACAGAGGGCCACGCTTCTGCAAGTCACTCCTAGTGACCGAGTCCTAACTGAACTCCAAGCAAAGCCACACAGAAGGTGGCTTTTCACATGACCCTGACGTCCGGAGTCCTCAGGAATGGCCCCGGCCTGGACCAGCCCTCACCCACTCAGGGCCCCCTCCTGCCCCACTCCCCTCCCCAAGCCCCTCCCACCCTGGCCTGCGCTCCACTCTCTGTGGTTCAGCACTTCAACAGCCTCTGCCTCCAGGAAGTCCTCCCTGCTCCTGAATTCAATGTCGCCTCCTATGCTGGTCCCTTCTGAGACCCCCTGAAGAGCTTCCTCTCATTAGTCTCATCCTATCTAATGCCACCCTCCCCTCTCAGCACGATCAGCAGAGCGTCCTAACTTTCTCTCCACCTCCAGCTTGTCCGGACTCAGCCTGAAATAACCAACTCCCCCGATTACACCCCTTCAGGACAGAGGGCCCCTCCCCAGCCCTGCCCTCCCCCGGGATCCCCTGGCCTCTGTGCTTTGCTCTCCCAGCCTCACCCAGGGCCGTGGCTCCGGCTGGGTCCTGTCTCTCGAGTGTGTACACTGTCCCTCCACATCACCAAACCCCGCCTGCCAGGTCCCGTTCTTGCCCACCACTTGCCCCTCAGCTTCCCGGTCCCACGAGGCCACACCTTCCCTGCATGCTGTCCTGCTTGGCCCAGCGAAAGCCCACCCCGACGGGCCACTTCACCCTTGGGTGACTGACTACGGTTGGCTGCTTCCTGGAGCTCTGAGATGAAGCGGGGGGCGGGCCTAGGTCTTTGGCAGAGTGACCCTCACTCTCTCCCACCCACCAAGTACAAAGTCTGGTACCCTGGGCCCCCAGGAGGGGCTCAGGCAGTAAACCCAGGTGTGAAGAAATCTGGTGCCTTTTAGTGGCTTGAAGCTCTTCTGACTCTCTTCGCTACGTTTTAATAACTACTACGGTTTAATAACTCTGGGTAAGAAATTCAAGGAAACTAAGCAAACAAATCAGTAAGTCTAAGGAGGGAATACACTGCGGAGGCAAAAGGTAGGTCACATGCTCGTTTGAACCTGCACACCCTGCCACAGAGAGAAGGGGTTTCAGGAAGTTTCTGGTCTAGTCCAGAAGACAATTAACACAAAAGGAACAATCAGAAATCAAAGAGGTAGTCCAAGCGACTGTGGGCCACTCTTTCCCCATGTCAGTGTCAGGCTGCCCCCGGGGGACTGGGGCCCAGGGCTGTACGTCGGAGCAGCAGCTACAGGCCCCTGGGGGGGGGGGGTCCCTCGGGGCTGTTAGAAGTTCCAGAGGATTCCCACGGGGACCCCTAGTTGTAACACTGAGATGATAAACGATTCATACCCTATCACATTTTAATGCCCTGAAAACATTAAACATTACATAAAAGCTGTGCACAAAGAAGGAAAAGGTTGCAAAGGGATTAGTGCGAGGAGGTGAAGAGGTGCCGCGTGCACTGGCGATGTCCTCAGACGCAGGAGACTTTCTTGGAGGGAAGAAAGGAAAAGAAGAAAGGGACGGAGGGAGGGAGACAAAGGAACAGTGTGGGCTCCCGAGGGCGAGGTGGCCTCTGGACAAGCTGTCCACCCTGCCGATGTCACTTCTCAAGGTGGACCGTTTTGTTGCTCCAGAAACCCCCGTTTAACCACCCAGATGCCTGCCTGGAGCTACCTGCCCCTTAGGGCCCGACGCCAAGCTCCCAGCCCTCTGGCCGCAGCTCCTCTCCTGTCAGCCCAGGAAGTAGCATCTGGCCCATCTTCTGGCCTCAAATTAAGCCTTTGCTCAGCCTGCCACACCTGCCCCACTCCCGGGCCCCGGCAGGGCTGGTGGGTCAGGCCCTGGGCGGCTGGGAGCACACACGGTGCCGAGGGGCCCAGTGGGCTTGCTCACCCTCTGTCCGCACTGCCTGCCAACGTCAGCCCTGGAGCCCCACTATCCACCTTAAAAACCAGTGCGACCCTCTGAAGAAAGAACTTGGCTGTTTTCATTCCTGTAAACCGTGCCCAGGTGCACACAGCAGGCAGCAGGGCAGTTCTGCCTTCAAGGATAAACATCTCCTCACACGGTGGCCACAATTACTGTTTTTAGTGGACACATAATGTTCCATCCTTCTGATGTATCACTACCAACTTACTAAGTATCCCCAAGCTATGGGATGGTTAGCTTGTTTCTGACTTTTTGCTACTAGGACTGCCTTTGCATGAAACATTTTTGTGCACATAGCTTTTTGCTTCTTAGCTTCAGTGAAATTAATTCGATTAAGAGAAACTCCTGTTACACAAATAACAGTAAAAGTTACAGTAGCTAACACTTCTTAGGTTATTTACATGTCAAGTACCATTCTAAGTGCTTTCTATGTTTTTACTCAATTAATCCTCACAAAACTCCTATGAGGGGAGCAGGGCGGGGGAGGCAGGGGGACCTGAGGCAGGTACTATTGTTTTCTTGATTTTATAGAGAAAACAGGGGTAGTGGGAACTTGCCCAAGGTCTTACAGATAGGAAGTAGTAGGGGTGGAATTCTCACCAGAAACTGTTAGGACCACACAGTTCCTGCTTTTCACCACTATTACCACTGCTTCCCCCCACATTAGGACAATAACGACCACTTACGGAGAGACTCCCGTGTGCTGTGGACAAACAACTTTGCAAACACCACCTCATTTACACCTCACTACAACCCTGGGAGGCAGGTGAATTACGGTCCCCATTTTACAAGGGGGGAAACCAAGGCAAAAGAGTCAGCCCCGGCGTCACAGCAAACCACAGACAGAACCACGCTCAGAACCCGGTCTGTGCCACCCGAGACCAAGGCGCTGGCCTAACCGACACAGTACTTCCGTGAGGGCTGTGCGATCAATGTCGCCACAGCACATGCCATCACCACGACCCACACGTGTGCTGGCTTAGTGAGCAGTAAAGGCCCCCGAGTTCGCTCCGGCTTCTCCCTTGACGCCCAGAACGACGGCCACTTTTCTTACCTCGTTGATGGACTCCCTGCTTGGGCCTCCTCTCCTGTGTTATGCTATCACATCCATTCCCCCACTTACTGTCAGGTTCTGGGGGGCCCCTTATTCTAGACGCTCTAGACCCTGCAAACCAGCTCTCCCCAAGAAGCCAGGACAAGGGGTCCGCCCTGCCTTGCACCCCACCACTCCCTCACCCACCCCCGCCCAGCTAGAAGTCTTGGGAGGATACTTACTTATTATGGGGCAGCCGGGAGCACAAGGTTCTCAGGTCATCTGAAATGAAGGAGACACAGAATTAAGGAACGGCCTGGAGATGACGAGGTGAGAGGTTTGCTGATGTTCAAGGATGCGAGCGAGACAGTAACAGTGCCTCATGCTCACCTTCCTAGCACCATTTAGAAGCGGGGCTCTCTTTTTCTTCCATTTTTGCTTTAACACACGCCCTCAACAGAAGACATCACTTAGGAAAGGGGGCAGCTCTACTGGTAATTTGTCAGATGGCTGGGAAAAGGCCCAGAGACAACAGATCAGACGCCCAAGGCTAACAGCGAGATAAGAGGGAAACCCATCTCCAGGGACGACTGCATGGGCCTCAGGCAACGTCTGTGAGCCAGCAGTCAAAGAGCAAACAGAAGTGTGTCATTAGCATCAGATCATTCTTCTGGGCGAGTTCAAGCACTGAAATGCAGAATTAAGGAGCCCTCTGAACAGGTGATGGGAATGGTTCCTGCACTTAAACAGGTGCATTTCATTGTACGTAAATTATGCTGCAATGCAAAAGAACTGCAGAAAAAGAAAAGATTCCCTAAGAGGAAGGAGATTAAGCCATTATTATCTGTGCTCTGGAGGCATCCCCAGGCCTGGGCAAAACAGCCAGGAGACACCCAGATGCCAGGGCCACAGGATTCTACCTGGGCACATCCTGCAACTTCCGCCCACCCACCCTGCGTTCACTGAGAGGAAAGAAGTCCTAAAAGCGGAAAACAGCCCTTGTCCAGGAGCCCCGATTTTCCTTCCGGCGGGTGGTGGTGACCCACCCCCGGGAGGCCTGGGCAGGCAGTCACCCACCTCTCGTGCACAGCAGGGCTCCAGAGGCCATGGCCACCTGCAGAGCCTGTGCCAGCCGGTCCAGGGAGAGCTCGATCTCCTGGGAGGCGTTGAGGGGGTTCAGTTCATCCGCCAATCTGTTGATCTCCTCCACCAGCGGGACCATGTGGTCAAACAGGATGAGCCCCAGGCGGCCGTACAGGTTCTTCTCAGTCAAGTGCACCTGGAGCATCATGAGGACCTGCAGGACGCTGAGGTGGAGCTTTGAGTACAAGAGGTGGGAATCTCTGTCCGTCCCCCCCGAGTCCTTGGTGACTTTGGCAGTGACGGGGCCATTGGCTAAGGGGGGCTTCTTCTTCCTTTTATAAGCCAGAGGGGCCTTCACACACCAGCGGATCAATCCAGTGAGCGGGGTGAGCTCTAAAAATCCTATTGGGAGATTGGCTGCGATTGGAGTATTTAAAAAAGTGATGAGAATCAACCTCGGGTCCTCAAAAATCCAGTTGACAATCATCTCAAGCAAGTCCAACGGTGGGATGAGATCGTCTGCAAAACAAAGTCAGAAGGGTCTTCAGCCCCACGGACAGGAGACAGGGACAGACAGACCTTCAAGCTCACAGTACTCATCACCCGACATCCGGACGACGTACCTCTGTCCTCACCTACCCTCTGTCTCCTTTCCTGGAACGTCCCCTCCGAGAGGGCTGGGCTCTCATCCGACTTAGGAAGGCCTGGCCATGGTTGGGCTCAACACATTAAACCAACAATTCCCTAGAACTCCATGATGCCTTGTGATCCTGTGATCAATTTAAATAGAAGTCCACTATCTATGTCCAGAACTACCGCCACCACACTTCATCCCTTCCCTTGTGAGTAGGTTTCATCCCTGTGTTTGGTGTCCCCTCAGTGGTACGATGACAGCTACGGGGGCCGTCAGGGAGCAGCTCAAAGTCCAGACAACGATCTGTCCGCTGCCAGGAGCCATCCCAGCCCCAAACCTGGAACCTCTAAGCAAGGCCTGGCCTCCTGTGAGTCCTGAGATCTAGTGCATTCTATGGCAAGACAGAGAACAGTAACTTTAAAGACAAAAGTTGATATTTATTCTGAGTTTATGACGTGCCAGGCACCGGGCTAAGTCCTACCACAGATGAACTCACTTAATCCTCAAACAAACCATCTATTATATAGAGGATGAGGAAACTGAGGCACAGAGATGTTAAATCATTTTCTCCAGACTCATTAAAACTACATGGTGGGCCCAGACCCGACCCCAGGTGGCCCAGCTCTTACCACTAGGCTACACCGCCCATCCTGGGGTCAGCGGACACTGCCGTTAGGCTGTGTGTG
Organism: Delphinus delphis; assembly: GCF_949987515.2. Lineage (NCBI taxonomy): Eukaryota > Metazoa > Chordata > Mammalia > Artiodactyla > Delphinidae > Delphinus > Delphinus delphis. The sequence continues at coordinate 83,559,443 of NC_082697.1, read as the reverse complement.
CGTGGGAGCGGGTCCCCAGCCTCCTGCCTCTGGGGCTGTGCACACCTCAGCTCATGAAGCTGGGGATGACGGAGCCCCTTCCGGGCTGCTGAGGTCCAGAGCCAAGCATGAGAAGAGAGACTGAGGGGCAGAGCGAGCCCCGTGTTGGTGTGAAGTCTCCAACTGCTCTTCCTCAGGAGACACCGGCCTTTCCCCTGGGACTATCTGCTGCTTGGGGGCTGACCCACGCCCTTCCCTTCTGCTACAAAATGACGGTGACAAGAGGGAGTTGTCGTCTATGACCTTTACTTGGCAAAATAAACAGTGGTGACCCTGTGTCCGGCCCCTTGACTCCCCGAAACGTTTCTGTCTGGGACACGCCAGTCTCAGGCCCGCTCCTCCAGCAACCCAGCCCCTCCCCCATCCCACACACGTCTAGCTGGGGCATCTCCGGAGCCTGAAGGTGGCATATGCACACATGCTGTGTACACGTGTGCTCGGTGAGTACACGTGAGCGTGTGTACTTGCGTGAATAATCTCCACAACCTTCGTATGCAGAGACCCAGGTTCCCTGTGACAATGGGGCAAGAGGGTGTTCTGTTCGGTTAGGTAAGCCCCTTCCGTTTCACAGCTTCGGAGGCACAGACGCCCGTCAGCCACAGTACCAAGAGCAGCGGCAAGCACCTGCTGCCAGCGGACTCAGGCCCACCCTCTGGGCCACCACCATGGAGCCAGGGATGTCCGTATCTCCAACCTCATCCAATTGTACATATAAATACATGGTTTTCTCTATGTCAATCCTACCTCGACAGAGTGGTTTAAAAAAAAGACTTGACATGTCAGACTGGCAAACTGGCTTAAGAGAAAAATACCACGTCTCATGTCCATCCGAGAACGTTAGTGGTATTTTCTGAACATTATTTCCTTCTCCATATGTTAATGAATCCATTCCCAATGTTAAGGCCAATTTCTGTCCTTGTCGCCCTGGAATAACCGATGACTTGAAAGAGCAACTACGATGCTGCAAATCCTTCCTATGGGAACACAAAAGGCCTAAACACCGTGCCTAGCTATCAAGAGCTCTTGAGAAGCCTCTTGGGAGAGCGCCAGGGAAGACTCCACCCCAGCAGCGGGGCGCCCACAAGCCCTGCCACCCATCCCAGCGAGCGGCACGCAGCGACGAAAGCCAAGTATGCAATTACACGCGGGTGTGATACGCACTTAAACGTTCACGGTAGGTCCGTGCGAACTTTCTCAAGAGAACTCAAAAGTCTAACGGCAAGGAAGAGAGTTACAAATAAAAGGAGAATCAAATACAATCAGGGTGCTGGCAGGAGACCAATGCTGGACTGAACAAAAGTGGAGAATGCTGCTAAGGCTTTCCAGCAGCTGGGTTAGCTATTAGACCAGGAGAAGAAAGAGGCTACCTGCCAGCCCTCTGAGCGGCCAGAGCTGAGGGCAGAGGAGGAACCTGAACTAGAACAGCGGGCTTCGGGTCTGCCTCTGCAGAGAAAGCTGTTCACGAGGGCGAGGCCTGTACCTTCCCCAGATGCAAAGCGAGGGCAGCAGCCCTAGCCAGGGGCCGCGAGGGCTGTGGGGGTCATTCAAGGACACAGATGTAGAAGGACTCAGTGTTTGTCAATCCATGTTCCTTGGAACCCACTCCTGGGGGAGGAAAGTGGGCAGCAGGGCCCAGTGGGTGGGGTCTGAGACCCCTGCCACAATTCAACCAGAGCTGGTCAACTTCTCTTGGTTTTCTTTATGGGGGCGTCCAGAGGGCTCTGCTGCTGGACAGGGACAACGGCCGTGGGCTTCTCCCAGCTGAAGTCAAATGCCATCTAATGGCCTCCCTGAGGCCCTCTCCTGGTACCTTGCTAAGGAAGTCTCAGAACATCACCCACAGGCCAACAGACACGCTTGCCTCCCGGCGCAAGAAGGACACATCACGGCCTGGGTAATATTGTTGCCACAAATGTTTAACTTGAACCTTTCATAAGGAAACAGACAAAACTAAATTGAGGGACATTTTGCAAAACAACAGGCCTGAGCTCTCAAAAAATGTCAATATCATAGAGATTTTTTTAAAGGCTGGGAACTGTTTTATTTTTGTTTTTAACATCTTTATTGGAGTATAATTGCTTTACAATGGTGTGTTAGTTGCTGCTGTATAACAAAGTGAATCAGCTATATGTATACATATATCCACATATCCCCTCCATCTTGAGTCTCCCTCCCACCCTCCCTAGCCCACCCCTCTAGGTGGACACAAAGCACTGAGCTGATCTCCCTGTGCTATGCGGCTGCTTCCCACTAGCTATCTGTTTTACATTTGGTAGTGCATATACGTCCATGCCACTCTCTCACTTCGTCCCAGCTTCCCCTTCCCCCTCCCCATGTCCTCAATTCCATTCTCTATGTCTGTGTGGGAACTATTTTAAAAGGACCAAAGTGACGTAACAACCATGTATGAGCCTTGACTGGATCCCGAATTCTCCTGGTCCCTCAAAAGGGGGGAAAAAGGCTATAAAAGACATTATTGAGACGATCAAGGAAATCTGAACAACGGCTAAATATATGCGATAAAAGTATTCTGTCAGTATTTAATTTCTTACATGTGATAATGGTATCATGTTTGTGTAAGGGAATGTTCTTGTTCTTAGATACACATTTAAGTACTTGGTACCTGACACTGGCAACAAGCTCAAGGGTTCAGGAAAAAAATACTTGTGAGTGTGTATGTGGAGAGAAGGGGAAAGAAAGAGAGAGCAAAAGGAAAAGAGAAAAAAAAGAATATATGGCAAATGTTAATAACTGGTGAACCTCGGTAAGAGATACACAAACCTTTGTTGTAACATTCTTGCAGCTTTCCTGAAGTTTTGCAATTTTTCAAAATAAAAAGTCGGGAATAAAAAAGCAAGGCATGGGGACTTGCCCGGTGGCCCACTGGTTAGGATGCTGTGCTTCCAATGCAGGGACCACAGGTTCAGTCCCTGCTTGGGGAACTAAGACCACACATGCTGAGTGGTGTGTTCGACAAAAAAAAAACAAAAACAAAAAAACAAAAAAAAACCAGGTCATGTCTGGGGAGAAGGCCACATCTGTCCCAGACACCAGACCCTTCCTTATTAGCTGTCTGCCACCCGGACCATTCTGAGTCAGGCAAATGGGACTCACTAAGGAAAGTTCCCTGTTAGCAAATTCCAGAGGTGCAGGTGGCCCATCCCTTTAGCTTTCAGCCTGAAATAAAATACACATTTCAGAGAGAGAGGAAAAAAAAAAAAAGGCCATCCGCTGGCTGGGTGTTCAGTGCAAATACAACTAGCAATCGGCCGAAGCCTCCTTAAGGGTAACAATCTGCTTAAAGTTTACCTGACGACAGGTCATACAGCGCAGTGACTGAGGTTATGAACTGGCAGCAGAAGCGAGGGCTGGCACTGAATATCTGCTTCAGCGTCTGAACGGATCCCGGCACCAGACAGCAGTAGTCATCCACGAGGGCCCTGGCTAACCGCACACAGTAGACCACAGGCGTCCGCTGGAAAGAAGCCACAGTCCACGTAACTACAGGTGTCGTGAGCCAGGAGACTAGCAACTATGTACACGTGGTGAAGATCAGAACTGGCAGAACCCCTTCCAAGAGGGGAAGAAGACGTTAACAGCTTACTTTGAAGCAGAGATTGGCAAATGAAAGCCCACAGACCAAATCCACCCTGCCACCTCTTTCTGTAAATAGTTTTATTTAAACACAGCCCTGCTCATGTGTTTGCTATTGTCTCAGGCTGCTCCTGCACTACAAGGGCACAGCTGAGTAGGGGTGACAGAGGTCATATGACCCGAGGGACTTCCCTGGTGGTCCAGTGGCTAAGACTCCACGCTCCCAATACAGGGGGCCCGGGTTCGATCCCTGGTCAGGGAACCAGATCCTGCATGCCGCAACTAAAGATCCCGCACGTGGCAACAAAGATCCCGCATGCAGCAACTAAGACCCGGAGCAGCCAAATATTTTTTTTAAAAAAGAGAGAGATTATATGACCCGAAAAGCCTAAAATGTTTACTATCTTGCCCTTTACATGAAAGGCCTGCCGACCTTTGAAGTTTACTTCAGAAAACATCATTCCTGACTTCAAGTGAGGAAACGACAAGTTTTGTAACCCTACAGGTGAGACTCCAAAGGTAAAAATTACCAGTTGGTACCACTTTGATGTGACTTAGGAGAGTCTGTGAACTATCACATGATTTAGAGCAGTACTTTCTCAAATTTTCCTACAGTCCTTTCCTATTACGGATTCCGTTAATATGTTTGAACCCTACATCACCACCCTCCCGTCTTTTTCCTTCCCACTCAGATGCCCATCTGTAGCCACATTTAACCATTGTTCAAGATGCTACAGTTTCAGGGCTACAACACAGCCTGCAGGGCAAACTGCAAGGAGGCATCAGGCCAGATTGTTCATTCACGCACCAAACCAGCCATCTCCACCCTTTTCTCTGGAGGAAGCTGCAGCCCTACACCCCAGTGTGGCAAACCCTGACCCAAGCCACAAGACCCTTTCCTGTTGTTAACATCTGCTTTCACTTTGCCAAAATGCCAGCGCAACAGCACCATGAGAGATAAATGGAAAATTATATGATGAATTTCAAGATGCTAAACTTGACTTCATCAGGTTGTCAAGGGATAGAGGTAATCTTGACATTAAATACAACACACAAGGTTTATTCAGGTGTCCCAGAAATCAGAATGGTGGCCATTAAGGTACAGATTCCCTTGAGATTTACCTGTGTATTACAAAGAACACAATATATTTTTACTAGCCAAATTTTAAAGATAAATAAGATCACAGGAAAAACTTTTAAATAAATTGAAAAAAACCCAAATGATGTCAAGTCCTTGGGAATGAAGCAGGTTTGAAAAACTGAATGTAGTAAATTTTGCTAGCTTAGCTGAGGATGTTAATCAAAAATTTGAGTTAATAATTACTCTAAGTGGATTATGAATTTTTCAACAACTCTGAGTAACGAAAAAGCAAAACAGAATAGATCTTCCAAAAAACTATCTAACACGAAGTCTACTATGAAAACACTTTTTTTTTTTTTTAGATATTTAAAAACACTATAGAAGGCTCCTATGTCCATATCCATTAGAAGAGCCATCAGCTTTGAAATGGCACCCCGGAACAACTCCCATGTTTACTGATCTAACTGTATAAAAAACAAGCAAACATTGCCACAGTTTGACACAGTGACCTTAAAAAAAAAAAGAATCCAATCTTTGAGACTGCATGCATAGCTGTTTTCAAAATCCTACCTTATTGTTTTCAACTAAGAAAAATTAATTTTCACTTATTCTGAAGATGGAGCCTTCATTTACCGTTACAAACTACTGTTTTCTCAAGAATGGTGATCACCTGTATATACAGGTGTGGGGTATCAGCATACAGGGCAGGAACATCAAGGAGATAACATATGGAAAAGACCTCTCTAGAAATCCAATTAAATTAAACTTCCTGACACGAAACACCTCTTCAGAGACTCTCAGAGATGCTATCTCTAGAGACGTACCTGGAGCCAGGAGGCTGCACACTCCAACACTGGGATTCGACACACAGCCACTGCCATGGAGACCAGCTTTCCCAACAAGCTCATTCGGCTGTCATCGGCTTTGTTCCCTTGGGGGCTGAAAAGGGATGAGAAAATAATCTGCCGGACAGAGTCCTTGGTTTGCTCCTGGAAATAACTGCACATGATTTCAAGAAGTTGGAGCTCCTGAAGTGAATTCAATCTCTGTAAAACAAATCCAGGAGAAGCGATGAGAAATTCGGCCTATTAATTTCATACAGTGAGAAAACAGAAAACACTGGTTTCACCAGGGAACTTTTCACCTCCCTAAAGCCCGGGTTCCACGGAGAACTCTCTACTGTTAATCTCGAGAAATACCATTCTACGTCATTATGCATCACCCTAGGGGGCTCAGGATGACCTACAGCGGTTTGAGATTCTCGGTAACAGGGCTTTAAAGTCTCTTCCTTTAACACCATTGAGACATGGTTGTCACAAGCCCCGCAAAACGGGCATTTTGGCTGCTGCTGAAGGAGCAAGGCCAAGGGTGAGGACGGAGCCCCCGATCCGAAGAGCGTTTGTGGTCTGGCCGACGCTTGTCACCGAGAAGGAAAAAGGAGCCGGAGTTTACTTATCGGGGACGCGGCAGCCGGACCCGGCGCACCTTGGGCTGCGCGCCGCGCTCCTTGGGCACCTGGAACACGAACTCCTCGAGCAGCTCCACAGGGCCCTTGTCCACGATGGGCAGCGGCGCGCTCTGCAGCTGGCTGCTGAAGTATATGTCCAGGTGGTACAGCACCTCCTTGGCGGCGCTGAGCGCGTCGCGGCGCAGGAGCGAGTGGCGGATGTCGCTCATGGTGCCACCTCTGCGGCCGGGGCGCCGGGAGCGCGGCGGGACTTCCGCCCCGGGCCCCGCGGACGCGCCCGCCGCTGCCGAGACAAAGAGGCCGCGAGTCGGCCTCCGCCCGCCGACCCTGGGCCTGGGCCGTGGCGCCCGCCCGCTCCCCGCTCCCCGTTCGGGCCCGCTCAGGGGGCCACCGCCGCCGCCGGCGGCCAGCGGGCGCCCCGGGTGTGCGACTCCGGCGCCACCAAGAGCCCTGGGAACCCGATGCCGCGGAGTCGAAAGGCGGCAGATGCCGACCGCGGCAACGGCGGCCCGCAAGGGCCAAGCGCAGGCGGTGGCGAGGGCCCGCCCCCTGAGGGCGCCCCCTGGCGGCTCGGCCCGCGGGCGCGGAAGGGCCCCGCCCCTGAACCCCGCCCCTGGGCCCCGCGACCGCCGAGCGGGTCCCGAGCTGCCGAGCTGGGGGCCACATCCACCAGAGAACGCAATCTAGGTCTTGTGCGCGCCCCCCAGCCCCGCAAGGCCCCGCCCGGAGCTCCCCTTGCTTTCTCTGCGCGGCGTTCAAAGCCTACACATGTGATTTCATGGAGCTTTTCCAAGGATGGGGTGGTGGTGCAGGGCCGTGGCTCAGGCCCCAGCCGTTCATCTTTAACGCTATATCTAGTCTGAACTCGGGGCTGCGACGACAAATGATGCCTGCCTGCCTGCGAGTCCCTATTCCCCAGCCCCCTCCAGATGGGCCCCGCCTAGCCTGGGAGGGCCATAGGAATGTCTCCTGCGCCTGACCACTACGACCTCAAAACCCTCAGCACTTTCTGTGAATCTCTTTTCCTGCATTCATCTCTCTGCAATGAATGAACAGCGGGGCTAGCCTGGGATTTTAAAAACAGCAGAAATGACTTGAATGTGGCCACAAGAGGCCAGTGGAGGGCAGGCCAGAGGCCACAGGAATGAGCCTTCTGTAAAAGGTCCATTCTGGCCTGAGGGTGGGCCTAGGAGAGGATGCTGGGTGTGGTCAAGGAGATGAAAAAAGCCAAGGCCTTTCCCAGGGAAAGATGGAAAGGACATTAAAGAGGGTGCAGCTGAGACAACTTCAAGTCACAGAGACCCTCCTGCATATCAGGGGTCACAGCCATAAGGCCCCTCCTGTCCAGGAGCCCAGTGGGAGACCAAGGTCAACTGGAACCTCTGGGAATTCACCTTTGAGCCCCTTGGCACCAGGACTTTAGAGATGCTCCACTCCCGCCGTCTGAATGAACAGAGGATGAGCAAGGGGTATTTCTGCCCCAGGGTTTATTAGCATGGCACCTGGCAAAGCTTAGGCACTCAGTAAACACTAGTTTTCCCTTCCCTTCCTTAGCTACTGAGAGCCAATTCATAAACACAGTGGAAACCGGGAAAAAAGAAATAAACCAATGCTTAGAAAGTAAGTATCCAGGACTTTCCTGGTGGTGCAGTGGTTAAGAATCCGCCTGCCAGTGCAGGGGACACGGGTTCGAGCCCTGGTCTGGGAAGATCCCACATGCCGCGGAGCAACTAAGCCCGTGTGCCACAAGTACTGAGCCTGCGCTCTAGAGCCCATGAGCTACAACTACTGAAGCCCGCGCGCCTAGAGCCCGTGCTCCGCAATAAGAGAAGCCACCGCTCGACACAACTAGAGAAAGCCCACGTGCAGTAACGAAGACCCAACGCAACCAAATAAATAAATAAAAATTTTTTAAAAAAGAAGAAAGTATCCATATGTATAAATAAACATATACTATATTTAAAAGGCAGTAACACTCTTCCCATTCTTATTTCTTCTTTCTCTCATAATGTGCAACAGCAGGTAGAAAGATCTCGCGAAGGTTGCTCCAAAGCCCACGGGAGTGAATGTTCCGGTAAACCTGGGGCTCTGCTGACGGGGGCCAGGCCACGTGGGGGCAATGCTGGCACCAGGCTCGGGCACCTCTGTACCACTCGTTAGTGGTCTGGTTGGTAGCGGCCAGGTACAGACAGAAGCACAGGTAGCTCCCCAGGAGGAAGCTCAGCACCACAACAAAGCCCAACAGGAAGACAATCCTCGGGAAGGTCAGGAACAGGTACTGGGGGCAAAGAAGAAGCAGCACGTTAGGCAGCTAGGCTGTGACACGAGTCGGGGTCAGGAACCACCGGCCATGGTCACGTCCATATACACTTCAGAACTGCCTTCCCAGCTCCCCCACCTCCATACACATCTGACCCACTGAACACAAAATCAGAACCAAAAACAGCACTGACAAACCTCCCAGGAAGAATTTCATATGGGATAAATTAAGTGTGTGCATTGAAGGAAAAGGGGAAGGACACTCAGGAGATGATGCCAGTTAGCTATTCAGAAAATAAACAGAGAAATGAATGTAGATCTTAGTTCATGCATCAACATAAAGTCCAGACGGACAGAAGAGATCAATCTCTCTCTGAAAACAATACGACCACAGAAATACACGTACAAGGGTATTCACTGTAGCACTGATTTTAATAGCCCCTCTTCCCAAAAGAAACAAGTTAAATGTCCATCCAGGAGGAAGAGTAAAACTCTGGGATAGTCATACTATGGAACAACAAGGAGCCTTTAAATTAGGTCAGTGTCTATGTACTAATATGGAAAAGATGTTGGTAATATATTGCCCAACAAGAAAGACAAAATGCAAAAATCACAATGGAATCCTATTTGTGTAAAAACAAAACTAACTCCATGAAAGTGTATGGCCATATAAATAAACAGAGAGAAAAAGCCTGAAATGTACACCAAACTATAAAAGTGGTTGTCTCTGGAGAATGAAACTGTTGGGAGGGGAGGGGAATAATTCCCAGTTTATATTTTATTTTTGTCCAAGATGTTTTAAATTTTCTTCTCCCCCCCCCCGGCTTTGTAGAGATATAATTGGCATGTAACATTATGAAAGTTTAAGGTGCATATAATATACAACATAATGATTATATATATTATATAATGAAATGATTACAATAACGTTAGTTAACACATCTGTCACCTCACAGTTACAATTTGTGTGTGTGTGTTGAGAACCTTTATGAGCTCCTCTCCTGGCAACTTTCAAATGTACAATACAGTATTGTTAATTACAGTCACCATGCTGTACGTTACATTCCCAGGACTTATTCATCTTTCAACTGGAATAACTACCTTCACTTATTTCTCCCACCTCCCCCGACCCCTAAAAGTTCTGGTCTACTTGAATTTGTATAAGTTCGTTTTTATGATAGACAAATAATTCTGAAAGAGTTCAATATTTTTGAAAGTTAGCAGAAAAGAAGTAGATACTTATCAAAACTCCATCAAAACTCCCGATGGGCGAGACTTGCTAACTGAAGTTACAAAGAAAAGAGACAGATTCGATGAGGAAGAATGTCTAAAGCTTTTTAAACAACAAAAAATGAGACACACAAACAGAAAACAAATATAACAAGAATGAACTACCATTATTATCCAAAGACCTCAAACCAAAAGTTATTCTAATATCAAATAGGTAAACAATTAAAGGGCAGAATTCACAAAAAAAGATATACCAATGACTGACAGACAAGGAAAGTAATCAAAAGTAATGAAAGAAATGTAATTTGTAAAAAAGGGTAAACCATATTCTGTCAAACTAGAAGCACTTCCCATCCCAGGCATCATCAATGCCTGCTCTTATGCAGTGAAAGGAACACTTACACACTGCTCTAACCACAGGTTTTAAAAAGCAATTTGACAACATATATAAATATCGGAAGACTTATAAATGTTGTCAGTCTTTGACCCAGTATTTATGTTGTTGGAAATCTATCCTAAAGAAAGTCCTAAATACAAAAACAAAACCATATACACAAGATTACCCATTGCAAAGGGGAAAATGCACTTCACGAGTGGAGGGAACTGGTGGTCACCTCCGTAAACCAATGAATCAAGCTGGGCTTCACTGCTCCTATGTCACCTGATGGGATGCACTATGAAATACACATCCCTACCTAGGAAGCATTTTTGCCAAAAACATTTAACTTGAATCTAATCAAGGCTCTAGAACTAACTTCCAGTTTACACTAATATAAAGAAAGAGAAAAATTAGATGACAATTAGGAAAAGAAAAATCTAGAACATGGGACATTTTAAAAGATAACTAGACTACTAAACGTCAATTTAATGAAAAAAAAGCAGGGGCATTATTTTAGAATAAAAGGACGTAATATTCAAATGTAATGCTTAACTATAAAATGGAATCTGGTTCAAGGAGGTAGAAGAGCTATAAAAGACATATTTGAAACAATGGGGAAATCTGAATATGGACTAGAGAGTATATAGATTTATTATTACTTTTCTTACATGGGATAATAGAATTGTAGATACGTATGAGAATGTTGACATTCTGAAAAAATGCATGCTCAGGTATTTAGGGGTGAAGCAACTTCATCTCCAACTTATTTCTAATAATACGGAGAAATATATACACACGTATAGAAAGAAAACAGATTAAAATGTTAACAATTTTAAAATCTAGGTGGAAGGTATATGGGTAGTCACTCTGTTATTCTTTTAACTTTTCAGTATGATTACAAATTTACATAATTGGGAAAAAACTTGAGAATAAAAACTACTCGAGGTTAAAACAACAAGGAGGTATCATGACATACCTATGAGAACAGCTGAAGTGAAAATCAGTGATAATGATAAACCTGGCAAAGATGCAGAGAAACCACTTACTCCCCCATCCCTGGGGAGGAGAATGTAGAAAGGTACAAGCACTCTGCAAAACAGTGTGGTTCTCCTTTCCAAAACTTAAAATGGACTTACCATACAACCCAACAATCACACTGAAGACTTCTTTTCACACAGCAGCTTCTAAACCAATGTTCATAGCAGCCTCGTTAGTGATAGCCAAACACTGGAAATCACCCAAATGTCATTCAAAGGCTAACTCATTAAACAAACTGCGATCCATTCTCACCACGGAAAACTATACGGCAGTAAGAAGGAATGAACTACTGATACATGCAACCACTAGGATGAATCTCAAGGAAACTGTGCTGAGTGAAAAAAACCAATCACAAAATGCTACTGTAGGATTCCATGTATGTAACAATAAATAACATAATAACAAAGACAGAAAACAGATGAATGGTGGCCAGGCATTAGGGAGGTAGGGAGGAGGATGTGGGTATCAGGGATAACACAGGGAGTCTGTGGTGATAGACAGAAGAGCACCTTAGTTGTGGTGGCAATTACGCAAAGCTACACATGTGACAAACTGCACAGAGCTACACACACAACACAAACGAACACATATATAACTGACACTGTGGACTGTGCCAATGTCAATTTCTTGCTTTTGTGCTGTGGTTGCACAGGGATTCTGGCATGGGGAGAGGAGCTTAGGGGTGCACAGGATTCCTGTAACCTCCTGTAAATCTATCATTATTTTAAAATAAGAGTTAAGGGCTTCCCTGGTGGCGCAGTGGTTGAGAGTCCGCCTGCCGATGCAGGGGACACGGGTTCGTGCTCCGGTCCGGGAAGATCCCACATGCCGCGGAGCGGCCGGGCCCGTGAACCATGGCCGCTGAGCCTGCACGTCCGGAGCCTGTGCTCCGCAACGGGAGAGACCACAACAGTGAGAGGCCCGCGTACCGCAAAAAAAAAAAAAAAAAAAAAAAAAATAAGAGTTAAAAAGAAAGATGCAGGCTTTAGGACTATGTGTGTATTTTATCATATTAAGACAATATCCTTCAATTCCTATTTTCTAAGTGCTTTTATTATAATGGGTATTGAATTTTTTGACAGGCTTTTCAGCATCTAGAGAAATAATATCATTGTTCCTAATACTTAATAATGCTGTATAAGATACTAATCAATTTCCCAATATTGAACCAACCTTGCATTCATTTAATACGTCCCACTTGCTCATTTTATTTTCTTTGAAACAAAAGGAAAAAAACACTCAAGGAGAATTAGGCAGTTACCTAAAAAAAGACTGCTCGTAAGCCATTTCCCATAAATGAAATAGAAATCTTTTAGCAATCAAATGAGTTTTTAAAGAATGGCTTTGACTTTCACATTATGGTAAATTAATGGCAAAGAATAGTCTTTTCAATAAATGATGCTGGGGGACTACCCTGGTGGCACAGTGGTTAAGAGTCTGCCTGCCAACGCAGGGGACACGGGTTCGAGCCCTGGTCTGGGAAGATCCCACATGCCATGGAGCAACTAAGCTCGTGCACCTAGAGCCCATGCTCTGCAACGAGAAGCCAGCGCAATGAGAAGCCTGTGCACCACAACAAAGAGTAGCCCTCACTTGCTGCAAATAGAGAAAGCCCATGTGCAGCAACGAAGGCCCAACGCAGCCAAAAATATAAATAAATAAATAAATGATGCTGGAACAACTGGATATCCACAAACTAAAGAATAAAGTTGGGGCTTCCCTGGTGGCGCAGTGGTTGAGAGTCCACCTGCTGATGCAGGGGACACGGGTTCGTGTCCCGCTCCGGGAGGATCCCAGATGCCGTGGAGCGGCTGGGCCCGTGAGCCATGGCCGCTCAGCCTGCGTGTCCGGAGCCTGTGCTCCGCAACGGGAGAGGCCACAACAGTGAGAGGCCCGCGTACCGCAAAAAAAATAATAATAATAATTAACTCAAAATGATTAAAGACCTAAATGTAAGAGCTAAAATTATAAAATACTTTAAAGAATATTTAAGTGTAAATCTTCATGATCTTGGATTAAGCAATGATTTCTTAGCTATGACACTACAGCAAAAGCAACAAAAGAAAAAATAAATTGAACATCAAAATTTAAAACTTCTAAAAAAAAAAAATTTAAAACTTCTGTGCTTCAAAGAAAACTATCAAAAAAGTGAAAAGACAACCAACAGAATGGGAGAAAATATTTGCACATCCTGTATCTGATAAGAGTCAAGTGTCCAGAATACAAAAAAGAACTCTTGCAACACAAGAATAAAAGACAACCCAAATAAAAATGAGCTGCTTCTCCCTTAAACTTTCTTCTCCAAAGAAGATATACTAATGGCCAATAAGCACATGAAAAGATGCTCAATATCATTAGTCATTAGGGTAAATGCAAATCAAACCACAGTAAGGTATCACTTCATACCCACTATATGGCTATAATAAAAAAAAAGATAATAACAAGTATTGTTAAGAATGTGGAGAAATTGGAACCTTCATAGATTGCTGGTGGGAATGTAAATGATGCAAATGTTTTGGAAATCAGTGTGGTGGTTCCTCAAATGATTACAACAGAATGTTATTTAGCCATAAAAAGGAATGAAGCACTGATTCATGCTACAAAATGAATGAGCTTTGAACATATTATGCTAAGTGAAAGAAACCAGCTCAAAAGGCTACATATTGTATGATTCCATTTATGTGAAATGACCAGAAAGGGCAAACCCATAAAGACAGAAAGTAAACTGGTGGCTGCCTGGGTCTGGGGAAAAAGGGAATGGGGAGTCACTGCTAATAGATAAGAGTTTCTTTTGCAGATGATGAGATGTTCTGAAATTAGATTGTGGTGATGGTTATGTGGTTCTGTGAATATACTAAAACCACTGAACTGTACACTTTAAAAGGGTGAATTTTATGGTGTGTGAATTATATATTGATTTTTTAAAATTATATATCAATTCTTTAAAAAAGGAATGCCTTCACGTTTTGACTTAGAAAACAAATGCCCTTTTTCCAATTTTTAAACCTTAAGTCAGAAACATACAGCCCACAACATAATTACCTGAATATTAATTACCTGAACAACAAAGACAGTGTCAACCACCTGCAAGTGTCCAAAGTCATTGATGTAAGTCTCCAGGTACAAGTCCGACACCATCACCAGCTGGACTAGAAACACAGTGCTCACCACAGCCATGGTGGCAGCCGAGGCCGTCAATGTCAAGAGGTAGAAGAGGAAGTACCTGATGTTCCAGGCCCCGATGCAGTTGTTCACCCACACACAGTGATGGTCAAAGCGGTGCACACACCGGTTGCACACACCTGCACAGAAATGGGGGGGCCACAACCCTGCGTTGATCCTTGATAATGACACTGTGCACTCCTACCGAGAGTTTCACACACTGACACTAGCAGGATGAGCTGGCAGTGTCAATGGCAGCTGCTGTCACCAAGCTTTCAGAACCGAAGGGGACAATACAGTAGCCAATACAGTAGCCACATGTGAGTAATGAGCACTTGAAATGTGGCCACAAGAGAAACTTGAAAGAATACTTTGTTGATATTGATAAATTCGCAGTTGTTTTTCAATTATGCATTGCTCCTTTGAGATCAATGTGAATAATGCTGAACTTATTAACTTGGTCAGACATAATTTTAGTGAACTTATAGTGATAATTAGTGAACTTATTAACTTGGACAGACATAATTTTAAAACTGATGCTTTTGCTTTAAAGTCAAATCAATTCTTCTGATAAAGACGAACCATTATGTCAATATAGATATGGATATTAAACAAAAAATGCTGGTTTATTTATTTATTTATTTTGGCTGCGTTGGGTCTTCGTTGCTGTGCACGGGCTTTCTCTAGCAGCGGTGAGTGGGGGCTACTCTTCGTTGCGGTGCGCGGGCTTCTCATTGCTATGGCTTCTCTTGTTGCAGAGCATGGGCTCTAGGTGTGTGGGCTTCAGTAGTTGTGGCACACGGGCTTAGCTGCTCTGCGGTGTGTGGGATTTTTCTGGACCAGGGCTCAAACCCGTATCCCCTGCATTGGCAGGCGGATTCTTAACCACTGTGCCACCAGGGAAGTCCCAAGAAAAATGATGTTTTGGTACTGATTCAGTCATTGAAAAACTTTTAAGAATGTCTAGAATAGCTTCAGTATGTGAATCAGCTCTTTCAACTGTAAGTTTTATGAAATCTAAATACAGATCAAGAATTTCCAATAAAAATTTAGTGTCAGGCTTCCCTGGTGGCGCAGTGGTTGAGAATCCACCTGCTGAGGCAGGGGACACGGGTTCGTGCCCCGGTCCGGGAAGATCCCACATGCCGTGGAGCAGCTGGGCCCATGAGCCATGGCTGCTGAGTCTGCACGTCTGGAGCCTGTGCTCCGCAGCGGGAAAGACCACAACAGTGAGAGGCTCGCGTACCACAAAAAAAAAAAAAAAAAAATTTAGTGTCTATTGAGATGTACTGTAAATGTAAAAAACACGGAATTGCAAGGAATTAGTATGAAAACACAATATAAAAAAATCCACGAATGATATTTTCATACTGATTACATGTTAAAATGGTACTTTAGATATCTTAAGTGACATATAATTAAAATAAATTTTTCCCATTTATTTTTACTTTTGCAACATGGCTACTAGAAAATTTTAAATCACATCGGTGGCTCACATTATATTTTTGTTGGACAGCACTAACCTAGAATCTTGGCCACTGCCCAGAAGAGTAGCTCGGCCAGGACTGAAGTCTGCAAACACAACATCCTACAGAAACATCTCTTGAGCAGTAAGCACTGCCATGTGGCAAAGGAAGGGCTGTTTTGCCCAGAGCTGAAGGTTACCCACTACAGGAGAACACAAGACCTCACCTCTAGGCATCTCAAAGAAACCACTATCTAACTATCCCCTACCAACAGAGGCCGCCTCATGTCTGGAGGTCAAATGGCCTTGCTTCTAGATTTATGTAACATTCCCTTACAAATGAAGCCCACTTGTCTGCTGTGCGAGGGCAGAGCTGGAGGGGCCAGAACCAGACTTACTGCAGTGCTTGGATCGCGCTGGTTTCCTTAAATCACAAGTAGAACACCTCACGTTCTTTGGGAACATCCCTTCATCAAATTCATAAACTTGAAGAAAGAGTAATTCATTTGCTTTTGTTATGGTACCTGAAAAAGGAAGGACAAGTGTCAGTTTCGAGCAATACAGTGGACCAGATGTTCACACAATCTGTCCTGGCAAAGCACAACTAAAACTGCTGTATTTAATATTCCAAATAATTTATTTTTTAAATTAACAGCTTTGAGATATAGTTCATAAACCCAATTCACCCATTTAAAGTGTACCATCCAATGTTGTTTTTTTAAAATTAATTAACTTATTTATTATTTATTTTTGGCTGCATTGGGTCTTCATTGCTGCGCACGGGCTTTCTCCAGTTGTCGTGAGCAGGGGCTACTCTTTGTTGAGGTGCACGGGCTTCTCATTGTGGTGGCTTCTCTTGTAGCAGAGCACGGGCTCTAGGTACGTGGGCTTCAGTAATTGTGGCGCACGGGCTCAGTAGTTGTGGCACACGGGCTCAGTAGTTGCGGCATGCGGGCTCAGTAGTTGTGGCGCGCAGGCTCAGTAGTTGTGGGGCGTGGGCTCAGTAGTTGTGGCAGGTGGGCTCAGTAGATGTGGCGCTGAGGCTCAATAGTTGTGGCGCACGGGCTCAGTAGTTGTGGCACACGGGCTCAGTAGTTGCAGCCTGCGGGCTCAGTAGTTGTGGCACAGGGCTCAGTAGTTGTGGCATGCGGGCTCAGATGTGGCGCAGAGGCTCAGCAGTTGTGGCATGCAGGCTCAGGAGTTATGGCGCACAGGCTTAGCTTCTCTGCGGCATGTGGGGTCTTCCCAGACCACGGCTCAAACCCGTGTCCCCTGCATTGGCAGGCGGGTTCTTAACCACTGCGCCCACAGGGAAGCCCCCATTCAGTGGTTTTTATAGTCACAGAGTTGTACGACCACCACTACAATCAACTTTAGAACATTTTCATCACCCCAAAAAGAAATCCTTTCAGCAGTCATTCTCCATTTCTCTAATCCCACAACCCATGGCAACCACTAATCTACTTTCTGTCTCTATGGATTTGCCTTTTTTGGATACTTCATATAAATGGAATCATACAATATGTGGTCTTTTGTATCTGGCTTCTTTCATTGAGCATAACGCTTCCAAGATTCACCCATGTTATAGGATGTATAAGTACTTCATTCCTCCTTATGGTTGAATAACATTCCATCCAACAGGTATATCGCATTTTATTTATCTGTTCATTAATTAATGGACATTTGGTCCTTCAAGGATAGAAAAGATTAAAATAAGGGAATGGGGACTTCCCTGGTGGTGCGGTGGTTAAGAATCCACCTGCCAACGCAGGAGACACAGGTTCGAGCCCTGGTGGGGGAAGGTCCCACATGCTGCGGAGTAACTAAGCCCGTGCACCACAACTACTGAGCCTGCACAGCTAGAGCCTGTGCTCTGCAACAAGAGAAGCCACCACAATGAGAAGCCCGTGCACCACAGCGAAGAGTAGGCCCTGCTCACTGTAACTAGAGAAAGCCCGCACACAGCAATGAAGACCCAACGCAGCCAAAAATTTAAAATAAATAAATAAATAAATTTAATTTATTAAAATAAGTGGATGGGAAAAAAAAATACCTAGCAAGTATATATCTAAAAACAGTGTAATAATAAATATGAGTATCAGACAAAGGAGACTTGAGAGCAAAGAGTATTACTAGTAACAAAGAGGCTCACTGTATTTTGAAAAAAGATTCAAGAGATGATACTAATTCTAAACTTGAATACATCTGAGTATATATAACTATTATACACACACACACACATACACACACATATAATAGCTTCAAAATATGTGAAGGAAAAAATCTGTCAAATCTACCAACAGAATGAGACCACATACCTCTCTCAGTAATCAAACAAAAATATTAGTATGAATATAAAAATCTGAACATAATTAACATCTTGATCTAATGGACTTATATCATTGCCTGTGCCCAAGGACTAGAAAATATAATACTCTTTTCAAGAACACATGGATCACTTACAGAAACTGACCACATGCCTGGGCATAATGCAAATATCAGTAACAACTTTAAAAGAAACAGTTTCATATAGACGGCAAGCTCTGTATATAACACAGTTAAGTGATAATGTTTAAATAGTTCTAAATAATCTGTGGGACAAAGAAGAAAAAAATAAAGCTAGAAAACATTCAGAACTGAAAGATCATGCAAACCCTACATACCAAATTTTTTGCAAAGCCCTTGGAGGGATCACTACTTGTTTGTAGCACTGCCAGCGAGACAGACAGTTGATCTGTCACCATTTTCTATACTAAGAGCCTCAACTTACCAGGGTTTGTTTCACAACTTAGGGCAAAAAAAAACAGGTTTACAATCAGCAGCAGATAAGGCAGAAAAAGGTAATTCAAGGAGAACTCCAGCTCTTGACAGAGGCCAAATATTTCCCAGGTGTATTCAGTATAAACCATTCCTTGCAAGATGAGATGCAGGATAACAAAGGTGTGGTTTCTGAAAGGACACAGGTACAAGACTTGTTCACAGGGGCTTCTCTGTGAAAAAATCACACCACACTACAGGAGGTGAACCAACGGACAACCACTTCCTTTGGGTTTGAGACAACAGTAAGAATTACATTAGAAATCATGTGAAACATTTCACCTAGTGCCTACCACATAGTAAGTACTCAATAAATGTTATCTATTATCATCATCATCTTTTTGGGAACTGAGGTCTCAGTATCAGTATATATTTCTTTTTACAGAAACGCACGTCAATACTTTCCCATTCTTTAAGTATCGATACTTAAAATTTGATATGTCAAAACCCCAGAGATAAAAGGCAGATTATCTGTCAGTAGAGGTTCTGAACCCAGGACTCTTGATCCCTGCAGCATCCCTCCCTGTATCACGCTGGAAACAAACAAGGAACCTCCTAGAGCTAGAGGACAGCAACAGTTAATAATCGAAACAGAAAAGAAGATAATACTTAAACTCTGAAATATAAATACCGTGTATGGAAGAGGTAATGAAGCAATCTTAGCATGGCTCTCCGAAGGCATTCTGGAATTATATACGAAATTATCTGAAACAAAAGAAAAGAGAAAGGTTCAGTTTCATTTCTCTTTCTCCCCACACCTAAACAAATTAGATGCTTCCCTTTCAGCCAGCAATATTGGTGATATTAAGGCATGTTTCTGCATGTGAGCAGAGAAGAGATTTAAGTGAGAATAAAGAGGAGGGCTTCCCTCAGCTGGCCTTCCTATGATGTCAACTCCTCCATTTCCATCCTGACCCCAAACAAGGCACTAAGTTGGGGTCTTCAGGCAAAGAGAGGTGAGCAGAGGGGCTGGATCAGGTAATGCTGATGTGATCTGTTAATGTAGCCTTTCCCTGCCTTGGGTTCAATCCTAGGTTCCAGAGTCGACCTCCAGATCACGGAGCATTAGCCCAGGTCCCCCCACCAGGCCAACCCCTTCCCAAGGCTGCTCACCCCAATTTTGCTCACTTTGATCCCTGGAGGAGTGTGGGCGGCCCGATGTTCAGCTTTCTACTCACACTACCCCCAGTTTCACCCATCAGGCCCCTCCAGGCAGACACTGCTCACATCCATGCCCAACTACAGGCATCAACTCTAGAGAAAAACAGCCAACCTTAAGAATGCTATCTTCTCTTAAAGCATCATCAAAAGATTACTTTTGGGACTTCCCTCGTGGTCCAGTGGTAAAGAATCCACCTTCCAATGCAGGGGATGCGGGTTCATTACCTGATCTGGGAACTAACATTCCACATGCCCACGTGCCACAACTACTGAGCACACGAGCCTCAACGAGAGAGCCTGCGTGCTGCAAACTACAGAGCCCACATACTCTGGAGCTCACGTGCCACGACTAGAGAGAGAAAACCCGCGCACCACAACTAGAGAGAAGTCTGAGCGCCGCAACTAGAGAGAGAAACCCAAGCACCGGAACGAAGAGATCCCGCATACCTCAACAAAGATCCTGTGTGCTGCAACTAAGACCCGACACAGCCCAAAAAAAGGGAAAATAAATAAATTAAATAAATTTTTTAAAAAAAGATTACTTTCAACAGTAACAAAAACAGAAAGAGAGAGACTTTCGAATATACTGCAAGTGCCATAAATGAAAGGACAAGTGAACGAACGAATAAAAAATGACATCTCTTTTTTGTTCTGACAGAAAACTGGTGAGCCTTTTAGACTGGTGGTATCCAAAATCCCGTGGTCTCCAACCATCACTGTTACCTGTGCTCCTCTTCTGACCAGGCCTTTAAAGCAATGGGTTTTCGAGCAGATGCAGATCGTAACAACACCAATCAGCATAAAAGCCAAGTAGAACAAGAAGAGAACCAGAAAGTCCATCCTGGGGCTACAAAGGAACAGAAGGAGTGTGACTATTACTGAGGGATATAGTCCAACACATATTCTCAGACATCAATTCCCTAAGTGACTCCAATTCCCTAAGTGACTCCAAGCAGGATTCTTCATCCTTCAAGCACAAATTGTCTCTCAGTGGGGCTTCCCACCTGGTCACCCTTCAAAAGTTTCCTAATCAAACCACTGTGGTCTGCCTTGTGGCATCTCCTGCCTGCAAATCCCAAAATAAGTGGGGAAGAATATGCAAAATGCATCCCCCTTCCCTCCCACAACGATAAATCAGTCTTTTACTCCCCTGAATATAAATATTCACAATGACACTGATATGAAGGTAACCAAAAGAATCTGCTGACATTGCTCTTGGAACAAGCATCCACCAGAGGCAGTCAGGGGGCCCCAGCCAGGATCAGGCATGCTGTCCTATGAAGATCCCTCCAGGACAGTGACCACAACAATCAGGGATCACCCAGGGGGACCAGAGTCAACACACAGGCCTGTAGTAAGAAACTGGAAATGGTTACTATTGGCCTTGGCAGATATGGTTCTGGGCAGAACTTCCAATTAAGATAACCAAACTAGAAAGTCCTCACGAGATAAGACAGAGGAAACAAAGAGCAGCAATTCTCACGAAGTGATTCAGGGTCCCCAGCCTACATATTTCTTTTGTTTGGATAGTTTTCAGCCGGCAGCTCTGGCATTCCTCCTCCGAACATTCACGGAGAATCCAAAAGGCATCTCCTCTTGTTCAGCGGCGTGCGCCCGGCACAACAGGTGGCACCCAAAGCTGCAGGAGACATGGCTCCTCTAGGAAGCTGGATCTGGCTGCGGAGACATCAATTCAACCCTCACATAATATGACAGGCTAGGAGTCAGGGGCGGAATACATTGTGTAAAAGAATTTGGAAGTCAAGGGATGTTGAGACCCCGCAGGATGTACGGGGCTGTAAGATTTCTAGACAAAAAGCTCATTGGGAAGAAATAACCCGGGAGCCTTGGATCTCGGTGTTTATCCCTATACCTGAGGAGTCCACGCTGGGGACCCAACAGAAAAGCATTCCCGATGCTACTCTCCTTCCGAAGATCCCAGCGGGTGGGCCTGGCCGGCGCTTTCCCCGGGAGCCGAAACCGGGGTTGGGGGGATGGGAGGTGCAGAAGATCTGTGCGCCGGGAGGGGTGGAGGTGGGGCTGCAGCTCCATACACAAAGGGGAAGGGCGAGTCAAACAGGGAGACGAAGGGCCCTGTGCCAGCCCGGGTATCTAACAGCCCAGTGGAGGCGGACTTACCGCCGAGACCAGTCTAACGCCAGCCGCATCTGGTCCGCGCCTCTAGAGCGCGTCCCCAGACTTCCGGTGGATCCGTGACGTCATCACGCGACGCCATCGGCCAGGCCGACTTCCGGCGGAGGTGCGTGTGGACAGACGGTGGGGCGGGGCTGCGGCTCGTGTTCTGCACCCTCGGAGTAGTCTTTCGCTTCCCGCCTTGACTCCTCCAGAATGTGGTCAAGTCTGACGGCTGGGAGGTCCAACTTTATAGAGCCTTTGCCAGAAATCTTACAAAGAGACTGTCCCAGGCCTGGTGCGGGCGAGGACGCCGCTGTTTTGAAGCGGACCGAGCCGCCCACCGGCCTGGGTAGAGCCCAGTCATGGCTCGGCTCCCAGCCGAGCAGGGACCCCGGGCGGCCCAGGGCAGGCACACCTAGGGGCTCACACCGTGTGTCTTAGTGGTGGACAGAGTTAGCTTTGCTTTCTGCCAATCACACCGTTGGGACCTGTCTGAACCGTCCCAGTGTCTTTGCTCCTGCTGTCTCAGAACACCTCTGAACATCCTGCCCCTGGGAGCATGACGATTGATTTGACTCCAAACCTAGAGGATAAGAAGGAAGGCTGTTTAATGATAGTTGAACCTGGAGTGAGAAAAGCTGCTTCCAAACATAGCATTGACAAGTCCCCTGTGGGGTGTCCCTTTTACCCTGAACGCCTCTGAATCAGCTGAGACCAGTCTATTCTCGATGCCTCTGAAAACTTGTCTGTAACTGAGCCAGGCCTATCCTTCTTTTGAGGGGAAATGTCTGTGATCTCCAAACGCTGGCATTAAAGCGCTTCTCTTCTGCGGTCTTTGCTACCTACCCAGCTTACAGCTTCTTAATTTTTTTTTTTTCCTTCTTAAAAAACTTACCAAGCTGGGCACTTTCTGATACATTGTGTGAAAGGCCTTCACGAACTTGTGGACACAGAGTTGAAAAACAAAACCCCAAAATCAGAAAATGTGATACCACCAGGGAGGACTGTGGTTATGGATGGAGCCTCATCACGTATGCAGAGTGGCTGGACTTCATCAGTATCTCCAGCTGACTCCTCACCCTGCTGGTTAATTCTGAGCCGGTGGTTAAGTATTTTAATTAGCTTTCCTCACTCATAAATGCCGAATTTTAGTTTTAACCCCATTCATTTTTTTCTCTGGATGGTTTCATTTGAGCCTAACTTTGATCTTCGTTTGATTACCTGTGGTATTTTGCGCTGGACTGCTTTTCTTTCGTTTCTTAAAATTTATGCAAGTGATACAATGTTGTGTTCTCCTTGTAAAAGAGTCAAACTATACAAAACAAAACCAGAGACCTCCCTTGACCATCACCCCTCCCAAATCACAGTCCCTCGGCAGGATTAATCACTTATTTAGTGTGTATCTTCCACAACTCTTTTATACATTTATACATATGTACTTATTAAACAAATATGTATTGAGTACACAGTATATGCCAGGCACTATTTTAGTCACTAGGAACATAGCAATAAAACAGAAAAATCCCTGAACTTCATAGTTTACATTCTAGATTGTACGTACACATTTATAATTTTTTGTTTACCGAAATAGCATTATCTTATACATAATGGCTCTACATCTTGCTTTCTTTTTACTTCCCCCAAAATATGTCTTGGTGATCCTTCCACACCAATACGTGTATATTTGCCATATCGTATTTACCTCATTATGTGCAATTCATTGTTTAGCTGAGCCATAGCTCATCTGCCAGGGTCCCAAACTCTAGTGCCTACAGGGGATATGCAGGTAACAAATCAGTAAAGTGACAAAGTGGAGCAGGTGTGTTTTGTTCTAAGCAGAAGTAGCTATTTATTTACACAGACCAAAGGATTGTTAACTTGAATTCCAGTGTTTTAAGAGTATTTGAAAACCTGGCTTTTTATGACGTAAATCAAATTTTTTAATGTTGGCAACTAATTCAAGATTTTAAAACACTATTCAGGCTAAGCACAACATACCTTCAGGACAAATCTAGCCTAAGGGCCACCAGTTTGCGACCTTTAATATAATGGTCCTATTACTAAACATTTAGGTTAATTTCACATTTTGCTATTACAAACTGTGCTGAAGTGAAAATACCTTCATGAACTTCATTACACACAAGTAGGTGTATTTCTCTAGGACAGCTACAGGAAGTAGAATTTCTGGGCCACAGAATAAATAGGCATTTTTAATTTTAATAAATACTAAATTGCTGTTGCACTACAAATGTCTGAGAGAGCCTGTTTCTCCAAACCCTTGCCAACATTTGATAGATCGGCTTCTGCTTTTTTTTTTTTTTTTTTTTGACCCTGCCATGAGACTTGTGGGATCTTAGTTCCCTGACCAGGGATTGAACCCCAGGCCACAGCACTCTGGACCGCCAGGGAATTCCCAGATCAGCTCCTTTAATATGTATATTCTGATGGGTTAAATGGCATTTTATTTATTTATTTGCTCACCACACACTTAGGTAGCACCTACTGGGTACCAGGTACCATTCTGTTAAAAATTTTAAAATATTTATCATTTAATCTTTATACTAACTCTATGAGATAAGTACTATTATTAATATAATACCACTTTTATAGATGAGGAAATGGAGGCATAGAAAAGTTAAATAATTTTCCTTCAGGCCGTAGAGTTAAAAAGTATTAGAGCCATGATTCAAACTCAGGCCGTTGGGCTAAAGAATCAGTGTGCTTAATTGCTGTGCTGGGCTGTCTTCACTACAGCTGGCTGGTTTCTAGTGATGTTGAACATCTTGTGTGTTTATTGGCCGATTGTCTATCCTCTATTGTGAACTGCTTACAATTATCCTTTGCCACTTTTATTTGTTTACCATTTTCTTGTTGCATTGTGGTAATTATTTACATATTTTATGTATTTGTTAGGGAACAGGCTAAGGTGCTTCTCTTAGTTCAGGCTCCCTAAGAGCAAACCCCAAGACAAGGATTTGGTATAAGTAGTTTGTTTGGGGAGAGGTTCCCAAGAAACATGGTGAGGGATTGGGGGAGAGAAAGGAGAGGAAAGCCGGGAAAGCAGATGTTGATGAGTAGAGGGGGGCATGTGGGGCTCAGTCCCACTGGGGATCATCTGAGAGGCTCCACAGAACATGCCTCAGGAGTGTCCCATGGAGGAGCAGCACTCCTGGGACAGTAACTCCCGAGTCCTTCGGGCCTGCCCACACATAGGCCAGCCCAGCCCCACGTACAGAGGACACCTCAGGCAGACACTCAGGAAGCCATCCATCTCCACGGAGGGCTGTGGGGATACAGGCAGGGCACCTACAGTGTCTGCTCTGCTGTTATAACAGAGAGACCCCAAAACACAATGGTTTTATTAGGAAAGAAGTTTATTTCTTTCGCATGCGATAGTCCAGAGGTAGGTGGACAGTCCAGGCGTGGTAGGCAGTTCCGCTCCAGGAGATCCATGCGATCACACAAAGACCCAGATCCTTCCTATCTTGTTGCTCCACCGCTTGGTAAAAATTTCCAAACCTTCTCTGATTACATCACCCCTCAGGGACTTAGAATTTTTTTCACAGAGCACCTCAGCCAAAAGAAATATCTAATAATCCCGTCTATTAAATAATTATCTCTGAACAACTTCATAAGTATTTGCGTCCAAACAACTTAGTGCCCCTTGCACACTGCACAGTTTCTCAAACTTTAAAAACAGGTTGAAAACCGCCATTCTCATTCCTGCTCCACATTCCAGCAGCACTTGCTTTCTAAATCCATCTTCACAAAGATGAGACGTCAGGAATTTCTCCATCTAACGGCTGAAAATGTGAACTAACTCAAGCTAGCATTTCATGTACAACACAGATGTTACTTTGTTTTCTCAAATTTTTAAGATATCCCATAGCATCCCCATGAGTTTCTGCGGCACGCCGCCGCCCCCGCCCCCCCCCCCCCCCGCCCCCAGCACTTTGGGCACAGTATGGAGCCACAGCACTAGGGTGTTGCCCTTATGCCAAGGTCACTACCTTCCGGCCCCTGAGTAGGAGAAAGAAGGAAATGAAAGGCTGTTCACTTTCAAGAATGGAACTTTCCAGTTGCACTTAGCCTTTCCTGCTCAGATCCAATTGGCCAGAACTTAGTCACATGGCCATACCTGGCTGCAAGGGGAGCTGGGAAATGTAGTCTCTGGCTGTACTGCTGTGTGTCTAGCTAACACTTGGAAGGTTGTACTGCTGTGTGTCTAGCTAACACTTGGAAGGTTGTTACTTCTAAAAGGAAGAAATAGAGAGAAATTATTCTCTATCTTATTCTGGATATTAATCCTTTGTCTATGATATCAATTCCAAATATTTTCTCCTACAGATCACATCTGTTAACTTTGTTTATGGTGTCTTTGTCATACAGAGATTTTAAATTCTGAAGTACTCACATTTATCAGCCTTTTGTTTTGTGACTTTTGGGTTTTGTTTTGTTTTATTTTGTTTTGTTTTGGCCGCGCCCTGCAGTGGAAGCGTGGAGTCTTAACCACTGGGCCGCCAGGGAAGTACCAAGGGGCTTTTGTTTTTGTATCGTATTCAGCAAGGTATTCTTTATTTCTTTTTTCACTTTTAGGTGTACAGCAAAGCGATTCAGTTATACGTATACATGCATCTATTCTTTTTCAAATTCTTTTCCCATTTAGGTTGTTACATAATATTGAGCAGAGTTCCCTGTGCTATACAGTAGGTCCCTGTTGGTTATCCATTTTAAATATAGTGTGTACATGTCAATCCCAAACTCCCAAAGCGAGGTATTCTCCAATATTACATATACCAAAAATAAAAAGCACACACACTCATACACACAAATATATTCTGCAGTGTTTTCTTCTAGTTGATTTAAACCTTTATCTCGAATTCATCTGGAGTTTCTTCCCCTGATGGCTGAGATCATTTCAGAAGGGAAAGGAAACATTTAAAGTGGTAGCCAAGGCATTATGTATCTATATATCTTTCTCCATGTACAATGGAGTTACCTTCCAATAAACCCATTGTAAGTTGAAAATTGTTAAGTTGAAAATGCATTTAGTACACCTAACGTACCAAACATCATAGCTTAGACTATCCTACCTTAAACGTGCTCAGAACACTTAACATTAACCTACAGTTGAGCAAAATCATCTAACACAAAGGCTATTTTATAATAGTATTGAATATCTCATGTAGTTCATTTAATACTGTAGTGAAAGTGAAAAACAGAATGGTTGTGTGGGCACAATATGGTTGTAAGCATATCTGTTGTTTACCCTCATGACTGTGTGACTGACTGGGAGCTGCAGCACACTGCCACTGTCCAGCATCACAAGAGAGTGTTGTACCACATATCGCTAGCCCAGGAAAAGATCAAAATTCGAAGTCTGATCTCTCTTGCACCATCATAAGTCGAACCCTTTTAAGTCAGGACTGTATTAAGTTCTCAACTGCCTTACAACTCACCTTCCTGCTTTTCATGGCAATCTTCTGCACACGTTCCACATGGAACAGTGAACACTGGTGTTTCCTACCCAACACACCTCCATGCGTGTTCTTTGGGTATGACTGAACTACCCCCACCTCTAGGAGTGGGTCTTAATTGGTCTCAGCCAATCAGGATAATCCTATCCTCCTTATCACAGTAGTTTTTCAAAACAAAAGCCAATGTCTGGAATGCATGACCAGCCTCTGGGATGCAAGTGAACCAATTAGAATGAAGCTAGGATTCCTTTCCAATGGTGTCTCCTCTCCCTTAGATTGACTAAAGATATTAAGGAGGAAGCCTGTAGCTTCACTTCCCTTAACTTGTAACTATGAGGAAAGACAGCCTGAGGATAAAGCCTACATACTGGAGAGGGCAGACCCAAGAGAGGCGCAGAGGAATGAAGTCAGAGCCCTGATCAAACTGTGCCTGAAGCCCACACCACAGCTGGACCTCCTAGTTAGATGTCCCCTTTATTTTTTTAAACTATGTTGAGTTACATTTTCTGTAACTTGCAGTTGAAGACATCCTAATCCTAAAAGAAACAGGTAGTCACTCAGCTCTTTTTCCCCTACCTCATATTTTTCTCTTTAAACTCATTTAAAATTTTATAGAAATGTAGAAATAAACAGCAAAGAAAAAGACTGTATTTTACTATCATAACTGCTACTTTATTATTGTGTGTTTCTATAAACATGAAAATGTGAACTTTATATGCGTTTAAAAGGTTTACATAGCTGTAACTGTAGTGTCTAGACAATTTTTAAATTTTGCTTTTTAAATTTAGTTTATCATAAATTCTTTTACTCTATCTAGATAATTTTAATTATTACTCAGGGATACAACATAATGAACTTAATCTTATCATTGGACATTTGTATTATTTCCTACTTTTCAGTATTATAGTTTTGCAAGTATTCATATTCATAGCTTTTATTTTTATTCAGTTGAATTACTTTCTCAGGACACATATCTCAGCGGTCAGTCAGTTCCTGAAACTCATGTATTTCTGGCATTTTATTTTTTCCCTCTGTTCTTCAAAACCTCCAAGCATGAACCTTGACACTTGTACTTTTATAAATAGCAGAGGAGAATACATGCTACTTAAGCCTAAATCCAAAATTTTAATTCAAGTGTGATAGGAAGGATTGTATCACCCATGAAACATGTAGCAAAGAATCCCTCTTTGGAGCATTCCTAGGCCCTCCTGTCAACCCCTGAAACTGGACCTGTGGTATCAGTTTTTTACCTGCTACAAGATCGGTTGACAGGATCAACCACATTTTATACCGCCATCTCTTGTCCCCAAGGGAATGACTGAAGCAATACTTTGGAAAGGGGATACGGGACTTCATAGCTACCCTTGCAGAGACAAATATAGCACATGATGCTTGCTTACAAACAGTGATTTATTGGTCAGGAGGAATTTTACAATGGAGAAAAAATATATAAAGGAACATGACCAAAGTATTTTTTTTGGATGACAAGCATTGGGTCTGTATTTGCTTACTATTGTATCCATATCAGCTATTTTAGTGCCTCGTTCATAGTAGATGCTCAGTAAAAATGTGTTGAATGAATGAAAGAAAAAGGATGAATTCTACCCAAAGGAAAATCTATATCCTGGATAGCAACCAAAACAAAAATTCTTCTGGCCAGTAGGTGGGGCCATAGAGTGTCACCATTAACCAGCTTGAAGCATTACATACGTGTGGCCAACTTAATACTTTCCAATGGGCCTTTGCTTCCTTGACTGCTGCCCCTTAAGGTAACTGTGTTCAGCTCTCAGTTCAAAGGGATTGTCCGAGCAGAATCTCTATTTCCTGATCACTTCTGGTCTTGTCTTAAGCCTGTGCCCTGTTCAGCTCTCCTCACCCCAAATGCTCTGTCATTCCGGGCACCAATACTGCAGTCCACTGTCAACTGTGGTATCTCTCAAAAGAGGGAATAAGAATAGCTATACTAAAAAATTACCCTTTGTTTATCTGAAATTCAAATTAACTGGGAGTCTCGTATTTTTATTTCCTAAATCTGGAGAGCCTATCTCTAGCTACCTACCTTAATGCCTCTCAACAGAAATTCTCGTTTTCTACCCCAGTTGAGACCAAGAATTAGTTTTGCAGTTGGAATCTGGTCATCCCCTGGTTAGCAGTGTTGAGCAAAAGGAGAGTCCAGCCCCGGACATTGAGCTGGGGCTGAGCTGTCTCTGGCTGACCCTGAGACATTTTCAGAAAAGAGAAGCCACCTGACAGCCCAAAGAAAAGGCAGACAAGCAAGAGATTCCAGGCTGACTGATGGAGGATGGCCCCTCCCTTCACATAAAGTATACAGTTTGTTCTTCACTTGTTTGGTTTGTATGTTACACAGA
The DNA here is from genome assembly GCF_949987515.2 of Delphinus delphis. Taxonomy (NCBI): domain Eukaryota; kingdom Metazoa; phylum Chordata; class Mammalia; order Artiodactyla; family Delphinidae; genus Delphinus; species Delphinus delphis. The sequence continues at coordinate 83,529,768 of NC_082697.1, read as the reverse complement.
AAGAGGCTGGAGAAAGACAAGGGATGATGTTGTGAATACTGTCTCAGAGCAGTGGGGAAGAAATGAGGAGCACTTCTTGGTCAGGGTCCCAGAGTCATGACTTCCTTGTTAATGCTCTCGACACCAAGCAAATCAGGACTGACACTGGGCCCTGTGAAGGGCAGACATGAGTGTCATCCCAGGAGGAAATTCAGAATGAAAATATTCAGTGGGAAGTCATGTAGGGGTTAAGCAGATGAGTGCAGGGGCTTCCCTGGTGGCGCAGTGGTTAAGAATCTGCCTGCCAATGCAGGGGACATGGGTTCGAGCCCTGGTCTGGGAAGATCCCACATGCCGCGGAGCAGCTAGGCCCGTGAGCCACAACTACTGAGCCTGCGCGTCTGGAGCCTGTGCTCCGCAACGGGAGAGGCCGTGACAGTGAGAGGCCCGCGCACCGCGATGAAGAGTGGCCCCCACTCGCCGCAACTGGAGAAAGTCCTCGCACAGAAAAGAAGACCCAGCATAGCCAAAAATAAATACGTAAATTTATTTAAAAAAAAAAAAGAAGAAGATGAGCTCAGGAATCAGGCTTCCTGGGCTCCAGTCCAAGATCCACCTCGTCTAGCTGTATGGTTTTTACTTAACCACTGTGAGTCTGTTTCCTCATCAGTCAAGTAAGGATAAGAGACTCTACCTCAAAGCGTTGTTGGGAGGCTTAAATGAGATAATGCACGTAAAGCACATTCAATCAACACTGGCCACTGCTACACATGTTAACAAATGTGATCAATACAGGAGAACAAAGTGGGAAGTACTTCTGACCTCTGAAGAGGTTTGGGGTATCAGAGTTCTTTATGTTGCAAGCACCAGTAAGCCCAACTCAGATGGGAATAAACAACAAAGGAGATTCCTTGGCCTCTGTCACTGGAATATCAAGAGATGGTGCAGGCTTCAGGAATGGTTTGAATCAGCAGCTCAGTGACATCATCAAGGATAGAGGTTCTTTTTGTCCCTCACTCTGTCATCCAAGTATCAGCTTCATCCTCAGACCAGCTTTCCTTCTGGTGGTGGGATAGCTGCCAGCCACAGCTGGGGTTTCGCGCTTCCCCATTCACTTCCAGATGTTTACCCTGGTGTTCCAAGTAGGAGTGCTGAGATTCACCCTGGCTGGCTTGAAGCAGAGGCTCACTCCTGCACCTTGAAGGGCTGGGAAAAGGGACTGTGCCTTTTGGTGAGTTAAACAAGGCCCCCTGCTGAAGCTGCAGGGGAGATCAATTTCTTGCAAATCACGTGAGCTGCTCAGGGGAGAGGAAGATTCCAGACAGAGACCTGGGTAATACTAGAAAGGGCATGGATGCTGGGTAGGCACTCAATAAGTGGGTATCTAATAAGTTGTATCTGGGATGATGGGCACAATAAGTAAAAAACGTTCCCCCAGTTAAGAGTGAGCCCAGGATGAAATAAGTTGCCACAGTGAAAACGTGGGATGAGTGGGGCGTAGCAGGAGCTCGTGGTGGACGCCCTTCGTCTCCCAGACTCAAAGGCAAATATATTAATAAAATTCCTTCCTGGCTAGCCGTCCCCTGGTGTAAGTTCGAGAAAATGTGTATTCAAAGGAAGAGGGAGGAAATTCTAGCCACAAAGCTGCAATCTCACAGTTCTGCAAGGTCACCCAGAAGAGATGCAATTCCTTAGGAAGAGCAAGAGGCGTAAAGAGAGAAGAGGCAGAGGCTCTCCAGCATCACGGGGTGGCAGGAAAAGAGGGGCTGGCAAAGACATCCAAGTTAGGGGGGTCCACCAAGAGGGCCGCCATGGAAGCCAAAGGAGGAAGTGTTCTCTGATCTCTCCAGGGGCGCTCCAACAGGGGAGGCAAATGGGAGGCCCTGGAATGAGCATCCCACAGACGTGAAGAAATGTCCCTGGGGAAGTGAGGTGCTCCCTATCCTGGCACAGGCTCTGGCGGCCCCTCCGGTCCCCTGAGCTACCACAGCAACTCCTCTTGCTACAGATGGCACGTTGAGGGCTAGGAGCTCCAGAATCCACAGGATTAACAGCTTACAAACTGCAGCCTGGAGAAGGCCGATCCGGATCCTGCCGTGTTGGGAAGCAGTCCTGAACATTAGCCCGAAGCCAGGGGACCGGAGGGAGAGGCTCCTGGGATACACAGAGTGTGTAGTTTGTCACACACACAACACAGTGAGGTTGTGCATCACCCTGACCGTCCCACTCTGATGGCGCTCCCAGGAGTGGAGCGGGGCGCCGAGGGAGTGTGTGCAGCTGAGATGAGCTCAAACTGCCCCCAAAGTCAGCTGTGCCAAACGCAACCTCCTTCGTTTCCCCATAACTGGACCGAGCTTGGCTCCCATGACCTGGGTTCTAGTGGGGCGGTGAGTCTGCTCCTCCAAGCGTTCTCCTGAGCCTCCCTCCTTGCCCACTGCTCCAATTCTTACTTCTTTTGGGTGTGAAAGAGGCTCTTGGTCCCAGTGAAAGCAGTCTCACTCTATGGTTTATGGTGTAAACCATAGGTTTTTGCAATAATTTTTTTCCCCTTCCAAAATCCCCAACTTGACACCAAAAAAAAAGAAAAGTTTGTATTTCAGAACTTGATCTTTCACCAGACACACTAAAGTCCACTAAAGAGGGTGAAAGACCAAAAGGTGCTCTTTTAAGGCTAAATCTCCCCATCACACACACACCCCAAGTTCCCATCTAAAGCTACCTTGACGACTGGGGGAAGAGCAACAGGTATAAGGGATAGGCAGGACGACTTCTCCAAATCTCAAACTATTCTCCACCACATTTATTCAAGGACAGGTGCTGTCTTATTCCTGGCAGGACTGGAGATGGTTTACATAGACATACAAAACAAGATAAAATAACTTTCAAGTGAGTAGAGGGGAAACAAGACAAAGGGGAAATGAGCATAAGAAAGACAAGGTGCACCAGTGGGTGGATCTTACTTCCGTCGTGGAAGCAGGGGTGCCAGGAGAGGCTCCTATCGGCACTTGGCTCACAGACCAGCTCTACATGCAGCTCAGGCCAAGGCTTGTGCCAGGGGCTGAGCAGAGTCAATCCTGCCTGGACCCGGACGTGACAGCTACTTTGTTCTTCACTGTTGCTTTGCTAACGCTTCCTGTGACATGGTGGTGGGATTTACAGTCCCAAATGCTGCTCATCACACCACACTCCTCTCCAAAGAGCACCCCCAACAACTCCCATCCTTAATTCACACCAGATCCGTGGTCAAGTAAGCCCCCAACTTTTACCCTGTTTACCGCTAAGCCAACTCTCCTACTATCTTGTTGGATTGAAACGATTGTGGCAACCAGCATCCCTGACTCTGGAGGCTGAGTCCCCACCCATCATCTTCCCCAGCATCCCAACATTTGCAGGCTGGGTGGGAAGATGAGTGTCTTTATCTGTGGTAGGGACAATGCCAGGTGCTTACCACCCGGCTTCCTCTTCCTGGGCACAAGGGAAGGTGACATCTCCCAGGCTCCTTTGAAGTTTGTTCTGGGCATTGAAAAGCAGGCAGAAGAAATGTAGGTCACTTCTAGACCATGCCCTTAAAACATTCCTGCACAACCCTCTGGCAATCTCTTCCCCTTCTATAATGACTTCTACAGAAGTGACCACATGTTTACGATGTCGGCATCACAAGATAGAAGGATCTAGAACACTGCGTCTTTTCCTGGAGGTAGCCCCCACCCCCGACCCAGGAAAGCCACCCAACCCATGCCAGACTGTGATGTAGGCAATAAATAAAACTTTATTATGTTAAGCCACTGAGACTGCAGGTCGTTTGGTACCACAGCCAGCATGCATCACCCTGACTAATACACTAGCCAAGTTGAGGCCAGTCATCAAAATTCCATTATGACTCTGGTCAACTTCAGCTCTCATGTCACAGGGATGGACAATCATCTGGACCAACCCCTCCATCCCCTCAGTAGGCTGTTGCCTATTCCCCTGGCTTTGTTACCCAAGGTCCTAAGGATACAGTGCAGATATACTCAGAGGCTTTGGGTAGGAGTGCATGACGTGACTGCAAGATATCAGTGCCCAGTCCTCAGTCCTGAGTGGCTGGGTGTGTCAGGGTAGACTTGGCATGGAGAGAGGAAGACACGAGCCAATTTTAAACTGATGTCTGGGTCTTCCCACTCAATCCCTGTTTGCCCACATTTGCTCTCCTTGGCCAAGGCCACTTACCTAGCTCTTAACACATCCTGAGTGAAGAGCCTTTTAACCATATTCTGATGAAACTTCACTACAGCAATGCACAAGTTTGCTAGGGCTGCCTTAAAAATACCACAGACTGGGTGGCTCAAACAATAGGGATTAATTTTCACACAGATTTCAAGATCTGAGATCAAGGTGTTGGTAGGGTTGGTTTCTCCTGAAGCCTCTGTCCTTGGTGCTGTGTCCTCACATGGTCTTTCCTCTGTGCACATGAATCCCTCGTTGTCTCTTTGTGTCCAAATGTCCACTTCTTATAGGGACACCAGTCAGATTGGGTTAGGGGCCACCTTAACAGCCTTATTTTAATTTAATCACTTCTTTAAAGATTTATCTCCAAATGCAGTCGCATTTGGAGGTACAGGGGTTAGGAATTCGACATATGAACTTGAGGGGACACAATTCAGCCATAACGAACAAGATCCATTTTGTGGTGTTCGCGGTCATATTCCTGTGGATTATTTAAGGAGAAAAAAGCATCTTCTTATGGGGGGAGTCAGATCAACTACAATATACTCTTAACAGGGCGCCAGGGCTGGGCTGGATGTTTCCAAAGTTTGCTGGAAGAAAAAACTTAGGAGAAAATCTGTACAACCTCGGGTTTGGTGATGGGTTTCTAGGTACAGCACCAAAAGCATAATCTTCCCCCTGCAAATTTAATAAACTGGACTTTATTCAAATTTAAAATTTGGCTCTGTGAATAACACTGTTAAGAGAATTAAAATACAAATTACCCACTGGAGAAAATATTTGTAAATCACATAACAGGTGAAGGACTTGTATCCAAAACACACACCAAAAAACTCTTAAAACTCAACAAAAATTTTAAACAGACAAAATATCTGAACAGACACCTCACCACAGAAGATACATAGATGGCAGATAAGCACATGAAAAGATGTTCAACATCATCTGACATTAGGAAGAAGCAAATTAAAATATCAATGAGATACCACTATATACCTACTAGGGCTAAAACCCAAAATAACCTTTACAATACCCATTGCCTATAAGGATGTGAAACAACAGGAACTCTCATTCACTGATGGTGGAATGCAACATGATAACAGTCACTTTGGAGACAGTTTGACAAAGCTAAAGTCTGTCTTGCCATATGATACAGCAATCGTTTGTATTTATGTACAACTCCTAGATATTTACCCAACTGATTTATGTCTACACAAAAGCCTGTATGTGAATGTTTATAGTAGATTTACTAGTAATAGCCCCAAACTGGAGGCAACCAAGATGCCCTTCATAGGTGAATGGATGGTGACCCATGCAAACAATGAAATGATGTACAAAAGTCAAGACACAAAAACATGGATGAATCTTAAACGCATATTACTAAATGAAAAAAGCCAGTCTAAAAAGGCTGTTTGATTCCATCTATATGACAATCTGAAAAAGGCAGAACTAAAGAGACAGTAAAGAGATCAGTGGTTGCCAGTGGACTGAGGGAGCAGGATTGATCAAGCACAGGGGGTATTTTAGGGCAGTGAAACTCCTATAGGCTATAGTAATGGTGGACACATGACATTAATCATGTGTCAAAATCCGTGGAAAGTTATAGCACAAAGAGTGAACCTTAATGTATGCAAATTTAAAAAATCGTTTGGGAAGTTAGGGCATCCCAAGATGAAATACAGAATGCGACCCCCCCAAATCAAACTGTATTACAAATGTATGAAATAAACTCAATGAAGGGAATGAGGGGAAAAGATGCTGACCTAACTTGGGAACTGAGTGGAGACTATATGACTAAAGGTGCAGAAGCAAGGACACCCCAGTAGGAATGAGCCCATCCAGTGCCAGATCTTAGCTTCTAACACCATTCTTTGAGAAAAGAAACCAGAGCTCCTCAGAGAAATGGCTGATTCTAGGGGTGGGATGAGCCTGGCCTGCGTTGTAGCAGCAGAAAATAAGACAGTGTAAAACATACATGATTTGAGCAACAAAATAAATAATGTAGGACTGGATTATGAAACAGTATAAAATAAAATATCCATGAGTCTATACAGATACAAATGATTGAATAAATCAATAGAGGAGAAGAGACATGTCTCCTATGCAGAAGGATCCCAAATAATTTATGTAGAGCATAACTCCCCAACTTTAAGTGACTTCCAAAGAAGGCAGTACGCAGGGGTGGGGGAGGGAGAGCTGTACAGGGGAGAAACCTGACAAACGGGACCTCAGTCAGGTGATCAAGGTTAACAGCATGTAAATCACGTTGATAGCATGTTCCCTTGATACGACGTGATGAGAATCGCAGTTTGCTTCTCTGGTCTTCCTCCCCAAAACCCACAACCAGTCTAACTATGAGAAAATATCAGGCATACCCAAGAGAGGAACATTCTGTGGAACAGCTGACCAATCCTCTTCAAAACTGTCAAGGTTAAAAAAAAAAAAAAAAAGTACTAAAGAACATATTTAATGAATCTCTTGTAAGCTACTTCCAAAAACAAACAAACAAAAACCTGTCAAGGTCATCAAAACCAAGGAAACTGCCACAGATTGGAGGGACCCAAAGAGACATGACGACTAAATGCGGCATCTTGGATGGGATCCTGGGACGGATAAAGCACCTTAGGTGAAAACTAAGGAAATCTGAATTAGCCGATAATAGTGGATCAATTTTAGTTCATCGGTTTTGACAAATGTAACATGTAACTAATGTAAGATGTCAGCGATAGGGGACATTGAATATGGGGTATATGGGCACTGTACTATTTTTGAAATTTGTCTGTGAATCTAAAACTACTCTAAATAAAACTACTCTAAAATATAAAGTTTCTATTTTAAGTGGTTTGTGACTTTGGGGAACACAACTGAATTGTCAGAAGAACCTAATAATACTGGATATAATAATGATCACAATACTTACCATGTGCGATACTGGGGCCCATCCTGGAGATTCTCTTAAGGTTACTAAGGGCAGGGGCTTCCCTGGTGGCGCAGTGGTTGAGAATCCGCTTGCCAAAGCAGTAGGACATGGGTTTGATCCCTGGTCCAGGAAGATCCAACAATTCCCCAGAGCAACTAAGCCCGTGTGCCACAGCTACTGAAGCCCGTGTGCCTAGAGGCTGTGCTCCACAACAGCAGAAGCCACCGCATAGAGAAGCCCATGCGCCGCAACGAAAAGTAGCCCCCGCTCGCCGCAACCAGAGAAAGACAACGCGCAGCAATGAAGACCCAACAGAGCAAAAAATAAATAAATAAGATAAATTTATTTTTTTAAAAAAAGATTACTAACGGCAGCCTTGGGGAGAGAATGCACTGCCTTCTGTTTGAGGCATACAGCGTGGCTTTATTTATTTATTTTTGGCTGCATTGGGTCTTCATTGCTGCGCACGGGCTTTCTCTAGTTGCCGCAGGCGGGGTCTACTCTTCGTTGCGGTACGCGGGCTTCTCATTGCGGTGGCTTCTCTTGTTGCGGAGCACAGGCTCTAGGCGCGCAGCGTTCAATACTTGTGGCACGCGGGCTCAGTAGTTGTGGCTCGCGGGCTCTAGAGCACAGGCTCAGTAGTTGTGGCGCAGGGGATTAGCTGCTCCGCGGTATGTGGGATCCTCCCGGACCAGGGCTCGAACCCATGTCCCCGGCACTGGCAGGCAGATTCTTACCCCCTGTGCCACCAGGGAAGCCCAAGGTTTTATTCATGTATTCATTCATTTTACAAATATTTATTGAGCGCCTGCTACGCAGCCGAGCACTGTTTTAGGTACTACAGGTACAGCAATGAACAAAAGTGATGGAAATCCCTGCTCTCCTGGGGCTTGCACGTTAATGGGGAGAAACAGACAATAAAAAAGTTAAATCAATAGGCCACACGGCAGGTCAAGTGGTGAGAGTGCTGTGGGGGAGGGAAAACAGAAAGCAGCGGACAGAAGGAGTGCTAGGGAACCACTCACAGAACAGGAGACACCGGAACAGATTCTAAGGGGGAGGGGGAGGGGCACGTGCAGACATATGAAGGAAAACAATCTAGGCAGAGGGAAGAGCTAGTGCAAAGGCCCTGAGGTGGGAACATGCCTGGCCCTTGCACAGAGGGAGAAAGCAAAGCGTAGTGTAGCAGCGGGAAAGCCAGGGATTTGCGAGGGGCCTGACTGGGTGGGGTCCTACAGGCCACTGTGAGGAATTAGTGCTGGGCTGGGTTTTGAGCAGAAGAGTGACGCGATCTAACTTCAATTCAACAGATCATTCTGGCTGTTACATTGACCATAGAGTGCCGGGGGCACGGGAAGCCCAGTGAGGAGGCTGAGGAACCAGTCCAGGAGAGGGATGATGGCGGCTTGGACCAGGATGGCAGCAGGGGAAGTGGAGAGAAGCAGGTAGGTTCTGGTTATCATTTTAAAGTCCAAGATAGAGTCCGGAGGATTCGATGATGTTTGAATTTGGGATGTAAAATAAAGAGAGGAGTCGAGGGTGCCTGCTCTTTTCAGCAGCACCCGCCAAGGGTCTCCAGAGGTTCCTTCCTCCACACCTACAGACATCCCCCTCCCTGACTCCCACGAAACCCTGGAAACCTGGGTCTGGCCTCCCCCCCACCGCACCTGCTGGCATGCCCACAGCTTGGCTGGACCTTCTGAGATTGGGGTGGGAAATGCCCAGGACACATCGTGAGCCTACTGGGACATGCTGGGCAAAAGAAGGTGGAACCCGGAGGAGCATGGAGAAAGTATCTAGGCTTGGGGGGCGGAGATGTGCATTCATCTGAGGTCAGTTCTGTAGGACCATGAGTCTCCCTGAGGGCTCAGGTGGAGGAGGGCAGAGATGGTCAAACACCATCTCAGCCACTCATGAGCTTGTGTGGCCCTGGACAAGTCACTTAACTCTCTGAAGCTCTGTTTTCTCCTCTCTGAACTGGGGCTAACAATTCTGACTTCGTTGGGAGAGTCGTGACCATCACATGAGGTAACAAATACATGACAACTGCTGGCGCATGATGGGGTCTGGCTCAGTGTGTGTTACTTTCCCAGCCTACATAAGTTACAGGGTTTAGGAGCGTACCCCTCAAGTAATTCAAGTTTCTAAACATCACCTTTATCGAGGTATAATTTATATATAAGAAATTGCATACATTTAAAGCATACAGTTCAGTGAGTTTTGACAGGCACATCCCTGCCAAATTACCACCGCAATCAAAATACAGAACATTTCCATCTTCTCCAGAAGTTTTCTCACACCCCTTTGCGGTTCATCCTTGCCTCTACCTCGGCCCCAGAAATCACTCATCTGCTTTCCAATGTTATAGGTCAGCTTGTATGTTATAGATTTTAATATAAATGGAATCATAGAGCCTTTCATTACCAGCTTCTTTCACCATGGAGCTTTTGAGGTTCATCCTTGTTGTTGATTGTATCAGTAGTTCATTTCTTTTTATTACTGAGTAGCATTCCATGGTAGAGATAGACCACAATCTGTGTCTCTACTCGCCAGTACATAGGTATTAAGATTGTTTCCAGTTTTTGGCTGTGTGAATAGTGCTGCTATAAACATTCATGTACAAGTCTTTTTTTAAAAATTTATTTTATTGAAGTAGAGTTGATTTACAATGTTGTGTTAATTTCTGCTGTACAGCAAAGTGATTCAGTTTACTGTATAGCAGAATATATATATAAACATATATATATATATATATATATATATACACACACATACATACACACACTCTTTTTCATATTCTTTTCCATTATGGTTTATCACAGGATATTGAATACAGTTCCCTGTGCTATACAGTAGGACCTTGTTGTTTATTCATTCTATATGTAATAGTTTGCATCTGCTCATCCCAAACTCCCACTCCATCCCCCCCCACACACTCCCCCTTGACAACTACCAATTTGCTATGTCTGTCTGTTTCTGTCTCTTAGACAAGTTCATTTGTGTCATATTTTAGATTCATATTTTGATATACTTAGATCACATAGAAGTGATATCATAGGTATTTGTCTTTCTGTTTCTGACTTCCTTCACTTAGTATGATAATCCCTAGGTCCATCCATGTTGCTGCAAATGGCATTATTTCATTCTTTTTTATGGCCGAGTAGTATTCCATCGCATATATGTACCACATCTTCCTTATCCATTCATCTGTCGATGGATTCATGTCCAAGTCTTTGCGTGGGCATATGCTTTCATTTCCCTTGGATAAATCTATACCCAGGAGTGGGATGGGTGGGTCATTTGAAAAATGTTTAGTATGTTTAGCTTTTTAAGAAACAGTATTCCATAATGGTTGTACCATTTTACATTCCCATCAGTGCTGTTAGGTAACTTAATTTTGTACCATATAGACTTTGTTAGTCAGGAGGACAAAAGAGCAACCCAAGTGAATCAGCCATGTGACTGCCCTGGTTTGTGTCCAATTACCATGCAGCACAACAGTTCTGCAGCCTAACAGGCCCTCAGAGTTGTGCTTGAAGACGTACTCAATTACAGCATCAGTCACTCTTCCACCAGGCTCCGGGGACACTCTTGTTCACTCACAGTTTTTTTTTTTTTTCCAATGAGTATATACTGTAAGCTTCCTAGCAGAATTTATAATGTACATGAGACTAGAGCACACATATACACACTTCTCTCTCTCTCTCTCTCTCTCTCTCTCACACACACACACACACACACACACACAGTAACTTGGAGCACCTATGGTTAAAGCAAACTCTGGAAAGCATCCAATTCAATCATGGTGACCTATTAAGAGTACCTTCTGATCTGTCTGATCCCCATTCCCCACATCCTGAGAAAAGGATTTAAAAATAAACTTTTAATTTTAGAACAGTTTTAGGTTTGCAGAAAGTTGGGAAGACAGTACAGAGTTCCATCTTACCCCGTACCCAATGTCCCCTATTGCTGTCATCTTACATTACTATGGTCGATTTGTCACCCCTAATGAACTGATACTGACCCATTATTATTAGCTAATTCAGATTTCCTTAACTTTTCACCTAACGTGCTTTCTCCGTCCCAGGATCCCATGTTGCATCTAGTCATCAGGTCTCCTTAGCCTCCTCCAGTCTGTGACAGTTTCTCATACTTTTCTCGTTTTTGATGACCTTGACCATTTTGAAGAGCTACGTATTTTCAGAATGTCTCCCAATTTGGGTTTGCCTGAAGTTTTTCTCGTAGTCAGACTGATTACGGGTTTTGCAGAGAAGTCCACAGAGGCAAAGTGCCATTCCCATCACAGCAGATAAAGGGTCCGTGCTACCAACCTGATTTTTCCCTGCTGGTGGTGACCTTGATCACCTGACTGAGGTCATGTTCGTCGGGTTTCTCCACTGCAAAATACTCTCTCCCCACCCTCGCATTTGTCCTCTTTGGAAAGAAGTCACTACGCTAAGCCCACATTTAGGGGTGGGGAGTTCCGTTCCACCTCCATAAGGAGAAATAGCCGTCTAAATTATCTGGAATTCTTCTGCACAGGAGATATGTCTCTTTTCCTCATTTATTTAATCAATTGCTTATATCAGTGTAAACTTGCAGATATTTATTATATACTTTGGGTTGTAACCCAACACTATGTTATTTACTTTTTTGCTCAAATCGTTCCAGTTTTGGCCACAGGGAACCCTTTCCTTCAGCTCCTGTGTCCCTTTGACAAACCCCATCGTGTGTGTGTGTGTGTGTGTGTGTGTGTGTGTGTGTGTGTGTGTGTGTGTGTGTTTAGCACTTCCTTACTCTCCAGCACTAGAAGATGCTCCAGGCTCACCTATATTTCCTGCCCCAGCCCTCGAATCGGTCATTTCTCCAGGGAGCCCGGGCTCCTTTTACTGGGCAACGATATTAGAAATCAAGATCTGGCACTGGATGTGCTCATTGCTGCTGGGATGTCCTTGCTTCTAAGCCTTCTCAGCTGACAGAGCAAGCAAACTTACGTGCAGGTACTAACCTATGCATATGCGCGTATCTGTAAAGATTTCTCTGTATATCTATCTGCTGCAATAGTAGGTTAAGCATGAGTTCCTACTGCTGTTCCTGACTAATCCAGTGCCTCGCGGGTCATTCCAGCTTTTCCCCTTTGCTCATCTGTAATCTCCCACTCCAACAGGGAGAATCCTGGCTCCCACGATCCACTGACTTAACTGTTCAGTGCCAGTGTGCACGTACAGTGTGATTTCAGAATTGTCAACCTGCACCCCTGTAGGGAACAACTTTCCCGACTAGAGCACAGTGTTATGCACAGTTCCTTTTGCCTTTCGTTTTACAGACCCTGCTCGTTTCCAAAATTACTTAGGTCAGCATCTTTTCTCCCATCCAAACATCTTTTTCTGGACTGGGTCTCCCCTTCTCCTGCCAATAAACCTGGCCTGTGGGGCTCCGGAGGTGGTGTCCTCTGTGGGGACTGGATCTCCATGCCCCAGTGAGTCTCATCAGTCCCCTGTGCCGTCACCCTCACCCCCAAACAGCCCAGTTGAATCCTCTTGACCCACCTGCCAAGCTCTGTGACCTCAGGGGTGGACCTGGCCCCAGGCCCGGCTCCAGTCAGTCTTCACTCCTGCCTGAGGACCACTGCGCATCCCCCAGGACCCTACAGCAGGGGCCGGCCACTCTGGGCCCTGGCCAAGCTGTCCAACCATCCTGCTGGTCCACCTGGTAACCGGGGCCTTCTCGGGTTACTGAGAGGATCACTTTGCCTTAGAAACTCCAGCTGTCACCTCGGACGCATCAGTAACCGATGCTAAGGCCCTGAGCAGCGGAGGGCCGGCAACAAGCAAGTGTCCCCAGGTGTCCCGCGAGCGCTGTGCTCTGTCACTGCAGCCACTGCCGTCACCAGGGAGGAAGGTGAGCAAACCTGGAGGGAGGTGAGGGACCCAATATTCTGGGATGGGCAGCCCTGGGATGCCTGCCTCTCGTAAGCCCTGTTGGGAGCCTGGAGTCCTGTTTCCAGGGGAAGATGAGAGAGGAGAGTGACCCAGACGGGGAGCTCTGCATGGGTGAGAGAGGGCTTTGGTCAACCTGCAGCTCTGCGGACGCACTGGAGGGCTGGACACAGCTCAAATGCCCAGCAGGGTTCGCTTGCTGGCAGCCTCTTTGGTTGTGCAGGCTCCCCAGGTTGGGTGTAGATGTGTTAGGAGTTGCCTGCTCTGGCCTCTAATAGGCAGCCCTGCCAGAGGTCGCTGGTCAGAATAGGTGCGCACAGTTTCCAGCCAGCCCCTCTTTGATCGTGGAGGAGCTGACTGCTTCTCTCATGGTACAAGAACTGAGCTCAGGCCCCTCCAAGACACGGGGATGCCCCCACCCCGCCTGGGCCCGGTGGACCCAGTAGTCCAGTGAGACCACCGTGTGACAGTGTAAGTGTCCCTGAGGCCCCATGGTAGCACCACTGCCTGGCGGAAGAGGACCAGGTCCCCTGGGGTGGGCTCGGGAGTGAGCCTGCCGGCCTCGGGGAATGGCAGCTTCCACCCCACCAAGTGTGAGGAGTTCTCACACCGTGCACTCTGGTGGCAGGTGACACAGGTTCTCACTGAATGTCACTCAGGGACATTTCCTCCCAGAGTCCCTGATGCTCTTGGAAGCCTGGACCTCCTCCCTGCCCCCCAACGGTTCTAAGAAGTGTTCCCCAGGTGTCCTGGGAGAGGCCAGCTCCTGGGAGAGGGAGCCAGTGGGAGGATGACACCCATAGTGTGGGTGGAGGGCTCTCCAAACACCTTCGGAGGGCCGAGGGGTACCGAGACCAGGGCCTTCAAAATCCAGCCCTCAGAGATTCTTCTAAGCCAGCATCAAGAAGATCTCAGAACTACGGACTCTTACCCAGAAAACTAAGCCTCACCTATGACGTGTCACCCTCACCTCCCCATGATGTGTTTGCGTCTCCAGCCCACACAATCATCTGCTTTTGGAGGACAGAGTCACCTCCCCTACCCCGAGCCTGTCGTAAGGCCAGGAGCCCAGAGCCCCCAAATCTGTCATATCACGCTTCCTCAAGGAGGGCAATTCAAAGAGCAAATAACCCCCAAAGTCAGTAGGAATTTGTGAGCTCATACCACTGGGAAGTCCCATTGTCCCATGGAAGTTGGTGAATCGGGCACAACTGGATCCAAGGGTTCAGACAATATCCTAAGAACTCATCCTCCACACGGAGGCAGAGAGGAAGAAGTAGAGACTCGGACTAGCACAGGCTTTGAGTCTTTGAGTGGCACGCAGCCCAGTGTGCAGTCTCTCTCCCTCTCCAGCTGCTCGGACACCACTGCCATGCCAGCCACCAACCAGGGCTGGCCTGAGGACTTCGGCTTCCGGCTGGGCGGCTCGGGTCCCTGCTTCGTCCTGGAGGTGGCCGAAGGGAGCAGCGCACACACCGGGGGTCTGCGGCCTGGGGACCAGATCCTGGAGGTGGAGGGGCTGGCCGTGGGCGGCCTGAGCCGCGAGCGCCTCGTGCGCCTGGCCCGGCGCTGCCCGCGCGTGCCGCCCAGCCTGGGCGTGCTCCCCGGCCCCGACGGCGGCCCCAGCGCGGGATCCGGCTGTGCAGCCCTGACCACAGCCTCGCGGGCCCCTCGCTCCGGCCGCGGCCTCTCTGTGGGCCGCGAGCTGCTACGACTGGCCGGCCGCAAACGCCCTGACGCCGTGCACCGAGAGCGCAGGCGCAAAGCCCAGGAGTTCAGCCGCAAGGTAGGACGCCCAGGGCAGGACGGGGCGGGGCCCTAGGAGGCGGGGTGGTCTGAGGGTGGGGCTCTAGGGGCTATTGTTCTGGGGGGCGGGCACTGTGGGCGGGGCACGTCAGGGGCTTGATTTGTGGGAGTGGCTTTTCTTTATTTATTGAGGTAATACGGATGCACAGCTCAGTAAATCTTACCTAGGCATACACCCTTATAACTACCACCCTGATCAACCTGTAGATTCATAGCATAAAGACAGTAATAGAATGCAGAACATAGAATGATTCCTTCACCCTCTCCTTCATGAGAAGGTTCTCGTGTGATCCTTTCCCTGTCTATCTGCCCCAACCAGAGGTAGCTACTCTTCTGTCTTCCATCGTTCTAGATGACTTTTGCCTGTTTGTGAACGTCACATAAATGGAATTATATAACATGTACTCTTTGGTGCTGGGCTTCTTATGGTGATGTTATATCTGTGACTTTCATCCCTGGTGTGTGTGGTAGTGGATCATTCTTTCTGTTGCCTGTATTAGTAACATGCTGCCTTAGTCTACTGCGGCGGCTATAATGAACTGTCAAGAGTGTGAGTGGCTTACAAACAACAGGAGTTTATTTCTCACAGTTCTGGAGGCTGGGAAGTGCAAGATCACAGTGCCAGCAGATCAGTGTCTGGTGACGACCCACCTCCTGGGTCACAGACAGTGGCCTTCTTGCTGTGTCCTCACAGAGCGGAAGGGGCTAGGGATCTCTGCTGGGTCTCTTTCAGAAGAACATTAATCCCTTAAAGAGGGCTCTACCCTCATTACCGAAACATCTCCCAAAGGCCCCATCTTTGGGGGTTAAAATTTCAATATATATATTGGGGAGGGGGACACAAACACTCAGACCATAGTACATAGTGTTATTTTCAAAAGAGCCACACCTGGGCTTCCCTGGTGGCACAGTGGTTAAGAATCCGCCTGCCAATGCAGGAGACACGGGTTCCAACCCTGGTCCGGGAAGATCCCACATGCCGCGGAGCAATGAAGCCCGTGAGACACAACTACTGAGCCCCTGTGCCACAACTACTGAAGCCCGTGTGCCTAGAGCCCGTGCTCTGCAACAAGAGAAGCCACCACACGAGAAGCCTGCGCACCGCAACGAAGAGTAGCCCCCACTCACCGCAACTAGAGAAAAGCCCGTGCGCAGCAACGAAGACCCAACGCAGCCAAACATAAATAAATAAATAAAAGAACCACACCTATTTCAAGCCCCCACAAAACCGGGATCTGGCCCTGCACAGCAGTCTGGATGGCAGGTTGGCCACAGGAGGCCCAGGTTTGGGTCCCCCAAACCTCCAAAGGCATCGCCTGTCAGACTTTGGCACACACAGGCTCTGAGTGTTCTCAGGTGGAAAGTTAGGACTTCCCTGAGGACTGAGAGTTAGGAGCCTGAAATGGCCAAGGCCTCCAGCCGAAAGAGGAGCCCAAGGCCTGAGTCACCTTCAGGAAGTGAGGGGTAGCCACCAGGAGAGGTGGGGACCCGGGGCTGGGAAGGAAAGACTGAGGATGGTGTTGGCCTCAGGCCAGAATCCCAAGAAACCTGGGATGTGACACATATATGAGGAAGAGGCTGCCCAGTACGATCATGTCTACCGGGAAGGTCTCAGGGCAGCAACTACCTCAGGCCATCCGCCCTCATATACCTATGCTCCAGGGCCTTCAGATGTGGTCCAAAGGCCCTCATTTGACTGAAACTCCAACTGAACAACAAGTGAGCTGGGAAGGAGTCTGGAGCCTAGACACTCCCCTCACCCTGCCTAGGGTTCAGGCCCCATGTGGATGCCAAGCCCAATGTCCTGGAAACTTAGTACCTGCTTGGTACTTGGGACACTTGAGTTCAGATACCATTCCTTGTCCTCCATGGAAGTGGATTTGCTCAGTCCTGCCCTTGGCAGGGTTTGGCCATGGGGTTTGGGGGCGAAGGGGCCAGGAAGCCATGCTGGAGTTTGGCCATTGCCCAAGTGGCTCCCAGCTCACTGCCCAGGTATCAGATCCCCACCCACCTGGCCTCTTCCGGCACCTACCTAAGCTTGGCCCAGTCCTCCTTCTACACTGACCCCCCTCAGGAGCCTCACCTCTACCATGTGCCCCAGCATAACCCCTTGTCTGGGCAGGACCTCAGCTGAGCCTTTCAGCCCCATTCCCCCAAGCAGGCCAGCCTCTAGCCAGGTCCAGGCAGTCACTCACACATACACACAGGACTCAGCTCTGGCCTTCCTAGGTCACCAGAGTCCAGCTCCTCAAAAGATGTGACTTTTTCCTGTCTCCATAATAAGCTCGCCCGTAACAACAAACATCAAAGCTATGGATGCCTTCACACCCACCACAGTTTATTTTTACCCCCACTTTTAGTCCTCTAAGTGTCCAGAGGGCTGACCTCTACATGAGGTCCCAGCATTCCAGACTCCTCCATCTCAACATGAAGCTCAAAGATTCCCATAGAAGAGGAAGAGAGCATAAAAGATTGTGCCTCACAAAATTAAAATTCTAAGCAATACTAACAAGGAATGTGATAGGGTGATAGGCGGAGGCGAGCTGTGTTCCATAGTAAAGTGTCGTAAATTTCTTTTCTTATCTAGGAAGGGGCCAGAGATTAATGTCAGACTTCGGGTCATTTTGTTGTTGTTGTTGTTTAGTTAAATACATGTGTTAATAATTTAATGGTAACTACTAAAAAAATTAAGAAAATATTCATTAAAAAAGAAAAGAAGATTGGGCCTCAACTCTTAAGGGAGGAATCCACCCACTGCACCTCCCGTCAATGCTCATTGGCTAGAACCAGTCACACTGCTGCTTCCAAAGGATGCTGGGAAGTGTAGTCCTCTGTGTGTCCAGGAAGGAGGGGAGACCTAGAGATATTGGTGAGCGCTAGCACCTGAATCCATTCCAGCTGTTGTAAAAAACTACCACAGATTGGGTGACTCATAAACAGGAATCTATCTCTCACAGCTCTGGAGTCTGGAAATTTGAGAACAGGGTGCCAGCATGGTTGAGCGAGGGCCCTCTTTGGATTGCAGATTTCTGGTTTTGTCCTCACATGGTGAAAGGGGCGAGGGAGCTCTTTGGGGCTCTTTTATAAGGGCACTAATTCCATTCATGAGACCTCCACCCTCATGACCTCATCACATCCCAAAGGCCCCACCTCCTAATACCATCGCCTGGGGCATTAGGTTTTCAACGTACAAATTTTGGGGGGACACAAACATTCAGACCATAGCAACTAGAAAAGTCTGCTGTAATGCCAGATGACCTGCTGTAGAACCAAAGGTCTGTCCCAGACTCCATGCAATCCCTGGAGAGTCGGAAGGGGGCCCATCAGAGGCCCCAGAAGGGCAGGGTGGACATGCAGACTTGGCCAGGAAGCAGGGCCAGGGGTCGTGACCGAGGGAGGAATCTGACCAGCTGCCCAGGTCAGCTGTGGTGCATTTTCTGGCAAGAGGGAATGGAGAGTGGTAGATTCTGGTTAGAGCTCCCCAAGCAGCTCCACAAATCCCCAAAAAAGACAGCCCCAGGAAGATCAACAGTGTCTGTGGAGCGCCTCCCCCCACCATCCGCCATTGGTTTTGAACAATCAGCTCCCAGATTCTCGCCAGCACTCTTCCTGCCCCAGATTGTCCTCCTTGAAGAGTCTGATATTTAATAGAAAATCCATTAGTGTCCCGTGATGGCGCATCATGCTTAGATGTAGGTTGAGAGCATCTCGGTAATAGCTGACACCAAAACCGCACTGTGGCAGGGGCCCCAGGAGGGAGGAACTATTTTTTCCTCTTTCTTACATAAAACATCTTTCCCCCTAGCCATGTTCTCCTTTGAATCGAGGCTGCAGCTGACTTTGATATCAAAGCCACTAACCTTCCTCGGTCTGGCGGGTTCTCGAGGAGGGATGCCTGGTACTGCAGCCTGCCCCACGCACCGAGAGGGAAAGAAAGGTCGGCGGGGAAGCTGCAGGAAATGCGCCTCGAGAATGGCTGGCCACTTGCCAGCTCTTTGGTTCAGTCCTGTAAACGCTCACTGAATGCACCAAGCCCTGTGCTCGGGTCTGGATAGGAGTAAGATGTCAGGTCTATGTCTCGGGCCATCACACCTGGTGAGGGAGACCCGGTGTGCAGGTGCCGGGACTCAGGCATGCACAGAATGTGGCCTCTGGCTGGATGCCCTGGAAGCCACCTGCTAATACTTGCTCATCCTCTATGGTGTCACCACCTCTGGAAAGCCTTCCTTAATCCCCTTGTGCTACCACGTAGAAAGCAGCTGGATGTACAGTTCTGAAGTTCAGGAGCAAGCTCTGGGCTGAAGATCAAGATCTAGCCGTCACCATTTGGGGTCCTTGTCCAGAGCGGTGTCAGGGAGCACTTGCGGCAAGTCAAGGGGTAGACTGTGGCGGGTAAGGACAGTCATATGGAAAGAGCAAGTATAGACAGTTCTGAGCAGGAAAAAGAAGAGGATGGTGGGGTTGTGGGATCAGGGAGGACTTGATTTACTGGGAAAGATGTGAACATTTGTATGAGCTGAAGGGAAGGAGGCTGTGGAGACACTGAAATCCATGCATTTTGCCGCGGTTGATTACAGCCGTCTGATGAGCAAGGGCTGGGGAAACAGCTGTGAACAGGACTGGAGGGGAGCCTGCTCTCATAGCTGCTGACATGCCTGTGGGGAAAGGAACAATGAGCAAGTGGCCAAATCAATAAACAGTTATTTCAGATGATGATCAATTAAGGGAGGAAATAAACAGGGAGATGAGAGAGTGATGGGGGCCCCTTGAACGGAGTGGTCAGGGAAGGCTCCCTGAGGAGGGGACTTTCAAGCTGATAGCTGAGTGACAAGTAGGTGGCAGGAAGAGAGGGTGGGGACTCTGGTGTGTGTGTGTGTGTGTGTGTGTGTGTGTGTGTGTGTGTGCAGTGGAATGTCTGTGGCCTTGTGGGTTGGCCTTGCCCAGGAGAGTGGAGGGTGGAGGGGAGGGATGCTGGGTCTGTTGAGAAGTTTGGAGGTGGATGGAAGGGAGTACTGAACAGCCCACTTCTGGCTGAAATTGCACCTGCACGGTCCTGAGAGAGATGCATGGCAAACTCTCAGGCTCACCAAGTGGCCCAGCCTCCCACCCCTGCTTCAGGGTTAGCTCAGGATGTCAGTACCCAGAGGCACCCCCAGACCCTGGACTAACAAGGCAGGGATCTCCTGGAGTATGGACAGACAATGGTTAACTGCTGCATTTTTAAAAGTATAAGTGGGAATTCCCTGACAGTCCAGTGGTTAGGACGCTGTGCTTCCACTGCAGGGGGCGCAGGTTCGATCCCTAGTCGGGGAACTAAGATCCCACATGCGGTGAGGCAAAAAAAAAAAAAAAAAAAGTATTGGTGCCAGGCACAAAAGCCCACATAGTATATGATTCCAGTCATAAGAAATATTTGGTATGAGCATCCGTAGAACAGAAAAATAGATTAGTGGCTGCCCGGGGCTGGGGAAGGAGGGAATGGGGAGTGACCGCTTAATGGGTACAGCGTTTCCATTTGGGGTGATGAGAATGTCCTGGAACTAGAAGGTGGTGATGGTTACACCACATTGTGAATGTACTTAATGCCACTGAATTGTACATATGAAAATGGTTACAGTGGTAAATTTTATGTTATGTGCATTTTTACCACAGTAAAAAATAAAGGGAAAAAAAGAAGCAATGACAACATGTATGCCTTTTCCTGACTGTATAAGTCATATAAGCTCACTGTTTAAAAAATGGAAACCATTGACATAAAAATAATCAAAATCAGGGCTTCCCTGGTGGCGCAGTGGTTGAGAGTCCGCCTGCCGATGCAGGGGACACGGGTTCGTGCCCCGGTCTGGGAAAATCCCTACATGCCGCGGAGCGGCTGGGCCCGTGAGCCATGGCTGCTGAGCCTATGCGTCCGGAGCCTGTGCTCCACAACAGGAGAGGCCACAACAGTGAGAGGCCTGCGTACCGCAAAAAACAAACAAACAAACAAAAATAATCAAAATCACTATAAACCTTAGTGCATATTCCCTGTGCAGACATATGTGTAATTATCTATGATAAAAATGTAACACCGTGTGTTCCATTTGATAACCTGTTTTTTTCACTTACCTGTTTATCACAAACATTTTCTATGTATTTTATAACAGCTTTATTGAGATGTATTCATATATCATACAATTTATTCATTTAAAGTGTACACTTCAGTGGTTTTTAGTATATTCACAGAGCTCTGCAACCATCACCACAATTTTAGAACTTTTTAATCACCCCAGAAAGAAGCCCTGCACCCATTAGCCATCACTCCCCATTTCATGGTTTTTAAATAAAGACCTACAGCATCATTCTCTCTGGCCAAATGGTACCACATTGCATCAAACCTTAAACACTGTCGATCGCAAGATGCACTTGTTTTATTTACCACCAAGAAAGAAAAATCCCTGCCAACTGACCCATGACACATGCTTCCTTATCTTCTTGTCACTTAATTTGTAGTTAGTGGAAGAGGGCTTTTAGACTTATTTGGACATATTTAGTACTCGCAATGTATATAACTCAATGGAAGTAACAATATGAAACCTATGACCAAATTCATACATGCACAGGAATGACAGCTAGCCGTAGGACACAACCTGATTTCAGAGATGTTAAAATTTTTTTAAAAAAAGTGCTCACCCTAGAATCAACGATATCCAATATTGCAGAGCATGGAGTGAACTTGGCTGTGAAACAACAGAAGTTGACTCTGCTAACTGAGGCAGAAAAGGAATTTGTGGGAGGAAGCGTTCATAGAATCAGTGCTGGAGACCTAGGCTTAGGACCAAGAAGGGATGGGCCACCTGGAGCGCAGCTGTCCTAAACACCCTTCAGGATGAGTCTGCTCAGGGCGCGCTACAGGGCTCTGCCACTGCCCTGTACAAGCTCCGTGTCCCCACATCTCTGCATCATTCCTTCAAGAGCAAAAGCCCTGGGCCAGAGCCTCCGATTGCCCGAGGCTGCAACATCAGGCCCAGGACCTTGCCTCTCACCTGGTTGGGGATTGCCTCCCATCTTGGCTGCATAGCCAAGGAAATATCCCCCAAACGGATGCGCTACAATTATTTAGCCTGTAATGTCAGATATTTATACTGCTTCCAATGTCTCAGTATCATGAACAATGCAGAGGTGAACCTCTTCACTCATATATCGTCGTGCACTTGTCAGGACACGTCAAGGATACATTCGTCGACGCACGATCATTGGGTAAAATGACAGGCGCGTTTTTAGGCTTTGGACACTCTTACTGCCCATGTCCGGTAGGCTCCTCTGAGTAGATGTGCTCTGTCTGGCCTCAGCTGGTTTGCACTCTAAGGTGAAGAAAACAAAAGTCCAGAGGGAGCATTGAGGAAACCAGAATTGGGGGTGACGCGTGCACTCCAGGGCTTTTTTGTGGAGCCAGAATGTTCTCTGTGGGATCTCTCGGCGGAAGAGTATGGTGGAAGGGGATATAGTGTTATGATGATAGTAACCAGCAATTACAGAGCGCTTGGCACGTGTTTTAAGCCCTTACATGGAGTCCTTTAATCCTTACGATATTCAGTAGGTCTGTCTCTGGGTTTGAATCCTGACTCCATGGCCTTGAGTAAGTCACCCCACCCCTAGCAGCCTCAGTTTCCTTAGATACAGAACAAAGATACTGGCCCCGCCCACCTCATTGGGCTACTGTGAGCTCTGAAATGGCATGGTCTGGGTAAGGAGCTCTCACGGGGGCCCAGAAGGGGCTGCCATGTCAGCTGTCCTGGGGGAGAAAGGGAGGGAGGTGACTGATTCCCTGGTGTTCTGCCCTGGGACCCTGGTGGCCACTCATCAGACCCTTCCCCGCAGGTGGATGAAATCTTGGGGGACCAGCCGATGACCAAGGAGCGGATGTTCGCTGCTCTGAAGCAGTTCGCGGCTGAGCAGCGGGTGGATGAGCTGGTGTGGGCGCTCACCCTGGTGCTGCCCCTCGAGGCCCGTGGGCCCCTCCTGGAGAACCTCAGGTACCTCAACTGGGGGGCAGGATGGGCAAGCAGGGGTGCCCACTCTCCCACCACCACCCCGGGCTCCGCTGCTGCTGTTGCTGCGTGGCCCGCCCCTGAGCTGGACCCCAACACCCCCTCAGCTCCAGGATATGGGTGGGCCAGTGACCCCGAAGGCTGCTGGGAAGGGCAGCTGTTGGCTTTGCTGGCCGCCAGGGCATCACTTTGAGTGAGAAGGAAAGGGCTGCTAACTGCTGGGCTGGGACGGGCTGCAGAGAAGACCCACCCCCTGAGCTCAAGTCACAGTCTGCCCTGCTCTGTCCCCAAACCCAGATCGCAGAAATCTCCAGTGCGACACCAAGACACTCCTAGTTCTTCACTGCGAGGGAGTAATGGCGCAGTGTCAAGGCAAGGAAGCCTGGAGCTGTGCTGTGTCCATCCCGGGCACTGCCCCCCTCCCCATCCTATAAACAGTGTGTTCTCTCTGCCCTTTGATGATGACAGCTGCATGCCAAGAACCTCGCCAGGTCCCTAGACGAACACTCTCTCGCTGAATCCCACCAGCACTGTTATTGTCCCCATTCCACAGAGGTAGACTGAGGCTCAGAGAGGTTAAGGGACTGGCCCAAAGTCACACAGCAAATGAATAGCAGTCACAAGAACATGAACCAGTCAGCTGTGCACTTTCTGCTCAGCTTTGGACCTTCTAAATTCCTCCTTCAGGAAAAAAAAAAAAAATCTCCTGGTGGGTCCACACCTGGAGTGGCCTGGGAATCTCCCGAAACCGGCCCCCCACCTCCACCCCCATCCTGCCCTGCACCGCACAGCTTTGATCAGGCCCCCGTGGGCCTGAATGATGTGTTCCCTGCACGGGTCCTGCGGGGCTGGCTCTCCACCCCCTGCCTCCAGGGCCTGTGACGCTCCCCCACCCCCGCCCCTCCCCCTTCCTGGGCTCAGCCCGCCCCCTCCCCTCGCTGCCATTCACCCCGCAGCCTGCCCCTCCCTCTGGGCCTGGCCAATGTCAGGGACCGGGCTGGCCACCCCCACTCCCCAAGCCCGGGCGCAGCGTCTCCGCTCTGCAGCAGAGCACAGAAGGCCACCAAAAGAGGCCACCATGAGCTGCCTGGGGTGAGTTAGGGGCCTGCCCCTTGCTGGGAAAATCCGGAGAGAAAAAAAGTTATTTCTAGAGCCAAATTTGCAGAGCAGATGATGCGCTGGCGCTGAGGGCTCCCCGGGGAGGTGATGGGCGGGCAGCCCCCCACCCCGCCCCTCCGCACCAGTGCTGGGCCAGGGGCCGGGCGGCCAGGCTGTGCCTGGGAAGTTGGCATGCGTGTCTTAAGGCTGTTAGCCGCCAGACTCAGCTGGAGGCCCCCTCGGTCCCTCATCTCCCTCCGGCGCTGCCCAGGCTTCCGTCCCTGCCGCCTCTGCCGGGTCAGCCGGTCTGCCTCCCGGGACAGCCCCTACGCCCGCCTTTCCTGTCCGCGGCTCGTCCCCCGAGCGGCCGGCAGAGGGTCAGGAAGAGTCGGGGTGGAGAGGCACTCCCTTGGGCATGCCCGATTTAGAGCCTGGGAACCGGGAACCCTGGACACCTGGGATGCCCAGTCCCCGCAGCGTCCCCGTCCCCGGGGCGCTGCTGGGGAGGATGAAACAGCAGCCTCTTGTCCGAGCGTCAAGGGCGACAGGAAAATTGGGGAGGCTGCTGGAGGGGGGGGCGGTGCCCAGCTGGGCTCTGCAGGGAGAGGGGTACCCTGGCAGCCTGGCTTCAGCCACCCATCCCCCTACCTCCCCACCCCCCCTCCACCACCCCTCTGGTGTACTGGTGTACTCTGGTGCCCATGTACTGGGTTCCAGGGATGAAGTGATGATCCCCACGCAGCTCCTTCCCGAGAGAGCTCAGAGGAGGCAGGGAGGAATCAGACAGTTTTCTGTGATTCTGAGAGCTGAGCATCAGCTGAGGGGCAGCTGAGAATGGACTCAGCACAGGGCAGTCAGGGCAGGCTGCCTGGAGCAGGCAGCAAGTTCCGGAGCTGGAGCTTAGACAGTGGCCGGTGGGGTGTGGCCTGTGCCCTGTGGAGGTGGGAAGACAGTTCATCAGGGCCAGGCGTCTAGCCACAGAGGTGGAGCCCGGAGAGCCAAGGCGAGGGTGGTACCACACACAACCCAACCCTGGGTACCCAGCTGTGCCCAGCTGTGACCCACCCTGCCTTGGTAGAGGGCCATGAAGGGCTCTGGGTGCCCAACTGTGCCCAGCTGTGACCCACCCTGCCTTGGTAGAGGGCCATGAAGGGCTCTGGCCTTGGGACCCCCCAACTGAGGAGAGACAAGGCTTGAACGAGAGGTGCAGCAGCAAAGGGTAGGTAAAGATACACGTGTGCGCGTGTGTTGTGCTCATGTGTGTGCACACTCGACAGAGGCTGGAACCCACCCAAATCACCGTGTGGCCTCTGAGGGGTGGTCCCAGTGGCCCAACTGGAAGACTTGGGGAGAAAGGAGAAGGAGCAGTGAGACCATGAAGTTGGGCCATCCAGTGCAGTAGCCACTAGCCACATGTCACTCTTTAACATTGAATTTAATGGATATCAAATACGACTTAATATTCAGCATGGCCTCATCATCTTAGCATGGCTGTGAGGGTGAGATTTGGGTCAGTGGCGATGTTGTAAGTAAAGGGTCTTATCTTTCTTTACGACAGCAGTTACTCCTGTGGCTCAGAGCCTAATTTGGGTCTATCCCCAAAGGGATTCCAGTCTGATGAAGTGATAAAATGGCTTTCTAATTAGGACAGGCCAGGTAGTTTGGAAAGCGTGACGTGGATAGGAGGGAACAGGAAAGCAAAGTCAGCTTTGTGCTCTGCTAGTGTTTCAGGAAAAAATGCAAAGAAGGAAAGGGTCAGGGGTAGGGGTCGGGAGAGGAAACAGCTGAGGTGGTGGAGGAAGCTGTGTTTTGAATCCCAGCAGACCTAGCGAGCCCCCAGTCCACTCACTGGCTGTGTGACCTTGGGCAGTTTCACTAACCTCTACACTTCATCCATAAAAATGGGGTTGGTCATTTCTACGTGTTTCCCATGGGGTTCTTGGTAGGAAAGCATGTAAGTGGACTCTGCCAGTGGCAAAGCAGAGAAGAGATTAGTTGAGAATCTGGGGGATAGGGTGAGAGCACCTCCTTCACCCTCCTCTGCTTTAATGACAAGTGTCAGCGACACCATCATACAAAGCTCCTTGGAAAATTCTATGACACTGTGTAGGGGAAGCGCCAGGCATCTAGTATATGCTCCGTTAAATTGGTTCCCCTAGGGAAGGTCTCTTTCTCCCTAGAGAGGTTCCTTGACCATGGCACAATCGACATTTGGGGCCCCATGTTTCTCTGTTGCTGGGGGCTGTCCTGCATGTTGTAGGACGCTTAGCCGCATCCCTGGCCTCTGCTCACTAGATGCCAGTAGCACGCCCTCCTCCCACGTGTCATTTTGTGACAACCAAAACTGTCTCCAGACAATGCCAAATGTCCTCTGTGGGGCAAAATCACCCCCAGTTGAGAAACACTGCCCTGGTGTGACCTGCCTTTGGTAGTACCCTCTTGCCGGGGCAGACATTTCAGCAGGACCAGCCTGGCCCACCCTATGCTGCCATGGGTCATCCGGCCAGATGCACCAGCTGCTGGCCCCTTTGGTGACTTCACTGTGCCGGGGTGGCGGGGGGGGGGGAACCTGGCCCCAAGGCAGCGAGTGCACTGCTGGCTGTGTCTGGATTCGAGCAGCAGCATCTGCTCCGTGGTCGCGTCTCCAGTGCCCACGGCAACGTGGACGGTCTTCACAGCCTCAGGGCCATCACAGCTGGTACCAAACAACCAGAAATGGCTCGATCATGATGGGACGGCTGTGGCCCTGTGGATGACAGGGAGCTGTGCTCACCGTGAGGATTTTCAGACACTTCTCCCCCCGGCAGGGCTGAGGTCAGGCACGGGGAGGACACCAAATGAGCACCGGCTCAGGCTTCCTGCTGCTGCAGGGGAGACATAAAGCCGTGAGAGGTCACCCCAGAGTGGTGGCCTCCCTGGGGCCAGGCATGCAGGGCTGAAGTGTGTTGAGCAGCATGGCCTGGATAGAGGACAGAGACTGACCGTCAGGTCTGCAGGGGCCTCCCTGTGACGGGCTGCAGGAAACCCGCAGGCAGGATCATGGAGGATGTCCCCCCCCCCCCCCCCGCAAAGACTGAGGCGGAGGCAAAGTCCCCAGGGTTTCCTGCCTCTGCGGTTCCAGCCTGTCTGGGTGGTGACCGCCTCCTTGTGCTGACCCCCCTTCCCCCAGCGCCCTGCCACTTTGAGGCTGTCCCTGAGAAACCTCTCCCAGGATGCCCTGGGCTGGCTCCCCGGCATCTATCCTTTGGTCCTCAGAACTCAGATTCTCACCCTTTCCAGCCTGAAGCTAGGACTCGGATCAGCAAGAAATGACAATGCAGTGGGGGCCCTGGGGCCTGCTCCTGCTTTGTGGTAGGCCCAGAGCTGGAGGAGGGGTCCGGACCCCCTTTCCCCTTATCTCCGTCTCTTCCCCTTAGCTGGTCCTCCCCTCCCCTCTCCCAGTAGGACACGCCCATCCCAGGGAGGCCCTCTGTTCCCCCCACTGCCCTCACCTGGGACTTGCCCCAACCTGGCCACCCCCTCCTCATTTCCACTCACTCACCAGGTCTCATTAACTTGACTTCCTGTGTTTTAGAATCTGGCCACTTGTCCCATCCCAACATCCTTTGCTGTGCCCCTCCCAGCATCACCCCTCCCCTGGTGTACCAAACCTTCGGGGTCCCTCCACCTCCCCCTAAATCCTTATACCCTCCCGCGGCTCCTCACTGTTCGGAGTGCAGCTTGAGCGGCTGACAATGGCATTCAAGGCCTCCTTCTCTAGCCCCTTCTCCTCTGGAGCTTCCCCCTGGGTGGGAAGGGAGGGTCTCTCTGGATGACACCTGCTGAGTCCTCGAGTCCCAGCGCAAAGTCCACCTCCTCCAGAAAGCCTTCCCAGGCTCTGCACAAGGCAGTCGGAGCTTCCTCTGAACGGTCGGGTTCGGCCTCGCTGCATTCGGGTGTTGGGGACTCTCCGGAGCGCCGCGGCCCGAGGGGTCGGAGGCGAGGCGCCTGGGGAGGTGCTCGTGGAGGGGGCCAGAGGAGGCGGCGTGACGGCCTCGACCAGCCCCAGCTCGCGGGGAGCTGACTGAAGGGTCCCCCGAAGGGGCGGGGCCGGGCGGGGCGGGGCCACCCGAGAGGGGGCGGGCGCGGGGCCTCGGGCCCAGCCGGCTCGGGAGGGGCCGAGCGCGCTCGCCCAGCAGAGGCGCGTGGAGTCTCGGCGACCTCGCTCTGCTCGCGGGCTCCGCCACCCCCTGCCCATCGGCGCCTGCCGCGCCGCCGTCGCCGGCTTCAGATGGGGAAGGACCAGGGCTTCTCTCGGCACTTTCGGTAGTTTCCCCACTGCGCCCGGAGCCCCCGGGAACCGCGCACCCTGGTGCGACGGACCCGCCTCCGGCTGACCTGAAAAGGGGTGGGGCTGGGGCACTGAGGGGCTTCGCTGTTCTGGGTGGGCACCCACCGAGCCTGGCTGGGGGCGGGGGCTTGGGAGGGCAGGCATAAACCGCAAGGTTATTAAAGGGGCGAGTTCCCCGCGCTAGGCACCCGGAACCCGTCCGAGGCCCTAGGGGTCGGGATCCAGGTCGGGGATCAAGGGCTGGGATTGAAAAGCCCTTTTTCCTTCCTACGACTGGACTGATTGAGGGAACTGGGCAGAGAACAAGGTGGGGAATGTGGTGGAGAGAGAGGACCCTATGGGAGCCCCGGGTAGGAATCGAGTTGGATTTAGACCTGATCCCCCAGAGAGAAGAGAACTGACTCTGAGTGCAAGGTCATTGTGTGGCACCCAGAAGAGCCCTGTGGCCACAGAGAAGCTTCTTGGCGTAGCAGGGACCTGGGAGTCCTGAGGCAGCTGTAGCCAGGCTGTCAGGTCAAAGGGGCATCAAATCCATCAGCCACAGTGGTCCATGAGACCCCACTGCATCTGGATGTGCTGGGCCAGTCAATTCAGAGCAGACCCAGGGCTGGGGTGCCTGAGCCAGACTGAGCCGCATGGAGGGCCCACACCAGCCAGAAAGGGCGTCTGGCACACCAGGCGGCCTTGGCTTCCTTCTCAGCCCCAAGAACACCAAGGAGGGAATGGGCCACCCAACTTTCTCCTACCTATGCAGTTGGTGACTCACCTGGTTTCCACTGCAGGGGCAGGGTGGCGGCTGCCACCCTCTATTGCTGCTAGAGGGTGGCAGGTTGGACCTAGGGGCTGGGGGTGTTGGGCTGATACCTTCTGGAGGCTGGGGCCGGAGCCAAAGTGTAAGGTAGACAGTTTCCGGCTTGTCATCTCTGCTTTGCCTGAGCACGAGGCATGTGGGGAAGGTGCAGGCCAGGCGGAAGGAGAAGGCAGGCTCTGGAGACCTTGACTGACCATGTGGGGAATGCGACTGAGGCTCTAGATTTTCGGGAACCACTGGGGGTGGGCAAGGATGCGTGTATCAGGCGATGACTCTCCTGGCAGAGCTGAGCAGGCCATTGTTCTAACCTCCTGGTTGCCTGGAACATCCAGATCTGAAGCAGAGCTCACTGGGGGGTGGGGGCAGGCCCTGATGCACCCTCCTCCCCGAGGATCCACATCCCTTCCCTCCCACCAGGTAGCTTAGTGTGTCCACTGACCTTATTAAACTACCCACAGAGATCGGGGGAACTTAGCGGGGGCCACCGTGCGACATCAGAGGCGTTGTATTTCAGCTGTGGCTGCGAGGCCTCTGCTCCCTCCCCTCCTCCCATGCCCTTGGCACTGGCTCCTGGTCGAAAGAACAGGAAAGGGAGCCTTGGGATGCAGCCAGGGAGGCCTCGATAGCAACCAGACCTTCAGGGGCCCTCGACAGAGCCCTGCCACAGTGCGGAGGTCCAGAGGCTGGGCTTCCATCTCAGCTGTGCTGAGGGCAGCCGAGTAACCCTGGAAAGTTAGGGATCCTCTCTGAGCCTCAGAATCCTCTTCCATGGGCCAGGGAGTCCACCAGGATGTTAACTGCTGCCATTACTCAGAAGTATGGGTGGGCCACTGGTAGACCCCCGTTTACTGAGTCTCTGAGTCCCAACCATGTGCCGAGGCCTGGCTGGTCACTGTCGGTCACACCCAGGCTTCAGACCCAGCCCTCTGAGAGCTTCCAGCCTTGCCGAGGAGACCTATGGACACCAAGGAAACATTCCAGGGTGTGGACCCCAACAAGGGACTGTGTGAGCCTCCCCGCTGCCTCTCATCACTTCCAGGGTGACTCCTTTTAGAGCAGGGTCCACAGTGCCTTCAGCTTTGAAGCCGAGCGCCTGGCTGGCACAGAGAGCAGAGACCTCCTGAAACATGTTGGACAAAACGAGGAAGGCCAGTGTTGGGTGTTGAAGGGCGACCCCGGTTTAGCTAGAAGAGCAGAGAGAGTGTGCTAGGTGGGGGCCACAGCCCGGGCAAAAGTGTACAAGACAGGACTGGATGTGGTGGTCCTGGCGCTTTCTGAGGCGGCAGCGGTAGAGAGGGCTGCTGGGAGAAGCAAGCTGGGAGCTGGGGAGTCTGATGAGGGTCTGGGCGAAGTCTGACCCTGGAGCGGATTGTGGCTTCAGTTTTCTCCAGCAGAGCTGCCTGGAATCAGGCAGGGAGACAGTGGGTGGTGGGGACCCCTATCTGCTGTTTGGCCCGGTGCGAGGGCATGAGATGAGGGAGTCTGGGAGAGGCCAGAGGTGGGAAGACAGAGGCAAGAGGAGGAACGGGTCCACGGACAGGCTTTGAGGGCACTGAAGGCCCCGAGGCCAGAGTAATGGGGACAGTGGGAACGAGACTTTCCCCGAAGTGCATCAAGCAGGGCGCCGTGGCCTTTGTGTGGCCCGGGCCCGTTGGGGCGCAAGTTCGGGCACCGAGGGGGACACTTGGGGTGTGGGCTGCTGATTCCCCTGCCACCCTTGGGTGGAGGGGAGAGCCGAGGGCAGCGCCCACGAAGAGAAGTCTTTGGGCCGAGGTTTGCCGAGTTCAGGGCGCGATCAGGGGGCGCGCCCCGACTCTGCTGTCCTCGCCCGCAGGATCTTCATCCCCAAGAAGCACCGGGCGCGCTTCGACGAGGTGGTGTCTCAGGGTCTGCTGGGCAAGCTATGCCGCGCCCGGCGGGCGCAGGGCGCGCAGCGGCTGCGCCGGAGCCGCAGCGAGGAACGGCCGGAGCGCCTCCTGGTGTCCACGCGCGCCAGCGCCGCCCCGCGCCGCCCCGACGAGCCTCCCCAGCGCAAGGCCGCCTCTCTGCTCGGCAGCCGCGCCGGCCCCGGGGGCGCGCGCAGGTACCCGAGACGCGTGGGCGCGGGCTGCGGACGCCTCTCGGTCGGTGGGCTCGGCATGGAGACCCGGGCGGAGGGCGCGGGGGCGAAGCGAGGACACCTGGGGGTTGGGGTCCAGGAGAGGTGGAGGAGAGCGGGACACTGGACGTCGCCATCTCCTGCACCCCCCAGGCTCCTCTCCCCAGGGGAAGGCGCGCTGCCCGCCCCCCACCCGCCCCTTCTTTCTCCCCAGGACGGTCCGAGTCTACAAAGGCAACAAGAGCTTCGGCTTCACGCTTCGCGGCCACGGACCTGTCTGGATCGAGTCTGTCGTGCCTGGTGAGGTGTGGGTGGGTTGTTCAGGATGGGGTGAGGGAGTCTGTTAGGCCGATGCTCAGCAGCCCCTCCCCCTTTCGGGTACCAACCTCAAGTAGCCTGTGTCCTCTGAGTGTCCCAGAGCAGCAGATCCAAATCATCCACCTTCCCCAGTCAGGGCGAACCCCCTCCAAGTTCAGGGTCACCCCTGCGCCACGTGAGCCAAGTTCTCCATCCAGATCTTTCCTATGTCCACAGGGAGGGCAAGGGGCACTGCCTGAGACACGGGGGCAGCCGGGACAGAGCTGCTGCCCGCCCAGGCTGAGCCCCAGACAACATTCCCGTTCCCTGGGAACTGGGCACTTGCTGGGCGGGCAGCAGGGCTTCAGGGCCTCTTCCCACTATCCAGCCCCCCAGCCCCCCAAATCCGGACTCCCCTCCTCCTCCCACCTGGCCAGCCCCTTCTTGCTCCTGGAATGGTGCATCTTGAAAAAGGCAGTCTCCTCAGTGAAGGAATTCCTTCTTCCTACCCTTCCAGTGGGGCGTTGAGGGGAGGGAGGGAAAAAAACAATTTATTGTGGAGGCAGCCCATTCCCTTGTGGAAGGTCTCCGTGGACAGACATGTCTCCTGGTACCGAATTGATCTCTCCCTCCCTGTAAGCAGCCCACAGGGCTGGGTCACCTGCTCTGTCCTGTCCCCATCCCCTCCCAGCACCTGAACATGATGCGCCTAGTGAACCAGCCCCATTGGTGCCCCTGCTGATGCTGAGTTCTTTCTACCCTTCTGCATCTCACATCTCCAGTGCATGGATTTGTGAGAAGGGTTCTTCTGATCGCTGGGAAAGTGCCTCAGTGCCTTTGCATCACTGTTCCGGCCTTCGGATCATTCTGAGACCCAGTCCATCTTGGATTTGTACATCACTAAGTCATTGACACACTGTTGTAGAGAAGAGGCCCAAGGCTGCTCTCTGGGGAGCTTCCTCTAGACATGATGAATCTCTCCTCTTTGGATATGTCTCTTCCAACTTTGCCATCACCCCCACCCCCACCTCCCTGCCTCTCCCACATGGGTAGCCAGAGATACTTGGCCTGGGGCCATGTTAAAATCCAGGGGTGCTGTTCTCCCCAACCCAACCTCCAGGCTGGTAACGCCATGCCTTCCTCGTCATAGGAAGCCAAACGGGTGCTTCGATGGCAGCTTTTACAGATGGGGATACAGGCTTGAGAGACTCTGGCAAATCAGGGACTAGAACCTGGGGTCTCCTGACTCCTGATCCAGTGATCTTTCATCCCTTGCTACTACCTCTCTGGCCTTTCCACCGCAGCCTCGCCCAAGCTTCCAGGCAGGCCATGTTGGATTTGTCACCATCGCCCTCGCCCCCTTTTCAGTCCCAGGAAAAATAAAAACCCCTGGCCCCCTCTGTCAGGAAGTCTTCCCTGATCATTCCCCTTCCTCTCCTGATGAGTCCCACCTCGAGAGAGAACCAGTTGCTCACAGTCTGAGAGTATATTTAGGCATCTATCATTTCCCCCCACTTGCTTCCAAATCATATTTAGAGTGATGAATAATGAAAGAGGCAGAAAGAAAAAAAAGTCTGTATCCACAGGAGCAAACTTAGCAGCTCCCCCTTCTCCAGGTATCAGGTACTGGGTTAGGGCTGACCTGCAGGGCCATTAAGGCAGAGTGAGAATTAGCCGCTCCCATGTGCTGAAAATGTAGGTTTTATTATTCAGACATGGTGAGGCCAACAGGTCAGGAGATGACTGCCATTAAAAAGATGGCGTGTTATAGCTCCCAAGAGGAAGGGGCACGGCACACCATGCCACAAAGGGCCACACAGGGAAGCACCAGGATTGGTCACAAGGCAGAGGGAGCAAGAGGAAACGTGGGCAAGAGTCCTTTTTTTTTTTTTTTTGGTGAAGAAATGGGTGAGGCAGGGTAAGCCAGCTAAGCAGGTTTACCTGGACTGTGCGAGCCCCATAGACGAAGGGCGGCGGGATGGGCTTAGGATTGGTTGGTTGGCACGGGAAAGATGCACTTGCAGACCAGTCATGTACCATCTCTAGGGATTGGCTAGCCTTCTAGAGGGACAGTCCCTCCAGTGTCAGCAAGGTCCCAAGATGTCGAAACATGATTAATTCTTCATGTTTCCCAGCCTGAGGGAGGAGCTTCCCTCTAGACACATTTTCTCCTAGTGACAAAGACAGAGAGGAATTTATGATGTGGACCTTCGTACGAGGGGTCGAGAATAGAGTATAGAGTAGGGTCCTCTGCGGGTGTGCACACCTTCCTTTTCTGCTCTCCTCCCCCAGCTCAGGGCTGACCGGTGGTCCACGCCGGGTCCCGAGCACTCCCACCCTCGCCAGGCGATCACTCCCTGCTTCGAGCAGCTGGGAGCAGAGGGGCGCTGGCTCTAATGTGGGACTGCTGGCCTGAATTTGGCTCTCCTCTGCCACCCATCCCACTTCTCGCCTGTAAAACAGGAGGACGACACAGGGATCCCTGAGTGGGTCACCGCTCAGCTGACCGCACCCTGTCTCCTTGCTTCCAGGGAGCCCGGCTGACAATGCTTCCCTCAAATCGGGTGACCGGATCCTCTTCCTCAACGGACTAGACATGAGGTCAGAGGCTATTGGGGTCACTGGAGCTTGGTGGCAAACAGTCCCCAGGACTCCTGACTCTTGGGACACCCCGGCCATGGGCCTCTGACCAGTTGGTCCCCAGTGTGTCCCTCTTCTCACAGGAAGTCTTGAATCCACCCTCCCACCCTCTCCAGGATGTCATATCATCCTTCCAACCAGGAAACACCCCAGCTCCGTGCAGGGGGCACAGAGTTGAATGGATCATGTGTGTCTTACCCTTAAGAGGGGACCCTGCCCAGGGGTGGCGTGGTCATGACCCCTTCTGTACCCAGAAGTGTCCAGCTGGCCCTGGGCCTGGAGCTTCTCCTGCAGAGGAGATTAACAAGCAGGAGAGGCAGGGCCCTGGCTTCTGGTCCTGGCCCAGCCGTGGGCTTGCTGTGTGGCCTCCGCCGGCAGGACAGGGAGGTCTGGCGGGTGGCTTTGGGCAGGGCTCATCCTGGGCAGGCCCTCCTGGGCCATCTCTGCTCGGCAGGAACTGCTCCCACGACAAGGTGGTGTCCATGCTGCAGGGCAGTGGTGCAATGCCCACGCTGGTGGTGGAGGAGGGGCTCGTCCCATTCGCCAGCGGTGAGACCCCCCACTGGCCCTTGGCCGCCTTGGCCCACATACCCTGCTGGGGTCGCCATGGGTGGGATTTATGATTCTACAGAGGATTCTGCTTGTCCCCCATCTCTGCAGCTTCCCTCTCCAGGTGGTGCTGCAAAACCCAGTGGGGTGGCCTCAGGGACGCTGCCTGGGGCTCTCCCTCCTCCCCCAATGGGGCACATCCCCAGGTGTGCCTCCCAATGCATGGCGCTCACCCCAGCTCGGGAGGTCCCCTGGCCCCAGCTGCCAGGAAAACCGCGCCTGGCCTGGGGACACTGGGTCACCCGGGCCCCTCCTTCCCGTGGCCCCTGTAGACTCCGACTCGATGGATTCTCCCAACCCGTCGTCGGCGCTCACCTCCCTGCAGTGGGTGGCGGAGATCCTGCCGTCCAGCATCCGGGTGCAGGGCAGGACCTTCAGCCAGCAGCTGGAGCACCTGCTCACGCCCCCCGAGCGCTACGGGGTCTGCCGGGCCCTCGAGAGCTTCTTCCAGCACAGGTGGCTGGGCCAGGGTGGTGGTGGGGACCTGCCCGGGGTAGACCCCGATTCCTGCCCGGTCTCACCATCGGGGTCTCCCTGCCTGAGCTTCCTAAGCCCCCTTCTCCTGAGGGAAGCTCAGAGGACCCGAGTTGGGGTGGGGACCGTCAGGGCTGCCCTAGAACAAACCCTGACTCTGAAACCTCTTAGCCAAGTGCCCTGGGCGAGTCACAGCCTTCTCCGTAAAGGGAGGCAGGCAGCGCCCCCTGCAGGGTGGTTGGCGGGACCCTCACCACACCCCCGCCGCGGGCACCTGCCACCAGCCCCGCCCTGTGAGGCTCGGTTTAGCGCCTTTCTTTCTGCACCTCAGCAGCAGCAGGAGTGTTTATCACACGTCCCTGCAAAGCCCATCACTTGTTCATTCCCTTTTTTGTTTAAACAAAAATGTATATTTGTTGAAATATAATCCACATATCATGCAATTCACCCATTTGAATGTACAATGCACTGGTTCTTAGTATATTCACAAATATGTGTAACCATCATCATACTCAATCTTAGAACACTTTCATCAAAAGGAAAGCCCAACCCTTTCACTATTGCTCTCGCCCCCTGCCGCTCCTGCTTCACCTTAAATAACCACTAATCTACTTTCTGTCTCTGTAGACTTCCCTGTTCTGGATATTTCATATGATGGAATCATACAATATGTGGACTTTCATGTCTGGCTTCTTTCATTTAGCATGTTTTCAACATTCATCCAAGTTCTAACACCCCCAGTCGGTCCTTACATCCATGGGTTCTGCATCCATAGATTCAACCAACCACTGAACAAATATATTTGGAAAAAATTCCAGAAAGTTCCAAACGGCAAAACTTAAATTTGCCAGAGTTCCCTGTTTGTTTTATGTTTTATTTATTTTTTTATAAATTTACTTATTTTACTTATTTATTTTTGGCTGCATTGGGTCTTCGTTGCTGCACATGGGCTTTCTCTAGTTGTGGCGAGCGGGGGCCACTCTTCATTGCGGTGCGCAGGCTTCTCATGGCAGTGGCTTCTCTTGTTGCGGAGCACGGGCTCTAGGCAGGTGGGCTTCTGTAGTTGTGGCTCACGGGCTTTAGAGCGCAGGCTCAGTAGTTGTGGCGCACGGGCTTAGTTGCTCCGCGGCATATGGGATCTTCCTGGACCAGGGCTCGAACCCGTGTCCCTTGCATTGGCAGGCGGATTCTTAACCACTGAGCCACCAGGGAAGTTCCTCTCTGTGAGTCTTAGATTCCAATTCCTTGTTGATTTTAGACATTGTAAATATATTCTCCCATTTGTTACTCTATTGTTACTTCCATTATATCTAATATTTTGTGTGTGTGTGTGTGTGTGTGTGTGTTTGCGGTACGTGGGCCTCTCACTGTTGTGGCCTCTCCTGTTGTGGAGCACAGGCTCCGGACACACAGGCCCAGCGGCCATGGCTCACGGGCCCAGCCGCTCCGCGGCATGTGGGATCTTCCCGGACCAGGGCACGAACCCGTGTCCCCTGCATCGGCAGGCGGACTCTCAACCACTGCGCCACCAGGGAAGCCCCATTATATCTAATATTAACAGCTCCAAGTTGTGCTTCTTTGAACAAGTATTCTTGATTTTGTATCATCACATTCAATACATTTGGGGCCTATGGCTTTGGCTTTTGAATTTTTGTTTAAGAAGTCCTTTCCTGCCCCTTGGTCAAAAGATATCTCCTGCATTATCTTCTATTAATTTTATAATTATACCTTCCACACTTTGGTCTTTTATCCACCTGGAGTTCACCTTTATGTGTGGTGTTACATGAGGATCAGTTTTATTTTTTCCATACAATGCAGCGATCAGCAAACTATTTCTAGAAAGGTCCAGATAGCAAATATTTTAGGCTTTGCAGGCCATATAGTCTCCATTGAAACCATTCATCTCTTCTGTTGTAACTTGAGAACAGCCATAGACAAAATATAAACCATAGGCTTATATAAACCATGTTCCGATAAAACTTGCTTTACAAAAACAGGTGGCAGGCCAAATTTTGGGCCTTGGGCCATCGTTTGCCAGTCCCTGATATAGTGAGTCAGCTTTCCTAATACTTTCTATACGTTTTAATCTTCACAACAGCTCTGTGTGGTAGATGCTTTCATTTTTTTTTTTTTTTTTTGGCCATGCAGCACAACTTGTGGGATCTCCATTCCCCGACCAGGGACTGAACTCAGGCCACAGCAGTGAGTCCAGAATCCTAACCATTAGGCCACCAGGGAACTCCCCAGTAGATGCTATTTTTATCTCCCATTTTACAGAGGAGGAAACTGAGACAAAGAAATTAGTAGCAAGAAAGGTCACTTGGCTGGTAAGTGGCAGAGCTGGGATTTGAATCTGGGCAGCCTGTCCGCAGGGCCTACCTTCCTGCCCACTTCTCTGTCTTGGGGAGGAAGGGAAGGGCATGAGGCTGAATTCTGTGGCCCGGAAGTGCCCCCCTGTCCACCACCCTGCCCCCTCTCTTGAGCCCCTGAGTCATGAACCCCTTGCTCCTGCACGCCACCCCCAGGAACATCGACACCCTGATCGTTGATGTCTACCCGGTGCTGGACACGCCCGCCAAGCAGGTCCTCTGGCAGTTCATCTACCAGCTGCTGACTTACGAGGAGCAGGAACTCTGCCAGGAGAAAATCGCATGCTTCCTGGGCTACACGGCCATGACAGGTAAGCAGCCCCTCCCCCTGCCCAGCCCGCCAGGTAAAGGCCAGACACCTGCTGTTCTCACCTGTGAGGTATTACAGCCAACCCGGGCTCCTCCCACACACAGATGCACCCACTTGTCCTGGAGATGCACACCCAGCACACCGGGGCTGGTCCCACGCTTTGCCCCACGGATGTGCTTTGCCAACTTGACCCTTAAGGCAGCATAACCTTAGACTTCAGACACCCCACCGAATGCCCAGGGTCTCAGGTTTCTCACCCACAAAATGAGGGTGACCACAGTGGCTGTGCTTTGCACCCTGGGAAGTGTGGCACAGATCAAGAAGTTCACGTGGACACTGTTTACAGACCTGGATTGTGAGCGCACAGCCAGGTCACACCCGCCTAGTGGGCTCTGGAGCCCACAGACTCACACGAGGGCCTACGGGGCCCCGTGCAGCCTCAGCTCCCCGCTGCTGCCCCGTCACTGGGTGCCCCCGTGCCCACACCACGCACGCGCTTCATCACTCGGCTGTGAGCATCGAAAGTGGGCTAAACCCTGGGCACCTGCCGTTCGCCTGCCCGTCTCCTCTGTGCTGGCCCTTGTGCGCCCAGCAACCCTAGTCCTGGGGACCCAGAGTTTGTTGGGGGGTTGAGGGTTTGAGCTCAGGTGCAGGCTGGGCAGCAGATGTCCCACACATCTGCCCTGACCTGGAACCTTCCATTTCACTTTGCAGGCCCCTAGGGGCAGCAGCGCCTGCGTGTTGAGACCTGGGAATCAGGGGGTCCTAGGCTCTCGGCACGAGAAGGGGCCCTGAGGGTGGGTTGTGGCCACCTCTGCCCAGCGTCTGTCCTCAGGCTGGCACCCCAGCGCCCCGCCTCTCACCCTAGGGTTCCCAGCTGTCCTAGAGCCGAGCAGGCCCAGGCTCACAGGTGGGTGCCCTCACCCTCCCTGTGTTTGGAGGCTCCTTGTCGGGCTGAGAGGACAAGGGGCCTGTCTCCCCTTTGGTCCCACAGCAGAGCCAGAGCCCACACTGGACCTGGAACCCGAGCCGGAGCCGGAGCTGGAGCCGGAGCCAGAGCCCGAGCCCCAACCACGGAGCTCCCTGAGGGCGTCCTCCATGTGCCGCCGCAGCCTCCGGTCCCAGGGCCTGGAGGCCAGCCTCAGCTGTGGTGAGGCCCCGGACCAAAAGGCTGGAGTGGGTGAGAGGGCGCGACAGGGCTCGGTTTTCCCACATGCAAAATGGGCTTGGCGAGATGAGACATCCCTGGGAATGGGCTGAGCAGTGGCCCCTCTGGGCCCACAGGGCTTGGCGGTTCTTTCTCCAGAGGCCCTCGCTGGGTCTGGGCTGGGGCCTGAGTCTTAGAGCTCAGGGGTGGTCACTAGAGCCCCGTGTTGTGGACTTGACCCTCCTGATTCCCCGGCAGGGCCCAGCGACTGCGCGGAGATGCCTCGTCCTCTGATCCCAGGCGAGCGCCAGGCGGGCGATGGTACATCCCTCCCCGAGACCCCCAACCCCAAGATGGTGAGACCTTCTCTCTGCCCTGCTTTTGGTGTCAGTGGGGAGCTGGGAATGGGTGGCCCAGGGAGCTGGGGCAGACCCTGGCCTCCCAGGCCACCCAGGCCTGGCCTCTGAGGCCATGTGAGGGCCACGTGGGGGAGGTAAGGGCAGGCTGGACCCATCCCCACCTCCTCTCCCCAAAGATGTCGGCTGTCTACGCAGAGCTTGAGTCCCGGTTGAGCAGCAGCTTCAAAGGGAAGATGGGGACCACCTCCAGATCCCGTGCCTCCCCACCAGTGCCCAGCATGGCAGGCACGGAAGGTAGGGCCTCGCCAGCCCCGGCTCCCGAGGGCAGCTCTGGCCTCCGGCCTCCCGGCTGGCTGGCTGGGTGTGACCACCACCTCCAGGCATATCCCTGGACCTCCCTCTTCGCTCCGTGGCTATGGGACTGAATGCTGGGGAGCCCTGGCAACCCCCATAGCTAGGGGCCATCAAGGTCCGGGTTGTCCTGGCCCCTCCCATGTCCCCTCTGATCCTCACCTCTGCTATGGATCTAGAAAAGCAGAGGGCCGCCCCCACAGGAGTCCCCAGGTTCACATGTGACTGTCCGATAGACTAGGAAGTGCATGCATTTTGCTCTGTGAGTGGCACGGCTGGGAAGATGGTTGTTCACAGACACACATGATGGTTTCTCGGCAGTTCAGAAGGCAGGACCCCTGGGTGATGTTTCTGTGAGCCAAGGGCTTGCTGGGTGCGGGAGGTGCCCCATGACCTTTGGTCTGGAGACCCCCTCACCCTTGACTTGTGTTCAGTGGGTTCCAGGTGGGACCGTGGGATCCTGTGCAAGATGAGCTGGGGTCTGCCTGTCCTGGGGCCAAGCAGTACTCCCCCTGCCCACTCCGGCCTTTGATCACCCTAAGGGAAGCCTGGGGACGCAACGCCATCCAGGGTCTTCCTGCACTGTGTCCAGGGGAGGAAAGGAAGGTGTCCAGGGACACAGAGCCAACCTGCCCTGGGGCCCCTCCCCTCCAGCCCGCACCTGGAACCCAGGTACTGACCCAAGAGGGGTCCTCACGTTCCATCCCCCACCCTAGGACCCAGGACCCTGTCCAGCGTCTCGTGGACCAGCGAGCGGCTCCTGCCCTCCCCCTGCTACTACCCGCTGTGCTCAGAGGGCCTGGCCTCCCCCAGCAGCTGCGAGTCCCACCCCTACGCCAGCTTGGACAGTAGCAGGGCGCCCTCCCCACAGCTGGGCCCCGGGCCCCTCCGCTCCAGCAGCACCCCCAGCCCGGACCCCGGCCGCCCGCCCAGCCGCAGGAAGCTGTTCACCTTTGCCCACCCTGTGCCAAGCCGGGATACTGACCGCTTCTTGGATGCGCTGAGTGAGCAGCTGGGGCCCCGGGTCACCATCGTGGATGATTTCCTGAGCCCTGAGAATGACTACGAAGAGGTGAGCACGCGGGCAGACGTGCAGGGTACGGGGGCCTATATGGGGACAGTGTCCACAGGCTCCTGCAGGAGGCCTGCTGCCCTGGGGATGTGCCCCAGGCTCCCCCTCTCCCTGCCCCAGTCCATCCTAGAATCTGTCCCAGGACACCCCGCTCCCTGGCTGGAGCTATCCCACCCTGGGCTCAAGCTAGGACCCTGTTTGTCCAAGGCCACCCCATATGCCCTGTCTCAGGTTCCCTACACTCTGTCGGGCTGTCCCACCACAGCCTCAGGCTAAGCCCCCAGCCTCTCCTGTCCCATCCCCGGGCCATGCCACCCCCTGCCCCAGACTACTCCACTCTCCCTCACCTTGGCCCAGGCTCCAGTCTCCCTGGGCCCAGCCTGACCCTCCCCTTGCCTTGCTCTGTCCCCCCAGATGAGCTTCCACGACGACCAGGGCAGCTTCGTCACCAATGAGAGGAGCAGTGCCAGCGAGTGCATCAGCAGCAGTGAGGAGGGCAGCTCCCTGACCTACTCCTCCATCTCCGACCACATCCCCCCGCCCCCACTCAGCCCCCCGCCACCGCCACCCCTGCCCTTCCATGACCCCAAGCCCAGCTCCCGCACCCCTGATGGCCCCTGGGGCCCCGCTCCGACGCTGGCCAAGCCCCTCACCCAACTCAGCCACCCAGTCCCTCCACCACCCCCGCCACCCCTGCCCCCACCTGTCCCCTGTGCGCCCCCCATGCTGTCCCGGGGCCTGGGCCACCGCCGCAGTGAGACCAGCCACATGAGCGTCAAGCGCCTGCGGTGGGAGCAGGTGGAGAACTCGGAAGGCACCATCTGGGGACAGGTAGGTGACCCGGGGGCCAGGAGTGCTCTGCGCCGGGGGAGGTGGTCTGGGCAGCAGCAGTGAAGGCAAGACCCTTCTCCAGGCCTCTTCCAGCGTCAGCTGAACATCCTCTGGTCGTCCCCATGCTGAGCAGAGGATGAATGAAGGCCCAGCCCATGAACACGCCCACCCTTGGTGGCTGACACAGGCACCGAAGCTCAATCTGTGTCCCTAAGCCAATGACACACTGGGGACATCCAGAAACAGCACGACACTCACCCTTGAAACCTATCACTTGAGATTTGGACAGTTCCCTTAGGCTCTTAGAGCCAAGAGAAGGACATCTGGTTAGAGAGTCACAGACCTCCGAACTGTCCGCCAGTCTACCATTAGTAGTTTATTCACAGGAGCCAAGACTGAAGGATTCTTAAAAGGGCAGCTGTTCCGAACCCCTGCACACCAGCCTCCACCCTTTCACTCTGATGCTTGAACTTCCTCCCAAACAACACTGCCAATATATACTTGAACCCCTTTAGTGATGGGGAGCTCACTACCCGTCAAGGCATCCCTTTCCTCACTGGACAGTTTTCACCATCCATCCTTGTATTGCTCTGAAATTTTGTCTCACCAAGATTCCCATGTCCTGCCCTTTGAAATCAGGCAGAGCAAGTGTATTTCCTTATCCACAGACCAACCAGCCTGTCCCATGAGCAAGGTTCACCCCATCCCTGTTCTTTAGGTCATTCCCCTAGAATGTGGTTTCTAGCCCCATAGTCTGTCACAGGTCAGGTCCCAAATGGAACTCCTAATGGGGCTTCACCAGTTCAGAGGAGAAAACAGTACTCTCATCTCCTTTGACCTGGACATCATACTCCTTTGAACATGACCTGGGAACCCTCCAGCTTCTGGGGCTGCCCCATCGCAGTGCTCATTCCCTCCGTCATCCTCAAGCCTAGTCCCTTCCTCTTCTTGGGACCAACAGCATGTCCTTACATGCAGCCACCCTCCGCTGGGGCATGCTTGTCATTTTTTCCCATTGCCGCTTCCTGGGTCCCAGTTCTGTCTCCTGCCTTCCCAGCCAAGTTGGCCTCAGCCCACACCTCCAAGGGAAGCTTTCCATGTTGCTGATAAGGATGCTCGGCAGGACAAAGTCACAAACTGGGACCTACTGGGTCCCCTGGAGACCTCACTCCTACCAGCCTCAGATGGTCCTTGAAGCCTTGCTCTGAAGAGTGGTCTTTCCACTGGATTCTGAAGGTGGACACAGGGACAGAGGTCATGCACATGGCCAAGTCCAAATCCATGCCAGGTGTCCCTGGCCTGCAGCCATGGCCCTTCTAGACTGTCACCTCTCACCCAGGTCATTTGTTAAAACCACCTGTCCAGTTCCTAGCTCCTGGCATTTCCCTGCTTTAGTTTCCCCAGAAT
This sequence comes from Delphinus delphis, assembly GCF_949987515.2. Lineage (NCBI taxonomy): Eukaryota > Metazoa > Chordata > Mammalia > Artiodactyla > Delphinidae > Delphinus > Delphinus delphis. The sequence continues at coordinate 83,486,691 of NC_082697.1, read as the reverse complement.
CGGGAACCCAGAGCAGCTCTGGTGAACTCACTCAAAACAGACCCAGACCCCTTAAGCCTCCTTGGTCGGCTCCAGCCTCTTTAGAGCCCCTCTACCCCCTGCTCCAGCGCAACTTGCTGGCTTCTGCGTGGAGAGTGCTGCAGGTGTGAGTGTTGTTGACCACAGGAGGGGCGGGCTCACCGCCTGATAACTTGGATGATTTAGCTTCTCCTGCAGCCTCCTCCTGCCGCCGGGTTTATCCCAGGGCTTGATGAAGGCTCTCCCTCCTGGAGCTCACAAGGCAGCCCTTAGAGGGTGGGGGCGGTGGAGGGCGGCAGTTCTTCCTCGCTCTGAACCTCCCCCTCCCTCGCAGCTTGGGGAGGACTCTGACTATGATAAGCTGAGCGACATGGTGAAGTACCTCGACCTGGAGCTCCACTTTGGCACCCAGAAACCTGCTAGTGAGTGGCCTGAGGGCCCTAGGGGAACCCAGATACCAGGTCCTCTGTGGCAGCCCACCCACTACCTTCTGTGGCGTCCCAGGGCTTAGAGTCCCCAAGGTCTGCACGGACCGCCATTTATTTACTGTGTCCCTGAGTTATTGAACTTCTCAGAGCCTCAGGTTTCCTACCTCAAAATGGAGATAATAAGAGCTGACATGTGTTGCATGCTTACCAAATGTCAGACACCCTTGTTTCTAAATTAATCCTGTGACAATTCTGTGGGGTAGGGACTGTGATCCCCCCATCCTCCTGATGAGGAAGCACAAAGGGGCTAGGTAATTTGCTCCAAGTCACACAGCCACAATAAGGTAGACAGATATCCCTTCCAAGTCTCTCCCATTACCCCTCTCAGGGTATCTCCCTGTAGTTGTTGGGTGGGGCTCCAGGCAGCCAGGGATACTGTGTGTGGAAAGTGGTCCCGGGATTGAAGAGAAAGGCCGTTGTCCGTCCAGGAAGCATCTGCAAGGTCGAGAGGTGATTGGTTCTCCTTATGGGACCAGCTCAGTCCCAAGGGCCCAGGGGAGAGAGGATGGGGGGCGGGGAGCGGACACACGCCACATCACGCACACTGTGTTAGACTGGACCCCAGAGTCCATGAGTGAGGGGAGTGTGGACACGTGGAGCTGATTCAGTCAAGTCCATGGTCGGGGCCGTCTGGGCTGTGGGGTGTGGCCACACCCCTCCTGGGCCCTCGCACAGCAGCCTTAGCCTGGCGTCCCCTCATTAAACCATCAGTTTCCCTTCCAGAGCCGGTGCCCGGGCCTGAGCCCTTCAGGAAGAAGGAGGTGGTGGAGATCCTGTCCCACAAGAAGGCCTACAACACCTGTGAGGGGCTGGGGGTGCCGGGTGGTTGTGGGGGGCACGACGCGACCCCCCACCGGGCCACCGAGCCTTTGATCCACTCCGGTGGATGATCGAGATTAGGCCGTGGGGGCCCCAACACCTGCCTCCCGCGCGGTGAAGACCCTCTCCCAGGTCCCACGGCCAGCCCGATCCCACCGGGCGCAGGTGCTGGCCTTGGCTCCACCCCCATCGGCCCCGCCCTCATCCTGTAATCGGCTCCCCAGTTCCGGCCCCGCCTCCAACCGCATACCCTACTCTTCCCGTCTCAGGACCCTCCCTAGTTCCCTGGCCCCGACTCTGTCTCTTTGAGAACCCCGCCCTCGCCCCTCAATAGGTCGCGGGAAGGACCCTCCCCGCCCCTGGGCAGGCTCCTGCTCCGCCCCGGTTCCTGGCCCCCCGTCCCCCAACACACCCAGGAGCCAGGGTGGATCTTGAAGCCCCGCCCACTCCCCGCCCGGGCCCTGCCCCGGCTCACCCTCGCGGCCCCGCCCGCAGCCATCCTGCTGGCGCACCTGAAGCTGAGCCCGGCCGAGCTGCGGCAGGTGCTAATGAGCATGGAGCCCCGGCGCCTGGAGCCCGCGCACCTGGCGCAACTGCTGCTCTTCGCGCCAGACGCCGACGAGGAGCAGCGCTACCAGGCCTTCCGCGAGGCGCCCGGCCGCCTCAGCGAGCCCGACCAGTTCGTCCTGCAGGTGCTGCGGCCGTGACCCCCGCCCGGGATCAGGGGCGGCTGCCCAGCGGCCTCGGCCTCCTCTGTCGCGGCTTTCGCTTTGTGCCTTTGTGCGTGGGTCTCGCTCCCCTCCCGCCACCGCGTTCACGCCTGAGTCCCGGTTTTACACCTGTAACAGCCAGTTCTCACTCAGGGTCCAAGGTAGATGGGATGAGGGTGCCCCCTAGAGGTTGTGCTTGTTTTCCTAAGGGAATACCGGGCAGCCCGCTGACCCCCACGCCCGGCTGCCCCGGGGCAGCGGGTCTCCCGGCGGGATGGATGAATCCTGGCCCTGCCTTCCCGTCAGATGCTGTCGGTTCCCGAGTACAAGACCCGCCTGCGTAGCCTCCACTTCCAGGCCACCCTACAGGAGAAGACAGAAGAGATCCGGGGCAGCCTGGAGTGCTTGCGCCAGGCATCCCTCGAGCTCAAGAACAGCCGGAAGCTCGCCAAGATCCTGGAGGTCAGAACCGCCCCTTCTCAGATCACTCTACCTGCCCCTCTGTCCCCTGGGGCTTCCAGCCTGGAGGTTCATCCAGAGAGGGGCCAGGGCGTGGGGCAGGACCTGCCCACCTTTCTCTCCACAGTTTGTGTTGGCTATGGGCAACTATCTCAACGATGGACAGCCCCAAACCAACAAGACCACGGGCTTCAAGATCAACTTCCTGACGGAGGTGAGGGGGCCTGTCAGACAGTCACTGATTTGTTTGCTCTACCATTGAGGCCCTTCCCCACCCCCATCCCCCCCGGAGGAAGAGCTGGCTGCCCGCAGGCCAGGATGTAACAGAAGCAAAGTTCGGGGGTTGAGGGGTTGGGGGGACAAGGTGGTGTCTCCAAGCCAATCCTCAAGATCTGGAAAAATGGAGTGGTGGGAGAAGAGAAGGGCAGGGAGGGAAGGCTCCAGGAGGAAGGGGCGAGTCCCACCTGGTGGATTCTGTGCCCTCAACACCACCACCACCATCAGGCCAGTCCTACCCCAGAAAGATCTAGGATCAGAGAAGGGACAGCTCAAATATCCAGCCTTTCTCCTGTGTTTCTGGGACTTTTCCCCATGACGCCTTTGGTTGTTTTCAAAAAGAGAAAGAAAAACCCCCTTTATAGATATGAATGGTTTAGGGTGTCTGAGGCTCAGATGGGCCACAGATGGTTTCAGAAAACCACAAAAGGGAAGAACTGTAAGTGATGCTCCCCGCTTTCCCTGGGGTTAGAGAATCTTGGGCTCTATCTTTTGACAAGGGCAAACTCACAAGGACAGAAAAACCTAGGGTCCTTCCCTAGCTGGGGGCTGGGGCCTGGTTCCTGGGGGTCTCAAAGATCTGGGCCAGGAAACAGGCCTGTGGCATCCCAGCAGATGACAGCTTCAGAGTTAAGTATTACTAGCCATCAGCTTATGAGCTTTGGAGTTGGAGAGTGTGGGGGGCCAGGAACTGACGCCACAGCCCCGGGGAAGCAGGGAGGAGAGCACTTGAGCCCGTGTGGTCAGGAATCTGATGGGGTCCTTGAGGAAGATATATGTTGGGGTCACTTGCAGCTGAACTCCACCAAGACGGTGGATGGGAAGTCCACCTTCCTGCATATCCTTGCCAAATCGCTGAGCCAGCACTTCCCCGAACTCCTGGGCTTTGCTCAGGACCTGCCCACCGTGCCCCTGGCTGCCAAAGGTAGGCTGGGGGGATGGGTAGGGAGGCAGAGGCACCGCTGTCCTGGGCTGAGAGGGCAGCCCCACGAGGCTCTGTTGCCTACCCTACAGTGAACCAACGGGCCCTGACCAGTGACCTGGCTGACCTCCACGGCACCATCAGTGAGATACAGGCCGCCTGCCAGAGCATGTCCCCCACCAGCGAGGACAAGTTTGCCGTGGTCATGGCGGTATCCTGTCCCAGTGCCGCAGTGGACCCTAGGCGGGGGGGGCCAGGTAGAGCTGGCTGTAGCTCCAGTGGCCTGCAGAGATTCTGGGCAGAGGCTGCTCTGGGTCCAGGGGCTCTGGAAGGGGGTCTGAGAAGGAGCTCTTTTTTTTTTTTTTTTTTTGCGGTACGCGGGCCTCTCCCTGTTGTGGCCTCTCCCGTCGCGGAGCACAGGCCCCGGACGCGCAGGCTCAGCGGCCATGGCCCACGGGCCCAGCCGCTCTGCGGCACGTGGGATCTTGCCGGACCGGGGCCCGAACCCGCGTGCCCTGCATTGGCAGGCGGACTCTCAACCACTGCGCCACCAGGGAAGCCCAAGGAGCTCTTCTGATTGGCTGCATCGCCCCCTCTGTCCTCAGGGGTGGCAGAGTCCAGGCTTAAGTCACAAGATACAGGGAGAGGCTTGTCAGACTTGGCAGGCCTGGCCAGCCAAAGGCAGTCAGGAGAGGGGAATATTCCGACTGAGCACAGACAGTGACAAATGCTATAGAAAGAGAGAGAGACAGAGAGAGGGGGCCACTCTAAGTGGATGGTTGGGGAAGAGAGGTGGTAGCATCTGAGCAGAGCCAGGAGGGAAGAGAGAGCTGCCCCACAGAGAGAGGAGCAAGTGAAAGGCCTAAGGCTGGACTGGACGTGGCAGGTGTCAGGACGAGCTTGGGGGGCAGTGGGCAAAGGGACTGGAGCCTCTGACCAGGGCATGGTGCCCAGGTGAGCAAAGGGCCTGGGGTAGACTGGAGTGGTCGCTGTTTGGGTCACTGCCCGGGGACCTGCCCCAGGGACCTGGGGCAGTTTCCTTAACAGAGGCCTATCAGTCCTTCCTGGAGACAGCCCAGCCGGTGCTGCGGGCGCTGGACGGGCTGCAGCGGGAGGCCATGGAGCAGCTGGGCAAGGCGCTGGCTTTCTTCGGCGAGGATTCCAAAGCCACCACTTCCGAGGCCTTTTTCGGCATCTTTGCGGAGTTCATGAGCAAGTTCGAGGTGAGCCACGGTGGGAGGCCCTGAGGAGAGAGCAGGGCCATAGGTCCAACGAGGGGGTTCCTCTGTGAAGCCCGGGGTGGGAAAGGGCCCCTAGTGAGTGACACGCTCCCCCAGTGGGGCGGAGCCAGTAGGTCTCTGCCCCGGCGAGGGAGGGGGTGGGGGGAGACGACGCAGGGAGGGGGCGGTCCCGGGACCACTGACCAACCCCCGTCCCCACGTGCTCCTCCCTCCCCAGCGAGCGCTCGGCGACCTGCAGGCTGGGGAGGGCACACGCAGCTCTGGGATGATTTCGCCCCTCTCCTGGTGACGGCGGCGGCCTCGCGTCCTCGGCGGCCCGAGCGCGGAGCGGACGCCGCCCGCGTGGCTCGGAGCGTCCCGGGTGCGGGAGTGGGGCCCAGCCACGTGCGCATCTCCAGCTAGCTCAGCCGTCGAGCTCCGGCCGCCCTCGAAGGTGCGGAGACCCCTTCTTGGGGCCGATCCCGGGGCTCCGAGGGTTGGGAGCGCGGGGACGGAGCCGGCACGCCGACTCCCCGGGACGCGTGAACCACCCGCCGCCAGGTCCCGCCGGCTTCCCGCGCCTTGTCCACTCCCCCTTCTCCGCCCCACCCCCGCCCCCTCCCCGCTCCCGGGCCTTCCAGCAAGGGCTGGCTGTGCACGCCCTCAGGACCTCGGGGTCCCGGGGAGGGGCCGCTGCCACCAGCCGGTGGATTCCGAGATGGCCGCGGCACTAGGGCGGCGTCTTGGCCAGAGGGTGCCCGGCCCCAAGGAAGGCCGTCTGAACCTCTCCTGAGCCTGCTCCGAGTGTGCCCAGGGGACGCCCTCGCGGAGCACGGACCCCGCAGACCTTAGACTGTGGAGAAGGAGGCAGACGCCCTTGAACATGCCACACCAGTGCGCACGATAAGGCCTGGAGGTCTCTCACCCAGCCCAGGGCCTCCTGGGCTGCTTGGACGAAGGCAGGCAGGATGGAAGGAGAGCCCCAAGTCCAGGGACCTGGGGGAGGGGGGTGGGTGCGCACCTAGCCTGGGTCTTGGAAGCCAGAAGAAACCTCAGCTGGCTGCAGAAGAGAAAAGGCTGGATTGGAGAAGGCAGGAGAGAAGCTGGGCAGAGAAACAGGAAAGCATTAGGAAGACTATATCAGACTGCAGAATTGAAGTTTTCACCCAGCAGACAAACTGAAATCCAGTTTAGAAGTGGTGCCTTGGAAGTGGGGAGTCTGGGAGTGGGAGGGGGGTGTCGCGGTAGGGCAGAGAGAGCAGAGAGATGCTCAGGTGACGGGTGAGCAGGACTTGGTGGCCGGCTGCCAGGTTTCTCGCCTGGGTGGGTGGCGATGATGATGTTCCCTGGAGCAGGCCGTGTGAGCAGAGCAGGCTTACAGGCAGTAACACCCCCTGGGACATATTTGGGATCTCAGAGTCTGTTTTACATGTGTGTCTGGAGCCCCTGGTGAGGACTGGGGAGAGAGGAGGGAGCTACCTGGACGCTGGGGGCAGAGGGATGCTGGGGGCGTCCTTTCCTTTCTTTGTTTCATCCTTTCCATTCTCCAATCGACAAATCCTGGATCAGGCAGCTTCCTGTTACCTCTTCCCTTAACTTTCTTCCACAGAAGTCTGAAATGGACTTTAGAAACCATCTTCTGGCTTTTTTTTCCCTCCACTATGATTGAATAGCTGGTATTGCCCCTGGACAGTATTCCAGACCCATCCAGTTCTACCCGGTCTCCCACAGGCCCCTTGTGGAGGCCATGTATGTTCTTCCTTTGTTCCCCGCTCACAGCCACCATATAAAAATATCTAAACCAAATTGTGTAATTCAGGTGGGGGAAATGAACCCAGATTTGGCTAGTGGAGGGCATTTCTCCCCAGCAGCTCAGGCCGGATAATTTCCATAACTTCCCAAAGCCTTCGTCTCTGAAACATGTCAAAAGGTCCATTAAAATCCTAGTATGAGATCCGTAGAGACTGTAGACTCCACCAGGCCATGAATAGGCATGACCCTCCAGGCCCAGGTGTCCTGTATGGCATTTTCCTGCAAATTAGAAACACACACCCTCTTCAGGTAGCTCCAGCCCCGCGCCAGGGGACTCAGGTTGGCAAGCCAATTGCTAGCTGGGTTTCCTCCCTATAACGCCTTGTAACTGTTACCTATTTCCCACACAATGCTGTGTAACAAACTGTCCCAAAACTCAGTGACTTAGAACAGCAGCCACTACTGCTCTTGAGTCCATGGGTCCTGCTGGGCAGTTCTGATCCGAGCTGGGCTCAGTGGACTCACCTGGGTGTCTATAGTCTTCTGTGGGTCAGCTGGGCAGCTTTGCTAGTCATGCAGGGCTCTTGCCATGTCTGGGGCCTTGGTTGGGACAGTTGAGATGGCTTCATGTGGTCTCTCATCCTCCAGCCAAATAGCCAGGGCAGTTCACGTGGTAAGGTCAGGGGCCTAAGAGAACAAGCAGAGACACAGAAGACCCCTGGAAGCCTAACCTCAGAACTGTCACACCATCCCTTCCGCCACAGTATATTGTCAAAGCAAGTGACAAGTCCAGCCCAGATTCTAGGAGAGGGGAAATAGGCTCCCCTCTTGATGAGAGATGCTGCAGAACTACATGGCAGAGGGTGTGGATTCAGGGTCAGGTAGAGTCAGGGCCATCGTTGCCATCAGTGTACCACGTACCTCCGTGGCCAGGCACCCTGGTGCACATCCCAACCTCCTTCAAATCCTCAGTGGCCCCGGTCCTCGCTGGACCCAGCACCGCGCTGATTACTCATCTTCATGTGTCCTGCAGGTGCCATGCTTTTCATTCTCTCTTACTTAGGCACCCATGAGTTACCTGACTTCTCTCCAGATACACTAAGTCCAGGGGCACAGTGGTCTGTGTCTGTGCCTGCACCTGCCTAGCAACCAGTCTCCCTTCTGCTGGGGAAAGCTCCCTGTTTTTCCTTTGGGAAATTATCCCTCCTCTGCTCCCAGGCCTTGGAGTGCTGCTGATTGGATTAAGGATGATCTTGTGACTCTGGTTGGGTGGCTCAGAGTCAATTCAAGACTCAAGTTTGAAGTGTTTGGAAAAGGAGGCTCCTTACTTCTGGATGAATTGTTGGGTGTAACGAGGGTGGAATCCTGGAAGGAGCTGCCAGGACTACCACGTGGAGGGCACCTGCCTGGGTGTAAAACCAATACAGAAGAAAAGGAGAGAAGACCACTCCATCCATCTCTTGTCCCTGGATCCAGCTGTGCCTGAAGCAGACATCCCAACTTTTCAGTTTCCAAGCCAACAAATTCTGCCACCACGTGTGAATGTTTTTAATTTCTTTTAATTTTTTGGCTTAGGCTGGTTTGAATGGGTTTCTGTCACTTGCAATGTTAAGGGGGTTGACTAACATACTCATCAACAGATCGTTATAGATGTTCAGTCTTTTAACATTCTCAGTGCATTCTCTTCATTCATAAATGCAATCGCCAATACTATTTGACTGCCTACCATGTGCCAGCCACAATGCTGGGTGCAGATAACCTTATGGGTCAGCCTCTCTGAGTTTCGTTTCCCAGGGTTCTATTTCATGGTGATCTACACCCAAGTCAGTTCGAAACCCTATATGTGAGCCAATATGTGCGCCATACCCTCCGCCCCTTTCCTCACCAAATGACAGGGTGTGACGAGCAGGAATGTATTTCTCTCTCAATGATACTAATAAAATAGCCTAGCCCAATTACACAGCGCCTTTCCTAACAATCCGTTAGTGTTTACTAGGTAGTGTGCTCCGTGTTTTTACATGTTTCATTTTACTTTCACAGTAACCCTCTCAGGTGGGTTTTGTTATCTCCTTTTTACAAATAAAAAGTCTAAAACTCGGAGGGTTATGTGACTTGCTTGATGGAAAATCAAGTCTGTCTAAATCCAAAGCCCATCCTCTTAGTGGAAATATCTTCTTTGTTTTGCTTAACATGATTTTTAAAAACATCTATCAGCATTCCAGGGGCCACAGATTCTGGTGACTTCGACATAAAGAAAGCCTTTACCTCTTTTCTCACCCCCTTCTATTCCTCCCTGTGTTAATCTGCTTAGGCTACCATAACAAAATACCATAGACGAAGTGGCTTAAACAACAGGAATTTATTCCCTCACAGCCCTGGAGGCTGGAAGTCCAAGATCCATGTGTCAGCAGGTTGGGTTCCTCCTGAGGCTGCTCTCCTTGGCTTACAGACGGCCGCTTCTTGCTGTGTCCTCACGTGGCCTTTTCTCTGTGCATCCCTGGCGTCTCTTCTCGTAATGACACCAGTCCTATTGGCTTACAGCCCCACCCTTATGATATCATTTAACCTTAAATACCTCCTCAAAGACCCCATCTCCAAATGCAGTCACCTTCTGAGGTACTGGGGGCTAGGATTTCTGCATATGAATTTGGGGAGGGGGACACAATTCAGCTCATACCACCTTCTTACCAGGTGCCAAGGATATAATAGTGCTAGTTCCAAGGAGGCCTCAGAGATCTCTGGATTCAGCTGATGTTCCAAAGAGAAAGGCTTCAACCAAGCGGGATTTACTCACCTTCTCCCCCCACCATCTGCAAACTTCTATGTACTTGCCCTCATCTTCATCCCATGATGTTCAGGCATTGCTCTCAACTCCAATTCGGAGCTAATTCTTTGTCCCATATCCCCACCTCCCCAGGCTCCCAGGGGTCCCAACGCACCTATGACCACACGTCATTTTCCACTGGCTCTTTCCCCTTCACCAATAAACATCCCTCTTCCTGCAACCCTCAAAGAACAGTCTAGACCCCAGTGGCTCATGCCCTCTCACTCCCTCCTTTAGACCAAATTTTTCAGAGCTGTTGTCTACACTTGCTGCCTCTGCATCCTCACCATCCACTCACCTCTCAGCACACAGCAGCCTGGCTTTCTCTCCTGTCACTCCCCTGAACCTGCTGTCGTCCCGACAGGAAACCACAGGAAGCTCTAGTTGTCCTTATCTTCATTGACCTTTATTTAAGCAGCGCTGGGCACTGTTTGCCATCCCTCCGCAAATTCTCACACCCAGGCTTCAGCTAGTAGATGTCTACTCACTGATAACCCATTCATCAGCCTGATTTCCCATTGGCCCATCTGCTTCTAGCCTTTGCATACAGCAAGGTTCCGTAATTGCCTATTAAATCAAACAACACAAAGGTGAAGGTGACCAAGCTGCTCAAGAAAATGAATGGCTCCTTTCTATGAAACAGTTTGGCCACATGTATCCAAAGCCCTAATGCAAGGGTTGCAGATGGAATGCCCACGGAGGCTGGACGAGGAATGCAGGCTTGTGAAGAGGGTGGTGTAAGAAGACAGCTACACAGGACCAAGGATGACAGGTAACTGACACGGAGGGACAGGGAGAGACAGTAGGGAGGGCTGGAGAGCGGATGCCCTGTCTGCGGGGGCCCCGCTGCACCCTCTAGTCAGTGGGCCTCCATGTGAGAAGGCACACCCTGGGATGCCTGATCTCAGGCTTTCGCAAAGGAAGCTAGAAATCCAGATTTCTATTTCAAATGTCCTAACGAAATGTTGGCAACCAATTCAAAACTTTAAGGAAGATGATCAATTATGAGCCAAAGAAAACGTTTCTGTGAGCCAGATGGAGCCCAGCTGTGAGTTTGCAGCCCCTGAAATGAAGCATGTCTGCCAGTTGACTCATTCGGGCTATCCTGGGGTATAGTGGTGTACCCCCCAAAAAGGGATTCGATTCACTTTTAGATGTTAGCAAGGGAGCTGTGTTTGAAGCTAGTTGGCCATTCTGGTTTCTAGATGGAAAGATGCTGATTACCTTATCTTGAAGATGCTCTTTGTTTTAGGAAATTCACCCAGACGATGGGGAGTCACAGGCAGGCAGGACCCACGCAGTGTTCTGCGGGGAAACCATGACGTCACCAGGAAACCGAGGGCTAGGCATAGACCACTGGCTTAAGGGTCTGTTGGTTGTGCAAATTAGCAAAATCTTTCTCTTGATAGCGCCCTAAAAGGGAGGGAAAATATTTTCTCTAAAGAGATGTTAACTGGATTCCTGATGTCCCCGGCACTGAATAAAAGCACTGATGGTGTGTTCTCGGACCATGTGGGGTCAGTGGGGGGTTTCCGCAGAAGGAAATGGATGACCCCAATGTCCAACATCTAGGAGCTGGAAGGACTGGAGGTTGCGGAAGAGGAGAGTCCTCGAGGGAGGAGCTGGGAGCTCCCGCACTAGCGGGAGGTAAACTGGGCCCTGGGGGGGAGAGGCCCTGATGTGGGATTAGAGCATCAACCTGGAAGCACTGCCCTCCCCCTCTGAGCTTTAGGCAGACATCATCATGTGACCTTATTTGTGTTGGCAGGACTTGTATGTGTTAAGGAGGGAATTGATTCAGGAAACACAAAGAGCTTGGGCAGAAGTAGTGGCTCTGAGTGCAAAAGCTGGGTCGAGGTGTCAGGCCGCTACCAGAACAGATTTCCAGAACAGATCCTTCAGGGATTCCCCCAGAAGCTCCTTGAGGAGGGGAACCCCAGGAGAAAGACCAGACTTCCTGCTGGTTTGAGCCATTTCATCTGTTTTGCCGTTTCTAAGCGTCTGTTATCAGCCATTGAATCTACTTCGTGAGAAAGTTATCCTCAGGTCGTCAGGGTCTTTAAGCAATCATTAATCCTGATTGGTGAAGGCACCTGCAGAAAGTTTTTCCTTCAAATTTCATATTATTCATAAGCGTATATGTGCACATGTGTGTATATACACACATGGTCCTTCTGAGAAATCATAGACTCAGACATAATGCGCAGAAATACATCTCAGATCTAACCTCATACCCATTCAGAGATCTACATTTTCACGACAAACTTACATGCTAAAGGAAACAAGAAGAGAAAAAGGAATACGATTTCATGTCATTATGTTACACAGCAAACTGAAATGTGTACAGAAGGTTTGGATGACGCTTACTTAGAACTGAAACTCTATCTCATAAGCTCAAGAAAAGAGTGAAAATAAATTACAAATCTCTTAGGTATGACTATGTCATTATGAGCCAACAAGCCATGATTTTTTAACAAAAAAAAGTAGTTCACAAAGCCTAGTCTGTGTGTACCAATAAAGATACACACATACTATATCCAAAATGGAGGGAGAGATGAAAAGAAGACAGCTTTTTCAAAGTATTTGGGTACTTCCAGTGTTTAACTTTCTACTGCTCTGATAAAAGATCGTTTTATGCATTTGTTTCTAAGAATGAAAAGTGGTTGTGTGCTCTGAACCTTTTTCACTTATGAAAGAAAAAAAGGAAGTGACAGGACCCCAGTCATTGCTAAAATACACAGGTATATGCTGTATGTAAATATTTAAACAATTTGGCAACATCTCACTATACAAATCAATTTGTTTTGTGACGGTTGCCAATAAGTGGTCCCAGATATTAAGTAGTCTGATATTTTTACACTCATCAGTAGGTAGAAGTATTTGAAATACAAAATACTTGCAGTTTTCATAAGTTACATATTAGTTACCCCAAACCATCTAAGAATCCCAAAAATAAATTAGAAGATTTACACCTGTATCAAGAATATAGAGCCGTTTCTCATTTGCTCAAGAAATTCATCGCAAAAAAAAAGAAACTCATCGCAAAATCTCGATTAGCCTTTCCTTACACTAGGCACCAAGTGATATTTCTGAAAAATGCTGTGTAAATGGACACTAATAACGCTGGTTCAGGAGCTGAATTACTGAGTCAGAAGGGATCGCCGGTATAGGAGACATTTTTTTGTCAGCTTCTTTTCCTGCTTGGTGGAAAACTCCATCCTGGGAAACAATCAGACCCATTGTCCCCTAGCTGTAGAGCTTCTGCCTACTGAAAGGCTGGCAGCTGAGTTCTTGTGTTTCCCTGGGGCTCCCAAAGTTTCCACCCCTGCAGAATTCTTATCTTCACATCCTGAATTGTGATCCTGTCTTGCTTCTTGCGCCTTCTTTCTGGGATCATTTTCATTCTTCCTCAAGTACATTTTTTACTTTAGAATTTTGTTTGTAGTGAGGGTCTGTTGGTAGTAAATTCTTTCAGTTTTTGCATCTGAAAATATCTTTGTAACTAACCACATTCTTGAAAGACAGTTTTAGTGAATATACAGTTCCGGGTTGACAGTTATATTTTCTCATCAATTTGAATTCCACTGGTTTCTGACTTCCATTTTTTATATTGAGAAGTCAGCAGTAAGTCTAATAAGCATTCTGTTGTAAAAGGTAAGTGTATTCATTTACTAGGACTGCTGTAACAAACTACCACAAACTGGGTGCCTTAAAATAACAGACGTGTACTCTCTCACAGTTTGGAAGACCAGAGGTCCAAACTCACGTCAGCAGCATTGCCTCCCTTCTAGCCTCTGGTGGTCGTTAGGTTACCAGCAATCCTTGGCATTCCCTGGCTTATAGATGCCCCACTCTATCCCCCACCATCATGTGGTGTTTTCCCTGCCTGTCAGTGTCTTCACATGATAGGGGGTGTGTGTGTGTGTGTGTGTGTGTGTGTGTGTGTGTGTCTGCATCTCTGTGTTCTCTTATAAGAACACCAGTCATTGCATTAGGACCCACCCTAATCCAACATGACCTCACCTTAACTAATTACATCTGCAAAGATCTTATTTCCAAATAATGTCACACTCTGTGGTTCCAGGTGGACAAGAATTTGCAGTAGGGGAGGGAGCATTATTTGACCCAGTACAGTAGGTTATGTCTCCACCATAAATATATCAGATACACAGAAAAGGCTCTGTGCTTGATTTCAAAGCTTTCTCATTGCTCTTGACATTCTTCTGTGTCTAGAAAGATATTTCATTCTCTTTTATTCATTTGTTTTTAATTTAAAATTTTTTATACAGTGTTTAAAGTTTACTTTCCATTTACAATTATTACAAAATATTGGCTATATTCCCCATGTTGTTCAATAGATCCCTGAGCCTATCTTACACCCAATAGTTTGGACCTCCCACTCCCCTACCTCTATATTGTCCCTCACCTCCTCTCCCCACTGGTAACCACTAGTTTGTTCTCTATATCTGTGAGTCTGCTTCTTTTTTTGTTATATTCACTAGTTTGCTGGGGTTTTTAGATTCCTTATATAAGTGATATCATACAGTATTTGTCTTTATCTGTCTGGCTTTTTTTTTTTTTTTTTTTTTTGCCATGCCACACAGTTTGTGGGATCTTAGTTCCTCGACCAGGGATTGAACCTGGATGCTGGCAGTGAAAGTGCTGAGTCCTAACCACTGGATCACCAGGGAATTCCCTGTCTGACTTATTTCACTTAGCATAATGTCCTCCAAGTCCATCCATGTTGCTGCAAATGGCAAAATTTCATTCTTTTTTCATGGATGAGTAGTATTCCATTGTGTATATATGACACATCTTCTTTGTTCATTCATCTGTTGATGGACACTTAGGTTGCTTCCATATCTTGGCAATTGTAAATAATGCTTCTGTGAACACTGGGGTGCATGTGTCTTTTTGAATTAGTGGTTTTTTTTCCTGATATATGCCCAGGAGTGGAATTGCTGGGTCATATGGTAGCTCTATTTTTAGTTTTTTGAGAAACCTCCATATTGTTTTCCACAGTGGCTGCAGCAATTTACATACTCACAGTGTTAGGGGGTTCCCATTTCTCCCCTTCCTCTCCAACATTTGTTATTTGTGTTTTGTTTGATGATAGCCATTCTGATATGTGTGAGGTGATATCTAACTGTGGTTTTGATTTGTATTTCCCTGATGATTAACAATGTTGAACATCTTTTCATGTGACTGTTGGCCATCTGCATTTCCTCTTTGGGAAAATGTCTGTTCAGTTCTTCTGCCTATTTTTAAATTGGGTTGCTTGTTTTGTTTGCTTGTTTTTAAGATTTTTTTGATGTGGACCATTTTTAAAGTCTTTATTGAATTTGTTACAGTATTGCTTCTATTTCACATTTTTTGGGTTTTCTGGCCACGAGACATGTGGGATCTTAGCTCCCCGACCAGGAATCAAACCCACACTCCCTGCATTAGAGGGCAACATCTTAACCACTGGACCACCAGGGAAGTTCCTGGTTGCTTGTTTTTTTGATGTTGAGTTGTATGAGCTGTTTATGTATGTTGGATATTAATCCCTTATCAGTCATATCATTTGCAAATATTTTCTCCCATTCAGTAGGTTGTTTTTTCTGTTTTGTCAATGGTTTCATTTGCTGTGGAAAAGATTTTAAGTTTAATTAGGTCCCACTTGCTTATTTTTTATTTTATTTCCTTTTCTTTTGGAGATGGATCTGGAAAAATATTGCTGTGATTTATGTCGAAGAATGTTCTGCCTATGTTTTCCTCTAGGAGTTTTATACTATCTAGTCTTACATTTAGGTCTTTAATACATTTTGAGTTTAGTTTTGTATATGGTGTTAGAGAATGTTCTAATTTACTTCTTTCACATGTAGCTGTCCGATTTTCCCAACACTACTTACTGAAGAGACTGTCTTTTCTCCATTGTATATTCTTGCCTCCTTTGTCGTAGATTAATTGGCCATAGGTGGTGGGTTTATTTCTGGGCTCTCTATCCTGTTCCGTTGATCTATTTTTCTATTTTTGTGCCACTACCATACTGTTTTGATTACTGTAGCTTTATAGTATAGTGTGAAGCCAGCACAGCATCACTCTGCTTCATTCTATGGGTTAAGGTGAGTCACAGCCCCAGCCCAGACCCTGGGTGGGAGAGACTACACACGTGCATGCATACCAGGTGGCATGGCTCATGGGGGTTACCACACATGGACACCATCCTTGGCAGGCTATTGTGAAGCAAAGAGGTGGAGAGCCTCTTTCTCTACCCCTTCCCCAGATTTTGCTCCTTCAATGCAACCTCAGAGCAAAATGTCTAGAACCCCAATTACAGACTCCAGTGGTCCAGCTGTCCCAGGCCCTCAACCTAGACCTTCCAACATGATGACAAGGCTGTTCCAGTACCAGCCAAGTCCCACTCACTCTTCACATACAGGGAGTCCCCTCATGGGCTCACAGGATTGTCTGGAGCTGGACTTCCATTGCTTCCCCTCCAGACTTCCTAGACAAGTCTATATTTACTGACACCACAATTCAGACATTGTTCAATCCTCCCCCATCTTGCCCCATAATCAGCAAGACTCTGCAACTCCAAATCTCCCCTGGGAATTGGGGAATCATTATGGGGAGGCCCCCCTACTCGATACCACATCTTCTCTGAGCTTCAGCTCTAGAGTTTGGACTTATAGGTGACTTCCCCCCCTTATTTTTACCTTTTTATATTTTCAAATTTCCTATAATGAGTATGGACTCCTTTTTACTACAAAAAGGATATTAAAAAACATTTAAGAAGAGAATTCCCTGGGGGTCCACTGGTTGGGACTGCCGAGGGCACGGGTTTGGTCCCTGGTCAGGGAACTAGGATCCCACAAGCCTTGTGACTGACACGGCCAAAAAAAAAAAAAAGAAAACAAGTTTAAGAAGTACCATGGAAAGATGATGTTCAGGAAGAGTTAATGATATGGAAGAATGGTTATAATTTTTAATTATTCAAAAACAAGGTGCAATTTTACTATATATACATATATATAGTACATTTTAAAAATTTTATTTATTTTATTTATTTATTTTTGGCTGTGTTGGGTCTTTGTTGCTGCACGTGGGCTTTCTCTAGTTGCGTCAAGTGGGGGCTGCTCTTCATTGCGGTGGGCTTCTCATTGCGCTGGCTTCTCTTGTTGCGGAGCACGAGCTCTAGGCCCGTGGGCTTCAGTAGTTGCGGCTTGCGGGCTCTAGAGCACAGGCTCAGTAGTTGTGGCGCACATGCCCAGTTGCTCCGCGGCATGTGGGATCTTCCCGGACCAGAGCTCAAACCTGTGTCCCCTGCATTGGCAGGCAGATTCTTAACCACTGCGCCACCAGGGCAGCCCCTAGTACATATTTTTTAAACAACAGGACAAAATACACGTTGGCAGGCTACTTACCATGAAGTGAATGAAGCTTAAGCTCCAGGGCCCCTCACTTGTACAGGCTACTTTGAAGACCCTGGGAGGGGCTCTAACTATGCATTCCCAGGGTCATGTGTCTTTGCAAGTTTTGCAAAAGTGAGATATTTGAACCACAATTGGTTAAGATCACTGACTCCACTCTACCCGCCCCCGCACATTCTAAGTGTTCATGGAGAGACCCCAGGCATTTTTGTGGTCTGGCTAAGGGGAAGTTGCATAGGGGACATATTCAGTTTAGGTTTAGTGGGACACATCTAGAGGACCCACAATCCTGTACACATCCAGTCATGTGACTGCTAGCTCTCCCGGTGTCTGAATGGCTTCCGGGAATACCTGTGCCAATTCACCTGGGGCAGGTGTAAGGCCGGAGGTCAGATCATCATACAGACACGTCCCGTAGCACGTGTCAAAGGTTGGGCTCTTTGGAGGCAGATATTGAGATAGAGCCCGTGGTGCAAGAAGTTTACTGAGGATCGAAGCTTGGGAGGGGAAGGAGTGAGAACGTGAACTGCCACACAGGGCTGACACAGCCTTAGCCGACCAGGTGGAAGCTCTGGAGCGAGGTTTGTCCACGGGGGTGTCCTGTGAGCTGAGGGGCAGGGCCTTTATGCTCAGTGGCTGGGTGTGGCTGCCCTGGGAAGGGCATGACCTGGGATGAAGCAGCTCCCAGTGCATGGACAGACTGAAGTTACAGATGCTGTACCCTGACCTCCCTCTGCTCGGCTGACCAAGCTCTCCACAGCTACACGGGAAGTTCCTCCTCCAAGGGGATCCTGGTGGTGCATGGTTGGGTTTCATAGCCCATGCTCTTCGTACGCACACACCTCTCTCCCTCTCTCTCATATTTTGAGGGTTCTGATCCTGCAGGATTTCAGTCGGCCTTTCTTCTTGCTTTCCTTAGAAGAGGGAAGTTAGTAGGATGAACTGTAGCCATTGTCACTGTAGGCAGCCTCAAAGCTGCAAGGGATACCCATCCTCTCCCTCCTCCATTCTAGACTCCCCTCACCTTTAGTTACTGCCTCTGCTGGCTTTGATGGGGTTGCTGTACCCATTCATTTATGGTCATAATTGTGCAAGGGGCTACCAGGGGGCTCTGAGCAGATCACCCGAATTTTATGGAGTTGCAGCAGCGCTACCTCCTCTTGGTATTAGGGTCAATTTCCCTGTCAAGGTGGGGGCTTTTCTTGCCAGTTGGTGTCTGCCCATAAGAAGCCGGAAGTGCCCAGGCAGCATCTGTGGCTTACCATCCCATCGGACTCTTTTGTGTCCTTTGGTGGAAGAGTCCCCCTTTGGGGACCAGGACTCTAGCCCCGCAGAGCCCAGAGTTGCGGCAGCAGAAGTGATGGGATATCCCTTCCAAGATCAGGTTATAAAAAGACTGTGGCTTCCGCCTTGAGCATCTTCTCTTGCTTTCTTGCCCACTTGCTCTAAGGGAAGCCAGCTGCCATGGTATAGCTGCAGTAGGGTGAGGCCCACGTGGCAAAGGACAGATGTCTCGTGCCAGCAGCCAGAGAGGGCCCAAGGCCTACCAACAGCCATACCAGTGAGCCTGAAAGCCGATCGGCCCCAATCATCCTCCACTCAAGCCTTGAGATGACCACAGATGGTCAATGCCTTGATTTCAGAGCTCCTGAATCAGAGGCCCCCAGGCAAGCTGCAACCAGATCCCTGACCCACGGAAACAGCGAGGTAATGAATGTGCATTGTTTTCGGCTGCTAAGTTTGGGGGTGATGCGTTACCCAGCAACAGATATGATACATGGGACCACTCCTGCTTCCACCCCTTGGTGTCCAGGTCCATGCATTCTTCCTTGTGAGGACACAGTGCCAGGCAGAGGTTTAGGGCACACACCATCCTGGGGGATGGTACCCCATCTTGCCGAGCACTGCCTTTGAGCTGGCATTTCAGCTGCACCATCCACAGGCGGTGCCCTCACGTCACCCCTAGATGGCAGCTTCTGGGTGGTGTGGCGTGTGACATCGCCAGCGGTTCCAGGGGTCATGGGCCCGCTTCCTACTTCCTTTGCTGAGGAGTGGATCCTCCGGTGGGTTGTAGTATTACGGGGGATCCCGTGCTGGTAGACCAAGCACTCAGTAAGCTCTCAGCGTGTGGTGTCAACAGAGCTCTGCATGCAGGAAAGGCAGGTGTAAGCTGATTGGCAACTTGTTAGAGGCCCAATCCTTTGGCCCCTTGGAACACCACATTTGTTTTGGTTTTTGTTTTTTTTTTTGGGGGGGGGGTTGTGTGTGTATGTGTGTTTTGTTTTTTTTTTTTGGCCGTGCCGTGCTGCGCAGCTTGTGGGATCTTAGTTTTCCAATCAGGATCTAATCACCTGCTTTCTTGGACCCCCACCTCCAACTGTCACGGGATGGGTTCTCCAGAAGCAGATGCTACCAAGACGGTTTGGGGTATGAGATGTTTATTAGGAATCTGAACCTGTGGAGGGCAGAAGAGGAAGCAGGATTGGGAAGATGGAGAAGTCAGTGGTTACACAGGCCCAAGAAAGTCACGGCCGCATGATGCGGAGTTTGAGACTGAGTGTGGTCCACTAGCCTGTCCCTCTTCAAGGTGACATGGCCAGGCCTTGACACCCTATCTCACTCTCCGGCAGCAGGTATGGGCTTGGGTGAGGTGTGACGTTGGATGAGGAGTATCTCTGTAGCTGCCAGCTGGATCCTGACCACACTTCGGCAGCTGGGATGCATCTCTGTGTCTAGTGGGGCACAGACAGTGTGTGCAGTATAGAGGGCCAGAAGCTAGTGTGCAAAAAGTTCTTCCAACCATTAAGAGGGTAAAATGGTAGGTGGACGATTGGGTTCTCAGTGATGCTCCATAAAAATGGAAAATCTCTCCTGTGTCAATAGATTCAAAAACCCAGTGTATACAGTTATGGACACAGGATTCATTTTTGCGTTCATGGAACTCCAGTGAAGTAGAATGATCACAGTGCCTCTGTACCTCTGTGTGAAGCACAAACCCTGGTGGAGCTCAAACATCGCGTGGGTCTTTGGATGACGTTGCAGGCCTTATGTATCACTCCAGCACTGGTTTTCTGTGACTGGGTAACAAATTACCCCAAAACTTAGCATCTTAAAACAGCAAATATTCATTTTGGAATGAATATGTATTTTGGAAGGCCAGGAATTTGGGAGCGGCTCAGCTGGGTGCCTCAGGCTCAGGAAATATCATGAGATTAGGTAAATAAAAATCTAAAAAGTTTACAATTTTCCTGGTGCCAAAAGGGAAAAACACCCTCCCCCCAACACACCTTTTCTTTCAGCATTTCCTTCAGAGAACTTGTCATCTTAACTCCTTTCTCTGTCTCTTTCAGGCACGTAAATCTTTTTAAAAACTAAATAAGCCTCTTGCCAGTTTTGCATCCTAGGACTGTCCTTGGGGGGTATTGGAGCTGTCTCTTTGAAATGCAAACACCAAGGCTTCCTGTCTGTGTGGGAGTTTAGCCACTGTGCCTGGCTCACAGTCATAACTTCTTGCTTGTTGAAAAGATAAGTTTTCTCTTTTCTTTTGGACAAAGACAATTCATATATATGTAACGAGTCGTGTCTGCCTGGCTATATATTAATAAAAGGGTGAGATTTCTTTCTGTCCGAAATCTCTTTAGTGGATTGTCTGTGATGCACACCACAGTTTGGTTTGATCCTTATTCAATAGCAAAACTATTGTATTCTTTGCTATATTTTGAGCAGAGGTTTTACTGGGTTGGCCGGAGATTTTATTTTCAATTACATTTCCCCAATAGTTGCATTTAAGACATCAGTCGAGGTTGCATTCATCCAAAGGCTTGACTGGGGCTGGGATACTGCTTCCAGGACGGTTCACTCACACGGCTGTTGGCAACGGGCCCCAGTTCCTTGCTGGCTGTTTACAAGAAGACTCAGTTTCTTACCATGTGATCCTCTCCGCACGGTTGCTTGTGTGTCCTCCTGGCCTATAGCTGGCTTCTCTCAGAGTGACTGATGAGAGAGAAAGGAGGAAGCAAGAAGAACTTTTATGACCTACTTTCGGAAGTGATATGACATCACCTCTGTCGTATTCTATTTGTTAGAAGTGAGTCTCTAAATCCAGCTCACATTCAAGGTTGGGGGAGGGGATTAAGCTTCCCTCTTAAGGGAAGTGTCAATGAATTTGCGTATGAAAACCATGAAATACAACAAGAAGTGCCAACAAGCTAGTTAATTAGTGTCATCAATCCAAAAAGTATTACATTAGTCCTTGCGCAAGAAAACACCCTGAAAACTTGGAGCTTTTTTCTTTTTTAATAAATTTATTTATTTATTTTTGGCTGCGTTGGGTCTTCCTTGCTGCGCGTGGGGTTTCTCTAGTTGCGGCGAGCGGCGAGCAGGGGCTACTCTTCGTTGTGGCACACAGGCTTCTCATTGCGGTGGCTTCTCTTGCTGTGGACCACGGGCTCTTGGCTCGTGGGCGTCAGTAGTTGTGGCTCACGGGCTCTAGAGCTCAGGCTCAGTAGTTGGGGCGCGTGAGCTTAGTTGCTCCTGTGTATGTGGGATCTTCTGGGACCAGGGCTCGAACCCGTGTTCCCTGCATTGGCAGGTGGATTCTTAACCACTGAGCCACCAGGGAAGTCCCAAACTTGCAGCTTTTATATGAAATAACTTGATTGAGGTTTTCTGAATGTGACAACTGTCCTAATAATGTCCATGATATTACCAATAACAAGTTGAGAAGATGAAAGAAATGTTTCCAAACTATCAAAAGCATTTTTCAATTAACCATGATGGAGAAAACATAATTTTTCTATTCTCTCTATAGAAAATATTTCCAAATCATTGTTGGGGTGAGACTAGGCAAAATGGATAAAGGTGGTCAAAAGGTCAAATTTCCAGTTATAAAATAAGTCCTGAAGATGTAATGTACATCATGGTGACTATCGTTTATAATAATAGAGTCTTGTATATTTGAAAGTTGCTGAGAGAGTAGATCTTAAAAGTTCTCATCACAAGAAAAAAATTGTGTAACTATGCATGGTGATGGATGTTAACTAGATTTATTGCGGTGATCGTTTGCAATATATACAAATATTGAATCATTACATCGTACACCTGAAACGAATGTTTTATGTCAATTATATCTCAATAAAAAATAGAAAAAAATGGCAATGTTCTGCATTATTAAGGTTGTTAATCCCAACACACAGACATACAAAAAAATCATCGTCCTATGAAGAGGTGGCTGAAGAGTGTACAATGAAAAAAATGTAGGAAAAATGAGCATTACAGAAGTGCGCCAGTGAGTTAATTAATAAAAACATGTTTCATTTTCAGGATTTAGTGTTGTTTGTGGTATCTGTTGGAAGGGCTGACTTCATGCATTTTCACAGGGACAGAAGGTCCCATAATCAAGGCATAATGCTCTACCCTCATCTTCTTCAAACTCTTAATAATTTTACCTTTGGATTTATGTTTTGCAAGTGAGGTCCCATGAGACAATGGCACATGCAACGGAGACTTGGAGTCTTGGCTCCTGGTCGTTTGTCCCTCAGCGTGCCTGCTCCCCTGTGCCCTGGGAGCCCGGCCTCCTCCTCTCTCTCCTGCCCAGTGACCGCTGCATCTTCTGCTTACGTGGGGGCCAGGGTGCAGGTGCAATGTGGGTCAGAGTGGGTGGGGTTGAGCTCGTGTGCCCTGCGGCTTCTCTGAGCAGGACATGGTGATGGCTGTCCCACCTTTTAGCGGCCAACCTGGCAGGCGCAAGCCTCGTGCCCACCCCTGATCCAGGTACCTCATGTATCCTGGCACCGAGGCTGCAATACGCTTGATGTTGCCCTCTGCCATGGGTTGAGGTGGTAGAGGATGGTAAGGGGAGGTGCCTGGTTTCACCTCGCTGCCCCAGCAAGCTCAGCTGGAGGGAGAGGGAACCAGCAGCCATCAGGCCCATGCTGGTCCTCCAGCCAAGTCCAGGGCAAGACCCTGGCTCACTGGAGCAGTGGCACTGGCCCATCCATTATCCCACGCCCAAAGATGTGCTCCTTTGGCCTCCACTGTCCCTGGGGACCCCTTTTTCCTCCTTCCAACCTTCCTGGGTCTGGCCTGTGTTCATCTCTTCTGGCCAACTCCAGGCGCCCTCCATGCACAAGCCATAAAATACAAACTACACTTTCCGCGATTCCGCACCCGTGTTAAATGCTCTGATATTTGCACTCAAAACTGACATGGCTCTATATAAAGACAAACGGTAAAATTCATGATCATAGTTTAACATTTTCTTTTTTCTTTACTTAGAATGACATGAAGTCGAGAGAGACTGCAAAATAAAGGGAAAAGGTTTACATTTTAGAACCTTTAGCAGCAGGGTTTTTTTTTTTTCCTGCATTTAAACAATCAGGGAACCCCCGTTTTCATTTTGCACTGGGCCCCGCAAATTATGCAGCGTATCCTGTTCGTCCGCTTCGTTCCGTTAGTAATTTCTTATGATTTATTTTCACATCCTACAGAAATGTTCGTTTTCTACCTAATTTTGCACACTCTTTGTCAAAGAGAGTCCCCAGAATGGTAAAACCTTCAGATCCCGGCATAAGCCGCACCGTCCCCGAAACCCCAATATCCACCTTATCTTGAGTGATGCAATCACATTAATTTTTCCCCCCTCATACTTTTTCATACAGTAAGCCTATAGAGCTCTTAAGATCAGTGGGAGGGGAAAAAAAATCCTCCACAAGAGAGTGTCATTTCAAAACTTAAAGGAAATCGCTGGCACCCGAGGGGAAGCCGGAAACCCGGCAGGGGGAAGTTCGCAAGCAGTCGGGGTCCTGGGTAGGGGGCCCCGGAGCCTGCCCGCCCTCCCGGTCTGCTCCCGAAGCGTCCCCTTTAAGGGGCGGGGAAGGGGCGGGGCCTGGCGGCCGTCCGCTCTCCCAAGCTGCCCCGCGCGCGCGCCGGCAGTTCGGCCACGTCCCTGGCCACGTCGCGCTCGCTTTCGCCATCTTCGCAGCTTCCTGTCTGTGGCCGCCGCCGCCGCCGCCGCAGCCTGAGCCGCGGAGCCTGGGGACGCCGCGCAGACCGCCGCCGCCATGAACATCTTCCGGCTGACCGGGGACCTGTCCCACCTGGCGGCCATCGTCATCCTGCTGCTGAAGATCTGGAAGACGCGCTCCTGCGCCGGTAAGCGGCGGACGAGGCCCAGGAGAGGCTCGGGCATAGGGCCGGGTCTCTGGGAGGACCAGGCGACCTCGGCTGCCCCACGCCCCGCGGGCCTGCGCCGGCCCGACACACCCCCTCGGCCGGCCTGGCGGGCGGCGGGGCCCCGGGGGAGCCTGCGGCCCCTCGGGGTGGAAGCTCAGGCCGGGGTGAGGTGTCGCGGTGCTGGGCCCAGCTCTGCACTTGGTCGGCTCGCGAACTTGAGCCGTCGGAGCGGGGGAGGCGCCAACTGGACAGCGCGGGGCCTTGTTATCTCTGAAAAGTTTGGATGGGGGGGGCGGGGGTCCGGCAGGCGCGGCCTCCGCCCGCGGCTTTAGTGGGCGCTTCTCCGAGCGCCTGTTCTGGGGGTCCCGAGGTGCGGAGAGCCCGCGAATCAATGGGACGCGCGGGAGGAGGATGGGCAGGACGGCGGCGGCTCGGCCTGACGTGGCAGACTACCCAGCCCGGTAGGTGGGGCTGGTGTGGGGAGAGGTCACCCTGCTCCCCACCCTGCCCCTTCGAGGACTGGCCTTTACGTTAGGGTGTCCGGGCAGGCCTGTCCTTAGAGTCCTGCTCTAACACGCCAGCTCTCGGGTCCAGGATCACGCCTGCCACGGGAGGGGGTATGGGGAGGTCTCTAAGCGAATTTCTTGGGGCAGTTAATGCTGCTTTGAGGGACGATCTAGTTTGTCAAACTCCGAGTGCCTTCATCTAATAATGGGTTCTCTTCAACCTGCGGCGCGGCGCCGGGTACCGCCGAGGTCTCGTGTGGTCTCCTGTAATTCCTCACTCCACGTCACCAGTGAGTTGGCGGCTCGCTCCTCTGGAGTACACATTTCATGCTCACACTGCTGGGAGGCAGTGAGACAAATCTTTACCGGCTAGTAGTTGCGCGGTTTTGCATTTCATTAACCCTAAAAGCTTAAGAATGGCGAATTTTAAATGATTTCTTAAAATTACAGCGTCTTCCTTAAACATATTTTTGATGCCATGGCCTTAGTATAATAACGTTTGATGAATTAAAGAGCTTAATTTTTGCAGAGACAGTAAAAGATGGGGTCCCAAAGGACCTGGGTGGCAGAGATTCCATTTACGTGACTGATTTCTAAATATTTTCACCTGTCAAGGAACACCACATCTTTGGCTGCTGTCTTCAGGCCTCACCTGTCTCCCTGGAACATAGCTGAAATCCAGGAAGTAAGCAAAACCAAAAAAGACCTTTGAGCAATCAAAGTGGATGTTACAAAGTCCATGTACTGAAGCTGGTGTGTTTGGCTTGGAGGTGATCTCTCAATTTATGTATAGTTCTGAGAGGTTCAGTTGTATGATTTCCAAAGACAGCGAAGTAATTTCAGCGATTGTGATAGCTGACATTTAAACGCTTGCTATGTATTAGGTAGTGAGCTAAGTACCTTATATGGCTTATCCCGTGTAGTCCTTGAAATAACCTTATGAGGTGAGTGCTGTTGCCCCCATTCTGTGGACCAGGGAACTGAGGCTCAGGGAGGTGAGAAAATTAGTGCCAGGGTTGGAACACAGGTGATCAGTAACTCACAATTAAGGATTTGAATAAATATCTATTTGGCCTGAACAATTTTGTTTTAAATTATTCAAAATTATTCAGGTGAGTAGTTTAGGACATTTTCTGTTGCACTCAGGAAATGTTATTTTTTATCCCTGCTTTATTGAGCTGTAATTGACATATAACATTTTATTAGTTTTAGGTGTACAAGGTAGAAATTTGATATGTGTATTGTGAAATGATTACCACAGTAAGTTTAGTTAACACCCATCACCACACATAGCTACATTTTTTCTTGCCATGAGAACTTTGAAGATCTACTCTCTTAGCAACTTTCAAACATACGATACAGTGTTGCTAACTACAGTTAACCACTGTATGTTACATCCCCAGGATTTACCTTTTGACTACCTTCACCCATTTTGCCCATCCCCCCACCAGAAAATGTTACTGTTAATCTTTATTTTTGTATGAATCTCTTTGTATGAAAATCTTTGTGTGAATCTCTTTATCCTTCACACGTTCCTCAGAATCCCCTTCTCTGTCAAGTCATTCAATGTTGAAGCACGCGATCTCCTAAGTGTGTATCTAAACTAAGATGTTGGGGAGAAGTTAGTGCGATGCTGAATGTAGAACTCGTGAGGGAACCTTGAGTAATAGGAGAAAGTAAGGAGGTTTGCTATTTTGTTTGTTTTAAAACATTCATTTAGAACATTTTTAAATGTTCTCATTTGGGAGATTTAGGAGCATTTAGGAAAATAAAATACTTCAGCCAAAATAATAAGGAAGGTGGATAGGTGAGTTAAGTTTGTGTGCATTTGCCCAGTATCCCAATAGTTACTAAACTATCCTCTTTATCAGACTTAGGATCATTTCAGTTCTTATATGTGAGATTTCCTGGCCTTGTAAAAATCAAAATCACCAAGATCTTTTATTCAGAATTAAAGTCTGAATTTGACTAACTGCCTTGTTTTTTCCATCCTAATTTAAAGTTGTTTGGAGACTTTTGAAAGAGTAAGAATTTGATATGAGGTTCTCAACTAAAATAGGAGACGTGTACATTCAGGTTGTGTTTCTCACTTTGAAAATACTGGTATTGGGGTTCATTTTAGGATTTTGGCATTTGTTTTGAACACAGCTGCAGCTGCTACTTCCCTGGTAGCGCAGTGGTTAAGAATCCGCCTGCCAATGCAGGGGACACGGGTTCGAGCCCTGGTCTGGGAAGATCCCACATACTGCAGAGTAACTAAGCCCGTGCACCACAACTACTGAGCCTGTGCTCTAGAGCCTGCGTGCCACAACTACTGAGCCCGCTTGCCATAACTACTGAAGCCCACGCACCTAGAGCCTGTGCTCCGCAACAAGAGAAGCCACTGCAGTGAGAAGCCTGCGCACCGCAACGAAGAGTAGCCCCTGCTTGCTGCAACTAGAGAAAGCCCGTGTGCAGCAACGAAGACCCAACACAGCCATAAATAAATAAACAAACAAACAAATAAATAAAAACAAACATAGCTGCAGCTATAGAACCACGGGGCTTTTTCTCCTTAGGGTAAGGGATGAGACAGGTGAGTGAAGAAGATTCTGTTTTCTTGAACAACTGCCTTAAAGGACCTATTGTAAAGTGAGGGCAGGGGAGTTGATCTTGGTTTAGTTTGAACTGGCATTCTCCGGTGTCTGCCGTTGTCATGACAGAGGGGTACCCAAATGAAGTGTGAGTTCCTCATCTTCCTGAACTATGACTGCAGCTGGATCCACAGTATGCTCAAGTTGTCACTTTATTGTCTTCAACACTGACCTGGGTAGTGTTGGGAGAACAAGCCTTGGTTTGTAGGTGAAGGATTTCCTATCTACATTTTCCTGTAGGCTGATAGTTATTATTAGTACTGTATCTATTGTGCTTAAAGTACTAGTGGAGTTCTGAGCTCCAAGGCTCCCAGCCATCCTCCCCTAGTCCTCCCCTTCCCTCCTCCACCTATTGCTTAGATTGTTGTTAGCTGTTGTCATGTAAGTTGCAGACTTTTCATTCTCCTGAAGATGACTGTAATGTACAGTGTCCCTGCATTGCTTGTAATTGGACAGTTTTTATATATATGTGTGTATGTGTGTGTGTGTGTGTGTGTGTGTGTGTGTGTGTGTGTATATATGTATATATATATATTTACCTTTATATTTTGAACTTATTAGGAGGTAGTTTTTTTGCAATGAATGTATCTAATTTACAAAAAGCAGCCATTTTCTTGGCTCTTAAATGTGTTGAAGTTTTAGGTTTTAATATATTTCATCTTAAATTGTCTTAAGTAGTACGCAGTGTCTGGTATTTTGATTTATTGATTGATTTTTGTAGTTGCTTTTCCAGATGTGGGGAGTTTTTTCCCTCTTTCTGTTTTGTTTTTTTTTTGTTTATTAAAGTGTGGTTGGTTTACGGTGTTTTGGTTTCAGGTGTACAGCAAAGTGATTCATATATATATACATATATATGTGTGTGTGTGTGTATGTGTATACATATATATTCTTTTTAAGAATCTCTTCCCTTATAGATTATTATAAGATATTGAGTATAGTTCCCTGTGCTATACAGTATGTAAAACTTTTTGTAAAACTTGTTGTAAAACTTGTTGTGACAGTTTATATTTTTGAAGCACATGGAAAAGACCTCCTCTTTTATTGTCACTGAGTACTTCAGGAAGCTTTTGCCTCACATTCCCAGCTCCCTCTTGGTAGCAGCTGTCACCTTTGTTCTTTTGAGTGCCAGTCTTGTGAGTAATCATTGCTCTCACTTACTGACCACCCACCATGTGCAAGGCACTGGGGACACAGTCCAGAGCAGCAGCTTGTTGCTGTCAAAGTTTCTGCTCTCAAGAAAGCTGCAATTTAGTTGAAATAATAAGACATATATAAAAAGATAAAAACACAGGGTATCAAACCATACAGGCAGTAAATCCTATGGATGTGAAGTGGCAAGACCCTAGGGAAGGCTCCCTTAATTTCCCAACAAGGAGGGTATAAGACCTCTATGAGGAAAAGTATGAAACTTTGCTCATGGACATAGAAGGTGACCTTGAATGTATGTTCATACCAATGTCCTGGATAGGACCAGGCAGGCTGGTGAGGAAGCAAGATGATTTGTCTCCCCAGATTAACTTACTAATTCAGAATATCATCAAAGTTAAAAGATAATAAACTGAGAGAAGTAATCTGCAATATATCTAAGTGACAAAAGGTTAATATCCATAATAAAATACTCCTACAAATTAAAAAAAACAATCTGATAGATAAATGGGCAGTGTTGGCAGTTCACAGAAGAATAACAGAAGGCCAGTTAAACATGAAAGAATGCCTTGCCTCACTAGTAGTTAGGAACCTGGATATTAAAATAGCAGTGCACGCCATCATTTGCTGCTGGGTGGGAAAAAGTCAGAGGTTTACAAGATCTAATGTAGGCAAGGGTGTGAAGTAAGGCGTATTCTCATCTGGTGTTAAGGAATATGTAAATTGGCACAGCCTATGTAGAGGAAATTTGACAGTATTTCAAAACAAAGTGTTTATTTTATCCCAGCATTTCTAGGGAATTTGAACTACAGAAATTGTCTTATATGTGAACAAACTATATATAGGTATAAAGATGTTTGTTGTACATAAATAAATACAAAACACTGTTTATAGATACAAAGATGTTTTTATAAGAACAAAAATTGTACACAACCCAAATGTCCATTAGTGGAAGGGTCACACAAATGACACTATGGAGCACTATGCAGCCATTAAAAAGAATGAGCCAGAAGTATTAACAGGAGAAGGTATATCTGAAACACTGAGTTAACAGAGCAAATTGTAAAGCGAGAGATGGTATGGCCCCATTTTAAGGGGCAAACGTGTGGGTACACATATAAATACACATATGGAAAGCGGCTTTAACAAAAAGCCTGGAACATTGCACTTAAAATGGAGGTGGGAGGGGTGTGAAAAAGGTCCTTTTGATTTTTATTCCATGTATGTTAGTCCAGTT
Organism: Delphinus delphis; assembly: GCF_949987515.2. NCBI lineage: Eukaryota > Metazoa > Chordata > Mammalia > Artiodactyla > Delphinidae > Delphinus > Delphinus delphis. Next base: position 83,457,093 of record NC_082697.1, on the reverse strand, counting down.
GTTATTTTTAATAAAATAACATGGATTTCTCTGAAAACAAGAAAAGATGGCAAAGCAATACATAGTAATAGCTGTCATTTATTGAGCATTTGCAGCATGGCAGGTATAGTCAAAACCACGTTTTCCAATAGTCCCACAATTTGGCATAATTTGTCCCCATTTGACAGCTGCAGAAAGTGAGGTTTAGGGGGGCCAAGAATGCAATGGGCCCTGACTTACCCGGTGCATTCAAGGGCTGAGCTTGAACCCAAACCTTCTGGCCCCAAAGCCTCTGTTTCCCCAAGTCCCAAGAGCTGTGTTATGAGTCAGGTGCTGACTGTTGGGCTGCTGGTTCCAGGGTAAGTTAATGGCCTTTAGGAGAGCATCTGGATCCTTTGAGACAATGGGGCAGAGCATGGTGCCTGGGACCCTTGTTGAATGCGGCCGTGCAGATTATCCTGGTAGTCTGACCTACAGTGCTTGGTTGCATCCCAGCTGTTGCCAGGACAAAAATAATTCATTGAACGCTTTTCTTTTTGGTTGAGGGCTTTGTTCTATAAATACAATGGGAATATGAGAAGTGCAGCTTTTAACCAGCTTAATTTAAAGTAACATACAGTGGAGTATTTAGTTGTAGGCTTTTATTAAACTTAACTTGGCCCAGTGGGAAAAGACAGGAATGGTGTTAAGTTTAATGACTGGTTTCCATTTTACAAGCTATACTCCTTACTCTGGGTATTTGGTGCATTTGGTATGGGGATGTGGCTGTTACAGAAACATTTAGAGTGAGTGTTCTTGAGAGCTCGTTACCAATAGCGTTCGCATGCTTCGGTCTCGACACCGAAACTGACCGTGGGAGCCCCTCTGGCTTATAGCAAGTATTCCCCCTGGAAGGAGATTCCTGCCCCTGCCTGATCTGTCTTCAGCTGGGATCCCTGCCTTCCCGGGAAGACAGAACAGTTTTTCTGTTTTAAAGGGAAAAGCTGCTACCTGCTAATCAGGATCCCAGGCCAGGAAGAATAGGGTAAAACTGTGTAAGCACACTCAGGTTTCCAGCATGGCGGTTCCTGCATGGATTCTGCACCACGGGACAAGCTGCAGGCCACTCGCTGCCTGTCCCCTGCTCCTCTGCCCCACCCTCTGGCTGGCAGTAAATTAGGGCAGAGCCCAGAGCATGTCGCCTATTTACAGTCATAGAGACACAGTATGACTTAGAAACTCTTTGGAAGTGTTACCCCAAAATACCATAAAATGAGAGTTTACCCCCATGACATGAAAATAAAATGAATTGCATTTTCTTTTTTCCATTTGCTCATTCATTCAGCAAGTATTTTCTGGGCCCTGCTGTGTGTCAGGCCCAGTGCTCAGCACAGAGAACACGAAGTGGAATAAGGCATGACCCCGGCCTTTGGAGATCTCTGTGTCTGGTGGGGGTTTGGGGGAGAGGGAGACAGGCAACCAGGTAATCACAGTGTATTTATAAGCACTGTAACAGGAGCTAGGGCAGCAGCTGGCATGAAGTAGTTCCCAGTATATACTTGCTGAATGAATAAACAGCAATGAGGGAGGGTGTCTTCAAAGACGACTTCCCAGAGGAAGTGATGTGAATTGGGTCCCAAAGGGGAGTGGTAAAAGCAATATGATAGTCCCTGATGTTTAGTATAGGAATGCTGAAAATGAGGACATTAGAATAAACCCTTTACAACAAAATTTGCCCATGTGTATTCCATAATTTTTTATTTAAAATATTGGAAAGAACCGTATAGAAAATGAACTGGAAATTTCTCACTCAAGGCTTCAGCAATCACCAAACGTGAACTGCATGCTCCCTGTCCTTTTTCCCCCATCTTGTCTTCGCTCTCCCATCTTCTCTATGTCAATGGCAGCCTCATTGTTTCTCCTTTGGAACACTGATCTTTGATAAGAAAAAAAAGTCCCTATTACTGGAGAAAAGACTAGAAGGGGCAGGCTGACTATCTGTATCTCCACCTTTGGCGCTTGAAATTGGTTACTACTGATGGATCCAGAGGGATAGAGTCAACTTTTTCTTCGGTTTCTATTTAGGTATTTTTGTGAATAGGTTGGAACTGCAATTATGCATGTGTAGAAAGTAACATTTTTAGATCCAGGCTTTTCGCTTCAACAGGCTTTAAAATTGTTTTGTAAAGTAGTGTTGTTTGTAAAATATCATTTAAAACAATGTGATTTTCACATTCTGGAAGAATATTGCTAATGATTTGGCTGCAGTGACATTTCTGCTAAATACAAACTTGCTTAAATGTCTGATGGTGTGAAGTTTGCAATGTAGGTGAGGTTGGGCCGGTTCTGACACCTAGTAAGACTCAGTTTCCTTAATGAATTCGCTCTTTCTCCAACCTCTGAAACCCACAGTTCACAGTCTGTTGTCACACAAATATTTGGCCAAATCCAGATGTCGGGTACACTCCACCTGATCTACTAGATGTCCCCGGCTGTGTCTCCATGTGCCACAACAGTGCTCTGGAGGGAGAAACAGTTTCAAAATGTGAAAACAATAGAAGACTGCTCTTTGGGGGACTAGCAGGTTCCTACCCTCTTGTTGCCATAGCATCCAGGAGCATTTTTATGTGAGTCTGAGATTGGTTGTGTGATTCCTCTAAGAGAACTTCTTTTAAAGTTTTTAACCTGTCCCAAGTAAATGCTGCCCTCACAAAAGAAGTCACCTTGGGAGGCCAATCCAGGAGGATTACTGCTCAAACTCTGCCCTGAAACACTGTCCCCCACAGGGTTCCTTAATCCAGGTAGATTCCAGCTCCATCCTCGAAAGATTTGTCACCACGAGACATTGTTTTAAAATGGAAAGATGCTAAAGGTAACAGACAAGTTACAACACTAAGTAACAGCAGGGTTTTTGAAATAAATTTCTTCCTGCTTAGACATATTTGAGAAGTTTAATGTTCATTTGAACAATGCACATCCTGGTATATTGGAGCTGGCATAATTAAGTCACTTTCTATGGTCACCCATCATAGTAAGACAGAAAAGTTGTTAGAACCTTCCCAAACGGTTATGTTCAAGAATGTTAAGGGAAAGAAAACCTGAAACTGCTGTCATTTATTTAGAGTCATCCCGACCATCAGCCTTGACCCCTGGTGTCCCACGTTCCTGCGTTTCCTGCACGGTGTTGTCTACAAAAATCATAAAGCTCTTGGAGGCATTTCTAATGCTTTCCTTTTGTTTCTTTAGGTATTTCTGGGAAAAGCCAGCTTCTCTTTGCACTGGTCTTCACAACTCGTTACCTGGATCTTTTTACTTCATTTATTTCATTATATAATACGTCTATGAAGGTATGGTGTGGCATCCAGTGGAATGTATTTTATCCGTAATTCACAGACCTATGGAAACTGTTAAATTTATGTCACCTGTGCACTTAATTAAACATCTTCAAGAATAATGTCTAAATATGCTGTTCTTGTTGTAGGCACTTTTAGACCACCTAGTACATATAAGAAGGAATAGTTACCTTTAGGCATAATTTTTTCCTACATCAAAGCAGTATCTATTTAATGAAAGTGCTTCACACTTAGAGATTTCTTAGTCTTAAGTTCCTCAACTATGATAAAGTTCTAAAGCTCTTGAAAACCTTATAAGAAAGAGGGGTGACTATCATGTTTTCAAGCAGTGGGAAATTATAGACTCCCTGGGAAACCCAGCAAGTTGGTTCAGAACGAGAAGCGAAAGCCGGGGCTCCTCGCCGCACAGCCTTGTCCTGCTGCTCTGGGAGGGCCAGGCTGTGCCATCTGGGTGTCACTTGTGCTGTGCTGAAGCAACAGCTGCACCATAATTTACTTAATATGGATTTTAAACCCTTTAACTTGTCCTAAGTATTAGTATCCATGACACCTTTGGTGTCATATATCCCCGCATGAAAACAAATGTATAGCTCTCAAAATACAAAATGTTTGTATACCACCCAGCCTCTTGTGTGCCACTGGTGGTACGCGCTCCACGCTTACGGCAGCCTCAGTTCTTTCCCACAGGCACTGACCTCACACTTGGTGAGCACCGCCAGGGCGCAGTGAGGGTGGGGCAGACAGCAAGCAGCACTCCGTCTGGCAGCGGAGAGCAGACTATCATAGCAGCACTAAATGGATGACTGCGGTGTGTGATTGGTGCCATGAAGGAAAGTATGGGGCTCTCAGCATGTGTAAAGGATGTCTGATTTCATTCATTCATTCTTCAAATGCTTAACTGCACCTGCGTGCTGGGCACTATGGTAGGCACTTGGTTATTGGTACCCAGGGAAGCAATGTTTAAAGCCATGGGTATGGTATTTAAAGCAACTCCCCCCAACACTTTGTGTTCAAAAGCATTTTTATAAGCACAGGTCAAAGTAGACAAAGCAGTATTTGAGCCTGTGGTCTTTACTAAGAAGCAAATTTGAGTTACCTGTAATCATTCCATTCTTTATTACTAAGTGATGGGAGCGTCATTATCAGGAAATAATTAGCTCCCTTAAAAATGGCTAGGTCCGGGAATTGCCGGCAGTCCAGTGGCTAGGACTCTGCGCTTTCACCGCCAAACTGCCAGGGGCCCGGGTTCGATCCCTGCTAGGGGACTAAGGTCCCACAAGCTGCATGGCGCTGCCCAAAACAGAAAGCCTAGGTCTTTGCTTGCTGTGCAGGCAAGTTACAACTGTAGATACTGGAAGTGTATGAGTGAGAGTCCCCTTATCCCCAGGACGCCTAGCTTTCAGAGGAATCCTTACTTGCTTAATTGTTGCTTCCAAACATAATGTCTTGAAAATCAGGGCAGTGAGAGCCAAGTTTTATGTGCTCATAGCTTTTTACTTTAAATGCCAAGCACTGGTGAGAGGAGAAAAGCAGCTGCTTTTCCCAGTGGCTGCTAAGCCTTTATGGGCGCAGTCTGGGCTGGCTGCAGGAGTGGGGCTGGGGAGGGACCCCCGGCCACCGTGTGCCTTCACAGGATGTTCGGGGGGGGGCTCTGTACATAGGTGTGTGTGTGTTTTGTTTATACATGTGGATTATATGTTATTTTATTCATATACATACATGCATATATTTTCATGTGGAGAGAACTCACAGTATAAGATACTGACCTTCCTTGATTTTGCATTGGGGAGGGGAGTGTGTGTGTTACTTCTTGGTGTATGGGTATCGTCAACAATTTTAATATTGACGTTGTATTGCCTATTTATTTGCAAATGTAACTTCATGATAAGATGCCAGGGACAGTTTAGGTCTTTGTTTTGTTTTGTTTTTAAGTGTATGTGGACTGGATGCTTGCTCTCATTTTTCTCTGAAGTTGTTTTGCCCAAATGTTTTCCTAATCAGGTTTCATAAGTTGCCTTTCCTGGAGAGAAGTGGCACCAGGCCACGCGGCTGACATCCTGGTTGTCTATGTTTATAGGCTGGAATTGCCGTTTGCTTCTTGAGCCTAAAATTCTGCAGTCTGAAAATTGGTGTAATTTCAGAATATCAGACTTTTCCTTGGGTTCAGATGAATATATAGTGTTTTACCTTTTGAATGTGAAAGACGAACATGTAGGCAGCAGTATTTTACAAATTACCACTTAGTTTGGTTTTGCTTTTGTTATGTTACCAGGCAGAATTTCATAGCAGCAATATATAAGTTAAAACCATCATTGCAAAGTTTAACATGAGTTACATTGTTTATCTTATCTTTAGATAAGGCACTAGCTCAGAAATATCTTCATGCTGTAAGGAAGTGCCTTGGTTTTGAACTGCATTGAACTTCCCGTTCACTTTTTTTCTAAAGCTACCATCTAATAGTTTAAAAGAGATTAAAAATACGTTCTTTGCAGTCTCTTACGTAAAGTTAAACTTAACACTTAACATATGATCCAGCAATCCCACTTGTAGGTATTTACCTAAGAGAAATGAAAACTTACGTTCACACAAAAGCCTGTACACAAATGTTCACAGCAGCTCTCCCCACCATCTCCCAAGCTGGGAACAACCCACCTGTCCTTTAACTGCTGGGTGGATGAACAGCTGTGGCACCCAGACATGGGCTGTTGCTTTGAAATATGGGGGGACCAGTTCTTAATACACATGACAACACAGTTGGATCTCAAATCGTTATGCTAACTGAAAGAAGCTGATCTTAAAGTTGACATATGGTTATGATTCTATTTATGGAATGGAATTCTAGAAGAGGCAAAAACTGCAAGGACCAGGAACTCATCAGTGATTGCCAGAGGTTAGGCTGGGAGAAAGGCTTGACTCTGCAGGGGCAGCATGAGGGAATTTGGGGTGGCGGAGGTGTTAGGACTGGTCTGTGTCTTGATTGTGGTGGTGGTTATATGACTTATAGAACCGTATATCCCAAAAAAGTATATATTTTAAATTTTAAAAAATATATATATACACATATGTGTGTGTGTGTGTGTATGTGTATACATATGGACGATGTAGACAGCCAAGAGAGTGTGAGCAATTTTAAGATATTGATGACCCAGTATTTTTTTTTCTTTGTAGCTTATCTACATTGCCTGCTCCTATGCCACAGTGTACCTGATCTACATGAAATTTAAGGCAACCTACGATGGAAATCATGATACTTTCCGAGTGGAGTTTCTGGTGGTCCCTGTGGGAGGCCTCTCGTTTCTAGTCAATCATGACTTCTCTCCTCTTGAGGTTAGTTAAGAGGCTATTTAGTAATCCTGTCTGGTTCCCTAGGGAAATAGACCCGTTTGCAGGTAATGGGGTTCTGTTTTGGTTTGGTTTCTTGAGGGGCGGGGCGGTGGGTTGGCAGACATACATGGTTTGGTGTAAATAAATCGTGGGCAGGAATTAAGCACCCAGGTTAGACACCTCTTTGGGTGTCTCTGACTCTCCTTTAGAATATAAACTTGGCTTCTGTGATTCCAAGCACAGTGCACTGCCTGTCCGAGTGTCTGAAGCACACGGTCTTCTCCCCGCTCCCACTCTTCGTGCGCGGGCTTCGCTCATTGGTGCCATCTGCGAATCACCTAAGCAGCGTTGCTTCAGTCCTCGTCTTCAGGAAGCGCAGTTAGCGTGGTGCCCCAGCGCTCCTATGCGCTCCGCCCACCCCTGAGCGTCCTGGGCTTGATTCAGTTACCGCACTGACGGTGGTCATCTGATGGTGCAGGGAGCGCCTGGGTTTTGAAACACTTCAGGGACTACTCACAAGTCCTCCTTTCGTCATCGTGAATGAAGTGCTGTGTTGGGCAGAGAGTTTGCATGATTACAGCTCTGACTTCCTACCCCTTTGATTTAACCATGCTAAAAGCCTGAAGGGTAAGAAAAATAGTGAGACGATTTAAATAGCCTGGAAAGGAGACCCAGTTGGTGAGGAAAAACAGCAGTGAGGGAGTGGAAGGACCCAGTCATCAGTCCTGTCAACCCTGGCAGAAAGCAGAAATTAGGGACCCTAGATTCGGAGTGGGATAAGCTGACGCAGGAGAAGCAGCATACACGTAGAGTCCCAGAAAATTGAAGAATGCAACGCTGGAGAGACAAGGTGATGAAAGTCCAAGAGGTAGAGCTGTGCAGGTTGTCCAGCCTGTCACTGGGAGCGTCGTGCCTTTTATCTGTGGCTGAAGTTTCTGTGATTTATTAAATTGCAAAGCTACTCTGGCCTGGGCTCTGATGCCAGATTCCCCACTCTGTGCTACTTCACAGTAAAGCAAGAGTGTTTCCTGTGAACTCATGGCGGGCACTGGATGCTGACCAAAGCGTGCTGTTTCTCTTACAGATTTTGTGGACCTTCTCCATTTACCTTGAGTCAGTGGCTATCCTACCACAGCTCTTCATGATCAGCAAGACCGGGGAGGCCGAGACCATCACCACCCACTACCTGTTCTTCCTGGGCCTCTACCGTGCTTTGTATCTTGTCAACTGGATCTGGCGCTTCTACTTTGAGGGCTTCTTTGACCTCATCGCTGTGGTGGCCGGCGTTGTCCAGACCATCCTATACTGCGACTTCTTCTACTTGTACATCACAAAAGGTACATTGGGCTGCGTCCTGCCAGCTTTGTTGTACGGCCGTGTGTTCTTCTAGGGGCTCTCCTTGCCTCGCATGCTCCTAATCTGACACTTGCTCAGAAAGCAGAACTGGCTTCAGAGGAACCTTTTAATGACTGTCCAGTTAAATTCTCGGTCAGGGTTGTCAGGCTTTTTTTTTTTCTTTTTCTGTAACTTTATTGTTTTCTACAATGACACGTTTTCATTGTAAAATCAGTCAGAACTAATGATTCTGAAAACAATCACCCAGAATCCTACCACTCAGAGATAATCATTGTTAACGCTTCAGTAAATGTAATCATTTAATGATACATGATTTCAACTAAACATGTTATTCTATAATCTGCTCTTTTCCCCAGACATCTACATAATTTTTAATAGCGATAGAGTATTATGTGGATTACCATAATTTACTTACTCAGCCCCCTGTTCATGGGTGTTTGGGCTTAAAAATCCAGTGCTTATATCAGCATCCTTGTATGTGTATATTTTTGCATTTGTATGAATAGAGGATGTGTGAACGTCACAAAAATCTGATGAAAGCCATGGTCCTTGCTGAGAAAAAAATGCACAGTTAGACATATTCACACAAATTTATGCGTAGAGTTTTAGGGAATTCAGGAGCTTCTGAAACCCAACCACAGATCCCAGGCTAAGAATCCTGGCTATGCAATAAAATTCCTAATGGTGGAATTGCTAGTTATAAGGGCATATGTATCTTATCTCCTTTTTTAACATCCAAAATATCATAACAGTTATATTTCAGTATATGTTAATTAGGGAAGAAAGTCATGATAAAAAAAAGCTGCTGTGAATTTAGTGACAATTTCAATTGAATTACTATTTTTAAATTCAATTGCTGTGGCATCCAGATACATGAAGAAAATTCCGGTCTGTGTGTGCATGACACTTCCATAGTTCAGAGGGCTTTGTTTATTGACACCAAAATCAGACGCCTGTTGGTTGCCAGAAGCTTATTTCCTTGGACCTTACTATGTAGTATCTTGTATGACAGACTTCTGGGAATGGGAAGGAGGAAACTGTAAGCTTGTCAGGATCAGTAACCTTTTGTTTTTTTCTCCCTCTCTTGAAAATTCTAGTACTCAAGGGAAAGAAGCTCAGTCTGCCAGCGTAAGTGCCAAAGACCATGACCAGCATCTGTCCTTCAGGGTGCTCGGACAGAATTCTTACCACAGCAAAGGCACAAGATGCTTCATATGGAAAATCAGAAACTTAACTCTTTTGTTGCAGATAGTCATCTATGGCTCTGTAAGAACCCAGAGGGAAAGAACCAGAAGGTTTCTGTTCAGTGCATCTTGCCTTATCTTTTTTTATTACTATGTACAAAGATTTTTTTACACAAAGAAACTTAATGCTGTATTAATAAAGTCAGTGTGTAGCTTCAATTGGGATAGTTGCAAAAGTGAAGATTTTGTGAGGAATAAGTGCAAACTTTTTTTTAAATTCTTTGAAATTGTTGATTCTTTGTGTCTGCGATGAAATCATACTCCTTGACAATTGGTAGATTATATATTCCTCCATCTATCAAACTTGCATTCCACTATATTTATTTTTTTGCCAAGAGATGAGTTATCTTTGTTTGAAATCTGAGACACTGTGTCCAGTTTGGTACATCTGTTCAAATCACTTCCCACCTGATGTGGAAATCCTTCCTTGGACGTCACAACACTACATTTAAGGCTGGTAAGGGTGACTTGAAAGTCTTACGGTTTTCATTGCCAAAATTTTAAGATTCTGAATGTCGATGGAGTCTCATTTAGGAGTCAGCAAAGGTGCCTGCCCTCCTCCCCTACTAAGAAGTGTCAGTTTGAGACTGTCCCAAGGCTGTTAAAGAGCTCGGTGGGCAGGGGCTGTGGGCTGCCTGCTGTCTGAGCGTGAGGTGCAGGAAGCATTTGTGATTATTTTGGATCTAGGACTCCTCTGAGAAGTGGAACACGAGTAGTTACCTATCACTTTAATTTATAGTTACAGAAGATTACTACAACCATGTCTATGCTCAGATTCTTCATACCACTTTTGGATAGCAAAGTGATTTCCTTTTTTTTAACTGGCAGCACCAATTGCCATTCCTTTTACTTTTTTTTGTTTTTTGTTTTGTTTTTACTGAGCTCTTGCGTGACTTGTGTTACCATCCTAAATAAACATTTTACTAAACATAGAAGAAACTGTCTTTTTTCTGAATTAGGCTTTTGGAACATCCTGTGTCAGGATGGGTTTTTATGTTTTTCGATTGGCAACAAAAGCTCTACATAGGGCTGCAAACATTTGTTCTCCACTTAATAATCTAAAACCCTCTGTATTTTTTAGAAAATTTGGAATTTTCCTCCTGATTTTGCCATTGTATTGGTTTGCTGTGTTTTTTTGATTTATGCAAAAGCATTTGACTTTGTTTTTATGTGATGCACCATAAATGTTAACGTGTTGAATACTAACAGTGCTTACTACAAGAAGGATGTAGTCTTCTTGCTTGCTGCATTAAAATACCTTGTGGAGGAAGGGAGCTGGATGGGCTTTACTTTTATCTAGTGTGTCTCATAACATCTTTCCAAATAAGCAGTATAACTGCATAGTTTAACCTCCTGTCTTTCTCTCTCTCATTCCCACCCCCCGACCCCCCGCATGTCTTTGCTTTTCTGTATCAGAGTATCTTTCTTTCTGGCATCCTAGTTTTGTTTCTGTTTTCATCCTCCTTGGAAGATTCTGATAGTGTGGAGGAAGGGTAGGAAATCGTGTCCTAAGTGGAGCAGACTCCTTGCGGCCCAAGCTGGGGATGGGTGGGGGTCTCACACTTGTTTTTGTGCATGTAAATCAAACACAGGCTGGGATCATTGGTTGGAGAGCACACTGCGTAGAGCGAGGATCTGGGACTTCCGCACCTGATTCACGAAGTGTCAGTGCCTCCTTCAGTCATTCTGCCCAAGTAACTGTAAAGCTGGCCAAGATGCTGCCACCATCTTGTGGCCCACCAGGATGACATCTTAACAGGTGCCTTAGGGGAGCGCAGGACTGGGCAGCATCCTTGCACACGCTGGAAACAAAGGCATCGTCTGATGCACCTCACGAAGCACTGTTTCAGAATTACTCTCACTTCCTGAATAAAGGTTATCAGGTAATTCATACTTTTGATAGAGCTGTTTTATTTGTGTGAATTTTTTTTAATGTAAACATACAGGGAAATTTTAAAAAGTTAACAAATTTGCCCACTAAGTAACTCTGAAAAGCTGCTGGCTGTTGGCTGCTTACAGACACCAATCCCTTCCCTGTCCAGTTCAATCACAGGCATCCTAGTTTCCCAGGGAGTTCCCTGGTGGTCCAGTGGTTAGGACTCGGCGCCTCACGCCTCACCCCTGGTGGTCCAGTGGTTAGGACTCGGTCCTCAACGAGGACCCAACACAGCCAAAAATAAATTAATTAAAAAAAATACATTTACCTTAAAAAAATTTGTTTACTCTTTTTTTAAATTAATTCATTTATTTTTGGCTGGATTGAAGACCCCAATGGCTGAAGACGAGAGGAAGACAGCCCTGGAAATGGTCCAGGCAGCTGGGACAGATAGACACTGTGTGACATTTGTATTGCACGAGGAGGACGATATCCTGGGAAATTCTCTTCGTTACATGATCATGAAGAACCCGGAAGTGGAATTTCGTGGTTACACTACAACCCATCCTTCAGAGAGCAAAATTAATTTGCACATACAGACTCGAAGTGCCCTTCCAGCTGTTGAGCCCTTTCAGAGAGGCCTGACTGAGCTCATGAATAGACATCTGCCAACATGTGCTTGATACGTTTGAAGCCAGCATAAAGGAATGTAAGGATCAAAAAGCCAGCAGAAATGAAGCCACATTCTAGTCCCTTATGCACTATGCAGGGAGGACTGACCTCTAGGATATCCTATTCATGTTCTTGCAAAACCCAGAAGTAAACGTTTGTGGTTACAACATGACCTGTCCTCCAGAAAGGCTTCTTTCTAGCTCTTAACCCACTTCTGCTGTTGGAGTCCCCATAAGAAACTGTATTCTTCTAATAAATTCCCTCTTTTATTTAAACTGGGAAAAAAAAAAAAAGAATGTATGTGATCACAGGCACAACATTCTAACTTCTGAATCACCCTTTTTCACCTTAATTGCTACTCTTCCTCCAGATCTCATTTTAATATCTTCTTCAGGGAAAGTCTTCCCTGACCTCTCTGATTAAGTCACTTCTGGCCACACCAAGTGCCCAATAAATATTTATTTTATGAATGATTGAATGATCCTCTTTTTCTATAAAAATCTCATAACTTCCTTGTTTACAATTCCCTGTATCATTTTCACAATCGTCAATACAGTTTATTATTATTACTTTTTTTTAACATTATTTAACTCTGAAATTCTGCCCTTTAGAAGACCACTGAAGGTTCTTCGGACTTGGAAAATTTTGACATTTAATGTTTGTTTGTTCATTAATCAAGTATTTAATAAGTGCATTTAATGTGCTCTATTATGTGCATTGCAGTGAACAAGATGGACAAGGTTTCCAGGCTCAGGCAACTTAACACACTCAAGGTGGAAGGAGAGCGGTAACACATGTGATACAATGTCCGGGAGTGATTAAGAGCTGTGAAGGAAACTAAAGCTGGGCAAAGGAACGGGAACCGATGGGTGGGCTGTTTTAGATAAAGTGGCCAGGGAAGGCTCTTGAGGCAGTGACACTTGAGCTGAGGGCTGAATGAAGTGAGAGAGTGACAGGGAAATACCTGCAGGAGGAACGTCCCTGGCAAAGGACACGGGGACTTTGAAAACCTTGGGGCGAGAATAAGCTTGATGTATTTCAGGGGAAAAAAGGTGGCAGGCAGTGGAGTGAAGGAGGGAGAAAGTAGTAACCCTAACCCGGGAAGGCAGATAATCACGCATTTACAGACTTATGCTGTATAACTACCAAGGAAAAGCTTCTCTAGGGGTTTGGAGTGCAGCCTTGCAAGATCCTAAGCTGATGGGCCTCGTTTGACGGTTCAACAAGGTCACGCCAGCTGCTGTAGGGAGAATGCACCGTAGGTGGGGTAGCAGAGTGGGGGAGAGCAGTAGGGAGACCGGGTTAGGTACACGATGAAGGGGGCTTGGGCCAGGGTGGAGGGGCGTGGAGGGGCTGAGAAGTGGTCAGAACCTGCTCGGGAGGAAGGAGGGCAGATCAGGTTATTCCCCACTCCCCAGCACAAAGCTGCCGTGTGGCTTCAGGCCCTGAACCAGGGAATGGTCCCAAAGAGGCACTCCTGATCCCAGGATCGGTCGGGGCTGGGGGCAACTTCGTCATAGGCTTGCAGCCCCACAGACCTGGGTATGAACTCCAGATCCGCCACTGACTGCTGGGGGTCTCTGGGCTAGCTAACCCTTCGGGTCAGGAAGACTCCTTATCTACAAAATTCATACCTGCGAAGTCCCTACGAGGCCCACCTGCGTCTTCCGGGTCAGCTCACCTGCGCAGGCGCAGAGGCCCAGCGGCCGCTGCGTGGAGCTCAGTGCGCGTGCGCCGGTCTCGGCCTCTCACTCTCTCTCCCCCCTTCCCCCCTCACCCGCCCCAGCGTGCGCCTGCGCGGAGTCGCGGTTCGGCGGTGGAGACCGGAGGGCTCGGGGCTCCGAGTGGCAGCGCGCTCGCGGCGAGCCGGCCCGAGCCCGGGCGGCGGGTACTTCGCCATGCCGGGGATGGTGCTGTTCGGCCGGCGCTGGGCCATCGCCAGCGACGACTTGGTCTTCCCGGGGGTCTTCGAGCTGTTCGTGCGAGTGCTGTGGTGAGGGCGGGCTCTGCGGGCAGCGGGCGGCCGGGACGGAGGAGGGAGCGGGGTCGAGGCGGTCGAGGGCAGGGACCGTGTCGCCTGCCCTGCGTTCTTGTACCTGGTCCTCTCCACCGCCCGAGGAGGTGGGTGCCGCTGCTCTCCCCATTTCCAGACAGCATACGGCGGCCCAGAGCGGGGACGCCGTGCCCGGCGTCATGGGGTGGGCCCGCCGGCGGGACGTCGGCGCTGCAGGGCACGGGCACCCCTCCGGGGCGTCGAGACCCGGGCCCGGGAGCCGCCGGGACTGCGCTGCCGCCCAAAGCCGTGGCCTCGGGACCTCCTGCCTCGAGCCGGGAACAGCCATCAGCATCGCTCCAGCGTTCTGCATGGAAACGCACTGCATCTTGTCTGCCAAACGCAGGAATGGCAACAATACCGTTCGTGCCGTTCCTGAGCCGGTTGTGGCTGAATCCCTCGACGAGCACACAGGACTGGCATTTTCTCTCTAGTCTTTCAAAATGTGGAATCCGTGGGGAGTGGAATTGGGTGCCTGAAAGTCACTCCCAGAGGGTCTGAGCGAAGAGTAATATCATCGTTATTAAAAAGTAGATTCTTAAGGGGAGAGGAATTTAAAAACATGAAAGTATGAGCTGCTTCTTAGTTGTTTCATAGTTTTCAGGGCCAGTCTTTCTGAGATCATTTCCCGTTATTATTTCTAGACAAGGATGTAATATCACAAAACTGACAAAAGCATAAAAAGTTATCTAGTCCAGTTCCTCTTCTGGCCTTGAATCTCTAATACCGCGTTCTCGCGAAATGGTTCCCTGCCGGATTCTGAAATAACTCTAGTGAAGAACCACTATGACGTTGCATTGTTGGGTGCTGCCTTTCATTGTTCTGTCCTGAATTACAAAATATACTTATGAGTCTGCAGTCCTTGTCCTTTCAAGTTGATCAGTGTTCACCACAGAACATCTTTCCATAGCTTGCTTCCCATCCCCTTGTTTTTGTACTACACCCAAGCAGATTACGACGTGCGTTTGTCAGTTTCTTGTTAATCCACAGAAGTAAAAAGTCTCTCGCTGATGACTGATCAAGTATATACTTTGGAGTCATGATGGGGCAACTTTCCAGCAGTTCACATTATATTTGCTTACTTATAGCTTTAAATGTACTACAACAGGTACAGAATAAAAACGATGATGTAAGCATAGAAAGGATAAAGCTCATTAAAAATAAAAAAAAGCCATACTCTTTAATTGACTTAGTAAATATGTTATTGAGGAAGATTCAGTTCCAAAGTGAACCTCGCCTTGTTTTGGAAAGTATTAACTCCATTTACTTCCTTCCATTGTGTTTTTCAAAGCGGCTCCTTGGATTCCATTTCTGACGCTACCTGTGTCTCTGGCAGGTGGATCGGCATCCTGACGCTGTACCTCATGCACAGAGGGAAGCTGGACTGTCCTGGTGGCGTCCTGCTCAGCAGTTACCTGATCGTGCTCATCATTCTGCTGGCGGTTATCATATGCACCGTGTCAGCCATCGTGTGTGTCAGCATGAAAGGTAAACGCTAGTCTCTTCTGTTTGACACTGCTTCTTCCTCTTCTTCTTTTTTTGGCTGCGCAGCCTGCGGGATCTTAGTTCCCAGACCAGGGATGGAACCCGGGCCCCCTGCAGTGGGGGAGTCCTAACCACTGGACCACCAGGGAATTCCCAACACCCCTTCATTTTTAATCGCTTTTTTGAGATACAATTCACATACCATACAATTCATCCATTTAAGTGTACAATTCAGTGATTTATCGTATATTCAGAGAGTCGTGCAACCCTCCCCGCTACCAATTTCAGAACATTTCATCACCCCAAAAAGAATTTCCTGTGCCCGCTAGCAATTACTCCTCATTTCTCCCCAACTCCCTCAGCCCTAGGCATCCACTACTCTACTTCCTGTCTGTAGATTTGCCTGTTCTGGACATCATATAGGTGGACTCATCCACGATGTGGCCTTTCGGTCTGGCTTCTTAAACTTGGGATAACGTTTTCAAGGTTCGTCCGTGTTAGAGCATGTATCAGCACTTCATTCCTTTTTATGACTGATTAGTATTGCACTGAACGTGTATACCACAGTTTATCCATTTGTCAGTTGGTGGACATTTGGGTTGTTTCCACTTTCTGGCTGTTACAGATAATGCTGCTTTCAGTGTTCGCATACATGTTTTACATACCCTTATGTTTTTATTTCTCTTGGATATGTACGTAGGGGTGGTAGTGCTAGATCACATGGCAAATCTGTTTAACTTCCTGAGGAACAGCCAGACTGTTTTCCAAGCAGTTGGACCATTTTTCTTTCCCACCAGCACTTTATAAGGGTTCCAGTTTCTCCACATCCTCACCAACACTTACTATCTGACTTTTTGATCATAGCCATCCTGGTAGATATGAAATGCTATCTCATTGTGTTGTTTTTTTTCTTTTTTTTTTTTTTGCGGTACGCGGGCCTTTCACTGTTGTGGCCTCTCCCGTTGCGGAGCACAGGCTGCGGACGCGCAGGCTCAGTGGCCATGGCTCACGGGCCCAGCCGCTCCACGGCACGTGGGATCTTCCCGGACCGGGGCACGAACCCGTGTCCCCTGCATCGGCAGGCGGACTCTCAACCGCTGCGCCACCAGGGAAGCCCTCATTGTGGTTTTGATTTGCATTTTCTTGATGACAAATGATATTGAGCATCTTTTCATATGCTCAGTGGCCATTTTTATATTATTTTTAAAGAAATGTCTGTTTAGATTCTTTGCCCAATTTTAAATTGGGTTCTTTGTCCTTTATTAATGAGTTGTAAAAGTTATATCTCTTCTTGATAGTTTTTTTCTATATGTTACCATTTTCTGCAGACAGTCGTTTAGCTGAGAATGTCTGAAAACGTTGGAAACCTTCCCTGTCGATTACTGTGGTTTGTAGGATGAGCTGAGCACTCTTGTGGCTGATAAAGAAATGCATCAGTAAATGAAAACTCATCCGTCAAAGGCAGGGCTGCATGGCATGCTACCATCCAACGTGTTTTATCACTGCTTGAATCGGGATGTAGGAGGGAGGCTTACAGATTGTAGATGATGATGATAAAACTGGGAGGGAGTAAGTAGCTGATACCCTGGGTGATGGAATCAAGATCTCGATAGGGTGGAACGATAGACTGAAACTTAATAGATGGTAGTTCGTGGGGAGAAATACAGAGAGAAATGTTAGTGGCAGAGTGTTTCATGAGAAAAAGCCCTTAGGGTTTGGAGGACCAAGAAGCATGGCGCACGCCCACGTACTGCAGCAACGTAGAAAAGAGAGCCCTGGCTATTTTAGTTTACCTCTGAAAACGTGAATGCATGGGGTCTGGATCAAAGACGGTCCCAGTTCTTTGGTCTCTGTCGGACCCCAAGTCTGGATCGTCGTTGGTACTGATGCTGAAGGAAAGGAAGGAGCTGAAATGTGTACGATGAGGATTTAGCGCTATGAGGTTCTTATTGAGCTCAGATTTTCTGAAAGATGGTGTCATTTCAGGTACAGGGTATCTAATTTAGTTTCCCTATCTGTTCACAGCACATTCTGTTTAGCACACCAGGTTTACAACTGTAATAGTGGGTTAAGTACAAGCCTTTTTCTCCTTAAATGTTTTTCTTCGGATATTTTGGGTGGTGTCAGGGCACAGTCACACCCCTGCGGTGGATGGATGGCCGCATGCCTCAGGCTTCTCCTCGCAGGCACCGTCACACGTCACAGTTCGGCAGGCATCTGTCGGTTGTGTGGGGTGTTCTGGGTGGGTTGCTTATGCAGCAGCCTCCTCCAGACAGGACTTCCCCCCACCCCTCACAGAAACCGGCCCTGTGCCCGGTGCAGGATGGGTGGTTGGTTCAGGACTGGACATGTGCCCTGATTCGGGCCAGTGAAATTCAGGGAGTTTCCTGGGAAGTTCCAGGGAAGTCCTTCCCTGCTCCTCTGGGAAAGATCCAGAAGCAGCATATGGTTTTCCTTCTGGATGGCACTGTGCATGAGTGAGCTGCTGAATTCCCACTGAGTCTCCTCCACTCACAGCCCAGGAGGAGCTGAATACAGAGGAGGGCAGGGCTGAGAAGCAGAGGACACCCTGGTGCCAGTCCTGGCCCTGCATTTCCAGCCCCTTGAGTCAAGACAGGTCCTGCTTGTTTTTATGTTTTTTAATTTATTTATTTTATTTACTTATTTTTGGCTGTGTTGGGTCTTCATCGCTGCGTGCGGGCTTTCTCTAGTTGCGGCGAACGGGGGCTATTCTTGGCTTCTCATTGAGGTGGCTTCTCTTGTTGCGGAGCACGGGCTCTAGACACATGGGCTTCAGTAGTTATGGCACATGGGCTCAGTAGTTGTGGCTTGCGGGCTCTGGAGCGCAGGCTCAGTAGCTGTGGCGCACGGGCTTAGTTGCTCCGCAGCATGTGGGATCTTCCTGGACCAGAGCTCGAACCCGTGTCCCCTGCATTGGCAGGCGGATTCTTAACCACTGCACCACCAGGGAAGCACCCTGTTTTGTTTTTAAACCAGTTTGAGTTTCTGATACTTGTAGGTAAAGATACCACAACTGAACTGAAGACAGTATTTTATAAAAACATGTTAGTTTAATTGCCAATTTGTTACAAATCAATAACATCATATGCTTTATTTTAAATATTATGTAAATTTCAGTGAAGAACATCATAAAGTTAAAAAAAAAGACAGATGATGGTTAGGGTCAGATAAGAAGAGGAATAACCATCAAGCCGACAGTAGATGATGACTGAAGATTATCAGTGAAGTAATACATTTGGATGAAGTCAGAATTTCTCTTAACAACCTAGGGGTATAATTTCAAAGCAGTACTGGGGATACAGCTCATTACCTTAGTAGAAGCCATAAGGTTGTTTTCATTTTCTTCTGATGAAAATTAACCTCTACTACTAAAATAAATAATAGAATCTATAATAAATGTCAGAATTGGCATATTGGTGGATTTAATCCACATTTTAGCAGTAATTGATCATTGCTTAACAGTGTCACATTTGTGCATCAATTCAGGTTTGAAATGAAACTGCTGTTACAACCAGCCTTTGCTGTAGCATGCATACCACTGAACCTGTTTGAAATAAAGTTTTTCTCTTACTTTTTCAAAGAAAAAAAAAGACAAATGGGAAAAAATATTGTAATAGATGAGACTTAGAGCCAATCTCCTTAATATAGAAGGGCTCTACGATAAATAAGAAAAAGACCAATAGCGCAAAAATGGGCAAATATGGTGAACAATAAAATAAGTAAAAGAGATTTTTACATATATAAAAAAACATTCAGCCTCAATCACAGTAAGGAAAATTCATCAAGGTGATACACTGGGTTGGTGAATCTGTGCAGTTGTGAGACTGTTGCTTCTGGGTCTTTCCTGGAGCAGGGAACGCCTTCCCCAGAACCTCCCTTCTGCTCAGGCCGCTCATTTTGTTGGTGGGCATGTAGATTTGTTGAATCTCTTGGAAGCCTAATTTGGCTGTGTGTGTTGTGTACGTGTGGGTATCAGCCGGTTTCTTCCCTATATATTTGCATGTGTGCAAAATACTTGAAGTTTGCCACAGTGTTGCTTGTAGGCATGAAAGATTGGAAGAAACTAGGTGCCTGTCAATAGGCCGCCGGTTTAAGTGTCGCTCGTTCATATGATGGTCTCCTGTGCACCTGTTAAAAAGAATGTGAAATGCTTTGTGAATGGACAAGGAGTGATTTCCAATATGCTAAGCTACAGGACACTGTATGTAGTTTGTTACTTTTTTGTAAAGGGATAAACTTACCTGTTTGGTTTATGTGTGGACTCTCTGGGGTGGGTACATGAGTGACTAGTTTACCTTGAGGGAAGGTGACCGAGGGCTGGGATTCAGTGGTGGGAGGGAGGCTTAACATTTACTTTATACCCACTTGAGCGCTTTGAACTTTTCACCCTTTACCTGCATTGCCTGCACAGAACCAGAGTTTTTTACAAGTTATAAACTTTAGGTGTATCTTTTAATAACCGTGAACCCCTTGGTAAACCTTATTACTGATACATGGGTAACTCCCATCACCCCTTCTGTTTCGTAAGTCATCTCAATAGTTAATCTGTCATTTGAACGGAAAGGCCTTGTTTCTGAAGCTTTTGGCTGATACACCTCTAAACGAAACAGCGCACATTGTAAGGGTGCATTTGGAACAAAGAGCATTCAGTCATCTTTATCCAGAAAACCGACGCTTGTGTAGTTACCTCTTTCTTGGTCTTCACTGTAGAATCTTGATATCGTGGTAGTTTCTAGTTTTGATTTGAGAACCTCCCTGATGAAATCCTACTGTTTTGGCCATGTGGGAGGTTTAATTAGGGAAGATCCACCCTCGTGCCTATGGTGTTCTGAGAGAACGCCCTCCACTTCCAAGGTCTGCCCTTCGCTGTGTTTGGTTTGTATCCTGGGACATCTTGCATGGCCTCGGCGTTTGTCTTAAGAGCTCCTCTTATGCCGGAGAAAATCACTGCAGTGGCTAGAGGCGTCAAGTCCCGAGATTCTGTGACACGGGCCTTCCTTGTGTGGCTCTCATGTCATCGGCTCTGCCATGTGAAGGGCAACAGGGTTCCTTCCTGAGACGGCGTCAGGGATAGTACGATCGGGAACGTAGCCACGCTCATTCATTCTGGGGCATCAGCCTTGTGATGCTCGCTGCAGCACCAGATCCACACCGGCAGCTCTTTACGTCGAGGAGAAAATAAAGGTCTGCGTAAAATAAAAATGCTTTTCTAGGCAAAGCGTAAACATAAAAAGGCTTTTTTAGTCTCTCACGTCTTCTCTGGACCCTTCACCAGAACTCCGTCTCCTGCTTCCTTACCTCTGAGTTTGCTTCATCCGGGCAGGGTCCCGGGCTGGAGCCTCCCTGCTCCAGCAGCCTCTTCTTTGGAATCCTAGCCCTCCAGGAGGTAGGATGTGAGCAGGTGCTGTTTCCTGTTTCTCTCTGCTGGTTGACTATTGCTATATAATAATACACTACAGATGCAGGACTGGTTTTTACATACCTGCACTATTTGTCCCTCAGGGAGAGAGAGGGCGTGCTGTTTCAGTTATCTTAGAACATTGTGTCTTTGTGCCAAAAAGAAGGCCGGATAGTGTCTAATATTTTAAAATATGACTCTGAGTAATTCATTCTAATGGAAGGTAGCTTTTGGAATTTAAAAGCTATTTCCTTATCCAATTATTTTTTAGATCTTAGATTTTTTTTCAGTCACTGTTTTTGTTTTAATCATGTGGCATTTTTATGTTGCTGAAATTGGTGTTTATCACAACTTTTTCCCAAAGGGAGAGAGTTGATTTACACCAAGAATTAAAGTACACAGGCCTCTAATGATACTTGGATTTGTTTTACAAACAGTTTTATTTATTTATTTATTTTTATAAGTTTATTTGTTTGTTTTTGACTGCGTTGTGTCTTCGTTGCTGCGCGCGGACTTTCTCTAGTTGCGGCAAGTGGGGGCTACTCTTCGTTGCAGTGCTCAGGCTTCTCATTGTCGTGGCTTCTCTTGTTGCAGAGCACGGGCTCTAGGTGCTCGGGCTTCAGTAGTTGTGGCACGTGGGCTCAGTAGTTGTGGCGCACGGGCTTAGTTGCTCCGCGGCATGTGGGATCTTCCCGGGCCAGGGCTCAAACCCGTGTGCCCTGTATTGGCAGGCGGACTCTCAAGCACTGCACCACCAGGGAAGCCCCAAACTCAGTTTTAAATGTTGTGTCTAAGTGGTGAGCTTCTACAAGTGGTCTCACACATCAGAATTGTTCGCTTCCCAAAAGTGAGGACCACGGAGCATTGGTGAGGCAGAGAGCCTGCAGCGTGCGAATCTGGATTATGTTTTAGAAAGTGGTTGCTAAGCCCTCTGAGCCTCAGCGTCCTCATTTGTAAAATGGGATGATGACGATGTCACAGCCATTGGGAGGATTAAAGAATAACGGGCCCATGCCGTTTCAGGTGGTGCCTGGATTTTCCTGGCTGTGGGAACGCGGGTGACCGTATACCTCTGTTTGCTGGTGACAGTTCTGTTTTATGTTGATTGTCCCAGCATTATTAATAGAGCCTCCCTTTGCTCTCAGAAGTATCCCAATTTGGACAGTGATTTTATTGTCACTCTAGTTAGAACCCAGAAGTGTTTTTAAACGCTGGTAAGTCTAAGAATTGAATCTGAGGCTTTTTGTCATGTTTCCCATCCCTCGCTTTGTCTCTTGCTCTCAAACTTAGGCATTGTTGCCCAAGTACAGGCAGAAAAGTCAGGTGGCGGGTGAGCCTATGGGACACACATGTGTGCTGTGACAGCTGTTTTTTTGTGGAAGGGCAACTACTCATCTCTGAAGGGGCAAGTGACCAGTTTGAACATTTTCTGTGTTTCAGGGACCATTTGTAATCCTGGACCACGGAAATCCATGTCTAAGCTGCTCTACGTGCGCCTGGCACTCTTTCTGCCAGAGATGGTCTGGGCGTCCCTGGGGGCCGCCTGGATAGAGGACGGTGTTCAGTGTGACAGGACGGTGGGGAATGGCATCATTGCGACTGTCGCCGTCAGGTGAGGTCTCCAGTCTTCTGCAATTTCTTGTCCAAAATGTACTCGAGATGCAGGTAAACAAATACCTTCTGAATAACTGAGGTGGCCCAGTGTCGTGCAAGCTTCCTAATATAGTTAGAAAGGGATCTTTTTTTTTTTTTTTTTTTTTTTTTGCGGTACGCGGGCCTCTCACTGTTGTGGCCTCTCCCGTTGCGGAGCACAGACTCTGGATGCGCAGGCTCAGCGGCCATGGCTCACGGGCCCAAACATTCCGCGGCACGTGGGATCCTCCCGGACCGGGGCACGAACCCACGTCCCCTGCATCGGCAGGCGGACTCTCAACCACTGTGCCACCAGGGAAGCCCAGAAAGGAATCTTTCTGAGTAAATCATAAAAATGCAGAGGCACTTGTTCATACACGAGGAATAGTTCATCTCCCGTTATGCACTTATTGATGTAGTTTCCTTTCTTACCCGTTCTCATTTTTCTGCATTCCCTCCCTTCCCTTACAAGAAGGAAGAGACCTGAAGACCAAAATAGGGCCAAAACTAAAAGTAGGACGTGAAGAAATATAGTCTCTGGAATTGCTGCAGGAAATAATCCGCTGGAATAAGGTTTATGCCCTTTCCAGACTAAAAATCTTACAGATGATCTAGTCACACCCCCTCATGCTGTACATAAGGGGATGGAGGCTCCCGCTGCCCTGCTGAGCCTCTCGGGAGAGGCCGTGGCGGCCCTTCCTGGGCCACCTTCCAGGAGCACACGTGCTCATGGACCCAGGGCGCCTTGCGCATGGTGGACAACCTAGAAATATTGAAACGTATGAATGAAAGACCTGTGAGGGTATCCCGTGGCACGGGAAGCCTCCTTTGGTTTTACTGAGGGGAACCCCGAGATCCTGGGGAGTAGGCCTGGGTCAAGGTCAGGGACTTCCATGCCCAGGCCGAGGCTCTGCCCACCAGACACTTCCCCTTTTCCTTTTGTGGCTTTTGGGGCTCTGATCTTTGTCGTGCCTGGGTTGGCCATGGGCTCGTAAGGAACTTTCTAGAAGAAACAAGTTGCCCACCTCCGCCAGGTTCTGGGAGACCCCCATCTTCCTTAGTAACAAGAGCCACAAGTTGTACAGATGCAGAGAGTGACCCCCTGGGTCACTTCAGGACTGCAGCCCCCAAGCCTTTTCCTCTCTCTGTGTCGCAGCTGGATCATCATCGCCTCCACCGTGGTCACCATCGTCATCGTCTTTGACCCGCTGGGGGGGAAGATGGCTCCGTATCCCCCTGCGGGCCCCCATCACCTGGATAGTCGTGAGTCCAGCCAGTTACTTAATGGCCTCAAGACGGCAGCTACAAGCGTGTGGGAAACGAGAATCAAGTTCCTGTGCTGCTGCGTCGGCAAAGACGACCGTACTCGAGTTGCTTTTTCGAGTACGGCAGAGCTTTTCTCAACCTACTTTTCAGTAAGCCGACGGGGTCTGCTCTGGTCTCTTTCTTCTGTTTAAGTAAACACTTCTTTTGAGAAGATGAGTTCTCTGCATTTTGAACCCTGTTGTCTCCCTGTTGACATAAAACACCTCCTGAGAGTGAGTCCCCTGTGGGTGCGGCGGGTGGAGGTGTGCCCTGGGGTGAGCGCCCGAGAGCTCCAGGGAGCAGGGACCCAGGGCCCTGTGCTCACGGACCCCATGCCCTGGTCGGCGCATCCTTGTGTTGACGCCCATCTGTTACACAGTTAAGATTTTGAATTAGTTCTTAAGGAACTAAGTAGTGGAACCTGTACATTTTGAGAATCTTTTGCCAGCCGTTTCCTACGTTCTTTGTCCAGCTGGTTCTCAGCAGATGCCAGGTCCCGGCAGTGTCGTGCCTCCGAGGTAGTATCGGGCCCTGGTTTCTTACAACTTTATGGCATGATGGAAATGACAGATGATTCTCTTTTTAAAGACAGTTGCAATGCAGAAGGGTGTCATGGTTCTAGAGCAGTTTCTTCAGTGATTTGGAAACATTTGTTTTTCTTTCACATCCAATTTCTCTTATAATGATCTCTGATAAACTCCTCTTATGTTCAGTACTGCAGCCAAGTGAGAGAGAGGAGTTCTCTTGACGTCGTGCCCGCCCGCCAGTCTTTTTCTCACCTCTCTGTGGTGGCCAGGCCTGCCCTGTTCAAGGCTGGCTCTGTAACCAGCAGCCTCCACATAGGGATGAGAGAAGTGTGTCCCCCTAAATAATTTCAAAGGAGCACTTCAACCCGGTCTTAAGATTGTTGAAAGAAGGAGGAAGAGAACCTGGCTGTTCTTAGAGGACGTCTTAACCTGCATCGTGGGCAGAACCGATGGCTCAAGTGGCCGAGTAGCCAGTACCTGGTTTCTCGTGGACTCCTGTCTGCTCCGTGTCCCTCGGGAAGGAGAGGGTCGGGTCAGGCTCTGGACACTCACTCGGTTGCTTTCCTAGTTTGCGGGTCTTTCTGAGGCTCTTTCTGCCCAGTGAGTATAAGTCCAGTCTCATGCATCTCTGCCGTGGACTCTTACAACAAAACCTTCTCAGCATCTTGAGCAGGAAGAGTGTAAACCTGGGCCAAAATCAGACGTTACTCCAAAGAGGGCAGATTTACCCATTTACTCACCCACTTCACAGGCGATGTGAAGTAGATTAAAAATAGCCGACTCCCTTGACGTGAAACCTGAGAGCAGAGATCAGTACAATATTTATGTTCTCGAGCAGGTTTGTGTGAGGGCAGGATGGCGAGAGACACGAAGCCCACATGCAGGAGTCCTGAAAGGGAAATAGTTTTCAAAACACCTTTTCACACGTAGCCGTATGTGTATGTGTATGTGCATGTGTGTGCATGTGAACTGCGTAAAACTGGGCCCTCGGGAGCTCGTGCGCCATTCCCGCTGGGTTTATGATAAGCCCTGTGGTTTCCCACCCAGGACACGGACCTGGTGCCCAGCGACATTGCAGCAGGGCTCGCTCTCCTCCACCAGCAACAGGACAGCATCAGGAACAACCAGGAGCCTGACGAGGTGGTCAGCCATTCCCCAGGGCCCTCCCAGGTAAGCCCACGTCTCCGTTGAGCTGTACCGTTTTGACATTTACACCTACTTGTAAATTAAAAAAAAAAAAAGCAACCGTTTCAGGAGCAGTTGATTGGAATCTGACTTGAGGCTTTTGCTAGTTGTGGTTTGTCACCTGTCCGGTGGGGCATCTCCTCGTCACCTGGAGTTCACGTAGAGGGAGCCCACTCCTGGCCCGTTCACCACCGTTGTATTTTTTTTTTTTTTTTCCCTGAGATTCTCTTTTAGGAAATTGGCTGTTGTCTGCATATCGAAAATTCCCTCTGGGGTGGGACCTGGTTCTCCCAGAGTGTGTTTGCTCTCTTCTCTGGGTCTGGGGAACAGAGACAGTTCAGCTTTGCTTGATGATTGCTTTCCCGCTACAGACTTCTGTGCTTTTGAAAGAGAAAATTGCATACGGATTGTGTGTCTATCTCTGCACCTAGTTCCCAGAAGCCCATTTGTTGCAGGGGCGTCTGCATCTGCATCCAGCAGGAGGTCCTGGGCTTATTTCACCAGGAGTCAGGAAAGTCATTAGGGGTTTTTGCTGCTAACTTCTGCATTCTCCGAAAATGAGGGGTTCATCTGTCTGTATTTAAGGACCAGTTTTCCCAGTGGAAGTCCTCCGAGAGGTCTATTCCCTGAAGAAAGAAAGGGAAGAATCAGGAACTTGAGTTCAGGTTTAAGATCATAGTGTGTTCTACTGTTTATCAAATAGATAATCCACAAGGACCTACTTTGTAGCAAAGGGAACTCAACGTCTTGTAATAACCTATATGGGAAGAGAATCTGAAAAGGAATAGATATAGGTATATGTATAACTGAATCACTTTGCTGTACACCTGAAACTAACACAACATGGTAAACCAACTATACTCCAATATAAAATGAAAATCAGGTTAAAAAAAAGAAAGATCATAGTGTGTTGATCCTCTCCTTGATGGGCTCCCCTAAACAAAAAGCTTTTCTTCTTCTCTTCCAGGAAGCTGATTTGGACGCAGAATTAGAAAACTGTCATCACTATATGCAGTTCGCCGCAGCTGCCTATGGGTGGCCCCTCTATATTTACAGAAACCCTTTTACAGGGCTGTGCAGGATTGGTGGTGACTGGTAGGTCGGCAGTCTGAGGCCTCCATCCTCATTCCGCCCCGGATGTTGCTTGCTATGGTGTCCGTACTTTATTTTCTAAAAATAATCCCATTTCCCTGTTTAAAAAAACTTCCTATTTTGAAATATTTCCAAAACCGCAAGAGCAGTGCTAAGAACGCCCACGTCCTTTATCTAAAATGACCAGTGGTGACTCAGTTTTGTCACATGTGCTGTATCACTCTCTCCATAAATACGTGTTTCTCCCCCCAGAACCACTGGAGATTCCGTTGCGGGCATCATGCCCCTTTCCCTCGAATTACCTCAGCTTGTATTTCTTAAGAACGAGGTCTTTCTTTGCCATAAATTACAGTACAGTTACAAAATTCAGGAAGTTTATCATTAATCGTTAGCTATTCCAATTTTTCCAGTTGTTCCAGTAATACCCCTTGTAGCACATTTTCTTCCAGTCCGGGAGCGTGGATTGCATTTAGCTGTCATGTCTCCTGAGTCTCCTCCAGTTTGGAACAGTTCCTCAGTCTTTTTTTTTTTTAAGTCTTTCACAATATCGACATTTTGAAAAGGACAGTCTGGGTGCTTTGTATGCTGCCCTCACTCTGCATTCGTCTGGTGACTTCTTCACGATTAGGTTCAAGTTACACATCTTTGGCAGGAATGCTTCCATGCGGAGCGCGCGTCCTTCTTAGTACATCGTATCAGGAGATCCCTGATGCCGGCTTGTCCCGTTCCTGGTGCTTTTAGGGTCTCTCCCATCCTTGTTGGTTTAAGTTTTGAGTATGTAAAGCATTAATAAATAGGTCAGACTGTAGTAAGTCGTGTACACAGAAGTGTCATTTCAAGGCCACTATAGGTTCGCCAGACTGAGCTGTGCAGACTTGCAGCGGGCGCCCTCAGGTTTGCTAGGAAACGGGACGGCAGGGTGGGGTCTTCCTCGGTACGTGGCTCTGGTTGGCGCAGTAACGCCTCTGCCCCCGTTTTAGTTTCAGAAGCCGGACAACCGATTATGACTTGGTTGGAGGTGATCAGCTCAACTGTCACTTTGGCTCCATCCTGCAGACGACGGGGCTGCAGTACCGGGATTTCATTCATGTCAGCTTTCACGACAAGGTAGAGTGAGCAGTGCCTCCTAACTTCTTCTGGGTCTTGGAGTCCTTCGAGATTCTGGTGGGCGTTATAAACTATTCCCCCGGAAAAGTGTGTGGAGACACATACACAGACACGTACCCCAAGTTTAGCGCGCTATCTCCGAGGTTCACAAACGCTCTTGAAGCCCCCACAGGTTTAACATAAGATGGGGCAGAAAGTCTTCATCAGGGAGACTATGCTGTGTTTCACCTGAGCCCATTTTTAGTGAAGAACAATGAGTTGCACTTGGCGTTAATCCCACACAGGTCCCCGGGGTTGATCAATCCTAGTCTCTGGGTCTGAGCTCCATCCCATGAGTGCAGTGCAGTGCAGTGCAGTGCAGTGGGTCTCACCCTTGGGAGGGTCCCGGAATCGCAGGGCTGGCTAGTGAACCTGCGGAAGCCAGTCTGGGTCAGGGACCCGTCCTGCATTGCTTCGTGGCTCCCCACACGGTCCTCACAGGCACCGGAAGCCCAGAACCTGCAGCCAAGTGCAGCGGCTCTCACGTCTGCTGTCTACTGGGATCTCCTGGGGAGCTTTTAAAACTCAGAAGCCCAGGCCAGACCCCACATGAATGAAGTCAGAATCTGTGGCGATGGGACCCCAGCTCAGGAGCCCCCCACGGTTCCAGCGCACAGATGATCCAGGCAACCACTGGTGTCCTGTTCTTGACCCCCCTGGCTCCCAAACTGCTGCATTTTAGACTCACCTGGGAGGTGTGAAAGTCACACCCCACCCCACTGAGATCAGAACGTCCAGGATCTTGTTTTCATGTCCGCAGTGAATCTGGTACCCAGCAACGCGCAGGAGCCCGTGAGCCCTGTGCTGCCCTGTCACTGCGTGGTGATGACAGAAAGCGGATGGGGTTTAAAGGAGGTGATTTTCCACAGAAGGCTCGTGACTTCTCTGTGGGCTCTTTCAAGGAGCGCCCCACAAGGTCATCAGTAGAAGTCCCTCTCCTGCGGAAACCAGGGCAGTGAAGTCGGCAGTCTGTCCTCTCCTGCTGGCTCCACATGCACGACCGTTCACCACGCACAGGTGGCCGTCCCCGTGGTGTCACACCAGCTGGAGGACAGCACACCATGCTGTCCTCCTTAAAGATGAGGAAATGGGGTCGAAGAGAACTTCAGACATTTGCTTGGGGTCCCACGGCAGGAATGGGGTGGAGCAGAGTTCCTGAGGCAGGTCTGCCTAACCCAGACCCTCTCGCTGCTCCTCCAGGAGCCTCTGCAGATGCGAAGGCAGGAGCCTAGGGTTACCGCTGGACCCGCGGTCAGTGCTGATGCAAGTGGGTGCTTACGGCGCCCAGAGCCTGTCACCCGCTGCTTGCACTGACCCAGAGTGGAGGCTCTGGTCTTGCCCGCTGAGATGGCTCTATCCCCTGCCCCCGAGGGTAAAAGGGGCTTGGCTTTAGAGAGCCTTTCATCACTGAGAATCAGAAGTCACACTGTCTACTGAGAACGAGCAGAGGTGGGGATCAGCGCACCCCTCCGCGCTGTGCTCGGAAGCGCGTGTTACACGCTGCAGGCTGGCCCGGCCGTGTCCGCAGACACCTGTGCTAATGCTCATTCCTCTCTCCCAGGTGTACGAGCTCCCCTTCTTAGTGGCCCTGGACCACAGGAAGGAGTCGGTGGTGGTGGCTGTGAGGGGAACCATGTCTCTCCAGGTACGGAGCCTGGCACGCTGGCCCAGGGGGCTGGGGGCGGGGAGTCAGCAGCTCAGACGCCAGGAGACCCAGCTTTCCTGGAACTGAGGGGAAACCTTCGTAAGCGACAGCATCAGACACAGGGAAACACCGGGTGTGGAAAACAGGGAGGCGAGTCCAGGGCTGTCAAATGTTCCCTTTGAAAAAGCAGAGAAAGCCATTTCCTTTTAACCAAGAAATACTGGAAACTTAGACGCTGGCTGGGCTGGGCTCCCCTATTCCCGGGCGGGTGCCCACTGGATTCCCTGGGCCCCCAACCCGGGTGACCCTCCCCTTGAATTTTCTGCACCCAAAGCCAGAAAGAACAGTAGGTTAAGTCATGCAGTCCAAAGTCAGCCCACTCTTAGGTACCCCCCACCCCACCTCCCCAGTTCCTGTTGGGGGCCTCAGCCGGCCCGACGTGCCTGCCCCTGGCTCCCCTGGCCGCTGCTCCCCTGGCCGCTGCTCCCCCGGTGCCGTGGGAACGAGCACTGCCCAGCCCCACCCAGCGGCCCCCTCCCGTCCTGCTCGGTCTCTGCCCCACGAAGACACCTGGCGACATTCTTCTCTCCTGTGTTGTGCTTTTTGGTCTCTTCTTGGCTGTTCCTCAGTCTCATTTCCTAGTTCTCTCTTTTCTCCTGACCCAGGAAATGAAACGAGACTCCACCCTCTTCTGCTTCCCCCCGCCCCCCGCCAACCTTGCCCCTGCCTCGCCAGGAGCTATCTGGGTCTGCCCGGGCCCCCGCTCCTGGGTCTCCTCTCCCGTCGGCACCACCCACCCCAGTAACCATGCGGCGCCCCCTTGCCCACCAAGAAGCCGCAGAGCTGAAGTCGTCTCTGGCTCTCTCCTCGCTTCCTGCCCAGTCTGTCGCGTGTGGTCCTGCCCGGCCCCTCTCTGGCCCGTCTCCTCCAGTCCCAGCACCGCAGCCCTGGTTCTGGTCCCAGGCCTCTCCTTCCTGGGCCAGCGACAGGTCCTCTACCTCGGTCCCTGTCTGTCGTCCCGCGTCTTCCCAGTCTGCCCTTTGTACTGTCCAGAGGACTCTTTCTAGAACACAGTCAGACCTGCCGCTGCTTGCAAACCTCAGGCCGTTCCCGCTGCGCTTTATACACGGTTCCTGGTTCTTGTTGAGGCTGTCGGCACTGCGGCGCACAGTTCCCAGCCCTGGCAGCGCCAGAGCCACCTTTGGGGCCCCTTCCCCCGCAGGTGGGCCTCCCCGGGTCCGAGGGACACACCAGCCTCCCAGGCTCTGCCCGCGGCCCCTCGATGCCTCCAGAGTCAAGTGCCCGTGAGCCCAGCCCACTGCCCTCTTCCCGTGCTCAGATGCCTCTGCCCTGGGTCCTGCTGCTCCCCTGGGTGAGGATGCCGGCCTCTGTTCTCTCCTCTGCTTCCTGAAAACCAGCTTTTCCATCAGGCTCTGGCTCAGGCCACCTCCTCCAGGAAGCCCCCCGTGCCCTGCAGCGCTCACCCCTCCTCTGCTCTGTGTGACGTGTCTCTTACCCTCCCTTAGGTTTCAACCAGCCGTTGACTGGGCCCATGGAGGACGGGAACCATGCTTTGCTCAACACCCTGGCCCAGGGCTCTGTGCTTCGTGGGTGCTTAGATGCTGTGTGCAGGGAGTGGGGGCAGAGGGTGCGTCTTAGACGTGTCCCCTCCCCAGTCTTCATGTCTGATTGCGCCGTGGGTTCCTCAGGAGCTTCCTGGCCACCTGGCATCTCTCCCGAGTTCAGGCACCTGGGGTCCAATTCTCAACAGCCTGACCCAGGGGACTGTCCCACGCAGCCACCCTCATCTAGCCCAGCCCAGCTGACGGCCTCTTCCCACGCACTGTTTCCAGGACATCCTTACGGACCTGTCAGCGGAGAGCGAGCCGGTCGACCTCGAGTGTGAGGTGCAGGACTGCTGGGCACACAAGGTAGGAGCCGAGGCCGTGTGGTCTGGAATGTTCTGCCAAGGGGAACCTCGAAGGCGCTGGAGTATTTTCAGTTCGGGGTCTCCCGCGTTAACGCTGCTCTGCGCCAGGTGCTGTCCAGCACAACTTCTCACCACAGCCCTGAGAGGTTACTTTTGTGTTTTGTTGTTTGTTTTTTTCGGCGGTATGCGGGCCTCTCACTGTTGTGGCCTCTCCCGTTGCGGAGCACAGGCTCCAGACGCGCAGGCTCAGCGGCCATGGCTCACGGGCCCAGCCGCGGCATGTGGGATCTTCCCAGACCGGGACACACACCCGTGTCCCCTGCATCGGCAGGTGGACTCTCAACCACTGCACCACCAGGGAAGACCTCTTTTTTTTTTTTTGAACGTAGCTGTTCTAGTGGCTGTGAAGTGGGTATCTCACTGTGGTTTTGATTCGCATTTTCCTGATGACTAACGAGGTTGTAGAGCTGAGCGTTTTAACATTTGAGGGAAAGTCTGGGATGATTCCTTCCCTAAAGGTTACAGCGGCTGCTTCTGGGGAGAAGGATGTCGGGGGCGGAGGGCAGTGGCCTTCCACTATTTTTATACACTTCGTGTGGTTTTTAACCAAAACATGCATTACTTCTGTAGTAATAGTTTTTTAAATAGAATGCTTAATTTTTTTTTTTAATTCTGTTTATTTATTCTTGGTGCCTGGACACGGACATGAACCCTGGGCCCTCAGATTAAAAGTCTGATGCTCTCCCAGCTGAGCTACCTAGGCTGGAATGCTTACTTTTTATAAAAGCACGTGTTATTGCCAGACTGCGGTGCTGCTAATTGAACCCCAGTGTCCTGTCTGGACAACTTTTTTTCCTTCCAGGTTTTTTTGTTATTGTTGTTTTGGGGGGTTTTGTTTTCTTCTGTGCCTGGACACTTCAGGGAAAAGCCAGCGTGGAGGCATTTGGCTTTTGTTCTGCCGCCACTTAGGAGCTTGACAGTCCTAGGAATGTGAACTTTTTTCCTTTATCCCTTAGCTGTCTTTTCACACCTCAATTCACCGACAAGTCCAGTTTAACTATTACTGGGTGTGCATAAAGAAAAACAAATAAGAAACTTAAAACTTCTTATAGAGACGTATCAACTAGCCAAGCACGGAATACCCTCAGAGCCCTGTGGGCTCAGCTGTGGCTCTGGTCTTAGAAGAATTTGGGCCGCAGACCAAGGCTTTGTGCCTCCAAGCTGCGACCCGCAGGCCTGGCCAGCTCTCAGCGGAGGCCTCCTCCAGCACCGTTTCGTTCAGTGACACAGCTCTTGCCCTCCCCCCCCCGGGAAGACAGCTGCTCAGGGCCTAAGGGCACGGACTGTTCTCTGCTCTTGGCCTCGGTACCGAGTTTTGGCTCTGACGCTGTCCACGATGGTTGGAGTTCAAAGCTGTGCAGCTGAAAACGGTCTTGGCGTTTCACCTGTAACACTTGTGCCAGGGAGACTCATAGCCGGCCGAGTTGTGGTCCAGATGCCGAGTGGCTCTGGCTGCCCAGAACCAGACACGCGGTAGGTGCCTAATAAATGTTGGCGGAAGTCGACAGCATCGTGTGGTAGGAGGGGGAGGAAAGGGAGATCTGGTGGTTTGTCCAGAAGTGCCGTCAGACTGTGCACAGCGTGTTAACCCTTCAGACCTCCTGGTTTCTCACATACGAGGCCAGGTTCCGCGTTCTGCTCACAGGGTTATAGAGCTACTGAATCAGGAATTTGCAGCAGCTTCAGAGAGGAGCAAAACAGCCTCCCATCTTATGTGGAATTTCTCCCACTTCATCCTGTTGGAGGTTAGACTGCCGGGGCCGGTGGCCAGGCCCGTCCTGTGTTGTCATGCAGGAAGCACTCCGAAAATGCTTTTGGTTGACAGGGTTTTCTCTCCTCGATGGGAACTACTTAATTTTCAAAAAGTCTGTTTTGTGAGATAGCTGTATTTGTTAGGAAGTTTTACATTCTATTTTTGGAAATGAAACCAAAGCCTGACCTTCCTAGAACTCATTTCCGATGGTTTTAGTTCTGCTTTTGCAGGAACAGTGGCTGCTTAGTCACTGTCACTGATTCAGAACTCTACATTTTAACATACTTGTAAAAGCCCAGCCATTTATAATCTAAATGTGACGGACCATGGGGACTTGGCTAAAGTAAATTGAGGGACGTCCACGCAGCACAACGCTTTGCAGCTGAAGAAGCCTTAGAAATGTCCATTGACGTGGAAAGATGTTCCTGACGTCACCTATTCACTCATGGAAATATTTTTTGAGCCCCTGCTTCTTGCCAAGCTCTGTGCCAGGTGCCAGGAATACAGCGGTGAGCGGTAGATGTGCCCGCTGATCCCAGGATGCCTTTCCTGTCTGGGGGGACAGAGTCACCGATAGGAGACCCCGTGTAGGCCTGCCCTGACAGTCACCAGCCACCTCTGTGTCTGCACTTTCAGGGGATTTCTCAAGCTGCCAGATACGTTTACCGACGACTCATCAACGACGGGATTTTGAGCCAGGCGTTCAGCATTGCACCTGTGAGATTTTAATTCTTCTTTTCTTTCGTTTTCTCTGCCATTAGCTATTCGTTTTCTTAACCTTTACTCATTCTGCATTTGCCCCCTAGGAATACCGGCTGGTTATCGTGGGGCACAGCCTGGGGGCAGGCGCCGCAGCCCTGTTGACCATCATGCTCAGAAGCCCATACCCACAAGTCAGGTGTTACGCCTTTTCCCCGCCCAGGGGGCTGCTGAGGTACTTCTTTGTTTCCTTTCCTGTAAGGAGGTGCTACCCACAAGTCATATGGTCAGAACTGGTCTCTTATCTGCGAGTTAGTTAACAATTTCTCATCCTCAGGAGAAGTTTGTTTCAAAGCCCTGTTTGGTTGAAAAAAGACTGGATAGCTTTTCATAGGTCTCTCTAACCATAGCTTTGATTTGACTTTTTTTAAACTGAGGTATAATTATATTAGTTTCAGATGTACAACGTAACGATTTGATATTTGTATATGCTGTGAAATGATCGCAATAAGTCTAGCTAACAGATAGTTACAGAATCATTTTTCCTTGTGAGAACTTTTAAGATTTACTTTCCTAGCAGCTTTCACATACGCAGTCGCCATGCTGTACGTTACATCCCAATAACTTATTGATTTTATAACTGGAAGCTTGTACCTTTGGACTCCTTTCTCCCATTTCACTGCCTCCCCTCCCACCCCCCGCCTCTGGCAGCCCCGTCTGTTCTCTGTATCTGTGAGCTTGGTTTGTTTTTTCAGTTTTCACATATAAGTGAGATCACATGGTATTTGCCTTTCTGTCTCTTATTTCACTTAGCGTAATGCTCTTAAGGTCCATCCAGGTTGTTGTCCATCCACAAATGGCAAGATTTCGTTACCTTTTATGGCTGAATAATATTCCATCACACACACACACACACACACACGTCTTTGTCCATTCATCCGTTAGCGGACACTTAGGTTTTTTCCATGTCTTGGCTATTGTAAATAATGCTGCAGTGAACATGGGGGTGCAGGTATCTTTCAAGTCAGCGTCTTCATCTTCTTTGGATAAATACCTACAAGTGGAATTGCTGGATCATCATATGGTAGTTCTATTTTTAATTTTTTGAGGAACCTCCATACTGTTTTTTTTTTTTCATACTGTTCTTTTGTAGTGGCTGCACCAGTTTACATCCCCACCAGCAATGCACAAGCATTCCCTTTCCTCCACATCTGGCCAGTGCTTGTTATTTCGTTTATCTTTTTAGGATAATAGCCATTCTGACAGGTGCGAGGTACCATCTCAAGCTTTGCATTTTCATTTGATTTGCATTTCCCTGATGATTAGTAATGTTGAGCATCTTTTCACGTTACCTGTTGGCCATCTGTGTGTCTTCTTTGGAAAAATGTCTACTTAGATCGTCTGCCCTTTTCTTTTGGACACGCGACATGTGGGATCCTAGTTCCCGGACCAGGGCTTGAACCCTGCAGGGGTCATGCCCCCTGCAGTGGAAGCTCGGCGTTTCAACCACTGGACCGCCAGGGAAGTCCCCGTCAGATTGTCTTATTGCTATTGAGTTATATGAATTCTTTATGTATTTTGGTTTTAACCTCTACCAGGTCTATGATTTGCAAATACTTTCTTCCATTCAGTAAGTCGCCTTTTCGTTTTGTCAATGGTTTCCTTTGCTGTGCAAAAGCTTTTTAGTTGGATGTAGTCCCATTTGATTAGGCTTTTGTTGCCTTTGTTTTTGGTGTCAAATCCAAAAAATCATCACCAAGACCAATGTCAAGGAGCTTACTGCCTGTGTCTTCTTCTAGGTGTATTCTGATTTCAGGTCTTACATTTAAATGTCTTTAACCCATTTTGAATTAACTTTTGTGTATGGTGAGATAGTGGTCCAGTTTTCCCAACATCATTTATCGAAGAGACTGTCTTCTCCCCACTGTGTATTCTCAGCTCCCTTCTTAATTAATTCACCGTAAGTGCATGGGCTTATTTCTGGGCTCCCTGTTCTGTTCCATTGATCTGTGTGTCTGTATTTATACTAATCATCATACTGTTCTGATTACTTTAGCTTTGTATTATATTATGAAATCAAGGATCACGATATCTCCAGCTTTGTTTTTCTTTCTCAAGATTGCTTAGGGCTGTTTGGGGTCTCTTGTGCTTCCAAATGAATTTTAGTGTTGTTTGTTCTATTTCTTGAGAAATGCCATTGGAATTTTGATTAGGATTACATTGAATCTGTAGATTTCTTTGGGTAATATGGACATTTTAGTAACAATTCTTTTAATTCATAAGCACAGAATACCTTTTCATTTATTTGTGTCTTCTTCAGTTTCTTTCATCAGTGGCTTCTAGTTTTCACTGTGCAGGTCTTTCACCTCCTTGGTTAAATTTATTCCTAGGTACTTTATTCTTTTTTTTTTTCAATATTTATTTGTTTGCATTGGGTCTGAGTTGTGGCACACTGCATCTTCGTTGTGGTGCTTGGGCTTCTCTCTAGTTGTGGTGCATGGGCTCTAGAGCACACGGGCTCAGTAGTTGCAGTGCGGGCTTAGTTGCCCTGCGGCATGTGGGATCTTAGTTCCCTGACCAGGGATCAACTCGCGTCCCCTGCATTGGAAAGCAGATTCTTAACCACAGGACCACCAGCGAAGTCCTATTCTTTTTGATGTAATTATAAATGGGATTGTTTTCTTAACTTCTCTTTCTGATAGTTTATTATTAGTATATAGAAACGCAACAGTTTCTGTATATTAATTTTGTATCCTGCAACTTCACTGAATTTGGTTACTAATTCATTTTTTGAGTTTGAAAATTATTTTTCTTTTCTGATTCAACATACTTAATCCTGTATAATCTTTGGCCTGATGATAGAAGAAATCTGTATGACCATTAAAAAAAATAAAAAATGAAAGGGGTAAAAATTAAATTTGTATCCATCGTAGAATTTTTGAAAAATATAAATAAGTGGAGAGATCAGGATCTACCCAGAAGTCATCACTGTAACTATTCATGTTTGCTTTCTTCCAGCTCTTTGTGTGTGGATATGTGTTTTTCTAATACTCTTAGAAGAGTCCCTTAGAAGAGTCCCTGTGTGTCCTCTCCTTTCCTGTTCACAGGGAATCACTGTCCTGATCTTTGTGAAAATTCTTCCCTTGCTTTTTTTTTTAATTAAAAAAAATTGTTTTTTAATTTTTGGCTGCACCATGTGGCCTTGCAGGATCTTAGCTCCCCAGCCAGGGATTGAGCCCGTGCCCCCTGCAGTGAAGCGCAGAGTCCTAGCCACTGGACCGCCAGGAAGTCCCTTCCCTTGCTTTAAAAATCAGTTTTACCACCTGTAGACATGTCTCTACATAGTCTGGATTTGCATGATTTTGAAATTCAGAGAAAGGGAATTATACTTTTTTTGTTATTTTTTTCCCGCACATTGTTTGATGTCTGAAATGTTATTGTGTAAATTCTCGTTGTTTCATCACATATCACAAATTATCCGTTCTGCTGGTGACGGACATCGGGCTGTCACAGACGTGCTGGGTCATGGAGTGTGCACATGCTCGCGCTTTGCGTGTTGTGGCTGCACCCATTCACACCTTACCGGCAGCGTGCATACCCCTCCACATTCTAACACTTAATAGAGTCCAATTTGAACATTTTTGTCAATCTGATGGGCACGCAGTGATGTTTCACTGTCTAATTTGCATTTCCATGATGAAGTTGAGTCTCTTCATATTTTTATTGAATTTCCACTCTCATGAAGTTCCTTTTGCCCCCGTTTCTATTGTATTGTCTTTTTTTTCTCACTGGTTTGTATATATATTCAGTATATCACTTCTTTGTTGGTTCTAAGTATGTGTTGTAAATATACTCACTCCTTGATGTGTCTGGGTCAAGTCTTTATCAGTTCTTAATTTTAACATTGACTAATTTGTCATTATTTTTGGCTGTGTTGGGTCTTCGTTGCTGCGTGCAGGCTATCTCTAGTTGCAGCGAGCGGGGGCTACTCTTCATTGCGGTGCGTGGGCTTCTCACTGCAGTGGCTTCTTGTTGTGGAGCACAGGCTTCAGTAGTTGTGGCACATGGGCTCAGTAGTTGTGGCTCACGGGCTCTAGAGCGCAGGCTCAGTAGTTGTGGCACACAGGCTTAGTTGTTCTGCGGCACGTGGGATCTTCCCAGACCAGGATCGAACCTGTGTCCCCTGCATTGGCAGGTGGATTCTTAACCACTGCACTACCAGGGAAGTCCCAGGTTTTCGTTTTAAGAAATCTTTCTGTCCCAAGGACATGGAGCTAGTCTCCTATCGTATCTTTTAAAAGCCTTTTAGTCTGACCTTTCACCTTTACCTAGGTCTTTAATCTATGTTTAATTCGGGGTTTTTTTTGTGTACAGCATGAGGTAGAGATTCCGTTTCATCTTCCCGCTCACACCTTGAGTGCTTTATCTCAGCACTGTTTACTAAAAGCCCATCCTTCCCCTACTGTGGGAGGCGTCTATGCTCACTTTTCCCCTGGCTTCGTCTGACTCTGCTGACGCCAGACTGGGTTAAGTACCTTAGTTGCCTACCCAGTGCTGACATCTAGTAACGCAAACCCCCATGCCTTTTACTTTTTCAAGAGAATCTGGCCAGTGAGTTGCTCTACCTGGAATCTCTTATTTCTCTTCCCCTTTAGAGGGTGGAGAATAGAGTGGAGTTCTGTGAACACTGACCTCTTCCTAACTTGGTACAGTTACTTGCTTTCTCTTGGAAGCCTTCTGTGGGCAATATAATCACTTTATTTTTTTATTTCAGCAAATCCCTTTATGAATACTCTAAGACCTTCATCGTGTCACTTGTTCTGGGCAAGGACGTGATTCCCAGGTGAGTCTGCTGGCTGTCCTGTCTGGGCTTGGGCTGGCGGGAAAGGCAGTTCTAAGCCTCAGTCTGGTCTTTTGCTCAACAGGTTAAGTGTGACCAACTTGGAAGATCTGAAGAGGAGAATCTTGCGAGTGATTGCTCACTGCAACAAGCCCAAGGTAACGCGGGGGTGGGGGGTGCGGAAGAGGACCTGCAGGGGTTAGGGCCTCCCCACCAGGCTGTTTGTGGCCTCATAGCGCAGGGCACTGATGCTGCTAGAAGCTCTTCTACCCCCGGCACAGACTGTTGGCTGCTGTTCTGCAGAGGCCGCCTGAGAAGCAAATGGCTAAACCATGCGCAGGGAAGCTGCAACTAGAACATACTATACTAGAACCATCCCTGTTTGGTTAAGTGATTTGTTTTTTTGGTCATACTTAGTCCTGTCATGACTAACAGCGTTCTGATGGTTTTGGTCCCAAAGCTTAGAAAACAAGGCTGCCAGATACAGAGTTTAGAAGGCGCTGGTATAGCTGGGCTGTGGGATATCATAGTTGTTACAAATATAAATGCATTTTTATTTACCAGTAGAGAAAAATATCCATGATGTTTTGAAGAGTTTTTTTAAAAACGGAAGGATTAAAAGTGCTTCTTAGAATGTAATCCAAGGCAGGGGTAGGTGACGAGGTATATATAGCTTTCACCAAAAAAATACACCAAAATGTGGTTTTATTTAGATAACGGGACTAGAGATGATTTTTCACTTAACATCTTTGTTTTGTGACGTTTTTTGTTGCTAATTAGAAAAACTTTTTTAATTTAAAGATAAACTTCCTCCTTATCAGCTACACTCCCCCAAATTAAAAAAAAAAAAATTTGTATCTAATGTCTTTAAGGGTAAAGGGTAAAACTGGTTTACAGAATTGCCTAAAAAGAATTAAGGGTAATTTTTCCTCAAAATCTGCCTGAATTTGGTTTTTAAATATTGCTTCAAGTGTGATGGCGTCACTGCCCCAGAGAAACCTGAGTTTGGGCCCCTGACCTCCACACTCCTAAGGTCCATGTTGAAAAACAAAGCAGCCAGGCTTCTAAGTGCTGTGGGGTTGCCGCCACTAGCTCACGGGTCGCAGGAGGTCTCCGGGGACCGTGAAAGCCTCACGGAGTCACACGCATGCCGTCTTCTCGGTCTCGCCCTCAGTACAAGATCCTGCTGCGCGCGTGCTGGTACGAGCTGTTTGGAGGGCACCCCGAGGACCTGCCGACGGAGCTGGATGGGGGCGACCTGACGCAGCCTCTCCTCGGGGAGCGGAGCCTGCTGGCGCACGGGTCCCCGGCCTACAGCTTCTCCAGCGACTCCCCGCTCGAGTCCCCCACCAAGTACCCCCCTCTCTACCCTCCCGGCAGGATCATCCACCTGGAGGAAGTGGGCACTTCAGGGAGGTGAGTGCGGCGGGCCTGACGCGGTCAGTCACCCACCAGCGGTGAAGGGAGACTCACGGGGGTGAGACTTGAAGAGATGCTCGGCTTTTCCTCTTTCAGGTTTTCCTGCTATCCTGCTGCTCGGTATAGTGTGAAATGGTCACACGAATCGGAATTCAGCAAAATACTCATCGGCCCGAAGATGCTAACAGACCACATGCCCGACATCCTGATGAGAGCCCTGGACAGCGTGGTGTCCGACAGGGCCGCTTGTGTTTCCTGTCCGACCCAGGGAGGCTCCAGTGTGGAGGTTGCGTAACCAGGGCAACTGGGAGCTGCTCGGGCCGTGGACATCTGAGTGATTCCCATGATGCCAATGATCGGATTTCAGTGGTCTCCTAAATGACTGAGTAATTTGAGAAATACTTCTGACTACAATATTCACACTATCAGGAGCCAGGAGAGCACTGAGGTGACGGCCCCCCCGAGACTGAGTGGGTGTCACGCCCTTTTCTGTAGGCCTGCCGATTCCCGGGAGTCCCACAGCCAGGTTTAAGGCCCTAACGATCTGTAGGCGCCCGCCCCTCAGGCCACCTTTTCAGTGACAGGGTCCTGCCTTACGAGTTGGCACACAGGTGTGCAGTGTATTCTGCAAACTGGACTTTCCCGCCTGCACAAACTCAGTATCAGTTGCGAGGGTGCAGACTGGGGTCTGTCATGGGTGGCACTAAGTGAGGGTCAGCCCTGAGCTCCGACTGGGAATCGGACGAAAGCAGGTCGGGGAGGCGAGCAGAGACTGCAGCTCCTGGCCTCCGGGTGCCCTGTGCCCTGCTCACGCTGCTTGCTTCACCAGCCTCAGGGTGATGGCCCAGTTCTCGTGGGGTATTCGCAGAGGTCGGCCAGTGGATTCAGAGTGAGTTAAAAAAAAAAGCACTTACGTATCATGAGTGCCTGCACAGCCGTGAACTCTCCCAGTGGGTGTGTCTGGGAAGGTCTATTTTACTGGGTAGTTTTACAACAGTCCTGTTTTAAACATCTTTTTTCTGTCCACTGTAAACAACAAAATGGAGTCTTAGGTTTTCCTGGAGCTCTGGCTAAAGACTGAAGGTTGCCCAGGCGTCTGACTGCACTCCACCCCCGATCCAAACCCTGTAAGATGAGAGTAATGGGATTCCTTTAGAAAGCATAGACCCACAAGGACGGGGGGAAGAAGAGACAGGAACAATGAGATGGCCAGAGGTAAGCGGACTCCTGGGTGAAGTGGGGAAGGAAAGACAAGAATAAATCCAGTCTACAAACCAGATGCCCCAGGTACCTCGGACCCGGGCATGAAGCAGACAGCGGGGGACCAGCCGGAGTGACGGCTGGAAGAAATCTGGCTCCTCGCTTGCTTCAGGGTAGAGGGGGCGCTGGACACCAGCGCAGTAGAACAACTCCTCCCACTTGGCCCCCATAACCTTTAAGAAGGTGCTCCAAGGAAATGAGACCTCTAGGGATACCCGCCCCCTCAGGGCCTAGTAGCTGTCACAGCCATACCACCTTAGTTTTTGAA
Organism: Delphinus delphis; assembly: GCF_949987515.2. Taxonomy (NCBI): domain Eukaryota; kingdom Metazoa; phylum Chordata; class Mammalia; order Artiodactyla; family Delphinidae; genus Delphinus; species Delphinus delphis. The sequence continues at coordinate 83,415,592 of NC_082697.1, read as the reverse complement.
AACCCACAAAGGTCTCTGACTGAAATGCTGCGGTAACATCCAACTGCTACAAGTTTCGTTTCTAAACATAATTCCTGTACGTTCCTAGCGGCAGGAAGCAAAGCGATCCCAGCACCTTGAACCACACCGCCCTGGCGTGACCCACCTACGTGCTCAGTGTCCGGTCTGCTTTTTAGTTTTCAGTGTTCAAGCACGAGCCAGGGATTGCCAGACACTTGGGGAACAAAGGACCAAAAGAAACAGACACGGGAGAAGCTACATACAGCTTAGGAACAGAAAGAGTGCTGCAACCACAAAACTGATCCACAAGGCTGAAAAATAGTATTTAGGGAAAAAAGAACTCCTGGACATGAAAAGTATAAGAAATGAAATCAAAAGCAGCTGGGAAAGGGATACCTGAATAATGGGAGACAAGCTTCCAGACGAACAAGCCCACCAAGCACAGGGTACGGGAGACAAAGATCCACCCAGGACACGAAGACGCAGGGCAGACCCCGTAAGACGTGGAGATAAACGTACCGCCCCCTGCAGTGCAAACAGCCAAGACGACGGGGAGATCTGCCTTCAAGAAGCCGAAGAGAAGTTATTTCCAGCCTGGAATTTCAGACCCAGCCAAAAAGTACCAGGTTCGAATGAAGTTATTTTCAAAGATACAAGTGCTCAAAAACATAGGTGACCCACATACTTCTCAGGAAACTCTTGGAGAATCTGTCCATCAAGGTGAGAAAGTAAATTAGAAAACAAGGAGTTAAGATGTAGAAAATAAAAGATCAACACGTAAGAGAAGTGGTGGTCAGAGGGCTCTGTGCCTTTAGGGAAATGAAAACTGGTGAAACACATGCTACATCCGAATGTCCTGAGAGATTCAGACAACAGATGGAAAAGTCAGTTAAGTTAATCAAATACACAGAAAACAAAGCAAATAAACTAGTACTCCAGAAGAAACCAAAGTTGTGCAGGAAAGGCAGATTCTGTTACTACATGGCTCAGCCCTGAGCGTTTACGTGGCAGTGGTAATGCAGACACTGAATATCAGCGCCAACCCAAACGACTGTACTGAAGGGGTGGGAAAGGTGTGTTGAGGCTGGGGTCACGGCTGGTTAAGAGCTACTGCATCCCCACCGGGGAGGGGACGTCGTCAGTGGTGGCTGGAACTGAGACTCCAGCGGAGCACCCAGCTCAGCCTGAGCCCCGGGGAGGGGAGGGGCTGACAGCTCAATCGGTCACCAATGGCCAGTGACTGAACTGAAGCCTCCAGAAAATTCGAAGGGACCTGGTTTGGACAGCTTCCGGGTTGGGGAACACATGGAGATGTGGGGAGAGCCGTGCACCCAGGGAAGCGCCCAGCCCTTCCTCCATACCTTGCCCTCTACATCTCTTCCGTCTGGCTGTTCCCGAGTTACATCCTTTTATGATAAACCAGTCATCTGGTAAGTAAAAGAGAAAAAAGCAAGCACATGCTTTAGACATGTGAAGACAAGTACGAAGCATTACCTAAGAGAACTCAAATGGGTGCCTCTGGGGAGGGTGCGAAGGGGGAAGACTGCTGTTTTTGTAGCAAATCTTTAGATTTGGTCTTAAAACTGCATTGTTTATCTTTGGTTTAAAAAAAAAAACTCTTCCAAGCAATAAAAAAGAGGATTTAAAAAACTGCTTCTAACATGAACTGTTGATAGTATAAGTTTAGGCTCCAGAAAGGATCTTAAAGTCATATCGTCAGTCTCCACCTTACCAGGCTGCCAGTTCGGGTTCCAACATGTGCATCTTCAGCCCAGAGCTCTGGTCCGACATGCTGACACACGTCCCCGCGTGGACATCACATGAGTCTCACCAACATTCGCCAGGTCTCAAACCGAACGTCACTCAACGCCCCCTCTTTGTTTGCTGGCTCCTCCGTCTTCTCCCCATAGAGAGACTGCTCCCTGTCCCCCCACCACGAAAACATGCATTGGAAATGAACATCCAACGACCCAGGGTTTTACAGGGAGGCAAACAAACACATACCCCAGCAGGTGGTTCCCCAAGCTCTCAAGAACTCCAGTATTACCAATCATGATTCAAGGATTTATTAAGTCATACATGCAAAACATACTGCTAATCGCATTAGCAAAAGATCAATGTAAAAACACTCCACAATTCTGCAACTGTCAATTTAAAAAATTTTGTTCTAGTGGTTGAAAGGTCCAAGCTCGTATTCTTGCCAGTGGGTAAGTTGTACAGAACTTCGTTAGCACGAGCACGGGGTTGACAGAACCTCACAGACCCCAAGGAACATCGTTAGGGCAAGGACAGGAAGCGTGTGCACGCTGTGAGGCAAGAGGCGGTCAGTGTTGTTAGTCCAGGTGCAGTGTCGGTGATCTGGCAGGGTTTACAGTTTAAGAATATCTAAGTATTTTAAAAACTGTAAAGCTGCAACATAGGATTTTTACACCTAGTTACTAGAAAACCAAGGAAAGCACTTACTAGCTTTGGATAAGGTAACATGAAAACAGGAATGCACTTTTACTAATCTACAAAAAAAATTTTCTAATGCATATTCAGACGATTTTATAATACAAGGAGGCATATTGCTCATTAAGAAGGGGTTCTATAAGAAAAGCACTTACTAAGTTAGCAACTATGAGAATGATGAGGTCAAAGATGGATTAAATGCCCAATTTCAGGAGGGATGGGCACGTTTAAGGAAAAGCTTAAGAAAACACTTACTGATAATACCGGCCTTTCTTCATCATCTACTGCATTTGACAGAAATTAACCTTTTAAAACGTTTACCCGTGACACTTTTAATAGTTTATTACGTATACAATGTAGTGTAAATTAATCTCCATATTTTGTTAAAATACTGTTTTCATCCTCTGATCACAAGTGTTCCACACACTCCACCCAGTGCACCCGCGGCCAGAGCAGAATGCTTCATCGGAGGGAACACGGCAGTAAAAGCTCTGTTCAAAATCTCACCAAAGCTAATACACTAATTTGTTTTAAAAATCTCACTACGAAATCACAACGATTGATCCAAAGAGCTGAGCTGTTACACTCGTTCATTATGATGTACAGTACAGTGTTAGGTAGCGAACATGGGCTGGTAAATCAGGATGCATTAAATGGCAACGTTTCAGGAAGGAGGCTGTACTGCTCTTCGCGTCTGAAACTCATTAGCGAGCGTCTGCATCTCCTGCCTCAGAAGTTAGTCTCTTCCAGACAAAGGTCTTTGAACAGTTTAGTGCTTAGTGTTCTTAGCCCAACAATGCAACTTAGTTCACAAGGTATTTTGGCAACTCTTAATCTGAGCAAGAATAGGGGCTTTGAGAAATAAGGCTTTAAGGAAGCTTGTCATCTTAGGGCTAAACTTTACTAGGATGTGAAAGTTTGAACTCTTACACCTTAAACAAACAAAACCTAGAAATTACTGATTGGTTCAAAACGGTTTTATGGAAAAACTACTCTGTAACAAAAACTTGGCATTGAGTGCGAAGGCTCCACCGTTTGAGCAAAGCGTACAAAGGGTCCTGGGGGACGGGGACAGGCGGGAGGGGCCCGGACATTCACAACAGCAGGCATTTTCTCTTCCTCTTCTTGACGGGGGGCGGGCAGAGAACCGCCCGGATAGCTTCATCAAACACCGTCTTAAGACCTCGCTGCGTGAGCGCCGAGCACTCCAGGTATTTGACGGCACCTGTGGGAAACACAGCCTCACCCTCAGATCAGAACGGGGGCGCCCCCCACCCTGACACGGCACCGAGGGTCCTGCTCTGCGGGGTCCCAAAAGGCAAGCCAGACCCCGAGTCCACTCCCCCAGGCGGGACTGCAGCCTCCATCACGAAAATAAAAACGTGGGCAAAGCAGACATGACAATGGGGGCTTCCATACCGATCTCCTTGGCCATGGCCAAGCCCTGCGGGTAGGTGATGGGTGTCAGCTTCTTCTCCTTCAGTTTCTCAATCGTGTCTTTATCATCCCTCAGATCAAGTTTCGTCCCCACCAGGATGATAGGAGTGTTGGGACAGTGGTGTCGCACTTCAGGGTACCACTAGGCACCAGCAGAGGAGGCAGTCAGCCTCTCCTTCGGAACCGCCCTCGCCTGAACTGTATCCACACAGGTGCCCAACTGCATCAACCACCCACTTGGTCACCGCGTCCCCTTGCCTAGCTCACACCCTCCAGAACCACCGACTGGCTGCGGTGTGTGCCTAGCCAGCCTGGAGCCCAGGACTCACGCCCCTACTGACAGCTATACTTGTCTGTGAGAGAGGAGAGAGGAAGGACAACCCCCCCACCCCCCCACCCAACTACTTTGTTTTTGGTAAAACAGGCCAGGTTCTTAGGTCATCTCAAAATCCCTTACATATTCAAGGATGAGAATAAAACTATCTGGACCCAGGTCTCAGCTCTGCCGCCATTACCCCCACCAGACACGTCCCCGATCCCAACTGAAGGGCCTCTCACCCGTCATTTTCACTACGTTCATGAAAGATGCCAGAGTAGAAAGTATGGTCATTATTTTTATTAGACCGACTCCGAAGTGCTTCATTATTTTAACCAGGAACACGGCACTTCTGAATCAGACCTTGAGACTTTAGAACTCTGCATACTCAAGTCATGTACCTAAAAAACTGATGACTTATGTAAAAAATTACCTAAGTAGTAGAATTACTAAAATCAACTTAAATAACTGAAAGTTTCTATCAGTAAATGGTATTTTATTTTTTAATGTTTCTTCCTGAGAGTGACATTATGTAACAAAATATTTTCCTAAAAAATCCCACTTACCTTTGCACGAACATTTTCAAATGATGCAGGACTCACAAGAGAAAAGCAAATCAAGAATACATCCTATAAAAAGAAAACAGGGAGGTGTTTAGAAAATGGTCTTACAGTGAGGAATGCACTTTGCTTCCTGAGTGCTGCTGGGAGGGAAGCATGGGGCCAGGGCATACGCCTTCTCCCCAACACGCCTGCAGTGTAGTCAGACGCTCCCAGACCAGAACCAGCATGTGAAGCACCAGTTACCAGTGAGAAGGGGAGTGGAGTACGAAATATGCTGTAAGTTACTCGAGGCTACAGAGAGACATCAAATTCAGACCCCTGGGAGGCCTCTTTTCCATCCTTCCCAGCTCCCACTGGGAACTAACTTGATGCTCTGTTACTACACGGGGACTAGAACGAGTGGCAGGTACTATGGCAATATTTCTATAAAACTTGGTTTCAGTCCGTCAAAAGCAGATTCAAATTAAAAACTGTTATCCTCAAATGGTATGCTTTGCATTACGCTCCCATCAGAATCTTAAGTACAAACATTTTTAGATGGTCACTGGGTTCCAAATAAACTGCTTCTTAAAGAACTGCCGTCAGAGTCCCAGGCATAAAGCCGGGTCTCAAGAATTCGCTAAACAGGCACGTCCCTCTGGGAGGGAGGATGATCTGGTATGTAAGGGGCGCCTTGCCAGCTGTCAGAGCTTCTCAGACCCAAGGAGGGCCTCCGGAAAGCTTGCACCATGTTGTGTAAAAAGTGAAATTTGGGACTTCCCTGGCAGTCCAGTGGTTACGACTCTGCGCTTCCACTGCAGGGGGGGAAAGGTCGGATCCCTGGTCCAGGGAACGAAGATCCCGCGTGCCACGAGGCGTGGCCAAAAAAGAAAAAGTGAAATTTAAATATTTACCCATGTTAAAAAATGCCTACGAGTTTCTAAAATGCTAGATTTATGAAACACTTTCCTGGAAAAAGGCAATTAGGCTACTCTGTGAAATGCACACAATTCCCAAGTTCCTTGCGATCATCCAGCTGCTATCTTGTACCTGAAAGGGAAGAAACATCCCACACAACAGCTTTTCGTAAACGACACTGAAAATGCTAGCACATGCACAAGCTCGTCCAAGAATCACCACAGCATCTCGGCACCTGGGCTGATCACAACATCTCAAAGCAGGGGTGGGTTAGCTCACCAGCGTCGCGCAGCCTCGCCCGACAGGCCCTGCACCGGACACCAAAGCGGGAGGAAGGAGGGCCCGCAGTGTGGTTAGTCCCGCTCCCGCCAAGCACTCGGGCCACGTGAGCTGCAAGGTAGAGCCTCCGCACTCCTTCCCCAACCAGCCTGGACAGGGGCCCTTGCACGACAGTCCCTCCTGTCCCCTGGGAGGGGGAGGAAAGCAGTTCACACACTGCTCTGATTCAAGCCAGTAGGTAAACTATCAGGCAAAACCCCAACCTTGAGTGCGTTAAATATAAAACACTCAAGGAACGTGAGGCTCAATAGGAAATCCTAGGAAAACTAAGTGAAACGAGAGAACAGATAAAGCTTGAAACTGAAGTCGATTGAAAGTTTTACATACGGCAATCGGCTTGTCTTTGCCCCTGGAGGGTATATCCTTACCATACGTTTCTCCAACCTAGTAATGCATGAGAACTTTGTTTGAGTTTAGTAAAAAGCGAGAAGAAAAATCAATATAACCAGTTACCTATTCTTCATCTGAATTTTGTCTCAACCCTCCCAAGGGATCTAAAAGCAGATGATGATCTAGCGGGTCTATAACGCCAGGCGCTGCTGAATCGCTCCATCACTCTGTGAAGGTCAGAGACGGTGGAGACCGAGGCGCGCTTCAACCTGTGGTGGCACAGGGAGGTTCCCTCCCCAGCATGAAGCCCATGGCTTCTGCTCAGCAAGGACATGCCAGAGGGGTGTCCCACCCTCAGCGAGGGCGTCCATCAGCAACGACACACCTCTTAAAGCTCTCCGGCCAAGTTCTCAGACAGGAGCCCAGCTGGAGCCAACAGGAGGCGTGGCCGTCTGCACGGCAGGCCTCTCGGCCCAGACACCGTCCAGCAAGGCGGCCGGGTGTGAGGGCTGTGACCTCACGGGAGTGCGGCTCAAATGCAGGGACCCGCTCTACTGAAAGGACAGCGCTGCTCCCGCCCCCCGTGTGCATGGAGGGGCCGCCCACAAGGGACCGCACTTCCAGCGTGTACCACTGTGCTTTCAATTCACTCCTCTGTTCCAGTAAGAACTGAAGGCCTGCTCTTCAGCAACAGAGAACCTGGAATTCTAGAATCGACAGAAAGACAGGCGAGACAACTATTTTAATTTCATCTCACTCAAGCTTCTCCGATTTACAATTTAAAGCGAATGTTAAAGTCTCTCTAACTATCCTGATTTGATCTATGGGCTATTTTTGAAGCCTGGTCCTCCGGAGACCTTGAAGTGATGCCAAAGCTTCATTGTGATACAGGGACTCATGGGGATTGGCCACAAAAACTCAGCTTCAAAATACCCTTTAACCACATCTGTTCTACCCTTTTGCATCTTTCAGAACATCTTTCTGATGGAGAAGAACATGCTTTCCGTCCCACATTAACGTGACACCGTCTGCCTGTTCCTTCCTCTTCCTTCTGCCCCCAGCCCAAACTCGGCTTGAAGAAAACGCCTCTAGCGCTTCTGACGACTAACCTTCAGGCGTCCAGTCCCTCCCACCTCTGCTCTCCGACCTGACGCGCTGTCCTTCTGTCCTCAGCCCTCCTCACAGGGTCACTCTCGTGTCCTGGAGCGGCGTCATTCCTCCTGAGCTGCTGTCTTGGGTCTCAGGCCCATCTCCCCTTTGGTCTGAAGGCTACTCTCCCTCCGTGGCGGCCTGTCCTCCCCACACCAGACGCCCCTGGGCCTCCACCGACCTTGACTCCTGTGACGCAGCCCCATCTCCCTCACAGGCCCCAAAATGACAGCAGCCCTCGGCGCTCCTGCCCGTCCGCCCGCCTGCCGGCAGAGCCGTCCGCAAATGGACCAGCCTCTCCCAGGAGAATGAGGGGGCTGGACCTCACCGCTCCGAATGATGACCCCGTGCCCACCACCTTTTGGAGAACCAAGTGGAAGCTAATGGTTTAAACAGTTTTAACTCAGCCACACAGAGGATGCCAGGATTAAATGACCACAGGAAATACACGTCTCTTTGTAGGTCACGAAGACCTAGAGAGTGGGGAGACCTTGGTATGAAATCACCCAGCTGGCCCTTCAGGCATGGGTCAGGGCAGTGTCACGGATGAGCCACGGAAACAGCCTGCAAACCAGGGGCCGGGCTTCATTTAATACAAAGTTCAGAGGTTTCTCTTTGCCAAGAAGAAATCCAGGTGCCAGCCTGCCACTTCCAGGGTCTGCTCCTCCTGGCAGGACAGCATGGCCCAAGGAAGGAGACCCTCCAGGCCCCAGCGTCTCAGCGCTCGGGGCGGCCCTCAGTAGCCAAGAGAACCCTCTCGTCTCCAAAGGAGCCCAGGCAGGCCCAGCTTTAACTGCTAGTGGGGTGCCCGCCCCTCTTTGCTCCTAAGCTGGCAAGGGGTGGGTTACACACTGCGGTGCAGGTCCACTGCCTTCCCCAGATGGGATGTGAAAAGTTCAAGTCCTGGCCCCGAAAGGACAACACCCACTTGGATTTCAGGCCTCACACACTACAGCCTGATTCAATGTGTCGCTTATCTAGGTGTTCTTCAGCATGCAAAGTGGGGATCTTGCCAAGTCACCTTGCACTTACTGCGAGTGACCGCCTCAAAGGAAGAAGCCGCACCCTGCCCTGGACCCCCCGAGTCACAGCAGATGGTTCTCATTTCTCAGTGGTGACACGCCGCCCTCCCAGATGTATCCAGTTGACTGGGGACTCCTACTCTACCACTCAACGCAGATGCCTTTGAAACCTGGACTCAGCAAGCACCCACTGGGGATGGAACAGTTTCCTAAACTATTCTACTGAAAAATACTGAAGAATTCAAACCATTTGGTGACTATGGGCTGATTTTTTGTGTGTGTGTGTGGTACGCGGGCCTCTCACTGTTGTGGCCCCTCCCGGTGTGGAGCACAGGCTCCGGACGCGCAGGCTCAGCGGCCATGGTTCACGGGCGCAGCCGCTCCGCGGCATGTGGGATCCTCCCAGACCAGGGCACGAACCCGTGTCCCCTGCATTGGCAGGCGGACTCTCAGCCACTGCGCCACCAGGGAAGCCCTATGGGCTGATTTTTAATACATAATCACAGTTAACTTTTACCTGGAGATTAACTGAGAAGCCAGCCAATTCAAGCCTCCCATTTTATGGTTTTGGTCTTTGTTTAGCACCCTTCCCAGAATTCAGCTAAAGGACAATCAGCAAAAATCTACAGCTCAAAGAAACTGTGCCTGGACTTCCCTGGCAGGCCAGTGGTTAGGACTCCACACTTGCAATGCAGGGGGTGCAAGTTCAACCCCTGGTCGGGAACTAAGATCCCACATGCCACGGACCAAAAAAAGAAAGAAAGAAAGAAAGAAACCTGGCAATTCCTCTAGCAGAAAGCAACTGGAAAAGACAATAAGTTTTGCTTGGAAAAAGCCATATTTCAAAAGCAAAAAAAACAAGATTTGGGTAGACTAGAACTAATTACTTCTTTTCACTCACACTCCCCCCCAGAACAAAGTGATAATTAAATCAGTGCAAGGGCGGAGGCCTGTCTTCTCCGAGATGTTTCCCTGACCCAACCCCTCTGGCTGCCCGGCTCGCTGAGAGCGAGTCCTGCATCTTCCTCTCCTCTGGATGCAGCTCGGAACCGAGGGCCTCCCCACATCTACCAGCACAGCTACACAAACACAAGGAGGAGTCCCAACAGCAGCGACATGCCTGGGGCTGTTCTACGTGCTCTACGCGCTACATCTATACTCATCCAGCCCTGCGAGGAACGGGGCAGGCCTAGAGGTGAAGAAACCTGCCCAGTCACAGGGCGAGGAAGGGGAGGGTGGAATTTGAACCCGAGGAATTCGCTCAACTGCCTCTGTGCAAACTGCCCTGGCCAGTTAGTCACTAACCCTCCAAAGCTGTTTTAAAAAGCACTTTTAAAACAAAGAACAGACATGTAACGAGAAGCAAATGATACAAGTAAGACAACTGCTTATTGAGAGAAAAGTGGCTTCTGACCATGTGTCCACCAGCTACGGCTCCATATAATTAGCTCTGGTAGAGACGAGCTGGCAGCTGGTAGGCAAGCAAACCCAATCTAACAATTTTCTGACTGGACACGGTGGACACATTTTTATAAAGCTAAAACCTCAATCTACATTGAGAAGATTTAGGTACTAAAGCTGCAAAAAATGAACATGTATTTTATAGAAAAACAGCATTAAACCTGTTAGATTAGTTACTAACTTGATCTAAAGAAACCTTAACCTTCACTGCTTAATTTGATTCTGTGGTACAAAACTGTCACAAAGCAAACTCATCTAGAAACTAACTGCTCTTAAAACTATTTAGCCAAAACAAAACAATCAATACCTATTTCAGACGGCTGTCCTAAAACTACACGGAAGAATGTAAAACGCACAGCGCCGTAGTTAATAACTGGTAATGCTCAAAAAATAAAAACAAGCAAAACCGTGGTTTGCATCCAGGCGGATATTCACTATTGAACTAATTTAACGTTATTTGTTATTACTCGATATACCCAAAAGATGGCAATATAAGCAAATCCAGAGGTGATATGAATTAATTAAATAATCAGGAATTGTAAAGGACAAACTAAAAATCAGTCATGCTCCTTACCGTTTGCGGATAGGATAGGGGACGTAATCGGTCATAATCTTCTTGTCCAGCTGTATCCCACAAGCCCAGATTCACCGGTTTTCCATCCACCATAACATTGGCAGAATAGTTGTCGAAGCTGTGGAACAGAGTGAAAATGGTTAGTCTCTAGCCGTGGAGCACAAGGCACAGACCTGGGAGCTGAGTGGTGCCCAGGCTGGGGTCGCGGGGGCAGAAAGCTGGGGAGGCCGAGGCAGGCCCAGAGGCGGCCAGGCCAGCAGGTGCCCAGCCCAGCCTGCAGGTGCGAGGCGAGGCTCCCAAGGGCTGAGAAGCAGAGGGAAAACGGGAACTGGAGTGTAAGGGAAACAAAGGCAGCACTTGAGAAAAACACCCGAGAAACAGGAACAAGCTACTAAATTTAACCAAAACAAGTCGCTGTCAGCAGTAAAAACCTGCTTGCCTTTAATGAAGAGAGCATTAAAGTTTTTCTCCCCAGGAAGAAATAAAGTATAAAATTAATCCCTCTTTCAAACCCCACGTGTTGACTTTTCCATGTACACGTGTGAGTCATTCTCAGTTAGGGGGCACACCAGGACGGCTGCGCTGGCAGTGTTTCCAGAACAACACCACCCCCCCAAGATGAGCCTTGGTCATCCACCTTGCGACCAAAGTGCAGGGTAACGCAAAGCAAACTGGATCTGAGAAGCTATGGTGTAACGCTTTCAAAGTGAGTTCACACAGGTATTTAAATTAATTTGAGGCTGCTACACACAAATTAGTTTATCTATAAGAGGAAGCCTAGAAGGTCTACAGGCTGACAGGGGGAAAATAAGGTTGACATTAAAAAATTACGGCGAGTACCATGAAGTAGCTCATTAAAATCTGGCTTCACAAGGTAAACCAGGGCAAGTGCCAAGCAGAATACAACACATCAGCCTTTAAAATAGAATTCCAGAATTAATTTTTGCATACTTAAGACTAAAACTTAGGATCTTACTACCCTGTGACAGCAAAGTCATGGTCTGAGTAAGTTCCATTGTGATTTATAAAAGTTAATGACCAAACCAGCTTTCATAAAGAAAAGGTCTCATATGCTGTATTTCCGCTTCAGTGGGAAGATGACAGATTATTCAATAAACGGTACTGGGACTTTTTTTCTTTTCAACCTGTGAAGAAGAATCAGGTTCCTGCCTCATACCATACCAAAAAATAAACTCTAAATGAATGAAAAATAAAAACTTCAGCTACAAAAATCCTACAGAACATTTTTAATAAGACATTAAACTCAGGGAAAAGGCAGGATGGCATGTTTACATAAAAAAGCAGAAGACACCATAACAAAGTTCAAAGACAAATGAGAGACAGAGGGATAAATATTTCTCATACACACAGTTCCAACAGTAAGAAGAATTTTCAGTGGAAAAACAAGCAAGGGATTTCAAAAGGCAATTCACAGAATATTATATATGGACAGTAAACATTCAAACGATTTTAACCTCACCGGTGACCAGAAATGCAAATGATGAGGTCACTTTTTTTAACTCATGTTAACCACAGTATGTATGAAGGGGGTGTTTCAGTCACAGCTGCTCAAAGTGACAGCCTGTGGGACAGCAGCTGTGTAGCATCTATCAAAGCATAAAGTGTCCGTTCCTTTGCTTTGCCACAGTTCCTCTAATTATCTATCACATGTGCACAAAGACACGTGCAATGATATTTAGCCAGCCCTGTCTGCAATGCCAAGTGACCAGTGGTTAAGTCTGCTACAGCACTTTAGTCAGTAACAGCTGTTAATGATTTAGCTCTAGCTACATGTGGAGATTAAGAAAGTCCCCACCATAAATTCAGGACAGTGTGATCCCACTTACGTTAAAACACACACAGGACACCGAGATGCGCCTGTTGTGACTGAGGGGGTGAGCACAGTGGGAAGTGAGGCGTTTCCTCTCCACCAGCACCGCAGCCATGAGGACAGAGCTCCCAGCAGCAGGGCGGTGCGTTACGAGGCTCCCTGGTAACCCCACCATCAGAAAAGCACTTTTCCACCCCCGCCCAGTTCTGCTGCCAACAGGGAATAAGCAGCTCAGTAGCTGATTCCGTCCTCCCATCCGTCCCCCCACTCTACACCCCACCACGCACACACACCCTGATTTCAATTCCAAAGCCCAATAACTCAACAGTGACATGTAACCGTTGAATTACTCGCCAGAAAAGGCCAATTAAAACATAATGGAGTATTTTGTTCCAGTTCCTTGACCCTTCACACAAAGAGCCCAGAAAGCCAAACTTATCCGAAACTCTTATATTATCCAGTCTCTGTACTTCACAGTTGGTTTAACTTTCACTTCCCGACTATCTAAAAACCAATTAGGAAAGCTGTGTGCTTCATCACTGTGCAGAAACTTTACGTTAGATTATTTTTTTTTTTTTAAAGACACCAATTGTACTTGCACATTTGTTACTTTTTTTTTTAAATTTATTTTTGGCTGTGTTGGGTCTTCGTTTCTGTGCGAGGGCTTTCTCTAGTTGTGGCAAGCGGGGGCCACTCTTCATCTCGGTGCGCAGGCCTCTCACTATCGCGGCCTCTCTTGTTGCAGAGCACAGGCTCCAGATGAGCAGGCTTAGTAGTTGTGGCTCACGGGCCTAGTTGCTCCACGGCATGTGGGATCTTCCCGGATCAGGGCTCGAACCCGTGTCCCCTGCATTAGCAGGCAGATTCTCAACCACTGCGCCACCAGGGAAGCCCCTGCATTAAGTATTTTTTAAAAGTCCAAATACCTTATAATGAGACCTCAGTGACTGAAAGGAAAATTAATCACATCTGTTTGCATAAGGATTAAGAAAGAGCAGAACAAAGGTCAATAGAATCCAAAGCAACGTATGACAGACAAGTTAATTTCCAGTTTAACTCAGGATACTTACACAGTGGGGATATACTCTCCAGGAAAGGCATTGGTCGTATAACTGATCAGGAGGCAAGTTTTACCTACAGCTCTAAAGAGAGAAAAAAATGGTGTAAGTTGCTTAGTCAACATGAATGCAGTCTTAGATTTCATTATTCGGTGAAAATAACTTACAGAAAAATTAAGAAGTATATACATCAAGTACTTAGCCCTAAAGAGTTTCTATAACCTTTTATTTAACACTACACATAGTTTTATCCTGAAATTTAAAGTAAACAAACTAGAACTACTCAGAAAGGCAGAGTCCAGAGGCTTCACACTCTGCTTTTGCTTTAGGTATTAGCACTAGTAGTCAGGAAATACTTGTTAATAAGCACAAGGTTGAACAGGAACAGTATTTTAAATTGACTGATTGATGGCTGTGTTGGGTCTTCGTTGCTGCGCACGGGCTTTCTCTAGTTGCGGCGAGCGGGGGCTACTCTTCGTTGCAGTGCATGGGCATTTTGGTGACTTCTCTTGTGGCGGAGCACGGGCTCCAGGCGCGTGGACTTCAGTAGTTGTGGCACACGGGCTTAGCTGCTCCGCAGCATGTGGGATCTTCCTAGATCAGGGATCGAACCCGTGTCCCCTGCATTGGCAGGCAGATTCTTAACCACTGCACCACAAGGGATGTCCCCGGGAAAAGTATTTTTAAACTGAAAGTCTCTTCTGTGAAGATCTCTAGAAGGCTTTCATCCAAGAATCTGCAAATCTATCCTCAAATTATTTTGATGAATACTAATATGCAAACATAGCTTTCCTCTCCAGCTTCCATTTTGTTGCTAAGTAATATATTTTGCTGCCTCCGAGTGGCAGCTCAAATCCCACCACCTTCCTAAAGCCTTCCCTCTGGCCATCAGTGACAGCTGTTCTCTAAAGAGAGTGCTTAGTTACCAACCACCACACACAACTGCTCTCACTTTAATTCATCTGCATTCACGTGCCACCTTGCCACATCCTCACATCCACCATAAACTTTTTTTTTTTTCCTGGTACGCGGGGCTCTCACTGTTGTGGCCTCTCCCGTTGCGGAGCACAGGCTCCAGACGCGCAGGCCCAGCGGCCATGGCTCACGGGCCCAGCCGCTCCACGGCATGTGGGATCTTCCCAGACTGGGGCACGAACTCGTGTCCCCTGCATCGGCAGGCGGACTCGCAACCACTAAGCCACCAGGGAAGCCCCACCATAAACTTTTAGAGCAGCTAACACATTACATTCCAGACACATTAATTAATGGCTCAGGGACGCTGGAGTAAACTTCCCAAACAGCTGCAAAGAGGAGAAGTAACAGAGAAGAGTGTAGAAATACTCCCGAGACAGGAGGGCCTCCCGCACAACTGGAAGCAGATACAGGGTGCCAGGGCGGTGATGAAAGTCTCCCAACCACTTGGAAAATTTTTCAGGGGGGTATCACCTAAAAATTAAGACGATCACTGCACCAGTAGCCAACACACATTCTCTAAATTTTACAACATTCACAGGGTGGCTTCAGGGGCTTCTCAGAGTCCCTGGCCTCCCAAGGGCTCACCAAATAAATGCTCCTTACACGGGCCCATCTCCCTGCTGTCCTCTGTTGGCTCACCAAGGTCACGAGATACACTGGAGCTCTGAGTCGTAAGATTTTGTTGTTCAATCTCAACTACTACTATAAATTAGGACTCACAATAAAGAAGTTAAGTGATTTTCTATTTTCCTTGCACTCTTAGCAAAAACCTCTCAACAAGAGCAGATTACATACAGGCCCAGGCAGTCTTGCCAATACTTGTTGCACTCATAACATTATCAAGGCTTAACAAAAGCTGGAACTCCCTCACCCCAAAGACCTCATAGTCAAACATGACATCATCAGGAGCTAGCGTCCAACTCCTAAAGGCTTTCTAAACAGAAATGACTCATTGGCCATACATTTTGTTAAAAGCTTAGAATGTTAAAAAAAAAAAAAAACCTGAATGAGTAGGAGTCTGAGATATCTGAAGTCACTGTCCCAGATGTGCGACCCATAGCCAACTCTACCACTTACTGGCTGGAATTGTTTAAGTTTCAACTTCCTTATGCCTCAGTTTTCTCAATTGTAAGATGGATACAAAACTACCAACTCCATCACCAAACTATTGTGAGCATTAATGCAATTTCAATCTATACCAACAAACTGGGTGCTATGCCAGAAGTACACTAGGTGCTAAAGACACTGCAACGCACAAGATCTCATGGAACTTATGCAGTTACTAAACTAAAAAATGAAAAATGCAGTCATTACACAAAATTATAGGTGTGATAAGTGTTACTAAAGATGCTCTGGAGATGGACAGCAAAGGGATCTAACCTAGTCTTGGGGGCAGAGGCGGCAGCAATGTCATTGAGACTGATGAGTGGGGACACAGCAAGGAGGAACATTCTAGGCAAACGCAACAGCACGTGGCGAGACCCAGACTACAAGAAGCCCAGTAAAACTGAAGGACGAAGAAAGAATGGGCAAGTGGCAGAGGGAAATCTGAAGAAGTTGTCCTCTCTTCTCGTTAAGGGCCTGGAACTTGATGCTACTTGGGAAGTAACAGAAGATTTTTGTTGCCGAGAAACCATTAGATTTGCATTTTCAGAAGCAGCCTCTGATGACAGTGTGGAAAGAGGACCAAAGAAGTTGAAACTGGAGGCTGTAAACAAGGAAGCAGCTGCCACTGTGTTCCAGGAACCAGCCCTGGTGGCCTGGACCGTGGAGGGGGTTTCAGGGTGCAGAGAAGTGGGCCACTTCAAGAGCTACCGAGATGTGGGGCAAAACAAGCGTGGCTTGGCCAGGGGCTGGATGTGGTAGCTGAGGAAGAGAGTGGACTCTAAGGCCAGGATAAGTGAATCTCTTTTCAAAATTACAAATGTTGCTGTGTAAAAATGTTAATAGTTATTGCCTCTTAACGTCAAAGATAAGAAGCTCTAAAAGTTTTAACTGTTATGTTAAAATATCACAGTTTCACTTCAGAGACCCTGTCCTAAGTCTCTCCTCTATGCATGAGGAACAAAGCCATCACTATAAATACCACCAACTGTGTTTTAAATGCTCCAAAATTTCTTTTCCTGAAACTCCACCTTCAGCTGAGCCTTCATCTTTTGAAAGGTTTAACTGTAAAGGAATTCAAGGTACTGGCATCACCTGATAATAAATGAAATTTTGTTACCAATCATCATTTGCTAAAAAGCTGTATTCTATAAGAAAATTAGTAAAGTATAAAATTCTGACTTTTTTTAAATAAGTACATGTCCAACCTTTGATTTAAATGTTTACTTAATTTTAAAAAACAGATAAAAAGAAAAGGTTATTTACCTCCCATTAGAGTATTTATTCACCGCTTTTAAACACACTCCACAAATAAATGCTAGAGGCCAAAGTCAACATCGGCTCTAGACAAAGTCACAGCTTTTCCCCACAGAAAGAATAGAAGCAGTTATTTGGTCAGCCTTGACTGATGCTGCTGCATAATTTCTGGAAGTTACTATTTGCTTTGGAATTTCCAATTTTATATATTTAACTATTCGGTTCGGTCTCTTTTTAATCTTTGAAAGATGCTGTAACTCTAGAAAGTGAATGAGTCTACTAGAAGAACATTCACATAAACACATTTTTTTTAATTTAAGAAGTATCTTATTTGTGATAAATAATCGCAACTGTTACTAGTTTTTTTACGGGTTACAAAGTTGACAGTGTAGATAGAAAATATTTATTTAAGTTTTAAGTGACAGTGAGTCATCACACAACATTTTAATCTAACGGCAATTGAGCACATTTTTTTAACCTATGCTTCTGCTCTATCCTGTAGAAATAATCAAGACCAAAGCCAGTAAATTATGTTCCTACTATGTCCTTTATTTTTCCATTAGGAGAACCTCAAGGAAAACTTTTCCTTAAAAAATTTTTGGTAAACTTCAGTGTTACTTCCTGAAACCTGTAAGCCAAAACTTAAAAGCACATAAAAATCGATAAATCTGTAAACACTGGCAATTTCCTCACATTAAAAAAGTAAGGGATGGGGCTTCCCTGGTGGTGCAGTGGTTAAGAATGTGCCTGCCAACGCAGGGGACACGGGTTCGAGCCCCGGTGCAGGAAGATCCCACATGCCGCAGAGCAACAAAGCCTGTGAGCCACAACTACTGAGCCCACGTGCCACAACTACTGAAGCCCATGCACCTAGAGACCTTGCTCTGCAACGAGAAGCCACTGCAATGAGAAGCCCTCGCAAGGCAACGAAGAGTAGCCCCCGCTCGCTGCAACCAGAGAAAAGACCACGCGCACAGCAACGAAGACCCAATGCAGCCAAAAATAAAATAAATAAATTTATTTTTTTAAAAAAGTAAGGGATGGACTTCCCTGGCGGTCCAGTGGTTAAGACTCTGTGCTTCCACTGCAGGGAGCATGGGTTCGAGCCCTGATGGGGGAACTAATGAGATGCCACACACCACCCAGAGCAAACAAAAAAAAAAAAAAAAAAGAAAGAAAGAAAAGAAAAAAGTAAGGGATCCAGGCAACTCAAAAAGAAGAAGATTCTGCATTGCCTTAAAAAAAATAAAAAAGATAAATTGATCTTAGTAGGACAGAAAAACCAGATTTCTCCAATGACTATTGTAAACCAAACTAAGGAGCCTGTATTGCTGTCTAAAAGTACCTAGATCTTTTTTTCCCCAGTTTTATTGCGGTATATTTTACATACAGCACTATATAAGTTTAAGGCGTTTAACAATGATTCAACTTATATACATCATGAAATGATTACCACAATAGGTTTAGTGAACATCTATCAGCTCTTAAAGGTACAACATCAAAGAAATAGAAAAAAATTTTTCTCCTTGTGATGAGAACTCTTAGGATTTATTCTCTTAACAACTTTCATCTATAACATACAGCAGTGTTAATTACCTTTATCATGTTGTACATTACATACCTAGTACTTATTTATAACTGGAATTTTGCTCCTTCTGACTCCCTTCTAATTCCCCCTCCCCTAACCCCTAAAAGTACCTAGGATCTTAAGAACAAATTAATAGAATGTAGTGGAATGTTAATTATAAGTATCAAATATACATTTATACTTATTGCATTAATGAAAGACCCTGAATGAAAGTCCTCAATTTATGCCAAGAAATGGGTTTTGGGGACTTCAGTTATATGTTTACTGAAGACACCAGCCCTTCAGTAAATGTATAACTACGCAGAGAGTTAAGTTCAGAAAATGTATGGATTAATAGAGCAATTTAGTGCTACAAAAACACAAAACCCTAACTGAAATTCTGATGTTCTGCCACCAACAGGGGACATTCCAACCAACTTAGAGAAAGCCAGTCATTATCACCATTGGAGGCTTCAAAAAGTTCAGATTCTCAACACTTAGGTTACTAGAACACTCAAGGCTGAAGATGCCACCTACGATAGAGTTCAAATCTGAAGCAGCCGTTACTCCAGACTGTCATTCTAGAACCACCAAGCCTAACCCTGGGGTAGCTGATTATATGGGTCAGCTAAAGATGCAGAGTTCAAAACCAAGAATTTATATCTAACTGTGTGTCACCCCCATTCTCCTTCCAAAATCAGCTTCTGTATCAAATCCTCTTAAACTACTGCCCCCAAATGGGAACACGTTACCATGTGATAAAGCAAATAGAGCAAACTCTTGATTACAGAATCTAAGTGGTGGGCATATGAGTGTTCACTGCACAATTCTTCCAACTTTCCCATGTTTGACATTTTTCACATTAAGATGGTGGAAGAAAAAATCCCATCTGGTGACATGTGGTAACTGCCCTGGTAGCAGGATCCCTGGTAAAACATCTCCTTTCTAGGAAGACTACAATTCTAAGTTAGAGCTACCTGATGATGCAAAGGTGAAAAAGTAGGAAGTACAAAGACATTAACTGACTAATGCAAAAGACAGATTATAAAAGGGTGGCTTTAAGGTTTCTAAAAATGGACTCCTGATATTCCTTCACTGAACCCAACCCCAAACTTTTAGCTGGAATTATCACCTGAAATTAAAACAACAGCAAAAAACACATTACACAGAATTTTATCAACCAAGATCAGATTCAAACACTAAACATAAATTTGGAAGGCAATGCAGAAACTTAAACTCATGGATCACACCATTACTGCTTGTTCAATGGAAGTAGGCAGGAACTGGTGTACATTCTTATCAAGATGACATCATGGAAGGCATTTATCATGCTCAACTAAAAAAATTCCTGGACAGCAATGTCTAAATCAGATACTGGGCTGGAGAGACCACTAACGCCACCTGGAGTGAAATGGGGAACGGGGGCTCAAGTCACTCACCCCCAGCCTCCCAGTCAAGCAAAGCCGAAACAACACACAATTAAAAGTGGCTGTTCAGGACCTCCCTGGCAGTCCAGTGGTTAGGACTCTGCGCTTCCACCCAGAGGGCACGGGTTCGATCCCTGGTTGGGGAAGTTCCACGTGCCACACAGTGCAGCCAAAAATTTAAAATGTGGCTGATCATAAATGTGAGATGCTGTCTTACCTAAGTAAAGCTGAGAGAAAATCGTGGGGCAGAAGTTCCCCAAATTAAAGTGACAAACCCCATGTTCAGGAAGGACTAACAGAATCAGGATCAACAGAAGGATTAACACAATTAAAAAGTATCAAAATTTACCTCACATTTGATACTCAATGCCAACTGAATTGGTGTATAGAAAATAATCCATTAGAAGAATATAGGCTTGGGGACTTCCCTGGTGGCGCAGTGGTTAAGAATCCACCTGCCAATGCAGGGAACATGGGTTCCATCCCTGGTCCAGGAAGATCCCGCATGCCTCGGAGCAGCTAAGCCCGTGTGCCACAACTACTGAGCCCACACTCTAGAGCCCACGAGCCACAACTACTGAGCCCACGTGCTGCAACTACCGAAGGCCGTGCGCCTAGAGCCCGTGCTCCGCAACAAGAGAAGCCACCGCAATGAGAAGCCCACGCACCGCAACGAAGAGTAGCCCCCGTGCACTGCAACTAGAGAAAGCCCGTGCATGGCAATGAAGATCCAGTGCAGCCAAAAATTAATTAATTAAAAAAAAAAAAACAATGTCAGAGGCAGAAGCTAAGTTCTAAAAAAAGAAGAAGAATATAGGCTAATTGGTGCTAATTATAATACAGTTACGACAGAGCCTTTAACCAGAATATTTTTAAAATAAGGAAGCCTCCAATTTGTGGAACCTCAACCAGTTTGCCTTCCCTGCTTAAACTGCCCCTAACTGCCTGAAATTCCATAACATTAAGCAACTTTCACGCCACAAAATTTAGACCCGCACTTATAGCTGTAACAATTTTTTAATAAAACATTCCCATCAGGAATATAGTTTATTCAGATAAAAGCAGGAAAATACTTTTGATGGAAAAAGTATATATCTAGATTTTTCACTTAAGCCATGTCTGCTACATGTTAGCCCTGATTTAAAGTAATACAGCTCAATTTTTTTTGTAAAGGTACATTTCACTTCTAATGTCAACATCAATGTCAAATACAGCACAAAAAACTGACAATAAACTCTAGGTCACCGTGTTTTATGCCTAACACTCCTTCCACAGAGCCTAGCAATGCCTCAGAGTAACAGAAACAGCAATAATAATAAAAATACTGGCAGCTGGCACTCAGTAAGCACTCAGTAGGGGCCAGGCACCTGTGAGGCACTTAATAGCCAGCATCTTGTTTAATCTCACAATTTCCCCTTGAGGCACCTCTCTTGGGGGATGAGTGATATGCTCAGGGTTTCCCCGTAAGTGGTGAGGTGGGGATATGAAGGAAGGATCCAGATTCCACAGTAGGCATTCAACAAGTATTTAACTAGATAAACAAGCCAAGCAAACAGTAGAGGTCCACAGTCTGTAAGTATAATTAAGTAAACTGAATATGTCTTCTGTGCATATGTTTTTAAATTTTTCAAATAAGAATATTACGTTCTAGGATTAGGTAATGGATTATCAGCAATATGACTTTAAAAAAACTAGTATGTATTACTGATTCCGCATTCTTATTTTTTAAAGGAAATTCAGATAATTTAAAATGTTCCTAAGACAGTGACATATGCTCAGTTAATTCAGTAGCAAAAGGATCAAAACTTCATTTAAATGAATTTAGTGATTTCACTGTTAAACCAATTAACTGAACATTCCCCCAAATTAAAGCTTTCTTTTAAAGGGTTAAAAAACACAAAACTACTATACATATTCCTAAATAGAAACTTACAATTTTTAATAATATAGACAGAACTATGAAGTGTCAATAATCTTTCACATTTGTGAGCCTGACAAATCATACAGAGGGCATCTTTTTAAAACAATCAGTTGTCTGATTGTCCTTCATGGATCTGAATTAGTTATAGAAACAAGTCAAATGTCTAATTTACAATGATCTAAAGAAACCGAGAACTCATAAATTCATCGAGGCATAAAAGCAAACCAGCCCTTATAACAAGTTTAGGGTACAGGGATGCCAGAACTCTTCGTTCGACTTTACAAGACTCCAAATAGGTACCAGTTGCATTCTGACTTTGCTGCAACTGGTAGTAATTCTTGGAGCTTCCTTGTTAATGCTCATGTACTCGAACCATGCTGAGACGCACGATTTTCCTCGGATTACACTGAGATTCTTGTTTCCAGGGGAGGAAAAAACTGCCTAAGACAAGTCTTCCTTTAGGGCCGGGAACCACCACAGACAGTAGTGAAAAGAACTGTTTTGAGTCACAGGGCGGCCCGGCTCAGGGAGGCTGTTCTGCTACATCCCAAACCTAACGCATGAGGCGAAGGCCAGCTTTTTCTTCTTATTTTCTTTTCTTTCTTTCCTTTTTTTTTTTTTAAATGTATGACCACACCACATTCCGAGAAAGGAACCGTCTTAAGCACACCCAGCTCCTCGCAGCTAGAAATCCTAAAAGTTTCCCCACCTTAATAGCAAACAGAGAGTCCCTTAAAAAATCAGAAAAGTGGCTTAAGTACAAGCGGAAGGCACCCCTGGCGAATCAGTTTAGGATCCACCCCCAACCAGCCCGTGCACATATTCCTCCCCCACGACCGAGCTGGGACCGCCGGGACCCACGAAAGGTCTCAATGAAACTCGAGGTTAATGGGAAAATCAAGAGGGGGTCCTTTTTTAAGAAAGGCAACTCCCTAAACCCACCCAAACTACAGGCAAACGAGGGAGGGTGGCGGCCCGGGTCGAGTTCTGCCGGGCGGTCAGCGGGCCGGGGAGAAAGCGGGAGGGTGGAGTTCACTTTCCCTCCGGCCGCCGATCGCCGATCCCCTCCCTCCCCCCACCACCACCACACACACACCAAAAAATAAAAAAATAAAAAAGCCGGAACCAGGCCCGCGCCGTCCGGTCCCGGGGAGGGTGGCGGCCCACGCCCCCCGCCCCGCGCCCCCCGCCCGGGAGAGGCCCGGCCAGGCCCCAGGCCAGCCCCCGGCGCCCGCCCGCCCGCCAGGCCCCTAGCCCCGGCCCTCGACCCCCGGGGCGGCCCGCGCACTCACCCGTCTCCCACCACCACACACTTGATGGCCTGCATCTGGGCCGCTCTCTGGGCCGCGGCGGCGGCGGCCGGGCACTGAGGCGAAGAGCGGAGAGCTCGGGGCGCGGCGGGCGGGCGGGCGCGCGGCTGCGGGCGGCGGGGCGCGGGGTGCCGGGGCCGCTGTCCACGCCGCCTTGCCCTCCGCCGATGGGAAGCCGGAGCCCAGCAGCAGCCACCACCCAAAGCTGGGGAAAACTGCAGAGAAACAGGAAATGGCCGCTCCACTCACATCCGGCCTCCCCTCCCCCGCCCCGGCGCCTCCGCTCCCAGGCTCCGGGGCGGGGCCGCTCCCGCCCGCGCGACTCCCGGGGTTTCTCTAGGCTTCGGGAACGCTCGGGAGCGCTCGGGAGCGCTCGGGAACGCTCGGGAACGCTCGGCTCCGGACTCCGGGAGCCGGGAGCGGGGCGGGCCGCCAGCCATCTTTGTGCGCTTCGGCCGCGGTCCTGGCCCCGCCCCGCCCGCCCAGGTGGGCCTCGAGGGAGGCCCCGGCTTCCAGGAGCCGGCTCCCCAAGCCCGCGACCAACTGCTGTCGGAGGCCGCCCAAGGGGTGAACATCTGTTCTTTGTGATCCCCATAATTTAGGTGATGACAAGGCCCTTCTAGAAAATTCGCAACCTAGAACTATAAAGAAAAGACCATACATGGTACCATTAATCAGATAACTAATGTTCATTCAGCCAAAAATAGGTTGAACTTTCCTCCTTTGCATATGCATTTTCTAGTTATTCTTAATTATTTTTATTTTTTTAATTATTTATTTTTGGCTGCCTTGGGTCTTCGTTGATGCATGCAGCGAGCGAGCTGCATGTTGCGGCGAGCGGGGGCTACTCTTCGTTGTGGTGCGCTGGCTTCTCATTGCGGTGGCTTCTCTTGTTGCGGAGCACGGGCTCTAGGCACGCAGGCTTCAGCAGTTGTGGCTTACCAACTCTAGAGTGCAGGCTCAGTAGTTGTGGCTCGTGGGCTGTAGAGCACAGGCTCAGTAGTTCTGGCGCACGGGCCTAGTTGCTCTGCGGCATGTGGGATCTTCCCGGACCAGGGCTGGAACCCGTGTCCCCTGCATTGGCAGTCAGATTCTCAACCACTGCGCCACCAGGGAAGTCCCCTTAATTATTTTTAATGCGTTGAGCGTTTACTATGTCCTACTGATTTGCACCAAGTTCTGGAGATAATGTCCTCTTAGCAGACCATTAACGTGAGAATATTTTGGTATATCTCCTCCTAGTTACATCTGTATATATATAATGAACATGTTTTTAAACAAAAGTGGGAAATCATGCTGAATCATTGTTAGAACATTTTTCATGACTGCTTACTTTTCATTCCATTATGCGCATGTGCCTTAATTTAACCAATTTCTCTATTATCAGACAGCCGATATTTCCCTATTTGAGAAAGAATGATGGGATGAACATGTATGTACAAGAATCTTTGTAGCTTTATTTCTTTAGACTGCATTCCCCCAAAATGGAGTTACTGGGTTAAAAGAGGTGAATGTTAAAAAAAAAAAGAAAAAAAGAGGTGAATAGTTGTTTAAAGTTTTGATACATGTTGCTGCAATGCCCTTCTGCAAGGTGATAACCAGTTCACACTCCCCTTACCCTGTTTAAGAGCTGATCTTCCGGAGGAGTTATTTCCAATAATATTTTCATCTTGTAGGTCTTCTCTTCCTGTAACTCATTCAGTTGTTCAGTACTATAACAATTTTTCTGAAATCAGACCTTTTCTATACAATTTTTTTTAACATTTTTGTCTTGCAATTATTTCAAAATAAACGTTTCCAGAGCAAAGGGCATCTCTTCTTTGTTCATTAAGATCCCCCTTGAAGGCCTCTCTCACCTTAGGAGAGGGCCCACACACTGTGTGTGGAGTGTGTATCTCCCTGAATAAACCTTCCTTCACTTTACTGTGGCTCGCTCTTGAATTCTTTCCTGCACAAAGCCAAGAACCCACCCTTGGCAGCCGCCCCAGGGACTCACCTGAGACCTGGGACGTGACCATCCTCTCGCCCCGCACTCTCTTTCCTGCAGCATCTTTTCTGGTGCCCAACGTGGGAACTCAAAGGGCAGAATCTCGATCTGCCTATTGGGCTTCGGCTTCCCCTCTGAAGGGTGGCTGGGACTTCTCCTGAGCTGTGTAGATTCCAGGAGGCCCTTAGGTGGCGACTGACACTGCCTGCAAGATCTGGCAGAGACAAGTTCTCTGGCTGTGAAGGAGCCCACAGGCCAAGGCTTTTCTCCTCTCAATCTTTCTCATTATCCTATCGCTCTATCTCTATGGACTCGAGAAGATTGACCCAGACGACCACCGGATATCCAAATTAAGACTGCGCGCGGCAAGTCATTGACAACTTGGCTGGGAACTAAGGCCCCCAGCCAGGTGGAGGATGGCAACTTCAGGCTGAGCACAAGATTCCCGGAACACTGCCCTGTTACCTCACAGCCAACCAATCAGAGGAAGGCCACGCCGCCTGCAGCCCTCACCCCAAATTTTGCCTATAAAAACTTCTCCCCCTTGGGCTTCCCTGTTGGCGCAGTGGTTGAGAGTCTGCCTATTGATGCAGGGGACGCGGGTTCGTACCCTGGTCCGGGAAGATTCCACATGCCGCAGAGCGGCTGGGCCCGTGAGCCATGGCCGCTGAGCCTGCGCGTCCGGAGCCTGTGCTCCGCAACGGGAGAGGCCACAACAGTGAGAGGCTCGCATACCGCAAAAAAGGAGAAAAAAGAAAAAAAACTTTTCCC
Organism: Delphinus delphis; assembly: GCF_949987515.2. Taxonomy (NCBI): domain Eukaryota; kingdom Metazoa; phylum Chordata; class Mammalia; order Artiodactyla; family Delphinidae; genus Delphinus; species Delphinus delphis. Next base: position 83,389,845 of record NC_082697.1, on the reverse strand, counting down.
CCAAAACCATCAGGGAGTTCGGGGTTTGTGAGCACGAGCCACCCCCCGTTCTCTTTGCTTGACCCTGCAATAAACCTTTCTCTGCTCAAAAAAAAAAAAAAAAAAAAGATTCCCCCTAGAAGGTATTGGAGGTGTGGAGAGGCTGGTTAGGAGGACATAATACTAGTCCAAGGAAGAGGGGTGTTACGGGCTGAACTGTGTCTCTCCCAGATTCATATGTTGAATTTCTAACCCTCAATGCCTCAGCATGTGAGTATTTCAAGATAGGATTTTTAAAGATATAATTAAGGTAAAATGAGGTCCTATGGGTGGGCCCTAATCTAACATGACTGGTGTCCTTTTAAGAAGAGGAGATTAGGACACAGACAACACATAGACTGAGGGGAGACCACGTGAGATCACAGTGAGGTGGTGGCCATCTGCAACCCAAGGAAGGAGGCCTCAGAAGCCAAACTCGTTGACACCTTGATCCTAGACTTCTAGTCATAGTTTCTCTAGACTTTTGAGAAAATAAATGTCTGTTGTTCAAGAAGAAAAGATCCTCCTTAAAGAGGAGTTGAGATTTCAAGGACTGTAGAGCAACTGTGGTCCCTTTGCTGATAGAAATGTCCAGCGAATCTATGAAAAACCTCAACTACTCAGTGTAATTACCTTCCTATCTTTAGACCAGGAGCAAGTAAAAGGGTGGGGCCTCCAGTCAACAATTTAACTGAACAAATATTTCAGTGCTGTTGTTGCATAATGGACTGATAGGAAATGAACCAGACAAGGACACAGTTGCCAGGATTTCAGTCCTTCTGAGCTCAGTGCTGGAAGTGTTGCCGAAACTCAGCCTAACAGAAACATGGAGACACAGTCATAGGTGAAGTGGAAAAGAGTAGCTCTTATTGCTTTGCCGGGCCCACAGCAGGATAATGCCCTCAAGACTGTGTGTCCTTCCCTGGAGGGAGTAGTGAGGAGTCTTACAGTGTTCAAGGAGGAGGGCGTGGTCAGCTCATGGACATTCTTCTGATTGGCTGGTGGTGAGGTCACGGGGACTCAACATCATCAGCCTTCTGGTTCCAGCTGGTCAGGGGTCTACGTGCTTGTGGGCAGCATGCAGTTAACTTACTTCTTCCACCTGGTGGGAGTTTCAGTCTGTGCAAAACAGCTCAAAGGACATGGCTCAGAGCAGTATCTACAGCCCTTGAGGAGGAACTAAAGGTCCTTGACTTTGTTTAATGGCTAAAGTATTATTATTTTGTATTGTTCCACTGTTTTCCTTTCTTTCTGCATTTTCTTGCTTCTCTGATTAAATTTATTCTTTGACTAAAGTTTTTCTACAGACAAAAGGTGGCGGAGGACATGCGTGGGGGATCTATTATGGGAAAGCCTCATAGGGTCCTGCTCGGTTACAGAAGTGGGGGACAATATGGTGCTTATCAGGAGGCAAAAAACTATAGTTATGCTAATAAAAAGGCTTTCCCCAAAGAGATGAGAGTTGAAAGATCGTCTGGGTAGAATGGGTCTTGATGGAATAAGAAGAAAAGAGTTGGACTTCCCTGGTGGCTCAGCAGTTAAGAATCTGCCTGCCAATGCAGGGGACATGGATTCTAGCCCTGGTCCAGGAAGATCCCACATGCCGCGGAGCAACTAACCCCGTGAGCCGCAACTACCGAGACTGCTCTCTAGAGCCCACGAGCCACAACAGCTGAGCCCACGTGCTGCAACTACTGAAGCCCGCGCGCCTCGAGCTCATGCTCTGCAACAAGAGAAGCCACCGCAGCGAGAAGCCCGCGCACCACAGCGAAGAAGAGCCCCTGCTCGCCGCAACAAGAGAAAGCCCGCGCGCAGCAACGAAGACCCAAAGCAGCCAAAAATAAATAAATAAATAAATTTGAAAAATTAAAAACAAAAAAGAAGAAGAAAAGAGTTTTCCACGGAAAGAACAAAGTCCAGGAATTTAGAGGCCCAGGGCCGTCTTCAGTCCTGACGCAGAGGCACTTGTGCTGCTCCAGGTCTAGAATCCTGGAGGTAACTGCAGGCGGAGTTACAGACGGGGTGTGGACTTTATTCTGATAAGACAGGAGTTTTTGAGCAAACATGTGACTTGACCACATGGAGATCATTATTTCTCTAGATTGATAAAGTGAAATTCCATCATATGAGAAGTTTGACCAGGAATATAAAATAATAATATATATAAAATAATAAAGTTAATGTACACACCACATATGAAAATCAGCTTTAAATGAAAACTGAGTGAGTTTACAACTTAATTGAAAACTTCTCCAAGTTTGGCCTTGAGTGGCCATTTACAATGTTCCACATGGCAACGAATGGTCCAAAAAAGTTAAAAATTAAAACTAAATAAAAAGAATCTGAAAAAGAATGTGTGTGTGTGTGTGTGTGTGTGTATCTGAATCACTTTGCTGTACACCTGAAACTAACACAACATTGTAAATCAACTATACTTCAATTTAAAAAAATTAAATAAGCAAATATCAGACCATGTGTGTTTCTGAATGTGCTACATAGTTGTTTCTCAAGTACCTGTTACGTATGCAATCATATATCCTACTTAGGTCCTTCATTCAAGGTCAGTCATTTATTCCGCTCCAGTCACTGTCCAGATGTTGAAAGTGTGAAATGAACAAAATGAATCCCTGCCATCAGGGAACCTACAGTCTGTTGGGGAAGATGCTTAACAGGCAAATGAACAGACAGTATTCATTTCCAGGTTGACATGATTAGTTGCAAGTACTGTATCTAACATCCCTTCTATCCAAAATTCCACTAGAATTTCAGAAAAGGCATTTCAATAAAAAAGACATGTAATTCTAGAACAGAAAGTATGGAGAAGACAAGAGATAGTGGAAGGTGGAATGAGGGGACAGACTGGTTTAGCCACCTAGACCAGCAGTGGGAAAAGGTGATCAACAGCAGATCGAGAGCAGAGACTTGTCAAAGGGTTGGGAACTGGCAGCCCCAGGCACCTCTGGGACTGGGGGTGTTGGGCGTGTACAGTAAGGAAGATGGGATGAGAGCTGAGAAGCAAGAGCAGGCAGCCTGTGTGGCTTCCTATCATGCATCAGGCAGGGTGACCGCCTTCCCCTACAAAGGACTGGAGGTCCCTCTCTAGAGAGGGTAAACCAGAGGGTATGGGGGGCAGGGGTGGGTAACTCCAGGCATAGGATCTGGAAAACAGAACAAAGACCAGAGGATTGAGTAGCCTAGGCTGAATCTTGGACCTCCCTAACCCCCTCCTTCTCGGCTCCGGCTGGAAGGTTACTTCAGCGTAGGAGGGTGGAGGGTGGGAGCTCTTCTCTGGGGAAACTGTCCAGTCTAGGAGGAAAGACCAAACAGGGGAGGGTCTTCAGGAAGCCTCCCACTCCTTTAGACCTTCCCATTACCCCCTAGTTTCCCACCTCTGATCAGCAACGGAACCATGGGTTAAAAGACATGAGGGAAGGGGCTTCCCTGGTGGCGCAGTGGTTGAGAGTCCGCCTGCCGATGCAGGGGTCACGGGTTTGTGCCCCGGTCCGGGAGGATCCCACGTGCCGCGGAGCGGCTGGGCCCGTGAGCCATGGCCGCTGAGCCTGCGCCTCCAGAGCCTGTGCTCTGCAACGGGAGAGGCCACAGCAGTGAGACGCCCGTGTACCGCAAAAAAAAAAAAAAAAAAAAAAAAGACATGAGGTAAACCTCCAGAATGGTAGGTAGAAATCAAAATAATCAAAATAAGTAAATTTGGAGAAAACAAAAACAGAGCAGAGAAGGAAACTTAAAAAAAAAACCAAAAAACTATCAATAACTCAAGATAATATAATTCATCCATGAATAAGAAGGGAGTGCTTTTATTTTTAGAAAAAGGAACGTTCAGATGATTAAAACAAACAACAACAAAAAACCCTCAGAAATTAAAAACAAGCCAGCTGAAAAAACTCGGCAGAAAGGCTGCAACAGCAAGTTGAGGAAGTCTCTCAGAGGACCCAAAAACATGGAGTGAGAGAAAATAGGAAATGGTGAGAACATCAGGGAACCAGCCCAGAAGGTCCAACCATCCTAATAATATCCTGTAATAGAAAAGAAAGAACAAAGAAAAAGCAAAGAAGGAAAACATCTATGAAAAAATTGAAGGAAGTTTCCCAGATCTGAAGGACAGGCATTTACAGAGGGAAAGCACCAGCCCAGCAAACAGAAATACCCCACCCCAGAGCACCTCGCTGAGAAACTTCAGAACAATGGGAACAGATAAGATCCCACAAGCTTCCAAAGAGAAAACACAAGGCATAAGGAAACAGGAAATAAAACAGCTTCAGGTTTCCCAACAGTTACACTGGTGGAGCCACACCTTCAAGGTTCTGAAGAAAAATGATCTTCCACCAAGAATTCTACTCACTGCTGAACTATGGATCCAGTGGGCGGGTAAAACAGGAACATTCCCGCACATCATGTCTCGGGAAGCTACTGGCACATGTGTTCCTCCAGTAGAAGGAAATAAACCACAAGAGGCAGAAATGGGAGCAGAGCGGAGGGCAATCCCCCCAACCTCCCCAACTCCGGGCATAGTGTCTATTGCATGATCAGGCCACTTCCGAGCAGGGAAACTTCATGGCCAGAAACCACACACAGTCTTATTCTTGGCCACTTCCCTCAGGGCGAATGGCTGGAGATAGTGAAAGACAAACAGTACTGCAGTTGTGTTGACCAGCTCAGCTCTGATGACAGGGCAAGGATGTGATACCAGTGAGTCGGTAACAATGAAACAAAAGAAAAGTACTTACTTCTTGATATGAAGTATACTCCCACCCATACTTCTCTTTTTTTCTTTTTCCCCCACCCGTATTTTATTGTAAACATTTTCAAACGCACAGAAAAGTTGAAAGGCATATACAGTGAACGCCCACATATCCGTCGAAATTCTATAGTTAACATTTTTCTATACTTGCTTTCTTGCTATCTGACCATTTATCCATTCAACAATTCATCTAATGTTATGCATTTCAAAACAAGTTACAGAAATCAGGACATTCCACCCTTAAACAATTCAGTGTGCATATCATTAATTACAGTTGCTTATAGTTTGCTTCTTTTAAAGTAAAAATTACATACAATGAAATACACAAATCTTAAGTTTGCCATTTACCAAGTTTGGACAGGTATATACACCTGTGTAACGCAAAAACCCTCTGTATGTAAAACATTTCCATCACCCCAGGCAATTTCTTCATGCCCTTGCCCAGTTGATCTCTGCCGCAACTCACAAAGGCAACTTCTGTTGAGATCTTTTTCACAGGTGAAATGAGATCGTTTGGCCTGTTCTAGAAAGTCATCTAAAAGGAATCATACAGTATATACTCTTTTGCATCTGAATTCTTCCCCTCAGTATCATGCTTTTGAGATTCATTTGTGTTGTATATCTTGGTTTATGGATTTCCTGTTTGTGGACACCTAGGGTGTTTCCAATGTGGGCCATTATGAATAAAGCTGCTAAGAATATTCTTGTACAAATCTTTTTAGACATGTATTTTCACGTATCATGGATAAGTACCTAGGAGTGGAATTGCTGGGTCATAGGATAGGCGTGTTTTGTTTTATAAGAAACTGTGAGGGGTTGGTAAACACTTGGAGGTGCCGCAAGGTTGAAACACCCAGAAAGGGCATGGGAGCTCCGTGCCCCTTCCCACGTACCTTGCCCTACACATCTCTTCCATCTGGATGTTCACCTCTATCCTTTATCATACCCTTTTTTTTAAAAAAATAGATTTTATTTTTAGGGCAGTTTTTTTTTTTAATATTTATTTGGCTGCGCCGGGTCTTAGCTGTGGCACACGGGATCTTCATTGCAGCATGCAGGATCTTCAGTTGTGGCATGCATGTGGGATCTAGTTCCCTGACCAGGGATTGAACCCGGACCCCCTGCATAGGGAGCACAGAGCCTTAGCCACTGGACCACCAGGGAAGTCCCTATCATATCTTTTCACAATAAACTGGTAAACAAAAAGAACACGTCTTCCCTCCCATTTCATTCCGAAAGAACCCTAATCAGCGCGTTCAAAGCTTCTCCAACAACGGCGGGGGATTTCAGATACTGGGCACAGTCTGACCCTATTGCAGGATTGGGAGAGAGAAAACTCTGTCCTCTTGTTTCAGCAGCAAAGGAGAAGTGAGTTGGTTGAGGATGGCCTGGTTCAGAAGCTCCAGAACCAAAGTAAAATCAAACTGGAAAGGATCTTTGAGATGCAGCTGAGACCGAATCTGGCCCAAGTGGAGAAGGCAATGGATGTCAGAAGAACTGGGTCTCACTGTCCATCCCCCTGCTGGAGGCGTCAGAAGCTTCACTTGGCATCTGCGAGTCAGTTCTGATGGGAATACTTGGTCTGGGACTTCCCTGGTGGTCCAAGTGGCTAAGAATCCACATTCCAATGCAGGGGACTCAGGTTCAATCCCTGGTCAGGGAACTAAAATCCCACATGCCGTGGGGCAACTAAGCCCATGCGCTGTAACTACTGAGCACGTGTGCCACAACTACAGAACCTATGCGATGCCCTCGAGCCACAACAAAAGATTCTGTGTGCCGCAATTAAGACCCGACACAGCCAGAAATAAATAAATAAATAATTTTTTTTTTAAAAAAAAGATATACTTGGTCCCTACAAATTATCACAGCAGACTGGACTTCACCCTAACGAGGTTGACTAGACATGAACATTAGATGAGTCATGAGAATAATAGTAATGAAAATTATAAACCCCAAGTGGGAAAGTCCATACAAGGATGCTCAGTTCTGCATTATGTGTGGCCCAAACCCTAGAAACAGGGCTTCACGTGCTTTCCCTAGGCCATCTCCAGGACGGTGGCCTCTAGCCACTCACGTCGGGGCCAGCTTCTGGACTTGAACAAGCTTTACAAAAACACGCTTTACACTCTGTTCAGCTTGGGAAGGTGAGAGAGAGAAGAGGACAATTTGCATCATCTCAAGCTGGAAGTAAGGCGCTGCCCCCACTGTTTCTCACCGCCGTGGGCAATTGCTGAACCAAACCCAGCTTGCACTAACAAGGGTGGCTGAAGGGAAATAAATTAGTTCTGTGCTCAAAATAAAAAGAAACTGTGGAGCTTCCCTGGTGGCACAGTGGTTGAGAGTCCTCCTGCTGATGCAGGGGACACGGGTTCTTGCCCCGGTCTGGGAAGATCCCACATGCCGCGGAGCGGCTGGTCCCGTGAGCCATGGCCGTTGAGCCTGCGCGTCCGGAGCCTGTGCTCCACAACGGGAGAGGCCACAGCAGTGAGAGGCCTCGCGTACCGCAAAAAAAAAAAAAAAAAAGAAACTGTGACATTTTTTTCCAAAGAAATTGTTCCATTTCACATTCCCATCATCAAGGTATCCCCACCAACACTTGGTGTTATTGACTTTTTTTTTTTAATCAGTCTTATTGATTTTAGTCATTCTGGTGGTTTCTAGCAGCATCTCATTAATTTGCCTTTTCCTAGTGGAAATGCAAATGATGTTGAACACTTTGGTGTGTTTGATTATCACCATGCCTCTCTTTTAACTAATAACTCAGCAAGAGTCTTCTGATTTTTCTGGACAGTAATGCAGAAAAAAAATTCACAAATCTGCCTCAATAAGAAAAATTCTGTCATATAGACATGGTTATTTACGTGTAGACTCTCTCTGGAAGGAGACGCAGGAAGCTGGTGACAGTGCTGGCTTTGCGGAGGGGTCTCGGTACCTGGGGAAAGGGTTGTGAAGGAGACTTTTCACTGTTTACCCTTGTTCCTTTCATATTTTATCCTATGTGCATGGAATACCAGCTCAAAATCAGAATAAAAATTAAACTTGCTGTAAGAGATTGCAAGAAGGAAATCAAAAAGATCTCAAGAGTGTGGCTGTACTTTGCTATCTTGATGGAAAGAAGCAAAACCCCAGGATATGGTTCAGATTCCTTCAATAAGGGGCACCCATGGCCCAAAGAAATGACTGCCTTGTCTTCATCATGCCAAACTTGCTGACATTTGATGCTGAAAGCCTGGCACAGTGGAAGGAACGCTGGAATAGGAGCCCGAGAATGCCCAGCTTCGCCACCAATGGGCTCTGTGGCTTTGCTGAGTCACCAAACCTTTTTTTGCTGGTCCGCACAATGACAATGAACTTTGTGCTCTCAGTTCTATGGGTCCACAGTTCCAGCAAGGGCTGTAACCATGAGGAGGATACAAGCTGTACCGATCACTCATTACGTTATTGGAATTTTTTGGTAAGTAAAGCCACATGCACGTCGTTAAAACAGCAACTGCGGGCTTCCCTGGTGGTGCAGTGGTTGAGAGTCCGCCTGCCGATGCAGGGGACACGGGTTCGTGCCCCGGTCCGGGAAGATCCCACATGCCGCGGAGCGGCTGGGCCCGTGAGCCATGGCCGCTGAGCCTGCGCGTCCGGAGCCTGCGCTCCACAACGGGAGAGGCCCTCGTACCGCAAAAACAAAACAAACAACAAAAAAAACCCAGCAACTAGTACAGCAAAGCTTATACTAAAGACCACGGTGCTCAGCCCAACTTCTCTTTGGATCTCCTACCCCCAAGTCTGCCCCCAAGGGCCAACCACTTTTTTTTTTTAACTGTGAAATATAACAAATGAAAGAAAAAGGCATTAAACCTAAATGTACATTTCTAGTTTTATCAGTTTTCCTGCAGTGATTTCCCCGATCTCTAAATAACGAGCCAATACCACGATTTCTTGCTTGATCAACTGTCAACCTTATATCTTGGCTTTGTGCTGTGATAAATAAAGATTAAGCTCACTGCTATCACCATTCCCCCCTTTGTTGTATATATCATGATTTCAGTTCTTCTCTTGGTTACCAGTAAAACTTTAAGTAACATACTGTCCCTCTCTTTTTTGCTTTACTCACTATCATCTCTGGATCCTCCTGGGTAAGATGAGGATAACTCATCAGGCTCACCCAGGCCAGCAGGTGCTGTGCCTGGACAGAGAGTGACCAAGGCAGCATCAGCCAACCTGCTTGGGCCTCTGACCCAAAGGCAGGCTGTTTGCTTGGGCCCCAGCCTCCTTGGAGGGTTCACCGATTTTGTCCCTGACATCTGGACGGGTAGAAGCCTGAAGGTGAAAGTCCTGCCCAGAATTCAGGTGGGAGAGATGTTAGGATCGTCTCCCACCCCTCCAGACCCCAAGCCAGCTGCCGCTTGCTCCTTTGTTTCCTAAGGTTTCTAGGTGTGGTGTGTCATGCTGGCTTATCTCCCTGGAAATGTTTTTAAAATGCATTAAGGGACTTCCTGGTGGCACAGTGGTTAAGAATCTGCCTGCCAATGCAGGGGACATGGGTTAGATCCCTGGTCTAGGAAGATCCCACATGCTGCGGAGCAACTAAGTCTGTGCACCACAACTACTGAGCCTTCTCTCTAGAGCCTGCGAACCACAACTACTGAGCCTGTGCGCCACAACTACTGAAGCCCATGCACCTAGAGCCCATGCTCCCCAACAAGAGAAGCCACCACAATGAGAAGCCCGTGCACCGCAACAAAGAGTAGCCCCGGTCGCCGCAACTAGAGAAAGCCAGTGCACAGCAATGAAGACCCAATGCAGCCAAAAATAAATAAATAAATAAATTTATTTTTAAAAATGCAGTACTGTTTACTGTCTTAGGGTTCTTCAAAGAAAACCAATAGGAGAAATATGGAGAGACAGAGAGAGAAAGAAAGAGGCTGAGATTTGTTATGAGGAATTGGCTCATACAATTATGGAGGCTGAGAAGCGCCCGGGTCTGCCACCTGCTGTAAGCTGGAAGCTCAGGAGAGCTGGTAGCCCTAGTCCAAGTCCAAAGGCCAAAGGACCAGGAAGTTGCAGTCTGAGTGCAGAAAACCGATGTCTCAGCTTGAAAACAGTCAGCAAGTTCTCCCTTACCCCACATTTTCTACTCAAGCCTACAGTGGATTCTGCTTTATTCAATCTACTCATTCAAATGTTAATCTCATCCAGAAACACTCTCACAGACACACCCAGAATAATGTTTAACCAAATATCTGGGCACCCTATGGCCTAGTCAAGTGGACACATAAAATTAACCTTCACCTTTACTATTATGGGTATTGAGGGGGATGTGTTATTATCATCATTAATAATAATAATTGCTCATTAATAACAAGAACAAAACCCAACTAATCATTGAACACATACTATTTACCAAGCACTGCATATACTATACTTTTTTTTTTTTGCATATACTTTTATTGTGTTCTTTCTAAGACTCAAAACAGCTTGTGGATGAGACAGTACTATTATACCCATTTCACAGATGAGGATATTGAGGCATATTGACATTTAGTAACTTGTACAAGATTATGTCTCTTGCAAATGACACTTTGAACCAAAGTCGTTGGATGCCAGTGCCTTCTGTCTTAGTCACTACCCTAAGCTACTTCATTTATTCATTCTTTCATTATAAATTCTTAAAGGTCTGGTCCCTGCCCTCAAGAAGCTTCCAGGATAGCAAGGCCATGAATACACTCACAAAAAGAAACCATCTGTGGTTTGGAAGATAAACATGATGCCAGGGAGATGCATCAGACGTGTCCACAGGAAGACGTGGCCTGGATCTAAAAGGACAGGTGTCCATAGGGTTTCCATACTCGTGGCAGGTTATATTTTCCAAGTTGGCCACTGGAAGATCTCCTATCCTACAGGCCCCGCCTACAAAGTGATATTGACACATCTCCCACTGAGAGATGAGATCTACAGTCCCCACCCCTGAGCCTGGGCAGGATTATGTCTCTGACAGAAGTGGCTCCGCTGGTCTGCCTGGGATCTCTTGCTCTTGGCACCCAGTCGCCACAGTGTGAGGAAGCCTAGGCCACCTGGAAAGGCCACAGACAGGTGCTCAGAATGACAGCTTCAACTGGTGTAGCCAATAGCTGGCATCAGCTGCCGGATTCGTGAGCAGGAAGTGTGGTATAACAAAAAACATACCTGGTTTTGTGTCCAGTTCCTGGCCCGGAGATCCTAACACCTTTGGAATTTCCTGAGCCATAGGAGTGTCTTTTGTTACTCATAAGGAGACCTTTTCCACCATATCGGAGTTTATGCTAATGAGGTGACTCAGACCTGGGTCCCTAGGTGTGTTCAGGGTGGAGGTAAGCACCAGAAAGAGGGTTGGAACCTTCAGCACTATCCCCAACCTCCAGAGGTAGGACAGGGACAAGAGATTGGGTTCAAGAGTGTGATTTAATCAGTTGTGCCTGTGTGATACAAACCTGAGACCATGAGCCTGGAGGAGATTTGGGTTGATGAACACACCTTCATGCCGGGAGGGCGGAGTGTCTAGATGCTATGAGGAGAGGGCATGGAAGCTCTGTGCCTCCCGCCACCTTGGAGCTCGTCCTATTCAACTCTTTTTAAATTTTATTTATTATTATTATTATTATTATTGGCTGCACAGTGCAGCATGCAGGATCTTAGTTCCCTGACCAGGGATGGAACCCGTGCCCGCTGTGGTGGAAACAGGGAGTCTTACCACTGGACCATGAGGGAAGTCCCTCTTTCTTTTTCTTAACCATTTCATTGAAGTATGATTGACGTACAAAAAGCTAGACATATTTAGTGTATGTAACTTGATGAACTTGGAGATAAATATACACCTGCGAAATTATCACCACCATCTATGCCCTAACCATATGCATCAGCCCCAAAGTTTCTCCTGCCTCCTTTACTTACTATTACTATTTGTTATAAGAACACTTAAGACCTGCACTCTTAGCAAGTTTTTACATGTATAATACAGTGTTGTTAATTCCAGGCACTATGCTATGTACTTAGCTCTCTAGGACTTGTTCATCTTGTATAACTGAAACTTTGCACCCTTTGACTAACACCTCCCCGTTTCCCTCTTCCCCCATCCCCTGGCAACCACCATTCTATTCTCTGCTTTTATGAGTTTGACTGTTTTATTATTTTTAAAATTTATTTATTTATTTATGTCTGCATTGGGTCTTCCTTGGTGCGCACGGGCTTCTCTAGTTGCAGTGAGCGGGGGCTACTCTTCGTTGCTGTGTGCGTGCTTCTCATTGCGGTGGCTTCTCTTGTTGCAGAGCATGGGCTCTAGGAGCACGGGCTTCAGTAGTTGTGGCACATGGGCTCAGTAGTTGTGGCTCACAGGCTCTAGAGTGCAGGCTCAGCAGTTGTGTGTGTGTGTGTGTGTGTGTGTGTGTGTCTCACATCTTCTTTATCTACTCATCTGGAGCTTGATTATTTTAGGTTCCTCCATATAAGTGGTATCATGTAGTAATTGTCCTTCTGCGTCTGACTTATCTCACTCAGCATAATGTCCTCCAGGTTCACCCATGTTGTCACAAATGGCAGGATTTCCTTCCTTTTTAAGGCTGAATAATATTCCATTGTATCCTATTGGACTCGTCATCTAGCTATTCATTTGTATCCTTTATAAGAAACCAATAATCATAAGTAATAGTGGTATCTTGAGTTCTATGAATCATTTCAGTGAGTTATCAAACCTGAACAGGGGTGGTGGAAACCCCCAAATTTACAGCCGACCTGTCAGAATTACGAGCAGCCCCCAGGACTTGTGGCTGGAGTCCAAAGTGAAGGCTGTCTTGTGGGACTGAGCCTTTACACCTGTGGAGTCTAGTGTCAGAATGGAGTTGAATTATTGGACACCCAGTTGGCCTCAAGGAATTGCTCAGTTGGAAAATACAGGAAGCTTTCAAGACAACTGCAGTTCTTGCTACCATCTGACTGCAAAAACATAAGAGACCCCAAGTGAGAACCACTCAGCAGAGCCCACTCAACCCTAGAACCATGAGAGATGATAGCAGAATGGTTGTGGTTGTTTTAAGCCGCTTAGGGGCTATTTGTTATGGAACAACAGTGACTGTGGAGTATCAGGGATTCCAGGGAGAGACCTTGGCACCAACAGAGGTGGAAGAAAGAGAAGCAAAGGGCATGTGGGAGAACATCAGCAGCTGTGGCTCTTGGGTTGCAAGTAACAAAAAGCTACTCTGTTTTTTTTTTTTTTTTTAATATTTATTTGGTTGCACTGGGTCTTAGTTGTGGCTTGCTGGCTCCTTAGTTACGGCATGGGAACTCTTAGTTGCAACATGCATGTGGGATCTAGTTCCCTGACCAGGAATCGAACCTGGGCCCCCTGCATTGGGAGTGCAGAGTCTTAACCACTGTGCCACCAGGGAAGTCCTGCAAAACCTACTCTAAATTAAGAAAGAGAGAAAAGATTAATAGGAAAAATACTCGGGGAGCTCAGAGAATCAAAGGAAATGATAAGTAACCAGAACTCAAAAAGGACATGATTCAGGACCACTCTGGGGCCCTCAAGGATCTTCTTTTGGGGGCAGACATCACAATACCTTAGACCCACGTGCCTGAGGACCCTGTGCTACTCCACCCAGGTTGCCCTTCCTGGAGAAGGGGAGGGGGGATTCTGGTGGCTGGTCTGGTTACCTGCCTGCCTATTGGGGAAAAGGGAGGGACCCAGTGACTCACAGCCCACCAGAACCACAAGGAATGAGGTAGAGGAAGTCCCCCCACCACCACCAAAACAACGGGCAGTTGTGGCTATGCAGGCAAAGCCAAAAAACATTTGTAGGAGTAGGTTCCGTGCCAGTGACAGAGACCTAAAGTGACAACAGCTTAAACAAGATCAAAGTTGACTCCTCCTGTGTGTGTCAAAACCCAGAGGTAAATGGTTCAGGCTGGTATATCCCTCTTATCTGTGAAGTCTCAGGGCCCAGCTCCTTCCTCACATACCAAGACGGAGCTCTAGCCAGCACGTCTAAGTTCCGAGTACAGGATGGAGAAACAGAGCAGAAAGGGAGCAGAGTGTGTGTCCACACAATCCTGGGAAAACGTCATGGTTCTCCTTGCATCCCACTGGCCAGAATTTTGTCACACGACCACACTAAGCTGCAGTGCAGGCTGGGAAATATCGTCCCTGCTAAAAATTCCTTTGCTCCTAAGGAAGAAAAGCCTGGATCCAGGACTGTGACCAGGTCCTACCATAGCCACCATCTGGCTGCCCAGTACTCACACGTATACATCGTTCCCCACATTCAATTTTTTTTTTTGCGGTACGCGGGCCTCTCACCGTTGTGGCCTCTCCCGTTGCGGAGCACAGGCTCCGGACGCGCAGGCTCAGCGGCCATGGCTCACGGGCCCAGCCGCTCCGCGGTACGTGGGATCCTCCCGGACCGGGGCACGAACCCGCGTCCACTGCATCGGCAGGAGGACTCTCAACCACTGCGCCACCAGGGAAGCCCCACATTTAATATTTTTAAATGTTCCCACCTATCACAATGGAACCACCAACATCTCACACTCAACCAAGAACACACTCCCCGTCCTCAGGTCCAGGTGCTGCAAGAGCACCAAGTCCAGCACCTCTGGGGAGTGTCCTCTTTCTTCCATCCCTTCTCAGTGTTTTGAAACTTGTGGACCAAACAGAAGTTTAGCAGGTGCCAACTCACCTTATATATAATAATGAGGAAAAGGAGGAGGAAAGAGATGTAAACTTTTTAAAATAACAATAATATGACACAGAATGCAAGAAAATGCAGGTAGGCACTATCCACAGTCCCCATTCTGCAGTCATAATCCTGTAGCTGACGTTTATCACTTCCCTTTTCACTACCCTTTCTGAGATCCCCTTGCCTTTGGCCAGAGTCAAAGCTAGTTAGTTAGTTAATTTGCTCAAAACTTCATTCCTAAGAGGTCTAAGTCCCTGATGGTCCAGCACATGTAGGGATTCTGGCATCTTTTAAAACCTTTACCCTTGATGGATCAGTCATCTATTGCTGGGTAATTAACGACTCCCAAACTTGAAGGCTTAAAAGAACAATAAACAGCAAGCAGGGTTTTGTAGAATGACTGTGAACACTTCTACGTCATCCTGTGGAGCTGGTGACGCCCCAGGAGTACACACTCACAATACTAGAGTGGGAGAGTACTAACTTATCAAGCAGAGAGAAACACTAACAGGCTATTCAGTGTCTCCTTTTTTTTTTTTTTTTTTTTTGTCTTCAAGTAGCACTCCTTATAAAAGGCATCACAGGGGCTTCCCTGGTCGCGCAGTGGTTAAGAATCCTCCTGCCAATGCAAGGGACACGGGTTCGAGCCCTGGTCCGGGAAGATCCCACATGCCGCGGAGCAACTAAGCCCGTACACCACAACTACTGAGCCTGCGCTCTAGAGCCCGCAAGCCACAACTACTGAGCCCATGCGCCACAACTACTGAAGCTGGGGCGCCTAGACCCCGTGCTCCGCAACAAGAGAAGCCACCGCAATGACAAGCCCGCGCACCGCAACAAAGCGTAGCCCCCGCTCACCGTAACTAGAGAAAGCCCGCGCACAGCAACAAAGACCCAATGCAGCCCCCGCCCCCAAAAAAAGGCATCACAGGTGCAAACTATTATATATAGAATGGATAAAAAACAAGATCCTACTGTATAGCACAGGGAACTATATTCAATATCCTGTGATAAACCAAAATGGAAAAGAATATGAAAAAGAATGTATACATATGTATAGCTGACTCACTTTGCTGTGCAGCAGAAATTAACACAACACTGTAAATCAACTATACTTCAATAAAACAAAATTTTTAAAAAGGCATCACAGGGACACTTATTTTGGTCAAAAATTTTGTTTGAAATGAGAAAATAGAGGATCACCATATCAATTCCTAAAAATTCATCTATAATTTTCATTACTCTTAGCTTTTTGTCAAGCTGTATAAAACTTTTAAGTATTTCATGGATTACTCATGGATAACTGGATTATTTTTAATAAATTAATTTATTTATTTTTGGCTGCATTGGGTCTTCGTTGCTGCGCGCGAGCTCTCTCCAGCCTCGGCAAGCGGGGGCCGCTCCTCGCTGCGGTGCGCAGGTTCCTCATTGCAGTGGCCTCTCTTGTTGCGGAGCACGGGCTCTCAGGCACGCGGGCTTCAGTAGTTGTGGCACACGGGCTCCAGAGCGCAGGCTCAGTAGCTGTGGCGCACGGGCTTAGTTGCTCTGTGGTATGTGGGATCTTCCTGGACCAGGGCTTGAACCTGTGTCCCCTGCATTGGCAGGCGGATTCTTAACCACCGCGCCACCAGGGAAGTCCCGGATACTTGGATTTTGCAATTTATTTCATGACAGTTAACATCAAAGAGAATAATCTGAGTTTACCTCGATGACCCTGACTTTCGGAATGTCACGCATTTTATTCTGACACATTCTTGGAGTGATGATTCAGTCAAAAAATATCTGTTTTCCATCTGCTACATCATGAACATTATTGTTAATTGATATTGGTAACAACAAAAAACAATTTACAGCTAAGGAAAACTTTTGATACTTTGTGGCTTAACAGAAACATTTTATTTATTAGCCACTGCATGCGGCATGTGGGATCTTAGTTTCGAACCCGTGCCCCCTGCATTAGAAGCGCAGCGTCTTAACCACTGGACCACCAGGGAAGTCCCTGGGTTTTATTTTTATTTAAACCCTTAACTAAAGATATTTTCAAATATACAGAAAAATAGAAGAGAGTAGCAAACTCTTAGGTACCTATTACCCAACTTCAATCATTATCAATATAAGGCCAGTCTTGTTTCATCTATCTCCCTACTGTCAACACTGGAGTACTTTAAAGCAAACTCCCCTCATCATATAATTTTGTTCATGATTACTTGAGTATGAATCTCTAAGATAAAAACTCAATAAAATAGCTATAATTATATTAGCACACCTAACGCAATAATTCTTTAATATTAGAAATATTATACCTAATTCATGGCCAAATTTCTCTATCTCAAAAATAACTTTTTTTTTTTTAAGATGTTGGGGGTAGGAGTTTATTAATTAATTAATTTATTTTTGGCTGTGTTGGGTCTTCGTTTCTGTGCGAGGGCTTTCTCTAGTTGTGGCAAGCGGGGGCCACTTTTCATCACGGTGCGCGGGCCTCTCACTATCGCGGCCTCTCTTGTTGGGGAGCACAGGCTCCAGACGCGCAGGCTCAGTAGTTGTGGCTCATGGGCCTAGTTGCTCCGCGGCATGTGGGATCCTCCCAGACCAGGGCTCAAACCCGTGTCCCCTGCATTAGCAGGCAGATTCTCAACCACTGCGCCACCAGGGAAGCCCAAAAATAACTTTTAAAAAACCTTTTTTTTTAATTATGGAAAATTTCAAATGTATGCAGAAGCAGCAGAATAGTAGAGGGAATCTCCATCTATAGGCATCACCCGATTTTTTTTAAAGTCTTTTACTGAATTTGTTACAATATTGCTTCTGCTTTATGTCTTGGTGTTTTGGCCAAGAGGCATGTGGAATCCTGGCTCCCTGACTAGGGATCGAATCCATACCCCCTGCCTTGGAAGGTGAAATCTCAACCACTGTGCCACCAGGGAAGTCCCCGCATCACCCGATTTAACAGTCATCAATTTATGGGTCTTTTTGGGTCATCTCTATCTACTCTCCTCCACACTCATTATTTGGAAGCAAATTCCTTGTATCATACATTACATCTGTAAATATTTCAACAGGTATTTCTAAAGGATAAACTCCTTAAAAATAAGAATAATTCCTAAGATCATCAAATTTTCCCTGTTGCCCCCTGTCTTTCTTACAGTTGACTTTTTTTGAAATAAAGTCCAACATCAGATTTGGTAGCTAAATCTCACAAGCATCTTTTAATCCATCACCTCCCCACCACTCTTTCTCTTTCCTTTTTAAAGTACCTTTTTAAAAATGTCACAGTCTTGATTTTGCTGACCACATCATTGTAGACATTTAATATGTTCCTCTGGTAATTAGATCTAGATTTAGGGTCACATATTTTCCCAATAATATTTCGTCAGGAGTCATATGTAGTTTTACCTCTTTGTGTGCTTTTTTGTTTTTGTTTTGTTTTTGCTTCTTGGCTGTACCGAGCGGCATGCAGGATCTTAGTTCCCTGACTAGGGATTGAACCCGTTCACTGCAGTGGAAGCGTGGAGTCCTAACCATGGGACTGCCAGGAAAGTCCCAGTTTTTCCTTTTCGTGATGTTAGCAGTCATCAGCGATCACTGCTTAGATTCATTCATTCATTAAATTCTGCAAAATGGTGATGTTCTCATTCTGGCATTCCTGTTTTACTTATTAGCTGGACCCATATATAGAAAGTGACCTCATCAACTACTTACTTATCCTGAAGTACAGTATATACAGGTAAAGTAAGATAAATGCTTCATTTCTTCCCTTTACTGACTAGTTTATAAAAAAAGTTTGTCTCCAAGCATATTCCTAAGGGGACCAGTGAGGCTGTTTTTGTTTCCTTTTGTTTTGTTATTGAGTACTGTATTGGGTTAAATAATGTCCCCCAAACCTCATATCCACCCAGAACCTAAGAATGTGACCTTGTTTGGAAATGGGGTCTTTGTAGACATAGTTAAGATGAGGTCTTACTGGAATAGGGAGGGCCTTAGATCCAATGACTGGTGGGTGTCCTTCTAAGAAGAGGAGAGACACACACAGGGAAGTTGCCCGTGTAAAGACAGAGGAAGAGATTGGAGCAACCTAGCTACAAACCAAGGGAGACAAGGATTCCTGACAACTTCTAGAAGCACAAAAAGCAAGGAATGATTCTTCCCTAGAGCCTTCGAGGGAGTGTGGCTCTGACAACACCTTGATTTTAGACTCACAGCCTCCAGAACTGAGAATAAACTTTGTTGTTTTAAGCTGGCTTGTTAATGTATTACAGCAGCCTTAGGAGACATACAAATACCATAATGAACTCAGGGATTTGCCCATGCTTGGTGTGTTTCATTTCATCATAGTTATCCTTATTGGTGCTCAAACCATCCCATTTTGGCCAGTGAGATCCTCTTTAAGTTGGTTCCTGAGTCTTTTTGACACAACCCTAGCATCTATGAGAACTTCCCTGCTGTCTGGTGTGACAGGAAGTTCTAGGCTCATCTTGTACATCGTCTGCCCCAGATCAGGTATCTGCCTCTGAGTAGGAAGCAGTATTTAGAGACTCTAACCTGGACACTAGGGGTGCTCATTGCTACTAGATTGGTCACTACTCCTAGGCTTTTTCGGTGAATAGAGCTAGGAAACACACGTACATTACCGAACCAAACTTGGGTCAGTTTGCCCTTGCGCGGTAAACCCTATCTCCTGACACGAGGCTGTGGTGAAGGAAAGTGCAGCATGTGTTGCAAGGCCAAGCCAGGATACAGGCAGCTGATGCTCAAAGAACCTGAACTCCCCAGTGGATTTCAGGGAAGGGTTGTTTAGAGACAGGGCTAGGGAGAGGGTAAAGGGGTGTGTGATCAGCTCGTGGACATTCTTCTGATTGGTTGGTGGTGAGGTAATCAGGAGTTTGCATCATCAGGTGGGTTTCAGTCTCTGCAAAACAGCTCAAAGATAAGGCTCAAGATATTACCTACAGCCCTTGAAGAGGAGCCAAAGGTCCTTGACTTTGTTCTATGGCTAAACTATTATTTTGTCTTGCTTGACTGTTTTCCTTTGCTTCTGCATTTTCTTACTTCTCGGATTAAATTTGCTCTCTGGAACTCAGGGAAAGCCTAGGAGGCTAAAGTTTTTCTACAAACAAGAGGCAGGCAGAGGACATGGTTGGAGGTCTGTCCTGGGAAGGCCCCATAGGGTCCTACTCAGATAAACACACACTCATCTTTTTAAGATAAATACATATGAATTCACAGCATACCTCCAATTCAAATTCAGAATTACAGTATTTTATTTAAACCCATCAAGTTTATGTGGGCAACTCCCTTCTCCCATGCCAAAATTCCTTGTTCTCAGAAACACCAAAATAATTACTGATTACAATACATACATATGAGTTTCAGAGCAACAATACCGAAGCCTCTACCCACAATACAGTTAGTGAAAACAGTTTAGGAGTTTATCTTGGTTTTTAATTTTTTTTATACAGTGAAATTACAGTTGTGATGTTTCTGGGAACAGCTGCTCGCTCTGTATTATGCCACCAATTGGATACACAGGTTCATTTGTTTCATTTTGCTTTCTGTTTTAAGGGTTTTAAATTTAAAAAAAAAGTTTTTATAATCGTGTAAAATATTTACATGGTTCCAAACTCAAATTCTAGAAAAGAAGGTATATTCAGAGAATAGCTTTTATCTCTGTAGCCTTGGCTCTATTCCCTCCCTCTCACTATAGATAAACATTTTATTTATTTATTTAAAATTAATTTTAAGGGCTTCCCTGGTGGCACAGTGGTTGAGAGTCCGCCTGCCAATGCAGGGGACGCGGGTTCGTGCCCCGGTCCGGGAAGATCCCACATGCCACGGAGCAGCTGGGCCCGTGAGCCATGGCCACTGAGCCTACGCGTCCAGAGCCTGTGCTCCGCAACGGGAGAGGCCACAACAGTGAGAGGCCTGCGTACTGCCAAAAAAAAAAAAAAAAAAAAAAAAAAAGTTAATTTTAAAAATTGAAGTCTGGTTGATTTACAATGTTTCAGGTATACAGCCAAATGATTCAGTTACATATATGTATATATATATATGTGTATATATTCTTTTCAATTATATACAAGATATTGAATATAGTTCCCTGTGCTATACAGTAGGTCCTTGTTGTTTATCTATTTTATATATAGCAATGTGTATCTGTTAAACCCAAGTTATTAATTTATCGCTCTTCTGCCCTTTCCCCTTTGGTAACCATAAGTTTTTTTTCTATGTCTGTGAGACTATTTCTGATACTTAACCACTTTAAAAGAAATTTATGGTTTATCGTTTTACTTAAAGAATAAACAAACAAAAGACCCCTCTCAAACCCTATAAATATGTATTTTAAAATATGTGTATATTTAGATGTATATATATATGTGTGTGTATATGAGTATGCATTCCTCTCCTTTTCTTAGCTGAACAGTGGCATTCTATGAATACGTTTTCACGTAAGAATGCTCCATGCTAGTACTGACTCAGCAACTCATGTTGACTTTGATCTGTTGAAGTAGTAAGTCAGGTGCCTGAAAATAACCCCTTAGCAGGAGACTGGAAACTTGCATTTTCCCAAAATGACAATTAAGGTAGTGTGTTGAAATCTACCCCCCCTTTCCAAGTCTCCATGGGAATGAGCACAAGAATTTTAATTACTTCTGACCCACATTTTGGATCGTTTGTGTCCATCTTCTCTTCGAGGTGCTTGTGATCCAGAGTTAAACATTATTAATTATAATGATTAGAATCAACTGAACTTGCTTTCTAAGGACTCAAGGGCTCTGAGTATGAAAATAGCTACTACTTTTTGGGTGCCCTCTGTCTGCCTAGGATGTGCCAGGTACTGTGCATCCCTGATCTCACTTATTTCTCAAAAATATGCTGTAGGATGGGTGTCCTTATCCTCATTTTACAGAACCAGCTCACAGGGCATCGAGCAGTTGCTGAACCTGGAACCTGACCTCTCTGTGCTTTTCTCACCAGGTCATGCTGAAAAGAAAAAAAGGCTTTACTATTTTCCTCACCTGAGATGCTGCTCTGATGGCAAGAGAGAAGATTACAGGCAAATCACCTGGATCTTGTTGATCAACAATCAGGATTGTTAATAAAATTATTTTCCTTTTTTTTAAAAATTTTTATATTTTCCTCTTTGCCTCTGCCTCTTTTCTCCTCTTTCCTCTCATAATCCATTGTACGTCTATGAAAATACTTTTCACACTGACATAATTAGTTCTGTTTGTTTCTCAAATTATAACTAGCAGACTGCCTTTCCCAGAGATGTCAGAAGATTGGGGCTGAGTTAAATGTTAAGTCATGAGGCTACACTGATTTACCCGCCTGCTTTGTAGCAAGGAACTAGTTAACCTTGATATATAGTAAACTTCAAATCTTGTTCGGGTTCCCATGTCTTCTCTTTGACCTCTCATTACATCTAATTACAATAGGCTTCTCACCTTGCTCAGTTAAGCTTTATGGTAATTTTGTTTGCCATTGTTTACAGCAACCGCAGAGCTTGTTAAAAATGCCTCATTGCCTCAATGGCATTTGGAGACAAAGAATGAGTAACCAGGGAGGAGATATATATATATCTCTCACATCTCCGAAGCCCATCTGGTTCTTCAACATAGTTCTAATAAACAGGACTGCCAATTCTCCACCCATGAAAATCTTTATAGGCCCAAGAATAAATTTAGCTGATCTCCAAACCTGTTTGCACATTGTCAGACTGGTTTTGTGTCTTTTGGTAAATTTTCCATGGAAGACCCTAGCCTTTAACATTTAGTCTTCTAAAAACTGTATAAAGAATAGTTCATTTTCCTTTTGGGAGGGGATGGATTGAAAAACAATGATAATTCAGCAGCATGTGTTCTGTTGTCCTCAAAGATAGCATCCACTATGCACCGAAAGGAAAACATGGCTCACAAAAAAAGCGAAGTGAGCTTTTTAAGGTCAGTGATAAATGTGGCAAAATGCAATGCTGCAAAAATAAGGGAAATTAAAAGTTTGTGCAAATCCTTTGAAAAAATATTATTTTCATAATAACAAAACTAGCCACAAGCGGGCTTCCCTGGTGGTGCAGTGGTTAAGAATTCGCCTGCCAATGCAGGGGACACAGGTTCAAGCCCTGGTCTGGGAAGATCCCACATGCCACAGAGCAACTAAGCCCGCGATTACTGAGCCTGCGCTCTAGAGCTCGTGAGCCACACTACTGAGCCTGTGCACTACAGCTATTGAAGCCCGCGAGCCACAACTACTGAGCCCATGTGCCACAACTACTGAAGCCCGTCCACCTAGAGCCTGTGCTCCACAACAAGAAAAGCCACCGCAATGAGAAGAACGTGCACTGCAACGAAGAGTAGCTCCCACTCGCCACAACTAGAGAAAGCCCACACACAGTAACGAAGACCCAACGCAGCCAAAAATAAATAAATAAAATAAATAAATTTATATATTAAAAAAACTAGCCAAAAGCTAAAAACCCTCAAATATCTATTTCTTGGCCCAAAACACTGAACATCAAAAAGTACAATTCTTGGGCTTCCCTGGTGGCTCAGTGGTTGAGCGTCCGCCTGCCAATGAAGGGGACACCGTTCGAGCCCTGGTCCGGGAGGATCCCACATGCCGCGGAGCAACTGAGCCTGTGCACCACAACTACTG
This sequence comes from Delphinus delphis, assembly GCF_949987515.2. Taxonomy (NCBI): domain Eukaryota; kingdom Metazoa; phylum Chordata; class Mammalia; order Artiodactyla; family Delphinidae; genus Delphinus; species Delphinus delphis. The sequence goes on along the minus strand of NC_082697.1, from coordinate 83,366,718 downwards.
AGCCTGTGCTCTAGAGCCCGCAAGCCACAACTACTGAGCCCATGTGCTGCAACTACTGAAGCCAGTGTGCCTGGAGCCCGTGCTCCGCAACAAGAGAGGCCACGGCAACGAGAGGCCCACGCACTGCAGCGAAGTGGTCCCCGCTCGCTACAATCAGAGAAGGCCCCTGCGCAGCAACAGAGACCCAATGCAGCCTAAATAAATAAATTTATTTTTTAAAAAAAGTACAATTCTTTTTAAACAGTAGACATATAAAGAAAAATGATAATCTAAATAATAGTTACAATGACAATACTAGAAATGCCCTATGTAGTTTATAATCTTCCCCTTTGCACTACAGAGGGAAAAAAAAGCATGTTTAAAAAAGATTCTGAATATGAATTCATTTTGTGGTAGAGAAATTTTAATTGATTTTTTTTTTTTTTTTTTTTTTGGCAGCGCCGGGAGGCTTGCGGGATCTTGGTTCCCCTACCAGGGATCGAACTCGCTCCCCTTGCAGTGTAAGCCTGGAGTCCTAACCACTGGACCGCAAGGGAATTCTCTTAAATGATTTTTAAATTTTTTATTTTACTTTTTGTTTATTTATTTTTTGTCTGCGTTTGGTCTTCGTTGCTGCACGCGGGCTTTCTCTAGTTGTGGCGAGCGCGGGCTACTCTTCGTTGCCGTGGGCGTGCTTCTCATTACGGTGGCTTCTCTTGTTGCAGAGCACGGGCTCTAGGTGCGCGGGCTTCAGTAGTTGTGGCTCACGGGCTCTAGGCGCACGGGCTTCAGTAGTTGTGGCATGTGGGCTCAGTAGTTGTGGCTCGTGGGCTCTAGAGCACAGGCTCAGTAGTTGTGGCGCACTGGCTTAGTTACTCTGCAGCACGTGGGATCTTCCCGGACCAGGGCTCGAACCCGTGTCCCCTGCACTGGCAGGCGGATTCTTAACCACTGCACCACCAGGGAAGTCCCTTAAGTGATTTTTTAAAACAATTATTATCACAAATCCATTTGGGGACAAAGGATTTTTAAATTTAAATACATTTAAATCCATCTTACACTGTTGCTTTCTATTGTCTCTTTCTTAAAGGACTTGACTTGTTTTTCATTTAACCAATGAAACTTTTTTCCCACCTGAACTACATTCCCAGACTTTCTCTTGGGTGGGCTTAAGTAATGACATGAAATACTGTGTCTGAAACGAGAAACACAAACACCGCCCACAAATCTTTAATAGAAACCTATATGCTTAAGCAGGAATGTAAAAACTCACTGTAAAAAAAATCCGCTTAAAACCACAGAACACTAGAAGTTTTGAAAGTTTCAATATTTTAAATTTTTACATCAGAGGCTTTATAATTAATATCATAACTATTAAAAGATTAAACTATATGTAAGTTGACACTGTAATCTACACGAGGAGTAAGTTCTGCCTGTTGGCCCCAAGCTTTCCTTTTTTTCTTTTTTTAATTGTGGTAAGACACAGAACACAAAATTTACTATTCTAATAATTTTAAAGTTCAGCAGCATCAAGTACATTCACGTCGTTGTGCCACCCTAAACCCACTGTTCAGCTCCTCAGCTCCTCCACTAGGGGGCGGACGAACACAGCGCAATCAGCCGGCCTCTTCGCGCCACCTAGTCTACGCATGCGCTTCTCACCTGGGGAAGGTAAACGGGGGCGGGGCCTGGGCGGAGCCTCGGGGCGGGGCCGGGGCACGCAGGCGCGGCGCGGGCAGTGTGACGTCAGGCTGCGCGGCCGGGCTAGGACCTGGCCTCGGCTCGCTGCGGCTCTTCCCCGAGCGTGACGTGTTGACTCCCCTCCCCGTGGACTCCCTTCCCCGCGGCCCGCCCGCCCGCCTCACCGCCGCCTCCTTCGCTCCCTCAGAGCGGGCCAGCGGCCGGGGTGGAGGCCCGGAGGCGTCGCGGCGCCGAGAGGGCGGGCGGGCAGGCTTCGGAGCCGGGAGGGCCGGGTCCGCGGCCGGTCGGTGCGCGGCGGGCGGGCGGCGGGCGCCGGTCTATATGGCGGCGGCTCTGTCGGGCCTGGCTGTCCGGCTGTCGCGCTCGGCCGCCGCCCGCTCCTATGGGGTCTTCTGCAAGGGGCTGACCCGCACGCTGCTCATCTTTTTCGACCTGGCCTGGCGGTTGCGCATCAACTTCCCCTACCTCTACATCGTGGCTTCCATGATGCTCAACGTCCGCCTGCAGGTGGGTGAGCCGCGCCCGCCCGGCCCCTGTCCCCCGACCCTCTCCGAGCGCCGGTCCGCCCAGCGCGGCCCGGCCCACCTCGCCCAGGACGATGCAGATGCCGCCGGGAGCTGCCAAGCTGGATGCTGAATGTATGCCAAACGCCGTGCATTTCTCCCGCAACCCCACGGGGGAGAAACCCGCTGAGGTTATTGTTATCCCTGTTCCGCAAACGAGGCGGGGTGGGGACGTGAAGCGGCCTGCCTCGGGTACGGGCCTGCGGCTGGGGCGTGGGCTCCGCGGCCAGGCAGGTGGATGCCGCCACGGGCGCCAAAGGCCCTGGCCCTGAAGAGGAAATTTTGCCCAGAAAATTGCAAATTCTGGGGCGCGGGGGTGGGGGGTGAGTTTATGGTTGACTTTTCTAGTTCCCAAACTTTATGAAGCTTTGAAAAGAATTAAAACTTAAGAGGGATTAGTTAATGTTAACCAGTGTTCTGGAGTTATCTCATTTATCCTGGCGGGGGTGGGTGGTGGTGAAAGGAGTGGGGGTGATGAGAGAAAACGAGGTGGAAGGAGGTAGAGAGGCAAAGGTTCAGAGGCTCGAAACAGTTCAGGTGTGAAATAGTTCACACACAAACACACACACCACACGCACACACCCAGCGCCTTGGAGATCATCTTTGCTATAAATGATTGACATTTCTACATCCCTCAAATTCCAGATGCCTTTTTCTGGTGGAATGGAAAGTCATCAAATTGAGAATTATTCCTTTCCAAGTGTGTCATAGATGGCCAAGTGCTGAGCGTGTCTTGGATTTCGTTTTCACGTGGTGGACTGTCTGCTGTGTGCGAGGCACGGGCTCTGTGATGGAGGGATGGGTCCCTGTCCATCGAGAGCTTACAGTCCGGCGGTACTTGTGTTGCTCCCTGGTGTGCAAAATGAGGAAGCCTGAGTAGGAGTATGCAGTATTGACATGGGCGGGGCAGGTGTTTTTCTTTTTCCTTTGGTTTAGTTGTATCAGAATATAATTGTCTCTAAGCTTGAACTGGAAGTTTTGGGTGCCTGTCACTGGTGCTGGCAGGCCACATAAAACTTAAAACCCACTGTTCATCAAAATTGTGTTCAGGTGAGTTGGGATGAACCTGCCTCTCTATTTCAGGGTCCAAACTGAGATACTTTTATGTGAGCAGGGACTTGTGGCATCCTTAAGTGGTTCCTGACAAAAGGAGTAGAAAACTCGGATACCTTTCCAGCATGTGGTATCAATGTGTAAAGAAGGGTGCTGGGAGTGGGGACTGGGGTAAATCAGAAAGCCTGTGCTCTATCCACTTGTCACTAGCCAACTGTTGTTTGTCAGATATAGCAATTTACAAGAGAAATTGGAAATCCTGATTTTTAAATATCAACTTAACAAAAAATAAACTGTGGGTAAAACAAAATATTTGACCCCAAGCTCCACTTTGGAAACTCTTGTTCTAGTGTTACATTTATAATTTGCAGTCGTCTGTAAAAATCACAAGAATGACTGTAAGAGAAAACCTACGTAATGTTGAAAATACTCAATTTTGTACCATTAAAAAAAAAATCAGCTTTCTCATATGCTTACTTAGCTATTTATGACCACTCCCCTAGTCCAAGCTACTATAATCACTCACCAGGCCTATTGCAGGTGCCTCTATCTATTCTCCACAGGGCCCTTAGAGAAGTCTTTTAAAAACATAAATCAGATTGTGTCATTCCTCACAAAAAAACAGAAAACAAAAACTGCTTCCCATTGCATGTGGAATGCAGTTCACATGTTTCTATCCTGCAGATCTGATTTCTGTCCACCTTTCTAACCTCTCCCCTGGCCTGTTCCTTGCTTGCTATCATTTCTCTTATTTTTCTATCTACTCTTAGCATGCACCAAGCCCTTGCGGCCCCTGGGCACTTGCACTTGCTGTTCTTTCCACCTCGAGTGCTCTTCCTTGGCTCTTTGAATGCTGATACATTCTCACACCCGGGTTCTGCTTTCAGAGAGGTCTTTTGGGGTCACCAAGGAGGATCTTTTCGGGTCACCAATCGGTATGATCTTGCAGCTGCTCTCTTCACTGCAAGAGTGCTGAAGGCTTGTTTGTTTTATATCAACAAGGAGCAGAGGAGTCTGTTCCTATTACGATGCTGAGGGTTTCCAAATCTCTCAGTTGCTTGTAAGGCAGTAGGATTATCTCTGGAAAGGTTGTTCAAATACAGATTTCATAACAAGGAGTTTGCACTGTCATGATTGAGGGTAAATGCATTTTGGAGGCGGGAAGTTGGCTCTGTGAGGATGGCGTGGGCAGTAGGGAGAGCTGGGTACACCAGGCTAATGGATGACTTGGTGGACTTGATGTCAAGTCATCATCCAGGTACAGCACAGCTTTAGAGTACTGGGGAATTCGGACGCTCTGGCTGTAGAGTGTGGGCTTTGTTGGTCAGTTCAGGAGTGAGTGGGAGGTGGGGAGGCCCAGACAAGGTGGTCGCTGGGTACCTTGCGGGAGGGCTGTCTGAGAACTACGTGAGGATTTTAGGTGTGATCTTGGGCTTGGATCAAGTGCATCAGCAGCCTGTCGCATGCTGAGGGGGGCAAGGTGGGAGTTGGGGTGTCTCTTTACTGTAACATTTCCATCTGCTGCTTTAAACTCCCCTGCAGGTTTAGAGTTTCTGTTCATTGGTGGAAGATCATTTACTTACCTGACTTGAGGGTTTAATGATTCTGGCCTCTGGTAAAGAGAAGTGCAACAGGAAATAGGGGACAAGAGTAAGGGGATGGGCCAACTCACCGCCACCTGCTTACTCAGGACACTCTGTCCATCCTCTTCCTTGCAGGGGCGCTGGAGCCTGTTTTGTGAGTCATAATGAATAAAGAACTCTGTCCCACATGTTTACTCAGGACCCCCAAACCATCTGTCAGTAGGGTAGCCAGGCATTTTAAGGAGATTGATACCTCTTCTTCAATTTTTTTTTTTTTTTTTTTTTTTGCGGTACGTGAGCCTCTCACTGTTGCGGCCTCTCCCGTTGTGGAGCACAGGCTCCGGACGCGCAGGCTCAGTGGCCATGGCTCACGGGCCCAGCTGCTCTGCGGCATGTGGGATCTTCCCGGACCAGGGCACGAACCTGTGTCCCCTGCATCGGCAGGCGGACTCTCAACCACTGCGCCACCAGGGAAGCCTCTTCTTCAATTTGAGAGTGATTAAATGAGAAAATAGATGCAAAGGGCTTTGTAAACTGAGAAGGGCTATGATTTAAAAATACCGTTTGCAAGCAAGGCTTAATCTCCTAGAGTCATTAGCATCCTCCTTATTTATATATAATCTGAAATACAAAGCATTGAAAAAAATGAGAATCCATACCAAATACTAAATGTAGTAAAAGGAAGATGAAAAAAAGTGCTCTGAGAACCTGCTATAATTGAACAAGTTATGCCTACAATGTTTCAGTTACGTTGCCTGTGGAAAGAATCAAGTATCTTAGCCCCAGGTCCCCTAGATTCGCGTAACCATGAAAAGAGGAGGCCTGAAAGAGAACAGCTGGAGAAGGTGACTTCATGAAGGTGAGGGATAGTTGTCAGACCAAGCTGTGGCCTTGGCTTTCTGAGCAGGCAGCCACACAGCCCTGTGCTGAGCTGGCCAGGCCGAGAACCTCTCTTGGCCTGTCCTCTGCGGCCTGTCTCCTTGTTTTGTTTCTAACTGCTCTTCTTCAGGCTCCTCTCTCCGAAAGACTTTCTAGATCCATAGCTCCATAGGTTTCAGTGTTCACCTATCACTTGAAAATCTATATTCATTCCTTCCAACCAGGTAAAAAGAGTTGAGGAATGCACGCAGGGCTGGGGAAGCTGGGTGCTGTTCCAAATAGAGCACTCAGAGTGGGCCTTAGCGATGAGCAAAACTTGAAGGGGATGAGGGCTTTAGCCATGGAGATGCCCGGCTTAGCAGAGAAGCCTTGCAGCCCGTGCGAGAGCTCTGCGTGTCCCAGGGCAGTGGGAGGTGGCCGGAGGCTGGGACTGAGAGGCTCGTGTGCCTTGGACTGCCAGGACGTTGGCCTTGACTGATTGAAATCATCTTATGGCCGGACAATTTCAAAAAGTAGTAAAGATTCCAAGGGTCGACTGCAGCTTGAAGTGAGTTTTATTTTGTTGCTTGATCTACATCAAGCTCCTGGAAGAAAGTTGGAGGAAATTATAGACTATTAAGGAACATCATAAAAGCTTAAGAGGCAAAGTCAGAAGCATGAGCTCAGTAAAACGTAGGAGTTTGTTCTGGCTTCTGGGGTATTGAACAGCTATATACTTTGAGATGGAAAATTCCAAACATGTAGGACACATAAAAATACCATGGAATCTTTCCTATCTTTCAAGGGAATTCATAATCATGGTTTTTCATAAACTTTTGAAAAAAGTTCCACCTCTAAAGATAGGTTGAAGTAGATTTTAAAAAATTTTTAACCTGCATAAAATTTGAAAGAATAGTACAGTGAACACCTGTATCCTTGACTCAAGTTTTTAAAAAGTCTTAGAAGTAAATTCTCACATAATGGTTCGAGCAGATGTTAAAGTATATGAATTAGGTCTATATGTACTAATGTTAAAAGGCATCCACCAAATATACAGTGAAGAAAAGCAAGTTTAAAAACCATCTAAGTAGTAGCACATTTAAAAAATTTTTCATAAATACACTTGTCAATACCTAGAGCAGGGAGAAGCATGCCAGGACCAGGAGGCAGCCCTAACTCAGGAGAGAGCCTGGGCATTCCTCCTCACATGATCTGTGCAGAAGGGCCAATGTTTCTTCACCTCCACAGACTGGATGGTTTGTAAACAACAAACATTAATTTCTCGCAGTTCTGGAGGCCGAGAAGTCCAAGATCAAGGCACCAGTATGGTTAAGGTCTCTTGAGGGCCCTCCTGGTTCGTAGCCAGTGCCTTCTTGCTGTGTCCTCACATGGTAGAAGGGGCTAGGGATCTCTGGCATCTTTTTATAGGAACATTAATTGGGGCTTGCCTGGTGGCACAGTGGTTAAGAGTCCGCCTGCCAATGCAGGGGACACGGATTTGAGCCCTGGTCCGGGAAGATCCCACATGGCCGTGGAGCAACTAAGCCCATGTGCCACGACTACTGAGCCCGTGTGCCACAGCTACTGAAGCCTGCGTGCCTATAGCTCGTGCTCTGCAACAAGAGAAGCCACCGCAATGAGAAGCCCGCACCCTGCAACGAAGAGTAGCCCCCGCTCGCCGCAACTAGAGAAAGCTCGCGCGCAGTGACAAAGACCCAACGCAGCCAAAAATAAATTTAAAAAAATTAATCTCACTCACCTCCTAATACCATCATCTTTTGAGGCTAGGGGTTCAGCATATGAATTTTGGGGGGTTACAAACATTCAGACCATAGCATCTCCTGATAGGTTTGTAAGATCCAATAGAAATGAATTGCTTTTAAACATAAGAACTAAATGTAGTTCTTAGAATGTAGTTCTTAGAATGTAGGGGAAAATCTTCATGATACTGAATTTGGCAATGATTTCTTGCCAAAAGCACAGGCAACAAAAGAAAAAGATAAATTGGACTGTGAATATTAGACATTGGTTCATCAAAGGATACTATCAAGAGAGTGAAAGAGGCAACTCACAGAATGGGAGAAAGTATAGTTGACCCTTGAAGAACACAGATTTGAACCGTGCAGGTCCACTAATACGCAGAATTTTTTCAGTAGTATATGTTGACACTGCGTGATCTGAGGTTGGTTGAATCTTCAGATGTGGAACTGCAAAGACGGAGGAACCAGGTATAGGAAGGGTTGCTGTAAAGCTGTACTCAGATTTTCGACTGTGAGGAGGGTCAATGTCCCTAGCCCCCAAGTTGTTCAAGGGTCACCTGTATTTGCAAACCATATATCTGTTAAGGATTAATGTCCAAAATATGTAAAGAACTCGTACAACTCAACAGCAACAAAAAACCCAATCCAAAAATTGGCAAAGGACTTGAATAGACATTTCTCCAAAGAAGATAGATCAATGGCAAGTAAACCCAGGAAAAGATGGGCAATTGGAACATGTTTGTGGGCAGCCAGTCCACCAACTATGGTGAGGCCCTGACACATCATTATGATGACCTCTGAGCCCCAGCTTGCCCACTTCAGCCTTGTGGCCCCATGGGATGCCCAGAGGAGGGGCCCTGGTGGCCAGGCGCCTCTCCCCATACCAGCCCTGCAGGATGTGGACGCAGTGTCCCCCTGCCTCTGGGCTCTCACAGACCCACCGGGTCAACTTCTCTCCCTGAGACTCGGCTCCTCCCATCTCTCCCCATCCCACTCCAGGGACACTCATGGACCTGAAGGGTGAGTGACCACTCGTTTCTCACTGACAGTCTCCCAACCCAGACCCAGGGACCCCCACGCCAGGCTTAGTTTCCAAGAGCCCTCACTAACTGCTCCAGTTCCAAATCTGAGCCCAGCCACACAGGCTGAGAAACACTCCCCCTGCCCAGCCCTCGCCTGGCCTGGCACTGCCCCTAGGATGCCTCTCCTCTGCCAGGGCGGTAATAAAATCCAGTGCTAGGAGAGAAGAATTAGGGAACTGCAAATCAAAGCCACAACGAGATGCTACCTCACACCCGTTAGGTTGGCTATTATGGGGTGAGGGGGAGGGAAAGAACGCGAGGATGTGGAGAGATTAAAACCCTTGTGCACTGTTGGTGGGAATGTAAAATGGTGCAGTTGCTATGGAAAACAGTTTGGCAAGTCCTCAGAAAGTTAAACATAGAATCACTGTATGATTCAGCAAGTTCACTGGTAGGTGTATACCCCAAAGATTTGAAAACAGGGGCTCAGGCACTTGTGCTCCAATGTTCATAGCACTATGGACAACAGCCAAAAAGTAGATACAATCCAAGTGTCCATCAACAGATGAGTAGATAAACAGAAGGTTTTATACTTTCAATGCAAAATTATACATCTTTGAAAAGGAATAAAGTTCTTTTTTGGCTGTGCCGTGCAGCTTGCAGGATCTTAGTTCCCTGACCAGTGGTCGAACCCGTGCCCCCTGCAGTGGAAGCAAGGAGTCTTAACCACTGGACCACCAGGAAAGTCCCAGGAATAAAGTTCTGATACCTGCTACAGCTTGATGAACCTTAGGAACACTATTCATAGAGACAGAATGTAGAAGGTGGTTGCCAGGGGCTGGAGAGGGGGAATGGGAATTGTTTAATGGAAACAGTTCTAGTTTGGAATGATGAAAATGTTCTAGAAATGTGTGGTGGTGATGGATGGTGGATTTTATGTATACTTTACTGCAGTTTTTTTTTAAAGTACTAGAAAAGTGATTATGCTGTTGGTTGTTGTGGCAGTGTTAAGTTGCCATAGAAGTTTCTAAGAGCCTATTCTTAATTTTGTTCTTGTATGATCACAGTAACAAACTTGGGGGTGTGGCCAGGGCCCAGTGGCTTGTACATTTTTAAGGATTTTGGCTTACTCTGAGTGAAATGGGAAACATTTCACTGAGATGTGACCTAATCTCATTTGCTTTTATAAAGGATCATTTTTTTCTTCTTTTAAAAAAAAAGGTTTATTTTTTTCTTTTAAGGATCTTTTTTTTTTTTTCCCTGCGCAGCATGGCTTGTGGAATCTTAGTTTGCCAACCAGGGATTGAACCCAAGCCCCATCAGTGAAAGCACCGAGTCCTAACCACTGGACTGCCACGGAATTCTCTAAAGATCATATTATAAAAAAACCTTTATTATGGGAATATTCAAATATACACAGAAGTGGAGTACAGTTGTCCCTTGGTACCTGCAAGGGGTTGGTTTCAGGACCCCTGGGGATACCAAAATCCACAGATGCTCAAGTCTCTTGTATAAAACTGTGTAGTATTTGCATGTAGCCCGTGTACATCCTCCCTTATACTTTAAATCATCTCTAGATTACTTTTAATACCTAATACAATGTAAATGCTATGTAAATAGTTGTAAACACAATGTAAGTGCTATGTAAATAGTTGCTAGCACATAGCAAATTCAAGTTTTGCTTTTTGGAACTTTCTGGAAATTCCCCCCCCCAAAAAATTCTATTTTTTTCTATTTCCTCTTGGTTGAATCCTCAGATGTGGAACTTGCAGATATGGAGGGCCACCTGTAGTATAATGAACCCCATGTATCTATCACTTCTTTTCAGTAAGGATCAACTCTTTGCTAATCCTGTTTTATCTTTTCTCCCCAGTCCTGCACTGTGTTCATCTAATCACCCCACACCGGAGTATTTTAAATAAATCCCAGACAGAACAGATCACTTTTTTGGTTTGTTGCTTAGTTTTTACTTTGAAGTAATTTGACTTACAGAGGTTGCACGTCAGTGCAGAGAGTTCCCATAGACCCTTCCCCCAGCTTCCTCTAATGTTGACATCTTACCTGGCCAGAGTACAGGCATCAGAACTAAGAAGTTAACGTTGGTGCAATACTCTGGATTTCACCAGTTTTTTCCACCAGTGAATTTTTTTCTGTCCCTGGACCCCACAGTGCATTTAGTTGCCATGCCTTAGTCTCATCCAATCTGTAATTTCCTTAGTCTTGTCTTTTATGTCCGTCAGTTGTTTTTTCAGCTTTTGGGTGTTTTTCACTTTTTGGCTGTTGCCACGCACATTCTACAGGCACACCTTAGGTATCGTGGGTTCGGTTCCAGACCACTGCAATAAAGCGGTTATCGTGCTAAAGCGAGGCACGTGAACTTTTTGGTTTCCCAGTGCATGTAAAAGTTATGTTTACACTATAAGGTAGTCTATTAAATGTGCAATAGCATTATGTCTAAAAAATGGACATACCTTAATTAAAAAATACTTGATTGCCAAAAAATGCTAACCATCATCTGAGCCTCCATTGAGTCATCATCATTTTTGCCGTAGTAACATCAAAGGTAACTGATCACAGACCACCATTACAAATACAATAGTAATGAAAAAGTTTGAAGTATTGCAGGAATTACCAAAATGTTCAGATACGAAGTGAGCAAATGCCATTGGAAAAATGGCGCCAATAGACTTGCTCAATGCAGGGTTGCCATAAACCTTCAGTTTGTAAAAAACACTGTGAAACGTAATAAAGCGAGGTGTGCTTGTGTAGGTGTTGTGTGGGCATGTGTTTTCATTTCTCTTGGTTATGTACCTAGGGGTGGAATTGCTGGGTCATATAGTAACTCTGCATTCAGCCATTTCAAAGAGATCACTCTTACTTCACTGTAAGAGTGGAGGGTGGAAGCAGGGAGACCCTTAGATTAACAGGAGAGGATGCTGGTGGTTTCTCAGGGCGCAGCAGGGGAGGTGATGGGAGGAGGTTGCACTGTGGGTGTATCTTGGTGTTTGAGCCAACAGGCTTGCCTGCCTTAAAGGAAGAGGTGGTGTGAGAGAAAAGCTCATTAGCATCTCTTTGTGTGTGAGCTATACATGTTCTTTACCCAATTTTTTTTTTTTTTTTTTTTTTTTTTTTTTGCGGTACCTCTCCCGTTGCGGAGCACGGGCTCCGGATGTTCAGGCTCAGCGGCCATGGCTCACGGGCCCAGCCACTCTGCGGCACGTGGGATCTTCCCAGACTGGGGCACGAACCCGCGTCCTCTGCATCGGCAGGTGGACTCTCAACAACTGCGCCACCAGGGAAGCCCTCTTTACCCATTTTTTGGTGGGTTGTTGGTGGGTTTCTTGGAGCCACCAAGAAACCCACCAACTTATCAGACACCTTATCAGTTGTCTGTGATAAGAGTTGAAATTTTTTTCCAGTTAATATATTTTTGACTTTGTTTATAGTGTGTTTTTGCCATACTGAAGTTTATGTAGTCAAATTTAATAATCTTTTCTGACTTTTGGGTTTTGTCATAGTTAGAAAGGCCTTCCAAATGCTAAAGATATAAGGAATTCACCTGTTATTTATTCTGGTACCATTATATCATGTTTTACTTTTTCTTGTGTGTGTGTGTGGTACATGGGCCTCTCACTGTTGTGGCCTCTCCCGTTGCGGAGCACAGGCTCCGGACGCGCAGGCTCAGCGGCCATGGTTCACGGGCCCAGCCGCTCCGCGGCATGTGGGATCTTCCCGGACCGGGGCACGAACCCGCGTCCCCTGCATCGGCAGGCGGACTCTCAACCACTGCGCCACCAGGGAAGCCCCATGTTTTACTTTTAAATGTAGAGTGTTGGAATTTATCCTGGTATATGGTGTATGATGTTGATACAAACTGACCGTTCTCTGAACAGCACTGCCGGGAGAAACCTCGTGTGTATGACATTCTTGTCCTTGTACGTACATTCACTAGAAAGCAAGTTTCGAGAAGACAGAGCCCTTTTTGTCTGCTCGGTGCACTGTCCTGATACCAGCGCCTAGAACAACGCCTGGCTTAGGGGCTCCGTGAACGCTCGCTGATTGAATCTCTAGCAAAAAATCATAGGTGTAGAATCCCAAAGGAAAGGTTATACTCATTTGTAAATAATTTTCAAAGTCATTGCCTACTTGCCTTCCACAGAGGTGCTGCACTGTGTGCTCCCTCTGGCCATGCGGGGGGCCCTCTGGTTGCTCCCCGTCCCCTGTGGCCACTCCAGCCTGGGCCTCGGTCTCTGTCCCCCACTGCAATGTGCTGGTCCGTGCTTAGGCCACTTCCGTGTTGCCATCCAGTGGTCACTTCTCTGTCCTCTGCTTTACAGACCCCCTCAGCAGCGTTTTGTCACTGGTTCCCTCTAATGCTCTTGCTGATAATGGTACTAATAGCAGCTGTTTCTTGGATGCCACAGGCTGCTGGTCAGAGAACATGCTGGGTGCTTTCACATGAAGAGTCCTCACACATCCTGAGGAAAGAGGACACAGCCTAGCTCAGCCATCCTTCTCGCCTCTCAGCCCTCGGACGTGTGAGCGCACCTTTGAGCCTCTGGGTGACCGAAGCAGGGGACAGAGTAGTGGCCTGCAGGAGCTGCACAGCCAGCTTAGAGCACAGGTGTGATTTGGACGCGCTGAGTGGTTTGCAGCAGGAAGTTGGTCCCTGTGGTCTGCTTCCTGTGCTTATGATTCAGTGTAACACAGAGATGACCCAGCCCTTCCTGTTTCTCATCCTCTAAACTGTGTAGCAGCTTGAGCAATTTGTTACTCAGCTTGTGTGTGTCAGCTGCCTCCTCAGGCTGATGTTTCAGTGCTGAGCTTAGCGATGGTCAGGTCTGCTAACGCTCACCTCTGAGAGCTGTGAGTGTGTGATATCACTCATATGTGGGACCTAAACATAACACAAATGAATGTACACACAAAGCAGAGACAGACTCGCAGGTACAGAAAACAAACTGGTGGTTACGGAGGGGGGCAAATTAGGGGTATGGGATTAACAAATACAAACAATGATGTATAAAATAGATAAGCAACAAGGATATATTGTATAGCCATCATCTTGTAATAACTTTTAATGGAGTGTCATCTGTAAAAATACTGAATCCACTATGCTGTACACCTGAAATTAATATAACATTGTAAATCAACTATACTTCAATTTAAAAAAAAGGCCGTGAAGCCAGGTGGCCTTGGAGCACATTTGTGAGCTGTCACCAGGCAGGACCCCCGTCAAGCCCATTGTTGTCTAACCTGGCCGGGCAGCCCCTGCTCCATTAGCTGTGTCTGCGCCCCCAGCCCCACGCCGGCCCGCTTTGGGAATAGCCTTGCCACCTGGCTTTTGGGAGCACAGAGGCTGGGATATTTTTAGTTTCCAGAGCACTGGTATCCAGCCCATCATGTCCCTGAGGCCATTAATAGCCCAGGTTAGGGAAGGGAAGGTGTTGGCCGTCCAAGAGGGCACAGCTGCCTAACTGGGTCAGGCCTGTTGTCAGGCAGCAAGTCAGCTGCCTCCACAGGTGGGGACTCTGGTGGGAGAGACTGCTCCTGTCCACCCCGAGGATCGTGGACACACCAGACAACCTCGTCTCCCTGCACACCTCACCCCCTCTGGCCTCTGTGGCTCCATTTTCAACCTTTGTCATTCGCTGAGGGGCAGGGGGAGGCACCTGTCGGGGAGGTACAGAGTGTAAGTTCAGGAATTTACTCCCAGTCCTGCACTTTGCTTTTCCTGAATCATACTGTCTTGAATTTCAGAATAGACTTCCCTCATTCTGGGGCAGGGAGGGGGTGTGTCAGTTTTTGTGGATAAGATGGTTTGCCATAATTTATGCTGCTTATTATTTCGTAGACTTAACATGGGGGTTGAGGGGTGGGAAATGATGAGAGAGCTGGGGCCGAGGATGGTTAGTTATATAATTGTGCATATTTTACTTGGTATGAATAGTGTGCCAAGATGTATGTATTCAAAAGAACAGTGAGAATAAACCACAAAAAACATTTCACAGGTGACTGCGTGTTTGGAAATTACTTGAAAATTATTTCTGGCTCTCAAAATATAAGTAATGTGTGTAACTGTCTAATATCAAAAGAGGTGGCTGGTTAAGGGCTCAGAGCCAAAATGTTTTACTGACTTACTGAAGTATTTTTAAGGTAATTGAATACATAGTTTATTACTGCATTTACTAAAGAACTAGGAGATCTTCAGTAAGCAGTTTACTCTATCATTATTGAATATATGACTACATGAATAGTATCTTATTCAAAATATTTTAACACAATTCTGGCAACACTTTATCCTTCTGAATGGTACTAAGTCCTCATACAAGGACATAATAAAAGTAGTTAGAAACTAATTTTCCTGAGAGTTGGCCCACATTAAGTGACCTGTTTTTCTTAAGAATTATTTTAAACCTGTTCTAATATGTATTAAAAATATATTTAGGAATGCTTCCATTTCAGGAAAATGTTCATTCTTAGTACATTTCAGATCAGTAAAATAAATGTAAGGTTTAAAATAACATGCTGTGGAGAGTTAATTTGAGAGAATTGTCAAGAGAAGTTGATTAGATTTGACTTGGTGAACTTTGAAAGTGTTTGTTTTGATTCGTAGCTGGAGTTGCACCTCTTACAAGTGTAACTATGTGAGGTGACGGATGTTAACTTGTGATCATTTTGCAATATATAGAAATATCGACCTACTGTGTTGTACACCTGAAATTAATACATTTTATGTCAGTTATAGCTCAGCTTAAAGAATTGCACCTTATATTTGCATACGGCTTCATACTGCTCAATATATTTGTATCAGTTGTTATATGTAATAATGGTCACGCTTGTACCGATAAAAAGTTTTGAGCATGCCCTGTGGAGATATCTATATCTCTGTGGTATAAATAAGCATATATATACTATTTTTATAAACTATGTATTTTGCTCTACCAAAATATGGTATATATTATAAAACATAGAAAAAGTTACAAGGGGAACAAGGTAAAGATGAACTAGGCAAAGATGTTCTGATATTTTCTCCCATGCTCCTTGAGTTGGGGGCACTTGAACAGCCGCTGGCCTAGTGGAGTGAGTGAAGAGTTCTTCAGAGCTTACCTGACGCTAACTTAGTTGTTTGTGCAGGAAACGTATGTAACTGCCCTCTTTTTGAAGCACTCAACGCAGTTGGTGTCGGCGACCCTGGGTTTTCCCGAGGCGCTTTTTTTTTTTTTTTTGCGGTACGCGGGCCTCTCACTGTTGTGGCCTCTGCCGTTGCGGAGCACAGGCTCCGGACGCGCAGGCTCAGCGGCCATGGCTCACGGGCCCAGCCGCTCCACGGCATGTGGGATCCTGCTGGACCGGGGCACGAACCCGCGTGCCCTGCATCGGCAGGCGGACTCTCAACCACTGCGCCACCAGGGAAGCCCTTCCGAGGCGCTTTGAGTCTCCCTCCTTAGTGACTTTGGTGGGCCCCTCGCCCGTCCGGCCTTTAGATCCTGGAGACCCCTGTCTTCTGTACCTCTGTCTTCTCTCTTGATTTGTTCTACCGGGCCGTCATTTTACCTGCCTCCGCAGAGCTGGCGGCTTCTGAGTCGAGGTCCCCGGCTCTGACCTCTGTCTTGAGGTAAAGGATTTACTGATCCACCTGCTCGCCAGAGCCCCGCAGCCCAACTCTGCTGCCCAGTCTGAGCACCTTCCCTGTCTTCCAGACCTGCTGCTCTCCCCGCTTTGCGGTTAATAACACGTTCATTATCCAGAACTGAAAGTCAAGAAACCTGCGGGTCATCTCACTTTCTTCTGCACCTAGTCAGTCACCAACTTAAAAAAGATTCTTCAGTTTCTCTCCCCTCTTTACTCTCACAGGCTTACTTCCTTTTTTCCCCTGCAGTATTAGAATAGCCTCCTAATTGGTCTGTTTAAGATGATTCCTTTCCAGTCTAGCCACCACCCTGCCTTAGCACGGTGGCGGGGTGGGGGTGGGGGCGTGCCTCACTGTCGGCCCTGCTCCTCAGTGACTCCGCAGCCCCGTTTCTCAGCCCTCTTTGCTTTCTCCCTCAGCCTCCAATAATACTTACCTGCTGTGTTTTCTTCCCAGTGTACTCTCTTTAAATTTTTGTTTGTTTGTTTGTTTGTTTTTTGTTTTTTTGCGGTAGGCAGGCCTCTCACCACTGTAGCCTCTCCCGTTGCGGAGCACAGGCTCCGGACGCGCAGGCCCAGCGGCCACGGCTCACCGGCCCAGCCGCTCCGCGGCACGCGGGATCCTCCCGGACCGGGGCACGAACCCGCGTCCCCTGCATTGGCAGGCGGACTCTCAACCACTGCGCCACCAGGGAAGCCCACTCTCTTTAAATTTAAAAAAAACTTACACAGTCATAAAGTTTAATGAGTCACCTGGTGCCACGAGATTAGTTAAGAGAAACAGCAGTTTCCTGTCTCCCATTTCTCCATCCAGCCGACTGCTTGCAGCTACAGCTGGTTCTCTTAGTGTTTACTTCTCTGTCTCTAAATTGCACGCTTGTAGTGTTGCTTCTTGACTTTTCATTTTTTGAGTTAGTCTTTGTCTTACTGTGGGAGAAGAGTCAGACGCAGCTGTCTTCTACCTGAACCCATATTTCCATCCCTCCTCCTTCCAAAAAGAGTTACTGCATTTTAGCTAGGTTGCTGTTCCTTAGGCTAGCCTCTTAGAAAAATTACTGAATACAAAGTATGTATTTTTGAAGTTGAAACATTTATCCGCGTTCTCTCCGAGGTATGCTCCTTTTTAAAGGAACATGTGTCAGACACTTTTTAAAAGTCATCAATTAAGGAGGGAACTAGTAAGATGTTATAATCAGTGTAAAGCAGCATTTAGACAAAACACATACATACAATGAGGAATGCTAAAGTGAATTTACAAATAGATGTAAAACTGGTCAATGTGCATAGGGCAGTAATCCGTTGCATTCCTCTGGACAATATTAATTTCCATTTCTTTGGACAGGAAATCACTTGCCTTTTAAGTTTTCTACAACTTAGAGCTGTGAAGCATCAAAGAGAGATCTGTGGAGCCCTGTTACATTAGATAACGCAGAGAATGCACTAGACAGCGCACCCAGTAATGTTGTTTTTTTGGGTCCATTTCAAAGCCTTTCACAGTTTTTCCTACATCTTCCCCGTTTGGAGCATAATGTCACAGAAAGATTATTCTTGGTCACAGAATCTCAGTAGGTTTGCAGGTGCCTCGGGGTCAGTGACCACACGGGCCACCTCGAGTTTGCTCTTGAACAACTGGTGAAGTCGCAGATCAACTTCTGTCCAGAAGTTTTCATGTGGAATCTGAGAGTGGGCAACTAAGCCCAAGAAGCTTTCTCCGCCATATTTTTACCTGCAGTACATAAAAATCTGGGTGAATTCTTCTCTTATGGAGGCTCCAAAATTTGCTGAGATTCCTGACCAGCCGGCGGGTGATCTGAGGCTGGAATCTTGGATCCCAGGACCCCTCCAGGCTGGTTTTCCTGGGAGGGCTTTGTAGACATCGGATCCATAAGTAAAGTTGCCCTTGATTCCTTAAAAGTGGCTTGTCGTACCTGAGTCACTGAGACTCATTCTCAAATAGGACACTTTGGTAAGACCTTGGTTGCCTAATTGTGTCATCCAATTTATCCTGGTTAAAGGGAGGACAGATTTTTTTAAAAAATTTTATTTATTTTTGGCTGCGTTGGGTCTTCATTGCTGCGTGGGGGCTTTCTCTGGTTGTGGCAAGTGGGGCTCCTCTTCGTTGCGGTGCATGGGCTCTAGGCATGTGGGCTTCAGTAGTTGCGACACATGGGCTCAGTAGTTGCGACCCGTGGGCTCAGTAGTTGTGGCTCTTGGGCTTAGTTGCTCCACAGTATGTGGGATCATCCCGGACCAGGGATCGAACCCGTGTCTCCTATTGGCAGGTGGATTCTTAACCACTGTGCCACCAGGGAAGCCCCCAGGAGGACAGATTTTTTTATCGAACCTACAGGAATAACTATATTGCCACGAAAAGTGCAGAGCCTCAGAATGTATACTTTTATTATTTTTAAGTATTTTTAGGAAACACTGCATTAATAAACTACTGTTCTTTTTGTTGTGGTTTCTAATTGGTAGGTTGGTAGGTTGATATCCTGTTTTCTATCACAGTGTAGGTATCCTTGGGGTACCAGAGACTGTCAAAGATATCTTTGTATTTGTTGGGAAATAGCTGTGTGTGGACTCTCTTAAGACCCTGTCTTCATTATTACACTTTAATTTGTTGGTCTTTTCCAGGTTCATATTGAGATCCATTGAAGGCCTTCCGTGGACTGACAGGCGTGTCCTGGGGCTCAGGGTGTCAGAGAACACACAGCATGAGGGACGGAAGGGGGACTCTGAGCACCTGCCTCGCAGAAGAGAAGGGAGCGGGCGATGACTTGGACAAATTACTGTACAGAGAACTGTTGTATAAGAGAATGCAGGAGGAGGGCGCTTGCCCATCAGATATAACTTCCAGGATGAATAAGCCTGCGGTTGATGTAAATGGAAATTCACAAAATGAGGAGTTATCACTGGAAATGAAAAATGATCTGAGTGAGGTCAGCCTCTTGCGTCACGATGGCAACAAAGTGCTTGCATATCTGCAAGAACCAATACGAAGAAATTCAGCTTCAGCAGCTGCTCAGAGCAAGACTGTCGATCTGTTCTTTGCTCCCACAGAAGAGCGTTTTGCTGGGGCATCCTTTGGCGTCGGGGGAGCTTATGGTAGGGACTGGCTGGGAGGAGGGCCCAGGGCCACTGACAGCCCCGGAGGATGGAGCCACAGAGGAAAGCCTTGCGGGTCAGGACTACCGTGCCATCAAAAATGGTTAGAAATGGGGATTTCTGAGAATGGACCACCAAGCGCTTCGCTGGAGAAGCTGGACTCTGAGTCGGAACCCTCTCGCCTACGTTCCGTCCTGTCTGCACTGCTGCACGCACATCCCCAAATATTCTTGAATGATGAGACAAAATGTGTTTTCCCTGGCCATTCAAAGCCCATGTTTTCAGAGCAAAGAGGAGAATACAAGAAAATGCTTTCACGAGTAGAAAGTACCTCAGATGATCTGCAGGAACCACTGGCGTTACTGGCTCTACAAGCTTCTGAATTAGCAAATCTCTTATGCCATAGTTAAGGTACAGACAGAACAATAAAAATAGATTTTTAAAAGTTGTCCTAGAATGATTTCTTTTGCATTAGGTCTGGATGCACAGGGTACAGCCATGAAGCTCCTGCTTTGGTTTGCATGACCAGACATACTTAAAGTCAGTGGAATTTAAACTCATGGAGAGCTGGTTGAATCAGAAGGAAAATTTTGAGTTTTAAATTGTGCTTGAAAGACACTCAGAGTTGGGAAGCCATGTCAAGGAGAATATTGATATATCCTATATAAATATCAGATTAGAATCAAAAGATTTAACAAAGTTTTTTAATTTACCTTCAGCACCCATCCTAAAGGGCTGCTGTCCCAGATACTGTCTTTCTAGACTGTCTCTGACCATCTAATGGGAGTAGATATTTGTAAAGTCGACTCTGAGCCAGGCTGAGTTAATGGTAAGCTGTTACCATTTCTGCATTTCGCAGAATAATTTGAGCAAAATCTGATTTCTTTTCTCACATCCCTTTCCTTCCACTTGACATGCAATTTAAATGGAGGCCCTACGGTGAAAGTTGCAATATTAACCTTACCTTTAGATAACGCTTTCTCAAGCTAGGAACCCTAGCAGTGTTACTCAGAATAAAAAATGAGCTTGAGCCTGTCTGCCGGGGCTCAGTTATAGAGAAAAATCAAGCATTTCCCTTAGAGAAGGTTTCCAGTTTCTAGGAGTCGAGGTATCTCTTACACTAAGATTTTTTTTCTGAGAGAACACCTTTTGTTGTGTGTTGATCACTTTGATAAAAGGCACTTAAGAGCGTAAGTTTTTAAAGAGTCCGAAAGTAAGGCTTAACCATTTTCGGAATTATTGATTGCATCTATCAGTTTATATTGTGTGCTAAATTACTATGCCGTGTGCTATTTCAGTGTTTTGGGGAAATGAAAAATAAAACCTGTTCTTTAGCATAATAAATGTCGTATTTTACATGTGTAGGCTTGGTTCCCCTTGTCTTCATTATTAATGCTGCCCTCCTCATATGCAAGTCTTTTAGCACAAAGTCATTGGCTGATTTAGAAGATTGGAAGCAGAGAATGAAAAGCATAACGTCAAGTTACGTTGGAACTCAACTCTCACTTTCCTCCCCGGATGTAATGGAATGCAGTATTGTGCTCCTTGGTTACGGGGGGGGGGGGGGGGTGCGCTCAGAGAACCCCAAAGTAAGAACCCTTGTGGAAGGAACGATCTCTAGCCGGTCTAAAAGGACACCGACTTGACTGAACGATTAAAGCCCTGGTTAGTGGACACTCCGCCTAGGGGTCACCCGTGGGTGGTGAAACGAGATGACACATTTCAGTGTTTCAGAATGGGAACTGTTTTCCTGTCAACACCTTCTCCCTGCCCCCCGCCTTTTTGTTTTAAACTCAGTCTGCTACTTTGAGATTGAACTTTCTATGACTCATCAGCGGTTTTTTTTTTTTTAATTTTGCTTTGTAAATTCCAAGTCTGTAAATTTTCAACCAATTGCAAACAACAAATACAGAATTTCCTGCTTAGCATTAACTAAATTAACTTGAAGTGTTTTCATATGGTTATATCAGAATAAGGTGTGTTTTTTCTAAAAGCTTTGTGGAAAAGCTCTCAATAATTTTTTTTTTACATTAATTTTTTAATACACTTACACTAAGCTGAAATTTTTCCCTTTGGTGCTATATTGGTTCCAGTTCTGTCTGAAGGTGGCCTCTCCTGTGGAAAGTTCTGGGATAAAGAGGTGATGATAACTATAGTGTATGAAGTTTCATGACTGTGAAAGAAGGCCTTCTATAAACATTTTAATTTTAAAAGCAATTAGAGAAATAAGATATTCTTTTGAATAAATTGTTTCCATGATTGAATTATAAAAGGGATCACTCATTTGAAATATTTTAAGTTGTATCATTTTGGCAATGAAAGCCAAGGGAAGCCTGTTTTAAAAATTCTGACATTTATATGCATTTTCTTCTTTTTTGCCTTTATGGATTCTGTTCTTAAAGATTGAACAGCACAATCACTTTAAATTTAGAAACAGTGTATAGCACAAAATCTTGGACTCGGTTATTCTCATTTGGAAATCATAAAATCTTTTTTTTTTAAACATTAGAATGAATGTTGAGATCTTGAAGTGATTATGAAGTTGCAAGCCTATAGAGAATAAAAAATTAAGAAACTTGCGTTTAAATCGATCATTCTTTACGTGACTTGATTTTATAGCTACGAAGCAAGACATATTTTGGAGCTCAGCATGTGTATTCTAAAATGCATATAGACCATTTACTATAATTTCACAGAGAGTAAGAAATGTGGGGACTTCGCTGGCAGTCCAGTGAATAAGACTCTATGCTTTCACTGCTGAAGGCCCAGGTTTGCTCTCTGGTTGGGGAAATAGGATCCCACAAGCCTCTCGGCACGCCAAAAAAAAAAAAAAAAAGGGAAAAGAAATGTGCTATAAGATTCTTTTTGCACTTTGCCATAGATAATTTTTAAATTCTTCTTAAACTTTCCAAGGAGAAGAAATAGAATTAAGGGATCTCCTAAACCATATGAACTCAGAGCTGGAAATGGCCTTTAAACACCAGCCAGTGCTGGAAGCTTTGAAACACACCTCATCCAAGTGATAATCTGTACACTCAACGTAACCATTTGAAGTTAGAGGCCTAAATAACATTTCACAGGACGGTAGCTTCTACTTGGCTCTCCTTTGCTTCCAAAATGTTACCTCTTTTTTCCAATTTTATGGAAACTTGGATGAATTGGATCAATTTTTAAAGAAGCATCTCTGGACTTCTCTGGTGGCGCAGTAGTTAAGAATCCGCCTGCCAATGCAGGGGACACGGGTTCGAGCCCTGGTCCGGGAAGATCCCACATGCCGCGGAGCAACTAAGCCCATGTGCCACAACTACTGAGTCTGTGCTCTAGAGCCCGTGAGCCACAACTATTGAGCCCACGTGCCGCAACTACTGAAGCCCACGTGCCTAGAGCCCGTGCTCCACAACAAAGGGAAGCGACCGCAATGAGAAGCCCGCACACCGCAGCAAAGAGTAGCCCCCATTCACCACAACTAGAGAAAAAGCCCGCGTGCAGCAACAAAGACCCAATGCAGCTGAAAATAAATTTATTTTTTTAAAAAAAGCATCTGTTCACTCTTATTTGCACTTCAAACTCTGCAAACTATCCCTTGAGCTGTATATATGCACAGCTGAAATTTGATTAGAGAATATTGTTTGCAAAGGGCCTGACTGCTTGGGAAAGGTCATCTTCGTAGGATGAAGTTTCCTTTATCCTGAAACAAATGATCTTCCTTTATAGACGCGTGCCAAGATGTTTTAACTGAAGTGCTGCGGGTTGAGTTGGGAGGGTGTGAGGCGGCCCCACCAGATCAGACACACTCCTTATCTTTGTAGCCTGTGCCGTTGGGTGTGAGGCATCTTTGAGGGCTGGTTACTTCTGGTAAGCAGCGGTTTGTTTCAGGAGCAGGAGCAGGCATGGCTGTAGTTCTGTTCTGCCTGTGTTTTGAGTAGATTCTTCACAGTTCATTTTTGAAATTGTTCAGGTACATGACAAGGAATTTTTATAGGGGAGCTGTGCCTTAGCAATGTATTAGAGTGGAATTCTCCAGTTAACTTTAATGCTTTTAGCTTTTAGTTTTTTGTTTTTTTAATTTATTTAGTTTTGGCTGCGTTGGCTCTTCGTTGCTGCGCGCGGGCTTTCTCTAGTTCCGGCGAGCGGGGGCTACTCTTTGTTGCGGTGCACAGGCTTCTCATTGCAGTGGCTTCTCTTGTTGCGGAGCACGGGCTCTAGGTGCACAGGCTTCAGTAGTTGTGGCACGCAGGCTCAGTAGTTGTGGCTCGTGGGCTCTAGGAGCAGGCTCAGCAGTTGTGGCACGCGGGCTCAGTAGTTGTGGTTCGCGGGCTCTAGAGCGCAGGCTCAGTAGTTGTGGCACACGGGCTTAGTTGCTCGGCAGCATGTGGGATCTTCCCAGACCAGGGCTCGAACCCGTGTCCCCTGCATTGGCAGGCGGATTCTTAACCACTGCGTCACCAGGGAAATCCCAATGCTTTTAGTTATTTTTTTCTGTATGTGGGCCTGTCACTGTTGTGGCCTCTCCCGTTGCGGAGCACAGGCTCTGGACGCGCAGGCTCAGCGGCCATGGCTCACGGGCCCAGCCGCTCCGCGGCATGTGGGATCTTCCCGGACCCGGGCACAAACCCGTATCCCCTGCATCGGCAGGCGGACTCTCAACCACGGCGCCACCAGGGAAGCCCTGCTTTTAGTTTTTTTAAGGAAGTGGGCTTAACCTGTTTTCCCTTCCCCATCTACCTACTAAGTGTTCTGTTTCTATCAGAAACAAGAAGTGTGCTTCAAGATTGGAAACCGGCTCAGTTTTCTAGCTCTTAAAGCTTGTCTTCTATTATTTTTAAGATTACAAGCACTCTGCCACTGCTGCTTATCTAAGATGACTTGGAGAAAGCAGCAAGTCTCTGTGCTCCTTTGACTTAAGTTGCTGTATTAGTCATTCTCCAGAGAAACAGACAATAGGATAGGAACTTCCGTGGTGGAGCAGTGGCTAAGACTCTGAGCTCCCGATGAAGGGAGCCCAGGTTCGATCCCTGGTTAGGGAACTAGATTACCACATGCATGCCACAACTAAGGAGCCCGAGAGCTGCAACTAAAGAGCCTGCCTGCCACAACTAAGACCCAGTGCAACCAAATAAATATTTAAAAAACAAACAACAGGATATACAGATATGGATATGAGGAGATTTATGATAGGAATTGGCTTACATGATAATAGAGGCTGAGAAGTCTCACCATCTGCCATCTGCAAACAAGAGACTCAGGAAAGCTGGTGGTGTCATTCAGTCCAAGTCCTAAGGCCTGAGAACCAGGGACACCAATGTCCAAGGGCAGAAGAAGGTGGATGTTTCAGCTCAAGCAAAGAGTAAAATTGCCCTTTCTCCTTTTTGTTCTATTCAGGCCCTCAACGTTTTAGATGCCCACCTGAAAGGATGAGTGTGATCTTTACTCAGTCCACCGATTCAAGTGCTAATGATCTCTTCCAGAAATACTCTCACACACCCAGAATTAATGTTTTACCAGCTATCAGGGCATCACTTAGCACGTCAAGGTGAGGTAAAATTAACCATCACACTTACGTTGCTGCCTCTTTTCAACCAAATTCTCAGATGCATCGAAAAGTCTAGTTCTGGGACTTCCCTGATGGTCCAGTGGTTAAGACTCCACAATCCCAATGCCGGGGGCCTGGGTTTGATCCCTTGTCAGGGAACTAGATCCCGCATGCCGCAACTAAAAAAAAAAGTCCTGCATACCACAACGAAGATCCTGCAAGCCGCAGCTAAGACCCAGCACAGCCAAATAAATAAATAAATAAATATTAAAAAAAGAGTCTAGTTCTTTGTAGGACATGCAAGGGGATGTCATAGCTAGGACATAGCGCTGTTCCTTGTCACTCCCCCCGCCCCCATGACTTGATAAGTACTCATTCCTGTTTAGAAACACCTACGACTATGTGACAGTGATCTGAGAAAAGAGGGGAGTTGGCTTATTTTCCATGCAGGTACTTAGTTCTCTATGGGGCAAACATACACTTGTCTGAATTCACGTAGAAACTGAGATTGCAGCGGTAAGGGAAACAAACTCATCTTCCAGCCTTGTGATGCCTTTTGGGAGAGAGATTGAACCACGTTCTGGTCCCTGCCTCCAGAGGAGTGGTAGGCAGGGTAAGTTTGGCAGATACGTGAATTTTAAAACATTTAAACATTTAGAGTTTCTGTTAAAATCAGCTTCTCCTTTTTTCCCTCGATTAGGGATTCCCAACAAGAGTATCTTACCAGACACCTCCCTTTGATTCTGCGTATATATTGATTTGGGTTGGATGTGTTATATTCTCTCATCTGCCTCTTTATTGCCTGTATTTTCACACTGTCTCTACAAAGGGTCTTGGAAGGTTGGAATCAGCTGTTTTGTTTTTTAACATTTGTATCATTTATTTATTTATTTACATCTTTATTGGAGTATAATTGCTTACAATGGTGTGTTAGTTTCTCTTTATAACAAAGTGAATCAGTTATACATATACATATGTTCCCATATCTCGTCCCTCTTGCGTCTCCCTCCCTCCCACCCTCCCTATCCCACCCCTCCAGGCGGTCACTAAGCACCGAGCTGATCTCCCTGTGCTATGCGGCTGCTTCCCACTAGCTATCTACCTTACGTTGGGAGTGTATATATGTCCGTGCCACTCTCTCGCTTTGTCACAGCTTACCCTTCCCCCTCCCCATATCCTCAAGTCCATTCTCTAGTAGGTCTGTGTCTTTATTCCTGTCTTCCCCCTAGGTTCTTCATGACATTTTTTTAATATGGTGAGTATGACACCAAAAATGACTTAACTCTTCTGGCTCTGGATTTAGTTTGTTGGGAGGAGGAAGTGGGATCCAGAACAAGGGATGAAAATGCCTGGTTCGTTCTGGATGAGAATCGTTCGGGCCAAGGGACCTGCCAGGTGGGGAGGAGGCTGGGGGTTAACTCCCAGAGAGCCCCCTTCTCTCAGTGGGAAAACCCGACGTTTTCATAGTTGAAACACTTTGATACGGCTCTTGGTGTGACTGAAGAAACCTGATTTTTCTTTTAAAAAAATCTGTATAGGATGTGTTTTTAAGGTAATGCTTATTTTTGACGCTAAGGGTACGTATGCACGTTGCGTTTTAAGTTGGCAGATGAGGTCGAATGTAGGATGGGAAGGTCAAGTAGCTACTTTACTTAGGGGCCTTTATCACTCTGGGCCTATTTCAACAGAATGTTCTCACCTCCCTCTGGACAACTGAAGCCAGCCCCAGTGGATGGGACGCTACTGCCCAGACTGTGTGTTTTTAGTAATCTTAGTAATTCAGGGTCATTTGAATGTAGCTGGCTAATTTGAGGGGAATGCATGGGTGGGGTGTGAAGCAAGCCCAGCAGTGGACATGTGAGGTCTGCTTTTGCCACAAGAGGGAGCCACGTGTTCACTTAGGGTGTGTCTTGTTTCAGGGAAGGTCTTGGGGTGTTTTTTCCAGTTATTTTGTTTCTCCAAATTCTTAAGCAAAAATGAACGTAAAAATGCCGGCACTGGTTCAGTTCATTGTGCTTTGTTAAGCTCAGCAAGAGTGATAAGATTGTAACTCTTTAAATCAATGCCCTTAGCTGGTGCTTTGAAACAAGAAGGTCCATGTGCTAGAAACATGAATTTGGTGGTTTGGTGTTTATTCGGGAGAGCGACTTTCAGTATGAAACTGCGTTTTCACACTGTATCAACAAGAGCAGTGGTGGGGCTTCCCTGGTGGCGCAGTGGTTAAAAATCCGCCTGCCAATGCGGGGGACACGGGTTCGAGCCCTGGTCCGGAAGATCCCACATGCCACGGAGCAACTAAGCCTGTGTGCCACAACTACTGAGCCTGCGCTCTAGAGCCCTTGAGCCACGACTGCTGAGCCCACGTGCCACAACAACTGAAGCCCGCGCGCCTAGAGCCTGTGCTCCGCAGCAAGAGAAGCCACTGCAATGAGAAGCCCGCGCACCACAACAAAGAGTAGCCCCGGCTTACAACTAGAGAAAGCCCACACGCAGCAACGAAGACCCAACACAGCCAAAAATAAATAATAAATTAATTAATTTAAAAAACAAAACAAAAAACAAGAGCAGTGGTTTCGTCAGAGTATCCACTTCTGCCCAGAGTGGCTGAACCCACAGGCCACTTCAGAAGGGCCTGGGTCTGTGCTGATCCAGCTTGGGCCACAGTGAGCTTGTCCTGAGCCCGATGCATGTGTGAGAGCCTCTTGGAGACCCTTAAAGGGAAATCTGCTACACCAATGAGTCGTTTTTTTTTTCACTACAGAAATCACGACTTTAGATTTCTTTGGTGGCTTGTAGTGAAATATTCCTAAAACGTCAGAATCTCTTAAAATATTGGGAACGGCTATTATTCTGTAATGTCAATGAATGATTGCTCTTTCTGGGGCATTTTGGTAAAAGATCTACTGGAATTTTTTTAAATGATAAATTGTGATAATAGAGTATATATAAATAGCTTACAAGCGATTTAATTTCTTGGAAATGTTCTCAGTACCACTTAGGACGTATTAAAATAAAAGCAGTTTGAATAAACTCCAGGCTTCCTCTTTGTGGGATATTTCCGTTTGGGTCTCTTGGGGAAAAATTGCTCGGGTATCGCTCCCTCTCTCCTGCTCGATTCAGACACGCAATATGCAAAGCTCCTCAGAGAGATTTTGCAAGATCCCAGAATCTGGCCTGAGTTTCTCATGAAACTCTTGTCTTTATGTTATAAAACTCCTATCTTTATGAACATGGTTTAGCCCCGTTTTTACTGTTCTCTTAAGTTGTGTTAGAATGAGGACGTTTTATTAAAAGAGTAACTAACGATAATGTTCAAACTCCCAAGAATATTTCAACCACCATCAGGCAGCAGACCATTTGGATAGCTAATAACATCCATTCATTGACCTCCCACCCCTGCAGCGTGAAGAGGCAGCAGCTCTCCCAGTCAGAACGATCTCTTACATTTGAGTAGCCACGGAGGCCAGACGGCATAGCTGGTAACCGGCAGAGACGTGATTTAAACAGTTGAAGAACACAGTTCGTTGTTCATGCTGTTTTGTTTTGTCTTTTCCTTGTCACTTCTTTCCAAGATAGTCATTCAACATTCAGCAAATGCTGATTGGACACCTACTGTATACCAGGCATCCTAGTAGGTGCTGGAGACAACGAGTGAATGAAACCAAGCCCTTCAGATTGGAGAGCCCAGCTCTTGGTTCCTCGTTACGTAATGAAGTGAAAGGCTGGAGGTACGAGGGGCATGAATGGGGAAATGGGAACTCTCAGCTCTTACAAAAGTACTGATATTTGATATTTGACTTTCTGCTTGGGAAAATGACAGGTGTTACATCAGAGAATCCAAGTTTTGTCTGGAGAGGACGACGCTGTTCACTTCTCGGTGTTGATGGGGGTCTTCAAGGATGAACGTCAGACCTTCCACATCATACTTGAATGTTCACTCACCTCAGGCTGCACCGGCCACACCAGCCTCAGACTTTTCCACCCGTGGTCAAAGACTAAAAAAAAAGATCTTGAATGGATCTAAAGTTATGGACATTATACCTGTCCTATCCAAATAGAGTAGATGCTACTACATGTGACTACTTAAATTTTAATTAAAATCAATAAAATCTAAAATTCAATTCTTACAATAGTTACCTTTCAAGGGCTCGACAGCTGTACGGGGCCAGTGGCCACTGCTTTGGGCAGTGCAGGAAAAGAACATTTCCACCATCACAGAAAGTTCTGTTGGATAGCCCGTCACAGACAGACATGTGACAGTTTTCCTTCTTCAGGATCTTTAATATAATATGGTGTGTGATTTTTTTTTACTTTTAACACCCAGCAGTATAAGGCAAACACCCCATTCTCTTGAAGTGAGGGGGGAAGATGATCACGAGTTTGCACATGGTTTTCTGTAAGTGTTTACAAAAAGGAATTGTCTTAATCTCTGCCTTTTAATCTTATTCACAAGTGTATCAGTCAGGGTTCTCCGGAGAAACAGAACTAGCAGGATATACATGGATACAGAAGAGGAGATTTATTATGGGAATCAGCTCATGTAATTATGGAGGCTGAGATATGCTATGATATGCCGTCTGTGAGCTAGAGAACTGGGAGGGTGGGTGGCTTAACACTCCTGGACCAGAAACCAGAGCTCAGATGTCTGAGGGCAGGACATGATGGATGTCCCAGCTCAAGAAGGGGTCGAAAATATCCTTCCTCTGCCCTTTTTGTCCCATCCAGACCCTCAGTGGACTGGATGATGCCAGCCCAGTTTGAGCCCATCTTTATTCAGTCTACTGATTCAGATGCTAATCCCTTCCAGAAACGCCCTCACAGATACAACCAGAAACAATGTCTCACCAGCTATCTGGGCATCCCTGGGCCCAGTAAAGCTGACACGTAAAATTCACCTTCACAACGAGGCCAGTCGTCATTCTCTCTGAATGAAAGACGTGAAAGTTGAACAAGGGCCACATGCACGGAAGGCGTTCTGTGAAAGAGACTGGCATCCTCTCTTTGTCTTTATTTCACATGATTTTGAAAATTTAAAACTTTTAATTTAATTTTTATTTTTAATTAAAAAATTTTCAATTGAAGTATAGTTGATTTACAGTGTTGTGTTAGTTTCAGGCGTACAGCTAAGTAATTCAGTTATACATACATACATATATATTCTTTTTCATATTACTTTCCATTATGGTTTATTAGTTTATTAAAGGATATTGACTATAGTTGCCTGTGATGTACAGTAAATCCTTTTTTTCTTTTTCTTTTTTTTTTGCGGTACGCAGGCCTCTCACTGCTGTGGCCTCTCCCGTTGCGGAGCCCAGGCTCCGGACGCGCAGGCTCAGCGGCCATGGCTCACGGGCCCAGCCACTCCGCGGCATGTGGGATCTTCCCGGACCGGAGCATGAACCCGTGTCCCCTGCATCAGCAGGAAGGCTCTCAACCACTGCGCCACCAGGGAGGCCCCACAGTAAATCCTTTTTGTTTTTCAATTTTATATATAGTAGTTTGTATCTGTTAATCCCAAGCTCCTAATGTATCCCTCTCCACCTTTCCCCTTTGGTAGCCATAAGTTTGTATTCTATGTCTGTGGGTCTACTTCTCTTTTGTGAATAAGTTCATCTGTATCATTTTTTAATATTCCACATATTAGTGATAGCATATGATATTTGTCTTTCTCTGTCTGACTTACTTCACTTAGTATGATAATCTCTAGGTCCATCCATGTTGCTACAAGTGGCATTATTTCATTCTTTTTTATGGCTGAGTAATATTCCATTGTATATATGTACCGCATCTTCTTTATCCATTCCTCTGTTGATGGACATTTAGGTTGCTTCCGTGTCTTGGCTATTGTGAATAGTGCTGCCATGAACGTTGGGGTGCATGTATCTTTTTTTTTTTTCTTTGCTGTACGCGGGCCTCTCACTGTTGTAGCCTCTCCCGTTGCGGAGCACAGGCTCTGGATGCGCAGGCTCAGCGGCCATGGCTCACGGGCCCAGCCGCTCCGCGGCATGTGGGATCTTCCCGGACCAGGGCACGAACCCGTGTCCCCTGCATCGGCAGGCGGACTCTCAACCACCACGCCACCAGGGAAGCCCGCATGTATCTTTTTGAATCAGAGTAAAACTATATTTTAAAACGAAGATCCCTTGGCCTTTCTTTGCTGAATTCTAAGCATTTTATTGTCCAATAGCAATGAGTTTTAAAGTCTCTTTCAATCTTTCACCTTTGGAAACATGTCATCTTGTATTAGGCTGTCACCCAGCCTGCGATTGTAGGAGAGGAGTGTGCGCTACAGTTCAGCACACTGTGAAGGAAATACAGACTCAGGTTTAAAGCTCGACCTTGGCACTGGTGCTGGGACTGTTCAATGGACTTGAGATGATTCATGAGAACATCCTGTACCACGCCCAGTGGAGCCATGTGGGGACTCAAAACGTGAGAGAGGACAGCATGAGGGATTAGGGCGGGTCTTGGAGGCCGTTGCCCCCTAGACCTTCGGGCTCACAGAGGAACCCTTGGGTTCCTTCCAGCTCGAGGCTGGACTTGGCTTCCCCCTCATCACCTCTAAAAATAGGATTTGGAAGTTATCCCCGCTGTGACATAATGCATCTCACAGTCGTGGGCAGGAAGTGAATGCTTTCCTGCCAGGTCTGCAGTGTCCCGGGGAGATGGGCTGGGAAGGACAGTCCTTCTCCTATTTCACAATAGAACATCAGAGCACTTATTCTAAGCCTACTCTCTTCAGTCTGAAAGCATGGCATCTCTTCAAAACTATGCAGCAAAATAGACTGGCTAGATCTGGGTGATCCTGGATGTTTATATGTCATGAACAAAGTATGGTCAAGTATGAGTGATACTACCCTCCATCTGCTCGAACTCTGTCCTGGGCTCCGTGAGGCTCATGAAAGGGGTGAGGGCATCTCATTAGGGAAACACACTCATAGCCTTCAAACGATTAGAACAGACAACAGAATTTAGTTCACTGGCCCAACGGGTGATTAAGAATTTCGTACAGCAGACCGAAGCCAGCAGGCCAGGGCTCCAAGCGTTTGGCAACAGTAATTTTGGTTTTCCAGGATTTGCAATAAGAAGCGAATGTGTTCATTTCATTGCAACTGTGTCAGGGTCTAAGGATAAACAAGACAGGAGGGCTTCCCTGGTGGCGCAGTGGTTGAGAGTCCGCCTGCCGATGCAGGGGACACGGGTTTGTGCCCCTGTCCGGGAAGATCCCACATGCCGCGGAGCAGCTGGGCCCGTGAGCCATGCCAGCTGAGCCTACGCGTCTGGAGCCTGTGCTCTGCAATGGGAGAGGCCGCAACAGTGAGAGGCCCGCGTACCGAAAAAAAAAAAAAAAAAAAAAGAAAAGAAAAGAAGCCTCTGCTCTATAAAAGCAGGCAGCCTGAAAGTCTGGTCCCACCTGTGCCCTGGCCTGTACCCATCTCCTCGCCCTCCCGTGCCCTCACCACATCATCCAAGTCCAAGTCCTCCCCTTTGTGGCTGACGGCCAGCTCCCACCGCAGCCCTGAGCACCCGAGGCGGCCTTGCTATCCTCGGTTCTTTGCCCAAGAAAGACCCTTATCACCACCACCCAATTGTTTAAAACAAACTGAGAATAAGAAATGAGAGTCAGATTTTTGCTTTGCTGCTTGAAGTAATTCATTATGAGTTCTAATGGAAGCAAGACCCCATTTAAGATGACAAATGGGGGAAACCCACGTTAGTTGGATTTGCTATTAAGTGGGTGTATTGCTACCAAGCTGGACAGAAAATTACTGGGAGCACTTAGAGTGAGAATGAAAGTGTCTCAGATGGTGGGAATGAGGCCCAGGCAGCTCTCGCTCCCTCCCACTCCCTGGGTGGCTGCAGCCTGACGTTTTCCCCGTGGTTCCGGGTCCCTGAACCCCATCTGGCCCCTAGGGGCTCCCAGACTTCCGGCTGTTCGCTGGCTGACCCCCTTTTTCCCACTTCCTTCCAGGCTTCTTGGGATCCAGCCTGCTGTCCTTCCCTTCTGAGCTGCCAGCACTGACTCTGATTTCTTGAGATTCCCATCTTCAGATCAGACACAGTTTCCCCATGTCCTGGTCATCCCCCCAAGCAGGAGTGCTTGTCGTCTTGAAGATGTCACTGTCATTACTGTGAAGAGAAAGGAGAACACAAGGTAGCAAGGAAGAGAAGATGGGGGTGGGGGTGGGGGGATGGGGAGTTATTATTGAATGGGGGCGGGGTTTCAGTTTGGGAAGATGAACAAGTCCTGGAGATGATGGTGGTGACGGATGCACAACAGTGTGAATGTACTTGATGCCCCTGAACTATGTGCTTAAACATGGTAAATTTCGTGTTATGTATTTTACCACAATAAAAACTTAAAAAAATTTTTTTTGAAAGGAGAAATAACAAAGTTTCTGGGATCTTGAGAGCTAGAGCTCGATGAAGTGGCTGGTGGCCCCAGGCCTCCTTTCTTACTTGGTTATGAGAAGACCTTTGAGCCCTCTCTGTCTCTGTCTCTGTTTCTGCTCTGCCTCTGCCTCTGCCTATGCCTCTTTAGTCTCTTATTCATTTTTTTAAATTCATTTATTTATTTTTGGCTGCGTTGGGTCTCCGTTGCTGGGCGCGGGCTTTCTCTAGTTGTGGTGATCAGGGGCTACTCTCCATCGTGGTGCGCGGGCTTCTCATTGCAATGGCTTCTCTTGCTGTGGAGCACGGGCTCTAGGCGCGCGGGCTTCAGTAGTTGTGGCGCGCGGGCTTCAGTAGTTGTGGCTTGCGGGCTCTAGAGCACAGGCTCAGTAGTTGTGGTGCACGGACTTAGTTGCTCCGCGGCATGTGGGATCTTCCTGGACCAGGGCTCGAACCCGTGTCCCCTGCATTGGCAGGCGGATTCTTAACCACTGCGCCACGAAGGAAGCCCTTATTCTCTTAGTTGGATTGCCTCCAAACCCTGACCACCCTCTGATTCCCCAGCCACAGACCTTAACCCTCTATCATGGACTGAATTGTGTGCCCCCCAAATTCAATATGTTGAAGCTGTGACCCCCATGTGATATTTGGAGGTGGGTCCTTTGGGAGACAATTAGGTTTAGATGAGGTCCTGAGGATACAGCCCCCATGATAAGATTAATGTCTTTATAAATAGAGGAAGAAACTGGAATTTCTCTCTCTCAATCTCTCTCTTTCTCTGACATGGGAGGACACAGCAAGAGGGTGGCCGTCTGTAAGTCAGGAAGAGGGCCCTCACCAAGAACCGCATCTCCCGACACCTTGATCTTAGACTTCCAGCCTCCAGAGCCACGAGAAATAAATGTCTGTTGTTTAAACCTCCCAGTCTATGGTCTTGTGTTGTAGCAGCCTGAGATGAGGTGGACACGCTTGGACCCAATGGGCGTATCACCTGTAGGGATGTCTGCAGACCTGGGGCCCCCATTTCTGAGCCCTCCGCTTGTCGAGGAAAGGGTGCCTTGAAGGATTGTTTCGTGCTTCCTAGAGGGTGTGCCACAAAAGGGCCAAGACTGTCACCTCCCACCTTGTTGCTCCAGAGGCCCACGGGGAGGATCCCTATTTTCCCCACCCCCAAGCCCCTGGCAACCACTTCTACTTTCTATTTCTATGAGTTTGACTTTTTTTTTTTTTACATTTCACACGTAAGTGATATCATGCCATATTTGTCTTTCTCTGGCTTATTTCACTTAACATAGTGCCCTCAAGGTCCACCTATGTTTTCACAAATGACAGGATTTCCTTCTTTCTCGTGGCTGAATAATATTCCATTGTATATACACCACATCTCCTTTATCCATTCGTCTGTTGATGGACACTTAGGTTGTTTCCATATCTTGGCTATTGTGAATAATGCTGCGATGAACATGGGAGTGAAGATACCTTTTTTAAAATATCCCGTTTAAACGTCCTTTGGATATATACCCAGAAATGGGATTGCTGGATTGTATGGTAGTTCTATTTTTAATTCTTTTGAGGAATCTCCAAACTGTTTTTCATAGTGGCTGCACCAATTTACATTTCTACCCACAGTGTCCAAAAGTTCCCTTTTCTCCACATGCTCGCCAATGCTTGTTATCTCTTGCCTTTTTGATAATCGCTCTCCTAACAGATGTGAGGTGATATCTCATTGTGGTTTTGATTTGCATTTCCCTGATGGTGAGTGATGCTGAGCCCCTTTTATGTACTTGTGGGTCATTTGTGTGTCTTCCTTGGAAAAATGTATATGCAGTTTTTGTGCCCAGTTTTCTTTTTTCTTTTTTTTTGAATTTTAAAAATATTTATTTATTTATTTTTGGCCACGTAGGGTCTTAGTTGCACGCGATCTTCGTTGCAGCACACAGCCTCTCTAGTTGTGGCTCGAGTGCTCAGAAGTTGTGGCATGCGGGCTTAGTTGCTCCGAGGCACATGGGATCTTAGTTCTCCGTCTAGGGATCAAACCCACGTTCCCTGCATTGGAAGGTGGATTCTTAACCACTGGACCACCAGGGAAGCCCCTTGTCCCCAGTTTTATTTTTTTAACATCTTTATTGGAGTATAATTGCTTTACAATGGTGTGTTAGTTTCTGCTTTATAACAAAGTGAATCAGTTATACATATACATATGTTTCCATATCTCTTCCCTCTTGCATCTCCCTCCCTCCCACCCTCCCTATCCCACCCC
This sequence comes from Delphinus delphis, assembly GCF_949987515.2. Taxonomy (NCBI): domain Eukaryota; kingdom Metazoa; phylum Chordata; class Mammalia; order Artiodactyla; family Delphinidae; genus Delphinus; species Delphinus delphis. Next base: position 83,331,278 of record NC_082697.1, on the reverse strand, counting down.
TCTAGGTGGTCACAAAGCACCGAGCTGATCTCCCTGTGCTTATGCGGCTGCTTCCCACTAGCTATCTATTTTACGTTTGGTAGTGCCCAGTTTTAAATCAGATTTTTTTTTTTTTTTTACTCTATTGAGTTGTGTGAGTTCTTTACATCTTTTGGATATTACCCTCTTATCAGATGGCTGATTGCAAATATTTTCTCCCGTTTTGGAGGTTGCCTTTTCATTTTGTGGCTGCTTTCCCTTGCTGTGCAGAAGCGTTTGAGTTAGATGTGGCCCATTTGTTTATTTTTGCTTTTGTTGCTGTTGTCCTTAGGGACCTGCACCAGCCTTTGATCTTTGCACCAGATCAAACTAAGCCTGGAGCTGGTCAATCCTCCAGCCTCACTTCTGAAGAATCTGTTGGCTCTGGTTCTTCCACGGGTCCTCGTCTAGGTTTTGTTATTTGTTTAGAGGTTATTTTTAGCCAGTTGGACCAGTTTTTAAGGTAAATCTTTTGGGTACTTACGCAGTATTATTTTTTTTTAACTGATCATGACTATTTTCAACCTGGTATAAGTTCTAAGGCAGAAATTTTTCCTTTTTAAGGCGCTGTTTCTCAGGCAATTAGAAAGAGTAATCCAAAAGATTAGCAAAAATAGCTGCTTGTTAAATAGCTTAAATCTGGGAAAGACAGGTGCTGCTTCTGTTCAATGAAGCTCTCTGGGGTGAAAAGGAAAGAAGAAAAACTGAGAATTTCTATGGACATCTATGAACGGTGAATTCTTTTCTAGAACCAAGATTTCTTTTTTTTTTAAACTAGAAAGTTTACCTTCATCAATGATTAACAGCATATATCTGACCCAGAAAGGCATCCCCCAAAATGTAAATTAAAGAGTCCACTAACCTCTTTGGGGTCAACCCTGTACATCTGCTGGCTTAGCTCACTGGGTCTGATCCATTTCTGTGTCTTTGGGAATCACTTGGTCTTGGGGCTCTCCCCATTGTTTCAGGGGTGCAGATGTCAGCCTCCTTCAACTCTGGTGGCAACCCCCAGAGTCAGGCTTTGTCTTCAAAGTTTGCAGGTAAACAGAGTATTTTCCTTTAGGAAGTGCCTGCGGTTGCTTTTTTAACATTAAACACAAACACACCCTTGAAAAAATTTATGCTAAGTGAAATAAACCAGACTCAAAAGGACACCTATTGTATGATCCCATTTAGATTGTGGAACCTACTGTAGTCAGATTCATAGAGACGGAATATAGACGGGTGGGTGCCAGGGGCTGGGGATGGGGGATGGACAGAGTTTCCGTTTGGGACGATGACAAAGTTCTGGAGATGGTTGGTGGTGACGGTTGCACGACAATGTGAATGTACTTATGCCACTGAAGTGCGCACTTAAAAATGGTTAAAATGGTAAATTTTATGTTTTGGATATTTGGTCACAATAAAAGAAAAGTTCACACGAACACACATGCAAGCAAACACACACACACACACACACACACACACAGTGCGTTAGGCAGTATGAAGCTCTATGTTCAGGGGCCTCTGCAGGAAGACTGCGGGGGTTGCTGGCATTCAGACCAGGATCTGGATCCTGCCTCCACCACTTACTTACTCCTGGGTGACCCTGGCAAGGCACCTAGCCTCTGTCCCTCAGCTGTCTTCGTTACGGTGTTGGTCATGTTCCCGTCCTTAGGCCACTGTGGAGGACCTTGGGTGCTAAAGCACGCAGAGTACTTTGTCTGAACTTGGCACATGCCAGACGCCCAACCAGCAGCAGAGACAATTGGGAGTAGAGTCACCGTCTGCTCGAGAGCTTAAATGCCTTTAAATACTAGGAAATCAGAGTTTTACTAGCTAGCTCTAATAGTGTTAAGACTTCTTTTTCAAACTTCCTACTAGCAAACCGGTTCAAATGAGATCAAAAACTAATTTTCAGTCTCATAGTTGCTAATCCCACGTGCAGATATGTCCTCAGTACTAGGTGTGTACATTGGGGTCACCAGGAAGCATTGTTCTGCTGCCAAAGTTCAGATCCGGTTACTATTGGCATGATTGTTGGTGGTTAAAGAGAAAATACTATGAGGGGAAGGTTCGTGATGAATAGTCAGGGATGAGAATCAGAAGTATGTGAAATAAGTAAAGTCTGTTAGAAATATTTAAAAGGTAAAAATAAAAAGTTATGTTCTCAGTCAACCAACAATGTCTGGGTGCTTACTAGCCTAAGTGTGTGGGTTTTCATGGCGGGCTGCCTGGGCAGGTGGCCCAGCCTCACCCCTTCCCAGCCATGGCCAACTTCAGTGTTGGAGATCACAGTCAACTCTTAAATGGTCTTTTTTTCGGCTGCGTTGGGTCTTCGTTGCGGTGAGTGGGCTTCTCATCGCCGTGGCTTCTCCTGTTGCGGAGCACGGGCTCTAGGCGCGCAGGCTTCAGTAGTTGCGGCATGTGGGCTCAGTAGTTGTGGCTCACGGGCTCTAGAGCACAGGCTAAGTAGTTGTGGCTCACTGGCTTAGTTGTTCCACAGCCTGTGGGATCTTCCCAGACCAGGGCTTGAACCCGTGTCCCCTTCATTGGCAGGTGGATGCTTAACCACTGCGCCACCAGGGAAATCCCTCGTAAATGGTCTTGAAGAAAGTCTGCTGGATTTATTTGGACAGTAACTTTGAGGCCTGCTGGGAGACCCCAAAACTACTCTATCTTTTGGCCGCACCATGCAACATGGGGGATCTTGGTTCCCCACGTAGGGATCGAACCCGTTCCCCCTGCAGTGGAAGCGTAGAGTCTTAACCACTGAACCGCCAGGGAAGTCCCACATAAAAACTGCTTTAGGGACTTTCCTGTGGGCCAGTGGTTAAGACTCTGCTTCCAATGCAGGGGACACAGGTTTGATCCCCGGCTGGGAAACTAAGATACCACATGCCACATGGTGCGGCCAAAAACATTAAAAAAAAACAACCACCCAGAAACTACTTTAAACAGCGTTTGTGTTTTTGGCCAAGTTTTTAGTGTCCCTGCTTTCTGCTTGCTAGAGTTTGGGCTCCTCAGCTTTCTTTTTAATAAACTTATTTATTTATTTTCAGCTGCGTTGGGTCTTTGTTGCTGTGCGCAGGCTTTCTCTAGTTGCGGCGGGCGGGGGCTACTCTTCATTGTGGTGCGCGGGCTTCTCACTGTGGTGGCTTCTCTTGTTGCAGAGCACGGGCTCTAGGCGCACAGGCTCAGTAGTTGTGGTGCATGGGCTTAGTTGCTCCACGGCATGTGGAATCTTCCTGGACCAGGGATGGAACCCGTGTCCCCTGCATTGGGCGGCCGATTCTTAACCACTGGACCACCAGGGAAGTCCCAGTACTTCATTCTTTTTTATGGTTGAATAATATTCTATTGCATGGACATACCAAAATTTGTTTTCCTGTTCATTGGTTGATGCCCATCTGGGCTGTTTTCAGCCAGCCTGCTGGACCATACTGGCCCTTGGGACCATGCTAGAATGGCGGATTTTCAGCCCAACTGCCCCTCCCCCCCACCTTGCATCATTTTCCTCTTTACATGCCAGAACAGTGGACATATATGAAATTCAATAAGTGAAATTGAATTTCAGTGCCATTCCTAGATCTGGAGTTTGTAAATTATTACCCTTTGGAGACTTCTATTCTCCTAGGATCCATTTTTGTATTTGACATTTGGAAGACTTTGTTTTCTTTTTAATGTCAGAAAATTATATAAAGTCACGGTCACTTTAGTCAGCTCTCTAGTGTTTTCTTCTAAACCATGCAAAATATTTGTTTTATTTGGAGCACTAACTTCAGTTTCATAAACTGTACCAGTGGTTCTTGAGCTTGACTCATCCTAAGAACCACTGAAGATGCTTAATACAAGGGCAGACGGCCAGATCCTATCTCCAGATAACCCAATTTAGAAGGGTTGGATGGGCCCCAGAATCTGCATCTTTTTATGCATACCAGGTGGTTTATAGATTATAATTTGTGAAACTGTGGCAGATACAGATGTCCTGAGTTATCCAATAAAAATCTATCAGATTAGATGATGGAACTTTTTTTGACATACAAGCTGAAAGATATGTTTAAAATAATTCATTAAAGTCCCAAAGAATCCATCGCCGTAAGATATATGTTAAGTGAAAATGGAAGAAATATTTTAAAATGTTTGATGAAAGTGGGTATTTTTAATCCAGAGGAACTTTATATCTGTCCCCATATGAGTTTTTTAACTTTGGAAAAATAATAATTCTAAATTCATGGGAAGTTACCAAAATGTCCAGGGAGGTGCCCTATACCCTTCATCCAGTTTTGCCCAGTGGTAACATCTTGCATGACTATAGTAATATAATATGTTATTATACAGATAGTAACATCTGTGTAGATAATGTAACATATAATAACTAGGACATTGACATTGATGAAATCTACAGAACTGATTCAGATTCCACCAGTTTTACTCATTTGTGTGTGTGCCTGTATGCAGCTTTATCGCACACATAGATTTATGTAAACACCATCACCATTAAGAGGCAGGACGGGTCCATCACACAAGGGTCCCTTGTGATATCTCTTTCTAGCCACACTTGCTTTTCTTCCTGCCCCCGATGGTTAGGCAACCACTAGTTCTAATCTGCTTTCTGTCTCTGTGATGGAATCATACAGTATGTAACTTTTTGACATTGGCTTTTTTAACTCAGCATAATTCCCTGGAGACTCATCCGAGTTGTTGCATCGCATTAGTCATTTACTTCTTTATTGATGCATAATACTCCACGGGATAGATAACTCACAGTTTGTGTTACCATTCACCTGTTCTAGGACAATTTTATTGTTTCCACTTTGAGTTACTACAAATAGAGCTGCTATGAACATTCATGCACAGGTTTTGTGTGAACATAGATTTCCATTTTGCTGGGATAAATGCCATATGGTCAGTACATATTTAGTTTTGTAAGAAACCACCAGACTGTTTCCCAGAGAGGCTATATTATTTTATATTCCTACCAGCAGTGGATGTGTGATCTGGTTTCTCCACATCATCACCAGCATTTGGTATTGTCACTATTTTTAATTTTAACCATTCTGACAAATGCATAGTGATATCTCATTGTGGTCTTAATTTGCATTTCCCTAACGGCTAATGAAGTTGAACATCTTTTCATGTGCTTGTTCGCTATCTCTATATTCATTTCAGTGACATATCTATGCATGTCTTTTGCCCATTTTAAAATCAGATTTCTTTTTCTTTTTGTTGTTTTCGCCGAGCCGTGTGGCTTGTGGGATCTTAGTTCCCCCACCAGGGATTGAACCCAGGCCAAAGCAGTGAAAGGGCTGAGTCCTAACCGCTGGACGGCCAGGGAATTACCCTAGATTTCTTGTTTATTTTTATTGTATAGAGTTTTTTTACTGTTGGATTTTGAGAGACATTTATGTATTCTAGATATTCCACTGAAAACATTTTTATCATCTTTTCTGACTACAGAGGTAATGCGTGCTCATTATTTTAAAATTCCAGCACTTCTGAAATATATAACATAGAATGTGAACGTTCTCTGTTATTCTAGCACATATGTATCCATATTAACTGATATCAGAGGATGTTTTTGCTTTTGCATGTACTATAAACCGATTCGCATAAATAGTTTTTTTTTTAAACCCAAATGAGATGAATGCAAACTGCTGTAAAACTGCTTTTTTTCCCCCCTCCATTTCATAATGTATCCTGGACATCTTTTCACATGGTTGGTAGAGACCTACCTCATACCTTTTAACATCTGCATAGTAATTCAGTAGCACATGAGACTTCAGAACTACGATGAAAGCGTTCACTTGAAAGCCAGGAAAGTTCCCATTGTATTTTGTTTCATTTATGTTGGGGAGTTATCGTCCTGAAGCATAGGGTTGTTTAGTACCTTAGAAGCCAAGACAGCTCCCAGGTTTCCCTGAGCTCATGCTTGAAACTGAGATATTAGTCGTGTGGACCAATGGTCTGTTAAGTTTTTATCGAGTTTTCTTAAGAGCCTGTGACCCTCCTCGCCCCC